>NW_026575139.1:43715976-45089452 GCF_905146905.1 Nyctereutes procyonoides | reverse complement strand
TCCTTTTTTTTCTTTTGAAGAGAAGTAGCTAATAGATCTTTTAAAGAAAACAAATATTACCAAAAGAAAGGAAATACGAAAAGAGCAACAAAAGTTTTGTGTGCCAAATATAAAATATGAGTGGCATAAATTGTTAGGCAGCTGTTTTGTTAAACATTACTTTAAATATCAATAGGACCGAATTGATTTTTATTAACAAATTAAATGGAAATTTTGCTACATTATATTTCTTTTAGGCTCCTCTGCATTTTTGTTCTTTGTATAAATCAATTATTTCCTATCTGGTATTCCACAAAAGAAATTTCTCCCTTAAAAAAATAATAGGACTTAACATTTCACCTAAATAACCCTGAAATACACCTTTCTCTTTCCCAGGTAAAAATGCTTTCATTTTTCATCTTTTTGCTGGCTAGTGATAGATTTCTTTAAGAGCTCATGTACAGGGATCCCTGGGTGGCGCAGTGGTTTCGCGCCTGCCTTTGGCCCAGGGCGCGATCCTGGAGACCTGGGATCGAATCCCATGTTGGGCTCCCGGTTCATGGAGCCTGCTTCTACCTTTGCCTATGTCTCTGCCTCTCCCTCTCTCTCTGTGTGTGACTATCATAAATAAATAAAAAATAAAAAGAGCTTATGTACAGAAGTCCTCAAGCAGTACTGATGCAGTCTTATGACAATCTTTTTTCCATGTTGGCTAAAAGAAAACCCAACTTGATTTGGCTCTTGAGTTGTCTGTCCATGGATGTGGGATACCCTCTTTGCTTATTCTGTTACTCTCTCAAAGAGTTATTACTCCTCAGGGATCACCTCACAGTCTACCTCCATCTGGAACAGATCCTATAATGGGTAAAATTCTCACTTGTGAACATCTTGAAGGCTATTTTATGCACTTAGTAATATACTCCCATTGATTGGTATCTACTTCATATTTGTGCCAGCTACTTGTAGTTCAGGGCAACCATGTATCTTTTTTTTTTTTTTTTTTTTAGCTTGGGTCTCCACCATCCCTTCCCTATATTCCCTCAAAGCAGAGCCTATGACAAAGACTGCTAAACAAGAATTTCCTTTAGAAGTGATCCCATTGAGCAAGAATGAGGGGCCTGGGGAATTGAACAGGGAGGGAGGAGAAACTAATACGGTAATACGTTATCGAGTAGTCCATTCCTATAGGTGACTCGTGTACAGTCTTGATAGGGTATCTTTTAAATGTGTCTCAGAAGTGTTTGCTTGGGGAACATGGAGGGGAAGTTTTTACCCATTGGTTTCTGCTTCCTGTTGGTTAAGACTGGCCATGCAAGCATTAACTCCAAGAGGTGGGACTGAAAAGATTTGCTAGTGTGAATGAGGTGTCCAATAAAATTTTGTGAGCTTAATTCTGAGCACAGATTATACATGCAGTGACTACTTACTGACTTGAAAGTTATGGTCTGTATCTCTGACAATAGAAATAGCACAAATAGCACATTAATATTATTCCTGTTTTCCCAAATCTAAACAAATAGGGCATATTTTAGCTTACAATGTTTTGTTTTATTTTTAAAGATTATATATTTATTCATGAGAGACACAGAGAGAGGCAGAGACACAGGCAGAGGGAGAAGCAGACTCCTCGAGGGAAGTTAGATGTGGGACTCGATCCTGGGACTCCAGGACCATGCCCTGAGCTGAAGGCAGACGCTCAACCACTAAGCCACCAAGGAGTCCCTAGCTTACAATGTTTTAAACAAAATACTGTTCTGCAGATGATTTTTCTGGGGTCCAGCATTCTTCCTATAGAATTTACATATCAGTATCTGCAGAGCTTAACTCCTGGAGTCATAATTAGGCATTATACGTGTAAATACCCTTCAGAAATGTGCCACATAGACATATATTCTTACTTAACAGAACCAAACACCTTTTTTTTTTAAATCCTTTAACAATTTTTTTATTTTGAACTAAGTGTGGACTTACAAAAAAGACTGGCAAAAATAATAGAGTTCCTATATCACCTTTACTCAGCTTTCTCTCATGTTTATACTTACTCAACAGAATAATAGGGAAATTAACATTGACACTCAACTATTAACTAATCTGAAAACTTACTTGAATTTCAACAATATTCCCACTAATGTTGAAGTAATACTTCTAGTCCCAGGTCTAATCTAGGATCACACATACACACTGCATTTATTTGTCATGTCCCTGTCTCCTTTCTTTATCTTTCATGACCTTGATATTTCTGGAGACTACTGGTCAGTTATTTTCTAGAATATCCCCCAGTTTGGGTTTGTCTGCTGTTTTCTGCTGATTAGAGTGAGTTAATGTGATGCTGTTGTTGTTGTTTTTTTTTTTTCAAAAATACCACAGAAGTTATGTTGTACTCTTCTCAGTGTGTCCTGTCAGGGACACATGATTTTGCTATGCCTTATCACTGGTGATGTTCACTTTGATTACTTTGTTACTTTGATTACTTTGATTACTGGTTAAGATGTTGTATGCCAAGTTTCTGCCCTGTAAGATATTTTTGTCTTTGTAATTAGTATCTTGTAGGGAGATACTTTGAGACTATGTAAATATCCTTTTTCTCATAATTCGTTTGCTTCCTGATTTTACTGTCCATTGATGGATCTTCTATGCAAGTAGGTATGATACTTGCCTAATGGTGATTTTCTATTTCCCTCATTCCTTCCACATTTATTAATTGGAATGCTAATTATATTTATCAATTTGGATTTATGAATATAATCCATCATTATTATTACATATATTGTTGCTCAAAGTGTTCCTAACTTAGCAATTGGGAGCTCCTTCCAGTTAGCTCCTATGTCCTTTCAGCATGCCCCTATTAATTTTTGAGTGCTTCCTTACTAGAAGAGTTGCGTCATCAGTGTTTTTTACCACAGGGTTCATTATAGCACTCTCCACCTCGCCATTTCCTTATATTGCAATGTCTTCTTTTTTGTAGGAGAAACCTGGCTCCCATTATTCATAATATTTACTTATTTGTTCAGAGCCAGTATTCACATAAGATGATTTCAGAATTGCTAACCACCCCTGTGAAAAACAAATTTCCAGGGGATCCCTGGGTGGCTCAGCGATTTAGCACCTGCCTTCGGCCCAGGGCATAGTCCTGGAGTCCCCATATTGAGTCCCGCATCGGGCTCCCTGCATGGAGCCCGCTTCTCCCTCTGCCTGTGTCTCTGCCTCTCTCCCTCTCTCTGTGTGTCTCTCATGAATAAATAAATAAAAATATTTTTTAAAAAGAAAAAAAAAACAAATTTCCTAAGTAGAGTATAATATTTGTGCATGGTTCCTTTTGTCTTAGCTTCTTTTTACAGTAGATAGTCAAAATACTGTTTCTTAGGCCAGCTCTTGCATTCCCACTCCCTTCATGTGGTTATAGTGTTCATGTAATACAGTTAAGTTCATTTGTTACTGTTTATTCCACTTTGGGTTCCCCCAGGCCCTAGTTTAATCATTTATTTTGAGGGTATATGGAAACATTACAAGATTTTAAGAGTCAGATTTATTTACAACAAGGTATATTCAGATTAGTTTCACTGCCCTGCCCTCACCTTCACTACTCTTCTTTTTTTCCCATTTTTTTTCCTGCTTTGTTCCCACTCACTTTCTATAGGCAAAACTCATTAACTTATAGTTTATCCTTTTGGCATTTATTTTGAACAAATGAATATATATAATGAATACATATGTACTATTGTTATATCCCCTCTATCTTACATGAAAGGTAGCATACTTCATTTTGCTTTTTAAATTTAATATGTTATAGAAATCACTCCATATAAATTCAGAGACATCTTCATTCTTTTTTATAGCTGCATAGTATTCCACTGTGTGGATGTCTCGTTTATTCAGCAACTTCCCTACTAATGGCATTGAGCATGTAGGTTGCTTCTAATATTTTGCAGTTACAAACAGTGTGCAGTGAATAACCTTACACATATTCATTTTGTATTGCTGGGAGTTTATCTTCAGAGTAAATTCCTGAAAGTGGGATTGTTGGGGCAGAAGTGAAGTGCATCTGTAGTTTTTATTAAGTGTTGTCAAATTTCATTCTGGAAAGAGTTGTATCAATCTTCATTCCTACCAGCAATTTAGGAGGGTATTTCCCCACAGTTTTGCCAATAACTTGTATTCTATTTTTTCCAGTCTGATAGATAAAAATGGAACTTCAGTGGTTTTTTTTTCTTAATTTACATTTTTCTAACATTTTTTTTCACATTTTAAGGACTATTTTATACTTTGGGGGTGAGTTGTCTATCTTTTTTCCCTTTTTCTACTACATTTTCAGTTCTTTTGATTTTCAAGAGCTCTTTACATATTACAGATAAGTCTTGCAAATATTTTCTCCTAGTTTGTCAGTTGTCTTTTGTCTTTGTTTATCATGGGTTGTTTTATTTTTGTTTTTGTTATGTAATTATTTTTTAAAAGATTTTACTTGTTAGAGAGAGTGTAAGTGGGAGGGGGGCAGAAGGACAGGGAGAGAGAAAATCTCAAGCAGAGTCTCCACTCAGCAGAGAGCCTAATATGGGGCTCAATCTAACGGCCCCGAGATCATGACCTGAGCCAAAATCAAGAGTTGGCAGTTTAACCAACTGAGCCGCCCCAGCACCCCTGTATTGTATTTATTTTTATGTGGTCAGATTATCAGTCTTTTATTGCCTCTGTATTTTAAGTCTTTGTCTCTACACCAAAACTGAAAAGGAAGTTACTCATATTTTCTTCTAATACCTGTATGGTTTTATTTGTCAGGTATCTGATACATTTAGAGTCAATCCTTCTGCATGAAATGCAATACAGATCTAATTTTACCTTTTGTTCCAAATGGCTACCCAGTTGTCCTGACACCATTCAAATCCATCTTTGCCCCAGTGATTTGAGATGTCACTTTTAGCATATACTAAACTGCATAGAATTACCATGGAATTACCTTTATACATTTATTTTGGCTTCTTTTTGCACTTTGTCATGGTGTAGTTGGTGTTATATTATCTGTTCATTGCCTGTAGCCACAGATAATGCTCCAGATTGATGTTTGTTCTTCTGAAAGAATAGTTAATTAAGCCAGAGAAATTTACCTTCTGGCTATGTATTAAACACTGTTACCCAAATTGAACCCACAGCTATGAGGCATTGCTCCTTCTGTCCAAATGTTATTGTCAGTTTCAGTTGTATTATAAAATCGTTAGGCTGATAGGAAGCTTCCTAAAATGAGTCTCTGGGCTCCTTGTTTGGAACTACTGTATTGAGACCTTGAAGAATGGCCTCATGAGTGCTAGCTTTATAAAGGTTCATTGTCTTTGGCTCCTTGGGTTGTTTTCTTAATTCAGTTGCTAGATCTTGGTAGACAAATTCTAACACTGTGATTACTGCCAGAGCAGACATTAGAATTATGAGATAATTTAGCTTTTGAATACACCTACATCTAAAGTACAGAGTTGCCTGGTGACAATGACATCCTTGTTAAAATACAAAAAATCTGGGGGCACTGGGTGGCTCAGTGGTTGAGCATCTGCCTTTGGCTCAGGGCGTGATCCTGGGGTCCTAGGATCGAGTCCCACATCGGGCTCCCCTCAAGGAACCTGCTTCTCCCTCTGCCTATTCTGTGTCTCTCATGAATAAATAAATAAAATCTTTTTAAAAAATACAAAAAATCTGAAAGTCCAGTCATTGCCTTTCCAGATGACTTTAGGTTGATGTGAGGAGAAACACTATCCTAGGGGCGCCTGTTCTGCTCAGTCAGTGGAGCACATGACTCTTGATCTTGGGGTATTGAGTTCAAGCCCCATATTGAGCATGGAGATTACTTAATAAAACCTTAAAAAAATACCATCCTAAAGAATCTTCCTGTTTACAAAATAAACAACGAGCTGTTTGGGGAAATAGATTAATGTAGGCTACTGCAATATTGTACCTTTTCCCCATCTTAAAAGGCCATAAGTATTTGATTAGTGCTGTACTCTGGCTTTGCTTACAAAGCACCTCAAGTTTTTGGGCTCAAATTTCAGAATATATGGAAAGTACCCAAAAGCCAGAGGAATATTTATTTATTGCCCTTATTTTGTCCTTTTGTTTTAATTCTGATTTTATTTTGTTAGTATTTTTTTCTGACTTATTTTAAAGTGAAGAAGTTGCAGTCCAAATGAAGTTGAGCCTTCTCTTACAGTGATTTTTTTCTTTTACAGATGTTATTCACACTCGTGACCTCCAGAGGGAGCAAGAGGGTTATAGTTAAACAGTAATCATTCCTGAAAAAGAACTTTTCTCCTCTCCTGTTCTTGCTCCTCCTCTCTTGTCTTCCCTTTATCTTTTACCCTACCTACATAAACATGTAGATTTTGAAGAGTAATGTCTTATCATTTTCTATTTTCCTGCTTCTTTTGTGTGACATCTACATAGGTTTCCCTAAACCCTTATTAAGCCTATCTGTCTTCTAGTTGTCAGCCTTTCATTCCTGATAGTGGAGGGGGTACCTTGATGTCTCAAAAGAGTGATTCTCAAGGAACCCAGATGGAAATTTGTTTCAGCAATTACGGATATTTCTTTGGAAATAGTATTGGTCTTTTCACCCCCATCGCTACACTCTGCCCCTCCCCCACTCTGTTAGGGGGGCCTACACATTTTTTTCCCCTATTCCTACCCAACAACAGAAACATTAGGGTGAAACTCTAAACCACAGGTCCATTTTGGATAGACATCCCACCCTCAGGGTGCCTTCTGGGTTGAAAAACTGGTCCATTACAAGATCCTTTGTTGATAGGTCAGTTATTAGGAGGTGCTTTGTATCTCTGTGATCTTCACGATGAAGGATCCCAAGTGTTTGTTATTTTCTTTCAGATAAAAGTCTGTACAAAAACAACTACCTAGTTCCAACATATTTTCATACATATTTTCTCTCTCTTCTGTGGTTATAGCTAAAATCTAGATGGGTTTGTGATGCCTGAGTCTGGACCTTAAATGTTACACTGAATCTTGAGACCTTGCCTTGAGATAGATCTGGATTGGGTCAGGATAGTTCTTGTACCTTTTGTCCTAATGTGGCTTGGCCTACAGAGACTTCCATCCCTGGTATAGCCCATGCATGAACCTACCATTTCTTCATAAGGAGCATTGGGTGTTAGGTACCATCTGTATGCTACTGACTCCAAGATGTTTATCATCATCTCTGGCCCCCATTCTCAGTGGCCTATTTGACATGATCACTTAGATGTTTGATTGAAATTTCAAATGTACTGGGTGCAAAACAGAATCCTTGACTTTTCCTGCCCCAAACTGTTTCTTCTCTAGTATTCCCAAATGGACCACCATCTCTCTATTACTCTTAGGAGTCATTCTTGATTTCCCATTTTCTTCACCTGCTACAATCTCATCCTTCAGCCAATTCTATTTTAATTCCAAAATATTTCCTACATCTGCTGTCTTTACTCTCTCCTACTCTCTACTTCACTTCAGCATGCTATGCTTCTCTCTCATCCAGACCATTAAGATAGATTCCTAACAGAAGTAACAATGGCAATGACTTGGAGAAATTTAATGTGCTTTTCTTTTTTCCCCAAACATACCTGCTCAGAGAGGGGATAAAAGAATACAAACTGAGGAGCACCTGGGTGGTTCAGTTGGTTAAGCGTCTGCCTTTGGCCCGGGTCATGATCTCATGGGTCTTGGGATGGAGCCCTTTGTCCAGCTCCCTGCTCAATGGGGAGTCTACTTCTCCCTCTCCTTCTACCCCTCCCCCACTTGTGCTCATTCTCTCTCTCTCAAATACATAAACAAAATCTTAAAAATAATATAAAGTGAAAAAGCTAAGATTTGGCTTCTGACATTAAAAAATAGGGTCATACAGAAAGACAGTAGACTTGAAAGCTAGTCTTTGTAGGGAGAGAGGGTTTTATAAATGTTTTTGGTGCCCATTTAGATAACAAAGATCAGGGCTGCAAGACTAGATTATAAATTTCTCCCATAACATGTAGAACATCTGTACTATTCACCATTCATGCTGAGTGAGTGATAAGGCTGGAGTTTCAGACAATGGGGCTATGGTAAAGAAGCCTGCACACCTGTCCACACTGATTTTTGGAGGAGGAAGACAGAGGGAAAGAAGACAAGAGATAATGGTCAGTTAGGCATTCTCATCTTCCCTTGCAGCTGCAGCCCACAGGGAAAGAAGTCAATTAAATACCTGGAGGAATACAGAGGACAGCGGAGCTCCTCCTTGGCTTCTAGTCTGGGACACTGGGAAAAGTTACCTAGAGGTGCCAACCTGGAGGGTGACCACATGTAAATGAGTTCAGAGATATGGTCAGAGAGTGAGGATCTTATTTGTATCCCCAAGCCTTCCTCTGTTCTTCCAAGGCATGAATGTGGAGTTGAAAACTGCCAGGGCTGACATGGACCTGTTGAGATGGGGACTTCAAGACATTCAGAGGGGTCTGTAATGCCAGTGAGAGTGGAGGTGACTGCTAGTCCTACCTGGTGGAGAGCTTGGTACAAACCAAGATGTAGACCAGCTCAGCTTCAGCTGCAGCCCCTAATGACACCATTGTAGGCTAAAGACATTGGGGACAAGGGACCCAATGGCTGGGGAGCCAGAGAAACCAGAGGACCCTGCATGGTTTTGAGGAGTCTTTTCCCCAAAATCCATTAGGTCATGCATGCTTCTCTCCCTCCATACACCATCCTGGAGGGCAGGTATGGTGCCAAAATCTAGAGACTAAACATGTCTAACCAAAGAGGCTGAATTTTACCTAAAAGAACTACTTAAATCAGCGTGTTTGTCAGGGGTTATCTCTCTGCTCTTTTTATTTTCCTATAGTTGATAGGGGCTAGTGAGCAAGAATAGATCAACTCTAGACCAAGTGGAAGTCTAATTTCTTCACACATTTGAGTCCTGAGGTGGGTTCATTGCAACCCTGCTACCCTAGCTGCTTCTGCATCCACCCTTATCGCCCCTACAGTGCCTACACAGTAAGCAGAGCAGGCCTTAAAAGTGTGGGAATTTGATCATACCACCTTTCCACATCTTCCAAAGTCTTCCCATTGGGCCCAGAATGAGGCACCTCACCTCAGCATATAAGGCCCCATATGGTCAGGACCTGTCTCTTCTCTGTCCTCATCCTAAAACTTGTCCGGTAAGCTCCAGCTCAGTGGCCCTTCTGTTCCATGAATGAGCTCTGCTTTTTCCTATCTCAAGTGTGTGTACTTGCTGTTTATACCGATCCTTCCTTTTGTCCTTTCAGACCCAACTTCCATCCTTTCTTACTTTGTTCTGTGCTCCCTAGGCTGACCATATAAATTGCATCAGTAGACATGCTAGTTTTCTGGCTTCCTATTGGAATTGGCCAATGGGAAGCACTAGCAAGAAATGAGGAGGGAAAAGATACTTGTTCAGGGTATTTATTCTCCCTGCTTCTTTCTGGAAAGGTCACCGGCGATTGGCTGTATCCCAGGAGCGCCCTGGCTCCCCCCACCTTTGGTAGATCACACACTGTCTCTAGTTTCATTAAACTCTGTCTGTACTTTTGTCCAGAGTCCCTTTTGGGTGCCACCTGCTTTCTGCCAGACTTATCTGTCACAGTCTTATGCATGCTCCCTGCTGGGCTCTCTGCATGCTAGTTTCTTCCTGAGTCTCAGCTCAGATGTCACTGCCTCAGGGAGACCTTCCCTGACTACCCACCATCTCACTGCCCTCCCCTGTGGCCTGCCTCTCGTCCTTCACTCTTTATCACAACATATTTTTAGTTTCTTGCATTACAGTGCTCAAAATCTGACGCTTTTTTTTTATTGTTTTCTACTTGTCCTTTTATTTGGATTGTAGCAGGAGGCTTGTCCATAACTCTGTATTATGTCCCCAATAGCTAGAATCAAGCTTGCACATAGTAGGCAAGTCAGTAAATGTTTTTTGAGGACGTGAATGAAGGACTGATTTTTCTTGTTCTTGAGAAGCCCGGATCTCAGGGCAGGGTATAGGGTGTATGGGAGGGTGTCGGAGGTGGGTCAGGAACTTGTCTCATTTCCTTGCACCTTTATTGCATAAGGTGTTAACAAAGCCTCTCAGGTTCTATTTGCCAACTGGCTCAATCACTAATACTCAGGAGGTAGAAGAGAAGGTTCAGAATAAGCCCTTTGAATGGAAATATGGAAGGGTGTCTGTACCGTCTAATATCTCTGTCTCCTTTACCTAATGCAGGTGTGTCCAGTCTCAGCCGCTTATGGAAGCTGCTTTGTGTGTTTCTTTGGGGTCTGGGGATGGTGCTGAAAGAGTATCAC
Organism: Nyctereutes procyonoides; assembly: GCF_905146905.1. Lineage (NCBI taxonomy): Eukaryota > Metazoa > Chordata > Mammalia > Carnivora > Canidae > Nyctereutes > Nyctereutes procyonoides. Next base: position 45,079,186 of record NW_026575139.1, on the reverse strand, counting down.
AAAACTTCTTTCTGAGGGGACACTTTTGGAATGCCTGAGCTGAGCAGCGCGAGTGCCTGGTAGAGGCTAACTGTCAGAGTTCCCTGTGGAACTTATCCAGCTCTCTGGGCTGTGCCCCTTGCCCACTGAGTCATACATTCCAAGGGACAGGTTCAGGAATCTGTACTTTTTAAAAGTTCCACAGATGTTTCTAGGATATGGGCTGGATGGGAGCCACAGGACTGGCATAAAGAAGAGGGGCTTTGCTTAGTTCTATGAATTCAGGGATCTCATTATGTTGTTTTAAATCTCCTGTACCATTAGCACAAAGCTGGCTGATGAGCCCAGTCCATTTTGTGTTTGAGTCAATCGATGTTTCCTTTCATATCTTTGGAATTATTTCTCATGGCAATAGGGTCTTGAAAACTTGGCATTTGAAGGGTAATATTATTTTTAACTTATAAAGTAAGAAACTGAAATCTGGGAAGGCTGGCAGACCTTTTTGGCCACAGTGGTCCTAAGACCACTCTCCTTCTACCAAGTTGTATTATAACTCAACAGCCCATTGGATAAAACTTTTCAAATGTGACACCCACCAAGTCCCTGTAGAGTTTTCTCTACACGGATTTCCGTGAAAGGCCATTTCATCAACCAATTTGGTGATGTAGTCACATTCACCTGAACTAGACCCATGTGTGCATTGGCCAGTGTTGGCTCTGGTCCTACATTCAGATTGTACAGATTTACAGTCTGGGATTATATGACATATATCTTCCCTCTATAATATACCAGGAATATTTAAAAAATTTATTGAAGTATAATTTACATATAAACTATACAGATTTAAATACAGGTAGTTGAATTTAGACAAATGTGTGCACCTTGTAACCACTATCACAATTGAGACACAAAATATTTCTTTCACTCCAAAATGTTCCCTCATACCCTACTCTTCCCCCACTTTTGGCTTCAGGCAACCATGATCTCCATCACTACAGATTTTGCATTTTCTAGAATTTCGTACAGATGATATCATACATAGGCAAGATTTTGGGTCTCATTTCTTTTACTCAGCAGTTTTTCATTATTTATTTATTTTCATTTTTAAAAAATTTGTTTATTTGAGAGAGAGAGCTCAAGAGTGCGTATCAGTATGAGCAGAGAGGAAGGCCAGAGGGAGCAGCATAATTCCCTCTGAGCAGGGAGCCCAATGTGGGGCTTGATCCTAGGACTCTGAGATCATGACCTGAGCTGAAGGCAGACACTTAGCCACCACCCAGGCCCCCAGCATAATGTTTTTAGATGTAAATATTTTTACATTGTTCCCTAGTCTTTTTTTCTCTTACCCTATATTTCTACTACCACCACTTTCCTTCCCCTTTCAACCAGGGAGCTTAAGCTTGGTCTGTATTTTCTAGCCCTTCTATCAATATTCATATGACCATGTGCACATACCTGTGGAGAGCCCAGATAATTTGGGTTGTAAAGGTCAACTTCTGTGAACACAGACTAGAATAGCAAAGGGCGGGGAGGAGGGGCAAGATGGCGGAAGGGCAGGGTCCCCAAATCACCTGTCCCCAACAAATTACCTAGATAACCTTCAAATCATCCTGAAAATCTACGAATTCGGCCTGAGATGTAAAGAGAGACCAGCTGGAACGCTACAGTGAGAAGAGTTCGCGCTTCTATCAAGGTAGGAAGACGGGGAAAAAGAAATAAAGGAACAAAAGGCCTCCGAGGGGGAGGGGCCCCGCGAGGAGCCGGGCTGAGGCTGGGGCGAGTGTCCCCAGGACAGGAGAGCCCCGTCCCGGAGGAGCAGGAGCTGCACCAACCTTCCGGCGGGGGAAAGGGGCTCGCAGGGAGTTGGAGCAGGACCCAGGAGAGCGGGGATGCCCTCGGGCTCCCGGGGACACTAACAGACACCTGCGCCCGCGGGAGAGTGCTCCGAGCTCCCTAAGGGCTGCAGCGCGCACGGTGGGGCCGGAGCAGCTCGGAGGGGCTCGGGCGGCGGCTCCGCGGAGGGGGCTGCGGGGCGGGAGCGCGAATCCAACAGCGCAGGCCCCGGAGCACAGGGCGCCGGGACACAGCCCAGGATCCGGCCTCCCCCGGGACAGGCAGAGGCCGGGAGGGCCCAGGACAGCGAGGACGCTCCTGCCCCGAGCTGAGCAGATCAGCGGCCCCGCCCCGGAGCCTCCAGGCCCTGCGGACGGAGAACCGAGAGCCCCGAGCCCCGTAGTTCCTGCGGAGGCTGAATCCAGGCTTCCAGAGTTGCCATAGCAACTGCGGCTGTTCCTCCTGGGGCCCCACGGGGTAAACAACCCCCGCTGAGCCCTGCAGCAGGCAGGGGCAGAGCAGCTCCCCCAAGTGCTAACACCTGAAAATCAGCACAGCAGGCCCCTCCCCCAGAAGACCAGCTGGACGGACCAGTGATACTCCCCCGTGTTCCAATACAACTTGTTTTTGGCCACTCTGCACTGAGCAAAATGACTAGAAGGAAAACTTCACCTCAAAAGAAAGAATCAGAAACAGCCCTCTCTCCCACAGAGTTACAAAATCTGGATTACACTTCAATGTCAGAAAGCCAATTCAGAAGCACTATTCTACAGCTACTGGTGGCTCTAGAAAAAAGCATTAAGGACTCACGAGACTTCATGACTGCAGAATTTAGATCCAATCAGGCAGAAATTAAAAATCAATTGAATGAGATGCAATCCAAACTAGAAGTCCTAACGACGAGGGTTAACGAGGTGGAAGAACGAGTGAGTGACATAGAAGACAAGTTAATGGCAAAGAGGGAAACTGAGGAAAAAAGAGACAAACAATTAAAGGACCATGAAGACAGATTAAGGCAAATAAATGACACTCTAAGGAAGAAAAACCTACGTTTAATTGGGGTTCCCGAGGGCGCCGAAAGGGACAGAGGGCCAGAATATGTATTTGAACAAATCCTAGCTGAAAACTTTCCCAATCTGGGAAGGGAAACAGGCATTCAGATCCAGGAAATAGAGAGATCCCCCCCTAAAATCAATAAAAACCGTTCAACACCTCGACATCTAATAGTGAAGCTTGCAAATTCCAAAGATAAAGAGAAGATCCTTAAAGCAGCAAGAGACAAGAAGTCCCTGACTTTCATGGGGAGGAATATTAGGGTAACAGCAGACCTCTCCACAGAGACCTGGCAGGCCAGAAAGGGCTGGCAGGATATATTCAGGGTCCTAAATGAGAAGAACATGCAACCAAGAATACTTTATCCAGCAAGGCTCTCATTCAAAATGGAAGGAGAGATAAAGAGCTTCCAAGACAGGCAGGAACTGAAAGAATATGTGACCTCCAAACCAGCTCTGCAAGAAATTTTAAGGGGGACTCTTAAAATTCCCCTTTAAGAAGAAGTTCAGTGGAACAATCCACAAAAACAAGGACTAAATAGATATCATGATGACACTAAACTCATATCTGTCAATAGTAACTCTGAACGTGAATGGGCTTAATGACCCCATCAAAAGGCGCAGGGTTTCAGACTGGATAAAAAAGCAGGACCCATCTATTTGCTGTCTACAAGAGACTCATTTTAGACAGAAGGACACCTACAACCTGAAAATAAAAGGTTGGAGAACCATTTACCATTCGAATGGTTCTCAAAATATACCCTAAAAACTATAGAACACTTCTGAAAGAAATTGAGGAAGACACAAAGAGATGGAAAAATATTCCATGCTCATGGATTGGCAGAATTAATATTGTGAAAATGTCAATGTTACCCAGGGCAATTTACACGTATAATGCAATCCCTATCAAAATACCATGGACTTTCTTCAGAGACTTAGAACAAATTATTTTAAGATTTGTGTGGAATCAGAAAAGACCCCAAACAGCCAGGGGAATTTTAAAAAAGAAAACCATATCTGGGGGCATCACAATGCCAGATTTCAGGTTGTACTACAAAGCTGTGTTCATCAAGACAGTGTGGTACTGGCACAAAAACAGACATATAGATCAATGGAACAGAACAGAGAACCCAGAAGTGGACCCTGAACTTTATGGTCAACTAATATACGATAAAGGAGGAAAGACGATCCACTGGAAGAAAGACACTCTCTTCAATAAATGGTGCTGGGAAAATTGGACATCCACATGCAGAGAATGAAACTGGACCACTCTCTTGCACCATACACAAAGATAAACTCAAAATAGATGAAAGATCTAAATGTGAGACAAGATTCCATCAAAATCCCAGAGGAGAACTCAGGCAACACCCTTTTTGAACTTAGCCACAGTAACCGGAGAAGGACAAACAGTGTATGTTCTCATTCATTTGGGGAATATGAATAATAGTGAAAGGGAATATAAGGGAAGGGAGAAGAAATGTGTGAGAAATATCAGAAAGGGAGACAGAACATAAAGACTTCTAACTCTGGGAAATGAACTAGGGGTGGTGGAGGGGGAGGAGGGCGGGAGGTGGGGGTGAATGGGTGACGGGCACTGAGGGGGACACTTGACGGGATGAGCACTGGGTGTTATTCTGTATGTTGGTAAATTGAACACCAATAAAAATTAATTTATAAAAAAAATAGAATAGCAAAGGGCCAAAAATGGATTTGGAAGGGCAAAAGGAGAATAATCAGCAGAGGTAGATGGGTATTCCTGCTTAACAGATGAGAAAACTGGTAAACTCAGAAGGCACCTACCTATACTTGGTCACCGGCCAGGGCAGGCTTCAGTGGAGCTCTTTGGACTCCAAATCCCCACTTCTCATTTACCTTAAGAGAAGTTTTTTATTTTTATTTTTTTCTTAATAAAATTTTGAAGATCTCAAGGGCAGTGAAATTTAAGGATATTTAGGACTTGGAGCAAAGATGATATTAGTGATGACAATGGTGATGGTGATGATGGTAGCAGCAGTGGAGGTGCTGAGAATGATGGTAGAGATGATGAAGTGGCTGGTCATGACGGCAACAGTGATGGTGGTAATGATGGTGCTCTAAAGAATCACACTGAGATCCAGGGAGGACTGAAGGGAACAGGAAATAAAAACTCATCTTTTTTACAGAGCTTTAACCTATTTTTTATTATTTCAGTTTCATAACAATCCTTTGGGGTGTGTATTATTATTATCATCCCCATTTTAGAGGAGGAACTTGAAGGCAAAGCAGTTACTCAACTATTGGTAAGAGAAGTGGGTAAAAAACATTTGGTTCACTCATTACAGTAAGGTGTTATGAAAATCAATAAGTATTTTAGTGGTATGTATTAGGCATCAGACTGACTTGAAAAATGTGTCCAATTTCTCACTTATTTTTTTTTCCAATTTTTCACACTTCTAAGTAAATTTTCTTCATGCCAAGTTATTGCTAAGTGTATTAAAAAGGATGGGTTGACCTATATTAATTTGGAGGGATATCTGTTTCATTGTTACTATTGTCCTGAAGTGGCAAAATACAGATGCAGATATATGTATGTAATAGATTCTATTTTTATTAAGTGAATATGAAACCTACTGATCCCTGGCTTCCAGTTTGGTTTGGCTAAGCTGAGGCTGGTTTCAGGAGATGAGCAGGTGGGAGGTGAGAGGTCAGGAGGTTATTCCCCGCCACACACACCTGCTCCCTCCTTGCTTGGCTCTAGTTCAGGCAGGTGATCACAGCTTCCCCTGGTCTCCCCTTTCCCACAGCTTTGACCCTCAGGAGGTCCCTATAAAATCATTCCTTCCTCTTGCCCCTTAGGCTGGGGGTGGTAACTGCCTTCTGCTGTTCCCAGTTGTGGTTGTTTTACCATTCCCGTGATCTTGCCCCACACCTTTTGTGCCCATTAATTAAGCTAATATTGCTCAGCTCCTAACCCTTCTGTGCCCTGCTTTTTGGTGCTGGGCTGGGACTTTGCAAATTACACCCCTTTGTGCCAGCAGCTCCCTGTTGATTCTGCCAACACTGGGTGCCACAGGAAGCCTAAAGGCTGAGGAGGAGGAAGGGCCTGGTCCTCCCTTTGCTTGCTTTTCCTATTCTAGTCCTCTCACAACAGCCATGCTTTCCTGAACCATTAGCACAGCGGGGCACCTGTATCATCCAGGCAGCACCTCAGAGCTTTCAACCCCAAGTTCTTCCCTTGGTTCCCTGGCCAGAGTAGTGATAGTCTCTTTTTACACTAATTTGTCTGTCTACCTATTTATTTATTTAATAAGTAAGCCCCACACCCAATATGGGGCTCAAACTCACGACCCCAAGATGGAATCTCATGCTCCACCGACTGAGCTGGCCAGGGCCCCGTGCTATTTACTGTTAACTTTTCTGTGTTATGTCAATGAGCTCTTTCACGTATTCAGCTCTCCAATACTGTTTTCTCTTTTTAATGTGGTAAAAAAAAAAGCCACATTAGATAAAATTTGCCATCTTAACCATTTGTAAGTGTACAGTTCGGTAGTGTTAAGTATGTTTACACTGTTGTGGAATCTCAGAACTTTTTCATCCTGCACAGCTGAAAGCATAGCTCTTCCCATTGAACAACTCCCCTTCTCCCTAGCTCCTTGCCACCACCATTCTATGTTCTGTCCTTATGAATTTGACTGCTTTAGATACTTCATGTAAAGATCTCCAACTCTTTTAAACTAATTCTTTTTATTAAAGTAATCAGCATTGTTTATGTTTTCCTGCTTGGACTCTGGTATATCTCTATAGATGGTTCCCTCTTTATAATTTTCAATTAAACTGTTTGTGCTCCTTGATTCCTGCTGCAATCCTAGCTGATACTCTATCTTGAGAGGAGTAAGATAGAGTTACTATCTTGTTAACTACTATTTTAACTTAATTGTTAAAATAGCAATAAAGGGGAAAGCCCTTTTAAAACCAAAAGCAGTATAAATTGGAGAAAGACAATCCATCATATGGTTTCACCCATATGTGGAATATAAGAAATAGTGCAAGGGACCAGAAGGGAAGGGAGGAAAACTGAGTGGGGAAAAATTAGAGAGGAAGACAAACCATGAGAGACTCCTAAGTCTGGAAAACAGAGGGTTGCAGAAGGGGAAGTGGGTGGGAGGTTGGGGTGACTGGGTGCTGGGCATTAAAGAGGACACATGATGGGATGAGCAATGGGTGTTATACTATATGTTGGCAAATTGAATTTAAATTAAAAAAAATAAATAAAACCAAAAGCACTATATATCATTACTAGGAGGAGGAGGAATGTTCCAAATGAGGCCATATCTGAGCCTCCCTTGTGTGTCACTGGAAGTGCTAACATCCAGAGAAGCAGAATGACAGACAATGGATGCAACCTCAAGAGTTTCAACAAACTCCGTGGTTCTGGGCCTGAGGATCAGAAAGAGAAGCCAAGTGGGAATCCTTTGCTAAGAGAGGGTGCAGAGAGTGTAACAAAAGCCCCATACTCATATTCACAAGTTAACATGGGGAAGAAGGGATCCCTGGGTGGCGCAGTGGTTTGGCGCCTGCCTTTGGCCCAGGGCGCGATCCTGGCGACCCGGGATCGAATCCCACGTCGGGCTCCCGATGCATGGAGGCTGCTTCTCCCTCTGCCTGTGTCTCTGCCTCTCTCTCTCGCTGTGACTATCATAAATAAATAAATAAATAAAAAATTAAAAAAAAAAAACATGGGGAAGAAGCCAGAGTGCCTGTGTCCTTAAGTGATACAAAGACTCTGGCTGTGGTCACGATGAGACTCTAGTCCCAGATGTCAGTGCCCAGCAACTCAGTGACACTTCAACATCCTAACTTAAAATGAAAAATCTGGTTGCTTTTACAGAGTAGGAAAAGATTGGAAAATCCCCAACCACCAGTCAACTCACAAATGCCAGAAACTCCTTGTAGCCATAGTCCTGGCAAGAGATTTCCCTGGCAGGGTGGGGTCCCCCAACCTCTTTCAGAGGAGTCTTCTCTGAGGAGGTCAGATTTTAGAATGAGGCCCAGTAGGTCTTGCCCAAGGGATTTAAAGGGGAAATGGGGGGTGGGGGCAAGAGGTATTGTGGGCAAGTCCAGGGAGGACAGCCTTGGGTTTTTTTTAATAATGCCTTGGTTGGCTGTGCACTCTGGAGAATATAGTCACTCCCTGCCAGGAAATAAGGACTCAAAACACAAGTCTGAGCAAGATTAAGGCATTTTTCTGTAGCAGCTGTTAATCAAGAAAACCTGAGCTCCAAGGGCAGGCTATTACTCCTTCTTAAACTGACTTGGTCTCTTTGTATTTGGGTAGGACTATGACATGAGTTTCATGGCTGGATGCTATAGAACACACACATGCGTACTCATTCAATGTCTACAAGCTCTATAAACCCTAAGAAATGATTTACCAAGTTGTGTGAGTACATGGGGATCTGGAACAATTTTCTACCACCTATAAATGTCACCTGATTCACAAAAGGGTCCATGCCCCCTCTGTGCCTCTCCCTTCCCAGGCTGAGAACAGCTCTAGATTATGAATCACGGGAGGGCAGGACCATCACTTTCATCCTGAATCTCCCAACAGCATCCTGCTTGGTGTGTTTTGTGTAGTATTTTAATGAGTATTTACTAAATTGAACATATATAAGGAGACTTCAGCTTCTAGGAACCCACAATAAAGCATTTCCATCTTGAAGGTGGGCTTGTGATGAGTGACCCTTTCTGGAATCTCAGTGAGAGTTGCTTCTCTTTGCAGTGTGGCTCTTTGCATAGGGGTCTTGAAATCAGAGATGAGTAAACACTAGTTTGGGAGGCTGCAAGCTTGTGTTGTTTCCCCCACCAACAGTCCAGGCTTTCTTTTCAGTTTCATTACCTGAAACATCAGAGTCTCTTTCTGTCTCTACTACTCCATGGAGTTATCATGGGGATTCATGATAAAAGCAAGAGGAAGGAAATGCATAGTTTTTGCAAAGCAACAACTGACTGCTTTCTGGAACCTAAGAGGAAAAGAGCCATCCCTCAAGTAGAAGAAACTCTAGCTGAGATTCACAGAAGAGTTGGCCATCACAAGCCCAGCCAAGTGCAGGAGAAGCTGCTTACACATGTCGGATGGATGAAAGATACGTCAAAGCATTGAGTGAGTGGCTTTTACGACTTATAGAGGACCATGGTTAAGACATGTGTTGTCATTTAATGGATAGTGCTTTCTCCTGTGGGCATAAGAAGAGGAGTGCCTTGGGATCCCTGGGTGGCGCAGCGGTTTGGCGCCTGCCTTTGGCCCAGGGTGCGATCCTGGAGACCCGGGATCGAATCCCACGCTGGGCTCCCTGCATGGAGCCTGCTTCTCCCTCTGCCTATGTCTCTGCCTCTCTCTCTCTCTCTCTCTCTCTCTCTCTCTCTCCCTCTCTCTGTGTGTGTGACTATCATAAATAAATAAAAATTAAAAAAAAAATAAGAGGAGTGCCTTACAATCAATGGAAAATGGTACAAAATACAGGCTTACAAAGTTCAGGGAGCCACTACCATTTTACAGGAAAAGACAGATTCAGAGCCTCCTCTGCTGATGAGGCTACAATTAGGAGATTTAGCGTAAGGTTGGCAGATAGTTGACCAAGCACTGTGTGAGTAGGAGCATGCTGCATGCTTGTGATGCTACGAGCCCAATAACTATAACAAAAAGAAGATATAGCAGGTTTCAAGAGTATGGAGGGGTAAAGAGCCTGTCCTCTTAGATATATGGACTTGAGATAGACAAAAAAAAATTTTTAAAGCATGTTTTTTTTAAAATTTAAAATATTTATGGTTTTGGTATGCTTCTTTATACAACAGCAAAAATTAAACCTGAATTCATAAAAAGTTTATCAGTTTTCATACCCCACAGCAAATATCAAACATTTCAAGTAAATTTGACAGTAAATATTTGTCTTAAAGATTATATTTGCCAAGCATGATTTTTTATGAGCAGATTAAATTCTATATAGTCAATTATTAATGTCCCTAAAATAACAAAACTACTTCAGATTAATAAAACTCCAGAAAATTAACTATTGCAAATATCTACATTTCTGCCAAATCTCTATTAATGGAACATGAATGAAAAGAATACATACAACTTGTTTTCTTTTTTTTTTTTTTTTTTTAATTTTTATTTATTTATGATAGTCACACAGAGAGAGAGAGTGAGAGGCAGAGACACAGGCAGAGGGAGAAGCAGGCTCCACGCACCGGGAGCCCGACGTGGGATTCGATCCCGGGTCTCCAGGATCGCGCCCTGGGCCAAAGGCAGGCGCCAAACCGCTGCGCCACCCAGGGATCCCTTTTTTTTTTTTTTTTTTTAAATTTTTATGTATTTATGAACAACTTGTTTTCTTATGTATCCCACCTCATCCCCACCTTGACTTTTCTCATGTATGTATAAAAATTTTTAGCCATTTCTGGTTCTTAACTCTCCATCATGTTTATGGTTAATTCTTAACCTGGGGCTCATGAGCAGAGATTCAGGGATGGGATCAAAGGAGCCTTTGCCCCCCTGAAATTATATGAAAACTCTTGGGTGGTGTTGAGAAGAGGGATTCTGGTTGTCATCAATTTCTCAAAAGTGTCCAATTTTTTTAAAGAACAAAAGAATCCATGAACTACCAATCAGGATTCTGGATCAGTTGTGACCTGGCCCTGGGCTGCTCCCAACAGTTGGAACTTTTGGCAGATTTATGGCCCTAGCAGGAGGTGGGATTAGACCCAGCAGCAGCTGAGTGAGTAACTGGGAAATGAAATGGGCTTTGTGATTCTATCTTGGTTTTGGGATGTGGCTGCCAAAATGTCCCTGCTCATCCTCAAAATAAACAAAGAAAAGCCATCACATTCCTGTGCCTTCCAGGTTCAATCTGGCACTTTGAACTGTTTTTAAGTGACAAAAACCAGGTCCTAATCCTTTAGTTTTCTTTTCATTCTGGCAGGTCCCAGATACCTTGACTGTGATAAGGATAAGCTTAGAGGTGGACTGAAGAGGCAGTGATCCAAGCCACTTGCCACTGGTGGCAAAGAATTGGGTTGGATGGATTCTCCTTTAGTCCCATAGAATTCCTCTACCTCGAAGGCCCGGCTTGGCTTAAACTGATGCTCAGCTTTGAAATTTCTAGGTTAAAAAGGGAGTTGAGAGCATCTAAGGCTTTAGCAAGCATCAGAAATTTGTTGGAGAGTTTGTTCAAAACAGATTTCTTAGATCATCACTAGAGATTGTGATTCAGTAGGTCTGGGGTGGAGTCCTGGAATTGTTCTGTTTTTTTTAGATCAATATCTACAAGTGATTGTGAGAAAGGGGCCATAAAGAGTTTTGCTTTTCCAAATGTTGAGAGCTTGGATGAAGAAAAGGACAATCTGGGCCCTTAAACATTCTCTCCTCCATGAGTTCATTCTGTTGGGTCTGGGTGCTCTCCTTATCTTCAGAGATTGGCCTGAGAGGGAAGCACTGTGTCTGTTTTATTTCTTTATAGTTGTGATTGCAAGGACAGGGATGACTTGGGTCTTGCTGCTGTAGCTCCATCAGTTTTGACCGATAGGAAGATTCTGCTTAGCTCTGCTACCTCCGGCACTTCAGAATTTCTCCCCAGCTAAGGGAATAATCTCCTGAAAGGGCACTCAATGTGGGATGATACACCTTGGCTAACTCAACCAAGAATTGTCTGTTAGGCACTGTGTGTTTCCAAGCCCCTGACCCCACCAAGGCTGTGCACTGGAGATCGGCAGAAGACAGTGTCCAAAGTGGCAGTTGCTGTAGTCTTCTTCCTCACAGGAGGCAGAGTAGTATAGTGGGAAACCACCCATCTGGGAGTACAAAGTCCTACATTCATTCATTTATCCATTCACTGAACAAATGTGGTGCTTACCATGTGCTAAGCACTGGGTTAGGTGCTGAGATTCAAGAGTGAGCAAGACATAGTCTGTGCCTTCATGGAACTCTTACTCTATTCAGAGTGAAAGAGATTAAAAAATGGTTCTAAAGTGCCTACACAGGAGGGAATGGGTTTTCAATCTGGTTTTCAGAGAGAAAAGGGGATGGTATAGAGGTTCATCCTGAAGGTGATTCTGTATTGCAAAATGACTTCTCTCACATTATCTGTTTATTTGGGATAGATGGTGAAGGAGAGCTAATGGAGATTGTCAAGTGGTCAAAGACATCTCCCTCCCAACCTAACACAAAGCCACCTCTTGGTGCCAACATCTCAGAGTAAACAAATCATTACCTAATTCATTTACTCAATCAATCAATCAATCAATCAAGTGATTAGTTAATGACAGTCATAGTGCAAAGAAGTATATAGCCTTGTGGGAGTTCACAAAATGGATAATTCGTCTAGGGTAGGGCATAAATGAAAGATTTCTTAAGTAGGTAACTTTGAACCTGAGACCAGAAATAAGAGGTAAGAATGGGTGTAGAGTGAGCAGTGAGTTGGGGCCTAGCCAGGATGACTGTAGCTGAGGAAACATGAGGAAGAGTGTCCCAATGAAGTTAGAGGTAGAGAGATCCTACAGAGGCATACGGAGGTTTTTTTCTTTATACTTGTTGGTGTGTGATTTTGAGTAAGTTTCCTAACTTCTCACCTGTAAAATGGGGGGCAGAGCCAAACTGACAAGGTCACAGCGAGGATAAAAAGTTGCTTTGTAAAACATAGTCTTATAAAAATAGAGTGATTATGACTGCTCAGTGTCTAACAACTCATTTTTCTTACTTAAAAATGGCAGACTGGTTTTGGCAAGAGCCTAAATGGGACCCTCCTTAGCTCTTCAAAAGCCTTTCTGTATAGGGAAGGGAGCAAATCTGACCTGTTTCACCAACCCTGGCTCTGATGGCCATGCCTCTTCAGACTCTCCGCCGGGCTCAGCCAGAGCCAGCATTTCCTCCAATGGGATGTCTACCTTCTGGAAGTTTCTCAGCTTTTGGGTATGCCATCACATTCACTTATTTTTATGGTTTCTCTGACTTAAGGAGTTCCAGCCCATATATTTTGTTGATTTTTAAAAAGTAACTTTGAGAACAGCAACCTGTGGTTAGACAAACATTCATTTTTCATGTCTTAGTAGATCCGTATTAATGGATGTTCAGTTTTCAGTTTTATTTATGAAGTACCACATGGTACCTAAATGCTCAGGGCAGAGTCTTTGGTGAAATGAAGGTCTGTCTATTCTTTATTCCTCTTGTCCTTGTCTCCTTTTTTAAAGTTGGGTGAATACACACATGCAAAACTCCTAGATTAGACCTGATTATCCAACCCTTAAGATGTTACTGTCAACTTCACAAGAGTTGATATAACACTTCTTTTCCCATAGACAGATGCATCCTCACATTAGCACCTTTTTTTTTTAAAGATTCATTTATTTTAGAGAGAGAGAGAGACAGCATGAGCAGAGGGACAAAGGGGGGGGGGAAGAGAGAGAATCTCAAGCAGACTCTTCTCTGATTGTGCAGCCTGACTTGAGGCTCAATCCCATGACCTTGGGATCATGACCTGAGCCAAAATCAAGAGTTGGATGCTTAACCAACTGAGCCATCCAGTGTCCCTTAGCACATCTTGATTCCCTATGTGTTTATTAAAATGTAGTCAGAAAGGAGATTTCTCTGACTTAATGAATGAAGGAGGAATAGGAAGTATTTCTGGGCTGGGAGTCAGGGACCTTGAGTCCTAATGTTGGCTTAACCACTTGCTAGCTGTGTAACATTACATAGGATGAACAAGTGGTGTCTTATACAAAAAGAGATCTATTTACTTTTAAATGACAAGAAAGCTGAAAGTAGGAAGTTATTGGCTAGATTTCAGCCACCAGCTAAATGATGTTATCCAGGACTAGGTTCTTTGTGTCTTTACCTTTTACAGCCCTTATCCTGTGGCTCTTTTATCCTCATGCTTGTAGCTTTATTGTGACAAGAGGCCCACCCCAGTTCCAGACCCCATGGCTGCTCAGGTGGAATGAACAGGGAAGGATAGTACATCCACATCTGGCTTACTCTACTGACAAATCAGATTTGCAAAAAACCCTCAGGACTGTCATATAGTTACTCATAGCAGCAAGGGAGACTGGGAAAATATGTAGTTGTTTTACATTGTAAAGTGGAAAGTAGTAAGGGAGGAGGGGGTTGGAAATGCCTATAGGATTAATCAAGGGGTAGCATCTGCCCCAGAGTTTTTGGACAATTTATATTATTTTGGCCTTTTAAAAAAATTTATTTAATCATGAGAGACAGAGACAGAGAGAGAGAGAGAGAGAGAGGCAGAAACACAGGCAGAGGGAGAAGCAGGCTCCATGCAAGGAGCCTGACGTGGGATTTGATCCTGGACTTCCAGGATCACGCCCTGGGCTGAAGGTGGCACTAAACCGCTGAGCCCAGGGACTGCCCTCTTGGTAGAATTCTTGGTCCTAACACACAAACACCAAACCCCAAAGAATAAACAAAACTGCAAGGCGGCAGTTTGATTGATGAAATTGATTTCATCAATTTATTCCAGAAAAATCTATCCAAGGACTCACAGGCCTTTAGAACCTTGTCAATCAAAGTGCGGTCCAGCAGCATCCCAGTCACCTGGGAGCTTGTTAGAAATGCAGAATCTCACGAAGTGATGGATATTAACTAAGCCCTCGGTGGTAATCATTTGACTATATCTGTATGTATCTGTATGTCAAGGCATTATGCCGTATGCCTTAAATTTCTATCTCGATAAAACCAGAAACCAAAAACAAAAAAACAATGCAGAATCTCAAGCTTCATACCCTCACTGGCCTCTGTAATTTGCATTTTAACAAGATCTCTGGGTGATCTGTATGCACATTAACATTTAAGAATTCCTTAAAAAAAAAAAAAAGCTTAAGAATTCCTGGTTTTGAACTAAAGAGCCCCAGAAACCATGTACATTCGGGTTAAACCATCTCACTTTATAACTGAGGAAACTGATATCCAAAATAATATAGGGCAGCCTGGGTGGCTCGGTGGTTTAGCAACTGATTTCGAGGTCTGTGCTCTTTCCATTTCTTCATGCTGACTCTCACAGAGAGAGGCCCATACATGAGGGACACTAAGACGAAATACAAGACAGTCCCCAGTTGAGTGATAATTAGCTTGTTTCAGACCTCTCCCTGCTGATTAGCCTCCATTTGCCCCTCCAGATCCCTTCTCTACCCTTCTCTGCACCCCAGGTAGACAGACCTCTGCCCAGGCTCTGGCCTCTAGTTCTGTGTGGCCAGTGGGAACCATCTGCAAGAGATTGCCTGAGTGGAAGAGACAGAGGTGGGATATTGATTTTTACCCCCTGCCCATGTGGTCTCAAAGCCATGACTTGAGTGGCCTCTTCTAAGCTTCTCACTTGTTCTCAGTAACTGCCTCCACCCCTTGTCTTCTCAGGCCGGGGGACAACTGTTTCTTGTATTGCTAGTTCCCTGGGTCACTTTGTGTTTCCCTTAACCCTGCCCACACCTCCAAAAATAGCTCCTTTGGCTGCCTTTTTGAGGTGCTGCCTGTTTTCTCACAAGACCCTGACTTGCCTCATTTCCTAAAAATTTTCAGGTAGCGGCAGATAGCAGTAAGCAGGACAGAAGCTGGCAGGAGATCTGGTGGGCTCTGACAGTCAGGACTTGAGGAGAATGCAGAGCTTCATTTGGGGAATTTATGGAGATGGAGAGAATATTTGGGAAGAGCATCAGGCAAAGTTAAAGATGGAAGGGACACATGGATCTGCCTGTATCTGGGGATCAGTCGGAAAGTAAGTGGCCTGGGGTGAAACCAGATAAGGGCGGTTATAGTAATGGTGCTAACATTATTAAGTGCTATGTGTCATTATGTTCCAAGTGCTTTACTTGAACTTTGGCAGCCCTGGGCTCATCCTCATTTTTAGAGGGGGAGAGAAAATTAATTCACAGAGAAGTTATAAACTTGTCCCAGGTCACCTGGCAACTCAGCGGCCAGGATTTGAATCTTGTGGTCTGGCTCTGAGCTTGCCCTCAGAACCATTATGGTGGGCTGAGGCACAGATTTTCATGGACTGCTTTGGGGCCAGGATGAAATCTCAAGAGAATGGTATTTAAGAGATTTCAGGATGTGTAAGGGAAATACCACGTGGGGAAGAGCAGAGGAGTCTGATGTGCCCTCCACAGAGCCTTCAACTTAGTGTAGCTCTGGGTCACGTGTGGAATCCACCAGGTTGGTTCATGGTTTTCCTCCTTCCCTTTTCTGGACGTGATGACAGAAGTTCTGTCTTTCCTTTTTATAGCCCCAGGTCAGAATTCATGTTTGGTCCTCCCCAGTAGCAGGGAAATGGGAGGGGCCTGGGTCTGCATGCTGAGAGCAGCCTGTGTTGCCAGAGACCTGTTATGGAGAGGCCTAGAGGAGGAGATGCCCCCTCCCAGCCCCCAGCAGAGCCTGCACATCTGCATCATTGTGGACTGAAAGGGAGCACATTAGGAGTCAGCAAAATTATTTTTGTTTTTAATCTGCTCACTTTAGTGGCCAAGATAGTTCCAATGGCCCAATTTGTTCTCTATTTTCCATGTGGAAACAGATTGAACCCAAGTCTAATTTTTCTCCTCTATGAACTTGTGGTAATAAAAGCTACCTGATGTGTAATGTGCACACATATGAGGGCACATAGCACTGATACTAAAGTAGGTGTTCACAATATTAGTGGAAATTCTCCTTCCTCTTAATTCGCTTTATTTCTGTTGAAAGATAAACTGAGGCATATTGAAAATTTTAAGCATTTATATGAGCAAAAATTGATTCCAGTGGGGAAGCACCAAATGAGAAGTGGTTAGGAGCACTCTACCAGCAAGAGTTGGGGGAGGGACTTTTATAGAGAAAAGGCAGAAGCAAAGTAAGGAAATTATTTATTGGCTCTAGCTTATTTTTTTTTTAAGATTTATTTATTTGAGGGAGACCCTCAAGCTTCATACCCTCACTGGCCTGGGGCAAGAGGAAGGGCAGAGGGAAGGAGAGAGAGAATCCTCAAGCCAATTCCACACTGAGTGCAGAGCCTGATGCAGGGCTTGATCTCATCACCCCGAGCTTATAATCTGAGCTGAAACCAAGAGTTGGCCACTCAACTGACCGAAGCACCCAGGCACCCCATTATTGGCTTTAGCTTACAGTCTAGTTTGCTGTTTGTGATCAGTTGTCCTTAGGTTTCAATTTTGTAACCCTTAGGCATTTATAGGCTTGGGTTTTGGCTTACTTACTGGGCCAGCATGACATTAGAGCCACCTCAGACTAAAGCCCTTCCTAATTAATTAACACTTCCTTCCATTTAAAGTCATTATGAAATAATAGTAAGTGTGACAGAGGGTAGGTTTTCTCCCTCCCTTCTCCTTTTCTTCCTCCCTTCCTTCCTTGCAACTTTATTGTCAAAAATTTCAGACATAAAAGCATAGGGACAGTGAAATGTGCCTGCATCATCTGAATTTAACAATGTCCAACAGCTTACCATATTTAATTTCTCTATTTTTTTTTTGCTGAATATTTTATTTTATTTTAAGATTTTATCTATTTATTCATGAGAGACACAGAGAGAGAGAGAGAGGGGCAGAGACAGGCAGAGGGAGAAGCAGGGTCAACGCAGGGAGCCTGAAGGCAGCCCCAAACTGCTGAGCCACCCGGGCTGCGCATATTTTTGCTAAATATTTTAAAACAATACCAAATGTCATCAATTTCACCTAGAATATGTGAGTATGCATTTCTAAAATATAAGAATATTTTTTAACACAATGAAACTGATACACCTAGCAAAACTAACAGTAACTTCCTACTAGCAAGTTCTACCCAGGCCATATTTAACTATGTTCAATGCCAACACAGTCTTTTTGTAGTTGGTTTGATCAAATCAAGATCCCAACGCAGTGAGGAGCTACAAAGGGCCCTGTTTACAGTTCTTAGAGTTCAGGAATTTCTTTGCCTTTTGCACAATGACTCAGCTTTGCCGATAAAGTGAACCCTAACATTTGTGGTTTTGACTGTCTGGAAACAACTCCAGATGTCCATGGCATTTAGCAAAGTCTGCTGAGGCACAGTTGTGAATCCTGGGCATTTCCGGGGTTGTGTCTGAGAGGGAGTTGTTCAGCTGGAGTGTGTGCCTTGCAGAGCTGGAGTGTGCGCCTTGCAGAGAATCAGAAATCTGATTTGGGGTTTTACAGATTGGGACTTTTTTTTTTATGATTGTAGTCATACATAGGATTACTGATTTTTTTTATTTTGCCAAGTAAGGACATTAAAAAATACCTTTTATCACCATTATTTCAAAGAAGGAAGGACATTTAGAGAGACAGAGCGTTTAAGCTGGGGGAAGTTTGGGAAGGAGGGAGAGGGAGAGAAGCTTCAAGCAGACTCCCTGCTGAGTGCAGAGTCCAACTCAGGGCTCAGTCCCATGACCCATGAGATCATGACCTGAACTGAAACAAAGAGTTGGACACTCAACCAACTGAGCTACTCGAATGCCCCAAGGAAGGACATTTTAATGTTAAAAGGACAGGACTGATGTTGCTTCAGAATACAGGGGCATCATCCCCAGGAAATGAAAGTTGGATACTTTATGCTGACTTACATATGTTTCATGGTTCCAGTTTTCTCATTTTGCCATGGACTGGTGAGCACTCTTTTACAGTCTGATTTTCAGGAAACATCTGTTTAGTCAAGATTGCTTGGGCAGGAAAAACTTGCAAAGTGATAAAAATATCATTCTTTTTTGAAAAATATTCATTGAGTGGGAGATGAAACGAGTAAAAGTTGAAAAAGAAGTTCACTTGTCAAGTGGGGTAGGTACAGGAGAGAGGTGCCACTTGTTTGAATTATGATTTGGGGACATGTCAAGAGCCAGGTATAAACTTTTTCATATTTTCCTAGAGGTCTGGGATTGGATCAAGGGATGTTAAGAATTAATTATTTTCTTAAGTCATTAGACTTCTGATGAAACCTCTTCTTGATTCTCAAGAACTCCTTCTGATCTTGCTCTTCTTTTCCAACCCCGTATCCATCTCCCTGTCCAGTGCCCCACACCTGCCATGCGTTGTGTAAGGCAGTAGCTATTTTGTACCTCTGAACCTCTCCCACAGCCTAACACCAGCACTAAGCCCGTGACCCACACATTTGTAGCTCTTGCCTACCCTGATCTGCTGAGCTTCCAGTTGCCATTCAGCAGCCTCACTTGAGTGTCTTTGACTCAATTCTGCTCTTCCTCCTCACTTCTCCACTGCACAAAATAGAAAAGTTGCTCATGTCAGAACCTGGGAGTTCTCCCTGACACATCTGTCACTCCTCACATTCACACATTACCTACTTCTGATGCGTTGACTGCATAATATGTTTCTAGTCTATTTACTTCATGCCAGGACCACTGCTACTGCCCCAGTCTTGGTCACTGTTTGCTCCTCCCTGGGTTATTGCAACAGTTCCTCTTAATCCCCATCTCTACTTTAACTCCATCAATCTGTTTTTCACACAGTAAGCAGCAAAAAGACTTTCTCAAGACAGAGATTGTGCCACATTGCACCCCCTGTTCAAAACTCTGAGGTTATTTGAGACAAAGTGGAAAAAAATTCCTAACAGGGCTTCCAAGGCTCATGTGGCCTGCCTGTTACCCAACTCTAATCCCATCTCAAGTTATTTTCCCTTTTAGTTACCATATATGATTGACATATTGTGCACTTTGATTTTCTAGAACACTCAAAGCCCTTTCTCATTTCATGGTAGGGAACATGTGGTGTTTCTTCTGCTTAGAAAGTTCTCCCCACCCTTCCCACTCTCTGCCTGTTCCCCCTCCAGACTGTAAGCTTTCTGAGGACAGACCCTTGACTGTCCCTCTCTTTAATGAATAGCTGACATCTAGCACAGTCCAGGCACAGAGTAGGTGCTTGGTAAATCTATGCTGAATGGGTGAATGACTATTCTAATTAACATCAAAATTCTTCCATTTCTGTAAAAGGAATTGAAAGGGGAGGCTGAATATATTTTAGAAAGAAAAAAGGCTAAATTTTTACTAGATCAGCCAAAGTGACATTCAGCCTTCAGTATTCAGGCCAGTATTTACCTCTACACTAATAGTAATGGACCTTTCTGTGAAATAAAGTAAATCGTATTTTAAGGAAATGTTAAGATCAGCTTCATTTTATCTGCATTACCAACATTGCCGAGGTTCCTATAAAACTCCTGTTAAAAAATCACCTGTCTGTCTTTAATAAAGTGCTAAATCTGTCCATTTCTGAAGGGCCTATAATACTCCCATTTAAAAAAACTACATGCCTTATTAACATTGGTTATTGAAAAGGCTAAAATCAAATATACTTAAAATGGCCTCGTAATTTCAGCTTACATTTTTATTACAATTTGAGAAGAGTCAGAATATTTGTAGAGCCATTTCCTTTTACACTTTTCAATAAATTATGTAATTTTATTTTTTCTTTTGTTTAACAGAAATGAAATGTCTTCTGAGAACTTAAGCCTGTGCTGAGCTCCCCCTTTTCTTATTCCCTTCTAATGCATTGTCTTACTGACTCCCCTTTTTAACACCATGTCCTATTTGCTAATTATCTCTACTTTCCAATTTAGGTTTTTACTACCTGCTAATTTAGTCTCTACAGTTATTTTGTGGATATGACTGACCCCTTCAACTATACTCTAAGCTTCTTGTAAATAGGAGTTGGTGTCTTTTTCTGTAGCATCTTCAGTGTAACAATCAGGTCAGGCTAAGTCATAGAACAGTAACAAAATGTCCAAAATCGGGGATCCCTGGGTGGCGCAGCGGTTTAGCGCCTGCCTTTGGCCCAGGGCGCGATCCTGGAGACCCGGGATCGAATCCCACGTCGGGCTCCCGGTGCATGGAGCCTGCTTCTCCCTCTGCCTGTGTCTCTGCCTCTCTCTCTCTCTCTCTCTGTGACTATCATAAATAAATAAAAATTAAAAAAAATTAAAAAAAATGTCCAAAATCTCAGAGGCTTTATTTCCTACTCCACCTGCATGTCTAATATGGGCCAGCAGGGGAACTCTGATCATGTGTTCTCTCAGGGACCTAGGACTGCTCATCTTCACCCACATCCCTGATGGGAACAGCGGTGGGAAGGAAACATGGCAAACCACTCAGCCAGCTTTTAAAGTTTCTGCCAGGATGTAACACTTATCATTCCATGTGTATGTTGTTTGCTAAAACAAGTCACATGGCTATGCCTGACATCAAAAGAGGTGGGCAAGTGAAACCCTAAAATGTCCCTGGAAAAGGACAGAGACATCGGAAGAACTGCATTAATGGTTCACACTTGGTGCCTGCAGAGCCCTGCTCCTATCCAGGGCTCATGGTGGGAATTCTATCATACTTGTTTACTGAAGTTTGGAGACTCCTGAAATTTGGAGACACCTGAAGGAGTACAGGCTAAAGGTAAAGGAGAAGGCAGTTGCTGGTTCAAAATGAAGAAAATATTGCTATAGTGTATTTGCATTCTCCTGGTTTCAACTTCCCTTCTAAAATGTGGAAATAGGGAAAGCTCTGGAGAATATTTCAAAATAAAGGACCCATGTGAATACCCGCCTTTATGCACCATGCACCAGATCGCTATGCATACACTAATGATCTGGCCCTATACCCTGACCTAGTAAACATTCCTGCCAATGATTTCAGTGACTGCAGATGTGGAGACTCAGAAAACATCTGTGGACTACATGAACCTGGGAGGAGAGTGAGTGATCTGGGTGATAGAATTATGAGTCAAAGATGGAATTCTGGGCTGAATAATGAGTTTGCTTTAAGGGATCAATGTGTAATGTTTGTGTCCAAAGACAAATTGCGTAACTACAGGATGGCAGATCTTTGAACAACAGCATGTGTGAAAAATCTCCAGGGCTTTCTGTTGACATAAACTGTACTGTTATTCAGTTGTGGGATGTGGCAGCCAAATGAGCTAATAGAATGTCCACATGGGAGCATGATGCCCAGGACAGAGGAAGGGCTAAAGGAGTCTGCTCAGGTGATACATAGAAGCTTGAACTCAGTTTGGGATATCACCATTTGAGGGACCTTAGCAGATGAGCTTACCTAGAGGAGAATCATTGGCTTACCAATGGAACAAGAATACTCAAGGAGTAGATGAAGGAACTGGGTCAATTTAACCTAGAGATTCGAGAGACTGGATTGGGGAGGTATGAGATGGGAAAGGGTAGTCTTCAGATAATCACAAGGCTACCAGTTGGAAGAGGCAATTTATTTTGCTACAGAAGACAGAATAAGGATAGGTTATAGGGACACTGATTTTTGGCTCATGATCAGGAACAGAATCCTGTGAAAGTTAAATCTCTTGTAGATCATGTTATCAAGGGGACTAATGAATCCAAAGAATAGAGTGACCAACTACCCAATTGTTCAAGGCTGAAGAATCGTTTTTTTTTTTAAAGATTTATGTATTTATTTATTTGAGAGAGAGAGTGAAAGAGCATAAGCAGGAGAGGCAGAGGGAGAGGAAGAGGGAACCTCAAGCATACTCCATGCTGAGTGCAGAGCCCAACGCAGGGCTTGCTCTCACCACCCTGAGATCATGACCTGAGAAAAAATCAAGAGTCAACTGGTTAACTGACTGCACCACCCCCAGATTGAGGAGTTTTCTAAGACTTAGGATGTTGAGTGCTAAAATCAGAAAAATCCCAGGCAAACCTGGATGAAGTGGTCACCCTATCAGAGAGGATTGCCCTTCCTGTAATCTAAGGTCTCTTCCAATTTAGAGATTCTGTTATATGTTGATTTTCCCAGAAAATGTTCAGGCAAAGCAACTATTCTTATACACTATTTTTCCAATCCCTGCTTATTTAATCACAAAGGACTTTTTTGCATGCTCTTTGAGCAATTGTTCCACATTTGTGTTTAAGATTTAATCACTGCTGCTGGATTCATGTCCTACAATTGTATTACATAATAAGGTGAACATTTCCCTGCAAGTCCAAAGTCATTCATTACATAAATGAGTGTTTTAGAAACAAAGAGCTGCACCTTTCTTAAGAAACAACAATGGGTAATTTTTTGATAGTTTGAATTGCTGTTATTCTTAAATAAAGCATTAAAGAGGTGAACAGTGGTATAGGAAGTTAAGAAGTTTCATTATAATGAAATTTCTCTTGGATAATGCACAATGCAAGAGCTGTTTGTGTTCCACACATCCTTGTAGAAATGTTATTCTTTTCTTTTACTCACTCATTTTATTTGTGATTCTGGAATAAATTGATGAAATCAAACTGCAGCCTTGCAGTTTTGTTTATTCTTTGGGGTTTGGTGTTTGTGTATTAGGACCAAGAATTCTACCAAGAGGTTCTGCAGTTTTTGCCTGGCCTTCTTCCTAATGATGTACTACCTGCCCATTCCAACTGTTTAACTTCAATAAGAAGCATAAGAGATAGTTATTGAGTTTGGCCAACTTTCCCAAGCCTTTTCTCTTTAACTCACTTGATAAAGCCATGGAAATAAAGCCCTTTGAGAAGAGAAGAGTAACTGGTGAATAGGCTCTATTTTTTGTCTAGCTTTATAGAGGAGTCCCTTCAATTTTCTGGCTTTGCATCCAATCCCAAGAATAGAAATCTAGGGAGGTGAGAGGATCATGGGATGACTCTTGACGTGACTTAAAGGAAGTGGCAATTTAAAAAGTTCTGACTGAGAGGATAGTAGTGGGGGACTAGCTGCTCATTCAAATCCACTCCACCACATGCTCCCTCCTACTTTGGTTTGGAATCTTGCCTTCTGAGAATTTTCCTTGGATATACACCTGACTCTGCCTCTCAAACAGAAATCACTCTGTTCTTACACCTGTGCTATTGAGCTTTCACTGTAGTTGTTGGTGATAGACTTGTTATAGGGCCAGGAAAAATATCTTGTGGTTCATGATAAATAAAAACAGTAGCAGTGGGTATGGTGTTGGACAACCTACTCATTTAGTTGTCATCCATGCAAGAAAGGCACAAACAGCTGTCTGAGATCCTTGTTGTAGCAGTGTTTTGTGTACTTGACCATAGAGCCTCTGAAACTCTACTTGGGAACATAATATAAGTAATATATATAGGACAGTAATGCATCTCCCAGAGGGCCTTATGGGGAAGAGATGTCATGCATTGGTTACTATAATCTGCAACTTCACTCACAGCCTCACCAATCTGTTACATTCTCACAAATAGCATTCTGGAATATCAGACTGAGCACAGAAATCTGGGCTTACTTTGTGCGGCCCTTCACACTGATTTGTAAAAAGTCAGGACTGTGAATATTTTCAGTGGGCACTATACTTTTGATCCAGGATATCTCTGAAATTTTGACAAATCAACCTAATGATAAATATTGGAAATCCATTGCTCATGTTCAGAAAAAGGGCCACTTGAGGTAAATAGCATGTGTTCATCCACAATAACTAGCTTTATTTTATTTTGCGGTCTTCCAGCCATGTTGAAACACTCATGGGAACGTAGCTGCATTTTTTCCAGGTTTGCATCAGAAACTGTCTAACAGGATAAAGGTGGATTTTTCCCCTCCTTTGCTTACTTTCTTCTTTCTTGGTACTCATTCACATCCTTTTCTCACACAATCCGTGTTAAGGGCAAGTGAATATCTCCTTACCATTTCCCACAATTAGCATGAAGAGGACACCTGGTGGTTGAATGAAAACCTACTCTCAGGAGAGGTAGCTGGAAGTGCAAGAAGTTGAGAAAGAGAATTGTGGAATAATTTGTGGGCATAAAAAATATGAGAGATTTAAAAATACTAAGCATGTGGTGAGGATGATGTGGATGAAGTAAGTCAACAGTATCAGTTGGTGTGAGAGAAGCTGTAGAACAAGACAGTTGTGTGGGCTCCTATTGCAGACCTGTCCACAGACCTGGTGCCCTGGGCAGTCACTCTGCCCTGTCTGCTGCCCACAGTGGCTCCCACTGGGCTAATAGATCTCGCTGAACAAGATATAATGTGATCTCAGATCTACTGTGACTCTACTTTTCAAATAATAGTGTTTTAAATTTATGGACTTATTAGGAAAAACAGAAAGTTACAGATTGTATTTATATCACCCATGAAAAAAAATTCTCCTTCATAAGCACCCAGCACATCGCTGGGCTCCATTATCTCTGATTTCCTGTGCAGTCGCTTTCCACATCTGCTGTGTTTTCCCATAGGCTGCCCTGTCAGTGTGATGCTGCCTGCACACGGACTACACGCCACCTGTCTTGTTGCCCTTAATTTGTCCCCTGCCTGAATCGCACAGTCACATTATAAATCCAGCAAAAGCTTCCTGTTTTATTCAAACTGGTCTCAAAGAAAAATTATCCATGGACAACCAAGCTGTTTCTCCTTTACTCCACTTGCATTTAAAAGGCCCTATAAGGGGCGTCTGGGTGGCTCAGTTGGTTAAGCATCTGCCGTCAGCTCAGGTCATGATCCGAAGTCCTGGGACAGAGCCCTGTATCAGTCTCCCTGCTCAGCGGGAAGTCTGCTTCTCCCTCTCTCTCTGCCTACCACTCTCCCTGCTTGTGTTCTCTCTCGATCACTCTCTCCCTCAAATAAATAAAATCTTATTTTCAAAAAGGCTTTATAAAATAATAGCATGCATAATTTACGGTTATGAATTTGATTATGCCAGGACAAGTTACCAAGCTATTGTTTGGTTTATACTTTTTTCCTCACATCAAAGGCCTAAATAAACAGCCAACACCAACTGACCCTTTTATTTCCTGTGTGTTTTGTCTGTCTTCCCTATATACTTCTCAAGTGCTTGAGACAAGTTCATGCTCCATCTGACCTCTTCATTGAACCCACAAAATCATTGTAGGTGGTGTTTTCCCCAGAAATTTTCAGTGAGATATTAGCTCCAACATCTGAGGCAGTCAACACAACTGTGATGCTTCCTTGTTTGTTTGCTTGTTTTTAATTCCTATGGATTGTACCAAGATAAACCTCTCATTTGTATTTATCATTATATATAAAGGCATTATAGAGACAATAAGGTTTGCTTAACCTACCCCTTGATTCAGAGGATGAGTGTGTGTGGGGGGTGTGAGTGGGTGTGTTTTAACATAAAAAGAAAATGTAGCATGGGAAGAATTTTTACCACAGTCATTTAGAAGGTAATGACCTGGTTTGATTCCTTAACATAAGGGCAGACTTCTCTGATGTGCTCTATTTTTACACATCCTAAGATGGCTGTGTTGTAAACTGGGGTCATGGTATGTTGACTTTATTACCATTGTTATACCCTTATATCAAAATCACTAGCCTGATAATTAGCATCTTCTCTTTCTGTTTGTATGTAGATAACAATTTTTGAGACATATTTCTCAAGTTGTTTTAGGGTCTACCAAAAATGTCTTTGCTTATATATTTTAAAAATATATTCTGCCTTCAATGTTCATTTTAACCAGCAAACATTTATTGAACATCCTATTTGTGAAGTCTGTATGAGGCAGTGAGAGGGAAAGGACCCTTGTCCTCAAGGAATTTATTTAGTGGAAGTGGATAAGTTCATTTGTGGATTAGAAGTAGGAATATGAGATTACTAAAAAGAGGCATTTTTAAGCCTCCCAATGAAATAGTTCTACTTCCTGTAACAAGAACAAACACATACGCTGCTGGTTAATATGCCAAGGTGATGGATATTTAGTTAGATTTTGGTCCTATGAAAAGTGTTAGGTTATGCATACTGTAACACACACATGCACATTTGTTTGTTTTCATGCACATTTGTTTAGATCAGTGGCTTTCAAACACATTTTATCTTCTAAGGTAACAAAGACTGGCTGATGTCAGTGGGAGGCAGGAGACTTCCCCATTTACCAGTTTCTGTGGCCCCTGGTCCCCTCTCCTTATGCAGTAGCCTCACTGAAAGGCCCTGGTTCAGATTGGTAGATAAACAAAACTTTCTCTTACAACATTAAACTATTACCACTGTGATCCATTTTACTCAAAGATGATTCAATACACATTGTAATACGCTGGTTGATTGTTGTGTTGCTTAAGTAATCTTATCTCTCATGCATTTGCACATCTCTCTCCCCACCCCCACCCCAGCCTTTCTCATCAAGGCCTTCTGCTTTGATCTCTAGTAACATTCCATTGTGTTCAATTATTTCTTCAATGTTTGCCTTTTCTCTACCCATTCTTTTTTTTTTTTAAAGATGTCACCTATTTATTCATGAGAGACACACACACAGAAAGAGACAGAGAGAGAGAAAGAGAGAGAG
Source organism: Nyctereutes procyonoides (assembly GCF_905146905.1). Taxonomy (NCBI): domain Eukaryota; kingdom Metazoa; phylum Chordata; class Mammalia; order Carnivora; family Canidae; genus Nyctereutes; species Nyctereutes procyonoides. Next base: position 45,052,102 of record NW_026575139.1, on the reverse strand, counting down.
GCAGAGACACAGGCAGAGTTGGAGAAGCAGGCTCCATGCAGTGAGCCCGAAGCGGACTTGATCCCGGGTCTTCAGGATCACACCCTGGGCTGAAGGCGGCACTAAACTGCTGAACCACCAGGGCTGCCCAAAATTGTTAGAACTTTTTAAGCTTTTGTAGGGAGTCTAAAGTATTTATCGTCAGAAATCAGGTTCTTTTGCCATTATGTTCAAATTGCTAAACTGTTCTCCAGTTTGTAAGAAGACCCAAGCAGAGAGCTTGACACAATGGCTAGCCCTTGAGCCTAGCCAAATCCCATAATAAATGGAAACTTCCAGGTTGCGAGGTAAGTAGCTTGAGTGGGAGGTGAAAGGAAAGCGTGGTTCAACTTTGAAAGAAATAAAGGGGGATCCCTGGGTGGCTCAGCGGTTTAGCGCCTGCCTTCCGCCCAGGGTGTGATTCTGGAGTTCCCGAATCAAGTCTCACATCAGGCTCCCTGTGTAGAGCCTGCTTCTCTCTCTGTCTGTGTCTCTGCCTCTCTCTCTCTCTGTGTGTCTCTCATGAATAAATAAATAAAATCTTTAAAAAAAAAGAATTAAAGGTAGAATGCTTTTTTTTTTAAAGTACAGTTTCTTTGCACTTTTTTTTAATTTTTTTTTTAAATTTTTATTTATGATAGTCACACAGTGAGAGAGAGAGAGGCAGAGACACAGGCAGAGGGAGAAGCAGGCTCCATGCACCGGGAGCCTGACGTGGGATTCGATCCCGGGTCTCCAGGATCGCGCCCTGGGCCAAAGGCAGGCGCCAAACCACTGCGCCACCCAGGGATCCCAGGTAGAATGCTTTTAACTAAATGTATTTTGTTATACATTTACCTGTACAAAGAAGTGGAGAATAAAGAGATATAAAAATATATGTAGTCTTATCTCATAAACAACTATTTACATTTTGGCTAGTTCTGAATGGAGGAGTGGAGATCACATGGCAGACAAATATGCCCAATAAAGGTTAGCCATGGTGGAGATAAAGGTGAGGTGTCTGTGATAGGAGTTTAAGACTCTAGCCAAAGAGAGGTCCAGGTAATGTTAGGCAAAGTTGGGAAGGAATTTAACAGTTTAAAGGATCCATGGGCCCAAGATGGTATAATGAAGGGCAATGTAGCCAGTGAAATGCCCGAGATACCAGATTATCACTGGTACTCAACCAGTGATAAAGGAAGAATGAGAAGTTTGGGCAGAAGAAGCTGATTTTTCAGAACCAGGTTTGGAATCCTTTCAGAAGTGTTCCCTCCATAGAATTTGTGTAGCCAGAAACAGGGGGTTTAGATAAGTGTAAGACAAACAATATTATAAAAAAGCAGAGAGAAAAAGCAACTATTTTCTGTGGCCAGAAGTATGACCTGGAAGGTAGCAAGATGGTGAAAACAAACAAACAGGAATCCAAGGAATGGTATCTAAAGTAGGGTCTTCAGAGTAGATATACACAGGGAGCCGGGAGAGGGGGGGTCACTATAGGGTGCCCAATTATTTATTACCCAAATTGGGATCCTCTTGAAAAGAAGAAGGGTGCTATGAATAACTATACAGTGAAATCCAGGACTGTCCCACACAAGCCATATGGCCACCTCTTTTGTCATTAAGAACCTCAACCATACATAATTTGTGTCTTTACCACTGAAATCTTCTATAATCAAATCGGCTATTTGACAATTACTAACTCCTTTATTTTCCTAATAAATAACTGTGCCTTGGATCAGGCTCTCATCATTTTTCTTCTGAATTATACAGAGAACCTCTTAATCGGCTTTTGTCTCCATTCTCAAAGTGGTGCCTAAGCCATTCTCTTCCAGCTCATTACCAGAGTGATATTTCTAAATCATCAGTCATTTCTTGCTCTTCTCTCCTTAAAATGTATCACTTTGCTTGGTTCTTGAGGTAAAGCGTGAACTTAGCATGCTAGTTCAGTCTAGTTGTGCTCATTCAATCTCTGTTGAGATGTAATTAGAGATGGGAACCCCTGGAGCCCCTCCTGCCTCATCCCTCCTCAGGCGTGCAATGATGTTTTAGCCAGAACCTCTGTGCCTTGCTACAAGCTGCTCTGTCTGGCACAGCCCTCCACACTCATGACTAGTCCTACCTTTTTAATTTTTTTCCCAAAACTCAGCTTATGTTTCACTTCTTTTTAAGAAACCTTTCCTTATTGTTCCCAGAATAAGAGCTCTTTATATTCTTCACTCAGATTTGTGCTAGTATATGTTTTTGTTAGAATTCTGTTGTGCTGGTTGTAATATTCTGTCTTCCTTTACAAGAATGTGTCTCTTTGATGGACAGAACTGTGTCCTGCTCATGGTTTCTCTTCTCTCCTCTCCTCTCCTCTCCTCTCCTCTCCTCTCCTCTCCTCTCCTCTCCTCTTCTCTCTCTTCTCTTCTCTCTCTTCTCTTCTCTTCTCTTCTCTTCTCTTCTCTTCTCTTCTCCTCTTCTCTTCTTCTCTTTTCTTCTTTCTTTCTTTCTTTCTTTCTTTCTTTCTTTCTTTCTTTCTCTTTCTTTTCTTTCTATTATATCATTTAGCATTCTTCTAAATATTTATTTTAAAAAATGTGAACTTGAATTTATCACAATAAATGTGATAAATAAATATCACAATTTATCACAATCCTCCAAAGATCAATATCACAATATTGATCTCTGGAGGATACCCTCTGCTTTAGATGAATGTGTGTGTCCCTCCAAAATTCGTACATTGCAGCCTTAACCCACAGGGTGATGGTTATTTGGAGATGAGGTCTATAGGAGGTAATTAGGGTTAGATGAGGCTGTAAGGATTGTATCCTCATGATGGGATTAGCATTTCTATAAGAAAAGACATCAGAGAACTTGTTCTCTCTCCAAGAGCATGTACCAAAGAAGGGCCATATGAGAGCATTCAGGGAAAGGGTGGCTGTTTGCAATCCAAGGAGAGAGTCCTCATGAGAAGTTGCCATGCTAGCACCTTGATCTCCTACATCAGCTTCCAAAACTATGAGAAAATTACTTTCTGTTGTTTAAACCATCTAGTCTATGATATTTTGTTATGGCAGCCAAGTGGACTAATAGACTTTCAGAGGAAGAACTGCCTATTTATCATTTTGTTTACTGTCTCTAAGTCAGATTTCTAGCTGTAAAAATCATTTCTTTTAGTTCCATGGTAACTCAATATTTAAAAACATTTGTTTTTCCTTAATTAGAAAAAGTAGGGGCGTGTGGGTGGCTTAGTCAGTTGAATGTCCAACTCCTGATTTTGGCTCAGGTCATGATCTTAGGATGTGAGACTGAGCCCCACTCTGTACTGGGTGTGGAGCCTGCTTGAGATTCTCTCTCCCCAATTCTCTCTCTCTCTCTGCCCCTCCCTGCTCGCAATGCACACATGCTCTCTCTCTCTTTCAAAAAAGAAAAAAAGAAAGAAAGAAAGAAATACATGCCTAATGCACAAGAGTTAGAATACATACACACACACACAAAGAGAAAAAAAATCACCCATAATACAACAGGAAGAGAAAAATCACTGTTAATATTTTGGTGTTTGGTTTTCTAATGTTATATACAATATAATATACATATATATTATGTATATATACACATATACATATTACACAAAAATGGGATCATATGACTTTGGAGACTACTTCATACATAGTTCACATTTTCCTATGACAATAATTATTCTTCGGTAACATTATTTTGGCTACCCAATTTTCTATCAGATAAATATATAACTCGACTTTAGAAGTACTTCAAAGTATTCTTTTCAGAGGTAATTAAAATTTTATGAGTTTATTAGTTTCCCTAATTGAATATTTTTTTCACTCTCAGAAGGTTTTGTAGTTTCCTATGGTTCAAGTATGGCAATTTCTAGCAAGAGTATTATAGAGAATCATGAAAACCATTTATTCTTTCATTATATTATTATATATTATTATATTTCATTATATTAGTATATTATATATGACATATAATATATTATTATTATTCATTCATTTTATTATAGTTATTAAGTACCCACTGAGTAGTAGACTATGTCTGTATTTCTGGAGAGAAATTCAGCAGCATGTAGTAAGAATCCTAAAAATATGCATGACCTTTGTTCCAGTTATTGTTCTTTTAGAAATTTGTTGTAAGAAAATATCATAGATGCACAGATAGATTTATGTTCATTGCAGCATGGAGAGTGAAGGAATGGATGTGACATAAATTTCCACCAGTGGAGACAGAATTCAAATAATTGTGGCCCATCCATATGATAGAACATTTTCCAGCCATTAAAAGTACTATTTTCAAAGAGCATTTAAGAATGTGACAATTGTTTAGAATAGAATATTAATTTTAGAAAAGTTTACAAAAATTATGTGTACAGTATGCCATCCTAGTTTTGCACAAACCAAACTAAACCGAACCAAAAATCTGTTCAGAGAAAATAAAACAGAATACCAAGACAGTGATAGTATTTTCTCTAATACCTAGATTCTTGGTAATTTTTACTTTTCCCCTATCCTTCTGTGTATTTTCCAGAATTTCTATGGACAACATGTATTACTTTTGTGACTAAAAATGTTTTAAGCAGTAAAAAATATTCAGGATAGTTTATTAATTTCAGAGAAATGGAACACCTTTTATTGGAATCATTGTTCCTTTTTGGTACAATGAAATGCTTCAAAAACAGATGGAAGATTCATCCTTATGATGATGTCTAAAGGCTCTGGGAGTGTTTTGAAGAAGGGGAAATACACCAAAGAACCAGAGGAGGCATCACCAATATACCCTATACACCAATCATTAAAGACTCTCCTTAAATACCACTCTCCTGGGGTACTTGGTCTGCACCCTACAGCAGCACCACAAACATATCTAGTCTAGCCACTGATCATACTGCATTGCAATTATGTTTCTTTTCCCTCCTGGGTTGTTCAGAGCCTACCATGGTACCTGGTTTATAGCACTCAGTAAAATGTAGAATGAAGAAATGAGTGACTCTCCAGACACTAGTATTGCCCAATCATTGTGTGAAATCCTGAGACCTGAGCAAACCAGAGCTGGTCTGTTGGACTTAATGGAGTGATACCAGCTTTACTTAAGAGGAGCAATTCAAGTCAGGATGTGGGACGGACTGTGTCATTACAACTTCAGTGAATATTTTTCATCCCTACCCCTTATTCTTGCTTTCCCAGGCTTTGAGTCCTGCAGTAGAGTGGTCCATGTCAACACAGTGAACTATCTTTTCTAAGTCGGCTGGGGGAAGCTGCTGGGAACCCCTGACCTCAAAAGCCTAATAAAAGAGCAGTCATATAGTAAAGACCTTGGGAAGAGGAACTGTTGACCAATGCTTTTTTTATGTGGCAGCACAAAAATATGGGGGTCTGGGCTAGAAGTAAGAGCCTTGATAACAAGCAATCAGCCCTCTGGCTGCTCTTGTTGTCCTGTGAAGGAATTAAAGTCAACCAGCAGATGGTTAGAGCACAGGACTCTTCCTGTTAACTTCAAATTCCATTCCTATGGTGTAGGACTGATTAATAGGACATGGGTCACATTCTGGATCCTGATGTCTTGCCCACAATTCCTGCTGGAATCAGTGGGAACTGTGGATTGACAGCTGAGGGCACTTTGGTTTCCTTAGATGAAGAGTGTAAAGTATATAGTGTGTATGTGTGTTGCAGAGAGAGAGAGAGAGAGAATGTGTGAGAGAGAAACAGAGAGGTTGAGATTGAGAAATGCTGAGTATTGGTCTTTTCCAGGAGAAAGGACTAAAGACATCCCTGTATGTTTGGGGATAGCTCTGTCTTTACTGTTCTGAATTACTCTACTAATAGAAAGAAATCTGCCATAGATCCCATTTAATATTCATGCCCAAAATAAACCGAGTTCTTGCCCTAATTTGGCTCACTGGCTATTACTTTTCATCCTCAGGGAAGGGATCATCCCCATGTCATTTCTTCCAGGTATTTGAAGAGAAGAGGGTGAGAGTAGAGAAAAATGAAAAGATTGATTCTTGCAAGGAATGGAATTAATGCCACTGCCCTTTAGTCCAGGATTACTTTGTGGCAAATGGCTCATCTTGGTTTTCTGAAGCTTACCTGCTCTTATTCACAAAGGCCATTTTAGGTCACCATGATTGGCCTTTATTTCTCAAGTGTCTCTCCCTGTCCAGCCAGGGCAGATCTCAACTTTTATTCTGTCTCCTGATAAGGCTGCCTGTTCTGTGTGGGATTCTGAAAGACTGTTCTATTTGATATTCAGTTTTACAGGCTATTGCCAAAAAGCTATTTACATTGTCCAGACACAGAAATGAATGGGTTTTCTATTTTCTATAGGAGCTCTTCATGAAGGATAGCAGAGAATTTAACTTTATGATTTAGCGAGATCAAACTGACCGTAGGTGTGTTGTCAGTGCAGGGCCTATAAAACTGTGTCCAGGGTGGGGGGGGGGTCACCCACCTCTCTGTGGATCTTAGTGCCAAGAACTTGCTCTCTTACTTTGTGCAACTTGAAAATAAATTTTGATATCCTATTGGGTTAATGCTTGTGGCTTGTTCTTCTTTAAAATTGTATTAGGTATTCTTGTTCCTATGACTTTTTATATTAATTTTAGAATCATATTGTCATATTCCTATCAAAATTATTTTCTTTTTTAATTTATTTTTTATTGGTGTTCAATTTACCAACATACAGAATAACCCCGGGTGCCCGTCACCCATTCACTCCCACCCCCGCCCTCCTCCCCTTCTACCACCCCTAGTTCGTTTCCCAGAGTTAGGAGTCTTTATGTTCTGTCTCCCTTTCTGATATTTCCCACACATTTCTTCTCCCTTCCCTTATATTCCCTTTCACTATTATTTATATTCCCCAAATGAATGAGAACATATAATGTTTGTCCTTCTCCGATTGACTTACTTCACTCAGCATAATACCCTCCAGTTCCAACCACGTTGAAGCAAATGGTGGGTATTTGTCTTTTCTAACGGCTGAGTAATATTCCATTGTATACATAGACCACATCTTCTTTATCCATTCATCTTTGATGGACATCGAGGCTCCTTCCACAGTTTGGCTATTGTGGACATTGCTGCTAGAAACATCGGGGTGCAGGTGTCTCGGCGTTTCATTGCATCTGAATCTTTGGGGTAAATCCCCAACAGTGCAATTGCTGGGTCGTAGGGCAGGTCTATTTTTAACTCTTTGAGGAACCTCCACACAGTTTTCCAGAGTGGCTGCACCAGTTCACATTCCCACCAACAGTGTAAGAGGGTTCCCTTTTCTCCGCATCCTCTCCAACATTTGTGGTTTCCTGCCTGGTTAATTTTCCCCATTCTCACTGGTGTGAGGTGGTATCTCATTGTGGTTTTGATTTGTATTTCCCTGATGGCAAGGGATGCAGAGCATTTTCTCATGTGCATGTTGGCCATGTCTATGTCTTCCTCTGTGAGATTTCTCTTCATGTCTTTTGCCCATTTCATGATTGGATTGTTTGTTTCTTTGGTGTTGAGTTGAATAAATTCTTTATAGATCTTGGAAACTAGCCCTTTATCTGATACGTCATTTGCAAATATCTTCTCCCATTCTGTAGGTTGTCTTTTAGTTTTGTTGACTGTATCCTTTGCTGTGCAAAAGCTTCTTATCTTGATGAAGTCCCAATAGTTCATTTTCGCTTTTGTTTCTTTTGCCTTCATGGATGTATCTTGCAAGAAGTTACTGTGGCCGAGTTCAAAAAGGGTGTTTGTTGCCTGTGTTCTCCTCTAGGATTTTGATGGACTCTTGTCTCACATTTAGATCTTTCATCCATTTTGAGTTTATCTTTGTGTATGGTGCAAGAGAGTGGTCTAGTTTCATTCTTCTGCATGTGGATGCCCAATTTTCCCAGCACCATCTATTGAAGAGACTGTCTTTCTTCCAGTGGATAGTCTTTCCTCCTTTATCGAATATTAGTTGACCATAAAGTTCAGGGTCCACTTCTGGATTCTCTATTCTGTTCCATTGATCTATGTGTCTGTTTTTGTGCCAGTACCACACTGTCTTGATGACCACAGCTTTGTAGTACAACCTGAAATCTGGTATTGTGATGCCCCAGATATGGTTTTCTTTTGTAAAATTCCCCTGGCTATTCGGGGTCTTTTCTGATTCCACACAAATCTTAAAATAATTTGTTCTAACTCTCTGAGAAGATAGATAAACCATTAGCCAGCCTTATTAAAAAGAAGAGAGAGAAGACTCAAATTAATAAAATCATGAATGAGAAAGGAGAGATCACTACCAACACCAAGGAAATACAAACGATTTTAAAAACATACTATGAACAGCTCTACGCCAATAAATTAGGCAATCTAGAAGAAATGGACGCATTCCTGGAAATCCACAAACTACCAAAACTGGAACAGGAAGAAATAGAAAACCTGAATAGGCCGATAACCAGGGAGGACATTGAAGCAGTCATCAAAAACCTCCCAGGACACAAAAGTCCAGGGCCAGATGGCTTCCCAGGGGAATTCTATCAAACGTTTAAAGAAGAAATCATACCTATTCTACTAAAGCTGTTTGGAAAGATAGAAAGAGATGGAGTACTTCCAAATTCATTCTATGAGGCCAGCATCACCTTAATTCCAAAACCAGACAAAGACCCCACCAAAAAGGAGAATTACAGACCAATATCCCTGATGAACATGGATGCAAAAATTCTCAACAAGATACTAGCCAATAGGATCCAACAGTACATTAAGAAAATTATTCAAAATTATTTTCAATTTTGACTAGACTTTTACTGAATTTATAGATTAATTTGCAGAGAGTTACCTCTATAGAATATTGAGTCCTGCCAAAATGACATATCTCTCCATTTATTTGGTCTTCTTTCATATCTTTCAGGAAAGTTTCAGTTCTCCAATGAATTAAAGTCTTGCACGTGTAATTCCAGTACATGATTCAGTGCCTGAATACTCAAACTTTTATTGAATGAATATATTTTTGTGGACATAATGAATAGAATAAGAGTTCAAAAATTTTTTTATTCATCTTTTATCTAGGAATCATTCTTTTTTAAAAAATATTTTATTTATTTATTTATTTATTTATTTATTTATTTATTTATTTATTTATGAGACACACACGGAGAGAGAGAGAGGCAGAGACATAGGCAGAGAGAGAGAAGCAGGCTCTATGCAGGGAGCCTGATATGGCACTCAGTTCTGGAACTCTAGGATCATGCTCTGGGCTGAAGGCAGGTATGTAACCGCTAAGCCACCCAGGAGTCCCCAATCTAGGAATCATTCTGAAGCATCTTATCCAATTCTAGTATTGCAGATTTTCTGGGATTTTCTATGTATATAATAATATAGTCTGAAAATCAGAAGTTTATTTTTTCTTTCCAATCCTTATGCATTTAATTTTTTTATTGACCTGTTTTACTTGATACGGTTTCCAATACAATGTTGAACAGATGTAGGAAGTCTGTGTCTTTTCAGAAATGTAATGGGAAATCAAAATTTCACCATAAAATGTATGCTTTTAATGGATGCCCTTTATCAAATTCAGGAAGTTCCCCTTCTATTCCTAGTTTTCTAAAGGTTTTTTTCTTATTCTTAAAATCATGGGTGATATTCCAGTTTTATTAAATGTGTTTAAAAAATAAAAATTGTGTTTAAAAAATTGCTTTTCTGCACCTATGTTCATTTGGTTTTCATTCTTTAGTATTTCCTTATTGGAACACAGGTGCAAACAGGAGGGAAGACAGCCTAATTAATGGTTAAGGCTGCAGGCATTGGAGTGAGGGTGTGCCAAGTGTGAGTTCTTGTTCTATCACCTCCTGACCCCTAACCTGGGCAAGTTACTCAAACTCTCTGTTTTGTCTCATTTCCAAATGGGGTCAAAGTAATACCTATTACATGGATATTAAATGAAATAATCAAGTAAAGTTTTTAAAGATTTTATTTGTTTGAGAGAGAGAGAGAGAGAGAGAGAGAGAATATGAGCAAGTAGAAGGGCAGAAGGGAAGGGAGAAGGACAAGCAGACTCCACACTGAACTTGGAGCCCAATATGAGGCTCATTCTCACGACCCTGAGATCTTGTTCTGAGCCAAAATCAAGAGTCCCAAGCTCAACTGGTCAACCAGCTGAGCCACCCATTCACCCCTCAAGTAAAGCTTTTAGAATAGTTCCCAGTGCTTTGTGAACCTTCACTGTATGTCAACTGCTACTCTTCTCAGTGCTATGATTTCTTAGATATTCCTTGTATAGTTTTGGTATCAAGATTATGATAGTATCTAAGGGGAGACTGAGAAATTTCTCTTCTTTTACTCTACAATAGAGCTTATATAGGATTAGGATATATGTTCACTGAAACTTTGGTGATAAAAATAATAAAATTAAAATCATCTGACTTGGGAATTTATATGGATACATTTTTTGCTGTTTAAAAAATACGTAAATGTAGTTAAGCTTCTTATTTCTTGTGGAGTCAGTATTGATAATTTTGTCTAAAAACTACATTTAGTTCTCAAAATCTGGATGTATAGCATTCACTTAGGTCATTTCTTCAGTCTCTATAACACCTGAAATGATTATCTTTGCTACTTGTAACCTTGCTTAATTTATGCCTTCTCTTTTTCCTGACCAGTCTTACCAGAAAATAGTCTATTTGATTTGCCATTTCAGAAAAAAAAAAAAAACTTGGGTTTTCATTCCTTCTATTGTTTCTTCCTATTATCTTTATTGTATCCATTCATCTTTGTTTGAGTTTTATCTTTCCTTTTTCTGACTTCTTGAATGCTTAGCTCATCTTATTTTTAGTATATGTAGATGTATATTCAAGACTATAATTTTTCCTTTAAATCTGCTTTAGCCATATCCTTGAGTTTTGGCATATTATGCAAATGATTTCTACTATGAGTTCTTTGTTAACACAGATTATTTGGATACATGTTTTCTTGTCATGTGTAATTGTTCCATTGTTTCAAAATTATGTCTTTCTGCTACATTTTAGGCATTTGGATTCTATATTGCCTTTAGGTCAATATTGATAACTGTAACTTGACTCTTCTGTGTCTTGTCAATTTTTGGTCTCGGTGATTAATCACTTTCTGGGAAGGCATATTGGAATCTCCCTCTATGGTTTTCTTTTTTTATTACTGGGTTTTATAGCTTTTTGCCTTATATATTTTGAGACCATATTGTTCAGCATAACAGAATCAGGCTCATTCTAACTCCCCCAACCCCCAAATTCCTTTTCATTTAGTTTGTTTATGCCTAATTTTGTTTGCCTTAAATTCTATTTTGTCTGAGACTAATAAGGCTCCACTGGCTTTCTTGCAGCGACTATTTGCCTGACACATGTTTTTTTTAATCTATTGCAAATATCAGACAGTTGGAATTTTAAAAGTACCAATCTGAGACTATACTATAACCAGTGGTTTTAATGTTTTTTTTCACTTATTACTAATATATTTGGAACTTTTTCCTTCCATCTAATTTTCTGTTTTTGTGTTACTTTCCTTTCTCTTTGTTATTATTTTTGCCCTTTTTGTCCTTACTTTTTGATTTTTTATTTATTTTATCTCCCCCTTTTCTAATTTGGAAGTTATATATATTTTTTGTCTCAGCCAGTGGTAATCTTTAAATTTTTGCCATTGATACCTAAGTACAAAGTCAACATTTCCCTAACAATGGGAAGACTTCCACTTTTCCCCCATTTTTTAAAATTGTGGTAGCCTACACATAATGTAAAATTTACTATCTTAACTATTTCTAAGTGCACAGTTCAATGGTATTAAATACATTCATAATGTTGTAGTGCCATTACCACCATCTGTGTCCAAAACTCTCTTGTCGAAATGAAGAGTCTGTATTTGTTAAACAACTCTCCCGGTCTCTCCACTACCTGGCATCCACCTTTCTAATTTCTGTCTCTGTGATTTTCACTACTCTAAGGACTTCATGGAAGGGGAATCATAACATATTTGTCATTCTGTAACTGGCTTACTTCACTTAGCATAGTGGGGAGCTTCCACTTTTAAAACTCTGCTCTTCTATTTTTGTGTTGTTGGTGCCTACTCTTTTCTTCTATCTTATTTCCTACTTCCTGTTAATTATTCATATTATTACTGTTTTCTTTGGAGGCAAAGTTACTTAGAGTTATTACTGTCTATACTGACATTGGTGTTCATTATCACATCTGGCATCTTGCTCCTTTGCATTTCCTTCTTAATGAGGTATAGTTATAGCAGGTATTTCAGTGAGAGTCTGTGAGTGATAAATTCTTCCTTGTCTTTGTCCATATATGTTCTTATTCTGCTCACTGTTTCTTAAATTTTGGGTTCATCAGGTAGGATTCTAGGTTGACAGTTACTTTCTCACAATGGTCTGAAAATACTGTTTCATTTTCCTGTGGAATCTACGGTTGCTAGTGTGAAGTTGGCTGCCAATCTGGTTGTCATTCATTCCCTTTTAAGTGATTTGTGTCTTCTCTACTCAAAGGATTTTCTCGCAATTTTGATATTCTGCAGTTTTACCATAATCTATCTGCTGGTTGATTTTTTTTTTATTTATCCTCTTCAGCATTTATGTAGTTTTTTATTCTAAGAAATTAAACATCCAGTTCTGGGAAAAAAAATCGCAACTATTACCTTTTCAAATTCTGCTTTACCTTTATTCTGGCTTTTCTTTCTTTTGAAGAAGTATTTTGGAATTTCAAATTCTAGTTTTCATATCTCTGAACTGATTCACATTTTCTGTCTCTCTCTCTGTACTATATCCTGCATGATTTCTTTAGATCTATTTCCCATTTATCTTATATTCTCTTCAATCTGCTATATCTCTTGAGATTTTCATTTTTAACACTGTATTTTTCATTCCTAAAATTTCCATTAAAAAAACCTGTCCTTTTTTGTACTTTTATTTATAATTTCTATTCTTTTAAAAAGTATCTAAATTATTTAAAATATACTAATTTTGTAGTCTGTTTCAGAAACTTGGAATAAAAATTCCCTCACATATTACAACCACTGGCATTTTCTCTTGGTTTATTCATTTCTTTTGTGGATTTTAATGCTTTCTTTGAACTCTGTGTCAGCAGGGCTTTTGTTTTTTCTTGTGGAACTTCTGTGTTCCCACTTGGTTCAAGCATCCCTACCAGGAATAGCTGAAGTATGGTTTCAAGAAGTTATGTATTTTTTGCTATAGGGGACATAGTAGCAGCAGAGAGACAAGTCCCAAGTGAGAGAGGACAAAATTGATAGAGTAAGATCCTGGAGAAGGTGAGAAGCTGAAAGATGAGGAACCTAGGAATAACTTTATAGAAAGAAAGAGGAATACTTCTTTCTTTGAAATTGGAGAGAAGATAAAACTGTAGTTAAAAAATTAGAGAAAGTTTGAGTAAAGGACTTGAGAGGATTCCAAGCAATGACCTACTAATCTTCTCAGAATAATAATTGAGTTTGTCTTTCTACTTAAGGCAATCTCATGTGTCTGAGGAGACAAGTGCTGTTAGAAGTGGTATATCAAAACAGGAAAAGCTGACAAAAAAGTTTGTCAGTAGGAATGAGGACTCAGCCAGAGTTTAGAGAAAAATGAGCACATGGGATGCAATCTACATGCTTTGGTGTTTTATCCCATATTACTTTGCAGCTATAGAATGGGGAGAAGGAAAAGTGAGAGGATCCCAGACTTGATGATTGGAAATCTGGCCACAAGAGATAGCCCGTGAGTGAGTAATTCAAGATTCAGGGGAAAACCCTGCTGAAGTCCTTTCTAATGGGTCTAGGTTGGGATGGGTCGAAACGAACCCAGGACACAGATGGATGAGGACACAAAAGAAGGATCTAGAGAATGAAGGCCCAGAGGAGGTAAGGACAGATTTACTAGGAATTAGACAGCTGTTGGGTGAGAAATAAGGGAGGTTTAGGTCAGAAAGAGGGATTTTTCAACTTGAGTATCTTGGTGATGGAATAGTGCCCAGTGGGGGAACATATCAATAATTCTTAGTGGATTGTTGTTTCCTACATAATTGCTATCTGGAGGAAAAGTTAGTTGCTCTGAGCTACAACATAGCAGTCTCTCTATTTCAATTACTTCTCTCTTTTTGTTTTTCTTTCTTAGGTAGGCTCCATACTCAGCTCAGAGCCCAACACAGGGCTTGAATTCATACCCCAAGATCAAGACCTGAGCTGAGATTAAGAGTCAGAGGCTTAACTGACTAAGCCACCCAGGCGCCCCTCAACTCCTTCTAAAAAGTGGGAATAACAAGTCTTGCAGAAGTATTGTCCTACCTTTTATTTTATGATTTTTATTTTTTTAGCATAAAAATCTCTTTATTATGCTTTCCACTATGCCCAGCCACCTGGGAGCATCAGCTCCTTCAGGAGTGAAGGCTCAGCCATGGGGAGGAGAATGTAGCTGTAGAATTGGGAAGACAGGGCCTGGGGATGTTCCCCTCAGCTTATTGTCAAGTTATCTTCTGCAAGAAAGGCAGGATGGACCAGAGGGCATTGGAGCCTCCGGCTACTTGAGTGTTCTCAGAGCCACCCCTCATAAGCCTGTGTTTGGCTGAGAGACAGATCAACCCATAGCACAGTAATATTTTAATGCATTAATTTCCATTCTCCATCGGTTTATCCTACATTTTAAGAAAAGATTCATATCAGGTGCTTGTCAGTTGATAAAAATCTCCAAGGGTTTTGTCTAGAATCTTCATAGGCTGTGAATCCTGCTGCTTCAAGTGCTTGCCCATAATTCCTGGAGTGTCTGCTTTTGGGTTGAACTCTTGGTGTGCAGCAGATACTGCAGCTGCTCCCTGAGAGTAGCCCAGCCCCCGCTCCTGTCAGCCATGGCTTACATTTGAGCCAGCTGCTGCTTCTGGCACAGCCTCCAGGGTGCTTCTCCAGAGTAGCTATTGTCACGAGCCCCACTGTGGCTTAGCCATTCTCAGTACCAACTGTAGTCACATTGGCTCTCCTTTTCCATAAGACATACTGCCTGGTATGGTACTTCACCAAACTGCAGAAGGTTTTGTGGGTCTCTGTCAGCATTTCTTCTCTTGCCTTCTTGTCTCAGTTGTTTCTAGGAGGGAGCAGAACTTTGTCACTGAGTCATCACTGGCTGACATGTGGGAAGTCAGAACAGCTTTTATCTTTTTTTTGTTAATGTGTGATCCCTACTTTACACACACCCCCACTCTGAACTCCGAGGGTGTCTTGAGGGAGAAGATTCATAGGAAGGAGTTGATTTAACGGGGCTAATAGCCTGGGATGGGACATAATTCCTTCTAGTCCAGTTTTTCTGTCCACCCTGGTGGTGGGGAGGGGTCCATTCACAGTGCTATTTCATTGAGACTTGCTCTGAGGTCTATGTAACTGAGAAAAATGCAGGAAATCCAATGATGGGATTGTATTAGCTCTCAAAAGAATGCCTATCTGTGACTAGCCTACTTAGGAAAATGGAAGGTAAAGAAGGAAAGTTTCTTTTTTTTTTTTTTAAGATTTATTTCTTTATTTGTGAGAGACACACAGAGAGAGGCAGAGACACAGGCAGAGGGAGAAGCAGGCTCCATGCAGGGAGCCCATTAGGGGACTCGATTCTGGATCCCTGAGCCAAAGGCAGACGCTCAACCGCTTAGCACCCAGGCATCCCAGTAGGAAAGTTTCGATGCAGAAAGAAAAATAAGGTAATGGAAGGTAGAAATAGAGGACCACAGTGAAAGATTAAGCAGATGGGGTGTGTCAGCTCTAAAATATCCCAGGATAGTGTGCCTCCTGGCTCTGCCTTGGATTTTCCATTTCTGCTGATATATCTTTTTTTTTAAATCTTTTTTTTTAAAAAAGATTTTATTTATTTATTCATGACACACACACACACACACACAGAGAGAGAGAGAGAGAGAGAGAGAGATGCAGAGACACAGGCAGAAGGAGAAGCAGGCTCCATGCAGGGAGCCCGATGTGGGACTGGATCCCAGGACTCCAGGATCAGGCCCTGGGCTGAAGGCAGGCACCAAACTGCTGAGCCACCTCTGCTGATATTTCTAAGTCATTAGTCAAGGGGACATTTTGAAGAGCCTTATGATTTTGGTGGAATGTGAGTGTTGGGGAAACTCTCTGGGTGGAGTGGGGCTTGCAGGTGCTGGAAGTGGGCAGGGTGTGAGTGGAACAGCAGAGAGGAGTGTTGGATAGGGTGGCCATGCCCAAGGAGCCCACGATCTCTCCTTTTAAAAAAGAAACTTTGGAGTTTGGCCTCTAAAGGACAGCCCAATGAGTCACTTCTGCCAAGCTGGGGTGGGAAATTGCTACTTTTTGCTCCCTTAGGATTCCAAAAGTCTGTCGGAGATGTGCAGTCATAGGTCTTTTTTATTTCCTTTTTACTTTTTTTTTTTTTTTTGACTTCACAGTTAACAAAATCTTCCCCATTCTGCCTCAGGAAGATCAAATCTTTTTTTTTTCTCATTTGGCCCACAATGATCTTGAGCACTATCGAGGTATTTTTTCAGATGAGGAAGCTGTGTATTGCCCCAAATCCTGCCCCAAAGGTCAGCTTTTCCCAAAATTTGGGACCAATCCCCAATCAACTACTTCATATTTTCAGAGCAGGCATAGCTTCACTTTTGGCATGGTTGTTTATCTAAAGGGCTTTCTCTCTGGAGCCCCTGAAGGACTGTTCTTAATTGCTTAATGCCAGCGTACTTGGGCTGTGACTATGCAGCATGCTAATCTCTAAACATCCATAATTTTATTCAATTTTTATATCCCTATGAAGTAGGCATTATTATTAATCTTATTTTATAGAGGATTGAAAAGTAATCAGAAGAGTTATGTAAGGCAACCCCAAGTAATGCAGTTTAAGATTTGAACTTAGGTCAGAATTTAAACTCACATCTGTCCTACCCTAAAGCCTAAATTTCTAACCAGTCTGTTGGGGACTCAGTCTGAGTCCCTGTCTCCCCTAAATTCTATGTGAGCTTTTGTGCATGTGGCTTTCTTTTTCCATGGAGAAGATTTATTTTATTTATTAGATTTTCAAAGGGCTGTGCTCACACAAAGCACCGCATTTTTAGAGTTGGTAGATCACTTAGGATGCTCTTGGTTGAAAACAAAAGAAAACTCACTTCAAACTGGTGAGAATCAGTTTTTATTCACAGTGTCATCAGGATTCCTATTGGATTCCTATTAATTTCTCTGGTAAGACTCTTGGCTTCACCCTCCTTAGGGTGTTGGATTTGTCCTCAAGCTTTCTTCATTGGTAGCAAAATGCCTGCAGTAATTCCAGACCCAGTGCTGTTCACCACAGATCCAAAAGGAGAGTGTTTCTCTCCACTCCACAATCCAGGGAAAATTGTGGGCTTCACTCTAATTCAACCCACCGAGGTCATATGCCTCTGTCCCCACCAGTTTCTGGGGCTGAGGGATGGCATGTACTGATTGGCTGAGGACTATGTTTCTTCCCAGTCTTGTATCAATCCCAACCCAAAGAAGGTAAGATTATTATTGAGGTCATTTTTTCCCAAATAGCATCACTGTTCATAATGGTCAGTGGAGGAGTGAAGTGGATGAGGAGGAAGAGGCATACAATGATACCCAATATAGTTATTATTCTTCTCTTGGTATCTCGAAGAAGACCATAGAACAAACTCCCTACTTCAATGGGATAAGATAAGAGCAAATTTGACTTTTAGTAAGAGGCTTGTTGTCACTTCTTCATTGTTTCTCCTTGATTTGAGGAGCTTAATGTCCTTCCTTTCCTCCATCCCCAATCAGAGTCTATTTATTGAGACAGGATGCTCCTACCAACTAAGAGACATTTCCTTTAGATGCAGTGCTAATTGGAGTTGCTGCTTCTGAGAGACACTTTCATTCCCTGAGTTACAATTCCTTTGGTATATTTTCCACTTATTTAAGAGTGTATAGTCTCAGACTCTGAGGGTGGGTGGGGAAGAGGAAGAACATTTGAAAATGAGAATGTGAAGGAAGACAAGAGTCTTTTTATAAGAAACCAAGCAGAGTGATGACTGCTTGTGTCTGAAAATATAATTATCCTCTTTTGTTTGCTTGATAGAGTTTTGATAGATAGAATCTTGACAGCTCTGTTATGAAACGTTAAAATGTAATTTAGGTTAAAAAATCTTAATTAACTTAAATTATAGTCTGAAGTCATATTCCAGGCTTTGATCCTTTTATCCTGTGTGACACAGCAGGGGCTGCAGGTGCAGCTAATCCAGCTGCTGTGTTTGCATAAAAGAAAAAAAGAAATGGTTGATTGGCTCACTGGACACCCCTTGTAGGGAGATAGATGTATGCACAGAGGGAAACCAGTGGGATTTGCTTCCTGCTCAGAAATTCCTGGATGATGCTCTTAAACATAGAGCTGAGGGGGTATTGTGGGTACTTGCACCCATTAGAAAATAAAGCCCAAGCTCCTTAGGGCAACATTACAGCTCTTCAGAACATGGCCTTCAGCATCTCCTCAAGCTTAGGGAGATGTATGGTGCAATGACAAGAGTGTGGGCTTCAGAGTTAGATGCTAGACTCTTACCTCCCTTGCTGGCTTGCGGAGTGTTCCAGGATTAACTGAGTGTCGGTTTCCTCAGTGTCCTTTGAAACCAAAGTAGTCACTCTGACCTTCCTGGTGAGGTCAGATTGTCCCATCACCCTTCCACATCTGCCCAGATGTACCCTTTGTCTTCCTCCATCCTTCCTAAAATAGAAGGGGGTGGGCAGAGAGAGAGAAGGAGAGAGAGAATCTTAAGCAGGTTCCACACCCAGCACAAAGGCCAATGCAGGGCTCAGGCTCATGATCCTGAGATCAGAACCTGAGCCAAAACAAAAGTTGGACACTTAACTGACTGCAGCACCCAGGCATCCCCTCCTTTCTTCAGATCTGTTACTTTTATTTCACATGGCCTTTCTTCCTTACACCCCTTCCCATTGAGGAGACTGAATGTGCATTAGTGGCATGGGCTGCATGTCTCCCTTGCCCCCACTTCATCCCTGGCCCTAGTAGAATGGTTTGTAGTGTGGTATGTGGTTAAGTCCTGGATACAACTTTGCTGAAATAAATGTTCACCAACAGTTTTTGTCATCCATTTGGCTTTCTTAGCAGACATCAACAAAAAAAATGAAATACTTCAGTGAGTCACAAGGAAAGAGGTGAGGTGAAGGTGAGACATAGCTCTGTAGCATAGGTGCTGGATTTGGAAACACTGAGTTCCACTCCTGGCTAACTACTGACCTTGGACACATTACCATTCTATGCCTCAGTTTACCCTGTAAAATGGGGATGAGTAGTTGTGAGGAAAAAATAAGATAATGAATATAACACATACTTAGGAGAATAGATACTTAATTAGCATTAACTATTGTTCCTCTCGCAGATTAGTTCTAGGTGAGGACTCCACACATATGGCCTTCAATGAAGGTCTTATTCTTTCAGGAAATGAAAACTGAACAAGTGTAGAAAAAGGCTCTCTCCTCATGTTGCCTGAGGTGGAGACCAAGAGATGTCTCCAGAGGATATTTCCCATAGACAGTTTGAGCATGACTGGGGGGCAGGGGGCTGATGAATGGTGAATACTGTGCACCAGCCCCATCACACTGCTGCCTGTTTCACCACATCAGGAGGCTGCCAGCCTCTGAAGCACTGTCGCCTTTAACATTTTCAGAAGCTACCCATCATAAGGACTAAATCCCATATCCATTTTTTCTTACAAGAGTCAATAATAGCATTTGTTAAGCACTTATGATGCATCTACTGAGGTTTTCTTTTTTTTTTTTTTTTTTTGCATAGGTAATTTATTTAATTCTCACAACAATCCCCTAAAGAAGTTTCTATGAGTATCTCAGCCTCACAGAGGAGGACACTAAAGCATGAGATAGTCAAGTCACCTACCTAAGGTGAGACGGGTAAGAGGTGGTAGAGACAGGGTTTGTACCCAGGCTGGTTCACCCTGGACACTATGCTCTTTACCCCTGGCCCTACTGCCTCTCCCCAGTCCTGATGTCTGTACTTCAGGGTCTGTCACGAGTCCACAGACACCCCCCCTGGCTGCCCTTTCCCACGAGGGTACTCTTCTCTTTGGTTCATTGACTCAATCTCTGAGCCTCTATGGAATGGTGATAAAAGGTAATATATTTTTGAACTTTAATGTCAAACAATAGTTTCTAATGTGGCCATCATTTCAAAGGGAGAATCATGATTTAAATGAAGCTTAGTGAAGCTTAATGAATTCACTTGTCAGGTGATTCTCCTAAGGTATAGGGTGAGTTAAAAGAGAATTGAACACAAGCCACACAGATTGATGTGATGCCTTTGCTTGAGGCCTGCAAGAGTCCAGTGTGAAGGCAAATGAAAAGAGCCAGCTGCAAAAATGGGCAGGCACACATTTCCTTTCTTCCGTCAAATGGGATGTCCTCACTCTCTGTCTTCTCAGGTGTTCTTCCTGCCCCGTGACCCTGCCCCTGGCTCTGCCACACCACACACCTGCAAGGGAGCAAGAACCAGTTTTTCAGTAAACATGCTGCACATGCTTCTTGTGAACCCCAGGGTGGAATCAAGCTTTGGAGGAAGAAAGAGAACAAGTGAATTTTATTATTCTTCAGAGCATCTTCAGAGCATCTTCAGAGCACTTGTCTTAGAGAAAACACCAGTGGTACTCTGGGCTGTCTCTTATGCCTGGGAGGGCCAGGGGAGCATTCACTGCCTCAGGGGAAATCTCAAGAGACTATTTCTCCCATTTGATTCCAGCCCTTTCTCTAGTAGAGACTCTAAATTGGGCTAAGTGGATCATTTATACAAAGTTCTTTCTCTTTGGAACCTGATGGTTTAACTAAATCTACTTTGAGGCAAGGATATTTTTTTCAAACTTTACTTCTTTCTGTTAACAGTTGTTTACCATGCAAATTCCCAATGTATAAACAGGGTAGGTGTTAATAATGCTCCAGAAGTTATTGTGGAAAACCATTTGGCCTCAGGCCGCTGTATATAACATGCTAGGACACATAGTAGAGTTACTTAGCCAACGTGCCAGCAGGATCTAGGGGAGTCAAGGCACCCTACCAGCCTCTGCCCTGCCTGTTCTAAAGGTTTCTCTGTTTCCTTACTTTTGACATGTTGGGCAATAAATATGAGAGCTTACTGAGATGTCAGCTTTGAGAAGCGAGATTCTGTGTAACGCTGCATATGTCGTGCTCCAGACTTGAAGCCTTTAAAGTAATCAAACATATAAGTACTTGAAAGGCTGAACAATGAAAACTATGAGCTGAAGAAAGTTTGAAACAAGATGTGACAAGCCTCATACAAATTATTCATAACTCCATTCTGATTCATAGCAGGAGTTAAAACAGCCTATAAGCCCGACTCTGAAGCTGGTTAAGTGAGAGCACTGGTCTGCTGATTTGCTTCCTCCAATGAGGACAGGGTGAAAGGAGAGGCCTTTGGGAGAGAGATCACTACAGATAAAAATTATCCATCAAGGCCAAATGGTCTTTTGGCTGAGTCTCAGAGATTTGGTGACCACAATTGGACTATAACCAAGGAAAAGGCTGAGGAAATTCTCAGCCAGAGGCCACCTGGATAGACTTTTCAGGGGTGGTGGCCCCTTGTTTGCCTTTGCCCACATACCGCAGATTGTCTCTGGAAAACATCCGATAGCCCAGTTTTCTCAGGGTGATGAACTGTCTACTTCCAAATTACCTAGGCCACTTATTAAAATGCACATTTCAGGTCTCACCCCAGGCCCCATATTCAGAAACTGTGTCAGTACAGCTGGGATTCTGCTCTTCTAGAAAATATTCCAGATGTCTCCTCATACTTAAAAGTTTGAAAACCACTGCTGAAGCCTAATAGGCAGATACTTTCTTGGGCTCCAGCAGAATTTAATCTCTTCTTTAATTCAGGACGAGGAGGCTCTGTTATGGTCCAATTGGACATAAAATGGGCAAGAACTTGATGCATCTCAGTAGACTTACCCAGTGGTTAGAACAACAAGTTAGCAAGTGTTTACTAAGCATTCTGTCATAGAAGGGGTGTTCAATGTTTGTAGTGTTTGTTGATTTGTTGTGATGTCATCACTGAGAGATACTCAAGTCATGTGGCAGCTTCTTGTCCTCAAAAAACTTTTACTCTGGTTGAGAAATTAAGGCCAACACTGATGAAACACTTGTGAATCTTCTGAAGTAATATGTAATTTAGTCCTGGATGGCCTGCTGTAAAAGTTAAATATTTGATAGAAATAGGCTGGCATCAGCAGGGGAAGCCTCACAGAGGAGATGGGATGTAAGTTGGATTGTGAAGAATTTGGTAGATTTGGGGCCTGAAAAAGAAGACAGAAAGTTCCTGGCAAGGGGAATGTGATACCTGGAGGCCCAGAGGTAGAAGAGGGGTTGGGGAGCTGATGGCCCCTTAGGAAGATCAGGGCAGCCTCAGAGAAGGAATATGTTGGGAAGGATGTGGGATGGGCTGGTCACAAAGGTCCTGAGAAGCCAAGTAAAGGAATGTAGATAAGGAAAGGGAGCCACTGAAGCTATTGAAAGCTGTTGAAGAACAAAGATAGCATGATTTCATGTGCCCAGCAAGGCCAGGAGAGTTGTTACTAGTTCTGTGGTTCCTGAAGCTAGGTGTCACATGCATGCCAGTGGGGAAAAGTGGTGAGAAGTCAGCTCCATTTGGGGAGACAAGTTTAGAGTCTGCATTTCAGGTGTATGGCCTAGGTCAGATGAGGCAACACAGGACAGTTCTGGATCTGGCAGGGAATGGGGTATCACATCAGTCCAATATGCTGGAGCCAGAAATGGAGTTGAGTCAAGGTCATGGACTGTGGAATCTACAGTAGACAGGGCCAGGGCTACACAGGCAGGGCGGAAGGCCAAAGCAGACACTGAAGCTAACAAATAAGGAAAGACTTGGCAAAGCAGAATCTGTGGAATTAGTCTGGTTATCCTTGGTGAAATGAGGCTCATGGGATATGTTCTTTGGAAGTCCTAACAAAAAGTCAGTGTTGGGCCTTAAAGGGCCACCCCACATTGCACGGGCATGGGCTGGGGCCAACTCCACCCAGCTGTGGAGTTGGATTGGTTTTATAGTTGGGATTGGTTTTCTTCCGTGTGGGATGCTGGCAGGACCATTCCGGAGTCTGCTTAGAGCTGCAGTGTAAAGCGACGTTAGACCAAGATGTGTATGGTTGATTTCTAGGAAGTCCCCATACCCCGTTTTGTGATGTTCATCAATCAGCAAACTCATACTTTGAGGAAATTCACATCATAGAATCAGAGAATGTTCAAATACTAAGGGAGATTTGAGATTGTAGCTCAGGGATACCAAAGAGATTTTGTCTCTTGTGCCAATTCCAATCATGTGATGGTGGCTGCCTGGAGTTCTGGATCTAGTGTTGGTTCTGCAGGAAAGAAGGGACTGATTGATCAAGGATGTTTGCCAGGAGTGTGGGAGGAGTGAGTAAATGATGGGGCCGGGCCGGTACCACCTATTTGCCATGTCTGCTTTGGTCCTGACCTCCCCACCTCCTCCTCTAGGAAGCTTATAGATGTTAAGTGTGTGACCCACAGCATTTTGAGGACTGAGCCTGAGGTCCTCTCTCCTAACTCATATATTTCTCTCTGGATCACACAGCCTTCCTACCCTCCTACTCACCACAGGCCTGTCACACTGACTTCATTTTCTCAGTCCCACCCTTGGCTTTTACTAGACTGTGTTAAGAACTTGGCCACAGAACTAATTTGCACAATGGCTAAACTTGTTTCACATGGGATCCAAGCTCTTGGGGAAGGATTCTAGGAAGAGGAATGGCAGCTTGATTGAGAATTCCCCAGTGCTGAGAAATCCAAGTAGGAGGGGGGCTGGCAGGAGCTGATCGAGAGAGCAGTGGGGTGAATGAGGAAGCAGCAGTGGATTGCCATAGTTGTCATAGGTTTGAAGGTCAAACATGGAAGCAGGAGGGTGGGAGGTGGGCACGTGGTTGGAGAGGGGAGAGCCCAGTGCTTAGCAAACAACCACTGACAGAGGTTCTGGACAGTTCATGGGCAATGGCCCTTCTGATAGAATGTGGGCACACAGTGTACATTAGCCAGAAAGCCCACTGTGTGTAGAGTGTTTTGTCCTCCTGGCCACACTGGCTGTGAACATGTATAGCTCACGGTTTGCTGAAATAGGAAGTGAGCTGGGTCTCTGAACAGTTAACGAACACATGCACATCAGCAAGTGGCTAATCATATTACAGATTCCAAATCTCATCTCCTTCCTGGGTTGAGAGAATGCATCTTTAAGGGAAATAGTATTTAGGAGACAGAAAAGGGTTATTTCTTTCTGCTTATTACCCTGTTCTCAGATGAAAAACTGTCTGCTTTTAGCATCTAAGCCCATAAATCCAACCTTATTCCTAAATCCTAGAGTAGAGGCCAGCTCTGTGTTGTTTGCTCTTGAGTTGTGTGCATATTTTATTGAGGAGTCAACATCAGAGGAAGGGATATGTTTGGAACTTATTTTTTTTTAATTTTATTTATTTATTCATGAGAGACACACAGAGAGGCAGAGACATAGGCAGAGGGAGAAGCAGGCTCCCTGCAGGGAGCCCAATGTGGGGCTTGATTCTAGGACCCCAGGATCATGACCTGAGCCAAAGGCAGACGCTCAGCCACTGACCCACCCAGGTGCCCTGTTTGGAAATTTTATAACTGCATCTGTCACTTCTCTTCACCAACCTCTTCTCCTTTCCCCAACCCTGCCTTTTGCTAAAAGAATTGGTGATAAACCGCTTAAATAAATGTTCAGTCTGCTAAGTCCAGACTACCTTCAATTGCTTGTGGTGTTTTGAGACATAAAATGTTATTTGAAGCTGTTCAAAGAGGTTTCC
This sequence comes from Nyctereutes procyonoides, assembly GCF_905146905.1. Lineage (NCBI taxonomy): Eukaryota > Metazoa > Chordata > Mammalia > Carnivora > Canidae > Nyctereutes > Nyctereutes procyonoides. The sequence continues at coordinate 45,027,264 of NW_026575139.1, read as the reverse complement.
AGCACATGCCCAGGCAGGGCCATAGGGTGAGCAGAGCTCGGCTCTAATGCTGGCTCTATGAGGCTAATAACAGGGTAACATAGGTCCTGTCTTACCACCAGCTTCAGAAATTAAACCTGCACTTCTGGGGCCTGGCTGGAAACCACCAGCTCCTTCCCCTGCCAAACAGGAGCTGTGCCCTCAGGGACTAGCTGCAGAGCTAGTGTGGCCACTTTGGGGCATTAAAAACAAACTAGCAGTTTAAGTCATCTATTGCTATGAGCATTGGCTGCTGGCAATGAAGCCAGAACCTAGAAGAGGCTGGTGAAGAGTCACCTGCTTCCCTCTTTAGTCTCACAGCTACCCTCCAGGAGCCCTCTGGTAGTCCCCCCGCCTCCCAATCTGTGGTTTTGCTTTCCTCAATTTCAGATACCCATGGTCAACTGCAGTATGGAGGTAGTACGTATTGTCTGATTACCCGTAGCAGCCCAACATGATGTCCCAATGCAGGCATCACTGCCCTCACTGCATCTCACCACGTAGACTTCATTGTCTCACATCATCACAAATAGAAGGCTGAGTGCAGTGCCATAAGATAATTTGAGAGAGAGAAAAAAAAGATAATTTGAGAGAGACCACATTCACATAATTTTTGTTATAGTATATGGTTGTAATTGTTCTACTTTATTATCATTGTTGTTAATCTCTTTGCCTAATTTATAAATTCGATATTTTGTTACATGTTGGTACAGGAGACACCATAGGGCTCAATACTATCTGCAGTTTCAGGCATCCACCAGGAGGGTCTTAGAATATATTCCTCCTGATAAGAGGTGAGCCCACTGTAGGTGCTGATTAAATTTACTTTAATAGTCTCACAACCACTCTAGGGAGTAGGGAGGGTATATCAGGCTCATTTAACATGAGAAAACCAGGACACAGATTTATTAAGGTTTAAGGTTACATTGAAGTCTAACATTTGGGGATCCCTGGGTGGCTTAGCGGCTTAGCGGTTTAGCGCCTGCCTTAGGCGCAGGGTGTGATTCTGGAGTCCCGTGATCGAGTCCCAGGTCGGGCTCCCTGCATGGAGCTTGCTTCTCCCTCTGCCTGTGTCTCTACCTCTCTCTCTGTGTCTCTCGTGAATAAATAAATACAATTAAAAAAAAAAAAGAAAGGACAACTTAAAAAAAAAAGTCTAACATTTGTTTTTTGCTTTTTAAAAAAATTTTATTTTCCAGTTTTACTGAGATACAATCAATGTATAACATTGTATAAGGTTAGGATATGCAACATAATGATTTGATACATGTATTTACTGTAAAAATGATCCCCACACTAGGTTTAGTTAACATCTATCCCCTTGCATAGTTACAGCTTTTTTTATTGTTGAGAGAAGAACTTTTAAGATCTACTCCCTTAGTAACTTTCAAATAATACAATACAGTATTAATAATTATAGTCACCATGCACTACATGGTATCTTCATGGCTTACTTATTTTATAACCGGAAGTATGTGCCTTTTGATCCCCTCTATCTATTTTGTCCACCTCCCCAAATCACTACCTTTGGCAACCACCAATCTATTCTCCATTACTAGGAGTTCAGGGTTTTTTTAGATTCCACATAGAAGTGAGATCATACAGCATCTGTCTTTCTCTGAGTTATTTTACCAAAGTCCTAACATTTGAAAATGGAAACCCAGCCTCTATGTATCTGTAGAAATGATTATTTAAGTGAATTAAAAATAATCAATGCTATTTTAATTATATTGCTCCTTTCTGAGGAGAGATCATTATAATGCAAATGAAAAAAATCTTAATACTTTCTTGCTTTCTTTCTGGGAGAAGAGAGAAACTGAAACTAACCATAAACACTTGGCCATATGACATATCAACAGTTTCTACTGTTTCCCTTAAAAGACTTTTCAAGCGTTACATATTTTTACTTTTAAAACACCGAATCTGAATTCTTTGTTATGATTTTAAGAAATCTCATGTATGCATTTATTAAAAAATAAGTTCATAGTGGAAACCTGGCAATTGCTCTAAAGGCAGAAAACAAATGTCATCCTCTAGTAAAAAGTAGAAATAACTGTTTGCATTGCCATATTTCCTCCAATTCTATTTTTCTATGCCTACATATGTTTCTTTGAACAAAATTAACACTTTGCTCTGGACCCTTCGGAGCCCTAGTTTTTTCCACTTCACTTTACATCATCGTATTTCTGTAACATTTAGATTAAAATACATTATTTTTAATGACTGTATAATATTTCACCATTCCCTTCTTGAAACTGTTTTTTGGTTTTGTTTTGTTTTGTCTTTTAAATTTAAAAAATTGCTGGGTCATCTTTCTCTCTCTCTCTCTGGTCTCTTCCTTAGTATCTTCTAAATCTCTTTTGTGGAACCTCTCCAATTTCTAACAGTGGGAGATGCCCAAGAATTCAGTCCTAAGGCCTCAGGCTGCTTCTCTTCTCCAAATGTATTCACCTGCCAAGTGATCCCTCAATTACTATAGCTTCAAATACCATCCATTTACTGCCAACTCCCCAATTGTATCATCCGTGCTACATACAAGTGCAGCTGCCTATCTGCCACCTCTGTGGCATCTCTGTGACATGGGTATATTAAACTTAATAAGTCTAAAGCTAAACTCCTAACTAACCTGCACCCCAGGTTTCCATCTCAGCAAATGGCCACTCCATCTTTGACCTACACAGGCCTCCAAACTTGTCTGAGGTTTTCTTTGACTTTGAAAATTATTTTTATTTTTATTTCTTTTTTTTTTTTAGATTTTATTTATTTATTCATGAGAGACACACAGAGAGGCATAGATATGGGAGCCTGCTGCTACGGGACTTGATCCTGGGACCCCAGGATCACGACCTGAGCCAAAGGCAGACACTCAACCACTGAGCCACCCAAGTACCCCTAAAAATTCTTTTAAAGAAGATTTTATTTATTTATTTGAGAGCATGAGCAAGGAGAGGGGCACAGGGGGAGAGAAGTAAACTCCATGCTGAGCATGGGCCTGACATGGGGTCCAATCCCAGGAACTTGAGATCATGACCTGAGCTGAAGTCAGCCACTTAACTGACTGAGCCACCTAGGTACCCCTCTTTTTCTTTTTAAAGATTTATTTATTTGTTATTTTCAGAAAGAGAGAGAGCACGAGAGAGCACATGGGTAAGCCAGGAGAAGGGGCAGAGGCTGAGGGAGAGAATCCTCAAGCAGACTCCTTGCTGAGCACGGAGCCCAACTTGGGACTCCATCTCACGACCCTGAGATCATGACCCTGAGATCACAACCTAAGCTGAAACCAGGAGTCAGACCCTCAACGGACTTCACCACCTACTTGGCTCTCTTTGACTCTTTCATATCATACATCTAGTCCTTCAGCAAAACCTACCAAACCACCTTCATCTAGTTGATTTCAATAGCTACTGAATAGGTTTTCATCCTGATTCTTTTCTGGCACCGTGACAGTTTATGCTCAACAGAGTAACCAGATAATGTCATTGCTCTGTCCAAAACCCTCACAAGGATTACAATCCCACAGCTAGTAGAAGTGATGTGCCATCACTGCCTCTATCCCCACCTCTCTGACTCATATCTACACTGTTCCAGCCACACAGGCATCCGGTTTGCTCTTCCTTGGAGGTTTTCCCAGCTGTTTCCTAACCTGATAGGCTCTCCTCTCAGCTGCCTATCTGGTTCCTCTTTACTTCAAGTTTCTGTTCAAATATCATCTTACCTGTAAAAGTTCTCCCTGAGTAATCTTCATAAAGAGCTATCTTCCCACCCAGGACTCCCTCTCTACACTCTTACTTATTTTTATTTTTGTCCATATATGGAGTATATGTATGAGTTTCCTAGGGCTGCCTTAACAGAGTACCACAAACTGAGTGGCTTGAAACCACATAAATATATTCTCTTCCAGTTCTGGAGGTTAGAAATCTAAAATCAAGGTGTTGGCAGGGTTATTTCCTTCTGAGGGTTCTGAGGGAGAATCTCTTCCATGCCTCTGTTTTGGCTTGCCGGTGACAGCCGGCAATCCTTGCTAGTCCATTAATGTGGATGCATCACTCAGTCTCTGCCTCCATCTTTACATGACTGTCTTCCCTCTGTGTCTTTTTTGTATTTCATAAAAGGATGCCAGTTATACTAGATTAAGACTCACCCTATTGCATATGACCTCAATTTAATTTAATCCATGTACAGTTACCTTGTTTCAAAATAAGTTCACATTCTGAGTTAGGACTTTTAACACAAATAAGCCTGTAACAGCACCCAATATATCTACTTGTTTATTTGATTACTTTTTATTAAATTATTTGGGGGTCTTTATCCTCTCTTATTGGGCATTTGCGTTGTTTCTGATTTGGAGCTATAATAAACAATACTGTAATGTATCTTCAAACATGGTTTTTTTTTCCCTCTCATGTTGGTATTTTTTCCTTAAGGCAAATTCTTAAAAGTCAAGGACCCTCCAAGAGTCAAAGAGATTAAATATTTTTATGTTTTATATATACATCCTCACTTGAACTACATGGACTGAAGGAGTATTCATACATTTTTGAACACCATTTACAGACATACCCATCTTTCATGAGAATGCCCTCCGATATTTTTGCCATTGGTATAGTTACTAATTAGTTTGCATTCTCTCAGGGAATAGAGTTTCCTATTACCTGGCTCATACCTACTGGACCTGGGCCAGATTCAGAAGGTGAAGGCAATACTTTATGGGCTCGGTGTAAGGGAACCAATCATCTTTGTGAGGTTGGGAGAGATTGTACCCATTAAATTCCTCCAAAGCATGTGGTGCCACATGACCCAGTCAAATCCCCTAGTTAAAAAAATATATAAATATAGGATGATCAGACAAAAGGCCACTCAGCTTAAAGCTATTATTTTGTCTGGAGCAAAAAGTGAGCAAATGATACTGATTGTTTATGAAGTGGGCTGGACATTGTAGTTGGTCAGCTGAGGTCTCTGAGTACCAGTGCTGCTGATGGATAATGCTTTCCTTTGCTGAAACCTCCCATGGTTCTGTGTAGTAAACCTTTACATCCAGTAACAAATCTTTAGATCCAGTAACAATTTGTGCACATATGCTGATGGTAAGCCTGAAGAAAACTTGACTAGCAAAGCTGGTACAATATTGCTTTGCAGAAGGGATATACCTCTTGACAATCTCACCAATAGTTATGCTTGGAAGCTACTGGGTCACCATGACCTTACCAATTCTGGAGGTTGTCATGAAAACTTTTTTCTGGGGGTTCAGTTCAACAGTAATAAAATGGTAGTTCAGTGTCCATTTATTGAATTACTGTTTCCAAAAACTCAGTGCTTCAATGGTCCTTACTTATTGTAAACAAAGTTCACACTAGTAAACTGAAAATTAGTTGAAAGTATTGTTTGCTAAGTAATAATCTTCATTCACTGGGAATTTACCTACCATTGATCTCAAATTATTTAACAGTGAAATTGCAGCTTTACTATAGGTGCAAAAGTCCTCAGACTTACAGAATTTGAGGATCTATATTGTCTCCTTGAATCTATCATTTGATTTCTGTTGTCAATTGTGTGAGCTGTGGCCGACTTGAAACACTTTGATGTTTCCATGTAGTATTGACCCCTATGCAGAAGACAATAATTCTCAGTTAAATAAATTAAACAGGAACAGAATACTGGTACCTATAGTAGGAACAATTTTAAGATGAGCCCAGTGAGTCACACTCACATAATCCTCTCTTCTTGAATGTCACTGGGGCCTGTGAGTTGCTTTTAGCAAATAGGATATGGTAAAGGTAATGGGATAGTCACCCCTGTGGTTATGTTATTGCTATGTAAGACTCCATTGTAGTAGATTCTAGAGAGAGATTGTCCTTCTGGCCTTGAAGAAGTAAGCTACCACGTGGCAGTGGCCTGGGGGGAGGGGACTGGAGGCAGAGAGCGGCCCCTAGGTGAGAGCTGGCAAGAAAAATAGGACCTTAGTTTTGCATCTGCAAGGAACTGAATTCTGCTCAAAACCATGTAAACAGAGAGAAGGCCTCCACACTCCAGAAAGAATGCAGCTGGATTGACACCTAGATTGCAGCTTTGAGAGACCCCAACCCTATCTCCTGACATGTAGAATCTGAGATCAAAAATGGATGTTGCTTTAGGCTACCAAGCTGGTAGTAATTTGTTACTCAGCAACAGAGAATTAATACAGTCTCCTTATCAGGGTAGTATAAGAGAGCAGGTTTAAATCTCAGCTCTGCTATTTATTAGCTATACAGCCTTGGCAAATTTTAACCCCTCTGAGCCTCTTACCTTAACTATTAAGATAGTTCCTGTTTTTCAGGGTGTGGAAGATTGAATGAAATAATGTAGTAAGTTATTTAGCATAGTATATGACACTAATAAGTTCCAGTAAATGTTTTTCATTGCTGGCAGAGATGGAACATTTTTAGTTCCATAATGCTAAACATTTTCATCATTTCTTTTCTCGATGTACCCCATGTTTTGTTTTTTGTTTTTGTTTTTGTTTTTTTTTTTTACCCCATGTTTTGATGATTTTTGTCTATCATTTTAACTGAATTTATTAAGTAATAACTTATTTTCTTGTTTATTTCTAATTATTAGCTACACAGAACTTCTGATCGGCTTGGAATAGTAACAGAATAATTATAATTAAGACAATTTGGCTAAGAGCAAAGACATTTGATGTTACAGTTAATGGAATTTCCATTAGCATTTGAAATACTGGAAAAAAGTGATTGAACCTTATTAGACTACCAGATTTGGAACCACAAAGTTAGTTGATTGATGGGAAGTAGACATTGAGTGACTTTCTGTAGTTAAGCAAGGCAATCATGACTTGCCTTTATATGCCACCATATTTGCTCAAGTAGTATTGGACAGGTGAGATTGGCTGGGAAAAAAAACAAGTTCAAGTGAAAGAAAAAAGTGCCAAGAAAGGAAAAGAAAGATATTGAATAAATATTAAAACTACTTTAGACATTTAATTCTTGGAAATTAGCTTTAGAATGCTTGAAGTTTCAGGAACTGTGTCATGTCAACATTTGAGTTGTGGTAAAGTAAATAAATATATTGTATGGATGTTTTGCATTTATATTTAAATGTTCTTATAATTTGTTTTGTGTATAGCAATATTTGAAGTATGGTTACTGCTCTCTCATTAGTGCTTTATTTCCTCTTTGAATATTATTTAACTGCATTTCATTTTTTTATTAATATCAAGGCCTGATGTATTCAATTTTCAGCTGAACACTTTTCAAGTGGATTACATACTTGATAGAAAATTGTATTGTATTTAATAGAAGTTTCTTTTATACAAGTTTACCAAAAATTCTGATAAACAGAGATAGCTGTGGCATAATAAACTATTTCATCTAGTCTAAAAGTATATTGATTTTTTAAATGCAGAAAACAAAAATAAAGCTTAAGAAGTACATTTGAAAAGTTAAGATTAAATAAATAGTATTTTCCAGTGTATACTCTGGATGTACCCTGAAAAACATAAGTTCTGTGGTACAACACACGCACACACACACACACACACACAGTACACATAACAGGCACACAATACATACAACACCCCAGAGAGCACACACAAAACACATAATTGGCAACCCATATTAGCATATTAAGGGCTCTGAGAAGTCCCACAATAGAGAACTTTTGAACTTTGTTTAATCATGTTTTTCTGAAATTAAGCTCAGAATCTTTCCTCCCCCTCCTCTCAAGTGACTTTGATTCCTGATGACACAGCGCTTTCTGGAACACAGTTTGTGAATGACTGCTCTAGGAGATATTCCCCAAGGAGTTAGCTGTTATGTAGGATTAAGTATAAGGTGCCCTGAACATTTATAGGTAAACCTTTTAACCATTAAAACAACTCACAACACCTCCAAACTATGTAAAGAACGTTGAGGAGCGTGGTGGGTACTGAAAACCCTGTTACTTACTGTGGATTCCATGTTCTTTCTTTTATGTACAGATGAAGCCTGGTTTAGCAGCATTACCATTCTCTGCTCATGTAGGGAGAAAGGTCCCCTTGGACATAAAGGTGGTCCCCTTCCTACAAACTGAGTCTGTCATCCCAGGTTGAAAGTCCCCTTCCCGTGCTCCATCAGCAGCCTTTGACTTGACAGCATGATGTGGAGCAGTGGGCTTTTGCATTCCTGATCCAGAGGATCAGGATCCAAAGGCAACTCCTATCAGCTTTGCCCCACACTGTTTATTTCATGGAGAAGGACAGAGGAATATATTTCAACATTTCAAGAATGTACAGTAGGGCTTGGAGAATGCTTACTCTGAAGATTAAAAAGGTTTTATCTTCATAAGGAAGCTTTGACATGTGCTGTCAGGATGCCAGACCACAATTCTATATAAACTTTCCTTAAGGTTCAACTGACAATTTCTCAGGCACTGGGAACATTTATTGCCAAAATGAGAATGAAAGTCTTGCATAGTGGGAGGCATTAATGTTTTATATTTTGAATAAAAGCATGATTTTCCAGAGTGACTTTTTTTTTTCCCAGAGTGACTTAAATGCAATTAAATTGAATATTCTGGGAACTCCTAGATAGGCCATTTATTAGTAGATTACCTGTTTATTAAGGTACAGAGTAATGAAAGAATTCACTAAAAATTATTTTGCATCATTCAGTTCATTCAGCATTTGAATACATGTAAGGTATTTTGCTGTGTACTTTGCTTATCTAGATGTTCCATCAGTAGAAAGTAAATAAATGATACCATCATTCTTCCAAGATAATTTCCACTTATTGAAGGTCTTATTTGGTGGGCATGGCAGACTGAACACATACCAGAGTCAACCTGTCTGCCTTCTTAAACACACAAATCTAATGAGGCTGGAAAGTGGCAAGTAGCATTAAATGAGGTCAGTTTCATGGGAATTTTTTTTTCATGGGAATTTTTAAATGTTAAAAGACACATCTATTTAGAAATTCATTTCTGATAAATAAAAAGCATTTACCCATCACCAATGTGAGCTTTGCACCAGTCTCTTTCTAGCCTTTTTAGTGTACTGTCTTGCATTGAAACACCAGAGCTGATACTTTGAGATGCACATGTATGGTTCAGGAAAATGTGTTGCTGGAGGATATTTCTGCCCTACTAGAAGTTCAGAGACAGGAACTTCCTTAGCTTTTTATTCCTGAGATCGTTTCTAGAGATTCTGATCATTTCCAGAACCTCAGTCTAGGTGCTGGGATTCAGAGGGTTACCGTCTAGTTGTTAGTGGATTATAATGGTGAATTTTATATGTCAACTTGTCTTTGTGAAGTTACTGTTAGATGATATTAACATTTAAGTCAATAGACTTTGATTCAAGCAGATTACTTTCCAGAATGGGGGTGGGCCTCATTCAATCACCTAAAGACCTTAATAGAACAGAACCGATCTGCCCAGAAGAAGGGAGAATTCTGCAACATTTGCATTTTCCTGGATGTCTAGCCTGCCAGTCTACCCTGCAGATGTTGGACTTGCCAGCCTTCATAATCATCAGAGCACATCTCTTAAATCTTTTTCTCTATATATGTACCAATCTTGTTGGTTCTGTTTCTTTGGAGAACCCTGACTAATACATGGGTGGATCTTTACTATGCCTCATGGTCAAACTCACGAGCTACTTCATAAAAGCAACCTGGAATGGCAAGCAAGACTTTTGGCAATCTGTCTTGGTCTCAAAATTTGGCTTTGATCTTTTCCTGGAACTTAGCCTCTGGGTTCCTTTCTGAAAATCCTGGTACTGACCCTTGGACTAGCTCCTTATATCCCCAGTTGACTCTGCCTTTTGAGTAACAAAATAGGCTCCCTTATGAACATGAATCCCTTTAGCATTTTTCTCTCCAGTTAAAATTATTTGGGGTGTACTCCTAACTTTATATAATTTAAGAATCTCTTCAGAATTTAAGCTGTAAACATATTCTAACAAGATACAAGGTTAATCAGTTTATATTAATTCTCAAACAGTATTTCCTTATACTTATCCTATTCAAGTCACATAGAGATGAGCCTGTTCTAGTATAGTGCCATTTTATATAATTTTGTGTGTTTCTACTCATCTCTTTATACTAGAACCTATGCTGGAGGAGAGATCCTATAAAATACCAAATGCACAATGTCATTTGTGTAAATGCAATATATGTGTCGATGATCTAACTCTGAATGGTGGTGACATATGTATTATAGTTATGCTGCTCTCATGTTTACTGAATGCCTACTATGAGTACAGGTATGCCAACAGCCTTGACTGAGGGACGTACTAGTATTAGACCCATTTTGTAGATCAGGAAACTGAACAGCACACAAGGGCACTGTACATAGCAAATACTCCTTGAGATTGTTGGACTGTACTAGTTGGGAGGTATTCCTGGTGCCCTACTGATGGTCTTGAGAATCTCTCCTTCTGCTTCCATCCACAAACGCAATAGCATAGTGATCCCCTAAGCCTGCCTTCAAGGACAATTACGCTGAGGAGCAGAGCAGTTGGCTCTTTGCTTCCCATGAGAAAGTAGAGCTGTTCAGTCTTAAACGTTTCTGGCTGATTCTCTCTTCTGGGGTCTATTTCAGTGTCTGATTTGTTATGAATCTCTTTTTCTCTACCCTGCCCTTCCACAAATGACCCCTGTTTTGCTGATTTTCTGTGTCCTAGTCCTTTTCCAGCAAACATTAGATAATGTCCCAGAGGGCTCGGTGTATTGAGGCTATCGCTGCACCATCAGAGAGCTTGTTCACTTCCATCCCAGCTTCTTGATCTACCTTGTTCTGCAAGACCAAGGGCTCCGGATAGTTGAAGTTTTCTGTCCATACAAAGAAGTACACTGACTCCTCTTTTCTGACTTGCACATAAGATGATTTAGACTCTTTTCACATCCCTGGTTCTTTAACCAAAGTCCAACATTGTGGATTTCATTTAAATATCACTTCAATTAACTTATTACAAGTTCTCAATGGTTCTGGTTAAATTCTTTCTTAAATTTGAGAGGACAGCCTTCTCTTGCTGTGATACACTGAAAAATCTTCCTAAAGTCAAAAGAACCTTTTCCACACTGTCCTTCTGAAGCAGATTTGGATTGCCCATTTAACATATTCCTTCCTTTTGTGCCAAAGCATGCTTGTTCTCTGTGTGTCCCTTTGTCCTACTAGGTAGTAGAAGTCTATTATACCTGGAGCCCATGGCATCATAACTGTGAAATAGCTTTAAAAATAGTACCCTCCAAACAGAGGTGGCTACTACAATCCAGTGCATTAATTCCTGTTAGAATTGAAAGGGTTGAATCTTTCTAGAGCTGAGCAGACAGGGTTTTCATGGTCAAGAGGCAGGAGTAGGCAGGAAAGAGTGGATGGACTGGGAGCTCTGAGACCCAAGAGCAGGGCTCTGGAGTCAGAAATAGACAGTCATTCCTGATGGCCACTGACATGGACGCTGAGGAAGGATTGGCCAATTTGGAACCAGGTCAGAGGTGCAGGGAGCCAGAAGTTGAGGTGCCAGGGACGTAAGTGGAGAGCTGAGGAAAAAGCCTGGATATGGATTCTGATCCTAGACTGAGAAGATAAAGAATTCTGAGGCCCTGAAGCCACTACACTGGTGCTTCCTCAGAGAGATACGGTTCTTCTGAAGTGATAAAATCCCTATTCTCTGGTGATTTAAGGGCCTGATCCTACTGGAGCTAGGACATGGGAGCTCTGCATACCAATGATGATACCCCAGATAGTATATTCATGGTCTTTTCTAGACAAGGAATTTGAATATTCCTAGAACACTGAACTGAATTGAATTGAAGAGAAGGTGGGTGAGAGGGAGAAAAGGAGAGAGAGAGATTGAAAGAGATTGAGAAGGCTGTAGTTGGGTTGAGGCAACTTATCTCTGAAATTTGTATTTTAAAATTTAGGCATTTGTTGATGTGCTTATCTCCAATCATAACATTCTATTTGGGAAAAGAAAGGGATCTGCTTTATCAGTCAGAGATTTCAGTTTGACCATCTCATTTGCTATTCTGTTCACAGCAGAGGAAAACTGAGTAAATTGTATAACTGGAATAATTAAACTTCCTATTTCGGAGCAGTACATTTGCCAATTCTTTCTTAATAGCCCTAGAACAAATTCACAAGACTCATTGTATGGTGCAGAGGGTGGGAGTGGTTAACGTAACTTGAAGAGTAGATCTATGCAAATTGGAAAACAGAGGCCATACAGGTCCAGAGATTACAGAGATACAGATCTACAGAAAATAATTTTTGAAGCATCTTTAAAGATATTATTCCAACTTAATCCATAAAGATAATTATAGCAACCCTGCTTATTTTGCAAATACCTCATCGTTCTGTCCCCTCTTAAGAAGAATCATCTCTTTGATAGGATAACTTTCATTTACCTCTATTGTGACTAAGATTCCCACATATAAACCTGCATAATTAGAGGCCCACAGGAGATCTACATTCCTTCACTTGGTTTGCCTCTCAAAAACTCTCATTCATTTTCAGTTTCCCTGAAATGACACACATGCCTTCCCCTTCATTGTGCTCAGGCCCCCAACACCCTGCCTCAGGGCAGTGGACTTTCTGGAACTTTTCCTGAGACATGGCACCTCTATCTGAATGCCCTGTGGCCTGAGTTCTGGTAAATAATGAAAGGCATGTGTGGACTTGCGAGCATAGGAAGATTTTTGACTTTGTGCTTTTTGTCAGTGGGAAGCCTGGGAGGTTGGCCCTGTTTCAACCTCTAGATCTTTCTTTTTATGAAGATAATGATGATCACAGAGTCATATTATTGGCCTCCCTGCAGGCACTCAGAGCCAGGCAGCCTGATGTTCTAATGTTCCTTTGCCTTTCATTTGAAAACGACATGTAGAGACATATAGACTTGGTCAAGATAATTTTGAAAGAATCTTTGAATTTAATTAAATAATATTTAATAATAATATAGTTAGCTCATTTGCATAGTGTATTGCGGCATAGAAAGGATTTTCACATGTATTATGCCATGCACTACTTGAAACATTGGACCTGCGTTCATGATCACAGAAGTATTAAAGCAAATGTTTTCCATTTTCTCTTTTGGGAATATGACAATAACTGAATATTTGCCCTTGACTCTTTTGCATATGCCATCCTATTTTTATACTTTTCATTATAGATTAAATCCTTTCTTAATCTAGTGCCTCTCAAAAGTCCCTTGTACTTGTCCTTCTATAGTTCAGCACTTAAGCCAAATTTGGATTCAGAGCCATCTTTTTGTTAATTTCCTTTGTAAGAAGAGGTGTTGTTAGCAATCTGTGTAGCATATTCTTCAGTTTGACTTGCAACTAGCAAACTCACAGGGCTAGAGCAAAGTGCAGGTGGTCTGGCCTCCAGCATAACATTTCCTCTTCTTTTCTGCAACAAATTACATCTGAAACAGTCCTCCAAAAGGATTATCTGATGCAATTTTGACATTTGGAAAATATAAATAGACTTCAAAGGATGGTATGGATGAGCAGAGATTTTTCTGAATGAATATATGGGAGAGAAAAAAGTACTGAAATGGGAGCTGGATCCCTAAACTCGAGTTGAAGAACAACTATTTTCTTTGTCCCCACAGCCCCCAAAATACTGAAATGGGCTTCATACCAATAGCTTCTCAGTGGGCTATACTCAGTGGGGAGTCTAGGCAAACAAGACGAGGGACAAAATGTACAATATTACCAGAGTACCCTTTTATTGAGTCTAACAAACTCAAAGTATGTGTATGTATATATGTGTGTATGCACGCATGTTTCCAAGCTCTGCTCACTGAAAAGACCTGGCAACAATGATCATCTGGTAAGTGAGCATCCCTAGGGCCCAGATTGTAGTCTTGAACTATCACTTTCCCCTAAAGGAATCTAGAGAAATAGCTACTTCCAGGTTTGGGGTGGGAAATGAAGGACATGTGTCTGGAACATCTTGTCATACTAGAGCATGAAGAAGCTATCAAAGATCACCAGGATTATGTAAAAAACACTCTGGAGCCAACTTGAAGAGACTTCTGGTGGCCAAGGAGCGGAAATTTTGAGCTTTAAAACAGATAATAATTAACATTATTTGGAACCCATCAAATTATTTATTCATTCATTTTTAAAAATTTATTTATTTATTTTAGAGAGAGCAAGATAGCAGGAGCATGGGAAGGGGCAGAGGGAGAGAATATTCAAGCAGACTCCTGCTGAGTGTGGAACCTGATACAGGGCTTGATCTCATGAGCCTGAGATCATGATCTGAGCCAAAACCAAGAGTCAGATGCTTAACCAACTGAGCAACCCAGACTCCCCAAACCATCAAATAACTTTAAATCCATGACTTCATAATGATAGTTTAAAAAAATTGATCCCCTTTGGAGTATGATAGGAAACCGTTATTTTTGTGAAAATTGATAGATGAAGGGATAGAATCATTTATTCTGCTTTTCCTAGGTGAATGGTATCACCAAGTAACCAAATAGTAGATGAGGGAAAGCATATATCTATAAAAGTGTTCTGACAGATGGATTCATCAGTAGAAAAGAAATGCTAGAAGTAGAATATTGCCATTCTGCACCCCCTCTGAATTAGTATAACATCAACAGCTGCTACTATCACAAAAAGAGAGACACGCAGACATCACAGGGCTCTTGAGGAGAGAACAAATCAAAACCAAAATCTTGCAAAAGATTAAACCGAGGACTGAACAGTCCTCTGGATCCAACTGCTCATTTGTAGGACAGAGGAACATGGTGAACTATTCCATGCATGTATAATCAGCAAAGTCCTGAGGGTAGGAGGACTATGAGCCAAATTTCCAGAGTAGTTGCAGGCAAAAGAAAGAGATGGAGGAAGAAACTTATGGAATATAAAAGACTTAAGAGACATGTCAAATTTACAAATGGGTAATGCTTTACTATAGCATATATCTAGATACTATAGTATCTAGGGACGAATGCTTATGTGATAAAACTGCAAAGTAACACAAGGATAGGATTCCTATAAAAGTTAGGATAGGAGGTACATTTGTGAAGAAGCCACATTGACCAGCATGGGACACTTCAAGGGCTTTCAGGGTGGCTGGCAAAGTTCTATTTCTTGACTTGGGGATGGTGGTTGCTAAGGTGTTCACCTTTATACAAATCCATTATGTGTACACTTTGTGCAGTTTTTTTTGAGTCTATGCTCTATCGTCTCATGGAAAGTTTGAAAAAGAAGAAAATCAGAAAAACAGTTTTCAGTTTTACATTATGTGAATACATAAAGGGCTTTGCTGGTCAAGAGAAGTTTGTGTCAAGATGAGGTACAGTGGAATGGAAAAGAACATGAGCTCTGGGGCCACCCCAACAGGATCCAAATCCCAGTCTGGCCACCAACCAGCTGTGTAATCCTGGGCAAGTTACTCAGCTTCTTTGCATCTCAGTTTTCTCATCTGTAAAATGGATGTCATTATACTTTCTACCTCAGAGCATCATCATGAGGTTTTAAATGAGATGATACATGTGAATGTTTGAAATATTGCCAGGTATATAATAAGAATGCAATACACATTAGCTCTGTTATTTCTTCCTATTTCTTAAAACTTGCTTTTCTCTGCTGTTTGTTTTCCTCACACACTGCAACATTATCTCTTTCTTAAAAAACCTTGGTGGGCAGAAGGAGGGGAGTATCTTCTTCTAGCTTCATCTCTGCCTCTCTTGCCCTCCTCTGCTTCCCATTTTGTATTTAAAGACTCCCAAAGAGGCATCTGGCAAGATAAGGAAGAAAAAATCCCAACCAGACAGTCAGAATGTGTTCAGTGATGAGAGAGGAGGGAAAGAGAGTTTTCTTATTTGCCACTGGGCCCCCAGAGTCTAGAAGAGCATGTCACCACATAGGCACGTACTAGACATTTGTTGAAAAGATGAATGAAATGCCTTGCAGAACACAATTTAGAGAGTGCCGTTCAAGTGTCTGCTTTTTGCATGAAGAGTCTGAAATGGTCCAGGACTTTGTTTCTGCCTTCCTCCTGCCTTGCTGTTTTTCTTTCCTGTTGCCCTATATCAGTATCCGTGGCTTTGTGTGAGCCAGTTGGCTTAAATTTAGTATCTGTTCATAAAATATGTATATTGCACTTGTTTTTCCTTCAGAAAGCTACATGCTGACCCTAGCCATGTGCCTGCCAGTCATCTTGCTGCTACCCCTTGGAGCTCCTTTCTGCCCTACAGATCCATCTATCTTATCCTCTTCTTCCTCTATTGCCCTTCTTGTCATTGTTCTCTCTCTGTTTTTTTTTAAAGATTTTATTTATTTATTCATGAGAGACACAGAGAGAGAGGCAGAGAGAGAGGAGGGCAAAGACATAGGCAGAGGGAGAAGCAGGCTCCATGCAAGGAGCCCAATGTGGGACTCCATCCTGGGACTCAGGATCACACCCTGGGCCAAAGGCAGGCGCCAAACCACTAAGCCACCCAGGCATCCCTTGTCATTGTTCTCATAGCTGGCTCCTTCCCATCTGATAGACCACTGTGTAGGAGTCCACTGCAGCAAAACCTTTTGAAGCAGCCCCTCACAAGTAAATCTCTCAGGTTGAATCCATCTATTTTTCTTCAAAGTACTCACCATGTATATACTTGTGAATAAATATTTGTTGAATACTTGGAGGAGTAAATTGCCATTATAACAAATGATTAGATACAAGAATGGAAGCATGAGGGTGAGTTGACTTGTTTCTTGCTCTACCATAACTTTCATGAAGGTGCTATGACTGTTCAGCTTGCTAGTTTTTAGTTTTTGGTGGCTACTCAAGAAATACTTTGTGAATGGGGGCGGGGCAAGATGGCAGAGGAGTAGGGTCCCCAAGTCACCTGTCCCATCAACTTACCTAGATAACTTTTAAATCATCCTGAAAACCTACGAATTCAACCTCAGATTTAAAGAGAGAAGTGTTCCACTTTAGAGTGGAACACTAAAGAGAGAAGAGTTTGCGTTTCTAACAAGTACAACTCGTTTTTAGCCACTCTACACTGAGCGAAATGACTAGAAAGAAGAACTCACCACAAAGGAAAGAATTAAAAACAGTACTCTCTGCCACAGAGTTACAGAATTTGGATTACAATTCAATGTCAGAAAACCAATTCAGAAGCACAATTATAAAGCTACTGGTGGCTCAGGAAAAAAGCATAAAGGATTCAAGAGACTTCATGACTGCAGGATTTAGATCTAATCAGGCTGAAATTAAAAACCAATTAAATGAGATGCAATCCAAACTGGAGGTCCTAACGATGAGGTTAATGAGGTAGAAGAACTAGTGAGTGACAAAGAAGACAAGTTGATGGCAAGGAAGGAAGCTGAGGAAAAAAGAGGAAAACAATTAAAAGACCAAGAGGAAAGGTTAAGGGAAATAAATTACAGCCTCAGAAGGAAAAAATCTACATTTACTTGGGGTTCCGGAGGGCGCTGAAAGTGACAGAGGACCAGAAAGCATATTTGAACAAATCATAGCTGAGAACTTCCCTAATTTGGGGAGGGAAACAGACATTCAGATCCAGGAGATAGAGAGGTTTTCCCCTAAAATCAATAAAAACCGTTCAACACCTCGACATTTCATAGTGAAACTTGCAAATTCCAAAGATAAAGAGAAAATCCTTAAAGCAGCAAGAGACAAGAGATCCCTAACTTATATGGGGAGAAATATTAGATTAACCGCAGACCTCTCCACAGAGACCTGGCAGGCCAGAAAAGGCTGGCAGGATATATTCAGGGTCCTAAATGAGAAGAACAAGCAGCCAAGAATACTCTATCCAGCAAGGCTCTCTCTCATTCAGAATAGAAGGAGAGATAAAGAGCTTCCAAGATAGGCAGAAACTGAAAGAATATGTGATCACCAAACCAGCTCTGCAAGAAATATTAAGGGGTACTCTGTAAAAGAAAGAGGAAGCCCAAAGAAATAAGCCACAAAAACAGGGACTGAATAGGTATTATGATGACACTAAATTCATATCTTTCAATAGTAACTCTAAACATGAATGGGCTTAATGATCCCATCAAAAGACACAGCATTTCAGACTAGAAAAAAAAGCGAGACCCATCTATTTGCTGTCAACAAGAGACTCATTTTAGACATAAGGACACCTACAGCCTGAAAATGAAAGGTTGGAGAAAGATTTACCATTCAAATGGTCCTCAAAAGAAAGCAGGGGTAGCCATCCTCATATCAGATAAATAAAGTTTATCCCAAAGACTGTAGTAAGAGATGAAGAGGGACACTATATCATACTTAAAAGATCTATCCAACAAGAGGACCTAACAATCATGAATATTTATGCTCCTAATGTGGGAGCTGCCAAGTATATCAATCAATTAATAACCAAACTTAAGACAAAATTAGATAATAATACACTTATTCTTGGTGACTTGAATGTAGCACTTTCTACAATTGACAGGTCTTCTAAACACAACATCTCCAAAGAAACAAGAGCTTTAAATGATACACTGGACCAGATGGATTTCACAGATATTTACAGAACTTTACATCCAAACACAACTGAATACACATTCTTCTGAAGTGCACATGGAACTTTCTCCAGAATAGACCACATACTGGGTCACAAATCAGGTCTCAACTGATACCAAAAGATTGGGATTTTTCCCTGCATATTTTCAGACCATAATGATACCCAGACCATAATACTTTGAAACTGGAACTAAATCACAAGAAGTTTGGAAGAAATTCAAACATGTGGAGGTTAAAGACCATCCTGCTAAAAGATGAAAGGGTCAACCAGGAAACTAGAGAAGAATTAAAACGATTCATGGAAACTAGTGAGAATGAAGATACAACCATTCAAAATCTTTGGGATATAGCAAAAGCAGTCCTGAGGGGGAAATACATCACAATACAAGCATCCCTAAAAAAATTGGAAAAAACTCAAATACACAAGCTAACCTTGCACCTAAAGGAACTGAAGAAAGAACAGCAAATAAAACCTACACCCAACAGAAGAAGAGAGTTAATAAAGATTCGAGCAGAACTCAATGAAATAGAGACCAGAAGACTGTAGAACAGATCAACAAAACCAGGAGTTAGTTCTTTGAAAGAATTAATAAGGTAGATAAGCCATTAGTCAGCCTTATTAAAAACAAAAGAGAAAAGACTCTAATTAATAAAACCACAAATGAAAAAGGAGAGATCACAACCAATACCAAGGAAATACAAACGATTATAAAAACATATTATGAGCAGCTATATGACAATAAATTAGGCAATCTAGAAGAAATGGACGCATTTCTGGAAAATCACAAACTACCAAAACTGGAACAGAAAGAAATAGAAAACCTGAACAGGCCAATAACCAGCGAGGAAATTGAAGCACTCATCAAAAACCTCCCAAAACACAAAAGTCCAGGCCAGATCGCATCCCAGGGGAATTCTATCAAACGTTTAAAGAAGAAACAATACCTACTCTACTAAAGCTGTTCCGCAAGATAGAAAGAGATGGAATACTTCCAAATTTGTTCTATGAGGCCAACATTACCTTAATTACAAAACCAGACAAAGATCCCACCAAAAAGGAAAATTATAGACCAATACCCCTGCTGAACACAGATGCAAAAATTCTCAACAAGACTAGCCAGTTGGATCCAACAGTACATTAAGAAGATTATTCACCATGACCAAGTGGGATTTATCCCTGGGATGCAAGCTGGTTCAACGCTCATAAAGCAATCAACATGATAGATCATATCAACAAGAGAAAAAACAAGAACCATATGATCCTCTCAATAGATGCAGAGAAAGCATTTGACAAAACACAGCATCCATTCCTGATCAAAACTCTTCAGAGTGTAGGGATAGAGGAAACATTCCTCAGCATCTTAAAAGCCATCTACGAAAAGCCCACAGCAAATATCATTCTCAATGGGGAAACACTGGGAGCTTTTCCCCTAAGATCAGGAACAAGACAGGGATGTCCACTCTCACCACTGCTATCCAACATAGTACTAGAAGTCCCAGCCTCAGCAATCAGACAACAAAAAGAAATAAAAGGCATTCAAATTGGCAAAGAAGAAGTCAAACTCTCCCTCTTCGCATATGACATGATACTGTACCTAGAAAACCCAAAAGACTGCACCCCAAGATTGCTAGAACTCATACAGCAATTTGGCAATGTGGGAGGATACAAAATCAATGCCCAGAAATCAGTAGCATCTATATGTTAACAATGAGACTGAAGAAAGAGAAATTAAGGAGTCAATCCCATTTACAGTTGCACCCAAAGGCATAAGATACCTAGGAATAAACCTAACCAAAGAGGTAAAGGATCTATACCCTAAAAACTCAGAACACTTCTGCAGGAAATTGAGGAAGACACAAAGAGATGAAAAAAAATTCCATGTTCATGGATTGGAAGAATTAATATTGTGAAAATGTCAATGCTACCCAGGGCAATTTACACATTTAATGCAATCCCTATCAAATATTCCTATCAAAATCCCTATCAAAAATCCCTATCAAAATATCTCTTCTTCAGAGAGTTGGAACAAACCATCTTAAGATTTGTGTGGAATCAGAAAAGATCCTGAATAACCAGGGAAATATTGAAAAAGAAAACCATAGCTGGGGGCATCACAATGCCAGATTTCAGGTTGTACTACAAAGCTGTGGTTATCAAGACAGTGTGGTACTGGCACAAAAACAGACACATAGATCAATGGAACAGAATAGAGAATCCAGAAATTGGGCCCTCAACTGTATGGTCAACTAATATTCGACAAAGCAAGAAAGACTATCCACTGGAAAAAGGACAGTCTCTTCAATGAATGGTGCTGGGAAAATTGGACAGCCACGTGCAGAAGAATGAAACTGGACCATTCTCTTACACCATACACAAAGATAAACTCAAAATGGATGAAAGATCTAAATGTGAGACAAGAATCCATCAAAATCCCAGAGGAGAACTCAGGCAACACCCTTTTTGAACTTGGCCACAGCAACTTCTTGCAAGATATATCTATGAAGGCAAGGGAAACAAAAGTGAAAATGAATTATTGGGACTTCATCAAGATAAAAAGCTTCTGCACAGTCAACAAAACTAAAAGACAACCTACAGAATGGGAGAAGATATTTGCAAATGACGTATTAGATAAAGGGCAAGTTTCCAAGATCTATAAAGAACTTATTAAACTCAACAGCAAAGAAACAAACAATCCAATCACGAAATGGGCAAAAGACATGAACAGAAATTTCACCAAAGAAGACATAGACATGGCCAACATGCACATGAGAAAATGCTCTGCATCCCTTGCCATCAGGGAAATACAAATCAAAACTACAATGAGATCCCACCTCACACCAGTGAGAATGGGGAAAACTAACAAGACAGGAAACAACAAATGTTGGAGAGGATGTGGAGAAAGGGGAACCCTCTTGCACTGTTGGTGGGAATGTGAACTGGTGCAGCCACTCTGGAAAACTGTGTGGAGGTTCCTCAAAGTGTTAAAAATAGACCTGCCCTACAACCCAGCAATTGCATGGCTGGGGATTTACCCCAAAGATACAGATGCAGTGGAATGCTGGGACACCTGCACCTCAATGTTTATAGCAGCAATGTCCACAATAGCCAAACTGTGGAAGGAGCCCCGGTGTCCATCCGAAGATGAATGGATAAAGAAGCTGTGGTCTATGTATACAATGGAATATTCCTCAGCCGTTAGAAATGACAAATACCCACCATTTGCTTCAACGTGGATGGAACTGGAGGGTATTATGCTGAGTGAATTAAGTCAATTGGAGAAGGACAAACATATATGGTCTCATTCATTTGGGGAATATAAAAAAACAGTGAAAGGGAATAAAGGGGAAAGGAGAGAAAATGAGTGGGAAATATCAGTGAGGATGACAGAACATGAGAGACTCCTAACTCAGGGAAATGAACAAGGGGTAGTGGAAGGGGAGGTGGGTGGGGTGGGGTGACTGGGTGATGGGGACTGAGGGGGGCACTTGACGGGATGAGCCCTGGTTGTTATGCTATATGTTGGTAAACTGAACTCCAATAAAAAATATACAAAATAAAAATAAATAAATACATACATACATACTTTGTGAATGAATGAAAAAGCAAGCACATAATATGTGTAGCCTCGGGCTTGGTGTATTGCTAGGAAGGCTTGAATTTGAACCTTTTTTCTGTCACTTCATAACTGTATGACCTTGGAAAAATTTTTAGCCTCTGAGACTTGGCTTCCTCATCTAAAAAATGAAGATCAAAATACTTACTTTCTGTGGCTGTTTGAAGATGAAATGATATAATGTGAAGTGCCTCATTTGGTAGTGCTCAAACCTGGCTGCACATCAGAATAGTCTACGGTTAGCTTTAGAAATACACACACACACCTGGACCTGACTGTTAGGGACTCTGACTGAGCAAGTCTACAGTGGGTTCCAAGCATCTGTGGTTTTAGAAAGCTTATAGGTGGGGGCACCTGGGTGGCTCAGTCAGTTAAGCATCCAACTCTTGGTTTTGACTCAGGTCATGATCTCTGGGTTGTGAAATGGAGTCCCATGTAGGGCTCTGTTCTCAGTGTGGAGTCTGCTTGTGATTCTCTCCCTTCCTCTCCTTCTGTCTCTGTCCCCCCACCCTGCTCCCTGCTCGTGCAACTCTCTATCTCTCAAAAAAAAAAAAAAAAAGCAAGCAAGAAAGCTTACAGGTGATCATAAAACTCAAGCAGAGTTGAGCATGATTGGTTTGATTTACATAGGCAACAAGATGGGGTAGGTGGCTTTTTCATTCACCTCTTTCTCTACTGCCACTATCCTGTCTTCTTTCCCATACTTTCTCCTTTTTTTCTTTGTTATTAGGTGTGGGTGTAAGTGAACTCAGCCAGGAGATGGTTAGGGAAACAGAGACATGAAAAACAGGTAAACGATGATAGTGTTTATGTTGGACATCGATCCTAGCAAATGGCTAGATGAAAGGCATAAGATTGAGGTCTTGGTGCTAATTAGTCAGCTTTAAATGCCTGGAACAACAAATGTGAAGGTGTGAAAGATGGGACTACCAGTACTTCATTTGCATGAGATAACTCTTCCATGTACTTTTCCAGTTTGTCTATATTTTAAAATGACTTCCTGCTGGACAGCTTTAGACATTCTCAAATAAAGTACAACTTTTCTAAAATAAAGGTTGTAGAATGGTTTAAGTTGCTTGTGCAATAAAAATTTATTAAGTGCCTACTGGGCTAAACACCATGGAGATATGATTGATTTCATTCAGGAAATATTTATTGAGCACTGCTCTAGGTGTTAGGATGTACAACTAGATAAATATCCCTTCTCTCTTTGAGCTCACATTCTAATGAGGAGAGAGAAGCAGTAAAAAGTAAACAAAGTAAGTAAATCATAAAATGTTAGAATGTGATAAAATGCTATTTTAAAGTATTTTATATAAAACAGTTAAGGAGATGCATTGAGCAAGTCCTTGAAGAAGATGAGGGAGTTTTACTATGTGGGTATCTGGGACAAGAACATTCCAGGAAGAGGAACCAGCCAGTGCAAAAGCCCTGAGGCACACAGGGTATATCTGAAGAACACCAAAGAGGCCAGGGCAGTCTCAGTGAAGTGACAGGGGTTGATCAATGGGAGATGGGGTTGAAGGGAAAAAATGGCCAGATTATGTCAGGTCTTGTAGGACTTTGCAGGACTTTGTTACACTGAGTGAGACAGAGAGCCCCTGGGGGGTCAGGATGGGGGAGGAGAGGGCTTATGTCATAACAGGATCACTTTGGTTGCAGCATTGAGAATAGACTGTAGGGAGAGTCAAGGTACAAAGGAGGAAACAAATGAGGAGGCTTCTGTAAGAATCCAGGGGAGACTCTTGGCACTTTGAACTAAAATGGCAGCAGTAGAAATGGTGAGAAATGGATATATTTTAGAGGAAAGATTTGGCAGGGTTTCCTGACAGGTTGAATTGGGTGTAAGAGAAAAAATGGAATTACTGACTCAAAGTCTTTATAAAGTTTTGTTCTTTGAGTTTTTTGTTTTGTTTTGTCTTTTGTTTGTTTTTGCCTGAGCAACTAAAAAACTAGAGTTGCTTCCAAGATGGGAAGACTGAGTGAAGCCAGTTTGGGGAGGAATACTGGAGTTTGCTTTGGATCCTTTGAGTCTGTCCGCCAAGTGGAGATGTCTAGGAGGCCTTGGATGTGGAGTTAGGAGGAGTATCTGGGATGGAGGGGTACATGTGGGGAGCCATCAGTGTATAGGTGGTGTTTATTTTTTTAAAAAGATTTTATTTATTTATTCATGAGAGACACACAGAGAGAGGCAGAGACATAGGAAGAGGGAGAAGCAGGCTCCTTGCAGTGAGCCCAGTGTGGGACTCGATCCCAGGACGAGGATCACACCCTGAGCTGAAGGCAGACGCTCAAACACTGAGCCACCCAGGCATCCCTATAGATGGTGTTAATGCCAGGAATGGCTTGGGGACACTGGTGAGTGTAGACAGAGAATGGACAAAATGCATGGACTGAGCTCTGGGGCTCCTTAAGAGTTCTGGGAGACACTGAGGAGCCAGTAAAGGAGAATGATGAGGAAGGGCTGGTGAGGTGAGAGGACACTGGGCCAGGTGCTGCTTGTGGTTCAGGGTAGAGGACTGAGAAGTGACCCTTGGGTTTCATGAGGGGGAGGACATGAATTACCGGGACAGAGTTGGTCTGCCATGCAGAGCAGGTTAAATCCAGCTTGGAGACAGAATAGAAGAATGGCAGTGAGCTGAGTAGAATTAATGCCCTGAGAAGATTTTTGTTGTTTTTTTCTTTTTTAATGGGAATGATCATAGCACTTTCGTGTGATGATGAAAAGAATAAGGAAAGGAAGGATTCCTGATGCCAAAGAAAGAGCGGGGAGTTGCTGGGGGAATGCCCTTGAGTGGGTGGGAAGGGATGGATCTAGAGCACAGGTGGGAGGTGTGTGCCTGGATGGGCCATCTCTGTATTAGGTGGGAAGGCAGCACACATGCAGACCGATGCCAGTGGGGGATAGTGGCTGAATCTGTGGATTCTTTTTTTTTTTTTTTCTGATGGCTTCAATTTTCTTAGTGAAATAGAACGGTCATCATCTGAAATTGAGGATGGCAGAGAAGGTATTGGAGGCCAGGGAGAATGGCTATTATACAGTAGTCTGAGAGAATGGGAACAAACATGGTTGCCTGGCAGCAGCAACAGCTCACAGATGTTCATCACCGTGAACTTGAAGGGGGATCAGGGAGTGTGGCTGAGCTTTTTCCCTAGCCACATTTAGCCATTCAGATACAGACACAGTTTGCTGGATTTAACTGGGGCTGAGATTTTGCCAAGTGATGAAGCTAGATGGAGCAAAGGAACATTATGATAATTGACCAGGTAATTTAAGCAGGTGAAACAGGGAAGAAGACAAGGGATGGCAAAAGGTAGTGGGATCCATGGTCCCAGTGACTGAAGGCTTGTTGTAGTTGGGGCATCCAGTGGAGTGAATAGGAGGGTTAGAAAGTGAGTAGTCAGAGACTGGGATGGATGAAAATGAGCATGTGGATGGTGGGGTGGTTGTTCACCACCACCCATGGCTGGACTACCTTTTTAATTCCTCCTTGCAGTTAGATATGACTAGTAATTACTTCTGGCAAATGGAATGGAGGTGGAAGTGATGTGCCCATTTCTAGATCTGGCCCACAACCTCCCCTAGCCCCACCGTGCAATCCCAAACCCTCCCTCAATTCTGACAGCCAGTTGGATGCTAAGAATGCAGCCAAGATGAGGCTGCACCTCAAGTTGGAAGTTGGAACCACCCTGGGTCCCCAAACTATCATGTGGAAGTTTCTCCATCCAATTGCTACGGGGTGGCATACCATGAGCCATAAATAAACTTAAAGTGTCCTTATTCATTTGATTTTGTGATGGTTTACAAAGTATTGATCCTACCTTGACTAAGTCAGAGATGTTGAAATCATTGCTTTGGGAGGATAGATCCTTGGGAAGGGTGGGCCCAGGCAAGAGGTCAAGTGAGATGATTGGGGAAGGGGAGTTCAAGTGACTAAGAGGAGAGATGGTTGGATGCTCTATCTCTGTGTGTTGAAATCACCAATAATAGGGAGAGAAGTAGTACAAAAGGGAGGGACAGTGAGCCGGGAGCTGAAGTAATCACACAGAGGGCCTGAGGAGTCCAGGAGAGGGCCACGCAATGAAGTGAGGTAGTGAGGGCTGTAAGGTGATGGCATAAGAGAAAACGCTGGGGAGCTCCAGCAAAGAAGGAGGGAAGTGGTGTGGAGGCAGGATTTGGGGGGTCAGGGAGGACACCCATCTCACCGCCAGGGCTGGGAAGGATGAGGGGTGAACATGGCTGCTGCATGAGGGTGCTACAGAGGAGGAGTGCCCTCAGGAGGTCCTAAGTGAAAGCAGCAATCAGGATTGACATTGCTAGAGAAGGACTGTGGGGCCAGAGGGCACACTGGAGGGCTCTGCTATTGGAAGATGGAGCCAGACTGAGATGTGCAGAGCCTTCTAGGGAATAGAAAATTGGAGACATGGGACCACCCAGGAGCCTGGCTTCTGTGGCCACAGATTCAGTCAGGGATAAGAAACCTGATGTGAGTAGTCCTAGGGGACCCAAGGCAGATAGTGGTGGCAAAGGGGCTAGAGAGCAGGGAGCAGTTTGGGCTTCCTGGGACTCCCATCTCAACCCATGTCATTGGATGCCCAGAGATCTGGAGACACATGAAGTTAGTCCTACTGGAACACCCTCTCCAAGCCCACAGGCTCCTCCTCCAACCCTGAGGACCGAAGGAAGAAGGCCGAGGGGGAGTTAAGTCTCATGGATGGGATTGAAGACGTGATCTCTCTTTCAGGATGCTCCTATTTATAGAGACAGAACATAGGTGCTCACATCACCATGCTTCAATGGTCAAATCAGGGCAAATGTCATTTAACATTGTGCACACTGTAGAAAACAGAGTCAATACGCTGTCCACTTCTTGTGTGTGACTGGGCAACTGCACAAGCCCTGCCCACCAGGTGAAATTTAGTTAATTCCCTAAGCCTTGATGCCTTGCTTCTCACGAGGTGGCCTATTAGCCAGCAGCCTGGGCCTTACCTGGACATCTGTTAGAAATGCAGGATTCCACCCCAGACCTACTGAATCAGTATCTGCATTTGAACCAGATCCCCTATGATTCTCAGGCACATTCAAGTCTGGAAGTGCTGTGAATGCATTCCTTGTTATTAGGAACAAAGCAGGTGCTTCCATGAAGAAAAAGGCAAGTGTAAGAAGAAGCCTCAGGAAAGATTATATGTTACTCATCAACCTTAAAATCCCAAGTTCAATGCATCTTTTCCCCAGCCCTGGCTGTGTATTGGATTCATGTGAACTTCATTAAAAATTAAAACAAACAAAGTTCTAACTTGCATGGCTGGAAAAACATCTCATTGTTTCTTTAGGGAGAAATAGATCAGCACAGACAAAGTTGATTATACAGAATAAGGAAAAAAACAACTCTGAACTTTTAACCTGCATGAGTAGTCATGAGAGTCTTAGAATCATAGAATTTCAGAACATAGAGCTGTAGCTCTCCATGTTGGCTGTATATTAACATCACCTTGGAAGCTTTCAAAAAAAAAAAAAAATCCATCTTGTGCCCTAACCTCAGGTATACTGATTTGGGTGTTCTGGAGTTTTCAAGAGTTCTGAGCGATCCTAATGCAACAAGAGTTGAGCCTCATGGTAGAAATAAAATTACATATGTAATTTTCAGTGATCTAGTAGCCAAATTAAAAACGTAGAAACGTGTACTTAATTTTAGTAATATATCCTACTTATCTCAATATATTCAAAATATTTCAACATGTAAACAAGGTGAGAAAACAAATGAGATATTTTTATATTCTTTTTTTTCTTAGTAAAGCTTCAAAATCTGTTGTGTATGGGACACCTGGGTGGTTCAGTGGTTGAGTGTCTTCCTTCAGCTCAGGGCATGATCCTGGGATCCGGGATCCGGTCCCACATCCGCCTCCCTGCATGGAGCCTGCTTCTCCCTCTGCCTGTGTCTCTGCCTCTCTTTCTCTATGTCTCTCATGAATAAATAAATACATCTTTAAAAAATTCTGTTGCGTATTTTACACATATAGCATATCTCAATTCATGTTAGGCACATTTCAAAAGCTCACTGGATACCTGTGACTACTGGCTATTGTGTTGGACAAGACAGCTTCAAGGAGTAACAGTCTTGTCAGACTGAGAAAGATAGATTTCCACTTCTGGAAAACAAAATAACAATGAGGTGTAATTCCATGTAATTCCATGTTATTTCCTGTTTGCAAACAATCTCTTAAAGATTATTTTGGAAGTCCAATGAAGAGTTACGATTCAGAAAGTTTGTAGAATTTCTTTGAAAAAGGGAACTATTGTCTGAGATTGCACATCCTCCTATGATGCTGTAGAGGGGCACATGAATACTGTGCTGAGTCTCTCAGCACCCTGTGATATGGGGAAGTATTGGATTTCTTTTAGTTTTGATCTAGGAAAAGATAAGGCAATCATTGGCTACATTCACCTTTTTTCTCTCCTGGAATTAACCAGTATGATGTATAAGCATCTTTTGGGATTTGGGCGTCTGCATAGCTGAGTCAGTGCTAGAATCTGGGATGTGAAAGGATAAAATTCTACGGCTTGGCCTTCCTGGCCCAATCCTCCTTCTCCTTAGAAAACAAGCATCACTCACAGATTTCCCAAACCAGTTGTTGAGTATAACAGAGATCTTCCCAGTATTAACATTAGATTGGGATTCTTAGGATCTGATTTTTATTATAAGGTTTTTCTCCCCCTAAGGAAATTAGAGAAATCACTTAGTCAATGGCTTGTATTAAACTGTAACCAGGTCATGTAGCTCTTCTGAGCCTGAGGCAAATAAGCAAAAAATCTTAGTGCCATGTGCTGAGAACTAGGTTAAACACATTTCCCAGGACACGTTGCAGAATAGTTTACTACTGCTGACAGTAGTAGAGGTGAAGTACAGAGGCACCCAGGAGGGATGGTTTCTCTCCCAACCCCCATATGTCCAAGTGCCTATGCTTAGGTTAAGGCTTTTTGTCATTTTTCACCAAAATATCTTTGCTTGCTCTAAAGCTATTCCTTCCCAAAGCTGACTATGATTTAACCAAAGGAAACACAGAGATGGACAAAATTTATCTTTGGTTTCTCTAGTTGCTCCATTTTGTGCCTCTCCCTCGCCTTTGCCAGCAATACCTTCTTCCATTCGAAGGCCTTAGAATGTGTCTCTGCCGTCCAAATACTTCTCAGCGAAGAGTCACGAACTCCTTCACGCATGGAGTAACCTGTTTACATCAAGGTACAAATGACACATAGCGTTCTCTCTCTCCCCATGCTCTTGTGACAAAGCAATAAAGCACTACCAGAAGAATATTAGGCATTGGCTAGGCGGCAAGGGATTTTTAAAAGGCAGGTAGAAAATTAGAACTAATAGACCCCTGAAACAGCACGATACAGGCAGTAGAGTCTCTCCAGACTAAGCAAAGGATAATAATATTGGAGAACCCTCAAAGGGGTTATGTATGAACCTGCAATAATGATAGTCGGCCACCAGGGGGCACTTTGGTGCCTTGTTTGTGTGGTAAAACAGGCGTTTAACATTAAGAATAAGGTAATTTTTACTTCTTTAAAAGTGTAGAATTTAAATAGTATTACCAAAATTAGGCTTAAAGATGATTCATCTGAGTACGTTATTAAACAAATCAAAGCCTAAGAAAAAACATGCTACCTGTTCTCCCCACTCTTACACTGCTTTCACCATTCAGGGTAACTCTGTTCATACCTCACCGGATGTCGATTACATTCCTCCTGACTCACACGTTTCCTATTTGGGAACCCTACCCTTTTATTAGGACAAGGGAGAACAGCTAAGGAGGGTTTTCACAGCTTCAGTAGCCAACTGTATTCTGTAACTTTCTCTTTCCCTTTTCTACTGCTATTTGGAATGGAAGAAACAGTTCTCTGTATTAAAATGTAGGGATTATTTTGTATATTTGACCATGGAGACTAGTTTCATGATATACTTCTTTTGATAAAATAATCTTGGCTGATATTTTCAAAATGTTATAAAGGATTCTGGGGCCAAATTACTCTGAAGTCACCCATTAAAAAAAAAGTCTGACACTGACAAAATATGTGTGATTTTATGTCTGAAACCCTGCAGTTGTCCCCTTTGCTTAAAGAGGAATATAAATGCTATCTAATGTGAATGAGTATAGGGTACACATAGTAGATTAGCTTGAATTACTGCTGAAAGGTAGAGTGAAGACATAAAGAAGTCTGAGTGTTTGACTCAGGAGTTGGTACTTAATGTGTAGCTGTAGGGAGCCGTTGAAGGTTTTTGAGTTATGGGGATGATATTCTTGAAATGGTGCTTTAGCTGCCTTTTGGGAAAATGGAAAGGAGGAGAGGAGCCCCAAAGTTTGGTGGAAGTGAAACCTGTGGGAGCAAGCATCCACAGATCAAATGTGGAGACTAAGGAGGAAAGAGGAGTTCAAGATGATTCAGGTTTGAGCATAAGAGGAAGGTAGTGACCTGAAAGAACAGGGAGGCCAACAATGTTGGGAGAAAATATAATAAACTTGATCTTGAACATGCAGAGTTTGAGGATCAAACAAAAAAATGTATAGAAGCACTTTCTTTTTCTTTTCTTTCTTTTTTTTTTTTTTTTTTAAGATTTTATTTATTCATTGAGAAAGAGAGAGAGTATGAGCCAGGACAGAGGGAGAGGGAGAACTAGGCTCCCCGCTGGTTCTCCCAGTGTGGGGCTCGATCCCAGGACCCTGAGATCACGACCTGAGCTCAAGGCTGACACTTATCCAACTCAGCTACCCAGGTGCCCTTGAAGCACTTTCAAGAGTGTACAGCACTACTCTCATATGATAGAATAATAACAATGGTATCATTTATTAAACACGGAGCAAGTATTTTACATGTGCTCTTTTAGATACAGACTGAGCCTTCATTGTCATGAAGATGATCTTTAACTCCACATCCTGGGCTTATTTATCTGAAGGGAAGAATGGGCAGCAGAACTGAGAAAGCAGCAAAGGACACATAGGACATGATGCAGCAGGAAGTCACTCCAGGTAGCACAGCAGCTTGGAGATGTTGACTTGGATTCTTTGTTGGACAAGAGCACGGCCTTTCAAATAGAATTGGCTGAACACAAACTCAGATGCCATAGCTTACCTAGCTGGGTTAGTTTGGGCCACTTAACCTGTGCGTGCTTCCATTCCCCCATCTTAAAAATGGGACTGTCAAAAGTATCTGCTTTGTAGGGATGTTGTAAGGCTTAAGGGAGATCATACTTGAAAGTACGCAGAACAATGCCTGGAATACAATAGTAATTCAAAAACTACTAATGCTGCCAAGTACTACAGAGGACTCCTTGCCGATGGGGGGGAAATAAAAACCATTAATTGCATTTCGTAAAGGGAGGTTAAAAATGACATTTGGGGGAATGGTTTTCAGGAGGGGTGGGAGAGTGCAAAGTTTGTCCTCGGAACATTAAATTTCAATTACAGCATAGAGTAGTAGCAATTTCTTTCAAAATGGCTTGCTGATGGTATTTGTTATATATTGGAGGAATTGTTTTCAATCTTTCTCATGCACATGAACAAAGTCTGATATAGTAATGATATGCAAAAGAGTAGACATTTAATATTTATAATGCAAAGTGGCATGTTTATTTTTTCTCAGAAGGAAATTATAAAAAGGAAATAATCTAATTCCCATGTCTATCCTGAGTAGTGTATTATCACACCTAGGAATTTCGTTGGTGAACATTTAAAAATATTTTCTCAATGCACAGCTCCTAAACACAGTGTACCCTGCTTTAATATTCTCTACTATAACACTTTCCCTAGAACTCATACACGAGCTAGATCAGTGATTCAATTACATTTTCTTGCAGATGCTTTTTTAAGGATTCTCTTGAGTCTTTAAAACAAGTTGGCTGAATATTAGTACCAAAATTTGGTTTCTTGGGGATGATAGTTTTCTACATTTATTTCATTTAGAAAATGTAAAATTAGAAAAGTAATACAATCACATTTTTAAAATACTAAAAAGTGATTACATGACCATTTAATAAGTCACTCTAAGCAAATTGGAATATTTCTTTCAGACTTTTAAAAATGCATTTATTTTACAAAGTTGTAAATATCCCATACATACAAGGTTGGACCACTCTTAAGTATAAAGTTAATAATTTTTAGTTGCCTACATAGTCTCACCAACCATCACTTTAATTATTGGATAACAATTTATCAATCACATAATTTGCCTATTTATTCCCTTCTAGCTGGACATGAGTTTCTTGTTTCCATTTTTTACTATTAAAAATAATAGTATTCGACATACTTAAGGATGTAACTTCTTAATATTTATTTTTTTCTCTTTTTCGTAGAAGTTACACTGAGAATCAAAGGGAATGTGTCTTTACATAACATTTTATATACTGCCAGATTATTCCCCAAAGGAAACACTAATACATGTGTGTGCATGTGTACATGCGTGTGCGTGTGTAGTTTTCTTGATAGAAATTGATGCCTTAGTTTAGTGTATAATTCTCTGATTCCTTGTGAGTTTGAATCCTTTCCTAATTGTGACCCTCTAAAGTTATTTGCTTGTTGAAGGGCTCTTTTCTGTGGGCCTCATTTACAGGGAAGCAATTCTTTTGCTTAAAATTGATTTAAGGTGAATGGCTACAATCAAGTTAGATTATTTATTGCTTTCTGCTATGATACTCTCCACACTCAACAACCAAAATATAGATTTCCATCTGGAACTGTGCTTTTGAAATGGAACCACTATATTAATGAGCTTTAACAGGGCTAAATAATGTGTGTACTAAAACAGGATAAATCACCTGAAATACTTTCCTCAGAAAAAAAGCTTCAGAGGTCCTTACAGAGAGAGAGATCTTTAAGAAGCAAAGCTTGATACAATATATGAGTAGTGTGAAGAGCTTATGGAAGACAGTGTGACAAGTTGGAAGCACTTATTAAAAGTATTAGGCTTGGGGGGCACCTGGGTGGCTCAGTCATTTAAGTGTCTGCCTTCTGCTTGGGTCATGATCCCAGGGTCCTGGGATCGAGCCCTGCATCAGGCTCTCTACTCAGTGGGGAGTCTGCTTCTCCTTCTCCCTCTGCTAGTACTCTCTCTCGGTCTCTCTCACTCTCTCTCTCTCTCTCTCTCTACACACACACACACACACACACAGTAATTAGGTTTGATAGACTGATAAGTGTATTACCAATTCTAGCAAAAAAGTGGTAGAAAGGAGAAGGAAGAAAATGTATTGTTGAATTGAGGGGATAGCTCATTGAGTTCCAAGTCAGGGATACAGGTGGTCCTCAGGTAGAGAATCAGGGGCTGGAACTCTCCAGGAGTTCCTCCTTTTTTGTCCATCACTTGTCTTAGCTTCTGTCTTAATGTCACATTTGTTCTTCTTTTTCTTGGGGTCTTTCAGTCTTGGATCCAAAATTAATTGGCCAGAGCTAATGGGGAGCCCAACCCACATACCGGTCCACTACTACAGTGTGGGCAGGGACTTCACAGAGCATAGAGACATGATATGTCCTACTGCAGCCATTGGGGTGGTGAGCAAGTGGGTAGAAGCAGTTCTCAGAAAATAGGAGCCAGGCAAAAGATTAAATAACATGCATGCTATACCTGCTGCCTTATTTTTCTTTTCTGCCAGCTAACTACAACTTTAATTTTGTAAGAGCTCTTAGTACCAATCAGCTCCAATCAGCTAGATAATGGTACTTCAGGCAACATAGTGTGTACTTATGATATGTAATCTTTTTGTGTATTTCTGCTCATATGCCAACAATGTATGGCAAATGCCTAAGTGTTTATCTTGTGTGTGTATAGATACAAGGATAGAGATATTTTGTCAATTGTGTCTGTGAGAAATTCTAGGGAGAAAAACCTAATTTTCTTTGATCAAAGAACTTCTAGAAGTACTGAGCTATACAAAGATACACAATTTCTGTATTGCATGACTTCTCAGGGTCTTTAGCACATTATAGACCTTTAAATTGAGGAAGCTAACCATCTATCTTTCTCTCTTAAAGGTCTAAAATACACTTATACCTATTCTGTATTAATTTGAAGAACATCCATAAACATTTTGCATATTAGAATATTGTAGAATGCGATTTGGGAAATGCTAGATTAGATTCAGAGATAAATACGAATTTCCCTCTGGAAGAGAGATGATAATTTGTGAATGTTAAAGACCAGAGGAGAAAGCAACTAGAGGCACCTTTGGGAGAAAATCAGCCAGAGGAGGAACGTGGGTTCTAGCCATTATATTTTTCCATTGACTTATAGAGGTCTCCAGTGGGCTGTGAGCTCTGCTTCCTCTAGTATAAAATGCTAGATTAAAATGTCTCTTTTCTGGACCCCCGACTATCTTTTTCATAGTGTTTGTAATGATTTATGAAACACTGAGCCTTGTAATGTAGCACTTTTTGGAATGTTTCTGTATAAGCTTAAGATCCAGAAGTTGTTCAAAAACAGCAAGAGGTCCAGCTACTGGTTTCACTTAAAATTACTGTATCATTAACTAGGTACAATAGTTACTAGATCTTTCAGCCTCCTTATTTCTCTCTTTCTTATTTTTGTATCAAATTATTTCCTTCTAAATCAAAAGAAGGAACATTTTTTTTCCAGAGGATACTCTTTTACCAATAAATTACTGATTTAAAAATTGAAGTTATAGGTTTCAACATCCTGCGACGCTGGCTGACAATAGAGACATAGAACTTTTTAAATCTTTATTATACCTTAAAAGTTAGTTTAGCCTCACAAAACAATTATTCATTCAATTGCTATTTGTTGTGCAGTTATTATGGGCCTGGCTTTGTCCTAGGTGCTAGGGCTGTAGCAGTGAACAGATAAAACCCTACCACGTAGAACTTCCATTTGAGTGTCTGCATGTATGTAGTCAAATTATAATAAAATGCCAAATAGATAAGTGCTAAGAAGAAAAGGCAAGATAAAGGAATAAAGAATAACTGAAGGTACTACTTCAGACAGGATGGCCAGGGAACTTCACTTTGCTCAGTTAACATCTGAGTAGAGAACTAAATGAAGGAGTCAGTCATGAAGCTACATAAGGGAAAGGAGTTCCTGGCATCTGAAAAGCAAGTGTAAAGATCCTGAGGCAGACATATGCTAAGTGTCTTCCTTCCTTCCTTCCTTCCTTCCTTCCTTCCTTCCTTCCTTCCTTCCTTCCTTCCTCCTTCCTTCCTTCCTTCTTTCCTGCCTTCCTTTCTAAAAATATTTTATTTATTTATTTGAGAGAGAGAGTGCACAGAGGAGAGTGAGAGGGAGAAGCAGACTCCCTACTGAGCAGGGAGTCCCATATGGGGCTAGATCCCAGGACTCCAAGATCATACCTGAGCCAAAGGGAGATGCTTAACCAACTGAGCCACCCAGGCGCCCCTTGCTAAGTATGTTTCAAGAGCTACAAGGAGGCCATGGTGGTGGGAGCCAGGTGACTGAGGGGCAAAGAGATGGGAATTGATGCATAAATGTATGGGGGAGAGGCAGATCATGAAGAGCTCTATAGGTCATAGGAAAAGCTTTTTATTTTATTCAAAGTATGACAGGACATAAAAACCAGGATGCAAGATATCAGGAACAGTATCACCTATGTTCTTTTATTACCCTTCATTCAGTCCCTAGAGCCAAAAACTTCTTACATGCAAGGGAAAGAAACAAATGTATCATCTGGCAAGTGCTTTGGGATTAGGGCCACAGGGAAATAGCAGTACTGCCAGCATGAAAGCCACAGTGAATAGGCCCTTTCTAAATGGGATGGGGATAGCTGCTGCTTTTGGGTTCAATTTGTTGTCTATAAATATCACCGTTAATACAACCCATTAACTTGGTGATGGGGTGAAGAAAGGCAAATAGCACCAGGTTGGAACTGCCTAATGATGAGTCAGAATTGCTCTGTTCCTACCTGTAGGCCTTAACTGAATAGAAAGCTATTTGTAGGTACACAGAGGCATGCTGGCACAAGTTGGGGAGAAGCATAAATCAGGTGACACTCAAGACTTACTGCTGTCAGGAGCAGAGAGAGGTTTTTTCTGTACCCTTGGAAATCCACTTAAAATATAAAGATATTAGGTCTGAGGAAGTAAATGGCCTTC
Organism: Nyctereutes procyonoides; assembly: GCF_905146905.1. Classification (NCBI taxonomy): domain Eukaryota; kingdom Metazoa; phylum Chordata; class Mammalia; order Carnivora; family Canidae; genus Nyctereutes; species Nyctereutes procyonoides. The sequence continues at coordinate 44,991,043 of NW_026575139.1, read as the reverse complement.
TATCCTCCTTGTAACACACCCATTACCATGGGTTTCATGCAAGGTGCTCAGGCCTAACTCCTGGCACTCCTTTTTAATGGCACCTAGAAATGGTGACAGATTCCACATGCCAGGGCCTCATGGTGTGGCTCACCCATCACTCTGCACATGGTAGCTTCTAGTGTGAACCCTGACTTTACCCCTGAGTGAGTCCTAATGTTTCTCCTTGCCCCTTTACCATTGCAGGAGTTGGAGCCAGAAAGAGCCTGGGTTCCAGTTCTATCTTCCCACCTCAGTTGCCTTGTTTTTTAATTAGCAAGCACAGAACCTTCCAAGGTCATGGTTTCCTCATTTATAAAATGGGACAATAACATGTATCTGTTATATGAGGATGTAAAGTGCCCTGCAAAGAACCTGGCATTCTGAAATCACTTGCAGTAGATTATGGAATGTAATAAGCAGTAAATTAAAGTATTATCACCCTCATCCAACAGTTGAGAAGACAGAGTTCTGAAAAACGAAGCATGAACAATTCATGAATTGATAAAATGGCAGAGATGGAGTTTCAACTTACGCCTGCGTGAATCTCAAAACTGAATGCCTTCTAGGAATCTGGGGGGCCTATTGAGAGGACATTATCATTAGTAAATCCTTAGTGTTGCACTGAGAAAATCCACTGAAAACAAAATAACAGGAGACATGGAGCTAGAGGTTTTATCCATATGGTCTACCCTCTGAATCTCACTGGTTTTTGTGAATAATTAATGTCCCAGAAACAAAGCCAATCCTGTTGTTGATGGTTAAGTAGAAGTCTAATCTTGGGCAATACCAGACGAAGATGCTTCTAGCATGTTGTTTTGGTCAGTCTTCTTCTTGGCAGTCTGTTCTAGAATCTTCCAGCCCTCACAGACACCCTCATTTTAAGCCTGAATCCCCTTCCTGGGGCCACTACCACTCCTCTAATAGTTTTACCCAGACACGAAGAAGGATCTTAAATCTCACTCTAGCCGTCTCTTTTTTGGAATAAATAGCCCTAATTCTTTTAGATTTCTCATAAGACCTGTTTCCTTGGCCTTTTAATAATTTTCACAACTCTTTTCTGGACATTTTCCAAACTTCCCACTACCCATCTACATTACCGAGTCCAAAATTGGACATTTAATTCTATAAGAGCTATGAGAAGAATGAACCAGAGGACCTGCTCCCATGGCCCTGTATGCTTTCTTCCTGCTTAATATGCCCCAGGGGTGTGGTCCACGTTTATGTTCTAGAACTATTGAGTCATTTTTCTTGCTGTGAATAAATGCCAGCTTTGAAAAAAAAAAAAACCAATAAATTAGGAAGCCAAGGCTTTTAACAGTGTCTAATAGAACTGCTGCTGCTGCTGCTAAAGTAATGTCAATCTCTATACATATCATTTTTAGTCAAAGGAAAAACATAAAAATGAGTGATTTTTTTTAGCATCAGGAATTTACAAAGCATGTCAAGCAAATGGATCAACTAAAAGCAGCATATTAGTATTGTTGGCCCAAGGAGAGCAAAATCCTCAGTTAATAAAAAACTGGGGAGGGCTCGTTGGAAGTAAGCAAATAAGCTAAGAAAAAGATTTTACAGGGTAAATTGTTTACAAGGTTTAAAGTACCAAGATTTGGTATCTTATTTACAACTTTTGGGGGACTTAAAAGAGAATATTTGGAATAAAGAAAGTATCAGCTTATTGCTTTTAAAAATACTCTTATACATCTAGCCACAGGGAAACATGTTCATAATTTGATATTTAAACATTCAGTATTTGATTTCGTTAATTACTTTGAGAGTTATTATCATTTCATTAAAAATTTCTTTCAATTCAGTTTGAGGATTAGAAGAGCTTTCAAAATTCTTTTAAGTGATGGTTTTATTGCATTTTTTTGGTCAGTGCTTTTTTTCCCTGTGGGAATACATTTTCCATTTTCATAGAGTCAATGAAAAAAATTCCATTTACAGAAATTTGTTATATAACAAATTGATTAAACAGACAGATTAGGCTAAGATACTATCTCCTGCACTAACCAGCTGTGTGACCTTAAAAAAGTGACTAAAACTCTCTGGCTTAAGTTTTTGTGAAGATAAATGTACATAGAATTCTTAATACAGATTTGGAACATGGTAACAGTTCAAAAAATGGTAATGTTAACAAAGATGTAAGCGTACTCTAACATCTTTATTAACTTCTATTTGTTCAATTAATTTGAGTTGTGATATAGTCCTTTAAAGTATTAGTCATCTCACTATTTTAACAATGTAATTATTAATAAAAACATAAAATATTGGTCAAATTAACAGCCCTTTAAAAAGTCCAGTTGAAATGCTGCTTACAAAATTGAACTATTTTCTTGCTTTTGTTTCTCTGACTTTACCTGAAAAGTCTTTGTTATTTCCTTATGAGGCTTTATTAACTTGTGACAGTTCTACCTCCTTGAAATTTGTGTGTGCTTTATGGCATGTATGTTTTTCTCATGTATGTTTTTTTGCTAACCAGCATACCATAGTTTTCATAATCATCCGCCTGTAATCACATGTGTATCCCTTCCTTTCCTGTGGTTCCAGGAAAGTTTTTAAAATTTAGTTTAGTTTTTAAAATTAATAACTTTTATTTTCCTGATTTTATATACCCATGACATTTTTTCTCTAATAGAGTTGTTTCGTGACAATTTTCCTAAGCCTATTGAAAACTTAGGGAACTTCAGCGTAAAGTTTCTGGATAATAAAAAAATGTGCAAATGGATGAATAATACTAATGTTCAATTTTTCTCTCCTAATGGAAACAAAAATGATAATACTCTGTGGTAAACTGTTACTTTGGTGGCCAACAATGAACCATGACTTCTGGTAGTCATACCCTTGTGTAGTTCCCTCTTACACTGACTCTGGACTTGGTTGTGGAACTCTCGTTGGCCAATGAGACATTAGCAAGTGTGATACAAGTGAAAGTCTGAGAAGTGCTTTGATATTGGGGCTTGTTTTCTTGGAATATTTTCTTTTGGAACCCAGCTGCCATATTATGAAAAAGCCCAAGCAGCCATGTGGACAGGCCTAGATAGAGGAGGGCTGGGGCCCTGGCCAACAGCCCTTGTTGAAATCGCAGCTCACAGCCAGCACTAACTTGCCAGCCTTGTGAGTGAGCCATCTTGGAAGTGGGCCATCTAGCCTCAGTTGAGCTGCCCCAGCTGACACCATATGAAGTAGAGACAAACTGTCCCTGTTGGATCCTGACCAAATGACAGAATTGTGAGCAACTAAATGATTGCCATTGTTTTAAGCTTCTATGTTTTGGGATGGTTTCTATGTAGCAACAGATAACTGAAACATACAATCATTCTCATCTCTGACCTTAGGTATATAATCAAGAGAACCTGGAAGCAAACTGGCTCAATGCTACATCGATGCTAGACAAATGTAAATGTCATCCAGTCAAGGCATAATTAGATCTTGGGAATGAGGGGGTGCCTGAGGTTTGGGTGAGTATCAAATGGTACTTTTCCAGAGGGAGCAATAGTTTCATTCTTCCTCCTAATCCCCCCTCCTGACACACTTACTGATATATATTCTTGGAGGACTAGGCAGTCAACAAGACAAAGTTCCTGCTCTGATGGAGTCTGTTTATCCTCCTTCCACCTCAGTTGTTTACCAGGATGTCATACCTTTTGATATCTTGAAGTCTGACTTACTCTCTCACCCCTTACACAGGACTAAATGTTGACAAATGACCAGAAGGTGACTGGCCAAGAGAATGAGCCAGTTGGTCATTCACCCATTTTCAAAGACAGTGACTGAGACAAATAACAGAAGAATTGAGATCTTATATGTGCTACATTCATACTTAAAGGATAATTCTTCCACACATATATCATCTGACAGTGGAAAAGCTCTGCATTTTCCTTTCTTTAGTGGCCAGTGTGTCTCCCAACAGGTCCCCTGACACCAGATTTCCTTGTACAATGTTTCCTGGCAACTCCTTGCCAGAGGGTATTATCCTCTTCAGTACTCATCAGATTTGTGATGCCTCTCCAGACTGCACACTTCTTGGTGTGTGAGAGAGTAGGTGGGTTTTAGTAACTAGGGTGGACCTGCAGGGTGAGGCAGCTCTTGGCTCCAGCTAGAGAGAAAATGAAATGGATGGTGGGTTCCAGGTTCCTCCTATGCTGAACAGCTGACAAGAGGACAAGCTTTGGAAATCCTGGAGATTTAGACAAAAGTAGAAGAGAGTTTTTTGCACTATAAATACTTTATTTAGTCCAAAGCAGAGGAATCACTGGTCATTTCAGGACACTGTGGAAGGTTAAGCCATTTTCCTTGTAGGGAGACAGTGCAATGTAATAGTTGCAAGAAAGGGCACTGGGGTCAGGCTGCTCCAGTTCTTAATGATCTTTCATGATCTACTAATCCCATGACCTTGGTCAGGGTATTTAATATCACTAAATCTCAATTGCCTCCACCTGTAAAACAGGCAAATAATACCTACCTCATGAATTGTTGGGAAGAGCAAATGGGCATAGTAAATGCTCAGTAAACATCACATATTAGTTTGCTCTTTTTCCTTTCCCTAAAAACAGCATTTTTCTTCTACTGATTGAGCATATTCTTAAATCTGCAAATCTTTGAAAGAACTATTTTAACTGTTGTACAGACACACGTTTTTGGATGCATTCTGTTTTCATTTTCTCATAAGAAACCTACGTGCCACTTTGAAACTTTCTAGCTTCAGAAAACCTTTAATCTAAAAATATATTTTAAAGCCATATCTCATGAGTCTTTTCATGCATTTTAACATTTAAATGATCTGTATAGTCAAGAATTTAAAGTAAAGCATATTTTTCACAACTCATTATAGTGTATAAGTAGGATTCGTGAGGCAGCTTTGAGTGGTTTCTGGCTGTGGAAAGTTTTTGATCATGCATACTTCTTGGAGCAATCCATTCACCAGGGAGTTCTAGGATCCCTATTGCATGGGGAGTCTTAAAAGAAGTTGTATGTTAGGGTCTTTGTTGTCAAGCCAGCCAGGTTCATCTATATGCATGCAGGTCAGTTTATTGACAGAGCTTGACAAATACTTCATTTTATATCCATTTCCTCTCTCTCTCTGTCTCTGCCCCCCTTCCTTTCCTTCCTTCTTTTCTTGTTCTGGTGTTCTCTTGCCATCTTTCATGTTAAGCCTTGCATTATTTTCCTTCTGAGATACCTAAAGCTGCTGATTTTTTTATACCCATAGAATAAGTGGCAACTAAGGTCATCCATGTAATCTTTAAAATTTATCTTGTAAAATGAGAACTTGTCACTTCTACTCTTCATTCAAAGAGAATGTCTGTGCTTAAAGACTGGACAGAACTTTCTGAGTGTGTTCAATCCTTCTTCCTTTGGTAATCAAGGCATGGGAAGCATGCCTTAGAGTCCATGCACATGTGTGTGAGACTCATGGACTCTGCAACTAGAAAACCATGTTCCCATTTTATAGCCACTCTTTTTCACTTACGTCCTTATCCAGTACCCACTCAGTAGGGATTTACCTGTTAGTTCCCTCATTTTGATGTTTTCCAATCTTATTACTTCTAGGAATGGGCCCAGCATGGGTGCCAGATTATAGCAGAGTCAAATTTCAAGTACTTGTTTTGACCAGATGTCTGAAGGGCACAAATCTTTCTGTTGATTATAGGTCTGCTCATAGGGTTATGCCCAAGCAGTCTTCAGGGGACCTGGATATTTCTGACTTTCCAGACTTGAGAAGTATCCTATTATTAGCAATGACTCTGAGTCCTAGAATCTGGAAAAGTGCTCTATGCCTTCAGTGAATATGTGAGAAATGACAAGTTGATGTCCCTGGAGGGTGAGGAAGTTTATTTTCATGATGGCTTATATCAATATTTGACAGCAGTATGCCATGATTCATTTGATATCAGAGCTTGGTAGAATGATGGACCCTTTATAACTATCTAATACTCTGTGAATTTCCCTCCAAGAAAGAGCTGTGTCTTATTTCTCCCTGTGTTCCCTTAGCGCAATATCTTGACAGCAAGTAGACACAGAGAAAGTGCTGATTGCCTGAATGAATGCATACGCTGCTTAAAACTTCGTCAATTCTAATAGATGCAGTCATTTTTATGATTAAGGCTCTAATGTTGGCAGAGAATTCATTACCAGGACAAATTCTGGGTATCCCTTCATAGTAACATAAGGTCTAACACATGCATGCTCTTCTGCTTTTCTAGGACCAAATGAAATGTTGCCCTTGGATGTGGAAATCTCAGGTTTCCTGGATACGGGAAAGTTTAGAGGGGATACTCAAATGAAGATCAATAGATAGGGGTCAGGGGGCTGCTCTAGAGATCATTGCTAAAGGTGGCCTAGGAAAATGCTCTTGTTGCCAATCAAGGTACGCACTACAGGGATGGGAATTTGGGGAAATAGAATTAAGATTAGAAACTTAGTCTTACATCCCCTGCTAGACTCTGAAGTTGATCTGTAATTGACATGTGTGGAAGGGAAGAGTAAAGAACCTCTTCCTTCCAGGACCACTTTGAGAAAACATTGAGGTGGCTGTCAGCTCCCTCTTCCCTTATTTTTGTACGTAGTCCAGCCCTCTCATTGTATAGACGAGGAGGCTGAGGTTCAGAGTGGCAAAGTGGTTTCTCAGAGTCATCTAAACAGCTACAGGGCTGGAGCTAAAATCCAGTGCTCTCGAGTCTCCAGCGCACCATTGTTCTGTCAGTTTCCCACTCCATCTTCCACAGAGATCATTCTCAGAAACCTCCTTTCCTGGCCTCTCTCACCATTATCATAACTACAGTATGTGAGGAATCCACTACGTCACAGGCACTGTGTACTGGCCATGTGTTTTATTTAATCTTAACATCTTCATAAGGTTGGCCCAATTATAATCCCCACATCATGGATGAGCCACCCTAAGTTTCAAGAGGGTAAGCAGCTTACCTAGGTTTCCAAAGCTAGCGCAGATTCCAAAGTTCATGCTCTTAAACACTGTGCCCCATGTCCCTGCAAGGGCCTTGATTGGTTCATAGGCTCTTCGTGTGGAACCCACAGAGCATGTTTTTTTTCTATCAGTCATTCACGTTTGAGTGGAAATAGCCTATGTACTCGTTTTCTAGGGCTGCCATAACAAAGTACCACAAAGTCTGTGGCTTAAATAACAGAATTTTTTTCCTCATGGTTCTGGAGGATAGAAGTCCAAGATCAAGGTGTAGGCAAAGTTGGTTTCTCCTAAGACCTTTCTGGCTGACAGATGGCCACCCTCTTCCAGTGTCTTTACCTGGTCTTCCCTCTATACATGTCTGTGTCTTAGTTTAATGACACCAGTCACATTGGATTCGGACTCACCCAAATGGCCTTATTTTAACTGAATTACCTCTTTCAGACCGAGTCTCTAAGTGCCAGTCACATTTTGAAATGTAGGGGTTAGGACTTCAGCATCTGAATTTGGGGGAGGGCATAGTTCAGCCTGTGATAGCCTGATGTGCTGTCCCTTCCCAGACTATTTTCATTTTGAAGCAAGACTCTTAGGTATAGAAATGCTTAACCCCAAAGCCAATAACCTATAGTACATGTTTCATGTACCAGATTGATGCAGTATGTACTCTGTTTAAGGGGAGGTGAGAAGAATACAGGTTTTAACTTCACTTTCCATAATATTGGCCAATCCTGACTTACAGTTAGTTTGTATGAATTCTCAGATCATTTTAAGGGACTTAGGTTATAAGAAAAACAATTCAAACTGGTAGTTCCTGTTCATAAGAACCTCAGTTGACACCATACATTTCTAATGATCACCCCATTCTGGGAGAATCTGTAACCCTCACAATTTAACGTCATTAACAGCAATTTTCAAATTCCAGAGGTGTCTCGGGTGAATTCCCAGGGTCAGTGAATGACACGTCCCCAGAGTCATTTACTGTTAGCTTGAGAGCTATTTGCTTGGCGTGCAAATAATTCCCTGGCTCCTGACTGAAGAGAGGCCAATTCTTCTTTCTCAGGAAGGCCCTTAAATTCTGTTTATAAATCTTCTTTTGTCATAAAATCCAGACACAGAGAGCCTCCAGTTGCACTCTGGCTGCTTCCTAAATGAAGGAAAATCAAGGACAGGGCGTGTGGGTAGTTCATATAACCGGACTCCAAGCACTGCCCACCTGGAACCACTAGAACCAGCAGTCAATGAGAGAACGAGGAAAAAGCACTGCAGGTCAGAGTATGGGGCCTCCGGGGTTTCTCCTTCCCTGGGTGATGTGGAGCGTACACAGTGGCTCTATTGTTCAAAAAAAGACCAAGGTGCCAGGCTCCTGCACTGAGAGAGAGTAGAAACTTCTCCCCCTCTCTGCTCTTCCTGTGCCCTATCCACCCCCACCCCCCACCCCCTGCCCCACCACCTTGGCATTTGAACCTGCTGCTCAGGTCAGGCCAGTTGGTGCAGATGGCATGCTGTTCTATTGGACGTGTCACACCTGTGTCAAAAAGGTGTCTGTTTAGGGACATAAAACGCTGACTGACGGTTCCTTTTCCCCTCACAACACCCACAACTCCCTGGCTGGCTTTAGTTTCCCTTGAAGAGTTGCTGGGTTAAGCTTATTCTGATTTAAACCCAGCCCTGTGATGGCAGCACATCGAACATGAAACCCCCGTCCTTAGTATCTGACCCCAGCTCTTCTGTAACTGGTGTGTGAGCAACACGAGTGGCCTGACCTTGCAGAGCCTCTTCCTTCTGTAAAATCATTTCTTCATTCCCTTAGAGCTCCGTCTCCAATGAGAAACAACCGAGCAGTGCATGGCTATCGGCCAAGCTGAAGGATCCGAGAGGCCCAGCAGTGTCCCGGGCGCTGTTTGTCAGGGCCGGGCGGCTGATTCATTCTGCCCCTGGGGCGGGCTGAGGGCGCAGAGGTGCCACTCGCTGTGCCGTGCGCTCGCTGTCTCCCTTCCGGAGCACCCTCCTTGTGGCAAGTCTGGGCTTCACCCCGAGTACTCACAAAAGCAGGTCAGAGCCTGAGAGAGAGGGTGGCCGCAGGAGGAGGGGAGGCTCCCACATTTGTTTTTGATCCTCCAAACACACCAGATGGACTTAGGATAACTGAGGATCTGTGAGCGAACATTCTTGTCAGGAGGCCAAAGAGGACAACGCCAGAAGCGCTGTGTGCCAGATTGTGCCGAAGGGTGACGCTTCCCCTCGGAGCCTGGGAGCCCCAGGGCCTGCTCTCTGCTCCGGGGAGAGGCAGATGTGGTGCAGAAAGCTCCGGCATTTCCTAGCTCTGTTCATAGCTCTCAGGCACCTTGGCTAGCAAAGAATCATCCAGTTCTTTGCTTCTCTCCCTCCCACATCCCTCCCTTTCTTCCTTTCTCATTCTCACTTTCAAAAAAGCATTCATCTTCTCTTTTCAAAGCCACAGCAAAAATGTTTATCATTTTTAAATAAGAGGGTGAAACCACAGTGAAGAAATTTAGCTCCTGCTCTCATGGACCATCCTTCCTCCAGAGCAACGATGTGTCTCACACTTAAATGCCCACAGTCATCAACGACTATTTAATAAACATTATTCAGAACACCTGGGAAGATACAGGTTTTAATGTTATATATTTTTCCATATACTTGAGAACTGTATTCCACGGCCAAGACATTTCTTACGCATTCACACAGTCATCAGTGTACTATTAATTTGTAAATAACATGCAATATTTGTTCATGGAGGTGGAAGGGATTTTTACATGATTCATAACCATCTGGTTATATAGCAGGAAATGAGGTGTTTGTCAAATTTCTCTTTCTTTTTTTTTCCTTTCCTGAAGAAGTCAAACATGTGTTCCGTGGCCTACAACCTGTGAGAGGTCTTGTACTATTTATCGTTATAATCCGTGGGCTTGCGGTGCGTGTGTTGCCAGGGAGCCCGGTGGCTGCTGATCACAGCTGCCTGAGGTTAATGATTCAGGAACCGCCATCTGCGCTGAGTTCTGTCTCTGCGTTCAGTATGCAGACACATCCAGGGGCAAAGGCAGCGCTAAGGCTCACAAATCCACATCCTGCTCATCAGAAAACTTTCCAGGTAGATGGTCCAGCTTGCTGAATTTTAAAAGTTCAGGTGAGTCATGAGAATCTTGCATTTGGGGAATCCGTAGGCCAAGTTAGTCAGCCAGCCTGTGTGACAAGTTGGACACTAATATGTAACTTGGCAAGCTACAAGGGTCTTACTAATCAGTTAGTGCCAACAACCTCCTTTTTTATACGCAAATTCAGTTTTCCAGTTATAGTTGTGCTGAAGTGGCTATTATATGTTCCTGTAGTTAAGACTAAGTGTTAAGCCACATCATTGTGTAGAACCAGGAGGATTTATCCTTTGCTGCGACTGTTCGAAATCACCCTTCTAGAAGGTGCTGGACTGGGGAAGAGCTGACCCTTGGATTAGTCAGTGAGGAGCTGAGTAGGATCTGAGAGATTATATCTTATCTGCAACAGAAGGCTAGAACACAGATAGGCTGCCCAATGAGCTGTAAACCCAAAAGATTTGGGCTGTTCTAGGAGTATGACATCAGGAAGGAAACTAAGCAAAAATAAAGAGTTTCAAGCAAAAGATGGGGTACACCATCCTGGAGAGAGTTCCCACATCACAGAGCACAGCTACAGGCCTTCTTTTTAAGGGTATCTGTGGCTTTTGCCATAGGTGGGGAGACAAGTATTAAGATTAACAAGTTAGGTCAGATGCTTCCCCACAACCCCACAATACTGTAGGTAGGTTCAGACCTAGAGCTTGAGACAAGAGAGGTAAAGTTTTCAGAAATTTTGAGATACTTGCAAAGTCTGTGTTGTATGCAGTGATGATTTGTAGGCAGAAAAGAACAACTTTTGCATAGTAATCTCTTGCTTTTTGTCAAAAGAAAGGGCGTAAGCGTGTTGTATTTTGTAACTTGCTTTGCTAGTAAATTGGCTATGTTTGATATATTTAAAAGTGTGACATCCTGGGAGAAAGTTTGTAAGCAATTAACGGAGTTTTTTCCTAGGATAAAAAAGGGGAAAATGACCCTAGGAAAAAGTTGTATATATATATATATATATATATATATATATATATATAGAGAGAGAGAGAGATGAGAGAGAGAGAGAGACATATAACAAGAATTCTAAAGATGAGGATTTTCTCTCAGCTTTAGAACTGATTAGGTGCATATCTTGAACCTAGTAATTTAAAATATTTGGTCTGTTTCCTTGCTTATGACATGGAGATGTTGGTACTTATGTTTAAATTATCGGGGCCATCCTGAGATAAGAAGAACAATTGATCTAACTGTGCTTCTCCACCCATCATCCCCTCCCATGAACATCAGTGTAAGTGGCTGTTCATTTCAGTGAGAAGATAGGAGTCATGGTCTGTATAAGGCAGAACTAATGTTCTTTAGTTCTATTTCCTGGTGGTGGAATGCTCTTGGCAACTTACTGAAGAATGCTGGATATGCATTAATAGACAGTTTCTCTAAAGGGGGAAGGAGGAGAAAAAAAATAAGTGGGATATATCAGAAAGGGAGACAGAACATGGAAGACTCCTAACTCTGGGAAACGAACTAGGGGTGGTGGAAGGGGAGGAGGGCGGGGGGTGGAGGTGACTGGGTGGCGGGCACTGAGGGGGGCACTTGACGGGATGAGCACTGGGTGTTATTCTGTATGTTGGCAAATTGAACACCAATAAAAAATAAATTTATTATTAATAGTTTCTCAAAGAATATTCTCTCATCATTTACATATCAAAGACACATTAGTATCTGAAACAATGTCAATTAAAATGGCCAATACTTATAAACTGAGCAAATTTTATATCTTTTTTGAATATTTAACTACTCACTAGAGATTCTTAGATTATGAAAAAGGACACTAAAAAAATCTCTGAAAATCAGTCTTTCAGAACAAAGAAATAATGATAAACCTAGCTTATACTTTTCTAGATTCAAAAAGTCACATCTGATATACTAATAATTCTCTGTGAAGACATCAAGTAAACTGGAAGGTTGGAAAGAAAGTTCCCAACTGGGGACAACGGACCCCAGAACGTTCTCACTGGTCTCTAGATTATCCTGACCCTAAACTGTCCTACCCACTGCTGCATAAAAGAACGGCCCAAACCTAGGTCTGCTCACTTCTTGGCTTAAAATATCAGTGGATCCCCCAGTACTTACTGAATAAAACCCCAGCTCCTGGATCTGGTCACTAAGTTTCTCACATCCTGGCCATAGCCCATTCTCAGGTTCTGTTTCCCACACATTTCCCTGTCCCCACCCCAAAGAGGCACACCCTGGACTCACTGCAAACTGCTCATTGCTCCCTGGGCAAGCCCTTTTCCTATGTGTCTGCCCTTGCTCATGTGCTTTTGTCTACTGATGCCTGGGCCCCAGCTCTGCTCTTGGAAACCTTACCCCTTCCTTCATGCCCTGAGTCAGAATGAACCGCTCCCTCTTCCACCTTCTACACACATTACTGTGAAGCTTCCTTCTGTTTTGTATTAACATCGAGTCTATCTTTGTGCACTTCCCAAACTGTGTAGGGCTGCTGCTCTGACAAATTATTTAGTCTTTCATCATTCACATTTACTTGAAAATAGTAACTGCTCAATAAATGTTAAATCTACTACTTTCCTCTGCAGTAGACATTATCCACCATCTGAGTGTACTAAATCAGTATAGGTATATCTATGTCTAGTGACATCTCACTAATCTAGATTAAAAATTGAGATACTAGTCTGAGTTAGAAATATATCTGATCATTAGAATACTGTTTCCAAAATATGACTTTATTATTTTTGAGTTCCTGCAGTTACCAGAGTTGGACTGTAAAGTGCTATTTCTCCTTGAATTGATCCTGATGAACAATTTGAAATAATGCTATCATGATAGCCTTAACAGTACCCCCGACTCCCCTACCCCTCATGTGCTTCTAATCCAGTCAAGTTATCAATACCTAACTAGGTGGTCTGGAATTGTTTATCTACCTAAAAGAACTGTTTTCTTAGAATTGTTATTCTAATTCTACTTATATTGATTGATTCTCTCAGAATAAACTTTAGCCCAGCTCTTGTCAAAATTGGCAAAATCACTGAATCAATTTAGGTAGAATTGAGAGGTTTTATTGCATAAGGCAAAATACAGGGGAATAAGATAAAATTGAATTTGTTTTTTCTTTTTATGCTTCAAAGTTCAGAGAATGTTGCTCTGTTGAATTAGCAATTCTTTCTTTTTTAAAAAAATTTATTATTTATTCATGAGACACACACACACACACACACAGAGAGAGAGAGAGAGAGAGAGAGAGAAGAGGCAGACACAGGTAGAGGGAGAAGCAGGCTCCCTGCAGGGAGCCTGATGTGAGACTGGATCCTTGGACCCCAGGATTATGCCCTGAGACAAAGGCAGGTACTCAACCGCTAAGCCACCCAGGCATCCCAAAAGCAGTTTTTAAAAGAGATACCTCTAGCTGGCACTTTAAAAGTAGACTGAAACACAGAAAGACCGGGAGTTGGGACAGATGTGAAAAAGTGTCGCAGTGGTCTGGGACAAGGTAGGGATGGATTGTGGGGACAGATGTAGGAAGAGCAGGAGGCATGGCAGCAGGGTGGGAAACTGGGGCTTTTGACACCCACCTGGGTTTGGTACTGGCATCCTCAGTCTCTAGTTATGGGTCCTTGGGCAACTTCTTTACCTTCTCTGAAGTAAAAATGGAGTTCATAATCCTGCCTCAAGGTGTGGTTGGGAGGTAATGTACATAAGGCCCCTGGCACTGTGTGTGCATACAGCAGACCTTCCTGAGAGCCACTAAGGAGGGTTGTTATCACCACTGTCATTACTCTTGCTGCTCCTGATGCTGGCTTGGAGGGAGAGGAGACCCTTAAAGCTGTCTCTATAGTCTCAAATCTCTCTGAAAGGAAGAGTAAGGCACCTTTAATAGAATTAAGATACACAGACACTGGGCAAGCTTGAGGAAGGAAAGATGAGCTCAGTTTTGTACAAGTGACTAGAAAGTTGTCCTTTTCACGACACACAGAGCTCCAGAGGGAGATTGCAGGAGCCTAGAATCAGAGAATCAATCAATCAGGGACAATGTTTAACTCCTATCAGGAGGGCAGGTAGGGGGCATCACCCCTGCGGCACAGCTCTGTGGGCCCATGTGCAAGGTCTATGCACCCAGGTGGGCTACAGCTCTGATTGCCATAATTGGTATTTTGCAGCAGATTCGAAGTCCCAGGTCATTCTGTATAAACAATTGTAGGTGGATAGAGATAACTGGATGGGGTTAAAGTAACAAGCCTTTTCCCCATATAGTTGCCTCAGGGGCTTGGAAGATGACCTAGAGTGGGGAATGCTACAAATTCTTCTCTACAACCACAGGAAGGAAACATATGAACATGCCCCCTCCTTTTTGGATATTGTTTACCCTGGGGAACAACAGTTTTTAAAGTGGTACCTCTCTGATGCTGAAAGGCCATGAGTCCCTAGAGAAAGTGTGGTAGCCCCAGAACTAGGCCGCTGGTGGTATGATAGGAAGGAGTCAGGAAGACAGAGTTCTGGCACTAGCGCTCTACTTCCAGCTGGAGGGCTGACCTTCGATCAGTCATTTGCTTCTCTGGGTATCAATTTTTTCCCTTTACCATGTTGAAGTTGGAATGGAATCATAATACTTGAAGAATAAATCATAGAATCCTTCCACCCCACACACACTCCATTGGTCCTAATTGGTGGCTCACCTTGGAAGTAGTTTTCTAGAACCCTAGTGAAAAGCCTTAATCATTCTTACATCTCTCCTCATATCTTCTGGTAGAAAATTGCCAAGTCTCTCTTCTCCTAATGATTTAAGGGCTTATGCTGAATCAGAAGGAGCATGCCATTTTATTTTTATTTTATCTTATTATTTTATTTTTAAAGCATTTTATTTATTTATTCATGAGAGACACACAGAGAGAGGCAGAGACATAGGCAGAGGGAGAAGGAGAAGCAGGTTCCATGCAGGGAGCCTGATGCAGGACTCAATCCTGGGACCCTGGAATCACGCCCTGAACCAACCACTGAGCCACCCAGGCAGCCCATAACCTGCCATTTTAGTACAAAGAACAGAAGCTCTGAAATTCTGTAGAACTGTTCTGTTCAATGACTTAGAGAATACCTGAGAGATGAGGCAATGTTCATGGGTTGCACAGTGGTTCTCAGACACTAGTGTACACCAGACTCCCGTGAGGAGTTTATAAATATACAGCTTCTCAAGTCCCCTCCCCAAAGAGTTGATTTAGTGGGCCTGGAGTGAGGTCTAGGAATCAGCATTTAACAAGCTCTCCTGTTCATTCTGATGGAGGAGCCCAGCCCCAAGGGCAACTTTCAAGGAAAATATTGACTTCTATGGGCCTATGATGTCCATAGAGAAGTTCAGATGGGTCAGTTAAGTCCAGCCATGACTGACTACAGAGAGCTCCAACCATAGGCATAGGATAGAATGCCTGTGCCATGTAATGAGAATGAACTATTGGTGCCCAACGAGGGCCCATGGCTTTGGTCAGTGTCTTTGTCCAGTCTTGACAAGCCTTAGGCCCCGATCTCAGCTTGCTGGGGGCATCCTTGGTGGCTCTTCCAGACCCTGAGATGGGCTCTCACACTTTCTTAGGTTCTTCTGGTCACATTCAAGATGAACACTTAAGAGGGAAACAGACATTTCCAATTATTCCTAATGGTGCTCCAGTGCTCCAGTGTCATTAAAGAACTCTCAGAGACCTTTGCTAGCACACGGACACCAAGATAACCCAAATTTTAGATGAGGTTGCACACTTGTTTTTTAAAAAGGAATCTATTTATTAGCTGTTTGTATTAATTAAATTCTTTGGTGCTGTGACAGAAACCAAGCCTAGGAGCCTAGCTTAAACAAAAATGAAGAATTAGTAGTATGGGTATCTTAGAGACCCTCAGCCAGGAATGTTCCCAGGCCTCAGAAAAATCCTGGAACCAATTGCAGCAATTAAATGGAAGCAGAAAGCTGCTAGGAATCCCTTTCCATCTTTTGTCTTGTCAGGCTTCTCTGTTTTGTTCACCTTCCTCCATCTCCCTGTGGACTGCTGAATACTGGCTACATGATATTCCAGAGCCAGCCACAGCTTCCCAGAGTGATCACCCAGAGAGGATCACTGGTAACATTTTATTTTTTTAATTTATTTTATTTCCTAAAGACTTTATTTATTTATTTATTTATTTATTTATTTATTTATTTATTTGAGAGTGAGTGAGAGAGAGCATGAGCGGGGGGAGTAGCAGAGGGAGAGGAAGAAACTTGATCCCAGGACCCTGAGATCTTGACATGAGCTGAAGGCAGCCACTTAACCAACTGAGCCACCCAAGTGCCCTCCACTGGTAATATTTTAGAATATGTCCTGTTAGGGCTTTTCTTTTGTATAAATGTATACTTTCAAACAAAATCAGGATCGTATATTATATATTCTTCTATTACTTATTTGCTGTACCTATTAATAAATGTACCACAAACATATTTCTATTTTATCACCTACTCTTCTATGTACTCATTTGTAATAGGTGATTATTACTCTGCCATATGGATGTCTAGTGGAATCTCTCTAGTCCAACCTGACCAGAGCAACTTAAACCTTTTAACTTAAAACATATCCCAAGCCCTGAATTTTAGGCTAAAATATATTTACTAATCCAGAAAGAAAGCCATTGGCATCATTATAATCCCTCCCTTAATATTTTACAGTTGTCCACTAGCACCCAATGCAACAGTATTTTTTTTTTGTTTTGTTTTTGTTTTTTTGGCAGCTCATTTTATCCAGCCTTTTAAAAACATTCAATCCAGTGTTTGGAGAAATAGAAATCTCTCTGCCATTTCATTGGAGCACATTTTATTTAATTAAATTACATACTTACCATAAAAACAATTAGCATAAACAGGTTTGGGAACAAACAGAATGGATTCCTGCTGAGCATAGGACTCACCTAGTGGGAGTGTGTGTGGGTTAACTACAGAGAGACTGTTAGCTGCGAGTACTCAGCATACTGGGGCATTAGACAATAAGATTATGTAAAGAACAGAGAGTTACAGTTAATCTAGGGGCTATTTAGATTTTCAAGAACACTTGTACTATGCAGTAATTTATTTAACCAACTTCCTGTGTTGGGCATCTGAAGGTTGTTTTTTGTTTTTGTTTTTATTGCCCCTCACTGTTAAAAGTGATGCAGCATTAACTTTCCATAAAGATAATTCTTTGGGGCACTTTCCTAATTATTTCCAGAATTGGAACTACTGAGTAAAATTACATTCATCTTAAAGACTTTAAATACACATTTTCAAATTGTTCTTTAGAAAGGTTTTCCTAGACTTGATATTTTAAAAGACAATTGAAAATAATGAGAGACTGGGATGCCTGGGTGGCTCAATGGTTAAGTGTCTGCCTTCAGCTCAGGGTGTGATCCTAGAATCCTGGGATCGAGTCCCACATCGGGCTCCCTGCATGAAGCCTGCTTCTTCCTCTGCCAATGTCTCTGCTGCTTTCTCTCTGTGTTTCTCATGAATAAATAAATAAAATCTTTAAAAATAAAATAAAATAATAAGAGACCTTTTAACAGGGAGTTTAATTAAGCCACCAACTTCATTCTTCTAGTTATGGCAGGAATGCAAGTCTTATCCTTTATCCTAAAACAGTGACTTCACCTCCTCTAAGACATGGCAAGAAAACACCTTCCCCTTGTTTTCTGTGACAATAGCAACAGTTCCCACGGATGAAATTTATTTTTCATCTAGTAACTCAACCCATTTGGTTTGAGGATGTGGCCAGGCAAAATGAGCCAAAAATGCAAGATTAAGGCAACTTGATTTTTAGGCTTTGTATATAGTTGAGCTTTGGGTTTGGCCGCTACAAACAGTTTCCATGGTTTGGGAGTTTCTGTTGTAGCAACAAGTTCCTTAGGCAGTAGTCTGTAAAATGCAAGGTCCCTCTGTGAGGAACATCTTGAACTCTGAGAGTAAGAGGATCAGATCAGGTGGTGTCTTGCACGGGTTCTCTGGAATGCCCATCCTACCCCAAGCTCACACCAAAAGTAAAACAGTCATCAATTTCTCTGGAGAGTTTTTCCGTTGTTTGGAACTTCCAGTGGTAGCATTCAACTTGCTAATGTCAACAGGACTGGAACGGGGGACACTGGCAGAGGTACATGAGTCAGACTAATATGAAGTCACTATATTTGAGTGAATTTGAAGCAGCTGCTCTCCTCTCACTTCTTTCCCACAGTATTTGGGGTGGTGGTGTGGGTGCCTGATTGGGCTGGCCTTACTCCTTACAAGGGTGTCTGTCTGTGGAGATCACTGGGCTCATGAGGCTTGAGAATGGATATTGGAAAGCAGGCTCTGGGTGGGGGGGGACTGCCCAAGGTGGGGCTGAAACATGTGGCCCAGCCAGGTCACCCCATACTCTGCTGAGCAGAAGGTGAGAGCCAAGGAATGGGGCCAAAAGGAAGGCCTTTGAGTAACCAGAAAACTCAGCGGTTGAGGTCTGGGCAAATTCTGCTGAGACTAGATGGCTGTTTCATCTGTGTTTGGCAAACTTACATGGGTAAATTGTCTTCATTTGAAAAGGCTGAGGTAAAATGGACTGCATAGCCTTGGAAAGAATGCCTGCAAATGGTGGTAGGAGAAGGGGAGAGTACAGTTGAGCTCCAGGTTTTAAAAAAGGTGAGAGAACAGGAGTCAGAAGGACCTCTCTCTCTCTCTTTTAGATTTTATTTATTTGTTCATGAGAGAGAGAGAGAGAGAGAGGAGAGAAACCTAGGCAGAGAAAGAAACAGGCTCCATGCAGGGAGCCCAATGTGGGACTAGATCCCGGGACTCCAGGATCACTCTCTGGGCCAAAGGCAGGCGCTAAACCACTGAGCCAGCCAGGTGCCTTAGAAAGACATGTCTCTGGCGAAGCAGTCATTCCTCATGCCCTAGGTTAAGGGGACAAGAAGGTTCTCTGAATCCCCATTTATTTATTTAAGATTTTATTTATTTGTTTGAGAGAGAGAGTGCGAGAGAGTGGTAGTGCAGGTTGGGGTAAGGGTGGAGGTGGCAATAAAGGGCAGAGGAGAGAGGGAGAGGGAGAAAAAGACTTTTCTGCTTATCAGGGAGCCAGACCAGGGTAGGGGGGTGCTAGGTCCCGGATCATGACCTGAGCCCAATGCCGATGCTTAACTGACCGAGGCCTGCAGGCCCCCATCTGAATCCCTTTTAAATCTTTCTCCCAATTGCTTATGAAATTTGAAGTACCCTAATAGAAATTCACTTTTTTGAAGAGTATATCACAGCATAAAGTAATTTCAAAATGAAAGATATAAAATAGTATATGAAACATGTATAAGATAAAACAAATAATGACACTATGCATCTGATCTATGAAAAATAGTTTATTGTTACCTTTCAAATCCTTTGCAGGCTCTTAACTCTTCAGAGAAAATTATATTCCTGATTTTCATGTTTATCCTCACCTTGCTTTTCTTTAAGGTTTTGCCTTTATATTTATTTCCCTGTAATGCATATTGTTTGGTTTTACCTATATTCGAACTTCATATAAATGGAATCATACTATATTCTGCAACTTTAAAAAAATCAATGTTGTATCTTGGAATTCATCCATATTCTTGTGGGTGTCTATAGTTTGTCTCCCTTATAATTGTATTGAATGAATATACCACAATTTGAATTTTATTCTACAATCGATGTCCATTTGTATAGTTTCTAGATTTTTGCTATTATAAAATAGTGCTGCTATGAATGTTCTTGTATGGATTTTCTGGTGCATATGTACAAGACTTCCTCCAGATTTATTCTTAGGTGAAAAGAGGTGAGATCATAGGTCTTGTAAATCTTCAAATTTATTAGAAAATGCCAAATTATTTTCCAAAGCGGTTGCACCACTTAAATGTCCACTGGTGGTGAATAAGTATTAAAATCATCACTGTTACTTGCTATTTTCAGAATTTTTAATTTTTGGTTTTCTGGTAGATATGAAATAGTACTGCTGTAGTTTTAATTTTCATTTTGCTTACTACCAGTGAGCTGATATTTCTAAGTTTATTGGTATATTTTCTCTGTAGTAATGTTTGTTCAAGCTTTGACTTTTTTAATTTGTAAGATTTCTTTATATATCTGAATATTAAATTTTTATCCATTGTATTTGTTGCAAATAATTTCTTCTGGTTGATGATTTATATTTTTATTTTCTTTTTGGTGTCCTTCAATATACAGAAATACTTAATTTTAATATAGTTGATATTTGCCAAGGCTTTTCTTTATGGCTTGTGCTTTTCAGCCTATGTTCTAAAAACTTTCTATCTCACGATCATAAAGATATTCTATTTTTTTCTAAAAATTTTAAAATATTATCTTTCTCACTTAAGTCTCTCTAATTCACCTGGAACTGATTTTCACATAAGTTGTGAGGAAGAGATCCAATTTGATTGGTTTTCCTTATGGCTAGCCAAATGCTCCAGGACCATTTTAAAAAAAGTCCACCCTTTCTTTTCTGTTATATAATCCCTCTGTGCCATAAACAACATGTGCACTCTGTTCTGTTTTATCCCTGAATCTTATTCCAGTGTTTTAATTGATACAGCTATATAATAAATCTTGACATCTGATTGGGCATATTCTTCTACTTCCAGTCCAATTTTTACCAAGATGATCCTCAATCATATTGGTTCATTGAACTTTTGGTTCATTTGCTTCCATGTGCATTTTAAACACAGCTTGTCTAGTTAAATACCTATCCACATACATACATACAAAAGGGGAAGTTAAAAGTAAATCTTTTGAGATTTTGATTTGTACTGCATCATATTTATAGATTTTGGGATAATGTCATCTTTACAGTATTGAGTTAACCAATTCATAATGTGTTCTTAGCTTTACATTCATTTATTTTGTATCTTTGAAATAACATTTTATAATTTTCTCTATGAAGGCCTTGTACATTTTTTAGATGTGTAGCTCTATATTTTTGATGCTACTGTAAATCAGTGTTCTTAAAATCATGCTTTAGAATTCTTTGTTCATATATATCTAAAATTGTGAGCCTAAACATATAGTATAAATGACAGATGATGATAATTTGAACTGGAGGTGGACGGTGAAGATGGGAATGGTGAAATTATGCATATATGTTAAAGATCAAGCCATCAGGATTTGTTGATACAGTAGGGTAGTGTGATATTGACATCTTCTATATTTGTATATATATGAGGAATTTTTATGTGAGCTCATATTTTGAAAACTGTCCTTGCCAGTTTTTTGTACCTGAGTCAAAAATGGTTTCCTATGTGACTTTTTTTTTTAAAGTAGGCTCCATGTTCAATGTGGGACTTGAACTCATGACCCCGAGATCAAGGTTGCATGCTCTACCAACTGAGCTAGCCAGGTGCCCCAAAATGGTTTCCAACAGAGAGAATTTTCTCTTTGCTTCTGCCAGGCTCCTGGGCAACTACTAACCCCAAACCACTTTAATCTCAATATTCCCCTTGAGAAGTTTTGGATGCCCTAGATAGCATAAAGCCACATAAACTCTGGCTTCTGGTTGAGAATATCCAAAGGGGAATTTTTCTGTTTCCCAACATCCCCACAGTTTGAGAGAGGTACTTTTCTTTACAGTATCCAGGGATGAGGGCAGTTTTTTTCCTAGTCTACTTAAATGAGGGACCCTGATGAACCCCAGCTTCAGTGGAGATCTCTTGTTAGCATCCCTACTGTTTTCTGTAGAGAACTTTGTCTCTTCCACCCTAAGCCTTTTGTGAATAAACACTAATGCTTACTTTCACCTGGGTTTGGCAAATCCTTCAGGGGAAAGGCCAACCTAAGTGCTCTGCTTCTCCTTCTGGCTTCTTACTTTAAATTGAGTTTTTTGGCCTCAGAGAATGTCTTGCTTTCTGGACAGCTTATCAACAAATTTAAAAAGATGCTAAAAAACATTTTATCCAGGATTTTACTTTTCTCCACTATGCTGCCAGAAATGGATATCAACTCCATTCCTTTAAGTTGAGGTTTTGGTCCTTGTTAAAATGTAAATGTCTGTGCTTGAGACAGCATGTTAAGGCAGTATTTCTCACAGTGTCATCTTAAAACCACTGCCATAAAATTCATCTGGCATGCTTGTTAAAATGCTGATCATGGGTCACATCTCAGACTTCCTGATACAAATCTTGGGATGGAGGGAGGAAGAATTTGTATTAAGTGTTCCAGTAGAGAATCACATTGTTAAGTTGTTATCTGTCTTTTATGCTTTTGTAAAAAATAGTTTCAAATTCTTTGCTGAAACAAATTTTCATAACAAAAAAGCTTAGAAATAGTTGATATCTGGAGAAAAATGTCTTCCTGATAGTGGCATGAGAAAAATTGCTATTCTTACGTATATATTTAGGTTATTTGGTCTCAAAACCAGTGGTTAACTTGTTTTGCTGAATTTTGTTGAGACCAGTCAATGAAATGTTAAGGCTCATTTTTTCAGCCAAATTTATAAAGAAACCTTAGAGCTTTGAAAGGTTAAATAGCTTACCCTTTTAGAAAGAAGGGGGGAAAACCCTTTAAATATTCTTATAAAAATATGTTTAAGCATAACCCCAATTATTCTCTTAGGAGAAGGTATTTAAAATGGATTAACTTTATTCAATATGTTATTTAAATGCCCCATATCTTTATTTTTTGGCTTTCTAATCTGTCAGTAACTAGAATGCAGACTGTTAAAGTCTTTCCTAGTATAATATATCTGACCATCTTTTTTCTTATACTTCCAATTGTCACTTTATAGAGTTTGATGCAATTCATTTTCTCAAAGGCTTTTTCTATTTAATGTCAATTGCCTTGATACCTTTTGTCCGCTGCTAGTAGGACCACCTTGCTTTCTTTTTTGTATGTCCTTTTTCATTAAGCCTCTTTTTCTAAAAAAAAATATTTATTTGTTCAAGAGAGAGAGAGAGAGAGAGGCAGAGACATAGGCAGAAGCAGGCTCCATGCAGGGAGCCCGACATGGGACTGGATCCCAGGACTCTAGGATCATGCCCCAGGCCAAAGGGAAGTGCTCAACCGCTGAGCCACCTGGGAGTCCCTTGTGTGTACTTTTTGATACATCTTTAGGTTACTTGTGTCTTTTTGAACTTTCCTGTATCACTTTTTTTTTCAATTTAACTCTCTCTTATTAAAAATATAGAGATTTTGCCAATATTTTTGCTTAGACCTACCTGAAAGCCTCTGGAATTAATAGATTAAGCTCATACACTGTGTAACCATCTCCAAGCCCATTTGGCTTTCTTGCTGGGTTCACAGTTTCCGTTGGTGTCAGGCGTGGGCACATGACTGAGTTCTGGCTTACAGAATACAGTGACAGTGAAGTGCCTGCACTTCTCAGCCATGACCCCTTTGCTCTTTCTGGTCTGCACATGATTTTCATGGCAGCCTTGTAAACCACAGGTGAAATGGTAGTCTCTACAGCTCTGAGGCCCTGAATAACTGCATGGAGCAGAGCCCCTCTACGGCCAATTGGACTATATATGAGGGAGAAATAAACTTATATTATGTAAAGCCACCCAGATGCTAATGTCATGGCAGCTAGTGTGAATTAATGAAGAAATGGTAAAGAAAGTGGGTGCTACCATAATCCCAAACTAAACCATGCAGTACTATTTTTATAGCTGGGGAGTGGAAATTGATCTCAAAGGCAAGGGGATGGAGAGCCATGATTTGCAATGGCAAAATGTCTGGAAAAATTTTTGTCAGTGATAAAATGCCTACTGAGTTCTTAGTTCTAAGGGAAGAAATTGACTAAAACAATGTTAGTACTGTGTGATAGTTGACAGAGGCTACATTTTGCAAGGTTTTAGAAGCAAAAGCCCAAGTAATAACTGCATGGCTTGAAAGAAAAGAAGAAAGCAGAGACTAGAAATTTGGGGCTTTTAAGTAGGAAAAGCTGATTGCCTTTGGGCTCAAACAGCAGGAAACTAAGTTGAAAGAAGATTTTGAGAAGTTAAAGCCCTTCAAGACTCAGTCCAAGGCAAAGAACTCCTTAAAGATCTGGTATTCCTTCCCCAGCCTCCCCAAATAGCTACCATTAAACTGAGAAAGAGTGGAAAAAAATAAATTAGGTTTGGGAATTATGACTAGGAAAGAAATTTAGGTATGGTTACTGACACGCAGAGCTTCCTCGAAGCAAATACATTAGACACTAAGGATTTGGAAAAATTATGTAGCCAAAAAACCCTAAGAGCCTAGATGTCATTAGAAACCTCCTCTCTGGGGGCACCTGGGTGGCTCAGTTGTTGAGCGTCTGCCTTTGGCTCAGGTCATGATCCTGGGGTCCTGGGATACAGTCTCGCATCAGGCTTCCTGCAGGGAGCCTGCTTCTCCCTCTGCCTATGTCTCTACCTTTCTCTCTGTGTCTCTCATAAATAAATAAATAAAATCTTAAAAAAAAAAGAAAAAGAAACCTCCTCTCTGATCATAAACTAGGGGACTGAGGGATGAAGGTGACATGTCTTTGTATAATATAGTAGCCAAAGACTGCTAAATAGAGGCAAAAAACTCAGGCCATGTTCAATCCCAAGTGAGACTCTTTCCGGTAGTTTCTGCCCTGTGTTTGGTAAAGCAACTGCACAATAGGCCAACTTCCGAACATGCTCTGTGGCCCCGCCTTCTGTCATGCCTCTTGCCTACACATCAGGAAGAGTCTGGGGCCTGCTGGCTTTCTCTTGGCCTCAGCTTCACTTGGCCCTAGGCCTTCTGTGTAGTTTCTTTAGAATGCTGCTGATCTGCAACAGGAAGGTTTCAAGGGAGCTGGCCTCATCTATCCCACAGCTGTCTTTCACCCTCAGCCAGGCTTAGGGGTATTGCTAAGCTTTCTTGAGACTCCCCCTTCCCTTCCTCCTAAATTTTTAGCAGCTTTATTAAAATATAACTCATATATCATGCAATTCACCCATTTCAGGTATAGAATTCAATGATTTGTAGTCTATTTATAGATGTGTGCAACCATCACTACTACTGCCAATTTTAAAATATTTTCATCATCTCAAAAAGAAGCATGTATCCTTTAGCTATTGTCCCTTCTTCCCCACCCCGAGCCCCTAAGGCAACTACTGATTTACTTTCTTTGTCTATAGATTTTTCTATTCTGGACTTTTCACATGAATAGAATCATATACTAAGTGGCTTCTTTCACTTAGCATAATGTCTTTAAAGTTCATCCATGTTTAGCATGTATCAATACTTCATTTTCTTTTATGGCCACATAATATTTCATTGTATGAATATACCACATTTTGTTTATCCATTTGTCTGTTAATGGACATTTGAACTGTTTCTACCTTTTGGCTAGTATGAATAATGCTGCTATGGACATTTGGATACAAGTTCCATTCACTTATTTCTTATTTTAAAGAAGAAAGGTTCCAAGTCACCACCTAGGGCTTTCCTTTAATTTGCTTCTATCTGCAATTATTAGGAATTCCTTATGTACTGACGGTACCCTTCCCTGCTTTCCAGGGCTAATATAGGTTTTCTGTATTTCAATATTCTTTTTATTTTATTTATTTATTTATTTTTAAAAAAATTTAAAAGATTTTATTTATTTGTTCATAGAGACACAGAGAGAGAGAGAGAGAGCAGAGACATAGGCAGAGGGAGAAGCAGGCTCCATGCAGGGAGCCGGACGTGGGACTCAATCCCGGGCCCCCAGGATCACGCCCTGGGCTGCAGGTGGTGCTAAACCACTGAGCCACCGGGGCAGCCCTTAATATTCTTTTTTAAAAAAGATGTATTTATTTATTTGAGAGGGAAATGTAGGGCAATGGGAGAGGGAGGGAGAAGCTCAAGCAGACTCTCCATTGAGGGTAGAGCCCAAGGTGGGGCTGGATCTCATGACCCTGAGATCCTGACCTGAGCTGAAGTCAAGAGTCTGACACTTAACCAATTGAAACACCCAGGTGCCCCAAAATTATTTTGATACTTTTAGTCATGATACTGAAGGAAAAGGTTTTGCTGGGTTTGAAGTACCTGTATTACCATAGCCTCTGCAGGTCTCCAAGCTTCCTATCTCATTGTGGAGCCTCAGTGGCTGTTTCCTTATCTGGCCACAACATGGCTATTGCCGTATTAAGGAGCCATGCCCTGCAGCCCTCCTGGCCTGGAAAGTCCATCTTCCATGGAGGGGGCTGTGTTAGCCCTTCTTGCATGTGGATCTTGAGACTAGGCCCCTTTTACCAGTTACTAGGACCATAAGCATTTGCTCTGGAACAGGGACTGAGCTCCTGAGATGGCTGACATTCTTCCCAGATCCTTAAACTCATCTATCCCAGAATCTTCTAGACAAGAACTTATTCTGCATCCTAGGCCTTTTTTGAAGGTTTTATAGTTCCTCCTCATCATCTCACTGAACCAGAGAATGATTCTGGACATACTCCCTTTTTTATTCTCATATGGAGGGGAGATGCTTGCTTCACTAATTTCATCTGTTTTAACTTCTTTGTTCTCTTTTGTTCTTATTAGCCACTTCATAAAGATATAGTGAAAAGTTTACTTAAATCTAGAGAATGAGGCTAGTTGTTCTGATCTAGTACTCTCTTGGGACTTGATATAGGAAAAATTAAAAAGTAAAATACATAACCCTTGAGTATAAAATGCTTCCAACCTAGTTAGAGAAGCTTCTTTATGTGAAATAATATGTGAGTGAAAGAGTATTAGATTTTAGCATTATGTCTTGTTAAATTAGTTAAACAAGGAGGCTATTAGTCTGAGGTAGCTCTCTTGCCGTGTGGCCTACATAAGCAAACTAAAACCTAAGCCTGTAAATGCCTCAAGGTTATGGCATTGAAACCTGAGGACAGCCAATCACAAACAGCCAGTTAGACTTGATCAATAATTTCTTTACTTTGCTTCTGCCTTTTCTCTATAAAATTCCTCACTGAGCTTCTGCTGGTAGGATGCTCCTGACCACTTCTGATTTGGTGCTGCCCCATTGGAATTGAGTTTTGCTCATATAAACTCTTAAAACTTTAGTATGCCTCAGGTTATCTTTTGGCGATTTACATCAGTAAATTCTATGTCATATTGTTTAGACAGATGAAAAACTGGGTAGTCATTGATTAGGTACGAACCACATAGTACTTAATTTTATTAATAAGGTGAATAAGCCTTGATGGAGTGTTGAAGAAAAAGACTGCTGCGTTCTCTCTCATTCTCTGGGATGGGAAAGAACAAAAGGTAAGCTACTGATTAAACTTCAGAAGAAATACAGAAATATAACAGTTTTGCTTTATAGAGTTACCGAATCTGTCCTGAGAGAAGGATGTCACCAAGACGGCGACATAGGTTGTTCCTGACTTCACTCCCCCTGACTAGAGCAACGATTAATAACTATCCATGAACAAGGTAGTATCCTAGAACATGAAGGCGAAGCTGAAGCACTCCTCTGTACCACAGAGACCAAGAGAGATCACATTAGAAAGGTGAGAAGAGCAGCTACACACTGACCCTATAGTCCCTCTCCCGGGCCACCACAGAGTAAGATAAATACTCACTGGAAATGGTAAAGATGTAGTCAAAGTTAGATTGAGTGATACGGTAATAGTGGTGCATAATTCACTTACATTCGTGAATGTAGTAAAAATAACCATAACTACATTATTCTGTTTTTAGTTACACAGTATTAAAAATATGTAGAATGTAACAGCAGTAACCTAAAATGTGAGGGGGAAGAGAAGTAAAATGTAAAGTTTAGGAATTCTGATGAATTGAAATTTAAGTTGTTAGCACCTTAAAGTAGGGTGTTACAATTTTAATATGTTTTGTGTACTGAGACAAACCTCCCAAATCCACATGTGGATACAGACCAGCTAAGCACTTAGTGACATTGTTTTTCTCCAGTTTCTATAAGAATTTCCAAGAGCACAGTGATAGCAGAAAATGTGACAGTATCATTTAAGTTCAGATCCTTGATCTGCACTGTATGGAAATCACAGGCTGTGCATCAGGGTGCTTCCCCTGAAAGGCAAAGGCAACCATTTGTGTTAGCCTTCTGTGGCTGCCCAAATATATTCCAGAAAATGGCCTCTCTTTTAAGGATACTTGACTTTTGGTACACCTCCTCTGCAGGGAGTCTCACACGTGTCACACTGTTAAACTCCTCTCATGGCTTTGTTATCTAAAGCACTGCTCCAAAGAGGAATTTCTGTTTTTCTTTCCTTTAGATTTAAAAGTTTGTGTGTGTTATGTTGCTCTTTAGCAACAATCAGCAAAGCTTATGGGAAAAGAAAGTGTCTCCAAGAACAGGAAAGAAAAGTGTGAGAAAAAGCAGCTGTCATCACACTCCTAGCCTTTCAGAACCATTAATTTAGCTGTAGATTTCTCCAGAACAACTCCCTTCTCTATCCCTTCTCTACTCACTCATGGGAGAACAAAAGGTCAGCATTTTCTGTGAACACATCATGCATTTTGAGTTGGGCAGGACTAGCTTTCATACAAAACAGCTGAAATAGGGAATTCCAGTTCACGTTCTTCACCACCAGAGCCATCTGTGTCCGCTTCAGCCTGGGCAGTGTCTGGCCCCAGCCTCTTCCTCCTTTTATTTCCTGGAGCTCCATCCTTTGCTCTTGCTGGTGCCAAGCAATTCTGCCCACGTTCATGTGCAGGGGACAGTTTGGGTTGAATTGGATGCTGCTGCCTGATTTCATTCTCTCCCCTGGCCTTGCGCCCTCTCCAATTATCTTCGCCCCCAAAAGTCCCCGTATGAACTTGTCTGTTATCAGCTCTCTATCCTCTGTTACCTTGACTCTACTCCACAATTCACAGGCTGGACCTGTGACCCCTGAGGACTCTCGGAACTGACCCTGCACACCCCAGGGTTGTGTGTGTCCGGTTTCAATATCTTATGTGCTGATGAATCATCCATCCCTCCCCTGAACACTCCCCACCTCATGCACTGATCCCCCTCTTGACTCCATGCAGGCGATCCTCTCTTCTGAGCTCAAGTCCTGTCTTTTTAGCAACTGCTTTAATATCTTCTGGGTGCCCACTGTTCGTTCCCTCATCTGTTTCCCAGCCACCTTGCCTTTCCGAATCCCATGTTCCATCCCAGCATCGGCCCTCTCTTAGGTCTTGGGACCTTTTGCCATATCACTTCCCCTTCCTAGAGCACATACCCCTGCCCCAGACACATTCTTTGCATGGCTCCTCATCCTTCTGGTTCCTGCAGAGAATCTACCCTGACCACCCTCTCTGAGTAGGTCTCTCCTCTGTCTTCTCTCTCATGGCTGTTAACATCCGCCATAGTACTTCTCCCCACTTGTGATGTTTGTGTCTTTATCTTCTTCCTGTCTGTGGTCTGAATTCCTGACGAGATTATGAACTCCATAGGGCAGGACCTACGTCTGTTTTACTCAGTTCTAAAATACTCTTGAGAGCCATGCCAGGCACACTGCAAGCACATAATGAGTATGTGGTGAATGGATGGATGGTTTTTCCTGCCACCCAGTCCCCAAACCTCAGAGTCATATTGGCTTTCTAGCTTGCTCTTCAAATCCAGTCTCAAGTCTGTGAACTCTCTTGCTTAAAATCAGACTCTCATGGCTGGATTATCATAATTGTCTCCTCTGCTGTCTCTGTGACTCATTACTGCCTGGTGACTCCTACTGATGCGTTTGTCATAACTATCACTTTTCATAGTTAAAAATCTTTTACCTCTTTTGTACCTTAGCTTGGCATTTAAGACTTCCTGATTTTGTTTTCTGTCACGTCCCTGCCGCACCCTCTACCTACTCAAGCTGCCTCTCAGTTGCACCATTCGTACCCTGTCAGTATGCCTGTGCCCGAGTGTTTCTGTCACCGGTACCTTCCTCTGCCTTCTCCTACCAACTATAAGCCTCCACCCCTGCCCGCAACTAGAATTAGAGCCCCTTCTCTCGGAATTGTCTGCAGATTCTGTGGAAAGTTCTTTAATGACACATCACTTTCAACCTTATATGTGGTTGTTTCTATACGTACTGTTTTCCTAAGTGGCTTGCAGACTCCTCAGTAGAGAGGTCTATTATGTTTTGCACTTCCATTTACTCAGTGCCTAGAAAAATCTGAAAATTTGGTATTTGCTAAATGACTGCACAAATGATATATAATCTCTAATGCAGATAAGCTGCACTAAGTAGGACAAGAGATGCCAGGTACTGCGAAATGTGGGAGCAGAACAGATAAGAATTCCATAGTTTAGGACTGTTATAGCTCTCCTCTCAAAGGGGGGTTGTCCACTTTGGAGACCTTCCTCTTGAGGTCCAAGACTACTCTGCACCTTCCCCTGGGGATCCTGAACTGTCCATGAGGACCTAAGCAGAGGCTGGTGTGAGGGACAGATCCGGTGCTGGCTTCCCATCTCCTCGTTTCACCCCACTGTCTTAGCTTAGAGCTGACAGAGCCAAATTTGGCTGAGACCAAAATGACCCCTAGATAATTGGACGTGGATTGGAATGACCCTCATGGAGGCTGGACTAGTTTACCAGTTTTCCTTTATCTTCTTTTTCCTTGCTCCTCTTTAGACATTACAGTCTAAGCCCTATCCAGATTATAAAACATGATTTTCTTTTTAATCAGAACCATTAAAATAGTTGGTTTCTGAGCCCTAGTTGCTCTATTTCTTTTCTTGAGGCTCAGGGTCCTTTATTAGCAGAGTTTAAAACAGGGTGGAAAATAGGTTTATGGCAAGTGCTAGTTCCAGCTGGTTGGGTAGAGGCTCCCTATAATGCCATTTTCTCAAATGACTTGTCATCTAGTATCCAAGTGTTAGGATTTGTTATTAATGTCCATCATGGGTGAAGAAAGAGAGAGAGGACACATATGTTCCTTATTTGCTCAACATGTGATTATTGAGCCCTTACTATATGCCAGGCACTTTGCTGATCACTGGGGATAGGAGTCCAAAAGCAAGGAATGGATCTGCCTTATGTAGCTCACAGGCTTGTGAAGAAGGCAGGTGTTTAAGTTATGTGAGTGTGGAACAGCTTATGATGGAGGAAATCCAGAGTGCTTTGGGAATACATGATTGGGGAAAAGAGAGGAAACTCAGCCCTCCTTTTTACTTAATCAAAACTTGGCTTAGAAAACTAACTTGTCCAGGGTCATGCAACAAATAAGTTGCAGAATTAGAATTTTTACTCAGATAATCTTAGCTCAAAACTTTTGTTCCTGTGTTATTCCTGTGATTTTTCACTTCATATCAAATGTGAGCAGTCACATACTAGAGTCAGTTTGTGCTGTCTCATGAGAGGTGATTATATATGTTCAGAAATTTCGCAGGTCTTTTGTTGTCATGTTGCACACAAAATAGCCAGTGTGGAAGTATTTACACCATAGAAATTGACATCCACTACAAATCAAGCATTTTTATTTTTTTTAAAAAGATTTTTAATTTATTTATTCATGAGAGACACAGAAAGAGAGAGGCAGAGACATAGGTAGAGGGAGAAGCAGGCTCCATGCTGGAAACCCCATGTGGGACTCAGTCTGGGTCTCCAGGATCACACCCTGAGCCAAAGGCAGATGCTCAACCACTGAGCCACCCAGATGTCCCAATCAAGCATTTTTCTTCCCCAAAGAGTTTGTTGTTAAACATTTATCAGCATACTGCTGAATGGGCAATACCACCACATTTTTAAAAAATTCACAAAATCCAGTGGCCTAAACTTTTAATGACATGGATATCATTTGGGAAGGTTAAAAAGGATTTTGAATTTAGTAGATCTGGTCTGAGGGTGGAACTTTGCATTTTTATAAAAGATCCAAGGAGGTCAGATGCTGTTGGGAATGAGAACACTCTTGAACTTTTCAAGTACTTTCCCCTTTTTTTCCACACTGAAAGTGTCAGATGAACTCCCTAGGTCAGTCAGTATTTCCAACTCTGTCTACCCATTAGAATCACCTGGGGAACCAATACAAAATTCCAATGTATGGGCTCTACTCCAGATCCAATTAAATCAGGACCTAATCAAGGAATTAGTGACATGTACCCAATTGTATTTCAGACTTATGGACAAGTTATTTCTCTATGACTCCCATTGTCCCCTTCCTCTCTTCTGAACTTGAATGTCTCCTATGATTTTCTTTTTCACTGTGATCATTTTATGTTGGGTATATGGGACAGGAAACTTGGCTTTTTGGCTAATAGGTCTTCAGATTGAGAGAACCACACCTGAGTAGCTTTATTGCTCCTTAGACATGATTTAGAAGATGAGATTCTGGATCTCCAGTCTAAGCCTGTTACTATAATGAGATGAAGCTCTTGGAGGTCATAGAGGGGAGGAATTATGTTTTCTATGTGGGAGAAATATAAATAATGAGTGGCTAGAGGATGGGCTGTGGTAGATTAGAGATGGCCACAAAGCCTTTGATACTCCTACCACCAAGAGATGGGATCTCTTTCCCCCTTCTTGGGGTCTGGGTTGTCTGTGACTAGTTTGACTAATAGAGCATGACAGAAACAATATTGGGCCAGTTCTGGGCCTAGTTTTTAAAGGAATGGCAAATTGAATTCAAATAAAATAAACAAACAAAAAATAATAATAATTAAACAAAAGCAATAACAGTTTCTCTCAGTTCTTGAGCTGTGAGCCACCATGTAAAAAGTCTGCCCTGTAAGAAGACTATGTAGAGATTCCCTGTACTGCATAGGAAGAGAGACTGGCTGAGTCCACACTCCCCTGTTCCCATCAGTGAACCATTCACATGAGTGAGGCCATTTTTCATCCTCCAAACTGCCAGTACAGCTGCTAGCTTAATACCACCAAGTAATCCCAGTGCACACCACATGAAGCAGAAGAATCACCTGATCAAGTCTTACTCAAATCCCTGCCCCTCAAAATTGTAAAATCTAATCAAATGGCTGCTGTTCACAGCTACTAAGTTTTGTGATAGTTTGTCACGGCACATTGGATAACCAGAACTCTCCCCACAGTGATTCTAATGTGCAGGCTAGCCATTCAGAAATAGTTCCACCCGGGTAGCTGCAAATACTATTTTTCCCCCAGCCCCTATTCACACACTATACAACATTTGCTTCATTTTCTACCTAAGTAAACTACTTTTTATGTGGCAAGAAGACATCGTATGCATTTCAGCACATTCAGTAAAGTGTCATGGACTTTTAAAGACACCAAATGCTGGAATATGAATCAGGAAACCTTGACTTTATTCCCAGCTTTGACATCACTAGTTTTTATGACCTTAGATATGTCATATATCTTTTCTGTCTTATTTTTGATATTTATAAAACGGGAAGTTAGACTATATTGTCTCTAAGTTCCCTTTCACTTGTGGGATTTTGTGACATTTGGTGTAATGATGTGTGGAATAGTAGCTATCAATGGGGGGATACTATTTTCATAAAAAAGCACACAACCCATCAATCTACTCTTGATCACCACTGACTCAGGCTAGATTTGTATGCACCACCTAGGAGTGGAAAGCTCTGTGTCTACATCACTAGCAACTTCCTCAGGCCCTTAGTTTCCTGAGTATGCATGCCTATTTTAAATGCAAAAAGTTCAAGAGGAAAGAAAAAAAATAAAATAAAGCTCAATCTCTATTCTTTCATTCCATAAAATTCTGTAGATGCTTTGTGTGCAATGTGATTATGCCAGGCCAAAGACTTTCCGTGCCATAGGCTGTTCTGGTGGAATGGAGGATACAGTAATGAAATTCATGACATGGAAGTTTGGATTTACAATTTGGCAACAAATCCCTCTCTGAGTCCTCAGAACTTAACCCACCTCGCCTTAGTGACATGTTAAAAGCTGAAAGAATGCATTCTTTGTGTGGAAAGCTGAAATATGCTCTATTCTAGGACTGTAAATATAGTCACTCACTTCCTCCAGCTCCAGTTAAACCCCAATGACCTTTCCCAAAGTGTTATTTTCTGGCCTCCATCAATAGCAGAGGATCTAACCCATTGCTGCTAACTGTACACATGATAGTTTTGTATTAGTTCTGAAACCTGAAAAGTGCTATCTCCATGAAAATTGGAATCATTTCTCAATTCCTTTAGTTTTAAAATTCAGACATAACCTTGTATAGAAGCTCATGAATTCCTGGCAGTTAAAATCAAACTTTGCATGCCACAGAGAATCATCAAAAGAATTTTTCCTTCCTCTCATAAATCAGACCAAAAGGAGTCCCCAGTAAGAATATTTCTCTTATCTTTCCCTTGGCACAAAAAGTAGTGGTACAAAACATGAACTGCATGGTGTTTACTACCCTTGGGTGGCAGCTGCTAGAACACAACTTTGCCATCTGTATTCAAGGGACCTTTTATTCCCAGCTGCATAAGCCAAGCCACAGGACTTGCAAGAATGCTTGGGATGCTTCCTGTGAACTTAGGACACAAAGAATCTGTGGTGTGGCTCTGAAATGAGAACTGCTAAAGAGAGAAGAGCTGAGAGGGACTTTTATTATGCTGGTAAAGACATTACTACTCATGTACAGAGTATGTGTCCATGAAGAATACAGTTCATATATGTGTGTGTGTGTGTTGAGGATATGTACATGATGACATATATATGTGTGTGTATACATATATAGAGAGGGAGACACACACGTGTATGCACACGCACACACACACACACATACAATTGAGGTTATTGTTTTCCATATCTAACCCAGAATAGTGTTGGAATTATTTAGTGGGCATTGAGCCATCATACCTGTGATTGGCTAAGTTCAACAAGGGAACTGTAGAATTAGAGAAAGAGCTCATGTTTTTCTTATTAATGGTTAAGCCATTGCCTCAGATAAGAGTTTTTCAAAGTTTACCAATAAGAAAATGGTCACTCAAGCTGGAAATCCTTCCAAAATAGACTACCTGTTTCACTCAACATTGAGCAATTTTGGTATGCCAGGGGCTCTAAGAGGAGATTCATATGCAACATTAAAATCGATATGCTTCCAACTCATTCTGTCTCTCCTCAATAGGCTGTAATACCACCTGGTACAGAAAGTGAAAAGCTAGGAACATTTTCTTTTACATCGAAGTCAGAGAAACCATCACGCATGCCAAAGGTCTTTGAGATGATTAATGCCTACATTCATAGCCTCTCTTTCCTAACCAAGGCTGCAGTGAAAAGCGAACTTCAGTTTATGGTTCATGGTCCTTAACTGAAGCACCATAGGTTTACGGGTACAAAAATACAGCTTTAATACAACCAAGATCTGAATTTCCTCTGATGTTGGTGATAGACTCTGTTAGGTATTTTTTCCCTTATCTCTTTTTTTCCCCCAAATTATAGATGGATTTATGAGCAGTTTAGGGTAAAGGAGACCCTGAGGATGGTTTAATTTTTCTTAATCTCATCTAACTAACAAATAGAGGTCATATGCAAGTAGAATGGTTTTTAGGTATCGATGTGGATTTTTTGGTGAGATTACTTACGTGGAGAGGAAATATGCCTTTGTGATGCACTTGCTTTGTGAGGGTGCCTATAAACTATGTGATCTGAATAAGGTCTATACTACATTACTTCCCTTCCAACACTGGAGAATATCACCAAAGTAAAATACTTCCTTGTTTAATTTGATGCTGATGCTAAATTAAAACAACGCGATGTCTTTTGATTTAGAGAATCAAAAGAAGGCAAGATGTAGCAAAAAATATTGAAATTAAGGTACAGTAATGACACTTTTATTCAAATTGATCCAGTTCTTAATGATCCAGCATTGGAAAGACAGAGATTGGCAGAAATGCTGCCGTTGGTAAAAGTGTGGCCATAGGTAGATGAAACCCAGCTCCCTTTCTGGCCTGATCACATATATATAGATAATACCCCAGGATTGTATCCCCAGGCAGTTAAAGAAGACTTGCCATTTACACGATTGATTTTTTTTTCCCCCTGAAGAGCTGTCAAATGTGATTAATTCAGATGAAATTTGGGAAAATTCCATTTTCCTTTTGCAAACAGAAAGGTAGAGGAATTCACAATGATCTGGAACACAAAATTGTCAGTCATGAGGTCATTCCCTTGCTTTGACCTTTGTGAATGATGAGTTCAATGACTTTTCCCAGTATGAAACATGAATACTAAAGCCTGAAACTCAAACTTAGAGACTCCCAGGGCCCATGTTAATTGTTAACTTCATGATTTCTACACCAAATACAGGGCTCGCTCTTAAGCATTTACCAAAACAGTTTTTATTGACACGGGAGACCTAAAAATAACCATAGCCTTGAATATTCAGATCATTAAGCCTGGTGAGGACACCAGAAAAACTGCAGGATCAAGGATTCACACAGTCCCTAAGAAGAATTAGATGTCTGCCCTGTGTTGCTGGGTATGGATAATGCTGGGAAAGGAGGCAAGTGGAAGGTCTTTGTGTCCAGAGCTCAACCCCAAGGGCAGGGCCTATCCCAGAAGCCAGATATAAAAATCTCACAGCCATTTCTGTTGTCAGCTTTTGCATTCATGAACAGACAGTCCACATACACAAAAAGAAAAATGGCCTTTAAACATGTGAAAAATATTCACACTCAGTCATAATCAATACAATGAAAACAATACTGAGATGCAATTTCTCGCCTATTGGATTAGCTAAAATGAATATATCTGACAATGTATTCTGTTGGTAAAGATAATGGGGAAATAGGCATTCATATACATGATCAGTAGTATATATAACTGGTCCAGCCTTTCTGGAGTGAAATTGGGCAGTAGCTTTGAAAATGAAATATGCACCTACTGTTTGATCCAGTAGTTCCACTTTTAGATATCTAACCCCAAAAATACCTTCAGTGATATGGAAATGCATGTGTACAAGGTTGTTCATTGAAGTATCGTTTGTTTTTGAACCATATTAGAAATAATCTCTCAGGACACCTGGGTGGCTCAGTTGGTTGAGGGTCCAACTCTTGATTTCGGCTCAAGTCCTGATCTCAGAATCATGGGATTGAGCCCCATGTGGGGCTCCATGCTCAGTGTGGATCTGCTTGAGATTCTCTCTTTCCCTCTCCCTCTGCCCCTCCCTTGCTCAAGAGCACACACACTCTTTCAATAAATAAATATTTGAAAAAAAAGATAATCTCAATGTTCTTACATAGGAGAATGCTTAAACAAATTATAATTTGTCCACACATGGAATACTATGTATCTGTAAGGAGGAATAAATAAAACCTTTATGAAATGATAGGGAGTGATTGTGGGATATATTGTTAAGTGAAAAAAAATGAAGTGCAAAGAATACTGAGGAAATACAGGTTATTAAATACAAATACCTTGGGATGCCTGGGTGGCTCAGCAGTTAAAGCATCTGCCTTCAGTTCAGGGCATGATCCTGGAGTCATGGGATTGAGTCCCACACTGGGCTCCCTGCATGGAGCCTGCTTCTTCCTCTGCCTGTGTCTCTGCCTCTCTCTCTCTCTCTCTCTCTCTCTCTCTCTCTCTGTCTCTTTCGAATAAATAAATAAAATCTTTTAAAAAAAAGAAAAGCAAATACCTCCTCCTGTATCAGCTTTTCTTTCTTTCTTTCTTTCTTTCTTTCTTTCTTTCTTTCTTTCTTTCTTTCTTTCCTTTTTTGAGAGAGGATGAGTGAGTGGGATGGGAGGGGCAGAGGGAGAGAGAGAATCTTAAGTAGGCTTCACACTGAACATGGAGCTCCACATGGGGGCACAGTGTGGAGTCCAACTTAGAGCTCCACCTCATGATCCTGAGGTCATGACCCTGGGATCATGACCTGAGTGGAAAACAAGAGTCAGATGCTTAACTCACTGAGCCACCCAGATGCCTCATCTGTTCATTTCAATATAAGTAATACAGGAAGAATAAACCAGAAGAGAATGAGATTGGTCATGTATAGGAGGTGGATGAGAACAGGGTCAAAAGAGTAAGGAATGAAAACAAAGTAGTAAGGACAAAGTGTGAACAGAACTTCTCTGAATGTACCTTCCTGTACAGCTCTGACTTTTAAAGCTATGAGAATTCTTCACATATCCCTCTCTTGTGATAATTAATTAAATCCAACCAGGGTGTTGGGGGAACCCAAGATAGAGCACAATAGTAAGAAAAGAACTAACCTAAGTAACTTTGAAAAACTTTGAGTATATACTATATAATACTGAAGACAAAAATAATTGTACACAAATACTGTATACAAAGTTGGTAAATACATTTTTTATGGGGAGAAATAAGGATTAAGAATTCCATTAAGAAATAAGAATTACTGGCCTGGTATCAGAGTTTTGCTCCTAAAGATTCCCAAGGGAAAAAGTGTTTGTAGAGTCGAAAAATCTGTCTGCCACCACCAATAATGACATATGGATGTGTGTACCCCTTGATACAATACACTGAGAAGGGCATAACATAACCTCTATGGTTTTCTGCCAAAAATAGTATGGTTATGAAAAATCATGAGATAAACTAAATGGAGGGACATTCCACCAAATAACTGGCCAGTATACTTCAAAAGTCTCCAGATGATGGAAGACAAAAAAGACTAAGGGAGTGTCACAGATTAGAGAAGACTTAGATGTGCAACACATGTAGAATCCTGGATTGAATCCTGGATAGGATGCTGAACTAGTTCTTATTTGAATTTTGCCAGTTTTTCCACTGGTCTGAATATTAGTAGTATTATATGAACGTGAATTTTCTGGTTTCATCATTGTAGTGTGGTTATATAAGCTGTGAATGTTAGGGAAGTTGACTGAAGGATCTCAGGGAAGTCTGAACTATTTTTGCAACATTTCTAAAATTTCAAAATTAAAAAATTAAAAAGAAAAGACTGGTTAAAGAAGAATACAAGGAGCACAAATAGCCATTTTTGCCTTTTATTAGAAATCTTAAGAGGCCAAGTCTTGAATTTTTGCAACTGAAGAGTACCCGTCACATACAGTCATGTTTACTTTAACCCCTATTATATGAAAAACTACTCATCCTAAGAGAATACCCTTAAAAAGTGACCTTTACAGATTGGCTGGTTTTTCCTCACTTGGTAAAAAACAGCTAGAAATAAGAGATAAACCAGACACATTTTATGCTCATGTCTCAAATTTTATGCACAAAAGTCTTCATACTTTACTTCAAGGAGATGCCTTTAGTCTTAATTCAGAGCCTCTTTGTTCTTAGTGCATACACAGCTCTATTAAGTGTCCTATCTGATTCAAGCTCTGTCTGTTTTTTGAGCTCATAGTAGATGAAAAGAGAGTAGTACTACATCTAATCACTATAGAGGCATATCCAAAGTAAGCAGCCCCAGCAATATGTCCACTGGATCATAAGGTTTTGTAAAATTTGCCAAGGTAAAGTGTGGCCACAATTGATTGGGACTGCCTATTGTCACTCGGACTTGCCCTCCAGCACCCTTTGCCTCCTGTCACACGGCACTGGAGTGGCTGCAGGTCTTTTCGAGCTCCAGCTAACTGAAGTGAATTAGGATTAAAAAAAAAAAAAAAAGGATTTGTTGGGATATATTTGTATGTTTTACAGTAGCTGACCCAGAGTAGAAGTGTCTTCCAGGAATACTCCCACTCTTCAAGTTGAAATCTAATTTTGTATTTGCCGTTTTGTATTCTTAAAGAGCTCTCTCCTTCCCCCCTGCTCAACAGTATGGTCTTTAGGCCCCTACAAATTTGACTCTACTCTTGGCAATGATAGTAACATTTGAAGGAACACCTAGTTAGAGATGCAATAATAAGGAATTAAATAAGGAAAAAAGCCTAGATTAATTAATGTAAACAAACAAACAAAAAACGCATAGTGCTCTGGGTCTATTTAGTGTGTGGATTAAGATCCAATAAACTTCAGTAGATCCTAAGGCCATCATTGTATTGAAGCATATATGATAATTGATATTAGTTGTAATGATCCTGAGTCATGAAGTAAAGCTTAAACTGTTGAATATACTCTGTTAAAAAAATACAGAGAAGTATTTAAGGAAGATTTAAGTATTTAAGGAAGATTTCTTTTTTAAATGTTTAAAATTAAAGTTTGATGCTTATGCATCTAAATCTTCAGTGATCCAGAAGACATACCTAAAAATCCTTGTTTATCCAAGGATTTAGTATGGGCTGGGTTTCACTCTAATTTGGTTAGGTAGAGCTGGAATGGTTATGATCCTTGTTATAAACACCAGGGTAATGTGTTGGACCAATCAATTGGATCAGATTTCCCATGATGGTGACCTGAATCTTCCCTGAATGCATTTTTAGCACTTCTCTCATGGAGGAGTTGTGAATGAAATAAGCTGTTCTTAGAAAGTCCTTGAGAACTAAGATTTTACTGAAGATTCTTTGTAAAGGCAGAATGGTGTCAAAGAGTGGCTAAAGGTCATACGAGTAAACAAATGAACTTGTATTTGTGAAAAACAAAAAATCCAGGCAAAATAGGACAAATGCTGTACAATTTCACTTATATGAAGTACCTAGTGTAGTCAGATTCATAGAGACACAAGGTAGAAGGGTGGTTGCCAGGGGCTAGGGGGAGGAGAGAATGGGGAGTTACTGTTTAATTGGTACAGAGTTTCACTTCAGAAAGATGAAGAGAGTTCTGGGGGTAGATGCTGGTGATTAGTTGCACAATAATGTGAAAGTACTTAATGCCACTGAACTGTATACTGAAAATGGTTAACATGGGAAGTTTTATGATAAGTATAGCTTACCACAATAAAAAAGAGTTAAAAAAAATAAAGCAACAGTTAGTTGCCAACATAAGTCAATTGTGTAATGTGTCAAGCACAATAACTCAAAAAAATAGGAATTTGCTCCTATTCTCCAAGTGAGGAAACTAAGGCCCAGAAAGGTAAAGTAACTTGGTCTAGGTTCAGAAAGCCAGTGATATGACCAAGACTCCATGCCAGGCAGTAGAATGCCATATTTTAGAACATCAAAATCTTGCAGATGTAGGTCTGATCACCAGGTCTGTGCTTGGCATGTAGTAGGTATCTAGTAAATTTTTAAAAAAGGTTTTATTTATTTATTCATGGAGACACACAGAGAGAGGCAGAGACATAGGGAGAGGGCGAAGCAGGCTCCATGCAGGGAGCCTGAAGTGGAACTCAATCTCAGGACCCTGGGACCAGAACCTGAGCCAAAGGCAGACACTCAACCACTGAGCCACCCAGGTGTCCTTCTAGTAAATGTTTTTTAAAAATTATTATTCTCAGTATGTAGACTGTGCATTAGAATTTGGGTTTTTCTTTGTTAACCTATACCCTGACATTTGGTGACTTTTCCTTGTGTGTAATTGAGGCTCAAAAGCCATGATAAAGAATCAACATGGAACATGTCTACTGTTAAGGCAATATGGGAAAGAGTTAGTTTTCAGTGATAACTCAAATGAAAAGGCAACTTTTTTTTTTTTCCTGCAGTGAGTTTATGACTGGAGTCACCTGAATTGGCTCTTATGGCCTGTTGAGCTGGGCATCAGGCAGGCCTCCACACATATTTGGACTGCATTTTGATGACTCAGATTTACTGGAAAGTTCTTTTGGGGCCATTTAAAAGGGACGCTTTTGAACCACAGAGTTGATCTCAAGCATTCCAGAGCAGAAAAACACAGCAATAAAGGCAGCTTCAGTGTTCCGCCCTGCCTTGCTATCTTCAGAGTTGGGGAGACAGTCCCTGCAGATTCCTGGGCTGGAGGAAGATACTCAACCTGACAAACTGCAGATTCAGCCAACCTCACCACAAACAGGAGGTCTTCAAACGGCTATCCTTCCTGGAAACTTGTTTCTCTTGGCCGACCCATGAGGATTGCCTCTCATTAGGCTCAACCTTAGATAAAAGCTAGTTATTTTTTCACCAGGCTGCTAGGAAGACTTTTTAAGTATTTGAACCCAGGTCTTTCAAATCCTAAACCTCATGCTCTACACCAAAGCTCTCAACTTTTTTGCATGTCGATTTCCTTTTAATACTTATTTTTGAATGGAAGCTTTTCTACCTAAGCCAGTCATTTACTGAAGAACTATTAATTATGGTGGTTGGGTGTGAGGTAGGGTAGCAACAGCTTCAGTTTAAATATGTTATTCCAAAAGACTTCCCCATCAAATTCACCGAGTCCTGAGAACATCCCTAGGGGCAAATCTCTGCTCAAGGACCCAAATTCTCCCTTTGCAGGCAAGCAGGAGGTGCATATGGCTCCAGGGCAGCCTCTAATCTGATGATTTAGCACAGGGCTTCTCAGCTCTGCTACTATTAACATTTTGGGTTGGATAATCCTCTGTTGTGAGGGAGGTCCTGTGCATTTTAGATGTTTAATGGCTTCTTTTAATTCTGCCCATTAGAGGCCATAACACACCCCTGACGCCCCAGTTGTGACAACTAAAAAAGTTAAAAAGACATTTTTAAGTGTCCCCTGGAGGGCAAAATTATCTTTGGTTTGGAACCATGTTTACCAGGCTTAGATTCACTGCTGCAAAGGCAGATCATGTTCCCTCTGCCACCCAGCTTCCTCCCCACTATGCCTCCTGAAAATGTGTTTGTATACTCAGTACCAGTCTGGCCTTGCCTTCTGCTCCATAGCCTGGAACAAGACTCAGGGGGACTTCTGGCCCTGCCTGTGTCCCTAGCTCCTGACACTTCAGTGAAGAGCCCACTGGGCCACTCCAGATGCCTTCCTTTTGGAGACCTCTATGTC
Source organism: Nyctereutes procyonoides (assembly GCF_905146905.1). Lineage (NCBI taxonomy): Eukaryota > Metazoa > Chordata > Mammalia > Carnivora > Canidae > Nyctereutes > Nyctereutes procyonoides. The sequence continues at coordinate 44,948,401 of NW_026575139.1, read as the reverse complement.
CCGTCAGGGATCTGTAGAGGCCCATATCCATCCTTATATCTCTTCTCAGGCAGTTTCTCTCTTCCCAGTTTCACTCTCATGGCATCCATTCCTCAGAGCCTGAGGTTTGGAGTTGTGGCTGTCTTCTGTCTTCTAGTTTCATTAACAATGGCAGAGTTAATATTTCTGTGTTCCATTCTTTTAAAATTTTATTTAAGGAAGGGAGTTGAACTGAAATAGCCCTATTCTGTGATCTTCACCTAGAGACTCTGATCCAATTTTACTCCCTGTGTCACAATACGATGAGATATTGAGAAAGAGACCATGCACCAGCACATTGGAGAGAGCAAGCAAGAGAATATGAATGCCTAAATATAATCCAATATGCTTAGAGCTTTTATATAATCTGCCCCTTCTCCTATGCTGGGTGGTGGAATTAATCTAAAGAAGGTGCACGGAGGGGTGCCTGGGTGGCTCAGTTGGTTGAGCATCCGACTCTCCGTTTCAACTCAGGTCATGATCTCAGGGTTGTGCGATTAAGCCCTGTGTCAGGCCTTGCACTCAACACGGAATCTGCTTGACATTCTCTCTCTCCCTCTGCCCTTCACCCTGCTTGTGTGTGCCTGCAAGCTCTCTCTCTCAAAATAAATAAATCAAATTTTTAAAGAATGGACATGGAGCTCCTTGTAGAACTATTGAATTTCAAAACAAAAAACAAAAACAAAACAAAAACAAACAAAAAAAAAACAAACCGAAAAAAAATTTAGTTGTGGGAATAACATAATAATGTAAAATTGCTTCAGAAAATTACTGTAAGTATACAGTGTATTAAATGTGCCTGATAATTATATACTACTTAATGACATAATTAATCCTTCCTATCTCTACCCACTCAGATGAACACAGAAACATCCTCTGTTCTCCTCTGGAGCACCTAAAAAGGCAGGGTTCTCAAGGCCCTGCTCTGAGGTAGGCTTGCTGTTCTCTGTCTGTGTGCGTGCTCAAAACTTCCTGCATCAGCCCACGAGGAGTCCATGGGTCCAGGTGCAAGAATCATTTTAATCTAGCTTGTTCTGTAAAGCACATTAAATGCTTCTCATACTTTTGGATTACTTAAAATCATTTGTGGATGGCAGTGACTAATAACTCTGATATTGGCATAAAGTGCTTGGTGGTTTGGTGATAGGTGGGGTGGGGGTGGCCTAAGTTGATCATCTCTCCTCTCAGTATCTTCCTCCCCTTTTTCCTCCTCTCCTTTACTCTCTCTTGTCCTTTCTTTCCCTCCTTAATCTTCCTTTTCTCTCCTTTTTCCTCTTCTTCTCTCCTTTCCTTTCTCTTCTCTCCCTTATTCTCTCTTGCTTTCTCTCTCTCTCTCTCTCTCTCACACACACACACACACACACACACACACACATTCCTATCCTTCTTTTGTCTAAGGCTATCAAGGGTTTCTATGCCTCAAGAAATAATTATTTTAGTAATTGCCAAGTATAGTGCTAATTAATTAGACATCCAGAAAGAAGCCTAATCTTAAGACTTGTGCATAATAGACTAAATGGCCTTTGAATTTTTTCTGTCTGTGATTTCACTCTGGCAAACTCTTAGAGAGTCTCTGGCCTTATTTGCCTCAAGTTTCACTGTCTTTGAATTGTTAAATATTTATCTCTTCCTCCTCCTGCCCCAGCAAATATTATAAGCTCCCCAGGGCAGGAACTATGCCTTTTAAATTATACTATTCTTGGGGATCCCTGGGTGGCGCAGCGGTTTGGCGCCTGCCTTTGGCCCAGGGCGCGATCCTGGAGTCCCGGGATCGAATCCCACGTCGGGCTCCGGTGCATGGAGCCTGCTTCTCCCTCTGCCTATGTCTCTGCCTCTCTCTCTCTCTGTGTGTGTGTGACTATCATAAATAAATAGAAAAAAAATTAAAAAAAAAGATTCTCTCTTTAAATTATACTATTCTAGTGACTGCTTTGGAAATATTTATTGACATATTTGACATGTTGACTATCCCAGGTCACCTCATTTCTGTGGCTTGTAACTAAGCATTGCTGGCTGTTTCTTCCTCCTCTGGGGCAGCCTCCTTCGGAGGGCCTCTGTGCCAGGCTTCTCTGGTGTGTATATATATATATATATATATATATATGCACATATATATACATATATATACACACATAGATATATGTACACACATATATACATATATAAGCACATATACATATACATATATGTGTATATTTATATTTATAATTATTTTTATATAAAAAAGTGGTGAAACTTTATGTTTCACCTCCAAAGAACAGCAAGAAAGACAAAGTAATGCATCATTTTGTCAGGAAGCCACTGAGTACAAAACAGAAAAATAACCAGTATCTGGCCTTTTGCCTTGATGCTCTCTGCAGTCGGATTCCTGGTGCAGGAACCTCTGTGTGATTCTGGCTTCCCCACACTAATGAGGTCATGACAGCACCAGAATAGTGTTAGCTCCATAGGACTTCAAGCTGATGCCCGTTGCCCATAAGTTTTCTCCCTTCTCCCCACTCCTGGCCTCAGATATTCTACTGGGTTCTAAGAAATAAAGCATGCTTGGGAAGTCCGGGTGGCTTAGCGGTTTAGCGCCGCCTTCAGCCCAGGACGTGATCCTGGAGACCTGGGATCAAGTCCCATGTTGGGCTCCCTGCAGGGAGCCTACTTCTCCCTCTGCCTATATCTCTGCTTCTCTCTCTGTGTCTCTCATGAATAAATAAATAAAATCTTTAAAAAAAAAGAAATAAAGCATGCTTGTTCTCCATCTTTCCACCAAGCTCTCTGAATCGAATGTGTCAAAGATATTCAAAAGTTTGAGCAAAGGCTCTTCTTCTGACTTAGTTTTATCACAGCCAAGACTGCCAGGGAAAATGGCACATACTAGCGAGAAAAGTTTGGAAGAGTCCAAGATGTGGATTCCTTATTTCTTCTCCCCAAATCTTTCTATTTATATCCTCCAAGTGTCAAAAATGGATGTGACTCATCTGTGATACACTAAAGGATTAGGCAGCATGTTATTCAGCCCTCACTCTGCTAGCATATGGCGGGGTTTGTGGCTGCCAAAAGCTATGCGGACTCTTGCCTCCAAATATATAACGGACAAAAAAACCCTGTGTTGCGTGAAACCAAAGGCTGCACCTTTACAGTCTGTAGTGCACATGTAGCCCTTCTGAACCCGATCAGGCTGAGGCTGCAAATGACATACCTGTGGTCAGTCTCCCTGTTTGGACTTCACGCCTCACCCTTCTCTCCAGAAGCCTGTATCCATATAACCTCTGTCCCATCTTTCAAGAGAAGCAAAAGCTCTCTCTCCTGAAGTTTCTTTGAGGCAGTCTCTCCCTTAGATGATAAACAGGGAAGCATTTCTTCAGTATTTTTCAGAATGCTAGAGCCTGGCTTACTTCCCACTAGCAGAGAACAGCAAAGATGATTGCTTTCACGGAGGAAACTGTGTGTGAAGTTCAGGGCGACGGGGGAGGAAAATGTATCATCCCTTCAAGCTGTGAGTTTTTATCTGACAAAGTATTTTCCTGGTCAGCGCTGGTCCCACCATCAGGGAACTTAATGGTAATTTTGTGGCCATCAGACCCTCTTGAGAGTCCTCTTGGGGACTGCCCAAGATTGGTCAGGGGACAAGCACACACTCCCACATTGACACACCAAGAGTTGTTTGTTGTACAGGGCTGCCATGATAGGAATTTGGGATTATGCCCCAATTCAGTTTTTCCTCTTCTGTGTTCCCAGGACAATCTTCTATAATTCTATTGCTAGCAATATATGTGGTCAATTATTTCATAAAATACCAACCCACAATTGCGGAGCTGATGAAAAATGTGAGAGAGCATGAGAATTGGTAATCATAGCCCATCTCTGTAGGCCCTTGAAAGGCCCTTTCTCCTCTGGGTGGTGATGGCACAGGTGGGATCAGAGCCACCTCCTCTTTGGGCCCTGGCAAAGAGTCACTGAACCCCATTCTCCCTTAGAGTTTTGTTCCCCAGATTTCTAAAAATTTTTCTAAGTTGCTTTAGCAAGAACTCTGGTGCAACTGTTGGAGTGTGGAGGCATCTCCATGCTTGAGTCTTCTCAGTTGTGAATGTCAGTCTCTAGGGATCCCACATCCTGGTCCATTCACATCCAGCCTGAGATGAAACAGCTTCTTAGAGATGTTCTTTTTAAGTGATTTTTTCCCTTTAATGCACTGTGCTTGAAAGCTTCAGAGATCATATAATGATCATTGAAATACCTCAGGAGCCTAGAGATGGTTCAACTTTGACTGTTTATTCTTCTGTTTAATGGACCCAGGAATAAAGTGAGGGTCTGTGGCTATCCAACTGACCATCAAGCCTCTGTTAATCTCTATGTAGGTTTGCTTCCTGCCAGGAGAAGCTGGACTATGGTGTAAAACAGTGGGAGACTGGGCAGTTCCTTCTGTAGGTCCCAGCCTGAAAGCATCTCTTTGCTCCTGATCTGATCTGTGTCCCCTCCAACAGCCAGCTTGATTTGTGTGAGGATTGCAGCTGGGCCCCCCCAGAGAGCCCTCAGGCCCACCTGCCTCATGGAGAGTCATGTGCCAGCTTCCTAGGTCTGCAGAGAACTCTCCTCCCTCTGTTCTTTTGTCATCAAAGCCAGTGGTTGGGTCTGGGTTGAGGGGTTTGGGCGCTTCATTTTTTGTGACCAAAAATGAGTCCCCTGTGGGCTTTCCTAGTCCTTGAGAAGGAGAATGGGAGGGAACAAAATTATTGTAATGGAAGTGACAGTTTTTACAAACAACCAAATCCCCATGATTATAAAATCGTACACTGTTAGAGCTTGAAGGAGCCTTAAAGATCAACTAGCCGAATCTTCTGACTTTGAAGTGCAAGAAACAGACCCAAAAGGATTAAAGGACTTGCTTAAAAAAGATTTTTTGACACCTGCTAACTAACATCTTCTTAGAGACTCCTTGCAGCCTCAAATATAATAGGGAAAAGGTGAGAAGAGATCTTGCCAGGTGACATCATCTCAGGTGTTCTTCATCTTTGTACCCTCGGCAGCTTGCACAGAGAAGGCTCTCTCCACACTTTGTATTGATAGGAAGAAGTGAGTACCTAGTGAGGGATAGTCCAGTGCTGTGATTTTGCATTTGCCCATGATTAACTCAATAAATATTTATTAAATAATGATCATTATGATAGTAAACAATACCAGATAATTTGTGATGTATTTTCTCATTTACTCTCTACCCCAGTCCTATGCAGTAGGTAACACTACCACTTTCATCTTAGAGATTAAGGGGGCAAGAGCTTTGAGTACTTTGGTACTTACCTGCTGCCACAGAGCCAAAAAATGGTGTGAAGATTCAGACCAGTCAGGTTGCAGAGCTGAGTCCTGACTTCTACATTGTCTCACAGAAATCAGTTGTGTGCCTCACACCATGTCAGGAGTTGTAGAAAGTGTCAGTTTTCCTGAGAAGTTTATATTTTTCTGGGGGAAAAAAAAAGGTAGCAGCAGAGATCTGTGTAGCAGCAGAGATTTGAGTCAGGGCAGTGGTAGAGGAAGGGATCAGAGGAGTGACTGGGATGTTTTTCCCAATGCTCTTCCTTCTCATTTCTGTCTTTCGGGAAGTTATGAGGGGAAAAAGTACAAACTGGAAGATTGATTAAGAGGTTGCTGCTGTCCAAAGGGAGAATAGGAGGAAGCAAAGAATGGAAATGCTATAGCCACAGAGCGGGCTAGTGCTTCTCTGTACACATATATATGGAAGCTGGGGCTGCCTGCATTGGGTTCTGGATCTCATAGTTTTCTGAGTCTGTAGCATATCCAAAGAATGATGGACTGAACAGTCTGGAAGCCATGCCATATAGTTATAACTTTCCTTATTCTATGAGAAATAATTTAGTGAGAATCTGTTATATATCCACCAGTGCCCCAGATCCTGTGGATTTTGTCAGTGATCAATAAACAACAGTCCTCACCCTCAAGCGAAGGCTTTAGTGAAAGGGATTATAGTACAAGGAGATAAAACCTCAGATTGGCATGAGTGGAAGTACTATACCAAATCCTGACAATATTAAGATGATTACAGAGCATTCCCTTAAGGAAAAGACTGAGGCTCCTTTCCTGGAAGAAGACTGACCTAGGGAGGAAATGATAGTTGACATCTTGGAGAGAAGAGCTATCTCGGGGATGTAAGCCATGAGCCTTTGGTTCCTGGGAGAACTTGGGTAGGCAGGGAGGGCAGGCACTAGTCATTCACACAGTGCTGGAAATTCCACACTGCCTGTGGGGAAGTATTTTTGGAAAAAGTAATTGGCTCCTCCAATATTTTTTTAGTACTCTGTCCACATATGAGTGGGCAAATGGGGTCAGAAATTCAGGAAGGTCGAAAGAGGGAAGAAAGGAAGGTGGTAGGAATTTAAAAAAATATATTTTTATTTATCTATTCATAAGAGACAGAGACAGAGAGAGAGAGAGAGAGAGAGAGAGAGGCAGAGACACAGGCAGAGGGAGAAGCTGGCTCCATGCAGGGAGCTCGATGTAGGACTCGATCCTGGGACCCCAGGATCATACCCAGGGCCAAAGGCAGGCACTAAACTGCTGAGCCACCCAGGGATCACCCCAAATAGGAAATTTTGTAGCCTCAAACTCCTTGCATTTTACCTGGCATGGAATGGCAAAGTATGAATGAACAGAGTGCCCACAGGGACTATAGGGAGCAACTCCAAAGCCACACTGGGACGAGGGGAGAAGCAGAGGAACTTGTATGACTTGATTGATCTCCTTAGGTTCAGAATTCTGATAGGTCCCTAACATCTTGGAAATCACATATTGTATTCTAGAATGGCCTCGTCACCTTGAAACTTAGAATTAGCTTTCTCATTTTGCTGTCTCTCCTGCTCATAAAGATAGGTATCATTATGCATATTCCAATACACAAACTTGAAGCCCAGGAAGAAGTTGTACTTCTTAGATGCAGATACTAGAGACTTTCCATTATTTTCTATCACCTGAACATACCAGAACATCCCCCTATACCTCCAGGCCTTTACTCTGCCTGGAGCATCTCTCCACAGGGCAGCAAGACACCTGTGTGAAGATTGTGCCCCGTTAAGGACAACAAGCTGAAGAATCAAGGGAGGGCTGGCATTCTGCTTACAACCTACACTTTGGGCACCTTGGGTGGAACTGCATTGAGTTAGAGGTAGGGTCTTTTCCTCATTTGTTTTTTGTTTGTTTTTTTTTTAATTATTATTTTTTTTTCCTTTTCCTCATTTGAACAAAAGATCCTGTAGCTAGCTGCCCAGCATCCCTGTTCCCCAGCTGTCTAAATCCTACTCATCTGTTAGGATCCAAACCCACTTAGGTATATGCTGCTCATTCTGTGCACCACCCCTCAACACTACCTTCTAACATGCAGAAGTCATTCTTCATTCCTTAGCTTTTTCAGAGCATCTTATTTATAACTCTATTACAATTCTTATCACAGCCAAAATTGTTCTATTATTGCTTTGAGGGCTTATAATACTGGGTTAACAGTTATTTATTACTTGAAGGTATTATTCCCCTGTCTTTTCTGGCTTCCAATATTGTGGAGAAGATAGCTACATTCTAATTGCTCTTCCTTTATAGGTAATGTGTCTTTTCTCTCTAGATGTTTTTAAGATTGTCTCTCCATTTTGATGTTTATAGTTTCATTATAATGGGATTATCTGCACATTTCCTTTTATTTATTCTATTTGGGAGTTTTTTGGAATTCCTTTTGTTTGGAAAATGCTTAGCTATTATCTCTTTAAATATTGCTTTTTCATTATTCCCTCTTCTAGCTCCTTCTGGATTTCCAAATAGATGTATGGTAGATGTTCTTACTTTATTCTCCATATGTATTTAATCATTTATTTATTTTTTTAATTTTATTTATTTTTTAATTTATTTATTTATTTATGATAGTCACACACACACACACACACACACACACACACACACACACAGAGACAGAGACACAGGCAGAGGGAGAAGCAGGCTCCATGCACCAGGAGCCCGACGTGGGATTCGATCCCGGGTCTCCAGGATCGCGCCCTGGGCCAAAGGCAGGCGCTAAACCGCTGCGCCACCCAGGGATCCCTGTATTTAATCATTTAAAAAACACTTAACCATTTACATCGACATGGATGGAACTGGAGGGTGTATTATGCTGAGTGAAATAAGTCAATTAGAGAAAAGATAATTATTATATGGTTTCACTCTATGTGGAATATAAGAGACAGTGCAGAGGATCATAGGAGAAGGGAGGGAAAGCTAAATGGGAAGAAATCAGAGAGGGAGACAAACCATAAAAGACTCTGGAAAACAAATTCAGGGTTGCTGGAGGGGAGGTGGGCGGGGCAATGGGGTAATTGGGTGATAGGCATTAAAGGAGGGCATGTGATATGATGAGCACTGAGTGTTATATGCAACTGATAAATTATTGAACTCCACATCTGAAACTAAAGATGTGCTATATGTTGGCTAATTGAATTTAAGTTTAAAAAATAAAAATAAAAAAATATTTTCATTGCTTTATATTTCTGGGTTGCATTTGGAATATTTACCTCCATATTCTAGTTTACTAATCTGTACTTAGGTGTGTATATGTCTGTCCAATTTCACACAGTAAATCTGTGAAGTCCTTGAGGTGAGGACTATATATATTTCATCTTACTTTAGTGTCTGGGACATAGCCAGTGATCAGTAAGTGCTTGCTGAAATTAATTGGTTGGCATGTCTGCGAGGTTATTGTTGGCCTGGTCTTCCTGTTCAATCCAAGGTGTAAATGCATGCTAAAATACAAATTGGTTATCTGCAGGCAAAGAAAGAGGAACCATGAGGGCTCTCTGCTTGCAGTAATGACATATGGGACCGGTTGGGCTGTACTGCTCTGTCTTGGAGTTAAAGGGCAGGTTTGGCCAGGCAGAGGCACGTGGCAGGCTTGCCTATCAGCCATGGCCAAGTCAGGATTTCTTTCTCAAACAAAACTCCCAAATATCATCCTGCTTATGCAATAAAAGTGGGGCAGGAAATGAAACCTAATGCCAAGTTACAAGCCTAGGGAAAAGCCACTTTTGAATTGGGTTACCTCACCCGGTTTGATCTTGACATTCTGTTGCACTTAGAAATACATGAAGGGAGGTTATGATCAAGAAAAAGGAGTTCAGTAAGTCTCCAAAGGCTTGTTCAGACTAGTCAGGGTATCTCATCCCAGGCAGCAGGTAAATGGGACAAGGGTAGGCAAACAGTGTATGCAGTCTGCCCTTAGAAATCCCTGCTGCTGTGGTTAATCAGAGCAGTCTGTCTTGTAAGCCTCATTAGAAGGAAAAGTTGTCTATGCCATGTTTCTGGAACAGATGTCTGCTTTTCAGTTGCTGTACCCAGCTGCTGGTGACCACAGTCATGCACGGGCAGGGTCACAGTCCAGAAAAGATATGCATGACTTCAGAGGGAGTTTCCCAGAGTGTTTTTGGCCAGGGGGGTAGGGATAGTGGGAAGGGTGAGTCTCTCCTTGTGGTATTCGGTGCCTGGCATTTGGCCATTCTTTAGTGGGAGGTTCTTGTGGAGAAACACAAATATCGGTTTTCAGGGCAGTTCTACAAAAGGGCATGTGGCGGCTGCTCCTGATTTTGAGATTCCACCCAATGAAAAAAGAATCTCAGAATACAATGAATTTTTCTCTCACAGATTATGTGATTATCAGGCTAAGGCACATCTTCTCCTGTTTGTTAGTGCTGCTATAGAACAGCTCCAAAGCCACAAAGAAATAGCTGGCCCAGTATTCCAGAGCAGGCCATCTGAAATTCAAGGAGGCTTTGTAGTCTCTGATCTGAAATCCTGACTTGGGTATGCTTGGTGGTATACACAGTGATCCCCCAAACATCATCAAGTTATTAAAATTAGATTAAGTTGAATTAACTTTATCATTATTAATAGATATGTACTAAAGAGCACAGAGTAGAGGTGTCTGATAGAGGCAGACATCGTAGAATGATTGTCAAAGCCTGGAATTCAGGAACATTAACAGAATGCAATCCAAGTAAAACACAAAACCACAGCTGGATGATTCTTCAGGCCCCAGGGGAGCCACCAGCTCTCAGGTCAGCACAGAAGAACAGATGGCAGCACCAGTAGGTCCAATTTTGATTTCCTCTGCCTGGAAATCTTTTGCTTTATTGCAGTCGGGGATTTCAGCTATTCCGGATGGTAGCGACTTCCATCTGGGCCTGTGGTGAAAAATAAACTTATTCTGAACCATTAAAATTCATAAAGCTGTTAACACTTAAGATGTAGAAAGCTCTTGATATGTCTTTGTGCATGTGATTGTTGTCTGTTTTGGGTGAAAACAATTTTCACCTGTGGTGAAAATTCATTATACTTCTAAAATTTAATCTCACATGCCAAGACCTGTGACTTATTGTTCCAGAGGTGAGGTAAGAATTAAATGAGATAGCAGTGTGACAGTGCTAGTTTAGAGATGATAATGTCACTACCATCCTCTCTTATAGCTCTCTAAGGGAAAAGATATGGAAGGAAATTTGAGACTAAGTTTTTTTTGAATTTCAAAATTTGAGCTAGGAATTATGGTTTAATGGTTTCAATATTAATAGAATTCCAGGAAAACAGAAAATCAGAGCAGAAGTCATGGGCCAGGAGTGACTTTTTGCTCACCATAAATGTTCTAGGACAACAACGGGGGGTCTCTGACCATTTCTTCACTCTTTAAGCAAAAGCAACCATCTGCCTGTTTTGGACAGTATCTGGCAGCTTCCTCAAATGAAGCCCAACCAAAAAATTCCCGCAAACATCTCGTTGAGCACATATGAAGAACCTGCCTCCAGGTAATAGCTCCCTCCAGGGTCCAGGAGTGATGTAGGCTGAGAGCGAATGTGAAGATGGCAAGCAAGTGCCCGTTCTATCAGTACCACAGAAAAACATGAACCAAATGTTTCCAGATACTTAGACTTCTTGAGAGATTCCAAAACTTTAGAATTTTATATGATGTCTCCTGATTTTCAACATTGATATATTTTAAAAATAGCCATCATATGGTCTAAATAAACCAGGTGACCATGGACTGGATCTGATCTGCTGGCCACCAATTTGCACTTCAAATGAAAAAGTTCCATGAATTATTGTCTACCTTGTGCCAAGCATCGTCCTAGATATTATGGACATCAAGGCAAGGGGAGCCCTGGATCTTCTGGGAAGTTAACAACCCAGACAGGAAGAAAGACCGATATGCAAATCAATCATCCAAATGCACCTTGGAGAGTAATCTGGATGTGCAGGGGAAGGACAGCTAGCTCACCTGTGGAGTGTGCAACAGACTGAGAAAGAGTAGTCAGAGGAGTGTAAGAAGAACAGATTAACTGTGCAGTCTTGGAAGCCAAGTTAGTAGAGCCATTATTGGGTTCAAGAGCATGAGCCATCATCAGGGCATGAGCCATTGTCAGGATCAAGAGTAAGACATATCCAGGACCATGATGGGAAAGGACTGCCTCATCATTGTTGACCTTCATTCAGACTTTCTTATGGTTTCTTGAGTAGAGGCCAGGATACTCTTGGGGAGCAGTAGATGGGAATTGAGAAAATGGAAATGGGGAGTACAGTCTCACTACCTGAGAAACTTAAGGAAAAAGGAACAAGAGAGGGACAGCAGTAGCCAGAAGACCATATATGATCAAGGGGGAGCTATTTTCTTTAAGATGGCTGTGAACTGAATAAACTAATAAAGCTCATATACTTGTAAAGTAAGCTTATTATTAGGCCTATAAACTGAGAAGGAAAAATTGGTATGAAGAGGAAAATTAAAGACACAATGGCCAAGAGAACTAGTTAATAGATCAGGACCCATGAGGAGATGAAATGATAAAGCCATTGACCATTGGCCTTAAACAGGAAAGGCAGGGAGACCACGCCCTCTGGGACTATTGGTGGGAGGGCAGGTTAGGATAGTGCTGAAGGCAAGAAGGTGTGGCAGACTGGAGATGGGAAGGCATAAAACAGAGTTGTGGTTCATGTCAGCACAGAGAGAGTAAAAAATGAAGTATCAAGAGAAATGATAGTCATGCTGGAGACCTGCCTGAACCACTACTTTGAAGAGGAACGATGCTGGTCTAAAGATTCAGAGTATTTTCAGATAACAGTCGATGTACAGTTTTTGGCAGCCTTCAGTAAATAGATATTCCAGAAGTGATTGAATGCACACTTTTTGACTAAAGGGATTATCCAACCATTTCCTTTAGCACTAAGGGATCTGAGTCAGATTCGGGTATCACATGTGCACACTGCTAGACCCTGTGTTTGTGTCCTCCCTCATGTTGAAACCCCATCCCCAATGTGATGGTATGAGGTGGGGCCTTTGGGAGGTGCTTAGGTCCCAAAAGGGGACCTAAAGGATATTCTTCTTGAATGAGATTCCTGCCTCTATGAAAGAGACCCCAGAGAGCTCTGTTGCCCCTTCCATCATGTGAGGTCACAGCAAAAAGAATGCATCTAGGAAGTGGGCCTTCACTAGACACAAAATCTTCTGGAGCCATGATCTTGGACTTCTCAGGCTCCCAAACTGTGAGAAATAAATTGCTATTGTTTATATGCCTCTCAATCTGTGATATTTTTGTCTAGTAGCCCAAAAGGACAAAGACATACACACAGAAACGCATACTCATGTACATACACACACTCCCACACACACTCACCCACACACACTCATGTGCCTTGAACATAAACAATTTACAACTTGCTGGGGCTCCAAACAGGGGTTAAATCTCTAAAGGTGTTGTGTTCAGACCCAGTCAGGCTGAAGAAAAGTCTTTGCTGGGTGGGAGGCCAGAGTAAAAGTACAGAAAAGCAAAGTAAAAAAAAAAAAAAAAAAACAACAAAAAATTTCCAATTAAACTTGTGTATTCCATTAGATTGAGCTTAGAAATCATTGAGGAGTCATTCAAAGCCAATCTTGAGATACATGTTTAAGAGGAAATCACCAGAGGTAACGAAGCAGGCCTCTGCTCCTTGCCAGTCTGTGGGTGAAGGCACAGCAATGTGAAGCCTATGAAAGAGAGCTGACGTCCCACGGGCAGCCAGTAGGGAGGTCTCCCCACTGCCTCCATGAGTCATCCTTGCTCACAGCCTGATGTCTCCCCTGGCACAGGGAAATGTCATGGCATTTTATTAGTTCTGCTTATTTGGATCAATGACTAGGAGCCATGTAGATGATGCTTTCTAGGGTATGTACTTCACCTTCTGCTTTTTTTTTATCCCCTCATTTTTAAGGTAATTTTTTTTTTCTGGCATAAAAGCAGTATATGCCCTTTGTAGACATTTTGGCCAATGCAGAAAAATAGAATTAGTAGAATTAGGACCGAAATGTCATCTCTATGTCAAGCAGTATTCACATTTTGGCTTATTTCCTTCTTGTCTTTCCACTGTGGTTTTCATGATGAAGAGGACTGACCTCTTCCTTTCTGAGAAAAGCCGATAATTCCAGGATAGGGAAAACTTCCTGGCAGAGGTACCAAAAGATCTGGGTTCTAATCCCAGCTACATCACTGAGTAGCTTGTGGTCTTGATGGCTGCCAACCTTCCCGAGGCTGCTTTCTGGTTATAAGATGACCGCACTGATCAGCCAACTCTAGGGTCTGTTCCAGCCAGGGCCTGTGATGTTCTGACCCTCAGGAAGACGTGCTTTGGGACACAATTCTTCTGGAGTGCTTATAGCTCCCACTCTGACATCCCCAATCTTCTGAAGGCAGGAGGGACTTCAGAGGAAGGCTTTGGAAGTGATGTGACTACTTTGATATCCTTTTGTTACACTGTGGAAGTGAAAAAAAAAAAAAAAAAGCTCTGAATAAGGATGCATCTTGATGCAGGGTGTACGTCAGAGAATCTCTAAGGACAAAAGGTTTCTGATTATCCCCTGAGCTGGGGAAACCCCTGCTTCATTCTAGCTAGCAATTGAATAAAACAAACAAACAAACAAAAAAAACCAGGAGTTAAATAAACCTGTTAACTAAATCTGACTCAGAATTTCCCAAACTATGTCCTCAGTATGAGTAGGTATGCTCTAGAAAAAAAGAGCAGTGGTCAGGTAAGTTTAGAAAAGATTAGGTCAAATCAAATTTAATGGGTTTCTTTACTGTAGGACATCTTAGAATTTGAAATAAGCTTAAATGCTTTAGGAATACCCAGAGGGGGATATGGAGGACGCATCCCAAGCTAATGGGATCATGGACTATTTTGTCAAGGCACACTAATTCATGTCCCAAGATTACTAGTCTTCTGTAGAACACAGCTTGAGTAGTACAGTTCTAGCTCCTTCTATCAGTTCCCAAAGATGTGCTATTTGAAAGGCACCATTATGGATCTTTTAGGAATTATGCCTGATGGCTCTGGTCATTGTGGCAATATCCTGAGTTGAATTTTTAAAACCCATAACCTTCTTGACCCTATATACCATGTTTTATAAATTCTTGCATTGCATTTGCAGGACAGTTTTTAATTTTTCTCAAATGTATATTTATTAACTGAGTGGTAGCCTGTACCTGACCCAATACCAGCATCCTTAGCTCTGAGTTCTACCTCTATTCATCTGTATGATCTTGATGAGTTGTTTAAGTTCTTTAAATAGTCAGGTCATTTAGCTGGGGTCCAGGAGCAGAAAACAACACCAGGCAGAAAATTGCTGCAGGAACCAGCAGGCTCAGTGTTGAGATTCACAGGATTTGTGGGAGTTAGAGGAAAAGTAAAGTTCTGGGAATCCTGACATGAAAGGAGAATGTAAAGGGAGAGGGTGAGGAATCTGAGCTCTCCCTTGCCACTATGGGACCTCTTTCTGAGAGTCAGGTCAATGGAAAGATGGAAAAGGTGAAATTCAGGATATTCAGAAGCCCTGTCTTTGGGAGAAAGATTAGGAATCAAAATTCAGGAGAGATCTCTCAGTCCTGGGCCTGACCTACTTGTCATTGTCTAGAATAGCAGGAAACAGGCTGGTGCAGCAGGTAGACTGTGCCTGCAGACATGTGAGCTAAGGAACCAAGGAGGGAAGTTGTTCCCTGGTAAAAAGTTTTAGAAGCACTGGATTCACAGGGACTTTGGGTGGGAGTTTATTTCCACCTAGCTCATCATCTTAGAGGGATATTTCTTTATAGATTCTATAAGTTATTCCTAGATAAGGTCTGAGTTTAGCCTGAAGTGGAATAATGCTACTCTTACACACACACACACACACACACACACACATTTTCAAAAGTATCTTTATTGAGAGATTTTGGGACATAGGTGATAGAAAAAAGAGGCTAATTTGCAAAAATAAAAATTATTCTTTCCTCTTCCTCCTCCTCCTCCAACCTCTCTTCCTGTCCTGTGGTCTCCTTCCTGCCTTTGGCCATGAACTCACTTCCTACTTTTCTAATCTGGGGGGAAGTGTCTGGTATTTTTCCAGAGATGTTGACTCAGTTTCATGTCATTTTTGCTGTTACTTAGACATTTTGGTTGATCTTAGCCCCTAAAAAGTCAGATATTCTGGCTTGAGCTCCTGACCCCAGATGGCCTGACACCCCCTAAACTCTGTCCTTCTTGCCTGCCTTGATTCAGCCACTTTGTCCTGTCTTTGGCATGTTTGACTAAGCTCTGGATTATCTGCCCTAGGACACCTGGTACTTCCTTTCCTCCCCACCAGGTCTTTCCTCTCTCTTCTACCTCTCCTCCTCTCCCTCTGCCTCCTGCCTGCTGTCACTGATTTCACCCTCTCTGCTCACTGTATCTGGAACTCCAGCCCATCCTGCTCTCCCCAGCCCAGCTGGGCCTCTGCTGGTCCTAGTCCTCTTGCTGCATGAGGATTTGTGGCTGGGTTTTGTTCTTAGTAGGGAGGGGAGCTATATGCTCAAGGGGAAGTCCATCATGCTTTCTGCTCCACTCTAATAAGTAGTAGCACAGTGTGGTGCCTGGGTGGCTCAGGTGATTGAGCATAGGTCTCTTGATTTCAGCTCAGGCCATGATCTCAGGGTCATGAGATCCAGCCCTGAGTCAGGCTCTGCACTCAGTGGGGAGTCTGCTTGAGATTCTTACTCTCCCTCTTTCTCTGCCCCTCCCCCTAAGCTCTTTCTCTCTCTCTCTCTTAAATGAATAAACCTTTAAAAAGATTAAAAATAGCACAGTGATCAGCTGACTGGCTTTATCAAAAGATGTCAGTTTCTAGAGGGCCAATGAATTCAGATACAAATGAACAGAAGGGTTCATTAATTCTAATTCATAAGAACAAAATGCCTGAACCAAGGCATCGAATATGTCTCAATTATAAACTATTTGTAAAAAGACAAGACAAAACAAAACTTTATGTTTAAACATAGTTCAAACAATAAATGAGACGGTACAAAATACTAGAATGTAGTAGAAATAGAAACCAATCTAGACAAAGGGTCTGGAGAGCTAGCTTTGTAGGTTCCTCTCTGCTTCTGGCAAGGTGTGGTCTGAGGCAAGTCTCTTCACCTCTCCGGGCTGCTGTTCTCCAGCTACCTCTCCCTACAATGAAAAGATCCATTCAGACCCTGTATAATGTTCCTCTACCTTAAAATAGCAGTAGCCTGCAAAAACAGCAAAAAATGAACTACCTCAGCCCCTTTGCAACCTTTACATATTAAGAATTTTTACTAGAATGATGGTTGAAAACCTTCAGAGACAATGAAAAAAAGATTATAAATCACCCAAGTGTATGATGACTAGGAAAAAAAAAACCTGATAGAAAGGTGGGTGTTGTGGTTAACAAAGTATTCTTTTAAAGAGCAGATTTGAGAAGCTACAAGCCCCTGTGATTCTAGGTCTTTTGCTTTGTACTACATCTATGAAAGCATTTTAGGAACTTTATTATTTTCCACTTGAAGCTAATGATGTGGCAAAGAGTCAAAGAGATGTTCCTCACTTTCTGACCTGCAGATAGGCTTTCTAAATATTCATCATTCTTAAACAACACAACTGAATTGTGCCTTATGAGATGCCCTGGTCATACCTTAGGTCCCAGGTGTGGGAATTGGAAAGGTCTTACCAAAACCCTCTTGCTATAATCTGATGGAAGGCTTAATCTGTGAATAAAAAAATAATAACCCTCATGGGAGCTTTCAGTAGGGCAAAATGACTGATTCATAAAAAGCATGAGTGCTTTAACATACAACAAATGTTTATTAATGTGGAACAAATGGACGAAATACGGACTGTTTGTGAATCATGGACTCCTGTATAGAAGAGGACCTTGAGAACTCAGTCTGTGCTTGCTCTGAGATATGCTTGGCTTCTGACATGATTGTTTGTTTAGTAACCTTTCTAAGGTGCCTGGGAATGTGGGCCAGATAAAGTGGGCAAAAAGCAGACTTGCATTCCATATGAATAACTTGAGTCCTTTGTTTCCAAAATTCAGCTGTTCACTCTTTGACCTATTTTGTTTCTTGTGTCATATTTTTAAATAATTTTTGACGAGGGAGGAGAGTTGTTACAATATGAGCAATTGATACCAGTAATTAATTGTCCTTCTTTCTTGCAGGGCCCCTTTGCCATCTCCCCTCACCCTCTCTAATCTCTTATCTGTCCAGGGAAATGTTTGCCAAATGACTGATTAGACTTTCACAGTAAATTGCATTTTTTGGAGATGATCCTGATAGCATTTTCACAGCTTCCATAGAAGGTTCTGAGATTATATATCTTATCTTCAAGCTGTTTGGTGTCTTTAGTCTAAACTGCATGCTATCTCCACGGCTTTTTGGTGTGTTTTAAATGAGTAAATCCTTTGAAGTTTGGGAGACAGTTTTTCCTGGTCTTTCTAAACTCAGTCAGTACCACACTACTATCTTTCCAGACCATTAGTGATGCAATTCCAGAACCAATTGGATGATTGATTGTTTATAATTAGGAAAACTAGAAGATAAACAAGGTGGGAAAAAAAAGAACTGAAAGAGAACCTGGACTGTGTTCTAGTCTGAATCCTGAATTTTTTGATTGGACTGGTGTTGGGATGAGCAAAGGGTAAATTGTATAGTGTCCAATTTTTCCCTGGGCAACAATCCCCCTGGTCTGCCTTCTGATTCCCAAGCTTTGATATATTCTTGGTCTTTTTTATGAGAAGTCTGCAGCTGTTTTAAGCTACCCAGAGGTCTGGCGATGGAAATGAGAGGACCGTCTTACTGAAACACTCAAGCTCACTGGTTTTGAGATCATGGCTGTGACTTCATGGCTTGGGTTGCCAGAGAGAATGAGAGAGCTTAAATTAGCAGAGTTGGCAGAGGTCTTCTATTAACACTCCACCCCAGCCCTTTCCCATCATCTCTGTCAGGTCACAGAGTGTCTGAGGGTACACAAGGCAGTGCAGGGAAATGTTGAATGGAGCTAGTAACTGGTTAAAGAGTTTTCCCCTTGTGTTGACCCTTGTATCTATTTACCTATAACTGAAATCCACTGATTTTCTTTGGTCTCTAAGGCAACAAAAAGTAAACATTACTTTATCTGAAAATCCTGCATTGTCCTCAGTATTCTGTTATTTTATTTTTTTGGTGCTTTCTATAATCTCTCAAAGATGACTGTCAGTGATTCTAGAATTTCTTCAGGCCCTGGAATCTAACTCATACAGGTTTGAATTGTTGAGGCTACTAGCTCCTTGCATGTCTGGAACTGAAATTCTCTCTTTACATGGTTCTACCCTCTATAGGTTGAAGACTGAGCTCCCTTGTCAAATAGAAAAGTCAAATGGGCACTTCCTCTTTCTCTCCTCCCTCCATTACCACTATACCAACTTTCCCAAGTAAAGACCTTTGCTTTCTTTCCTTGTTTCAAACATACCTTAACAACAACAACAACAACAACAACAACATGCTGACTCTAGTATTTTTCAGAAGTCTCAGCTAATGCTGTACTATAGCTTTCCTGGCACTATTCTAACAAGTTTTTGCTACATGGTGTAAAATGATCATTTGGAGTAGCTTAAATACTCTTATTCTTTTGTTAACTTAACATCCTAATTTTTTCACTTGATATTATATCATGAGAATCTCTTCAAGTCATCAGATTCGTTCATACATACTGTGTTCATTCATTCAATCAGCATTTATTGAGCAGGTACTATGTGTCAGAAACCATCATAAGTGTTGAAGATGTGTTGGAGAAGACAGTAAAAACAGAGCTTAGTATTAGAAGTCACTAAATACTTACACAGGTATTTGATTAATCATAATAGTAAGTGACACAAAGGAAGCACATGTGAACCATGATAGGGAATACATGGGGGACTTTGGCCTAGTCTGTCATGTAAGAGAAACTTCTTTGGGGAGCATGAAGCATAATTTGCTCCATGATTTCCCCTATTTGGGGACTTTATGCTGTTTGCAAACTTGGCTATTTTTAATAAATCTGCAATGAACACCTCTGTGCATAAATGATATTTTTAAAGAATATTCTCATAGACATGTAATTATTGGGTCAAGAATGGATACATATTATTAAAAAGCTTTCTAGAATCAGCAATGCAGAGTTTTGTAGCTGGTAAACGGTCTTGGCCCACCACATATCCAACTACTTTCATTAAAATGATGGGTTAATTTTAAGAAATCAATAAAATTAGTAGTAAAAGCAGTTGGTATGTTACTTTTATTTCTTAGATTTATTTATTCATTTTAGAGAGAACAAGTGAGCAGGAGCGAGAGAGGCAGAACAAGAGGGAGAGAGAATCTCTAGCAGACTCTGCAATGAGTGCAGAGCCCAGTGCAGGGCTCAATCTTATGACCCTGAGATCAGGACCTGAGATGAAGCCAAGAGTTGAATGCTTAACTGACTGCTCCACCCAGATGCTCCAGTTGGTATGTTTCTTGCACATGTTCTAAGCTGATGCTATTCAAAGGGTAGTCCTCTGACTAGTGTAAGTCCTGGAGATGTTGATTAATAGTCTAAGTATAGAAATTGAGAATTAAACATTTAAAAGCCTTTATGGGTGCTCACTTTGGTAGCACATATACTAAAAGCCTTTATAACAGTATGATAAAGTAATTTAATGTTTAAAAATTTGAGTGTGTATATTGTATGCTACGTTTCACTTTATATTTTTCTAGTACTCCATTATTATTATTATTATTATTATTATTATATTATTATTATTATTATTTTACAATGCAAGTATTTGTTCATGATAAATGGGGAGGAAGCAAGTCCTTCCTCACACTTTGTGTGAAAGCTAGTGGAACCCTCTTGATCAGATTTCCTTTTTATAGATCCAAAGTCCCCAGTGCTATATAATGATTCCTCCCCTTCTCATGGGAAACCAACAGGATTAACAAATTTTGACAACAAACATGTGTATTTAAGTTAAGCCACACAAGATCTGTGAATACTTTTCCCAGAAGGATAAAGGACACCTGTTACAACAATTGAGACATGTATTGTTTAGAGAATTTCTGTGAGAAATTTCTTGGTCCAGGAATTATAATTGCTTACTGTTTTATTTTGGCTCTCAGAAGATAGCAAGGTACTTGACCATTGAGCCTGCCTGTATTGGGACAGTGGAATTATGATTAGATGCTGCCATTGCCTGTTGTTTCTTCCCAGAGGAGGTAATGAATGGTGTCAAAAAAACTTCGATCTCTGAAACCTTTTGCCAGTTGTGTCCATAGAGTTTAGCTTAAAAGTTACTTTGTGTTCTTATCCCCAATAATAGAGACTAGAACTGTTAAGATATTTGAGATGATGAATAAATTGCACCAGTCAGGGGCTGAAACTAGTGTGGATGATATCTGCATCCCATTTTGTATGGTACTGGATGGAAAATAAAAGGAACCACAAAATGATTTTTTGCTGATTTGTCTTAAAAAACAAAAACCAGACTTAGTTCAGAGAAAAGGGCTCACCCATAATATTGGTGAGGTCCCCAACATGTGAGAACTGTGTTTTCCAAAAACTCTGCCCACCACCAATTTGCTGGTCTTTATAAAGAATCAAGCTTTTGAATTTTATCTATCTATCTATCATCTATCTATCTTTGCTTATCTTGCATTAAAAAGAAAACAAGGCAGTAATGAGTTGAAGTGTTGACTCTGAAGTCAGACTGCGTGGGTTTAAATCCTAGACTCTACATTTTAGTAGCTGGTGATCTAGTTTGAGTTGTTTCCCTCTCAGTGCCCCCAGCTTTTGCATCCACATAGTGGTGATAATAAAGGTAAAGAGAAACTCCAGGTAAGGTATCTAACACACAGCTCTGAACACAATAGGCACTCAATAAATGTTAGCTGTTCCTATTCTTATGATAAAATTCATTGAAAGAAGTTCTATTAAAAAGGAAGGAAGGAAGGGTGGGAGGGAAGCAAGATCACAAAGCAATGGAAGACTTGTCACAGGCTTTGGGCCTGACTGTGCCATTTATTAGGTGTGTGATCCAAACAGTCATGTGATACCACTGAACTTCAAGGTCCTCTTCTCTTTTGTAGGTGGAATGATGTTAATAATACCTGCCTTATAAGGTGGTTGTGAGACAAATGAGCTAATGTATGGGTAGGAGCCTTGTAAGTAGTAAGAATGATAGGGGTGTGGGTAATCTCACTCGGCAGTTTTTCCTTTGGTATGGTTTTCCTTGGTCATGTGCCTGCTTGAACTGGCTCTTGGAGAAGGTGGAGCCTTTCTGAGTTTGGGGCTTCAGGGCTGGGGGCTTTCCCCTTCTTCTGGGCTTCTGTGCAGCAATTGTTCATTGAGACCAATGGGTAGACCCCACCTACTTGGTTCCTTGTAATTGAGAGGCGAAGGTTACTGCTGGATATCTGTGTGTACATTTTCTGAATTGCTTCATCAGAACAATGTGCCCATAGATGAGGAAAAGCTTGGTCTTGGGCCATCTGCATTTGGTCTATCTGTGTAGCCTTCTTTGGAAATGGAATTGTGAGAACTGATAAGTTGAGTCTCTTTTAAAAAAATTTAAAAGATGACTCACAGATGAAGAAACAGACTAAGACCCCAGAGGCCAAGAGTTCCAGTCCCATCTGTGTCACAACTTGTTAGTGAAACCAGGCAAATAGCTTAATCACTTGGTGGCTTCATTTTTTGGTTGATAAGATGTGGTATGGCAGTGCTATACTATATGTTGGCAAATCGAACTTCAATAAAATATATATATATATATGTATATATATATATATATATATATAAAACAAAAAATGTAGTATGACAGTACTAACCTACCTTGCTAGAGCATTATAAAAATACAATTAATATTTTCCCTGCATATATATTTCAGCTACTCACTGCTTCCAGGACTCCCTGGTTTAGGGTATGTTGAACACTTGAAAAGGGCACATTTTCCTACTGCATTTTGACTAGATTCTCCAGAAGTTCTTTTTTCATGAATTTTCTCAATTCCATTCTGTTAGCTGTTTACTAAATAACACTGATTTTGTTTCTTTGCCTCTAAAGGCCATCCTGTTTCCACATTAAAAATAAATGCCCAGAATGAATCCACAGGAAAGGTCCTGGGAGACTCTTAGGAAATACTGAAGCAAGACATGGTGTTGACAGTGCCAGCAATTCTTAATATTAAAACAGGAATTAGTGAGAAGTCCCAGCAAGCCACAATGCTTGTAGACAGGCTTCAGGGCTTCCAACTCCTAACACTCCGCTGGGCACATTGCAGGCCTTCATGGAAGAGACATGAATTCATTGCCCACAATAGCCTGTTGTTCTTCACTATTAAAACAGTCATCATTTTCTTCCTGAGTTTTAGTAGGCAACAATTATATTTATCTCTGCTCCAACTAAAACCTCAACTTTACTGGCTATAAAAGAATAAAATCTCTGTAAACCCAGCACAGTGAGAACAGGAGAAGAAACAACAGCAGACAAGAAGATAAATTTTGAGAAGACAGAAAACAGATGAGGTGGTATCTAACTTTGAACAGAGAAAGCAGAATGAGTGCTGAAAGCCAAGTAATATGTACTAGAGAACCACAGGAGGACTGGCGAATTACAGTCCGGTTTTTCTGTTGGCAGGGAGAGGGTAGAGCTGAAAATGAGAGACCTGGGTTAGCAAAACTATCCCCTTCCTTAGTCTGTGCAACTGGCCTTCCCAGTCACAGCCAATCACAGGTATCCTACCACAAGAGGTACAGTTCAAGGGGCTCAGGACTTCTGGACTTCAGTTAGAAAATAGGGTGTAGTGAGGAGGGGGGTCTGTGAACAGGAAGGAAGAGCTGCATACTGAATGATAAGATCTCCTATCCAACTTGGCCCCAGAATGCTCGCAGCCAGGTTTCTATACCTGAAGCAGGAAGCTGGGGGAAATGGACAAGCTCCACCTCTATGGGGGAAATGGACAAGCTCAAGAGGGATGGCCTGCAGAAACAAATTTAGGAGTCTTCCAGCAAAAGAGCTGGATCTCTGCTAGATCAACCAATGATGAAATCTACTTGTGATATCAAACTCCTCCCTGCCACATAGGCAAAGCTTCCAATCACCCAGGAACCACCAGAAATTAAAAGAATGGCTCAGTAGCAAAAAAAAAAATAAACAAAATAAACAAAAAGAAAAAAAAACCCCTAAAGCAGGGGAGACAAAATTAAGAAACAGATGAAAAATAGGAAGAAAAATTTAATTAACATTTTTTAGAAAACACAGATTTTGAGTCAGAAGGTGAAAGGAAAAAAAATACTGTTTTTACTTTTTTATCCATCAGAATGGTTGTTTCTGGTTTTGCTTTTGTTGTTTTAAATATATTGAACTATAACTGAATAACTATAAACTGTACATATTAAAATGTGCAATTTGATTATTTTGGACATTTGTATGCACACGTGAAACTGTCATGATAATCAAGAACATGTATGTTTCTATCATTCCCCAAAGATTCCTCACACCCCTTTGTAATTTCATTCTCCTTCTGTGTCCATCTCCAGGCACCCATGAGTTTTTTTAACTGAAGCTATCACTTAACTTTCACTTTCTAGAAATGTAGGTAAATCGAATCATACGAGTACTCTTTTTTTTGTCTGGCTTCTTTTACTCAGCATGATGATTTTAGAATCAATGATGCTGCTGCATGTATCGATAGTTCGTTCCCTTTGAGTAGTATTACATTTAATGGATATCCAGAATTTGTTATCCCTTCACAATGTTGATGGACATTTCCAGTATTGGGCAATTACAAAAAAGTTGCGGTAAACATGTATGTCTTTGTGTAGACATGTTTTCATTTCTCTTTGATAAATACCTAAGAGTGGAATAGCTAGTTGTATGTTAGGTGCATGTTTAGCTTTTCAAGAAATGATCAAACTGTTTTCCAAAGTGATTGTACTATTTTACATTGTATCAGCAACGTATGAGAGTTCCAGTTATTTTTTTTTAAAGGTAGTATTCATCTTGCCTTGCAACCTTTTTTTTTTAATTTTTATTTATTTATGGTAGTCACAGAGAGAGAGAGAGAGAGAGGCAGAGACACAGGCAGAGGGAGAAGCAGGCTCCATGCACCGGAAGCCCGATGTGGGATTCGATCCCGGGTCTCCAGGATCGCGCCCTGGGCCAAAGGCAGGCGCCAAACCGCTGCGCCACCCAGGGATCCCGAGAGTTCCAGTTATTATACATCTTGGCCAGTGCTAGTTATGGGCAGTCTTCTTAATTTTAGTCATTTTAATAGGTGTGTAAAACTTTATTGTACTTTTAGTTTTCCTTTTGCTGATGAATAATGAAGCTGAGCTTCTTTTTATGTGCTTCCTGGGTATTTGCATATCATATTTGTGAAGTGTTCAAATGTTTTATCCATTTTAAAAAGTAGGTTATCCTATTACTGACTTTTTTATTTTTTTCTATTACTGATTTTTATAAGAATTCTTTATATATTTTAGATATAAGTTTTTATATGGGTCATGAATATTTTCTTAAATTATGATAGGTGTTGCACTTTTCAAATAGTTTTTATGCATCTGTTGAAATCATACGGTTTTTCTCCTTTATTCTGCTGATACGGTGAATAATACTTGATTTTTTTTTAATGTTAAGTCAACCTTACATTTTGGAATTGAGTTTATTTGGTCATGATGTAGTGTTCTCTAAAAACATTTCTGAATTTAATTTGCTAATAATTTGTTAAGAGTTTTTTGTCTATACTCATGAAGGATAGTGATCTTTATTTCTTTTTTTCTGTGATATTTTTGTCAGATTTTGGTAATTAGGGTTATGCTGGCCTCATAAAATAAGTTGGGCAATATTCCCTCCTCCCCTATATTCTGAAAATGTTTGGTATAAGATTGGTATTATTTTCTCCATGAATGCTTAATTGAATTTACCGCTAAAATAATCTGCACCAGAGATGCCTGGGTGGTTCAGTGGTTGAGCGTCTGTCTTTGGCTCAGGTTGTGATCCCGGGGTCTTGGGATAGCTTCGCATCAGGTTCCCTACAGGGAGCCTGCTTCTCCCTCTGCCTATGTTTCTGCTTCTCTCTATGTGTCTCTCATGGATAAATTAATAACATCTTTTAAAAAAATCATCTGCACCTGGAGTTTTATTTTTGGAAAGATATTTATAACAAATTCCATTTTTATACAGATAAGGGGCTATTCAGTTCTATTTTTTTGTATCAATTTTGGTAAGTTGTATTTTTCAAGAGTTTTCATTTAATCTAAATAGTTGAATTTATTAGCATGAATTTTTAATATCATTCTTTTTATTCCTTAAACGTCTGTAGGACCTGTGGTGATAACTTCCTTTTTATTCCTCATATTGGCAATTTCTATCCTTTCTCCCTTTCTCTCAATTACTAGGTTGGGGTTTGTCAAATTTGTTGATCTTTTTGAAAACCAGCTTTTGGCTTTGATCATTTTCTGTTTTATCTGTCTGTTTTCTAGTCCACTAATTTCTGTCCTTTATCATTCTCTGACTTTTAAAAATGTCTTCCTTATGTAATATATGCATTTTAAAGCTATTTTAGCTGAATTCATCTTCATTTAGCTCAGAATATTTCCAGTTGCCCTTGTAATTTTGTCTTTCACTCATGAATTATTTAGAAGGGTGTTTAATTTCCAGTTATTTGGGGTATCCCTAGGTACTGTGTTATTATTGATTTCTTATTTAATTCCATTGTGACCAGAAAATACATAGCGTGTATTTCAGTCCTTTAACATTCATTGACCTGTTTTATTGTCCAGCATATGGTTTGTCTTTGGGCAGTTGAAGACAGTATGTATTCTGCAGTTGTTAGATATTGCCTTGTTTAAATGTCTATTAGATGGCGATTGATAGTGTTATTCACATATTCTATGTCTATGGAGATATTTTGTCTTGCTTTGCTCTGAATTGCTTACTAATGAGTATTAAAGTCTCGGTAGAATTCTGGAACTGTTTCTTCAGCTGTGTCAGGTTTTTTTTTCACATATCTTGTTATTAAATGCATACATGTTTGTAAGTATTACATCTTCCTAATAAATTAATCCTTTTAAAAAAGATTTTATTTATTTATTCATGAGAGACACAGAGAGAGAAGCAGAGACAAAGGCAGAGGGAGAAGCAGCCTCCATGCAAGAAGCCTGATGTGGGACTCGATCCCAGGACTCCAGGATCACACCCTGAGCCTAAGGCAGAGGCTCTACTGCTGAGTCACCCAGGCATCCCAAATTAATCCTTTTGTGATCACAAAATACCTATTGCTTTTTTAAAAAGCTCTCAGAAAATGAAGATGTGATAACTGAAATTTTAAAATATGTATGTTGAAAGCAGATTCAGAAGATAAAATTACAGACATTCTCCCTAGCAAGTAGAATAACAAAACCCCAGAAAACAACAGTGTTGGAAAATGGTAGGTAAATAATAAGGACCTAACAGAAGCACTCAAGGAGTTCCAGCATTCAAAGAATAAGAAGTAAAAACAAAACAGAACAGTATAGGTGGAAATTACCCAAGAAATAATATCAGCATGTTTCGTGTAAGTGAAGGTCACAGTTAATCAGATTCAAAGGGCCTTCCTAAGTTCCATCATAGTGTAGGTTGAAGAACTACACTAAGGCATATTAGTGGGTGTTTTAGAGACCCCTTTCTTTTTGCTCTACTGATTTAGTGGGAATGATTTTAGCCATAGGAGAAATACTTCCTTTTCAGTTCCTGAGCTTTGTCCTCAGTTCACCTGAAATTAGACTCATAGCTGGAGCAGTCCTGCCAAGAATTCAAAGCCGCCTTCTTCCCCTCACCCAGGTTTCTGGTTTGACTTGAGTCATGTAAATCTTTGAAATGTTCTTAGTCCTCAAGCACTTAGGCGCCAGGAATCTTTGTTTAACCACTTTAGCGAGTTAATCCCCAGGTTGTGCTGTAAGTCTGTTACCAGATTCAATTAAGAATAATGTCCTGTATGCTTCTTGAGGAGAATATTTGCCCCTACATGTGATAAGACCTAATGGTTAGCCCTGGAACACTTAGTCGTTAATAGCCTTAAGCATTTTGGGAAATAATTTTTAAATTAGGTATAATGAGTTAAATTATTTTGAAGGTCATCCAAATGAGGGTACCTGGGCCAGCAGTGAAGGCGCTGGGCAGATGTGAGGGCCTGGGATTATGCATGCCCCTGCCAGCATGGCTGCTGCTGCTTTTCCCCAGCTCTGGGATAATTGTTTATAGCCACAGTTTTCTGGGACCATACCAGTAGGGACAGTCAGGACTTGGCCTTAACTCACATTTGCATGCAGCTCTCAGCCACTTCTTAATTTCACTTTGGTTCAGATTCATATCCCATCTCATTTAAAAAGACTTTTAAATCTTTACCCAGCCAGCGGTGGGACTCTGCTGCATTTCCAACTCTTACCTCCTGAAGCCACCACCACTGCTGCTCCTCAGCTGTACCAGCTGACTTAGAACTTTACAGACTGTTTCTCCAGTGATTACAGCTTCTGGCCACCTAGAGTGGCAAGTGAGCACAACTCTTCACACTTCCAGAGGTAGTCTTGTTCTTCCTGTTTTACACACCTCAGTCGAGGACATTTGAACAGGTTGGAACCAGTACTCTTTTCATTTGAAGACACTTTTATCTGTAGTGTCACCAAGCATCTTCCTTGCTGATGCTGGCCTGATGCCCCAGGTTAAGGCCCAGGCTTTTGGCCCTATCTCAGAGAATTTTCTGCCTTTCTAGAGCAATGCTCCTCCCAACCCCCTTATCCCTTCCTCTTGCCCCCAACCACCCACATTTGAGACAGGAGCTTCTTTGCCTCCCACTTATTACTAAGGACTGATAGTCCTGGTCTGGTTGCTAATTTTGATGCTTTCATTACTGTTTTATCCCAATAAGCCTTAAGATGTTATGCAATACAATTTCTCTTGTCTTAGAGCTGTCAAGAGTTCTCAAGGGAATGATACAGATGAAGGCATCCCTTGGAACTCTTTCTACTAATCATAGTTAACATTTACTCAGCACCTACCATGTGTGAGGCACTATTGCTAAACATGTCACTTACATGATCTCATTTAATCTTCACCAAAACCCTATGAATTCATTTTACATGTGAGAAAATCCTGGCTTAGAGACTCTAAGAAACTTGCCCTAAATTTGCAGAAGAAAAATAGCCAAGCAGAGATTAGAATCTAGGTTTCTCGGAACCCAGAACCCATGCTCTTAATCACTCAGCCATTTGGTCTCATACAGGAAAGAACTAGAATACTAGCCATTCCAATGCAGAAAGACACACAGTAGTCCACATTCATGTCTGTGTGGACTCATTTACATTTTATTTTAATTCAGGTAAGTTTATTTGTTATCATCACTGTGATTACCACAATGAGGATAGAGAGGGAGTTCAGAAATTTCTCTTCCCCTAGAAATTTGAGAGACTAGACATATACACAAGCAGTTAAATACTACATAATGAGATTTCATTGAGTCTAAATAACACAATAGGATGGAGTAGTGACAAAGCAAGGAATCTACAATTGGCAGTTTAGGCTTGGCAGGGAAGAGTTAGGCCTCAGGATGTTACACAGTAACTGAAATGCAGAAATCAATGGTCTGGTGTAGCTGCAAAGGTTTTCATGGAGATGGGTGGACTTGAACTTACCCTGAACCAATGAGATTTTGGTGTTTGTAAATGTGGAAAGGAAATTCTAAATAAGGAAAAAATGATCAAAGACAGGGAGAAGCAAATGACTGTGGGCATTTGAGAAGGCATCAAGATGGGCCAGATTGGAAAGTAGCCCACGTTGGGGAATGGTGGAGGATAAATTTGGAAAGGATCTTGAGTGTCATATTCAAAAGTTTGAAATTAAATTTGAAAGCAGTAGGGGATCACAGAAGGCATTTGAGTATAGGAAAGATAGGCCAAAAAATTCATATGGAATGTTTTTTTTCACAGCATGGATTGTTTCATCATATCAAAGAGGTTAGAGTCAAGGTGTTAGCACTGAACTCCAGAAAATTAGGTTCTGTTATCCATTTAGCATTAAAGCCACATTCTTCCTGCCCAGATTTTTCCCTAAACTGCAGAAAAACCTTATGTGGAAAGGGAGAGCTCGTTCGCTGGCTCAGAGTAAAAGAGGTAGGTGATTTTAGTAATAGGAGTCATTAGTTATGATAATGCCCCTGTCCAATATAGGGATGTACCTGCCAAAAGAATGACAATGCTTGTTTCAGGCAGCCAAAACATGCTGTTTCTCTTAGGCAGTGTTAGAGACTCACTGACAAAGTCCTGTTCTTTGCTTCCCCTTTTCCTAGATTCCAAGCAGACTATATATATTAAAAAAAAGAAAGATTTTATTTATTCATGAGAGACAGAGAGAGAGAGAGAGAGAGGCAGAGACACAGGCAGAGGGAGAAGCAGGCTCCATGCAGGGAGCCCAACATGGGACTTGATCTCGGGTCTCCAGGATCATGCCCTAGGCCGAAGGCGGCGCTAAACCACTGAGCCACCTGGGCTACCCTATATATTTTTTTCATTGTTTCCTCAGTCAGGAGACTTTACAGTTTACTTAGTTATAAATTGATTTACATTAACAACATTCACATCTTGAGGGTGCAGACAGGTCAGCCCAGCTCTTTGAAATGCTTTGATTTGTGGATTCAGTTGGATTCATCTGTTTTCCTTGCTGGTTGAGGAGCTGAGGGACACTATAATCTCAGGAGTCACTTTTGCTGGAAGCTGGTTTCATTCATTCTAAATTGATAATACTTTCTACTTCAGAGAACTTTCTTACTCCCAAGTTCTGGAAGAGGTAGGGCTACTTTGAATCTTGTAGCTTTTTTTGCTTCTCTTCATAAAATATGAGCCATTATGGTGCTATTAGCATAATTTGTGATTTTTCTGTCCTGTGAATCTATGAGTGGCATGAAGAAATCTCTTTGTTTTTTCCTTTTGTGGATTCAAAACCTAATTATAGATAAGCTGTTATAGACTACCTGTGTCATTCTAGCAAGTAATATTTCAAATTTTCATTTACAAACTTCCCAGGTCATCATAGCAGGAGACAGGTGATACCTGAGATGTTTCTTCACAAACTTTTCATCAAAATACCCATGAAATGATACCAAAAAAAGTAAAAAAAAAAAAAAAAAAAGGAAGGATGATAGATACTAAATTTAAGTGGAGAAAGGCCACATGCTGAGGTCCACAGGGAATGTCTACTAATGTAATTGTCAGTAGGATGGATTTTACAAAATATGCACCCTGTGCACTGAACTCAAGAAGCCCATCTGGTGCTGAAAGATGCACATGTACCTTTCCCCTCTCATTTGCCCTTGACAATTTCAGGACCTTGCAGTTGCACTGGCCAGAATAGCAAATGGTCCAACTGGAAGGAAACCATCCTCTGACCTAGCTAGAGTCAAATCCAGAGTCATGCCTCCCACCCAACCTATCAATTTCTTTTTTTCTATATTCATTTAGAGATATGGCTCCCAGACCACAGCCAGGAAGGAGGTAGATGGAGATAAGCAGAGAATGTTTTGTGTCCTGGAATGGCTGATTATGTAATATAAAGTACCACTATTTATGTAATAAATAAGTACCATTATTTATGTAATATAAAGGGAAGAGGCAAGAAGAAGGCAGGGGGACAATGCATGCTGGAGGGCATATAATCTTTTATATACTGCCCTCTAAAAAGAACCCAGCAGATTGCCTCTTGGTCTCTCTCTTCCTAGTTAGAAATTATAACAGATAGAGCAGGAAAAGCCCCACCCAGCAAACACCAGTAGCTAAATATCTGGTACACCCTGAAACCTGAAGCAGGTACCGTGTGAGTCAGTTTGCCCTTCAGATCTGCTTTGCTATCCCCAAGAGGAAAATGAGGGAGTATTAAGACTCTTCACCAGTATTATCTATTGACAAGTGCCAGACTTGAACATACTATTTGCTTCTATGTCTATGAATAGATAGAAAGATGCCCAAAGGAAACCTAAGAAAAGAATACTACAGTATAAGAGACAGGAAGCTTTTCTATTAAAATTTGAAGTAGGCTTATATGTTTGGGAATAATTTCTCCAGGAAAAATAAAAACTAGCAGAAATATTTTTGGTATTTTCGAAAAGATGCAAGAAGGTAGAGCCACTGTTAGATAGGAATCAGAAGCCAGCAGGAGAAGAAAGACTGGGATGAAAGATGATTTGCAAAGGCTGAAATAAGAAATGAGGGTAATATGCCAATAGAGTAATAACAGAATTCAAGCCTGTACTGAAGAGAGTAAATATAGAGAAGACTACAGAAACAAAATGATAAAGTGGAGGCAAAATAAGGAATGAAAGGACCAAGATGAAAGTGTTGAGAGAGAAGACAGGAAAAATTACATTTACTCCCAATGAAGAAATGGAACAAAATACTGGATACAGTGGTCAAGCATATGTCAAAAGAAATCTTTTCAGAGCTGAAAAAGATCTTAGATAAAATTAACAGACCCAAATAGAGATGTATCTTTTAAAAGGTTTGTGTTACCAGGTTAAGGAATCTTTCAGGCATTTGGACAGAAATGAACAGGTTATTAATGAAACAAACACTCACCTGGGCTCAGACTTCTTTACCCTGAAAGCTAAAAAACTTGGAGAAGATAAGGTTGTGTCTCAAGAATGTCATATTTGCCTAATGTGATGTTTATGTACAAAGACTGTAGGAACTCACCAGATTTACAAGGAAGTGAAAAATATAGCCCACATGGCCTCTTTAAAAGAAAAAAAGTATTTCAAGTTGCAGTCCAATTAATCAACAGGTAAATTGCTATGAGGACACACTAACAAAAGTACAGAATGACTTGCAGTGAGCAATTGGAAATTATTAGAAAATATTTTTAAAGTTTTGAATATGATTACAAAACTGTATACAAAAGCTAATATCTATTGTTGAAAAAAGATTTACTTAGGTCTAAAAACCTGAAATTAGATGAGCAAAGGCTGATAAAAGGGGAAAGAGGAATACATTTCAGGTTTTCCACAGTGAGCTGGTGTTTTTTCTATGATTATGGAAAAAATATAAAATGTTATTACTTAATGTGAGATAATATTTTCTCTGACCAAGTGGTTTTAGTTTGAAATCCAGCTTCTCCAAGAGAGTGCTTTCCAAGCCAGCTTATCTCTAAAACTGAAATTATTATAGGATCAGGTGGGCCATGTATCTGGCTTCAGTTGGCAATGAAGGAAATCCTGATAAGCTGAAGCTTTAAGAAACTACATAAAGAGACAAGGTATATAAATGGTTTTCTTTCTTCTGGTCTAATTTTTTTTTCAACTGAAGAAAAATGCTGGCATCACTGCTGCTCACTGAATGTGAGCAGTAGTCAGTGTAAATGAAAACTAGGTTGGCTTTGGTGAAATGAATTTTCTCACTTTATATGTTGGTTTTAAAAAAAGTTCTTTATTGCTTATGAGAGTTTGCTCAGAAGTTTATGAGTTGCAATTGAACCAAGGAAAGAATTTTTAAGTAAATTTCTTTCTTTATGGTTTTGGTCTTTGTTGAAGCTCTAATTTGAAGTGAGAGGGACAAGGACTCTTGTGAATTTTTACATGTCATGTTCTTCATAGAATGGGCATGGGAGTGAGAAACTAGAAGTTATCAGTATGATGAATGTAAGAAATAATTGTGACTTTTAAAAAACACTAAAGCTTCCATCTAAATCATTATCTTTCCCCATCTTTACTGTGATATTTTTCTTTGCTGAATATATCTATACTAACTATGGTTGTTAAAAGAAAAAAAAAGGGGGATCCCTGGGTGGCGCAGCGGTTTGGCGCCTGCCTTTGACCCAGGGCGCGATCCTGGAGACCCGGGATCGAATCCCATGTCGGGCTCCCAGTGCATGGAGCCTGCTTCTCCCTCTGCCTGTGTCTCTGCCTCTCTCTCTCTCTCTCTGTGTGACTATCATAAATAAATAAAAATTTATAAAAAAAAAAAGAAAAAAAAGTGCTGGAAGAGATTTGGAGAAAATCCATAATATTGTGCTGCAAATGTTTGGTTACTTGGGGAAATCTTGCTGCTACCTTTTTTTTTTTTTTTTACAGATTTTATTTATTTATTCATGAAAACAGAGAGGGAGGCAGAGAGAGGCAGAGGAAGAGCAGGCTCCCTACAGAGAACCTGATGTGGGACTTGATCCCAGTACCCCAGGATCATGACCTGAGCCAAAGTCAGATGCTCAGCCACTGAGCCACCTAGGTACTCCCTAATTTTTAATAAAAACAGAAGAGCCAGTTCTTAGCCAGGATGGAATTAACAACCTCCTCTGCCCTGTAATCCTCCAAAACTTCTAATTAATTCTGTCACTGATTGCTGACAGCTCCCCTGTGACTTCCCATCTTTAAACGTTTCAAGAATGTAGAGGATGGATATAGTAAGGGTAGTAGAGAGTCACATAGGGACATTTGTAGACTATAAATTATCTAAAACCATTCATCATTGGGGTAAAAAGGGTTTTTCTCCAAAGGGTTTGTTTAGCACATATTTGTGCATTGTACAAATGTGGTACAAGTCTTGCAGGGTAGGAATTTTAAAAGATGTGTAACATCACTGTATACCAAGAGCCAACCAATGGTTGTGATAACTTACAGTGTACATAGACTCCACTAGTTGTACAGAAGACACAAAATAAATAGGAATCTCAGTCTCTGCTTTCAATGAAGTGGAAAACATGTTAGGGAGAGCATCATAGTATAAATTAAATGATTAGCAAATGTCAAATATAAATCTGAGTTGTATCATCTTCTCTGTGCCTACATTTATTCCTCCATAAAAGAGGAATGATAAAACTATTTATCCCAATAGGGCCTGGTACATACAAAGTGCCCAAGAGAAGTTAGCTCATTATTATGGTTATTTGTTATTATTATTTTATAAATGTAGTAGTAGGTAAGAGAAAGAAGTGATCAGTGTGTGCCGCAGCCATGAAGAAAATTTACTTAAATAATTGATATTTGATCTGGACCTTTGACTGATGGGTAAAATCTAGCAAGCTGGTGATCGGAACAATGCAAAGGTCATCTGAAGTGGGAAAATAATAGCCGTGGAGGCATGGGGGTTGCTGCCTTCACAGTTAAGATGACAGTTCCAACTGGTTGAATGGATGTGGTATTGGTCTTTGTGGGAAAGAAAATTGACTAGATAGGGTGGGGTAAGATTATGGAGGCTTTACAAGTCAGGCAAAGGAGTTTGAGTTGTGATAAGATCAACAATGAATTGTCTAAACTTGAGTGAAAAAGTAATGTGATGAAGAGTCTCGTAGTGGGGGACAGGATCATTGGAAGGAGTGGACCACTGGTGTCAGGGAGGCCAAAC
This sequence comes from Nyctereutes procyonoides, assembly GCF_905146905.1. Taxonomy (NCBI): domain Eukaryota; kingdom Metazoa; phylum Chordata; class Mammalia; order Carnivora; family Canidae; genus Nyctereutes; species Nyctereutes procyonoides. The sequence continues at coordinate 44,913,671 of NW_026575139.1, read as the reverse complement.
AGAAGGCTGTTATGACAGCCTAGTTGAACCATAAGCAGGGCTGGGCTGGGGGAATAGGGAGTCAGATATAGTAAAGGAACTAGGAAGTAGTGCCAAGCTGGGGGAAAACAGCAGAGCAGTGAAGGAGAAGACTATGTTTTAAGATCTGTGCCACATTCTCTGAGCCCAAAACCAGGATGCAGGGTTGACGCATACATGTGTGTTAATAGAACAGTTGAGGCTGGATAATTGAAAAGATCATGAAAAATTAGACTTATAGGACCATAAGTACATGGCCAAGTAGAAAACCAAGACTAATAATAAAGTGGAAAAGAACATGAAGAGAAGGGTGCCCATCCTCTTCTATGTTCTTTTATCTTCTATCTATTATATAACTGTATTCCTAGACTATCCACTGGAAAAAAGACAGTCTCTTCAATAAATGGTGCTGGGAAAATTGGACATCCACATGCAGAAGAATGAAACTAGACCACTCTCTTGCACCATACACAAAGATAAACTCAAAAAGGATGAAAGATCTAAATGTGAGACAAGAATCCATTAAAATCCTAGAGGAGAACACAGGCAACACCCTTTTTGAACTCGGCCACAGTAACTTCTTGCAAGATACATCCATGAAGGCAAGAGAAACAAAAGCGAAAATGAACTATTGGGACTTCATCAAGATAAGAAGCTTTTGCACAGCAAAAGATACAGCCAACAAAACTGAAAGACAATGTACAGAATGGGAGAAGATATTTGCAAATGGCGTATCAGATAAAGGGCAAGTTTCCAAGATCTATAAAGAACTTATTAAACTCAACAGCAAAGAAACAAACAATCCAATCCTGAAATGGGCAAAAGACATGAAGAGAAATCTCACAGAGGAAGACATAGACATGGCCAACAAGCACATGAGAAAATGCTCTGCATCCCTTGCCATCAGGGAAATACAAATCAAAACCACAATGATACCACCTCACACCAGTGAGAATGGGGAAAATTAACCAGGCAGGAAACCACAAATGTTGGAGAGGATGCGGAGAAAAGGGAACCCTCATGCACTGTTGGTGGGAATGTGAACTGGTGCAGCCACTCTGGAAAACCGTGTGGAGGTTCCTCAAAGAGTTAAAAATATTTCAAAAGAAAAAAAAAGAGAGTTAAAAATAGATCTGCCCTATGACCCAGCAATTGCACTGCTGGGGATTTACCCCAAAGATACAGATGCAATGAAACGCTGGGACACCTGCTCCCCAATGTTTATAGCAGCAGTGTATAACAATAGCAATGTTACAATAGCAATAGCAGCAATGTATTCACAATAGCCAAACTGTGGAAGGAGCCTCAGTGTCCATCGAAAGATGAATGAATAAAGAAGATGTGGTCTATGTATACAATGGAATATTACTCAGCCATTAGAAACGACAAATACCTGCATTTGCTTCGATGTGGATGGAACTGGAGGGTATTATGCTGAGTGAAGTAAGTCAGTCGGAGAAGGACAAACATTCAAACATTATATGGTCTCATTCATTTGGGGAATATAAAAAATAGTGAAATGAAAGGGGAAAGGAGAAAAAATGAGTGGGAAATATCAGGGAGGGAGACAGAACATGAGAGACTCCTAATTCTGGGAAACGAACTAGGGGTGGCAGAAGGGGAGGTGGGCAGGGGGTGGGGGTGACTGGGTGACGGGCACTGAGGGAGGCACTTGATGGGATGAGCACTGGGTGTTATTCTATATGTTGGCAAATTGAACACCAATAAAAAATAACTTTATAAAAAAATATAACTGTATTCCCACTGGGTAGAAAATTAAGACTTAGGAAGCAACCATTGGCTTAAAAACCAGGACTGTAATAATCTATTTTGTATATGTGTATCTTCCATTAGTACGTATGGTGCTTGAAGGTAAGATTGCATTGTGTTTACATCTACAATTGAGATGTTTGGTGTCCTACCTGGGCCCTAGGTGCAAATTCTGGCACTGCCACTCTAGTTGAGTGAGTTACTGAAACTTTCTATGCTTTAGCTTCCTTATGAGTAAAATGGAATAATAATAGTATCTACCTCACAGTAATATTGTGAGGCTTATGAGAGGTAACATATGCTAAGTGCTTAGAACAGTGCCTGGTGAGTGTGAGATATTATCTGTGAGGAGTTGTGGTGGTGGCGGTGGGTTATGGTGTACTGGTGAGGATAGTAGTTCACTTTACCCTAGTCATGCAAACATTGTAACTCATTGTCAGGAAATGGATCTCCAACCAGTATGTTGAAAGTGTGGCTGTAAAAGACAATTCCTGTGAAACCACATATGATACTAGAAAACATTAAATATTGGGAGAATAGATATCAGAGGGTACCTATTAAGGTCAATATCTTAAGTTTCAGAGCGTGTTTCCTTGATATGTCATTCATGCAGTGAGCATTTATTTTTCTTAAGATTTTATTAATTTATTCATGAGAGACACAGAGATAGAGAGACAGAGACACAGGCAGAGGGAGAAGCAGGCTTCATGCAGGGAGCCTGATATGGGACTCGATCCTGGGACTCCAGGATCACGCCCCAGGCAGGTGCTAAACTGCTAACCACCCAGGGATCCCCTGCAGTGAGCATTTAATGAAAACCATGCAGATTGCATGTCATATAGCACTTGATAGGTAAGAGTGAAAACACTAGGTACCCACTCTTTGCAAGAGTAGAAGGTATAAAGGATACCAACACTTCACAAGTTAATATCATTTAAATTCCAAGTTAGAGCTCCTTTAGATCATGTTTTCCCTAATCATACAAGTTGCCTTTTATTATAGCTCTTACACTGCAGACAAGCTATATCCTAGATCCTGAAAAGTGGTCCGATTACAATAAGCATGTACAGTCAAAGGAGAACTCTCAGTCACTTGACTGAAAACTGGAAAGCATTAGAGTGTTTTCTGGCATGGGGGCTCCTCCAAATGCTTTCTGGAATGGGCCATTAAGCCAATAAATCAGTAACAAAGATTAGGGCATATTCAGAACTGGCCCTTTTGTTTTTCCAGGAACTGGCCCTAATTTGTATTATGTTTAATTTGTTTGCTTCAGGTTATGCTTTATAATTGTATTTTCCCTTGGGTGTACCTAAAGGCAGGCATTTCAGGTGGTCAGGTATGGTGATCAAAATCTCAGCTTATGTCATTTATCAAAGGAGTTGGAAGTTTCAGGGATTGGAGAATGGAGCTCATTTCAGTATAGAAAAGAAAAACGTGTCTAGCAAAAGATAACAATCTGAACTCGATTAGTGCTTTTCATGACATAAAAGAGATGCTGCCTCCAATAGAATTATCTGGCTTTACCCACCTTCTTTAGGCTCAAATCCAGATGTTCCTTAGAGCCATTTGCTGACCACCTGAAATGTTGACTGGGGCTTATGTCATGGTTCATGGGCAGGATGCTCCCTTTTTCTGGAGCCAGCCCCAGCAGCACATGTTGTCGTGGAGACTGCAGAAGTGCACATCCACATTTGACTATGGGCCATGTACTCCTTCCTGGGCTAGTGAAGAGGCTCCCCATTTCATATTTCTAGAACAAAACTTGAAGTGCTGCAGAGCGATCTGAAAGATTTGTGTAGGTGTTCCCAGGCCCTGTCTTTACAAGGTAATCAGAATTAGGTCTTTTTCTCCCTCTGTCTCTGCTCATTGAAAATCACTGGGAGGGGTCCCTGGGTGGCGCAGCGGTTTAGCCCCTGCCTTTGGCCCAGGGCGCGATCCTGGAGACCCGGGATCGAATCCCACGTCGGGCTCCCGGAGCATGGAGCCTGCTTCTCCCTCTGCCTATGTCTCTGCCTCTCTCTCTGTGTGTGTGTGTGACTATCATAAATAAATAAAAATTAAAAAAAAAGAAAGTCACTGGGAATAGTTAACTTTAGAAATGCCACAAAATTCTTACAAAGTGGGAGAATCTGTCTGAAGAACAGAAACAGGCATAGTAAAACTATATCTGGTGACCAGGGAGATATGGTTGAGGGAGGAACTTCAAAGAGACATTCTGTATCTGTCTGGTTGGTTTTTAATGAATCTAGTGATTCTGGTTAAAAAAGTTTTTTTGAAAGTAAATATATTTAGGTTAGTTATATACTGGAATACTATTATTACTACCAATAACTGTTTAGTTTTATGAATATTTCTCTTTTAAGCCATTGTCTTCAGGGATTTTTGATCACAAGTTTTATTGATTCTTTGAGTAAATACTTATTGCATGTTTTTAGTTTGTTAGACACTGTTCTGAACACAGGCGATGTAGGAATGAATATGACAGTGAGGCTCCTTCCTCACGTCGTACTTAACAGCCTTACTAAGGGGGATAGACAATACACAAACAAAGGGCAAAGCCAGAAGCCAACTACTTAGAAAGAACGTGTGCTATTTTCCTTATGCCATGTTGTCTTAACGTTTGAGTATCTAGCACAGTACCTCAGACGTAGGAGACATCCAATAAATCTTTGTTAAATATATGGAAAGAGTAAACACGTCCATCAAAAAATTCTACCTTTATTTTTAACACTGAATCCCAAAATGATTGCCTAGGATAAGAGGTAAATAAATACAACAGCATTAGCTCTGCTTTAATGAGGATCTGAGTACTTTTAGGAACTATCTAGGAAAACTCAGGACTTGTGTTTCAGTTAGAACCTATGTCAAGTTTCAGTCATGGGAAACAATCCACTTGGCTTTCTTTAGCAGAAGGAAATGTAATACAGGGAATTGAACATATTCAAAATTCTTGGAAGATTAAACCTGACCTCCTACAGATTGTGAATAAAGTATGAGGAGTCAGGGTGCCTAAGTTATCTGATAAATGTGTGGAGAATGACATCAGCAAGATGGTGAACTATGTGGCTCCTGACTTCAGTCCCCCTTGGCTATCTGTAGACAGGACGCCTTTGTGAAAATCCCAACATTGCTGGAGAGACTGGAAGAGGGCTTGTTAGTCTGGGACTCCGGGATGACTCCCAGAATAAATTACTAATCCTCCTGCCAGGAGGAGCCCCTCTGCCTCCTTCTGCTACAGAGAGAAACAGGGTGTGAATTAGGATTTCACTGGTTAAACTGTTGACTTCAAGAACATATTCCCCTAGCTTCAGTGAAACAGGAAAGCACCACTGCCATCAGAACAGCCATGCAGCAGTTACACATCTGGAGACTGGACACTGAAACATGGCTGCAGAAAAGTTTCCACCCCCACAATCCTATTTCCAAAAGCAACAGTAGAAGCAGCCGAGAAAACAGTCCCTCCCTCACAGCCGTTTCCTAAATCTACTACACGTGCATCTAATTGGGAAGATTGATTTGCAAACCAAACTCTGGCTTCAGGGAGCCTGGAGAAAGTAGTTCTTAGTCATCTAACCTTTGTACAACAGAAAGGAAGTAGAATGGAGGATGGGTGCCAGTTTCTTATATCCACATAGTCTTTTTTAAAAAGGATTTTATTTATTTATTCATGAGAGAGGCAGAGAAATAGGCAGAGGGAGAAGCAGGCTCCATGCAGGAGCCTGATGTGGGACTCGACCCCAGGACTCCAGGATCACACCCTGAGTAGAAGGCAGACACTCAACTGCTGAGCCACCTAGGTGTCCCTATATCCACATAGTCTTATGCCCTTTTTACCCAAATGCAGTGTTCACCACTTGGCAAAGCAATTTGGAAACTTAGAAATGCAGGCAATGAAGTAGAGTTTTTGGTTGACATTAGTCAGATACACTTATTCTCTGATCAAGGAGGGGTTGTGTTAGCAGCTTCTTGTGTAAGAAGGTTCTTGGGCCTGTGTTTGTCCCATGATGCTTCTGTCCTCAAAGAGAAAGAACTGAGGGTTAGATTATTCCCTGGGAGGAAGTCCTTTGAAGAATCCAGTGGAACCAAGCTTGTGAGCATCAGTGAATGATAGGCTTTTAAGAAGCCTGAGACTGTGGGAGTTAGGGAGCCTCTTACCAGCCACCAACTTCAAGAAGATGAAGGATGCCTCCAGGGCCTTTTCTCTGCATCGCAGCTCTCTCATGTGAAAAGTTTATTTGCAGAATTGACTTGACATGAGATTTAGATTAGCCAATGCAGATAGGAAGGTTATACCTTATTTTTCGGAAAATTGAGCTGAGAAACTTGAGAGCATTCCATGCTATTTGAGGACACAATCCTTTTCCTTCCTTGAGTTCTTATAGAAAGATCCTGGCTTGACTTTGGATTTACATGTGGATGTTTATTAATTTGATTCTCAGTCAACAGGTGTGTATTTCATGTAGGTACTAATCACCAATCTAGGGTTCTCATTTTTTTTTTAATTCTCATGTTTCTTGAGTAAGGATGAGTGCTAGAAGGTCTCTAAGCCAAAGATTTCTCAACTGTAATGTGGCATTAAAGATAGTCACATCACAGGGCACCAGGGTGGCTCATTTGGTTGGGTGTCTGATTCTTGATTTTGGCTCAGGTCATGATGTCAGGGTTGTGAGATCCAGCCCCACATTGGGCTAAATGCTGGGCTTGGTGTCTGCTTAAGATTCTCTGTCTCTCTCTCCCATGGCCCCTCCCTCCCTTTCTCTCTCCCTCTTAAAAAAAAATAGTCATAAGGAAGTTGGAAGATTGCATGAAAACACCTATGAAAGCACTTAGTATATTTCCTGATGTGTGTTTAGCACTCAGTAAATGAAAGCTTTGATCCCTTACCTAGATGATTCTTCTCTTGATGAATAGTATGGTGACCAGATCTGTGGGGGCCACCAAATACCTTGCCTCAGTCTGTGCCTGTGCTTTTCTGCCCATTTCTTTTGAAAAATCACGGCACTTTAACAAAAGTATTAGCGATGATTAATGGCCATACCAGGGGAGGAGATTAAATCACTTTAGTATAATTTGTTTCAGAAGGCAGGAAAGACTTCCATATGAAATGGTTAAAATAAAGAAACACGATATTTACAGGAATACTTTTAGTTGTATAGGAAATTTACTTGTGGAGGAGAACCCCTTGTGACAATAGCTGATATCTTTTTTTCTTGCTTGCTTGCTTTAGTCTAAGATAATTCCCTAGAGACAGCATGGTATAGGCTACATGGCCCTATGGAAAATCCTGAGAGTAAGACTAAGAAAATTTGGTTTCTATAGCTGTTTCCAACATTTACTAGCTATATAACCTTAACACAATTACTTAATGTCTATAAACAGGTTTCTTCATCTGTAAGATGGAGGTAATAATAATTTGCCAATTTCCCAGAATTCTATTGAATGTTAGTGGCACCTAATGTCCCTCCTCTCTAGAATTACCCTCCTGTGAGACCCTATCTTGGCCTATTACCCCAAGAAAATTTCTCCTTCTTGAGACCTGACTGAACCTATATGTTCCAGTCCCATAGGGCCTTGCTATGAAGCAAGTGAATCATAAAATGTATGTGAACTTGGCTTAATATGGTATCCTTCCCAATGAAACAGATCAAAACCTACCCCCAAAAAAACTGAATAATAGTGTAATTTCAGAAAAATTTGAGTCAAAGGGGTTTTGGGGGCTTCAGTGGTTTTCTAGGACTGCCATAACAAAGTGCCACAAACTGAATGGCTCAAAACAACAGAAATTTAGCCTCTCAAAGATCTGGAGGCTTAGAAACCTGCAATCTGGGTGCTGGCAGGGTCATGTTCTTTCTGAAGGCTTTAGGGAAGATCCTTCCTTGCCTCTTCCTAGCTTCTGGTAGCTCCTAGCAATTTTGCATTCCTTTGCTGGTAGCCACATTGCTCCAATCTATGTAGGTGTCTTCATATGGGTTTCTTCTCTGAGTCTCTGTGTGTCGTCTCTTCTTAAAAGGACAGCACTCATGGGATTTAGGGTTTACTCTTATCTACCTTAACTCTATCTGTGAGACCCTATTTCCAAATAAAGTCACATTCTGAGGTCCTGAGTAAACATGAATTTTGGGAAGACACCATTCACCCCACTACGGGGAACCTTGAAATTGTGTGCTAATGGGGTGATGTGTGCTTTCTTGGTAAGATAAACTCTAGATCGGGTATGTGCTTCTTTGAGGAGCAGTGCTGCCTTATCAACTCTCCTCTTCTCACCCCTTCACTCAAACCTGTTCAAAATTTTTTGTCTCTGTTGGCTCCCTACTCTAACCAGAAACCTGGGTTTCCCCTTGGACTCATTCCTTGCCCTCATTGTTACCTCTTCCCCCTGCCACACCATTCCAACCAGTCTTCAAGGTCTGTGCATTCTTTCTCGAAAGAAAGAAGTTGAATCTCTCCCCATATCTTAGCCTTTCTTAGCCAGCGCCAGCTCCTGCACAGCATCTTAGACACTGTATGACCCTCAGAGCTAGGCCCCCTAGTCTTGTTCTCATCTCCACATTGCCTCCTTTAGAATGGCAAATCAGGTTACTCACATCCCTCCAGTACTGCTTATGATCTCTCAGCTACTTTTCATATCACTCCCTCTCTTAGGCCCTCACTTGTGTGCTTCACTCCAGTCACACTAAACACCTTGCTCTTGCTTACCTCCCAAGCTCATCTTGCTCTTCCTCACCTCCACTGTGTGGCACAATGCACTATGTCAAGCTTGCCTGGCTTGCATCTGTTTATCCATGCACACTGCTCTCCAGCCCCATTTTCTCTTTTAAAGCCATCCCTGATGATTCTCAAGCAGGGTTAGGCATACCCTTCTTCTGTATACATTTGATACTTCTCATCTGTATGCACAGTTGGCTTAACCCATGGATTTTCTTATCTCTCACTCTAGATTTCTTCATGGCTTGTACCTTTCTTCTCCATATTCCAGGTATCTATACCCCAGACACCAAACACAATACTAGCCAAATAGTAGGTGGGTATATAAAATGCTTGTCAAGTGAGTAAAATGAGGTCTTCCTGACAGAGTTTAAAACTAATAATCGGCCAAATCAGGGCCACTCTGTGGCTCATTCATATGCATCGTTTGGCTCTTTGTAATTTCTAGTTTTGATATTAGAATATTCAACATTCATTCTCCAGGATCCACTGTGGTCATGCCATCTTTTTGTTTGGTGGTAATTGCATACATGGCTATAGAAGCATAAGCAGTGCTCAGCTGAAAACTGTTTACATATGTAATATCTTCATATTTTATTTATATGGCTATATTTTCCTAACTAAGGGAAAAATACCCAATAAGTTAACTTTCCTGAGGGGAAATATCTGAGCCTAGAGCGTTTTAACAATGGGACACATCTGGAAAGCACCCCTAGCCAAGGGGTTGCTGATAAGTATATCAGTGTGCTTCTCAGGAATTGCCTCAAAACTCCAGATCTGATTTTTATTGCACTACCCTCTTGAATTTCCAAGCATAGCTGCAAGCTGGATCACTTTCTTTCTAGGAGTCTGAATGGATGCAGAAGGTACTGACCACGAAGCATTAGCAGTATGTACTATGGTATTCTGGTGCAGAATTGCTACAGGCATTTGATGCATTGGAGTCTTCATTCACCGACTCTACAGCATTTATGAAGTCCTCACTGTTTATCTAGCCCTGAATCTGGCACTGTAAATATAGGGGAAAGAAGGAAGACTAGAAGAGCTTACAACAGAACCAAATTGTCTTCCTGTACCTTCAGTGATACTTGCACAATGCTAGTCACTTTCCTGGTCATTCCAGAGCTTTGCTTATCTGTAGATGTAAACACAGTCTGGAAATAGTGATCTGGTGGTCGGGATGCTAATTCTCATGTTGAAGATGCCAGTGATTCCCTTTTTTGTCATTCAATATATATTGCCATATAAGCCCTAAATCTCTGACCTTGCAGCCCTTGAAAAGAATGGCATGGAAAGATGTGCCAGATGTAGTATTAAGGGAAGAACAGCATATGTAAATGTAATACAAAACCATTTTGTTTTGCAGTACTGGTGAAATGTTGTTCAGAGACCAGGAGCATCAGCATTACCCAGGAACTTGACAGAAATACAGTTCTCACAGCCTTTGCTGTGCAGAAGCTTTTTATCTTGATGAAGTCCCTATTGCTTTTGTTTCCCTTGACTTTCTAGCCTCACATTTTGCCTAGCGGATCACAAACTCTGGATGTGTGGCTGGCAGTATGACCTCCAGGCAGTCATGCTATTGTGGACCTTGTTGCTATAAACATTGTGGTGCATGTGCCCCTTTGAATCACTATTTTTGTTTCCTTTGGATCAATACCTAGTAGTGCAATTGCTAGGTCATAGGATAGTTCTATTTTTAACTTTTTGAGGAAATTCCATACTGTTTTCCAGAGTGGCTGCATCAGTTTGCATTCCCATCAACAGTGTAAGAAGGGACCCCTTTCCCCATGTCTTCACCAAAAATCTGTTTTCTATGTGGTTAATTTTAGCCATACTGACAGTGTGAGTTGGTACCTCATTGTGGTTTTGATTTGTATTTCCCTGATGAAAAGTGATGTGGAGAATTTTTTCATGTGCTTGTTGGCCATGTGTAAGTCTTCTTTGGAGAAATGTCTGTTCATGTCTTCTGCCCACTTCTTGACTGGATTGTTTGTTTTTTGGGTGTTGAGTTTGATAAGTTCTTTGTATATCTTGGATACTAGCCCTTTATCTGATGTGTCATTTGCAAATATCTTCTCCCATTCTGTAGGTTGTTTTTCAGTTTTGTTGACCATTTCCTCTGCTGTGCAGAAACTTTTTATCTTGATGAAGTCCCAATAGTTCATTATTGCTTTTGTTTCCCTTGCCTTTCTAGACGTGTCTTGCAAGGGTCTGCAGCTGAGTTCAAAAAGGCTGCTGCCTGTGTTCTCTTCTAGGATTTTGATGGGATTCCTGTCTCATGTAGATCTTTAATCCATTTTGAGTTTGCCTTTGTGTGTGGTGTAAGAGAATGGTCCCAGTTTCATTCTTCTGCATGTGGCTGTCCCAATTTTCCCAACACTCTTTATTGAAGAGACTGTCTTTTTTCCATTGGATATTCTTTCCTGCTTTGTTGAAGGCGAGCTGACCATAAAGTTGAGGGTCCATTTTTGGGTTCTCTATTCTGTTCCAGTGATCTGTGTGTTTGTTTTGTGTCAGTAGCACACATGATGATTATAGCTTTGTAATACTGTTTGAAGTCGGAATTGTGATGCCTCCAGCTTTGGTAATTTTTTTCAATATTACTTTGGTTACTCAGGGTTTTTTCTGGTTCTGTGGAAACTTTAGAATTGTTCATTCCAGCTCTGTGAAAAATGCTGGTGTTATTTTGATAGGGATTATACTGAATGTGTAGAGATTGCTTTGGGTAGTATAGATATTTTAACAATATTTGTTCTTCTGAGCCATGAATATGTACCCACTTCTAAAGAAGCCTGGGGGTGATGTAACATCCAAACCAGCTGAGAGAAAGGGGTGATTCCCCAAAGAAGAATGGAAGTGTTGATACAAGAACAAGGTAAAATAGATGTGAAAGTGAGAGGTAGTGTTCTATTATTGTGCAGCGCTTCCAACCCAGTCTTCTCATTGACTTCTTTGGAAACCAGGCTAAGTGATTTGTTCAAGGGCACAATAATAAATAGCAGAACCAAGATTTTCTAATTTCTGCCCTTCTGCTCTGTACTCTCTACTGTGTTACCTCCACCTTCTTGAAAACCAGGAATGAATAAAACATTAAGCTTCTATAATACTTGATTATCACTGAAATGCCTTCTTAAACATGCTGCATTTCACGATATTAAACTTAAAGGAACTATAATTGCACATCTATCATCTTTGACGCTCCTACATTAACTGCCCAGAGTAAGAAAACCACATTCCTTCTGTGATAGTAATCCTTGCTACTCCTCTCCTCCTCTTTGGAGAAACAAGTTAAAGCTTGACAAAGTGTAGCTGCTGATCTACTTGGAAGAAGTTTGAGCCCTAACCAGGTGATCCCATGAATGAGGTGGATGCCCTATGGAGAGAGGGGCTCACACCAGCCTCTGATCTTCATTTGCGGCATATGTTATCCCAAGAACTTGATTAATAGTCTAGACTAGGTCCTCCCTTTGGGCGGGCTTGTTGCCCTACCAATTTTCCCAGGCACGGCGATATCCCTGTGGACAGGTACAGGCATGCATCACAAATCTGGAGGCTTGCCTAAAAAGTATGTCTGCTGTTTGTGAAGGGGCAATGTAGCAATTACCTGTGAGTAATGCAGTGGCAGATCTTCTATGAGAAATTAAAGCTGAAAAAGAGGGCTTTCCTCTCCTTGGATGGATATTGGGTGAACTAACTCCCAAGAGTTAGGGAACTCTTTCTTCTCCTGTCCCCAGATTCAGTCCCTTTCTCCCCAAAGATCCTTTCTTGGGCACCCCACTTTGGCATTCAACAAGCCATGAGAATAAGAAAGAATTGGCTAGAAGTAAACCGACTGCTACCTCATAGCAATTGAAAGTTTTCTTTTGATGGTTCTGGTTCCAGGGAAGAGAGCTGAAGATTAAATTCTAGAGTCTGCCCCCTTCGAAGAGCAGCAGCCTGGCTTCAGGTGGCTACAGCAGCAGGTAAGGAAAGACTGGTTGTTCTTACTTATGTTTTTCATAAAATATAACTTTAAGGCAAATTTAATGTTAAATGTCAGTATATTAGACATAGTAGAATCACCAAAGGACTTAAATAATATGATTCCATCTGTAAACCACCCTTGACTAATGAGAGGATTGGTTCTGTTATTGGAGAACCTGTCTCATGATTTCTTTTGGAGGCAGGGGGTGACTATATGATAGTCATTGCAGTTAATGCCAGGAAGAAACTCATGTCTTGATGAATTAGACACCATTTGTGTTCTCTAGATTTTCATTTGTAGTGTGCATGTTTATATATAATATATACATATATATATATGTATTCTGTACTCTAGACACACAGTCACATTTGTTAAGAACATTCACAAAAACACAGATGAATATCTGATCAGAGGATAGATCCCCTTTGATACATTGCTTTATTCTAAGTTTTCCAAGAGCTCATCAATTGACTTCTTGTAAGATAAGCAGCATGAGTTGTTTAGAAGGAAGTTATTAGGAGTCTGAGAAATATCGACTAGGTTGTCAGTTCCATTAGTACAGTTACTTGTTTACCCTCTGGATGACAGAAAAAGACTTTTATGTGTGTTGGGGTCATGTACTTCTTTATAAGGAATATAACTTAGTAAAACTAGACAAAAAACTATAAAGTGAATATGATGAGCTGTTACAGAGTTTGTCATAACCAGTTCCCAAGTGTTATAAAATATGATGCATGTGTGATTAAAGGAAGTAATAAAGTGTATATGGAAAAGAACAAAATGGAGTTTTATGAGAATTTTTAGGTCTACTTTTTAAAAGCAAGCTGAGTTTGTGTGTCAGCAACCAGAGAATCAATTCTCAGGGAAAATATTTGTGAATTGTGTGATTACCTCAGCTTAAAAAATGACCAAATATTGAGGTTATCTCTTGTTTGCTGGGGGGAGTGGGGGATATAGAGAGAAGGAGGGAGATGAGGGAGGGGGTATGTTTCTCATGTGCTTGGTTACAGACTGGTTTATTTTAAAATGCAGCTCTGTAACCACTTATTCTGCAGACAGTCTGCACTCTCTGTATTCTGGGCACTGTGCTAGGTTCTGGACTATACATGCCACGCTCAATTTCTTCTTCAGTGACTTTTGCCTACCTCTCATTAGTGTCACCAACAAATAGACAACCACAGAGTTTTAGTACAATTACTTTAACTGGACTCCTCAGGTGGCCTGGTTACCTGAACTGCATATATGCCGATCTGCTAGAAAAATATATATTGTCTTCCAGCTGGAAATGATACCCTGTTGAAAATAAACAGTACGTCCCAAGCTTCCTTAAAATCCAGCTATGTGAGGCCAAGAAATAATAGAGCACTACTGTTAGATTTGTATCCTGTTTGTGATTCCTGAGTTTTCTGGGTAAGTGAGGCTCTGATTGCTGACTGGAAGCTTGGTTTAGAGGCATGCAGGCTGTAAGGCAGGGGCGGGCAATGCCTTGTCTGCCAGGCTCTCTCCTCGAAACCCTGTGGGCTTGAGGAGTAAGGGGAAGGTGGGGAACTTGCTCCCTCGGGTGTCTCTCAGGGGACCTTCTTCACTTTGTATCAGCTGTGAACAGCCCCTGCACCCTCAGCAAATGTGATTGAAGCTCCTTGCATGCTAGCCTGGGACCCTGTCCTGCTGCCAGAGGCTGGCTCCTCAGCTGGTTTGAGGCAGACCCAGAAGCGAGGTGGAGAGATGTGAATGCTGCCTCATTACCAGCACATGCTCTTCTTTTTCACTTCTTCCCCGTGGCTGCATCTTATGTTAGTTGCTGTAAATAGCACCATTGCCCCACTCTGGACGCTAAGTTTGTCACTGGTGGTCCCTTAGCTCTGCATGGCTCCTTGTTCTGGTGGGAAATGCTGCCATGCATGAACTAAAACAGAGGATGAAATCTGCAACAACACAAAAATAATAATAGCACCTAACATCTGTGAGAACTGGCTGTGTGCTGAAGGCTTTATAAACATAACCTCATGTTCTCAGAATCTCTTTATTCTTTATAATCACCCACGAGGTGGGGACTATTGGTATGCCCATTATACAGACAAAGAAACTAAGGCCTATTTACTTGCTGCTAGTAGTTCAGACCTAAGTGCCTGACTCCAAAGCATTTAACAACAGCCTGTGATAAGAGTGACAATAGAATTTAGCTTAAGTGCTGGCCAAGAGAAGACAGTGCAGACTGATGAACAGGGTGCTTAGGCAGATGCCCTCTCTGGCCCTCTTAGCTTTCCTGCTCTTTTGTGATGCCTCTGGAAAGGTCTATTGGAGACCACCAGGGAGACCAAAGGGTTTGCTCTGCTGCCTGTGGCTTCTCTCTACAAGTGGCTTGTCATACCTCCCTTTGAGGTCTGACAACCAGCGTTTATCTTGGTCTTTGTTTACAAACAGGGGCCATGCATCCTGTTCTTTCCCTGCTATTTGGGGCTGACTTTAATTTTAAAGGAGCATATGTTCCACTTCTACTCTGCTGGTGTTTTTGGACACAGACTTTAGCCTTAAGAGGCATCAGGAAATGCTCATAACCAGTTCTTTTCCTTTCCTTCATTTCAGTTCATATTCTTCAGAGCCTAACTAAGACCAAAAGGAATTCTCCTTTAGGGATGGTCTCTGTTTTGTCGATTACCACTCCCCGTACCTGTTGGAAACAACTCTGAAAAAGAGTTTGGAAAGTCTCCAGGCTGTTTACCCATGGGCTTCTGATTCCATGAGTCATTTCATAGGCTCATTTCTGAGGGGTACTCTCACATTTTGAACCCCTTCCTATTTTCAACCTATAGGCAAATTCTTCTATAATCTGGATCTTGTCCAAAGAGAATAGGGTAGGGCTCAGATCAGCCCCTGCACCAAGTCCATTGGATGGCCCTTTGGTTACCTCGAGCAGCTTATCAAAACTCCATCCCCTTAGACTTCTTACAAACTACTTTTAATGTGTAACTTGGCAATGAGTTAGTGAAGTATCATCTTCTTTGAAGTTTGCCTTCAAACTTGCTTATTTCTAGTTTCAAACGGTTTCCCTTTCTGT
Source organism: Nyctereutes procyonoides (assembly GCF_905146905.1). Taxonomy (NCBI): domain Eukaryota; kingdom Metazoa; phylum Chordata; class Mammalia; order Carnivora; family Canidae; genus Nyctereutes; species Nyctereutes procyonoides. The sequence continues at coordinate 44,898,153 of NW_026575139.1, read as the reverse complement.
GCGTTTATTGGAAGAGAATGAAAGAGTTGGAAGTTTGAGGCGGCAGAAAGAAAGAGGACTGTTATTAATTGAGCACGTCCTGTGTGCTGGGTACTCTACTAGCTTGCTACATAGGATACGTATTTAATCCTGATGGAACCTGGTAAGGTATAAGGGCCCATGTACAGTTGAAGAAACTAAAGTTTCAAAGAAGTTAAGCTACTAGATGGAAGTGTAATACAAAGGTGGGACCGAATTCAAAGCCTGGGTCCTTCCGTTGTTCCATACTGCCTCCATCATGTCACTTTGAATATGAACCCTTTCCCAGTGGATAGAGTATACTCAGATCTTCATGATCCTGGGATTTAGATATGTGATGCCTAATTGGTAGATGAGGAAACCAAGACTCAAAGGATATTGCTTGGGTTAATGGAGATCAGCTCCTGCTAAGCCTTGATAATTTCCTACTCCATCTCAGACAGCTGACTTCCTGCAGCAGTGGTGCTCACATGAGAAATTTTAACCTCTAGGATCCTAATTAATGTAACCTATTTGTCTCACTTTTGATTTTCCAGACTTTGATCTTAGCAATATGTGTTTTCTTCCATATGCCCTACTCTGTGTTTCTCACATAATTTTATTTTAGAAATGCAGGTCAGTGTCAATGAGATTAAATACTTATCACTTACACTGATACAGTTTCTGTCTTGTTACTCAGCCCAATTCCTTGTTCTTGAGCATTTGAGATGGCCCAAAGAATACAACTTCATTTCTTCCTTTTGGTTTTTCTTTTGGAGGGTATGGTTTCCAAAGAGGAAATTGCTAAGTCCAATAGGAAAGCAAATTTTATAGCTCTTATAAAAAATTTCCAGACTGCTTTCCTCAGAAACCTCACATTGTCGCCAGCAACAAACAAACATGGAGGTTCGTTTTCCTCCAATTCCAGACTGGCCTGCTCTTTATTGAGCTGAATTTATTTATATTTCTCTTCTCCAAAAGCTTTGAGAGTACTGATCTTCAAGAGTCTTCTCACCACTGAGCCTTCTACCTCCGGACTGACACTGAGCCAGCTAACCACACAGTTCTCCTGTCAGAGTAGTGGAGACCTGAGATGCCATATTCCATGGCTTAACGAAGTTAGAGGGGAGAATAACAGGTATGGAATGAGCTGAGGAGTAAAGAGAAATAATAAAAAAACTTGTGATAAACAAGTAGGTCAGAGAAATAATAGAGGATATGGGAAAATTAGCCTCTTGGGGATGTGAAATATAGTTATTCATTTCTTGGTTATTGTGGTAGCCAGCCTCCAAGGTGGCCCTGGCCCCTGTCCCTGATAATTAGTAACCTTTGTAGTCCTCTCCCACATCCTATCAGAGTTGATCTGTGTGCCCAACAGAATACAGGACAAATGATAATATGTCATTTCTGATATTAGGCTATAAAAGATGTCATGGCTCTCATTTTGGTCACTTTCTTCCGTTCTTGGATCACTCACTCTGAGGAAAGCCAGCTGTCAGGTTGTGAGCCGCACTCTGGAGAGGCCCATGTAATGAAGAACATGGTGGTGACAGCATTCTAACTGCAGTGAAATCCCAAGTCACACCTCTGTCAGGAAACCTGAACCATCTGCTTGACTCTGTCCCTGTTAGACCATAAATACATGTCAGTTATCTATTGCTGCAGAACGAACCACCCCCAAATAAGAGTGATTCTCTTGTGTTTGGGGCCACAAATAGGAAGAGATGGAACAGCTGGGATGGCTAGGACTCTCCATATGGCCTTTCATTGTGGGCCTTATCACAGTACAATATCCTCCCAGTAGCAGTAGAACAAGGATAGAAGCTGTAAAGCTTCCTGAGGTCTGGGTTCGAAAGTTGCACAGTATCACTTCTGCTACATTCTATTGGACAAAGCAAGTGAAAAGGCCAGCCCAGATTCAAAGGGTGGGAGAAATAGGTGCTGCCTCTTAATGAGAGGATTAGTAGTATGTGGGCAAATTTAATTCATCAAGTCTACCTTCTGGCTATAAATATTTAAATTTGTCCCATATACAAAATATACCCCTCTCCCCTAAGACCCCTGAAGTCTCATCCAATGACCACATCAGGCTTGATGTCCATGGTCGTCTTGTGACCTGCATCTGATCCAGACAGAGATAGGGTTTCTCTTGTGTAGCTCCTCTTCCACCAGAGATCAAGTTTGCCTTCCATTCTAGCAAATCCTAGGTTCTGTTTATGTCCTCTAAATTGTGTTTGTAAACTAAATCATACATCTAACTACAGTGTTGAAAGAGGGACGTGTAACTCTGATAGATATCCCCATTCAAAAATAGAATAATAGGAAGAAATAGCAGTAACTGGTCCAGAGCATTTCTGAAATCTCCCTAGGTTCCTGGATATCAGGTTCCCCTACTCCAGCTGGCAGAGTGCCTTGATTAGGCTCTGGTTCTCTTCTTGACTCAACCCCTTTGGGTTCTTGGTTATATCTTCTGAGATGTCTTTTCTTTTTGAGAATAAATAGCTAGTGTTTATAGTTAAGTAGCTTTCTCAGCCTACATCCTGACTGTAGAAAGTTGGCAGTCTGGAGATATCCTATCATTTTAAACTATTACTCCAATCGGATGGAACTCATTTAAAAACTTTATGGGTTTTCTACATATCTCATTATTGTTCATTCCATTAGACAAAATCCATATTCCCAGTTCTTTTTGGGACTGGCCTTTCTCTACAATAGTGCTATCTAATAAAAATACAATACAAATCACAAATGGGAACCACATATGTATTTCTTTTTTAATTCTATGAGCCACAATTTAATAGTAAAAAAAAAAAAGTGAAGGCAATTTTAGTAATATACTTCGTTAAACTCACTAGAGCCAAAATATTATCATTGGAACATTAATTATATTAATTAGATATGTTGCATTTTTTAATGCTAGCTTTTTGAAATCCAGTATGTATTTTATGCTTGTAGAACATCTTAATTCAGACTAGCCACATTTCAAGTGCCCAGTAGCTATGTGTGCCTGTATTGGGCAGCCCAGCTTGATTACTCAGAGCTATTTTGGGATTAGGCTTCTATAAATCTTAGAAGCCCTTTGTCTAGTTGAGAGGCCCTACTCAGCACTTCCTAAAGCCTTTTTGAAGTCTTAATTAAGGGTCTTACACTCCTTTCCTTGATTAGTCTTCACCCTGCAACCATCTCTTCCTCTGAGAATCCTTTGCCAGCTGGAGAGAATGGAAATGAGGAGCAATTTTACTTTCCTACCCAGCAAATCCTGAACCAGCCTCCTTTCTTCTCAGTTCTGCCTACAAATCCAGTGGTTCCTGCTTCAACTCATTTCTCTCTCTTCTTATAACTTCTACTGTGTGAGGGTAAAATATCCATTGGTGCTTTTAGCATTCTGCCCAGAAATCTCTTTAGCCAGACCAACCAATTTATTAGATCTATTTTTTAAACTTACAAATGACTGCAGATGACAGTTTTCCTGATTGTTTCAGCAGTAAGCGTTGCCCTTTTTCCAGCCTCCAAAACCAATTTCCTCACTGCCCTTCCAGCCTCTCCCTGCCATCTGGTCCCAAAGGCAATGCCACATGTTATAAGTTTCTGTTTGGCAGCACCCTACTCACCAGTTTCTGTTTTAGTTAATCATTGTAGAGTAACAGACAACCCTAAAACATAGTGACTTTAAACAACAGATTATTGTTTCTCATGGTTCTGTAAGTTGATGGCTAGTTTGACCACTGGTGTTACCTGGGCTTATTCATGCACTTAGCTTCAGCCTGAAGATTATGAAGACTGGGGGTGGGGCTCAGTTGGGACAGCTGGGGCAACGGGACCTCACTGGCTCCATGGGATCTTTCATCCTTAAGGAGGCTTGGCTTTCTCATATGTTGGCAATGGCATTCTAAGGGTAAAATCCTGAATGCACAAGTACTTAGAAAGCCTGTACTAATGTCCATTTGCTGATTGCATTGGCTAAAGTAAGCACACAGCCAAGGCCAGACTCAATGTGAGAGGAAGCGACACAAGTGTACAGGTCCTGGGAGGCATGATTAGCTGAGGAATCACTAGTGTAAAGCCTCCCATGCTATATCTTCTAGGTATATTATGGATTATGTTAGGTGATTTATACTAAAAGCACTTAGAATCTCACAGGCAGATACTGGAACTTGGTTCTAAAGGTGCTTTTATTTTAAGTTTGGAGAGTTCCATCCATGCTTGTTCTATTTATGGTCTAGCAAGGAACAAAGGGTTGAGCAGATGGGACAGGTTATATGTCAGATAGTATACAAAAAGCTTCAACTATGTTATCTCATTTCATCCTCAAAGCTGTCCATTTTACAGATGAGGAAGTGAGTTATAGAGAATCTAGTTAACAGCCCAAGACCATCCAGCAAATTAGAGGTGAAGCCAGAGCCTGAGTCCAGGCTGCCTGGCTCTGGGGCTCATGTTCATAATCACTGTCCCACAGCTGTCTAAGCTCAGGGAAGGCAGAAGAGACAGGGAAAGGGTAGAAAACAAGGCCTTGTGTGCAGAAGAAAGCAGCGCAGAATGCCAGAGTCTGTGTATATTCTTTTCAGGTGTTTAGTCCTTTGGGTTTTCTGCATAAACTGTTCTTCTAGAACCCTCTTCTCTAGTGACCAGCTTTCTCAGTTAAGGCAGATGTGCAGGGAGCTATCTTTTTCTGGTTGATCTTACTTGATTCTCATATCTAAACCAAGCTTGTTAGATTGCAAATGTTCTGACGTGTTGTGAAATAATGACCTGAACACTGGCAAGAGAGCATGCTGTGTCTCAGACCTTGGCAGAGCTCCTGTCATGCTGGTGGAAAACACACAGGTCCCAACAGAATAGAGGCACTCTGGTTCTGCTGCTGCCACATTAGGATTTATGACGTAGGAAGGTGCCAAGTTGGGTGTAGGATGAGAAAAGGAAGCAGCTCACATTTACAATAATCTTTTTTAAAAATCTGCCCAAATGATACTGGAGTTGTACTTTAAAGAGTTTAGGGCAGATACACATTTTGGGAAATGATGGGAGAATGTTAAAGATATAAACCAAAGTAGAAGTAGTATCACGTAGTGTGTGTATAAAGAGAATAGTTGTTGAATGAGGCAAGATCCATGCTATTTGACTGTTTTTAGATCACTTTTTGTGTGTGTGAACACAGAAAGGCCTGGGTAATTAATGTGTCTTCAGGTATCAGAAGAAGATTTATGAGGTTGAAAAAACACAGAGGCCACCGATGCTGCGTATACATCAATGGTTGTGAGCCTCACATACCTTAAGTACCCTGAGTTGGAAGCCTATCCAGTGAACAATGAAGTGAGCTGTTTCTAGGTTAATTTCTGTTGAGAGTGTCAACAGTTTCAGAAATGTTGGCTTAAATTAGGAGGCCATTTTGATCTTTAATGTTGCAAGGATTTTTGCCATAAATACTTATAAGAAATGTGCTAGCTTCTCGGAGTGGCTGTCATTAAGGAAGCTGGTGCTTCAGAGAGCTTCTCTTTTCCTCCTTCCTAGTGTAAATCATTTCCTCTGTCCCCAAACTCTAACAGCTTGGGCTGAAAGTGGTGCTATTGCTGAAGAAGAGACTGGAAATGGAAATTCTGAATCTACCCATGCCCCATTCCTTTCTGCCTTACTTCTTCATTTGAGGTGTTTACATTATCTTAAATGAACAGTTTTGGGGGGTTTGGGGACATTTCTAGCAGGAAATATTCTAAAGCATTAGCTATGATTTATCTTGTGTAATTTCAGCACTTGATAGGAGCCATTTATTCCCATGTTCTGCATTCCTGGTTCTCTGACCAAGTGGATGGAATTCGGTTATGTTCTTTGTGCTGCCTTTCTATGCTTTGGATTCCTGGTGTATTTAAGAAACCTTGAATTTTTTTGACTTTTAGCTAATTATGTCCATATCTGGAAAGGGGGAAGTCATGCAACCTACAGCAGTGATACTTTCTATGGAGGAAATATGGCTTTAATTAAAGTATCTTCTTTCTAGCCAAGTCCTTATTATTGAAGTAATAGAGGTTAAGTTTGTTCATTCTTTGGTTTTGGTAAGGGAAGTGTCTCTATTGTACACTCCTTCCTGATATACTGTGAGATGGAATATGGGGTAGCCTTTGAAGCAGCTTGCAGAGTGGATAGTTCCTGATCCTGTGGGTCCAGCCAGAACTGTGTTACCAGATAGCAGTAGCCACTTGTGATTTGAGATCGCAGGAACAGAGAGTTTGAAGGGAGCCAGTGAGAAAAGTAGACATGATTAAAAGAAAAAAAAAAAAGAAGAAGAACAATTTCTGGGCAGGTCAGAGTAAGGTTGTCCTTGTTCTGGAGATGAGCTGGATTGTTAGCTGCTAAAAAATGCGAGCCGAGAACTGACGTGTTTCTACCCCAGCATGGCTCTTAGCAGCACTTTTTGTCTTTCTAGGTAAAATTTATTAAGATGATGAAGAGAACAAGGGAGGCTAAAATTACCCAGATTTGTTTTATTATGTTTTCATTCAAATTTAGACAGCAGCTGTCTGTCCTTTTAATTGAGCTGTTCAAATAATAGCTAGGAAGCCAAGCAGCCAATGGCATGGCGCCACGTCCCGTGTTCCTCTTTAGGTCCTGGGGCTTATACCGGGCTCCTGGAAGCAGGTCTCAGGTTGCAGAGCTCTCTCTGAAGGCAAACTCCAGTTACAAATCTGTTCGTCCAAGAGCTGATGGTGCTTTTGCATTTTGGATCTCTAGCAAGGAAGCAGAGCCCCCAACGCAGAGGCAGGGGTGGATGGTACTTTATTGGTATGACTGGAAAGAGTTCAGAAAAGCTTTTTGTCCCCCAAATATCTCCTGCCCATTTGCTACACGAATAGGAAGTCATTTTTGTGTGTGTGTTAGACTAATACCCTTTTCTAAAATGCTTGTCATTGGCACCAGAAGATAGGTAGCTTAATTTTCAAAATTTTTTATGAACTGGCTGCATGAAATCCACTCTTTCTCATAACCAACTAGACACTTCTGAGGGAAGGGAATGGGGCTTATGGGTCAGGGACAAAGATAAAGAATAGAATATAGGGTGGCAGGCCTGGGTCCGAGTAAGGGAAGGACTCCTGGAAATCATTGTGAGGATTCTGAGTGCTAATGATTCCCCAAATATCCATCCACAGCTATAGCCACAGCCTCTCTCCAGAGTCCCAAATCCATACTGACAATTTCCCTTGGATATACCCATCTGAAGTCCAGTGGGCACCTTAACTGTAGCAGATTCAAAATTGAATCCTTCTCTTCTTTTTTGCTCACACTTTATGTGCTCCAGGTTTTTTTTTTAATATTTATTTATTTGACAGAGAGGCAGAGAAAGAGTACAAATGGGAAAAGTGGCAGGCAGAGAGAGAGAGAGGGAGAAGCAGACCTTCCCGCCCCCGAGCAGGGAGCCCGACGTGGCGTTCTATCCCTGGACCCTGAGATCATGACCTGAGCATATAGCAGATGCTTAACTGACTGAGCCACCCAGGTGCCCCATGCCCCAGGTTTTCTTGAACTTCTCCCCTACTTCCCCTACTTCCCTACCCAGTCACCAGTCCTAAAAATTTTGTCTCCTCCATCTCTCTGCTCCATGGTCCCAATGCCTCTGACTTTCAGCTTCTACACACAGACTGTTGCAATAGGCATTTAATTGGTCTTTCGGCCTCTCTCTCTCTCTCTCTTTATTTCCTCCTTCATACCACTGCCAGAATTAACTTGCTGTAGATAAATCATATCACTATTCACCCCTAAAAATCCTTCCTTTAAGTATCTGCTGTTGCCACAGAATAAAATCTGGACTCCATAGTGTAGTGCCCAGAGCCTATCTCAGTCTGGCATCCTGCCGATCCTATCTCCTTGCCTCACTGGAACACAGCCCTTTGATTTTGATTATGCTCTATCTTCTGTGTTAAATAACCTTTCCCACCATTGCATCAGACCTAGCATAAATACTACCTCCTCTGTGAAGTTCTCTCCTGCTCCCCAGGAGCAGGCTGCCCCCTCTTCCCCCGGAGTACCCTACATTGTGCCACTGTTGTAGCGTGGATGTTGAGTACACATACATACAGGGAGTGATCTATTAGTATTTATTGTTGAATGAGAAAGACGCTGGTGGGAAAAGATCTACAAGAGATGACAGAAGGTGCCAGAGGGAGGAGAGAAAGCACTGAACACCAAATTAACACAGCAAATGAGGTATCATTTACAACCATCAGACTGGAAAAGGTGAACAAGATTCTTCATGCCCAGACTCTAGGGTGGAATAAGAAAACGGGCAGCTCCATTTGCTTTTGGAAGGATGGAATATTGGTGGAGACTTCCTGTAGGAAAATTTTGACAGGGTGCATCAAAGCTTTTAAAGATGATGGAATTTGACCCAGCAGCTCCATTTTGAAGAATCCATCTTAAGGGATGGATGAGGATTCAGTGATGTTAATGTAATGCAATGTAAAGATCCTATTTCTACCAGCAATAACAGAGTGATATCTAAAATGTCTAACTAAATAAGGCAGTTGTTGAAATAAAAAACAGCACATTTTTATCGTGGATTATTAAACAGCCATTAAAAATGTTAACATGGATCTATACTTATTACCATGGAAGGATAGTATGTGTGACCTACTGTAGAGTGAAAAAAGTTGGTTCTAAAAACATACGCATACTGTGGGGATCCCTGGGTGGCTCAGCTGTTTAGCGCCTGCCTTTGGCCCAGGGCGTGATCCTGGAGTCCCAGGATCGAGTCCCGCATCGGGCTCCCTGCATGGAGTCTGTTTCTCCCTCTGCCTGTGTCTCTGCCTCTCTCTCTGTGTGTGTCTCTTATGAATAAATAAATAAAATCTTAAAAAAAAATAAAATAAAAATATATGCATGCTGTAATCTCATTTCAAAGTATTAGCATAGAAAAAATCATGAGGAATATACAGTAGCATATCAACCATGCCTATCCTGAGTTGGTGGTATTCTTTACCTTTTTCTGTGTTTTCTGAATTTTTTGGAAACTAATCAGGAATTAGTTGTATGGTTATTCCATAAGTAGAACAGAGAAAGCTTCTGCTGGTGGGTCAGCCAGCTTACCCTCATTACCAGTTCCCAGCTCTATAGCAGCCTCAGGGCAGCCTGGCTGCAGCATGTTTAAGGCAAGAGAGGCAAATATATCTCCATCTTTTCTGTTAATATCGAAGTTAGCCAAGAATCCTTTAGAGGATATTTGGAAAACACTTGGAGTTAAATCATCTAGTGACCGCGAATAATTCATGGCAATAAACCTTCCTAAAACTCTACTATTAGGGAAAATCATTTTTGAAGGTCTCCCCATCAGAAATCCGGTCTGGCTGAGCTAAATCCTAGCAGGAAAGCTGGCAGGAGCTGTAGAAGCTGATGACCCTTCTCTCTTCTTCCCACCAACACATTTTAGATCATAGAATGCCCACTAATTTCCAATTCAATTAGAAGTACTCCAGAGTGAGTGTTTGTTGACAACACCACCCAGGGGGAGCTGGAAGGGGTGGGCTGGCATTGCCATGGTGACAAGGCCTCCAAATACAGGATCCAGGTTGTGAGGCAGCAATGTTTGCTACAGGATCACTCTCCAGTCCCACACTGCTGCTTGGTCAGACCCCTGGGCCAGACAGGAAGTCAGGAGCCACTCTTTTCATGGTGCTGGGGAAATGGGTTACTCTGCCCTCCATGCCGCTCTGTGTCCCTTGAACAGGCCTGAGCCCTAGGCCCACAGATGGGAGCCACCTCCTCCTTTGCTACTTCTTCCCCTACCTTGTGGCCACTCAGGCTCCAATTTGGACCCTGTAGCCGGCCTCTTCCCTCTGTAGCACCTCAGCCCTTCTGTTGCTGTTTCAGTCCCAGAAGGCCAGGACTGTGAGTGGTCAGGAGAGCACGGGGCCTGCTCTGTGCTCATGGTGTCCCACTGGGTGACCCAGGCTGGCCCTGCCCAGTGTTGCCACTTCAGGGCTCCCTCCCTGTGGCTGCCACAACTCATCAATCTGGAGGCCCCAGAGCAGCACTGGCAGCAGTTTAACCAGAGTCTGTCCCCAGAGCAAATTGTCTGGGAGCTCTGCCAGCTTGTGAAGAAAATCTGCTTTGTGAACGGGGGAAGAAGCCTCTTTTATACTTCTGCTAATCATGTTATTCACATAAGAGAGCTCTTCGTGCTTCCTTCCTTTCCCACAAGCCCCTGCTTGTCCAGGAGCCTTGAGGAGACCAGAGGGAAAAAGTGAACAGGTGGTGAGCGAGCGATTGTCCAAAATATGAAGGAAACGGTAAAATACACGTTCTGAGAAATGATTCCACTTCTCAGAAGGCTAAAGTATTTTAATAAACATACTTTCTCAGAACAGAATTAAAAAAAATGTTTAGCCTTGACTGGAAAGTTTATTGTGGCCCATTATAAGCACTCTTCCCCTTCACAAAACAAATAGTAGCATGAGTTATGTCTTAAAAAGCAAACTGTAATTAATGGCTCTTGCCTGCAAGGTAGATTGCTCTGTGATGTCTCTAAGCTGGTTTGATTTTCCCTGCCTCGACTTGTCCCTTCACTTTTGTCCTTTCTCTCTCCTCTCATCCTCTTTCTTCTGTCCTCAGTCTTTTCCTTTCTTTCCTTCCCAGCGTTCCTTATCTGAAAGAGTTAAGTAGAGACCCAACAGCTCATGTACAACAATAAAAGAATGAGACTTTTATGTTAAATCATATTTAAAAAGTCAAGATTAGATGAAAGACAACCTTAAAAAAAAAAAAAAGACAACCTTCAAGTAATGAGTTCAGGAAGCTATGCACTTGACATCATTGTCCACCATTCTTCACAATGTTTATACAAGTCCTCACTTGAAATTACCGTTAGGGTTGATTTATAAGGTGTGTGTGTGCACACACACAATCTGTGTATGTAAATTTTGTCCTTTCTTGATTATGTTCCTTCTTCCTTAGATCGGGCTATAAATGACAAATTCTAAATAGGAAAAAAAAAAATCACTCCAGAAGGACCAAGACTTGCCATCAATAACAATACACAGATATGTATATATTTTAAATAAGCCCTGAGGATGCTCCCAACAGAGACGGCCCAGAATTATTTTGTGAAAACTGAGCAGCAATGTTCGAGTCAGACATAGCACCCAAAGTGGCCATTAGGGAAGATGGTTTTTCCTTTGGGTATATCAGCTCTGAAAAGTTGGATGCTGTTTATTTTTATTCAGCCTTGTGGTTGGGTAGGGAGCCTCCTGTGACAGGTGTGATGTGCACTAACATTTCTTGAGTGCATTCTCTGTGATATGCCAGGCTCTGTGCTGAGAATTTTATGGGCAATATCTCGTTTAATTCTCCCAACAGCCCTGTGAGAAAGCTGAGGCCTTGGGAACAGGTAACTGACCAGGGTCACATGGCAGACCTAGGATTTGGGCCCCCTTTTCTGACTCATTTACCAAATCACCAACCTGAGGTGGGTTGTTTCCTTTATGCTCCTAACCCATCTGGTCATTTAGAGCATCAAAGAAGACACTGCATGGAAACATGATAGCTGCTCAGCATTAAATAAGTGAGTTTTCATGTCTGTTTTTGTACAGCTCTTTCTCCTTAGCCCTTAGTATTCTCATTACATATGTATTTTTTTCAGGAACTTCTCTATATTTTCCCTAAAATAATAATGACTTCTAAAAGATCCAAGAATATTTTATGACTACAGACTTTTGCGCTAGCCAGTGGCTTCCTTGGTAGATGTTTCTCACTTGCTTCATAAACAATATCTCTATAGAAAGATTTATCATTGGCCTACCATGAGCAGCATACATTGTTTTCTTTGTAAACCTTATAAGAAATCTTAGTACATACACATGCGGTATTATGGCTTCACCAATTCCATCAAATATGTCAGCAGTTGGTCTTAACCAGAAGTTGGAAATCTTTCTTTCCTTTGGGAATTTACCTCCGTGGCCAATACCTGAAGGATCCATCTTTGCTGCCTTCTTTAATTTTTGCATTTTCCCACAGGCCTTTACAGTGACAGAATTATCTCTGACCTTTCTGTATGCGTGCCCTGCTCTATGCCTTCCTCCTTTCCTCTCTGCTTGGGATCCTCTTGAGAGTGTGCCTGGATCTTTTCTTTCTTTCTTTTCTTTTTTCTTTTTTTAAGATTTTATTTGTTTATTTGATAGAGGGTGAGCAAAAGAGAGAGAGCACAAGCAGACCGAGGAGAGGCAGACTCCTCACTGAGCAGGGAGCCAGATGTGGGGCTTGATCACAGGACCCCAGGATCATGACCTGAGCCAAAGGCAGATGCTTAACCAACTGAGCCACCCAGTGACCCCAGATCTTCTCTTTCTTTTGGCTTTCTCCACCCACAATAGCCCCAAGTGCATCTGCAGAGCTGGTTGGCAAAGACTGTAAACTTAGCTGCTTTATTCACTTGCAACTCTGTCTTAAGCCCCTCCAAGAAGCCCCACTACTTCTTAACCTACCTCCAGGTAGCTGTTTCCAGGTAAACATAGTAAATGAGAAACTGATATTACTCCAACAGAATAGAGGCAGGGACAGATTTTAGAATCACTGACAATATTTGGTCTCTAACTATAGGTTGTTGGTTTTTTTTCTTATATATCTTGGTGGTAGTTTTATTAACCACTTTCAAAAAAAAAAAGATTGTGACAGACTTAAATAAGATATCATACAGGCCAATGGCCATCAACTAATATAAAGAAGAAGGTAATTCTGATAATATGAGTAACAGCTTTGATCACGAAGATTCTTCTGGGTTGTGTGATATTATCAGGATAACACATTTTAAATTGTAAGGGTCTAGGGGCACCTGGGTGGCTCAGTGGTTGAGTATCTGCCTTTGGGTCAGGTCGTGATTCCGGGGTCCTGGGATCAAGTCCTGCATCTGGTTTCCTGTGGGGAGCCTGCTTCTGTCTCTGCCTATGTCTCTGCCTCTCTCTGTGTGTCTCTTATGAATAAAAAACAAACAAACAAACAAACAAATAAATAAATTGTGAGGATATGCCATTATTAATGGGAAAGATGAATACCTTTTGTAGGTCATAGAACGTATCACCTCATGAGCCATCAGTGTTTATGATTGGGTAATAGAATAATGTAAGAGATTAGGGAACCCCATATGTCATCATTTCATAGGTGGAAAAATCAAAACAGTAAGAAGTTTCTTGGGAGAGAAAAAAGTTGGTTAAAAGCTAGAATTAATATAATAGTTCTTCTAATTAAGTGATAAATTCATTTTATTCTTTTCTTCTAGTATAACTTCATAGTGTATATATGCATAGGAATCATATGATCCTTTCTTTTTTTAATAAATTTATTTTTTTATTGGAGTTCAATTTACCAACATACAGAATAACACCCAGTGCTCATCCTGTCAAGTGTCCCCCTCAGTGCCCGTCACCCATTCACCCCCACCCCCGCCCTCCTCCCCCTCCACCACCCCTAGTTCATTTCCCAGAGTTAGAAGTCTTTATGTTCTGTCTCCCTTTCTGATATTTCCCTCACATTTCTTCTCCCCTCCCTTATATTCCCTTTCACTATTATTTATATTCCCCAAATGAATGAGAACATATAATGTTTGTCCTTCTCTGACTGACTTACTTCACTCAGCATAATACCCTCCAGTTCCATCCACATTGAAGCAAATGGTGGGTATTTGTTGTTTCTAATGGCTGAGGAATATTCCATTGTATACATAGACCACATCTTCTTTATCCACTCATCTTTCGATGGACACCGATGCGGAGAAAAGGGAACCCTCTTACACTGTTGGTGGGAATGTGAACTGGTGCAGCCACTCTGGAAAACTGTGTGGAGGTTCCTCATATGATCCTTTCAATCACTTTAGTACTCTTTAATATAATTCTAGAAATGAAGAACATTGAAATTTAGATCTTGCCTCTATGATAAACTCAGACACTAAAGTCTCGCCACTCTATCCTTTAAATGCCTCATCTCTAAGGGGTTTGTATGGAGCTGGGGGTGGTGGACAGATAATTACTCATGCCAAGGTGTTGTTGCAATTTAATTAATATTTATAAAGCACTTGGAGATCCTCAGATGAAAGGTGCTCATCCAAAGAACAATTATCTTATGATCTCTCTCATGTTCCTGCTCCAGGTTTTTTGGCCAAAGTGGAAGGGGTTAGTTAACCTAGAACTCTGGGAAGCTCTGCTACCAGAATTATGATGAAGCGTGTAGACATTAAGCTTGTCACCCCTTGTGCAGAGTGATGGTTTATTTTGGGTTGTTGAAATGCTGCTGCAAATCACAGTGTCCTCAGGAGACAATGTCATATCATCAATCAAGCCTGCCTCTGGGGAATTTTCTGTCTCAGCAACTCCTGTCCTTAAAGGGGGCTCACGCAAGGAAGGCACAGCCTCCTCCTGATAGTTGGTGTAATGATTCATTTTTTTCAAGATAGATGAAAGTCTTCAGGATGCAGCACAAATGGGGGAATTCCAGTAGCCACGGGGGAGAGAGATTGGGATAAAGAACAGCCTCTATGTCCCCTGCTTGATCCCTCATTTCCAGAACCCACCCACTTCTGGTCATGTGGCCAAAATGAAAGAAAAGCAAAGATCGAGGCAGTAGTGAGATGACTGGAGCTGGCATAGAGAGGGCTCCTCTCTTTGTTGCCACATTGTCTCCCGGGATTGGCCACAGTATTGCTGACCACTAAGCACCTGGAGGGCCTCCGCTTCCTCCCCAGCACTGGGCACTGATGTGTGCTGGAAAAGTAGCCATTCGCAGGCCACTGGGGAGGCTCTCTACCTGCACTCTAAAAATGAGGAGTGTCCAGTTCAGTTCTGCTCTGACAAATACAGTGAGTGGGTGGTGGTGCGAAGGGGACCTCTGCTAGACTTTTTCTAAGTGTCCCTACAGAACCAACTGTATCAGAATCACCTGAAGAATGTTCTGATTCTGAGGGCCTGGGACTCTGCATTTTAACAAGCTCCCCACGTTTCTCTGAACTAGCACAATACCCTGCCCCACTCCTTGTTGAGACCAGTTTCAGCTAAAAGTTTGGTTCTAATAACCCAAACATGCTGGATATTCTGATTGCCTGAGAGGAGCCATCCCTGTCAGCTGGCATATTAGGTGGCTGCTACATCTTTTGAGAAAATGTCATGTAAATTACTCATCAGAGAATACTAAGGAATGGATTCCTTTGGCCGTCTTCTCAGCCCAAATCCACAATTCTGTAACATATTAAACACCTACTGCAAATACCCTATGCCAGGTCTTTCTTTGTAATGGCTGCTTTGGCTTTAAAATCTAATGTAAAATCTAATGTAAAATCTGGTTGGCAAAGTCTTGGGCAGAAGCTCTTATGTTCCAAAGAAGCTGGTACTCATTTAATCAATGTTCTCAGCTACTTCCTGAATTTATATTTTTAAAATAAGGAGTACTTGTCTATCATCAGGAGCTTTTTCTAATGACCTGGAGTCAGGCCTGGGTATCAGCCATTTAAACAATAGCTTAGTCTTTGACCTAGATTCAGGTGTATCTGAAGTTCTGTGTTCTCAGCCTTTTGTTTATCCCCTGCCTTCCTCATTTATGCAAGTCTAGGCCCTGGCATTTCCCTGGCTGACACCTCTCTCTCCTCTGTAGTCCGGATTGGAAGCAAGCAATTTAAGCTTTCTCAGTGCCCATAATAGAGAGGACTTAGGCTGATGATGGAGCACTAACCAACTGTGGGATATCAGAGAAGTTACACGAGCTCTCTGAGCCTTAGTGGCTTTATTTGTGTACATGAAAAGAATAAACCTTACCTTGTTGGGATTAAATTAGATAATGTATGTTAGTATCCTGCCTCATACTTGGCACCTCATATAATGTCATGCTCATCATCTTTGGCCTCTACTTAGACTCCTTTCCCCACGTGTCCCTGCCTGCTCACCCAACCCTGGATGCAGCCAGTACCCAAGCATGATATGGCTTGGGTATATATATAGAGAGGGAGATCATTCTTAAAGCACTTCTTCACCCTAGCATATTCTTTAAAAGTCATCTCTCTCAATAGTTTTAAGATAAAGTGTTAATAAAAGCAGGTATTAAGACTATGATGACAAGAAGAGAAAGGAAGCAATATGAGATGTAAAATATGTGGGGTGGCTAGTTGTGGGTACTACTTTTTTTTCTAGTATCTTTTCTCTCTCATTAACCAATAGCAGAGTTTTCATGTGTACCCTGAGTCCCTGACCCTCTGATTCAACCATAGTGGTGTCCCTACCTCCCATCCTAGAACCTTGTTATGCCTGTTTTCTTAGTTGTGCTACAAAATGGAAACAGAGCCTTACCTCACACTCCCCCTCATTCAGTCCCTTCATTCAGTGGTCTAGTTCTGATAATGAAGCTCTCACTTTTGTCCCATTCCAAGTCACTCCACCCCACCCCTGTTATCATCCAAATTTTAGCTCTGCCTTTGTCACATCTCTTAAGTGCTGGTTCTGGGACATACCTTAGTCTTCTTCTACCACTCATACCTGCCTATCTCTGACTAGGCCCTTTGCCCAGTAGCAGGGCCTGTGTTCTCCATCTAAGTTTTTCTTAAATTTTGAGGGAGTGAGAAAGAGCACACGTGCATGTGTGCACTTGAGTGGGGTGGGGGTGGGGGTGCAAAGGAGGGCAGAGGAAGAGGGAGAGAAGCAGACGCCCTGCCCGGCTAATGCTGAAATCATGATGCTCAGACAACCCTGAGATCAGAACCAGAGCTAAGATCAAGAGTCAGATGCTAAATCAACTAAGCCACTCAGGCACCCCTCTCCATCTTTTGATATGCCAGTGTCTGATTGCCTGAATTTTAGTATATCTGCTGTCCAAATTCTCTATGGCTGGGCCCCGCCTACCTATTGAGCCTCTACTTCTAGAATAACTGGTGCCTCCATCTGTAGGGAGGTATTCATGCTCCCTGGACATGGTATCTTGGTCTGACAGCATCTCCACTATCACTTGGACCTACCTCTCACCATCTGTCTTAACCTTAATAGTAAATTTGCTCCTCCTTACTGCATGGTCTTCAGTGTTCAGTTCTAGTCAGGATATCAACTGCTTGAAATAGGCAGCCAATGACACAGAGAGATGGTTGTCAGGAGACAGAGTAGCTGAGTTGCTACTCATGTTTCCAAGGAGACCCATCCCCTTTATACTCAAGTAGCTGCATTAAAGAAAACCATCAGGGAGGCTAAATTTTTATCATTAAATAGCATAAAATCTCTTTACTGAGAGCCTAGGCAGTGGAGTTTGAGGAAAAGCCAATTGCTAATACAAATAGAATGTGAGAAGCTTTAGACCAGCAGAGCCTTAAGTATCAGGAGGCTGGGATACTTCAAAGCAGCGACTGCTGTAATGCTTTTGACTCATGGGTGACACTTTCTAACCTTCTAGGAGGTCACGGTTCTGATCATCACTCTTAAACATCAGGGCTGTTTGGCTGCTGTGCATCTTAACTTCATCTTTTAGCCCTGAGCCAGGCTGCACTATTGGGGAGATGGGAAAGTGCTCATGTCTGGGAGAGAACATGGAAGTTTCCCCCCTGCCAAAGGTTTGGCTACTGGTCAACCTGGTGCCATGGATTCCCTCCTCTAAGGACTAAATTCAGCTATTGTGTATTCCAAGATACCCTCTTAAAAAAGCAAAATGTGTTCCACTTGAGTAATAGTTCCTCAATTTGCAGGAACTGGATTTTAGGTTAACTGTTTGCCATCCAGGCAGTTAGACACAGGACCCATTTACAGGGGATTAGTAGGAGAAAAGAGTGTAGGCATGCACTTATTCAGGTGTCCACTCAGGAATACAGCTCAGGAATAGAAGACATCAGAGATGGAAAGGGGCAGGGCAACCAGAAGCCAACACACAAACTGGAACCTCCAGATGCCTTCAAAAAGAAGCAGGGTGAGGATATGTGTGTGTGTGTGTGTGTGTGTGTGTGTCTTTGAGAATGAGGTAAAATACTAGCTTTCATTTGTCTAGATTCATAACTCTTTAGATCCTTGTCATCTTGGGTGTATAAAAAAATTAGAAAGTGCTTGTGTTTCTCTAAATACAGACAAAATGGACATATTCTTAGTCTCAGATAAATATGAAAAGCTGTGGGCTTAGAACATCATGTGTTTATTTTTTGATGGCACTTAGAATAAAATGTTCCAAATTTAACATTTAACAGAGAACAAACAAACTAACCCATTATGCAAATGGTATTATGGTTGGAGAGTCCGTAGGCAAAGGAAGATAGATGTATTTATAATTGCATTTTAATCTTCTCCACTGGAAACAATTCCTTGTCTGTTTTAAGTTGATGCCAATCTGAACTGAGAGATGGTGACTTAAATTTAGAACTTGGTCAAGATGGCTATCAATTGCTTTAACTATAAAAGATCTTGCAATTTTGTCTCCAAATTGCAATGTCATTTATAATTCCCTTTGTCATTACAGATAGATGTTGTGTTATAAAAGACTGAATGATGAGCTTTGTTGCATACTTTAATTATTATTTTTGTCATGAAAAATGCCTAAAATTTGAAACTGGGAAATAACAGGGGCAATTAAGGAAACAATCTGTAACTGATGTACTCATCCCTCTAAATTACATTTTCCAATAGTTATTTATAAAAGTTGACCAATCCGGTTTGGCTGTTTCCTTACATATAAGACCATAACTCTCCCCTGAGGAGTCTGTGGTCAGTCATTCTAACAGCATTAATGAGTTTTCCAATCCAGACCAGCTGGAATCAAAGCTCTAAAGTACTTTATTTTGAGCAAAGAATATACTACATGTCACACAGATATGAAAATTCTTAATGAAGCATTAATAAAGAGAATGTTTATCTTTCACATAGCTATTATAGAGGCCAATAAGAATGTAGAAATATAGCTGTTGGAGAAAGAGAGATTAAGTTGTATTTTTCTTGGTCATAGCTCTCAACCATTGGCAGGGATGATAGAATCTCAAATTTTGCCCAGTGACCCAGCCACAGTCCTTGAATTTTCCTTCCTTTAGACCCAATTATGAAGCCTACAATTACACCATTGTCATTGAGGCAGAGGCAGACATACTTTACCTTCTGCAAAGCAATGGCCTGAAAATGTAATCCTGTTACAGTAGTAATGTCTAGCCATAGTCATGGTTGCCATTGAAGATTTTTCCCCAAATGCAAGCTGGTTTTCCAGTATGTCTTGATGTGATAGCTCACAGAGGTGATGAATAACTCTGTGGTGCTCCTCCTCCTGTCTACAACTATCAAGCACCATCGTCCTTACAAGCATAGCAAGACAGTGAAATTTCTGAATAGATGTGCCTCAACTAAGGAGTTCCTCTTGGACAGGTGAAATGTAAAAACAATTATGGAAGCTTCATCTGTGTAAAAGAAAAAAAATAAAAAAAAATCAGTTCTGCATGTTCTGGCTAATTTCTTATAAAGTAGGGTTTGTATAGAAAAAAAGAATTTGAGGGTTCACAGAATCCAAGGAGCATGATTTCCAAGGAGGTCATTCCTATGGAATTACGTGAAGCTTTATATCAAAGCTTTGTTTTAAAAATTGAGTTTTCCTTAATACTGTTCAGAGCATACCATGAAGATACACTATGATAAGGATAATTTATCTCCTTTCATGACACAAAAAGGGATATTATTTAAAAATTAAGAGGAAAAGAGAAATGTAGATTTAGATACACCATCCATGGCACCCCATCAAGTAAGGGGGTTGTCCTCTAAGGGCAGCAAAAAAAAATATTAGAATCCATCTAGTCCTTTTTTCTATTAAGTAGCTGTAAGATCTTGGGCAAGATACTTTCATTCTGTGAACCTCATTTCCAACTCTATAATGTGGAAGTATACTGATACTAATACCTCTTGTGGCTACCTCCCAGGAGTGTTGTAAGGATCCAATAAGAAAAGGATATGAACCTGTTTTATAAACTGTACTAAATAATATGTGTTAGAGTAGTAGTCAGTTTTCTTCTTATTAATCTTATCTCTGATATAATATAAGAAGAAACTAATTTCCTTGTGACCCTTCTCATTTTGGGGGTCCCATGTATTTTCTCCTGCTTTGGGAAATTTTAACTTTGGAATCAAAATGATAGAAGCCCCAATCTAAGTAGTAACTGATTTCCTAGCTAGGATCCTACTGGGAGATCTGGTTTACTTTATTGCTACCATAGCATGATTTTCTCTCGATTGGCTGTAGCTATTTGGTTATAGCTTTCCTATTATAGAAAACACTCACATTATAGAAAACATAGAAAACCAGGCAAGCCAGCTTTCTCTGACACTTCATTCATGCATGCTTGCATACAATCATTCATACATTAACTACATTAATAAATACCTATATGCCAAGCACTGAGCACAGGAGAATGAATAAGATTCCTATCCTCAAGATGGCTTGTTGTTCCATTAAGAATAAACTAAAAGATTTGATATATGGTACACTAGGTATTTCTTGCTTTTCTGTTACAAGGCTTGGCATATGGTACATTTTAACAAATATTTCTAAAAGAAATGAATGAAATACAGGCCGCTAGTCTCCTTAGAAGAAAGGACAAACTCATTGGGTTCTGGTTTTGAGAGCCAAGGAAAGGCTTGAGTATTCTAAGTCAATATATCAGAGATTTCTACTCTTGAAATCTAGAACAGACTCAACTTTTAAATTACTTTTTCAATGCAACAAGGTCATGGTGACCCTTACACTGAGATGAAATAGTGTACTCCTTGCTGACTCATTCTGTAAAATGAAGAAGACATTCTGTGGAGAAGTATTGGGAAGAAAGGAAAGGAATGAAGATAGTCACTGAGGCAGAGACTCCTGGTAGCACAAAATTTGGAGAGTTATATCATTGGTGAATCTTACGCTCAATAATCCCTGGGATTCTTTGCCACAGATACATTAGCAATAACTCTGAAATAGGCAGCGTGAGTGACCTTGGCACAGCATTTTAAGAGAAACTCACTATACTCATTAGCAAAGTTTACTTGTAAGCAGATATGCCTACCATGTTCTGTGGATTGGTATTGTCAAAAACATCTACTCTTTGAGAGACTGCATTAAGAAGATGAAAAGGCAAAGCACAAAATGGGGAAAAATATTCACAAAACATATGTCTGTCAAAGTATTTGTCTCCAGATATATGAAGATGTTTTATCACTAACCAATACAAAGACAACAAATTTAAAACTGGGCAAGAGATTTGACCAAATATTTCATCAAAGAAATCTGTGAATGACCACTAAACACATTTGAAACATTTTAACTTCATTGGTCATCAGGAAAGTACAAATTATATACCACAATACACCCTCCGGAATGGCTAAAATTGGATAAGATGTGGAGCAAGTGCCCTCATACACTGCTTATGGGAATGTAAATTGGTGCAACCACTTTGGAAAAGAGACAGTTTCTTATAAAATTAATCATATGTACCCTATGGCCCAACAACCTGACTTTTTAGGTAATTTACTCAATATAAATGAAAATATATGTCTGCACAAATATTTACATTTGAATGTTCACAGCAGCTTTTTTTTTTTAAATCTTATTTATTTATTCATGAGAGACACACAGGGAGAGAAAGGCAGAGGGAGAAGCGGGTTCCATGCAGGGAGCCCAACATTGGAGCCAATCCCGGGTCTCCAGGATTATGCCCTGGGCTGAAGGTGGCGCTAAACCTCTGAGCCACCCTGGCTGCCAGTCACAGCAGCTTTATTCTTAATAGCCAAAAACTAGAAACAGCCCACATGTCCATCAAGAGGTAAATAAACATACAAAGTGTGATATATCCACAAATGGAATTAAATCCAGTGCTTAAAAGCAATGTACTATTTATTTATGCAGCAACATGGATAAATCTCAAAAATATTATGTCTATCAAAAAATACAGACACAAAAAATGTACACTTTATGATGCCAAAAAGATAAATCTAACCTATCATGATAGAAAGGAGATCAATGGTTATCTGGGGCTGGGGGTGAGGAGGATGTTGTTACAAGGAGAGTTGAGGAAACTTTTGGAGGTAATACAAATGTTCTGTGTCCCTGACTGTAGAGGTAGTTGAAGACATAAACTTTTGATGGAACTGTATACTAACATAGGTACATTTTACTGTATGTAAGTTAGAGTAGTAAAAGGTCTATTTAAAAAACTGACATGATACATAAATGTACTAAAGTAGAACTACGAGGCACAGTATTTATATTATGAACAATTCATAGTAAAGTAGGTACCTTTACTAGTAGAATGTAAGAGCTAAAATAGGGTTGGAGTGCGTAATTTGAAGGAAGTGTTACTTGAATGTTCTTTTAATAATCATACTTATATGTCTCAGATTAAACAAAGTGCATTTGAATCTTCAGGAAAAATGCACATATTTATGTATTTTATCTTCCAGTAGAAGTATATAGTCTTAAAAACAAGGACTGCTGTCATTTTTATTTAAATTTAGAAAAGAATTTGGAAGAGAAACATTGATTTATTGATAGAGGTGGGCAGGTTAAGAAACTTAAATTCAAACAGCCCGGCCAAGAAGTAGGTCTTAAGCTCAGCCAAAAGGAGGAGGAGGAGGAGGCAAAAGAGCCTTGCAGGAGCCAACTGTTTTGAAATTATAAATTTTCACTAAAGAGATGCTGTGATATGATGGATTAGTCTCCCAGGGATGCCAAGTTCAATGAATTGCTCTGTGTACTTTGTAGACACAAATCCCAGGCTTGGCCCCATTTACTCCTTTTCTTTTCCCTGGAATATATCTTGGGTCTAAGCCTCACGTCTCTTCTATAGAAAACTCTGAAACGCCTTCACTCAGAGATGAGCTAGTCGAAGACAGAGACCCATGACCTACTTACCTTCCTTCCTGGGCTCCTAACATCGTAACTGGCATGTGGGAAGCTTATATATATTGTAAAATGAAATGGTCAGTTCTGAAATTCTGTTTCTCTACTTTCCTTTAACTGACCAAGACAAGTTTGTGAAGAGCAGAAGTGGTATTTATTTACTGTAAATGCTTATCTCTGGACAAATCATATTTTTGGTGCCATCTGGATTAAGCCCATTCATGTATATAGACTTTTCTCTGAGCAGTACAGAGAACTGACTTAACATGGAATTGAAATTGTGGAGTTAGAATGAATGCTTTTAACTGTAGTAGTCATTTTAAATGTACTAGGATTAAAGGTCATTTAAATGACTCATCTACAGAAATTTAAAGTGAAAAGATGACATTCTTAATTTAGCTGTTCCTTAGATTTGTTCTTTAGCAGAATTTTAAAAGTGGCTTAAACACACCTCAGACTGATTTATCCAAGACCACTCATCAAATCAAAAATGGATTTGTATATAAAACGTCTTATTTCTAAATGCCAGAAAATAATCTGGTCTTAACCTCAAAATTTTAGGTTATGAATGACATGCAAACAATATCATTTTTAGTTACAGATTTTAGATGTAGCTATTTTTATGTGAATACATAAATCCAGAGAGCAGGGATAGGGTAAAAGAACAAAATGATGAGCAATTTAAACTTAGCCTTTGCAGATAGGCTTTACGTTTTTCAATTAGCTTTGTCGTTTAGATTTCTGGCCACCATATTTCTGTTATAAAATCCCATGGCACCATGTTTTGGGAGTAGTAGCACCATAATGAGAATACCTGTTTTCCTTTTTATGTTTTTAGAAAGTGCTCTAGGAAATAGAGCATGAATTTAAAATCCAGTCACACATATCTGCACCTCAGCATCATCCTAAAATCATAGGTTTGACAAATTTCCACAAGTGTGCCCCTTTGAGGATTTAGAAAGAGAATGCTACCCTTCCCTGGATTGAAAATACTTTCTATTCCAGAAATTTCTCCAGCAACTAGAGAAACTTAGGTTTGGCCTGAAGGATCAGACCAAAAAGAAATCCTGCTGTGGGCAAAGTTAAAATATAGTAGAAATTGAAAATGCAATATGTAACATAAAATTTTATGTACAATACTTCAGCAGCATGTGTACCCAGATTAAAAAAATACAGGAAGATTAGCATGGCACCTGTGCAAAGATGACATGCAAATTCTTCTATGCTTCTCATTTTACAAAAATAGAAGTTATAGATTTGATCTGCGTAGGATAAAAATTATACAGAAATACAAACACAATATAAACAGTAATTATCTTGGGGAATTAGGACTACAATTTTGAAACCTCTCTGTATTTTAAAAAATGTTCTGCAGTAAGGGTATAAAAATTCATAATCAACAAAAAGAAAATAAGCATTTAAACACAAAATGATACGTTCATTCAAGCTATTTGACTACCTGAGTTTATTTATTCATTTTTAAAGGTTTATTTCTTTATTTCAGAGAGAGAGAGAGCTTGAGTGTGAAGGGTAGAGAGGAGAGAGAGAATCCCAAGTAGACTCCATGCTGAGTGGGGAGCCTATCATGGGACTTGACCTCATGACCCTGAGATCATGACCTTAGCCAAAACCAGGAGTCAGATGCTTAACCAATTGCATCACCCAGGTGCCCCAGCTACTTAAATTTAAAAGCAGAGTTGACAAAAAGTGAATTAAAAACACTTTTTAACCTTTCATGCCTTAGAGAAATGACTTTCTAGTTATTTCTCTTTTAATTCTAGTATAGTTAACATAGTGTTATATTAGCTTCAGGTGTATAATATAATGATACAAATGTGAAAAGATGCTCAACATCACTCATCATCAGGGAAATGCAAATCAAAACCACAATGAGATATCACCTCACACCTGTCAGAATGGCTAAAATCAGAAACACAAGAAACAACAAATGTTGATGAGGATGTTGAGAAAGAGGAACCCTTGTGCACCATTGGTGGGGATGTAAGTAGGGCAAGCTAGTGCAGCCACTGTGGAAGCCAGCATGGAGGTTCCTCTCAGGCTCATTTTTATTTTATTTTTCCTTTTTTTTTTCTTTTCTTTTCTTTTTTAATGTTTATTTATTTATTATTTATTTATTATTTAAATTCAATTAATTGACATATAGTGTATTGTTTTAGAAGTAGGGGTCAGTGATTCATCAGTTGTAAATAACACCCAGTGCTCATGACATCACATGCCCTCCTCAGGCTTTTTAAAAAGGTTTCTCTCTTCACATGATGTTACACTTCTTGCTGCTTAATTTTAACCCTTAGAATATCTCATCCTGGTTGGTCTCCCTTCCTCTTGCCTCTTCCTTTTGTGCTCATTGCATTACAGTCACTGACCTCATTACTTTCAGCTCATCTTACACTTCTTCTGGACTATTCACACATCCTCCCAGACACTTGCTTTATTTTTTTTAAGATTTTATTTATTTAGGGATCCCTGGGTGGTGCAGCGGTTTGGCGCCTGCCTTTGGCCCAGGGCGCGATCCTGGAGACCCGGGATCGAATCCCACATCGGGCTCCCGGTGCATGGAGCCTGCTTCTCCCTCTGCCTGTGTCTCTGCCTCTCTCTCTCTCTCTGTGAATATCATAAATAAATAAAAATTAAAAAAAAAGATTTTATTTATTTATTCATGAGAGACAGAGAGAGAGAGACAGACAGACAGACACAGGCAGAGGGAGAAGCAGGCTCCATGCAGGGAGCCTGATGCGGACCAATCCCTGGTCTCTAGGATCAGGTCCTGGGCTGAAGGTGGCACTAAACTGCTGAGCCACCTGGGCTGCCCCAGACACTTGCTTTAAAGGGAAGTCATAAAGTAGAAAAGATTTATTATTTTTGTTCTTTTTTTAAAAAAAGTTTTTATCCATTTACTTGAGAGAGAGAGGGAGAGGGAGAGCATGAAGTGAGAGAGGGGCAGAGGGTGAAGCAGACTCCCTGCTGAGTAGGGAGCCCCATGTGGGGCTCCATCCTATGACCCCATGATCATGACCTGAGCTGAAGGTAGATGCTTAACCAACTGAGCCACCCAGGCGCCCCTATTCTTGTTCTTTTAAGAGAAGATCACATGCATCACAGAGAGATTCTCTGATAGGCACAGATTCTGCCTTCAGGAAGTTGAGTCTTTCGAAGATGGTTGAGTAAATACAAAAGTGCAAGTGGATGTTATAAGCATCATGAGAGTGGTGAGCTCAGAGTCCTACGGAGGACAAGGAAGGGGTCAAGAAGAAAGCTAAGGAGGAGGCGTCTTTTCTGAGACCTGCAGGACAAGAGGAGTGAGCGGTGTGTTTTGCACATGTAGTAAGCCGTAAGCTGTAAGTTGATCTTCCCCCAGCTTTGTCCCTGCTCTTAATAGAGACTGTCCTCTGTAGACTGAAATGGATAGTTAAGTAGCTGTCTACAAACCAGACTGTCAAAGAGGCACACTGGGTGTTATATGCCACTGATGAATTATTGAACACTACATCTGCAACTGATAATGTACTATATGTTGGCTAACTGAATTTAAAAAGAGAGAGACACACACACACTAGAGAATAAGTACTTTGAGTTCAAGCAGTGATTTTCTTCAAAAGGCAGAGCAGCTCCTGTGCCTTGTTTGTCCCTTTCACCCTTATCCCTAAGTGCCTTGGACTTCCAACTGCCACCACTTCTTTATTTGAAGACTTCCTCTGGTGCCTGGAGCCTACTTTGTCCCATATGACATAGGCAAGAATGTTAGGGAATTAATGTCCTCCAGAAGCAGTCCACCACCATAGCCAATAGGAATTGGGACACAAAT
This sequence comes from Nyctereutes procyonoides, assembly GCF_905146905.1. Taxonomy (NCBI): domain Eukaryota; kingdom Metazoa; phylum Chordata; class Mammalia; order Carnivora; family Canidae; genus Nyctereutes; species Nyctereutes procyonoides. The sequence goes on along the minus strand of NW_026575139.1, from coordinate 44,871,506 downwards.
ACCCCGGCTCCCTGGCTCCTTGCAGGGATGCCTCTGAGATGTGTGTTTCCCCAGAAATAAGCTATGGTTGCCCATAGTGATAACTGCCTTTCCTTCCCTGTCACCTTATGGTACTTTCTTCATCTTCCAAGTAAGCTTCTCTATAAACCTCAAATCAGGGGCTCCTGGGTGGCTCAGTGGCTGAGCGTCTGCCTTTGGCTCAAGTCGTGATCCCGGGGTCCTGGATTGACTCTGACATTGGGCTCCCCGCAGAGAGCCTGCTTCTCCCTCTGCCTGTGTCTCTGCCTCTCTCTCCGTGTGTCTCTTATGAATAAATAAATAAATAAATAAATAATCTTAAAAAAATAAATAAGCCTCAAATCTTTGCTGCAGCAACTGTGTCTGAAGGAACCCAAATTAAGATTCATGACCAAAGCACATTTGCAAACAAACAAACGTCACTTCTTAAACTGTCTCTACACTCCCTTCACTCTTCATCTGGATACTCTCCCTCTGTATGCATGTCTCTATCACAGTACTCAGCTCACCACTCGCTTGCTGCTCTGCCTCTCCCTTTGAATTGTAAGGGTTTTGAGACCATGGATTATGTCTCTCATCTCTCTATTTCCAGGACTTCAATAAATACTTGCTAAATGGATTTCCTGTGAGCTTTGCAATCATTGTCCAGGGCAAATGTCTCGGTTCAGGATATTTTACAAAATGCCAGGTGAGAGGGCCAAGGTGAATGAATCTGGAGAATGTTCTGGAAGAGAAGCAACCCGGAAAACTTTAACACAGTAAAATTTAACCCCTGCCCATGTGTAAAAGCACATGCATTACTGTGCTTCAACTTCCCTGTCTCTAAAGTGAGGATTAAGTAACACATGCCATGATTTAGTGTCGGAAAAGTGCTTTGAAACTTCGGTGAGGCTCTATACGATTAAAATAGTAGCCACTGTTCCATCATTTAAATAATCTCATTGGCAAAGACCATGCATTAATCATCACAGAGGAGTATTTTTATAGTCACTGAACATCTTTCATCTGAGAACATCACCATGGTTTATAAACATTAACTCAGTGTATTCCTCATGACAACATGCAGACTGGTCCTTTACATGAATTGATAAACCAAGGCCTGAAATAGCTAAACAGCTTGTTCCAAAACATCCAGAGTTGGGGCAAGAAACAGGTCACTACTAGGAGAGTTAGTAATCAAGAGATAGCCCTATGTAAATATTTGGGTAAATGAGGCAAAGTAGATCAGATAGGCAGACCCTTAAGGAAAATAGCTCTTTCTCCTTTCTCTGCAGCCTATAGAAGATGGGGTATCTAGAAAAATCTCCACGGACTAACAGGTTTCATGAATTATGAAAATGCTACAAAATATTTAGCAGTTGCTTTATGCTGAGCAGCTATTCTGTGCATCCAAGGATCCCCATTCAAATGTCCCCATGTATTTTATGCTCCTGACAATAAAAATAACTGTACCTTCCAGTCAGATAAAGAGGGAAGGCTGCTGTACCTTGAGAGAAGACAGATGGGTGAGGCATACATTCGGACGGCTTCCATTACAGTAAAATATGATCCCTCGGTCTCAGCATCTGTTCTGCAAATGTAGTGAGAACCTTTCATCAAGATTCGGTGGCAGGTTCACTGGTCAGCAGTGGCCAGTTCCTCTTGCTTATGCCCTGGTGTTGGCAAGTGAATTCCAACTTTGGCCAGTGGATCACCAGCCAAGAGGTGTGAGTGCTTTGTGGCTTACAGACACCAGCGTTGTCTCTCCCCAGCTGATCCTCAGCAAGCGCCAGTGTCAGTAATGTGATATGATCATGTGATACACAAAGCACTAGGAACACTAGAAAACTGGCAGATTCTCAGCTCTATCTGCTGTGTGGCTTTGAGAAAATCACTGTATCTTTCTGTTTTTCAAGCCCTCAGCTAAGTAGATCTGTAATTCTTCATCTACAACACAAAACCCCTTCTGAGGAGATTTCTCAGAAGCAACTAAAAGGGACCCTTGGCAGAGCACCAAGGTCCCCAACCTAGCTACAACCAACTGCCTCAATTTTTTCCCCCTCTTTTTTATATTGAGTGTCCATGAAGATTGCAATTGGGAAAAAAGGGGAAAAGGAAGGCTGTTTCTTACTCCAAAAAATTTTTTAGGAGTTTGAGAATCACTGGTCCTGATAACTGCTTTTCCTAACTTTGAAAACATAAAAGAAATCATTAGATAGTTCTGATAAACTATGATTCTTTTCCAGTAGAGCAGAATGGAATTGAATCAGGTCACTGCAGAGAGAGACCTGCCAGCAAAACCAGTCAGGTGGTCGAGGGGCATCCAAGAGGCTTTGCGGAGTCAACACTCTCACTGCCACTGCTGCCCACTTGCCAGAAGGGGCTCAGCCGAACTTTCCCACCAAAGGGTGCTGCATTCTCCCACTACACAAGCACCCCTACCTCTTCTCATATTCAGAAACTTATAACAAGCACAAGTCATGTTTCCTGAGATACACAGAAGTAATAGCGTGTCTCATGGGACATGCTGGTGGAATAGCCCACAGATGTAGGAACGTGGTGTTTTGTATTTCTCTTCATGCCTTTCCTCTAACTGGGAAATAAAACAAGCACTGTGAGTGCCTGAAGGCACAAAGCACATTAATTCTGATACTAAATTCCTTGGGCTTGGGACACTTGGGTGGCTCAGCAGTTAAGCATCTGCCTTCGGCTCAGAGTGTGATCCTGGAGTCCCAGGATCGAGTCCTGCGTCGGGCTCCCTGCATGGAACCTGCTTCTCCCTCTGCCTGTGTCTCTGCCTCTCTCTCTCTCTCTCTCTCTCTCTCTCTCTCTCTCTCTCTCTCCCCCTCATTGTGTCTCTCATGAATAAATAAATAAAATCTTTAAAAAAATAAAAACAAATTCCTTGGCCTTAAATCCTAGATTCTATACTTATTCATTCTTTGGCCTTGGACAAGTCACTTAACTTCTCTATGTTATTTTTACACATGTTTAAAGAAAATAGGAACAATGATGACAGCAACAATAACACCCACCTGCCTTTCAGGAATATGACAATTGGAGTTAATATGCATTAGTGCATGGGAAGTACCTTCCATTTAAGAAGTGCTCGGGGAGCACCTGGGTGACACAGTTGGTTGAGTGCTTGACTCTTGATTTCAGCTCAGGTCATGATCTCAAGCCCCACATGGAGCCCCACAGCAGGCCCTGTGCTCAGCAGGAAGTCTGGGATTCTCTCTCTCTTCCTCTACCCCAACCCCTCCCCTTACGTGCTGTCTCTCTCAAATAAATGAATCTTTTTTAAAAAGCCCTGCAGAACACTGAGGGGGGCACTTGACAGGATGAGCACTGGGTGTTATTCTGGATGTTGGCAAATTGAACACCAATAAAAAATAAATTTATTATAAAAAAATAAAATAAAATATAACAGGATTTTTATAATCTAAAAAAAAGCACTGCAGAAGTGTAAAATACAAATGCACACACATGCATATACACATGTAAATGTGTCATTATATATACAATATATAGAGAGAAATATATAAAAATATATTTTGTATATAAACAAACAAAATTTTGGTATTTTTAATATACAAGCTCTCTCTATAAAATATATTTATATAAATTCTTATTTATTTATTTACACACACATGCACAAAGAGCTAAGATATTGGACCAGGCATTTTTATCAATGTTGTTACTGTGTATGTATCTGTATATTTATTATATACTTATTAGCAATCACTCCACGCTTATGGATGAGGAGAAAAGAATTGAATTTCCTCTCCAAGCAAGCAGTAGGTGTCTAATTGAAGGTTTGGTTTCCTAGTCCCAGCATCTCAGCACAGATCACTCTACATGGAGAGATGCATGTCTGAAGCATCTCACCTGGCAAAGGCACCTGGCAGCCATAGCTCATAATGAAGAACCCACACCATCAATTTTACTCTTTCTTCTAGTTAAAAACGCACCTTTCCTGTGACTGGAACAAATGCCAGACCACAGGATCTAAGAGAGATTTACCCGCTTATTCCCAGCTTTGCGACGAGATGCCTTGGGTGGGCCACCTGGCTACAGAGAGCCAAGCCTGCAGCAATGTGCCCGAGTCAGCGCCTACCAGCTCAGGAGAGCCAAATGTCACGTTCAGGAATTTTGTGCGGCAGTTGTTAAACACAGCCACTCTTAAAAATTAAATTTTGTAAACTTGCAATTACATAAATTATATTCTAAACAAAGGTAGTGAATACTCAACACATCATGTTCTAATTATTTCACTATGTGTTACTGCTCTGCGTGCCCCGGGGGTGGCATGCAGCTACTGTATATGGCAGGTGTGCTGTGTAGCCGTGTGCTACTGCATAGCTCATCCCGGCTCCGTCTTTAGTGGTGTCACACTGGAAGCTTCACCTTGCTGTGGTGGGAATGTTTACGCTACGGAAACTAGCAAACACTACAAATCAGGGTTCAGCTTATGGTTTTGTTGATTATATAGACTTTGTTATGGGAAAATGTTAATAATGCAGATTCAACTTAAAAGTGTGGTGCATCTTCCTCAAGATATTTATTGATTTTTCTTAGTCTATAGTGCAGAAGCTTGGCAGATCCCATCTTAACAAAGAGATTGAGGTTAACATCACAAGGAATAAGATACGTAATGTACCCTTGATGCCTGTAGTCTGGCTCAAGCTACCATTCTAGGAAATGGAACCACCATTTGCATTTCTGCCCTCTGGCCTGCTAGACTCAGAGTTGCCTGGACCTGCTTTTTTCCCTTCTTGCCTTTTATGCATGGCCATCCATCTACTACTGTCTGGAATGATTTCTCCCTTCCTCTCTGCTCAGATGAATCTTGCCCTTTTACCAAGCACATTACTAATTTTTTTCACTCCTACATGAAGCTCCCCATGAAGATACCTGCAGTCTTCATTCTTGCAATTCCTCTATTATTTTCTATAGTATTACTTCTTATAGTACCATTCAGGAATTACATGATATATCAGACTGCTAGGTTGTGTGTCTGTGTGTGTCTGTGCTTATGTGTTATCCTCCACCATGACTTCCAGCCTCTAACAACAGAGACTAACCACTTCAAACGACTTCCTATGCCTCTGTAAATTATACCAGAATCTGAGTGTGTATTCAGTGAATACTTGTTGACTGCTTTTAAAAACAACTGGACACCATAACGAAAGTTCTAGATTTTTATTAATTTCTACAACATTAACCTTTAATCTTTAACCAAATGTCTCTAGGAAGTTTTTACATCTGAGTCTTCCAGATGGAAGTAGCAATACCATTATAGTCCATATTTTCGTAGAATCTATCATCCATTGTTGTTAGTACTAAAAACCCACAATTAACCTTCTAACAGTGACAGCAGTAAGAAGATAGAGCTCAGCCCTAGGTTATCCCCAGGCCCACTCAACCTCATTTTGTAAATCTTGTCATCCCAGTGCCTGGCACACTGCCTGGCACTTATTAGGCTCTCAGTAAATGTCATAAATGTTATTAAGCCCTTTGAAGGCTGAAACACACTGTTCTTGGGTCACTCTGAAGAGTATCTCCCCTGGAACAGTTTAGAAATTATTATCTTTGATGAACAATCACTGTGTCTACCTCTTCAGTGTCTGCTAAATGCTTGGGTCACACACCTTGTGCAGCGCTCTTGGCTTTACCTCAGCACAGTCTAATGGCAAAGAGAGTACCCAGTTCAGAGGAATCACAGCATCAGGTAGACAAAGCCAAGACCTGCTTAAATTTTTGTTGTGCTTCAAAAAAGAGCCTGAAGTTCCTTCTGGGAAAGGGCAGGTTGATGATAGAGAAATGCTGAGGGCCTTTGGCAATTATTCAGCAGTATTTATGGGATTTATTTCTTTGGGTGATTTGATTTACAGAAAAGTTGCCTTAAAAAAAAAAAAAAGCTGAATAAAAAACAGGTCCAGCATTGCCTTTGCGTGAGTTGCCCTGAATGGCATAAATGCTTTTCCTGAGGCCAGTAGCTCAGAGTCTAAATAAGACACTGGTATTTTATGGGAGCCGGATGCATGGCAGTGATCGGGGCTGCCTCTCTGTGCATACTGCCTGACCTCCTGCTGAGTCTCACCGAATGTTCCTCATCTCCAACCCATTCACCACATGAGAAATTTTGAAAGAATCGTTTCTAGACATTTCTTCCCTGTTTGTCACACCTACTAATTCCCTCTTTTAGAAAAGCACCATCCTCGGGACACCTGGGTGGTTCAGTTGTTGAGCATCTGCCTTTGATTCAGGTCATGATCTCAAGGTCTTGGGATCAAGTCCCACATCAGGTTCCCTGCATGGAGCCTGCTTCTCCCTCTGCCTATGTCTCTGCCTCTCTCTCTGTGTCTTTCATGAATAAATAAATAAAATCTTTAAAGAAAGAAAAGGACCATTCTCTCGAACTCTGTCACTAAATGTCATATGCCCTGGAAATGACAGTTCCGAGTCCCCAGGCCCATGTTCTCTGTTCTTGCCCAGGACACCGTCCACCCCCACTCTGTTCAGACAGTGCCTCTGGGTCCCGCCTCAAGTCTTGCTTGTGAGTCCTCCTCACCACCACCTGGCACAGTTTTCAGTTTCCCTTGTAGGCTCCTCTCTTCAGCGCCAATCCCTTTATCTCTGTCACTTGAGGTAAGACCTGTCGGAGGGAAGCGTTAGGAGGACCAGCAGCATTGCCGCTCCCAGTGGGTTAGGAGAGAACCCAGTTCGTAGACGTGCATCGCCTGGCGTTGTACTTGGGTGAGGCAACTCTGCCAGCTGCTTGCACAACCGGGGAGGCGAGTCAGTGGCGGGTGGGGGCACACGGGGAACACACCCCGTTCCTGTCTGCCTGCAGGAACTTGTTTGTTCATGCAGTTCAAGTGGCTGGAGATCAGTGCATTCCCAAGGTGACTGGCTGGTGGTTCTTTTCTTGAACTACACACTTAAACCCCCCTCCTCGACATACATGGCCATTACCCGTTCCATACCATGGCTAAGGAGAGCAAGGGGTTTGTCACCGGACCCCTGTCGATCTGTGGTTTGGTCATCAGTGCTCAGTACTCAGTCATAACAGTGCTGGATGGTTGCAGAGCGAGTAGGCTTGTGCTGCTTGGATATTTTTATGGAAAAGTACCTAGAACCTGGCTTCTTTCTTGGAGGACAATTTGAGATACTTGCTTTTTAGAACCTTTCTACCTTTTCTATTTTGAATACCTGTCAGGGCTATAGAAATCTCGCCGTCCCTCCTTTGCCCAGACAGCAGTCACTTTATTTAGCTTTCCCTTCTGTAACATCCTACTTACAGGAGTTGTCAGTATCACAATCCTTCCTCTAAAACTGAGGATGAAAATTCTCAGCCTTCCAGAGCTGGTGAATACTTGCTCTGTCATGAGGAGAATCAATATTCGCCACCACAGGAAGTGGGGCAGGGAGCAGAGGGACAGAGGTTTATGCTTCAGCTTCAGGGCAAGGTCATTTGTGTGACCCAAAAGGTGATTCTTTCTTGCTAGTTTGACAAAAAACTGATGGGCAGGGAAGAGGGACAAGAACCCAGATAAAATGAGAAGCATGTGCTGGGAACTTCCCAGTGGAAGGCATGGGCACCAGGGACAGTCGTTCAGCTGGGGGCAATACTTGAAGCCCAAACTGAGTATTGAGAGGTAATGAAGAGCCCGCTTCCAGGGAAGGGCAGAGCAGGGGTCTGTTCATCCGCAGGCAATGGAAACCCAGCCGTTCCCCTCATATGTGGACTATGCGGTTTAGATACTCTGGACGGTCTGCTCTTCCAGCACTGGGGGAGCTGAAAGGACATTTGAACCTGTTCAGTCACTTTTTGGTTGAGACAGAGAAACACAGTACTTCTGCGGCCTCCAGGGCTTGAAAAGGTCTGATATCTGGCTACTTTTCTAGCTTTAAAAAAAGATTGAGATATAATTTACATAAAATTCATCACTTTAAGTATACAGTACAGTGGTTTTTCGTATATTCACAGATATGTGCAACCATCACCAATTTTAGCACACTTTCATCTCCTCTGTCACAAACCCCGTATTGTTTAGCTGTCACAAACCCACCGCCCCAGCTGTAAGCAACCACTAATCTACTTTGTCTCCCTGATTTTGCCTATTCAGGACATTTCATAGAGATGGAATCCCATAATATGTGATGATATGATGGCAACTGTCTTTTGTGTCTGTCTTCTTTCACTAAGTGCACTGTCTTCAAGGGTCATCGATGTTATAGCACTTCCCTTCTTTCTCTCTCTTGTTTTCTTTCTTTCTTTCTTTCTTTCTTTCTTTCTTTCTTTCTTTCTTTCTTTCTTTCTTTCTTTCTTTCTTCTTCTTTTTCCTTCCTTCTTTTTCCTTCTTCTTTACAGTTGTTAGGTTATATAGTAACAATATGTTCCACTTTTTGAGAAAGTACCAAACTGTTTTCCAAAGGCACTGACCCATTTAAAACTTGCATCAGCAGGAAGTGAGAGTTCTAATTTCTCGACATCTTTGTCAACACTTATTATTTTCTGTCTTTTAAATTTTTAGCCGTCCTGGCAAATGCCAAGTGGTATCTTGCAATTTTGACTTGCTTTCCTATGTGAATAACAATGATGAGCATTTAACCATGCGTCTATTACCTATTTGTGTATCATCTTTGAAGAAAGGCTGTTTCAAATCTTTGCCCATATTTAAAAAGGGTTTTGGAAAATATTTTAGTTTCTAGTTTTGATCATTCATAAACCAGCCTAGCAGTAGTAGGGAGAGTAATTTGCATGATGAACTGAGATAGATCATGGAGTTTTTTATTTATTTGAATGGGTTTAAAAAAATAGACTTCATTTTTTAGAGCAGTTTTATGTTCACAGAGAATTCCTCTATGCTTTTTTGACCTCACCTCTGCCCAACTTAACAACATCCCACACCAGAGTGTTAGAATTGATGAACCTACATTGAAACATTATTATCACTTGAGGGCCAAGACCATAGTTTATATAAGGGTTCCCTGTAGGTATTATACATTCTGTTTTAGATAAATACGTAATGACATGTATCCATTATAGTATCATACAGAATAGTTTCGCTGCCCTAAAAATTCTCCATGCTCCACTTATTAATCCCTCCCTCCTCCAACCCCTGGCAATGACTGACCTTTTTCCTGACTTTATGATTTTTGCCTTTTCTAGAATGTCATATAGCTGGAATCATGTAGTATGTAGACTTTTCAGCCTTTCACTTAGTTGTACGTATCTAGCCTTCCTCCATATCCTTCCATGGCTTGATAGCTCATTTCAGGCTGAATGATATTCCATGGTCTGGATTTGCCTAAGTTTATTTATCCATTCATTTACTGAAGAACATCTTGGTTGCTTCTAACTTTGGGAAATTATAAATAAATCTGCTATAAACATTCATGTACAGGTTTTTGTATAGATATGTTTTTCAACTCATTTGGGTAAATACCAAGGAGTGTGATTGCTAGATCATATGGTAAGAGTATGCTTAGCTTTTAAGAAATTGCCAAATTGTCTTCCACAGTGGGTGCAGCATTTTACATTCCCACAAGCAGTGAATGAGAATTTCTGTTGCTGCAGATCCTGCAGCATTTGCTGTTGTCAGTGTTTTGGATTTCGGCCATTCTAATAAGTGTGTAGTAGTATCTCATTGCTGTTTTAATTTGCAATTCCCTAAAGACTTATGATTTTGAGCATGTTTTCCTGTGCTTTCATCTGTAAATCTTTGGTGTTGTGTCTGTTCAGGTCTTTTGCCCAGTGTTTAATTGTTCTTTTTTTTTTTTACTGTTGAATTTTAAGAGTTCTTTGTATATTTTTGATGACAGTCTTTTATCAGTTATCTTTTGCACATATTTTCCCCCAATCTGTGGCTTATTTTTTCATTTTCTGGATGGTGACCTTTATAGAGGACTTTTTAATTTTATTGAAGTTCAGTTTATCAATTATTTCTTTCATGGATCATGCCTTTGATGTTGTAGCTAAAAGGTCATTGCCATCCCCCAAATCTCCAGTGTTATGCAATGTTATCCCTCAGGAGTTTTATACTTTTGCATTTTAAATTTATATCTATGATCCATTTTGAGTTAACTTTTGTGAAGGGTGTAAAGTCTGTCTAGATTCACTCCTTCCTCCCTCCTTCCTTCTTTCTTTCTTTCTTTCTTTCTTTCTTTCTTTCTTTCTTTCTTTTTTTCTTTTTCTTGTCTAGACTGTGCCCATTTTAAAATTGGATTGTTCATCTTTTTTACTATTGAGTCATAAGAGTACTTTATATATTCTAGATAGAAGTCCATCATCTGATATATGATTTGAGAATATTTTTCTGCCATTCTATGAGTTGTCTTTTCACTTTCGTTGGTGCACTTTGAAGCACAGAAGTTTTTCATTTTCGTGAGGTCTAATCTGTCATTTTGTCTTTTATCGCTTGTGAATTTGGTGTCATATATAAGACAATATTGCCTAATCTAAGGTCAAGAAAATTTACTTCCATGTTTTCTTTTAATAGTTTTACAGTTTTAGCTCTTTCAGGTTGACGATGCATTTTGAGTTAATTTTTATATTTGGTGTGACGTAGGGGTCTGACTTCATTTTTTTGCATGTGGATAACCACATCTTCTGGCACAACTTATTGAAAACATTATTCTTTCCCATTAATTTCTTAGTTTTCTTGTCAAAAATAAACTAATTATAAAAGTAAGAGGATTTATTTCTAGACTCTTGGTTCTGCCCCATTGATCTATATTTCTGTCTTTGTATTTGTACTATCTGTAGTACATATCTATGCTTCATATTTGAAATTAGGAAGAGTTCATGTTTCAACATTTTTTATTGTGTGGCTACTCTCAGTTCCTTGAATTTCCATATGAATCTTAGGATCAGCTTGTTTATTTCTGCAAAAAATCATCTAAGGAATTTATAGGGATTGAGTTGAATCTGTAAATCAATTTGGTATTGCCATCTTAACAATATTAAATCTCCCAGTTTATGAACATAGGATGCCTTTCCATTTACTTAGGTCTTTAAATTTTTTTCAACAATATTGTGTAGTTTTCAGTGTATAAGAATTACACTATATAAGTTTATTCTTAAGTATTTTATTCTTTTTGATAATATTGTAAATGATTTTTTTCTCCAAATTTTATTTTCAGATGTTCATTGCTATTGTGTAGAAATGTAATTGACTTATATACATTGATCTTGTATCCTGAAATCTGGCTGAATTGACTTACTATTTCTAAAAGGTTTTTTGGGTTGTTTTATGTTTGTTTGGTTTTTTGGTGGATCTAGCTCCACTTTGCACTACTCCTTCCCTCTTTCTCTGAATTCTGCCCTTTCTGAACTTCTTTTGGTTTCACTAATATGTCAAGCTCCTTCTAATCATAGGGTCTTAGCGGTTCCCTCTACCTAGATCTCACCATTGTCCTGCATTTTCTACGTGGCTAATTCATCCTTCAGCTCTATTTATTTGAACTGCTCCCCTTACCTCAGTCCATGTCTTATTCTTTTCTGCCGGCCATCACAAATACTGTGTTTTTTTCTCAACACATACTTCTGCTTATGCTCTCATTTGTGTTATGCTTTGACTCATGTCCTTCTTCTCCAACAGACTATAAAACCCTGTCCCGTTTTTCTCACTATTATAATTCTCATCACTGTGCCTGGCACATACTGGATGCTTAACAGCCACTTGTTGATGAAAGAATGAATGAATGGTTGGTATTGGAGAAATATGGCTATCATTAAGACTTTTGAGTGGGGTGGGGGGTGGAAGAATAAATTGAAGGGGGGGCACATACCATCTGTTTAACCAATCTGGCCTCCTTCTGGGGAATTAAGTTCTGGAATGGAATGTGGTTGTCTTAGGAGGGCAGAGGCATTGAATGTGTAGCCAGTAACATTGGATTTTTTCCCCCATTAAATCTCCTTACTTGGTGGCAAGAAACACAGGGGAAAAAAGGCCCAGCTATCTGAGTCATTTGTAGATGAATAACCACAGTCTGACTTCTTACTTGCTTCTTACCTTTCCTGAGGTACAGCTGATTTGTTGTAGGGAAGGCAGGGAGTGGAGGAGACAGTGGAGTGAAAGGGGAGGTGGGGGGAATTGAAAAGATTCATCTGTTTTTCTTGCCAAATCAATTCACTCTAACAAAAATAGGGAAATCCCCAACCAGCTGTTCCAGTGACTAGCAAGAAAAATATTTCCTTGGAACACTGCAACAGAAAACACACTTTGCATGCTGGACCTCCTGAAAGAGTGCTCTGGAGCTTGTCAGTTATTGTTCTCTCTGAGTGCTTCATTGATATCAGTGATAGTAGTTAGAACAGGGTAGGGTCTTTGTCCCCCCCCCCCTTAATTAACTCAAATACTCTTAAATGTCTGGGTTCAACTCTGATGCTTCAGTTGGAAATATTAAGATGAGGGGTGATAAGAGAACAGAGGGAAAACTAGCTAAGGGGGTCTGGAAAATGAAGCAAAGATGAGTGGGCCTGCAGCTTTATTGGTGTGTACTTCCTGTTCTGTTCTTAGAATCCATGTTCTGGTTGTCAGGCCAGAGAGAAGGAAAATATTTGCCTGTAGTGAAATAAATTAGGGAAGTAAAAATTTTTTTTTCATTTTGTGCTATATTTTAGAGGATTCTTAGGCATCTGAAATAAGGTTTTGCTCCAGGGGGTGTTGAGATCTTTTAGAAATAGCAAAACATTACTGCATGAAGCTATGAAACCAATCATGGAACAATGTGGTTTATCTTTGTGTCTCTATCATCTAGCACAATGCCTGGCTCAGAGTAGAGGCCCAATGAAAATTTGAAAAAACAGCTTAAATAAGGTGATGCAAGCCAAACTAATTTTGCAAATTAGATATTACAGTCCAGGGAACTAAGCTCGTTTTCTGTGTTTTGTTATTTCATCCTGATACTCATCATCCCATTTTATCTCCTAGGCTATGGGGTGCAGATATTTTGAGTCTTTAATTTTTAGTTGTTTAGGACAGGTAATTACTTATAAATTCTATAGTAAATGAACCAAATCATTGTTTCACTGCCAATAAAATAAAATTTAAAGGAGAATGGTTCAAAAGTAAAAATTCTATTTTGCTAGCTATGGTTTTTAAATGTTTCATCAAAGGAAATTTTAAAATAGTAGGCATTTACATTGACACAAGAATGAAAGAGGGAGTTTATGAAAGCACAACACTCAAAGATGTTTATAAGGTAAACACTGTGCAAAAGCTGCCATCTCCTATTTCACAATACTTCTCTAGTAAAAGAAGAAAATCACAATTTGGAGTCCTTCCTTCAGAACTCTTAGAATCTCTGTCAGTAATGTAGATGTGAGGTATCTTAGACCAGAAGTTCCAAGTGATCACAGGCAGGTTTCCAGTAGCTGCCTAACAAAATTCCTGGGACAAAATGGTGGCAGACCTCCAAATCATGATGACTTTACTTGACTTTAATAATTTGCAAACTGTTATATCTCTATATGGGTCAAGATTATTGAACTTGGATTTTCTTTCTTTTTATTTTGGTAAAATACTCATAACATAAAATGTACCACTTCAACCATTTTAAAATATAAATTCAGTAACATTTAGTGCATTCGCAATGCTGTGTATCACTGCTCTCTAGTTCCAAAACATCTTCATCACCTCAAAAGGCAAGCCCAAATCTATTAAACTGACACTCCACATTCTTCCCTCCCCTCCAGCCCCTGACACCCACTAATCTACTTTCTGTTTCTATGGGTTTGCTTATTCTGAATATATCCTATAAATGGAATCATATAATGTATGACGTTCTGTATCTGGCTTTTTCACTTCGCATGTTTTGAAGGTTCATCTATATTGTAACATGAACCTCATTCCTTTTTATGGCCAAATAATGTTCCACTCTATGATATACCATGTTTTTTTTTAAATCCAGTCATTAGTTGATAGACATTTGGATTTTTTCCTCCTTTGGTTATTGTGAATAGTGTCTATAAACATTTGTGTACAAGTGTCTGTTTGAACACTTATTTACAATTCTTTTGTATATATACCTTACAGTGAAATTACGGGGTCACATGGTGGTTCTATGTTAACTTCTTAAGACACTGCCAAACTGCTGTGCACAGTGGTTGTACCATTTTACATTCTTGCTAGAAGCATAGGCATATTCTAATCTCTCCACATCCTCATCAGCACTTGTTATGTTCTGGGTTTTTTATTATAGCCATCTCAGTAGGTGTGAAGTGGTATTGCATTGTGGTTTTGATTTGTATTTCTCTAATGACTATTGACATTGAATATCTTTTTATGATACTTGCTGGCCATTTGTGTATTTTCTTTGGAGAAAAGTATATTCTGCTCCTGTGCTCATTTTTTAATTAAGCTGTCTGCCTTTTCATTGTTGAATTGTTCTTTTATATTTTATGATATACTAGACCCTAGTCAAAAATAAGTTTTGCAGGGGTGCCTGGGTGGCTCAGTCACTTAAGTGCCTGACTCTTGGTTTAGGCTCAGGCCATGATCTCAGTCAGGGTCATGGGATTGAGCACTGCATTCGGCTCCATGCTTGGTGCAGTCTGCTTGAGATTCCCTCCCTCTTCCATACTCTGCCCCTTCCCCCACTTCCGTGCATGCCCCTTCTCTCTCTCTAAAATAAAATAAATAAAATCTAAAAAAAATATATGATTTACAAATAGTTCCTTCCATTCTGTGAGTTATCTTCTCACTCCCTTGGATAGTGTCCTTTAATGAATAAAAGTTTTAATTTTGATGAAGTCAGTTTATGTTTCTTTCTTTTGTTGCCTATGGGAAAGCACTTGAATTGATTATGATTTTTTGTGGTTACAATTATACCTTAAATCATGACAATCTTGTACTGACAGCATTACCACGATACTACTTGTTAAGGACAATATATGCCTAGTAGTTGTATTTTCTTTAGGTGTGTACATCTAAAAATAGCAAAGAAATTATATACATTTTATTCACCTTTGCTTTTCTCAATTAAAAGATACTTGAGTATCTTATGTAAGTATTGTTTCACCTTCAATCTTGATTATAAGTAATTTTCATGAATTATTTAGAAAGGTTAGAGCCAAAAACAAGTACCAGCTCTCCAGTCATCATTGCTACTACCTGTTCTAGCTCCATTGTTCTAAACATTTACTTTTATATAATCTGTATCTCACATTCATTCCCTTCAGCAAAAATTTACTGAGCATCTACCATACACCAGATGATGTGCCAAGCATTAAAAAATAGACAGATAAAAAGATGTGTTCTGTGTCCTCGTGGGTCTCACAACTTGCAGGAGGTAAACACACAGGAGCTGATAAAGATCAATACCACACAAGAGGTTCCTATAAGAGAATAAGACCAAAGTGCTGTGGGGTTACAAAAGAAAGAATCATTGGCCTTATACTTTAGGTAAGAGGGTCTCCAAAGAGGTCTTTTGAGGAAGAGAATTCCATTAACTAATTTAAGTTTTAGAAATATAATTCTGGCAGCAGTGTGAGAGAGGACTGGACCAGAATGTACAAAAAGTAATCAGTAAGGTCAATAATAAGGTGTATTGGCAATTAATTTTCCCCTTATTCTTTTATTCAGCCCTAAAAATGTTCTGCAATTTTAAAAATATTGATGTGAGGTGAGTTTTCTTAGATTTTTATTATGGAAAGCTTCAAACATATAAAAATTCTTCGACTATTAAACAGACTCCATGTACCTATCAGCACAGATTGAACTGTTATCAGCACATGGCCAAATCTCATTTTATCTATGTCCTCTGCCCCCCTTCTCTGTTCCAGATAGTTTTAAGCAAATCTCAGACCCCATATTATTTCATCCATAAATATTTTTATTACATAACATCAACAGATAAGAACTATTTTTAAAATCTAATCTCAGTAGGATTTTCCTACCTAAATAAAGTGAACAATAACTTCTTAATGGTAGGAGGTTTTTTTAAGGTTTTAAAAATTTTTTTTAATTTTAAAGATTTTATTTATTTAGTCATGAGAGACACAGAGAGAGAGAGAGGCAGAGACACAGGCAGAGGGAGAAGCAGGCTCCATGCAAGAAGCCCAACGTGGGACTCGATCCTGGGCCTCTAGGATCACGCCTTGGGCCTAAGGCAGATGCTCAACTACTGAGCCACCCTGGTGTCCCAATAGGAGGTTTTTTTTTTTTTTTTTTTTTTTTTTTTAGTCAAAAATTTATATAAATATTCACAAAGAATTCTACCCTACTCCCTATGGAAATCTTTTCCTTGATATTTTTGGCAAGGGATAGAGAGGTGAAGTTTCTTAAAAACTAAAATGATACTGCTTGAGATACAAAATATGTAGTTTCTGAAACCACATTTGTGATCAGCTTTTATTATATGTATTTAGCTAAAGAAGTTTCTACTTTGTTATAGATATATAGCTTGAAAATAACACATGTAAATTGGACTACTGAGAAATTTTACTTTTGAACTTTTTTTATTCAATAGCAATTACTCACATTAATATGGAGCCTTGAATTTTTCACAGTGCTGTCATGCCTGCTACCTATTGAACTCTGATAGCTCTGCTGTGCAGAGTTGTCTATTATCTACTGTTTACAATTGTTATCAATTTTACTTTGTTGCAGCTCTCAGGCTTAGATTGAAATAATAAACAATATATGCAAATTCCTTTACTGGTGAGCCAAGAAAGACTTTGTAGTCAAGCCTGCATGGGTAATGAAAGGAAATTACTGTGAATAACATCTTATCAGTTATAATTTACTTCATTTTCCACAGTTTGGGAATATTTGGTGCACACACTCACAATGATTTTAAATCCATGGTTATAAGTCAGTAATTTTCATGGGCTCAAAATCCACACATAAATTTCCTGGAAACTTCTGGAAAGGCTTGCTTCTTAAAAAACATGGCAACACTTGAATTAGGACAAGTTTCAGAGCTGAAACATGTTGATAGACCACCCTTAATTGGTGCTCCATTCTTTTTAACTCATTTCTTCATTTTTCATTAACATTCCCAGACAGACTAGACCTAGATTATCTTCAAAACGTTCTGTAGCAGAAGAATTGTGTAACTATTAAAAAGGTTGATACAAGTATCATATTTCATATAAATTCTTGCTCTTTACCCGTAAAATACAGAAAATGCAAGTATCTTTAAATATTCTCACTAATTTATCTAAATGCAAAGGCTATTTGAAATACCTATACTTGTGTATTTCAAAGTATTTCCAATAGCCTTTGCACTCCGATATGCTTTTCTCAAATGAATGATGAAAACCCGCCCCATGGTTAGAAAGGAACACAGAGATTGGGAATGTGAGCTCTGGAGGGGGACAAATCTGGGTTTACACACTGCTGGATCTGAGTAAGCTGCGTTGTCTCTCCATGATTCAGATTCCCCCAGGGATTTGCTGGAGTCTATTAGACTGGACCCCAAAGGCTGATTGTTAAATATGCAAGAATTTTCCCAGCCAGTGTTTAAACCATTGGCTGCTTAAAATCAGCCATGGTGGGAGTATTTATATGCCAGAAATTGGTGAGTTCTGTAAATTATGGTTCCCTTCTTATTCCCACAGCTGGTTTACCAGCACAACACTGGCTACCAGACAGGTTTAAGGGTAAAATGAGCTTGTTGCTGTCAAGTGTTTTGCAGGGTTTTCCCTATACAGAAAGCATTGACAAAGTGCTAGCCGGTAGTAGTTGTAGTAGTAGTACTAGCAGCAGTAGTAGTAGCAATGTGACATTAAAAACTAATGCAGCCAACCCTCAATTGTTTACTTATCAAATTGACAAATAATCTATGATTTATCACTGGCAGCATCTGAAGTATGCTCAGTCACAGAAAATAAAGCAGTGAAAACCCCATCAGCCCATGGTAGTGCTTATTTGTTGCATCTTCATTCAGACAAAACATTTGATGATAGAAAGAAAAGGAAAAAAGTTGTGAAAAAACAAAAGCTAGGAATTATATTTAAATTCAAAATGATCACTCTACTTTTGTCTTCCCTGAGACAGCCCATTGGAATTTCATTATAAATGGCAAATGACAAAATGATGAACAGTTTGAAATACCTGGTAGGCAAATCTGGCAATTTTGGATTTCTGTAACAAGGGGTAGAATTCCTGACCCAAATTATCTTAAGCCAAAAAAATAAATGATTGGTTCTGAAAGAAAAAAAAATCCAGGGATAGGTCTGTTTCTGAGCATAGTTTGCTGCAGGGCTCTTAGGAGGCCAGGAGTGCTTATTTTTTTTCCCGCCTTCTGCTGGTTTGCCCCGTGCCTGGCCTCCACATGGCAACCTCAGCACTTTCAATTTTAAAGCAAAGAGTTCTCTCCAAAATCATGTGTACTGGGAAAGAGAAAACCACCTTTCTTGGAGTTCTTGCACAACTCCTGAAGTTCGCTCTGCGGGAACCATTAGACGCCTGACTCTAGTTTGAGAATCCTGTAACAGACTCTATCTAATGGGGAGGAAATAATTTACCCTCCAAGAAATTGGGGTGCTATGACACTAAGATGAGGTGTTAGGCAACCATTTAGACAATTGTCTACCATAAATCATCTTCACTGTAATTGAATAAATATGACAGCAATCATGTGTGCATGTAGAGCATAAGCACACTGCTTGATGGTGGCCTTCTCAGGTTGTGTTTGGGCTCTAAACACTTCTGATACTATTAAAGACCCCTGTCATAAGGAGGCATGATTAAAGTGCCTGGGTGGCTCAATTGGTTAAGCATCTGGCTTCAGCTCTGGTCATGATCCCAGGGTCCTAGATCGAGCTGAGCAGGGAGCCCTCTTCTCCCTCTGCCCCCTGCTTTTGCTCTCTCTCTTTCTCTCTGTCAAATATATAAATAATTTTCTTTTAAAAAGGATGCATTAATAGAGTTAGTATCTTCCAGGAAACTGATATTGAGAAACCCAGGTAAAAGAGTGTTCAAAAGCAAATAGTAGCAAAAAAAATATTATAACACCACTTTAAAGGCAGATTTCAAATTGGCAGCTCAGGTAATAGATGAGTATTCTCTATTATGTGTTCATTATAATAAAGAGGTCTTTGTTATAGAGGTCTGGGAAGCTGATTCACCATGAAAATTGAGAGATGTACAAACTTTTGAGTGTTCTATTAGGGAAACAAACCTGTTGGCATGTAGAAATTCCAGCATGTTCGGCTGTCAATTTGTTTTAAAATTTCATTCCAGGAAAGTAAGTTGTGACTCTAATGTTATGGAGAAGTCTAAATATTGATGCCAGAAAAAAAGGCATAAACCCTGCTGTCCCCAGGGTACCCACCACTGACAGGTTAGATAATTCTGTCTAAGGTAACATAGGACACTCGGGCACATCAGGGTCTCGACTGGGAAGCTCATGCTTCTCTTGGCTGCAAGTTGGTTCAGCCTGTGCCTGATGTCATTCTGATTCTTAGCTGCCTCTTGAAGCTACAGGCTGTAATGCATGAGTCACAGAGGTTAAAATGCAGCCTTTTCTGGTTTATATCATATGCACATTCTGTAATTGTCTTGGAGTGGCATTCTGTGATTCACGTCCTAGTCTGGTGTGCCCTAACCAAACACATCTTCTGGCAATGTATACCGACAGCCCTATAGTGTGTATTAGTGTGGAGTGACTTAAGTGAACCATTTTTCTATCCCCTGGGAACTTACTTTCTTATAGTGTCCTACCCAAATGTGATTTGTTTTTAATTATTGTGATGCTTGCTTTTACCCTCATCATTAAACATAACATCCTGAATAATTCTGTGATGGTGCCAAGGAAATGCCAAACATTGTGAGGAGAGTATTTTACTTACAAAGAGTCACATCTGTAAGCATTTTGGAGTGTGGGACTATTTCCCAAAGATCTTGAGATTAGATAGATGTTGGCACTCTGTGTGGCCCCGCATAAACATCTTGGATCTTCTGTAGTTGAACTAGAAACTGGATACCAATCCAGAGTTTGTAAATAGTCTCATATGGCATTCATTCTGAGATACACAGAAATGTTAATGAGGTGTTGCTGTGAAATCATCTTTTACTAAAAGATGAAATATGTGTGCCCAACATCACACAGTGGAGATCACTCCCAATGTCTTCTCTTCTCTGAAAGAATGACACCCAAAGACTAATGGATCTTAGAAAGAAAGGAATTCATATTATTTGCACAAGTATCATTCAGGCTGTATGTGTGTGGCACCAAAGGACAAGTGCCACTTAAAAACGGAAAAATTTAAGAGGCATTGCCAGAAAATAAATGAGAATGTTCAAGATTGCTGAGCTCTGTAAGTAATGTAAACATATCCGGCATCTGTCCCCGTTTTTTTCCTGGGACCTTTTAAATGAAAGGTTACTAATTCATTCTTAATCACCCACAAGCTGCTAGGTACCCCGTGGCTTGTAGGCATCAGAATTAATTGCAGGTGCCTCTGTGGATCTGCAACATAGCCTACTAGGTTTAGGGTAATTAGCTCTGGATCCCCTCTCCTTGTTCTGAAGTGCTTCTAATTCTCAGTGGATTTCTGAAGCCACAGCTTGCCATTGAGAGAATTGAAGAAGCGCATGGCAATTGAAAAACAACTGGACTCAACTCTTAATTTTTGGGAGGAGAGGTATGGGGAAAAATAGGGGACATCTCAGTAGAAACCTGAAGCACTTCTGTAAAGATGTTTCCCTGGATCAGGGAAAAGGTGGTTTTGGTACTGGTATATTTATCCTCAAATTTATGAAGAGTAACTCTGGTGTTCCAAAGTCCAGACTTCAAGGCCATCTTAACGTACTATAAAACCTTGCCTACCAAAATGTAGTCTGAGGACCGGCAACCTGACCTGGGAGCTCATCAGACTTGTGGAATCTGGCCACCCCAGACCTAAATCAGAATCTGGATTTTAACATGGCCTCCAGGTGATTTGTATTCACATTAACATTTGAGAACCAGATGTAGTGCATGCCTATGATAATCTATCAGTCATATTCCAGATGTGATTGCTAAGCAGACCCAGAAAGAAGTGGGTGCAGTGTTGTTCCTTGGCAGAACATGCTCTGAAGGCAGGGTTACTGCTTGCAAGGTCTTTGGATTCCTACCATGACATATTAGAGGTGGACCGATGGATTGATGGGTTTGTAGAAGGAAGGATAGGTGGATGGATAGGTGGATGGATAGGTGGATGGATAGGTGGATGGATGGATAGATAAAGAGCATGATACTCTTCCCTCCAAAAAAAAAAACTTGAAAGAAAAAGTGAATATAAAGAAACTTAACTCAAAGCAGAATTTGGTTTTTGTCATTACTTAATCAAGAAAGGCTTGCTTACTGTCACCATCACAATATAGTATAACATGCCAGGCCAACAAAGGCTTATTTAGGAGTTGGTTGGACAGTTCCAGGCCTCCATCAGCCTATAGAGCCAAGTTTGGGGTGTGGAAGGGTGTTTTCCAGCAAAGGAGACTGTGTTTCCTTCCTTGAACTCATCTGACGCTCTGCATCTTAACCCTTTGTCACTGTGTTCCTTTTTTTTCTAACTGTGCCATATTTCCACAGCTAGAATATAAATCTTTTAGAGATAGGGACTACGCCTTAGACATCAACTCCCCTGTGGCCAGAACATGTCCACTGGCCTGACCATCACCATAATGGTGCTCATGCCATTCCTGCTAATAATGAGACCTATATGATAACACAAAGGTGTTCATTTAGAAAGGAACAACCTGTGCCCTCCCTTTTGTATGTTAAATTCATCTGTTCACCGATACCATTTCTTTTGGAAGAAGGAATGATGTCCTTCTATTATTAGTTCATCTTTTCATTCAGTAAATTGTTGGCCATCAGAGCCAGCCAATATTGTATAACAGTGGGTGGCTCCTACTTCTCTGACATTCAATGAAGATGGCATTTGTGCCTCTGTGTCGATGCTGCCCTCAGGAAAGTGTTCTAAGAGTCTCTGCCTGTACTTACCTCATCAAAGAGCAGCTTCAAAGAAGACACTCCATGATGCCCAGCTTGAGTGCATTCCTGAGATGAAGCTTCAGGATATGGAGGTAGAAGCAGGGTGGTTGAGTGAGTATTAGGGGAACTGGGTATGAAGTCAGAAAAGCTGGATTTGAATTTCAATGCTCCTACTCTCTCCTTGTGTGATCTTGGTCAGTTTTCATTACGTCTGTGACTATACAGTGCTTGGCAGGCAGTGTTCACCAAATACTAGTTTCCTTTCCCTCTCTGAGCCTCCGTTTCCTCCTTGTGATGCATAATAATATTGCATTCTTAGTATTTAGCACATTGAACGTGCATAATGAATGCTTTGAATTCCCTCC
Source organism: Nyctereutes procyonoides (assembly GCF_905146905.1). NCBI lineage: Eukaryota > Metazoa > Chordata > Mammalia > Carnivora > Canidae > Nyctereutes > Nyctereutes procyonoides. Next base: position 44,849,205 of record NW_026575139.1, on the reverse strand, counting down.
CAGTTTCCTGGTCCCTCGTGCCGCTTATAGTATTTGGCACACCCCGTTCCTCTGTGCTAGATCTCCTTGGATTCAAATTTTCTATTGGAATAACTTCCATTTGTCCCTTGATGAAATGGTCTGAAATCATGGTTTATCTACAAAGTGCACTTTTTTCAACATCTGTAGTATTTTCTGCCCATCCCAGGCACTAGTACATCCTTAGCTTACCCCATTACCTGTATCTAGATCCCTGCCCTGCCCAGTCCAAATAAAAACTTTGCTCTGTTTGCTACAGGTAACTGACCTGCAGACAAATATCAGACCCAGAAGGTTGTATTCTTAAGATACTTCTTTAAACCTCAGTACTTCTGTTCTTCCTGAAGCAAAGATAATCTTTATAAATAATCTTTAAAAATGACTTGAAGGCATACATAGGTTCATTGTAGAAGAGAAAAATGTGTCTAAATACAGATAATAAATAGGCTTCAAAATCTTTATTATAATGAACACATAATATACAAATAAAGATTATATATATATACATTTCACAAATAAATTCATATAATACAAAGTATATTAACACATATCATGTAAATATATGCTAATACATTTTTAGTATATGTGTAAATATTTACTCCATTTGTCACTCACTAACTTTATAGAAACTATTGGAAACTGCACATGCACACACATAATCCTAATATACTTATGAATCTATGACCCACTTTTTTTCATTTGATTATCCTTATGCTATTGCATATAAGTCAGAGTTTAAACAAGTTAGTGCCTAGAATATTGCTTAGCCCACAGTGGTGCACAGTGTGTATATGTACATATATATATATATAATAAGTGAGTGAACATATACTAATGTATTTTGTGTAAATTTTGAATTGTCTATGTTGGATTTCCTTTAATGGGGGTCAATTTGTTGATAAGCTTTTGTGAAAATTGTACATGAGAGAAAAAAACCTTATTCTTTGCTAAGGTGACCACCAGTTAAGGCAGGTCTTTACTACTTGGACTCCTCTCTGCCATAAGTTACCATCCCAGAACTGCACACAGATGTAGAATTGGTGTCCAGTTTGGGTGGAATCAGACGGTAAATCTCAAAGCCATTTTGCCTTTGAAATTTGAGGGCTTTAAGTAGTGGAATATTTTTAGGGATTAGGCAAACAGTTATAGGTGACATGTGCCACTTGGATCCCCTACCAAAAGGCACAAACCCTGATACTTCTAGGGGTCAGGTAGGGATTTTTCAGGAGAACTAAACTGAACAGGATGCTGATCAATACCTGCTTTAGACAGTCTGCAAAGTGGAGTGCCCACTCCTGTCCAAAGGACAGCCATTACTGGGCCCCATTCATGTGCCAATATAAGGCCCAGTGGTGCCAGCCCTCCAATTTTTCAAAAGAAGCCAAATGTTTGACTATTTCTGAGAAATTCCTAATTCTAAAATAATGACAACTCATTTAATTTACACTTATCTTTAAAACCACTTTATAGAGGTATGGTTGACATAGAAAAAACTCTACACAATTAATGTATGAAACAGTGAGTTTGCAGATAAGTATACATCTGTGGAACCATCACCACAATCTATGCCATAAACAGTCATCACTTCCAAAAGTTTTCTTTTTCCATCTTTATTATTGTTGTTGTTGTTTTATTGTTTTATGTTATGTTATTATTTTCATCATGATAAGTGTACTCTTTAATCCCCATCACCTATTTCACCCATGCCCCCCCCCACCTCCCTTCTGGTAACCATCAGTTTGTTCTCTATAGTTAAGAGTCTGTTTCTTGGTTTGTCTCTCTTTTTCTTCCCTCTTTGTTCATTTGTTTTGTTTCTTAAATTCCCAGTATGAGTGAGATCATATTGATGATAATTATCTTTCTCCAATTTTTTTTGCTTAGCATAATACTCTGTAGCTCTATCCATGTTGTTACAAATGGCAAGATTTCATTCTTTTTATGGCTGAATAATATTCCATTGTGTATATATACCACATCTTCTTTATCCATTCATCTATCGATGGACACTTGGGCTGCTTCTATAGTTTGAATATTGTAAATAATGCTGCAATAAACATAGGGATGCATCTATTCCTTTGAATTAGAATTTTCATATTTTGGGGTAAATACCCAGTAATATAATTATTGGATCGTAGAGTCATTCTATTTTTAATTTTTTGAGGAACCTCCATATTGTTTTTCACATCAGTTTGCATTCCTACCAATAGTGCACAAGGCATCCCCTTTCTCTGCGTCTTCACCCACACTTACTGTTTCTGTGTTTTTTTTATTTTAATCATTCCAACAAGTGTGAGCTGGTATCTCATTGTAGTTTTAATTTGCATTTCCCTGATGATGAGTGCTGTTGAGCATCTTTTCATGTGTCTATTGGCTGTCTCTATGTCTTCTGCCCATTTTTAGTCAGATTATTTGTTTATTATTATTGTTACTCACTTTCAAAGATTTACTTATTTATTTTAGAGAGGGAGGCTGCAAAGGGAGAGGCAGAGAGAGAACCTCAAGCAGGGCCCCACCCCTACCCCCAGCACCAGTGAGCATGGAGCCTGACACGGGGCTTGATCCCACAACTTTGAGATCATGACCTGAGCTGAAATCAAGAGTTGGACACTTAAACCAACTGAGCTACCCAGGTGCCTCATTGTTATGAATTTTTATGTTTATTATTTGTGATAACAGCACTTAACATATATGGGTCAAATAGTATCCACCTGAGAACTTTAAGCCTCTGGCTTGGGTTGGGGAGGGGAGCTGTTTAGATTGCCTGAAAGGCTACAGATATTTGAATGCCAGGTGTGACTGCTTTAAATGACCAGCTATACCTGACGTCATCAAGGGGTATAATATGACATGCTTGTAAACCAGACCTAGATTCTCAGTGGCTGCTGCAGGATATCCTAAGTGGATGAAAGGAGTCCAGAGATGTCAGTTTTGCTAGACAATTACCGTAGGTAATGTCAGTCCAAATAGAGGAGACTGCCAACATTTTTTACCTGGCCCCGTAAATTGACAAGTCAATCAGAGAGAGAGGTCCTAATACGTTGTGAATAAGCTCTTCTCATTTCTAAAAGTATTCCTGAGACTAAATTACAAAAACCCTCAGATTTACCTACTTCTGGAAGTCTACTGAAGTTAAAAGTCTGTATGGCTTCTTAAAAGGGAAGGAGCTGTCAAAAACAGACAAATCCCAGCCAAGTGATGGGAAACGTCATTTCAGGATAATAGCCTTAATAGCATTTGCACAATGGACATTAAAATATATTCTTTCTTATAAATGCCCTTAACTCTGCAAGAAGGAGACATGGTTTTAATCAGACAGATTCTCATATCAAGTTACATCAAGATATAAGCAGGGGATTCTGTGTTACCTGATCAACATGGGAAAGAAATCCAGAACATTTTCCTTAATGGTAAAAATGTTTTATGAAGGGAATGAATAGTTAGTCATCTTTATTATTCAGCATCCACAGTATTAAAGTTGATTAAAAAATGGAGGTTGACAGAGTCACTCCCCTGGAAATTTTGCATGTATTTTCAAAGGACAAAGGGTAATAAATCCACAAGTATAAGAAGAAAAGAAAGATGCACTCCAACTAGTGATACTCAATGGAGTGACCACTTGTGAGCCATGGAGTACATTTGATTCTGCTCTTCATTCTGAACTGGCAAGTACTCTCCGAGGCCTTGGGGGTTCAAGTCAAAGCAGGTGATCATTTTATGTACTGCATTCCATGGCCCATTGGTGCGGCCAGGTCTGCACTAGACTGATCCAGGAGGACTCAGAAAACCTCAGGAACTGACCCCCAGATATCTAAGAAATGCTAAACGTTACTGCATAGAAAATATGCCTGAATGAGAACTCCTGTGGGTCCTCCAGAACCACATCAAATACACACTGGAATGAGGCAGGATGGGACACCTCCCCTTAGGTATTCTTCAAACTGAGCAATAGTTAGCATCTGTAGTGTCTTTCTTCTGACCTAGCACATTCCTAAACCAACTCCTCAAAGGGCTCAGGAATCTATAGGGAGTCCCAGATGATTTGGTCTTATACCTGGGAGGCTGAGCTGATTTTTAGTTTGTTATTGGACACTTTTTGAAATGCTGGGTCTGGTAATTCGATTACCTTTTTCTTCATTTTGTTATATCCATCCATCTGTTCACTATACTTTCAGTGAAAGCCTACAATGTGCCAGGCATTGTGCTAGGTGACAGGGATAGAAAGAAGTTACGTAGACACACACAATTCTTGTCCTTACAGAGCTTGCAGACTAGCGGGGGAGACTTATATTAAATACTCCTACAAGTGGTGAATAATTATAATCAGGATAAATGCCATTGCATCTCTTTTTCACATCCTCTCAGACCTACCTCTTACCAACCACTACTGTGGCAACAAGTTCTAAACAGCTGTTGGTTAGCCTCACAGAGATATTTGACAGTGCCTGTCCTTAGCCCATGGCTACTTCTTGCTTCTTGCCCTTGGGCTTTTCTGATGCTAAAATGTGGGAACCTACTCAGAGCTCACAATTATCCAGCCTGGAGGGTGTGCCACCTTTAATCAATGGGAGACTAAGGATAATAAATTATTTTTATCATGGAAAGGCAGTTTTGAATTGTGTTTCATAAGACTTTTCAAAATATTCCAGCAGGTTCAAGCATCAGTTGCCCAGAGCAGTGGCTAAATCATTAGTATATTCTTTTTTGGTTTTCTCCTTTCCTGTTTCATTCCCCTAGTCCCTCACTTCTGTTTCCTGACATCAATCCCCAAATAAATTATCTCCATGTAAGCCTTTTTCAGGCTGTGCTTTCAATGACCTGAGGTTAAGACATGAGACATGCTATGAAGTAGTATAATGATTCTGAAAATGTGTGAGTGTGTATATTTATGTATGTGTGTTTGTATATATACACACCCACATAAGGAAATCTAACTTAATCTGGATTGTAAGGGAATATAATAATACTTTAGCTACTCTACCATACATTTTTGGCAAGCTACCCAATAGTCATCTTCTCCTTCTCTGCTGATAGCATCCTGATTTTACTTAGGTATTTATCCCTCAGAAAATCTCGAGGATATGCTCTATTAGGTCTAAACCAATTATGATAATCCCATGTGATTTACCAATAATTGATCTAGAGATGAAGATACGACCCAATTTGGGCCTGTGAGACATAAGAAATTGTCTGCTGGGGGCTTCTAGAAAGCTTTTTTTTTTTTCATACTCCAAAGTCAAGAAGTAGATTCTCTATATATCTAGATAGGATACCTAGACTTGTGTCAAGCATCTTGTGGTTATGAGGGCATCTATCCTAAAGACAAGGACTAAGCATGGCAGAAAATTCAGAAGATCTTGGTTGATATTGTTGGATCACTGAACTAGCTAACAATTTCCATATTGTTTTAGCTATTTTGAGCTGAGTTTTCTGTTAGTAAGGAAAGGTCACATTACCTAAAGGGTGGATACCTGATGCTAGAACCAAAAGCATCTGAACTGAAATACCTGACTAATGGTAGAAGAAAGGATCAGATTTTCTTTGGTGATACCTACTAATTGGTTGTAAGGAACACAAAAATCTCTGAAGGATATCATTTTCTTGGTGACTCTTTTTAATGCTGCTTTAACCTTGAAAGAGTCGCTGATAATGAATAGCTAAGAGAAGAAATGGAATGAGGTTTATCAGCAAGAAGAGGGGCAGGCTGTGAATCTAGACAGCAGAAAGGAAGAAGTGGGACTATGAGGACCGCCAGGAAGAGGAGGACAAGCTTCCACACAAACATCAAAATAAGCACTCTGAAGCCCATTAACAGCAAGTACACATAGTGCTCAGATTTTGGTTTATAAGACCATTCTTCAATTAAAGGAACCAGAGGGTCCTTGGAGGAATGTATGATTTTAAGACAGGGCAAAAATATACAAGATGAACCTGGAGCATCTTGTAAAGCCAGTTAAGAAGTGCTGACTAAAACAAAACAAAACGAAATGAAACAAAACAAAAAAACAATGATTAGAGTATGTCAAAGGAATAAAGGAGCCAGTTGAAAAGAGCTCCCAATGAAGCTGGAACAATTTGAGAAACAAAATGAAATAGTGTTTGGATAATAACCCCAAATATAAAATTAATATCCATGAGTTCATACTGATACAAATAAATGATAGAATAAATAAATAGGGACAAAAAAACAAATGTCCTGTGCTAAAACATTCCATATAGTTTATGTAAATAATCTGGCCTCAAGATGGTAGAGCATAACTCCTCATTCCTTAAGTGGGGGCTGTGCAGAGTTAATTCTTTCCAAAGAGTACAGTATAAAAAGAATGAAAAAGAGTAACTTTGTAGAGAAACCTTACAAACACTATCTCAACCAAGAGATCAAAATCATCATCAATAGTGATAGCATGTTGATACTCTGTATCCTTGATGTGATGTGATGAAAATGGTACCGATCTGTGATGTTCTTCGCTAAAACCCATAACCACAGTCTAATCATGAGGAAAAATGTCAGACAAAACCAATAAAAAGGCATTCTACAAAATGACTGTCAAGGTCATTAAAAAGAAGGAAAGTCTGAGGAACTGTCCCAACCAACGAGAGCCTAAGGAGATAAATATAATGTGGTATCTAGGATGAGATCCTGGAGCAGAAAGAGACCATTAGGTAAAAAACAAACAAACAAACAAACAAAAAAAAACAAAGAAATCTGAATTAAGTATGGACTTCAGTTAATAATAATGTATCAATATTCATTCATTAATTGTGATAAATATACCAAACTAATGCAAGATGTTGATAATAGGGGAACTGGGCATGAGGTATGTGGAAACTATCTGTACTGTTTTCACAACTTATCTATAAATCAAAACTAGTCTAAAATATTTCGAATAGGGATCCCTGTGTGGCGCAGCGGTTTGGCGCCTGCCTTTGGCCCAGGGCGCAATCCTGGAGACCTGGGATCGAATCCCACATCGGGCTCCCGGTGCATGGAGCCTGCTTCTCCCTCTGCCTGTGTCTCTGCCTCTCTCTCTCTCCCTCTCTCTGTGACTATCATAAATTAAAAAAAAAAATTAAAAAAAAATAAAATAAAATATTTCTAATAGCATCCAGACCTGCACTAGGAAACACTAATAGTCCACATAATGTGGATCATCTCTCCAATGTGTTTTTTCTCAAATAGCTCTCTTGATTAAAAGGGCAGTAATGTGAAGACTTAGGCATCATTTTACCTAAGGGCCACCAGATGGCTGTCATCTGGCAAAAGAATATTTCCTTGGCTTTCTAGCTAAACATGTGATCTTCAGATACATGTTGGAGAGCATTTCATCTCCAAGAAAGAGTTCTACTGATTATGTCTATCTAAAGAATGTGATAAATTTAACAGTTTCAAGTAATAGCAATTAATGCACATCATAGATATACAACTCAGGTAGTTGATTGCAAATTTAATCCAGATTTTATATTCTGTTATTCATTTGACAAATAAATAATGATGGTCTATTATGTGCCAGGCAGTATTTGTATGTATAAGCACATATAAATATATAATTAATTACTTGTTTTGTTATTATATAATTGTATTTATTATATTATTATAATAAATACACTATTCATTGCACTAAATATTTATATATTACTATTTATATATAATTTTTATATAAATATAAACATATTAACATAAATATAGATATATTTTGTATAAATATATATCTTATATATAATGTATAAATCATATGCCTTAATTTTTATGGGACATGTAGAAATTGCCTTTGGAACTGATTCATTTCAAGCATTCATAATTTCTAGCTTTACTTAGATATTGATATAGTCTGCTCCTGGTTAAAAAAGCAACTGATACCTAGTAGCTATATGTGAAAGAAAAGATAAAACTGTTGAAATCACTGTTAATTACATGTTGGGTTCAGTTTATATCCTATGTAATATCCAAAAATCTTTGGATGATTTGTTCGAAGGTTGAAACAGGAGATATGCAAAGGCACTCTCTAATCACTCCCTGCCTTCCGATGTAGTCATTTGTCTGTACCTCAGCTACTCAGGAGCTTCGTCAGTTCCAGGACTGAATGTTATTTACCATTGTGTCTCCCACATAGCTATGAAAGGGCCTTGCTTACATTCGGTGTTCCATACATTTGGTGAATGAATAAAAGTTTAACTCTGTTGCTCCTGTGACTTAGAGGAGGCTTGACAGGACATCACAGCAAATTCAGCATACACTGTCTTGATTACCACTTCCCTGTAACAGTGAACATTTAGAAAGCTTTTGTTTGCTCAGCTTAACAGATTCGTATATTAATAGACTATATACCTTTTGTCTTTTTATTTTTCACTTTATTTTTCATATCAATCACAGAATAATCAGAAGGTATTTCTTTTTCTTCAAAGTGTCAAAACGTTTCATAGCACCAGTTTACTTTGCAGAATTGTACATTATGAATAGGTGAGAGCCTTAATGATCAGAGTCAAACCTTTGGCATTGAAATTTGCTTCTTCATGAGATTTGCTTAATTGCTTCATCAGATGGAGGCTCAGTCAAGCCTGTTTTCTGAGCAACTCTTATTTTTTATTCTATTCATGCATTTAGACCGGGTCCTTGGTGGGCAAGGGAGTAAAGCAGAACATTAGACAAAACTTCTATTTCAAAGAAGATTTAATCCATAATAATGTCCAAATTTCCCAATTCATAGTCCATCCTAGTTGTATGAGGATTGAAGTGCATCTTACATGTGTCCTAGTAATGCCTTATTTATCCCTGGTGAGTGAGGCCATCACCTGGCTCCACCCTGAGCTGCCCTGTTTCCTTCTCTGCATTGTACTCACACGACTTCAGCTGAAATTTCTATGTAAGTGGCTCCCAAATCCAGATTGAGATCTCTAAACCAACATGCTTGCATTTCCAGACTTTTGCATTTTGCTTTTCAAGGGACCATATTATTTTCTCCTGGCACTCTGCGTGGTACCTTGTATCATGCTATAAGGAAGGTAATACGTGAGCAAATGAATAACTGAATATATAATATGGACTGTGTATAATATACTATAATAAAGCTGACTCTCTCAAGAGCTAAAACTCTAGCCATTTTAAATAGAAACTCTTCAAAAATGTCATAACTCCATGCCTTTTTCAACAAAATATACTAAACATAATTTAGCCTTTTTTTTTTACTTAGAAATCACCATTATGAATATTGGTTGCCATATCATACAGTAACACAGCGGCTCTTAGGTGTTATTAATCATTTGAGGAAAATTTGTCCCTCCTCTAAATGAATTCTTTTGTCTACTTCTCATATTCTTTACTGTCAGGATGGTCTCACTGTCAGCTATTATTTCTTGCTGCCACCTACTTTTGTGCCTCTAGCATCTAACCCCCACCCTTTGACCCCCACCCTCCCACTATACCTCTCCTTGCCAAATTTTATTATTTTAACTGCTATGAGCTAAGAAATCAAGAGCCAAGTTTTTAGACATTTCTGAAACAAAAATAAATAAGCTCGAAGCATGACCCCAAGGAGCTGTTTTATGAGAACTGTGTATAGGTTTAAGTCACTTTTGTCCACTCTGAAGCATTTTTCCCCCATTTCTTAGCTTGACTGTGTTTGAGATGAACGAAGTTGCTAGATAAGAGAAAGCTGCGTGTAAACATGACATGGCAAGTAGTACTTCACTTAGTTTGGTAGCTACTCTCTGATCCTAGAGAATGTGCCAACTCTCACTTGGGGAAGGAGTAAGATCTGTAAGTCCACTGGGAAAATATAATTTGTTTTCCCCTCTTTTTCTGTGTGAAGGTCATGATTTTTGCTCTCTTCTGTGAGACTTCAATAGTCATCTTTTCCAAGCATCTCTCACTGTAGTCCTTGGACTAACTGCGTCAGAAACACTCATTTGCACATTGTCGTGCGGACTCTTGGGCTCTAGTCCTGACCAATCCATTCAGAATCATTTGGTAGTGGGGGTCTAAGTACTTGTTTTTTTTTTTTATTTCCCCTTCCTTCCTTCCTTCCTTCCTTCCTTCCTTCCTTCCTTTGAAGAAAACCAGCTCCCCTGGTGATGGACACTCAGGCAGAGAAGAGTTTGCATCACCATGCTGATGTCCTCTTTGGCATCCTTCACAGTTCTCCTCCACCAGCTTCCTTCACATCTCTGCGCTTTCTTTGCCCATTTCAGATATTTTCCTTATCCACTTTATCTTGACTTTTCTGCTCTCCATATCCTCCAGTTTCAGTACCCTCAAGTACCTTCCTTTGAATGTGTTCTATCTCCTTCATTAATCTTTCTCTAGCAAAAAAGAAATAAGATATCCCTTTTTGTTCGGCACATTTAATTCCTGCCATCTGCTCAACCACTTCCAGAGCCTGCACGTATAAAGGGGCTACACAAAGTGATGAAACACCTTTTCTGGAAGTTTTTTCTTTCTTTTATTTCTTTATTTTCTAGAGGTGGGGGGAGGAGAGAAAATCGTAAGCAGGCTCCGTTTCCAGCGAGGAGCCAAACATGGGGCTCTATCCCATGACCCTGAGATCATGACCCTAAGATTGTGACCTAAGCTGAAATCAAGAGTCAGATGCTTAACTGACTGAGCTACCCAGATGCCCTCTGGAAGTTTTAAAGATGTGAGTTTATGTTTATAGGTAGAAAGAACTGGATGACTTATACAGCCATTTTCAGGCTTCTAGTGTTTTTACATGGTAAATAGTAATTTATTATTTTTTTGTTCTCTCCCCTTTATGATACTTGTTAGTCTTTTGTCTTTATATTTTGAAGCTCTGCTCTTAAGATTATGTTTTAGAATCCTTTTGCATCTCCAATTATAGTAGTAGACACTAGAAATCTATAATACATTTATTGATATGGAATAAGTATGTGTTGATCTATATTTTGCATCATCGTTTTCTATATCACAATCTAGGTGTAAGGAAGCACAAATTCACTTATTACAAAGAAACGGGCATAATCCAACATAAAACTAAGTTTAATTCTGTACTTACTTGAATATTCTCTGATAAACTCCTAAAAACTTTCATATCAATGTCCTATGTATTTATATAGCGAACTAAAAGATTGGAATGGTGATAGTCATTAATGTAGTATTATTCATTTGGCTGGTCACAGCATGTCAAAAGAAGCATGGGGAGAGTTTTCAACCCTGATAGATTTTGTGTAATGGCCAAGTGGACAGATGATCTCTAATGAATCCTGCCCCTTTGCATGGATTCCTCTTTTCTTTAGGCATCAAGTGTCCTAGGATAAGGTCCTTTCCATATCCTGCCCTGAGTTGTCCTCCCATGAATTTCTCCAAACTCTTAAGTTACTCCTGGTCCCTCCTGAATAAAAGTTTCCAATCCATCATCTTGGTATTAGTGAGAAAGTAATCTGATGTTTGTACTTTAAAAACAGTTTATTGAATAAAATTAATCTTGAATTGTCGACATCTCGAAAGGCCATATTCTTAAGCCTCTTTCCCCATCATCAGATTATGGGTTAGCAACTTGCCATTCCAATTGAAAGTGTCACAGTTTGGGATTAAAACTGAGGTAAACTCTGTGTACAGAATGTTACCCTCTGAATCTAGATGACTCTTTTTAAATGAGGTTCTTCTGCAAGAGCCATTTGTACCAGCTGCCTTCCAGGGGTGACTCAAGTGGATTCAGATGAATCTAGCTAGCGATGTGTAACAACAGAAGAAGGAAATTACTGTGACTGTGATTCTTTTATATAAATGACAACATTATTGCCCCGGACTACCAATATGGTCTTCCTCTTGTGGCCTCTAACCCTAACCCTATAACAGAAAATACATGTTTAATCATGAAGTGCTAGAATATGAAATGGAGTAAAAGGAAACAATTCAATTTGAAAGTCCCTTTAAGAGCAGAGGAGACCTCCTTTTTATTAGAGCCTGCTGTGGCCCAGGAGGTATGGTAAGCCATCAGTGTTTAGAGAGTAGAGGAAAACAGGTATCTTTGTAGAAATAGAATTTGAAGCTATGAATCATGCATTTAAGTAACAGAGCTGTAGGCACATAGCAGTAGACTTGTAAGGAAAGAATTATCTTGTATTTGATGACAGGCTTGGGTGGTTTCTTAATGACTTCAACTTAACATTGACCTGATTGGTTTCAGAAAAAAGTCTTGAACTGAAGGGTACTCACTTCCTGGGAGGGGAGGTTTCCATGTTAATGGATATGCCAACTTTATTCACTGAAAATGAAGGTTGAGGCTTCTCAATGATACCTATGATCCTTTCAGGCTATTATAATTGGGCTTTTTAGTATCATGATTCATTCAAAAGAAAAAGGAAGAAATCTCGTAGATTCATTTGTAATCTTATCCCATTTGGGAAAAATGAATAATATATTAGTTCCTTTCCTAGGAAACCTGATCTTGTAGAAATATCCTGGTGTTAAATCATTTTATAAAACTGTATTTTCAGCATTACCAATTCATTTTATTTTCTTAGTCTGTAGAATTTGGCCCAAATCAAAGATTCTCGCTTTTGCTTGTTTTATTAGCACTTCAGGGCCCAAGTCTAGCACAAATTGATACTTAATTTTGAGATTAGTTTAAAAAATGAGTTTGAGAAGCATAGATCAGTGTAAAGTAAATATCCATCACTCATCTCCACATCTCTATCCTGTCCCATCCCCAGGTCCACCGGTTCCATGATCTAAAAACGAGTAACTTTCTTTCTTGATCAGAATGTAAATATTAACCACGAATTGCCTAGATCTGGGGACTAATGGAAATAGGTCAGGAGATTAGAGCTAGATTTCACCCAGGTAGACAAATATATCTCTCTGTACAGAAGTCATACATGATGCCATTCATCAGATAGAGGAAGAGAGCAGGAGCATTGTTCAGGCTACCTGGCACCCTGGGGTCTTCAAGGTGGCCCAGGTACATATACCCTGAATCATAATTTCATGAACCTAGTGCTAAAATAGTTCAGAATAACTAGGAGCACAAGTCAGTCATGTATAGTGACTGTGTAAGACCCTTGAAGTGGTAGCCTAGAAAAAACTTTTCCATTTTACTTCTTATAAAAGAACATCCACGTCATCCTCTCCTTCCCCCCTTTCCTCCCTCCCTCCACCCTCACTCCAACCCAAGTGCAATGTCTGTGTGATGGCTATATCATAATTGGCTGGCAAAACATATTACCAAGAAGATTTGAATCAGTATAAGCTTTCCTACAGCATAAGATTTTATAACCTAAATTGAATTCCACATGGTAGATTAATTAAATGCAGTTTGCATTATAGTGATTATGGATTGTTTTGGTTACTGTTGTTGTGTAACAAACTGCCCCAAAATTTAGTGACATAAAACCATCATTTATGACGGTTCTCAGGTCAGGAACTCAGGACACAGTAGAGCTACCTTGTCTCTTCATGTAAGGTCTAGGTGCTCAGTGAGGGAGAGTCAACAGCTGGGGGTGACTTGATGACTGGGGGCTGAAATGATTGATTCTGAGGCTTCTTTCAGACATGTCTAGTGGTTCGTGTTGATTACAGGCTGGGAGCTCATAGTGCTGCTAGCTAGAGTGACACCAAGTAGCCCCCCTCCTGCCCTGCCCCAGCACGATAGTCTTAGAATAGCCAGACTTCATACATGGTGGCTGGGTCCTCCAAGAGTGAGTGTCCCCAAAAAAACAAGAGGAAGCTGTGTGGCCTTTGCTGACCTAGCCTTATACAGTGTCATTTCCATAGTGATAGAATATTGCTTACAGCCCACACTCAAGGGGAGGAGTAAAAAAATCTCACCTCTCCATGTGTCAAAACATTCTTATATATGCTTTAAATATGTTTCAGAGTCACTTTATTCATATAAATCTTAACTATTAAGAACTAGAGACATAGTAGGAAAAAAACTATAGTGGTTACTATATAACTGATTAAATGTGCATCTCAGTAATGATAGGTGAAAAGAAATATGAAGATAAAGTATATGAGATCTGTGACAATAGTGATGGCTATTGGAAATGTTTGGTATAACCAAGTTTGGAAAGTTCAGGTTTCTTCACAAATATTAAGATTTTTAACTGCACTTTTAGACATATTTGAAAACAACTCTATTTTCAGAATTCCTGTAAGATAAATAACTTAGAATTGCAAGTCATAAACTTTCTAGGTTTTAACTGCCTTTATCTCTTGAAAACCATTGTTTTATAACCAATGTGTCAACTTTTTATCATGGAAAAATTCTTCTTGGAAATGCAGCCACGTACTGATTGCATTTATTATAGCTCTATTGATTATTTATATTACTTATTCAATGTCCCTTTATGCCCCACGGAAAGGCCCTAATTTCTCTACAGGCCTCCTGTGATCGTATTCAAGTTTTACATTCCATTTTATTGAGACTCTCTCTGCTCTGTACTCATATTTGTCATGACTTTGAAGCATTTAAATTCCTAAGCCTGGATAGTCTACTCATGAGAGCGAGAGAAAACGTATTTCTGTGCGTGTCTTTGATCTTTGAGGCGCTCACTACAGGATTTCAGTTCATTGCAGATCCTCAGTTTCCTCTCTATAATAATGAATCTGGGAAGAAAACTGTAAAACCTTGTTTTAGACAAAAATCTCTTTCTTATGGCTTTTAAATGATAAGATGAAAAAGAAATTGCCCCTTTGAGAAAAGAGGAGATAAAATGGAGCAACCTGTGGAGACCCAAGGAGATTCAGAGGTCTCCATTTTGAGCACAGCTCTGTGGTTCCAGAGGGAGCCAACCAAGGACAACTTTGTCAGAGATTGTGGATTGCAGTAGCTCAGAATAATAGATGGTTTAAAGTCTATAATTAACAACCTTCCTCTGAGGAGTTAAAACAACAGCCTTAGAAAGAGGGGTCAGGGGCCCATTTTGAAAGCCCTCAGGCAACAGCCTTCTTCCAAGCGTAAGGGAAAGCAAATGTTTAAATAAGCCACTCACCTACTAGTTACAGAGTGACTTAACTGACATGTAGAAGTTTGTATTTGCTAAAATAAGGTACCACATCACTTACAGAAACAAGTTTATCAGCATGTGTGATATTCTCTAAATTAACAATATAGGAAAAGTACGTGTGTATGCCCCCCTATGTATGTATTTGCAGGGAAATGATATTTCATTGGAGGAATGATTATAGACCTATCCTTGTCACTTAACTTCCAATGGTGTACTACCAGCTTGGATTTGTTTCTATTTGTTTTTTTTTTTTTATAAATTAATTTTTATTGGTGTTCAATTTACCAACATACAGAATAACACCCAGTGCTCATCCCGTCAAGTGTCCCCCTCCGTGCCCGTCACCCATTCACCCCCACCCCCCGCCCTCCTCCCCTTCCACCACCCCTAGTTCATTTCCCAGAGTTAGAAGTCTTTATGTTCTGTGTCCCTTTCTGATATCTCCCACACATTTCTTCTCCTTTCCCTTATATTCCCCTTCACTATTATTCATATTTGTAAAGTCAATAAGTCATGAGTGAAACTTCCATGGAAAAGCTTTTAGAATTCAAAAGTAATTATTCATTCAAAACCCAGACCTCCGTTTGGCTCTTTGGATGACAGGGCTGTGGGGCCTCCTCCCTTTGTTCTGCTCTACACACGCAGAGAGGAGGTGGAGCCAAGAAAGATGAAAGTTCTTGACACGAATGCCTGGCAGGACAAGTCTGGCAACTTGCAGAACAATGGAAATTAAATGGTCACATTCTATATTTTTCCCCAAACTGATATGACTTCTTCAGTGGAAGTTGTTATACTTGGTGTAAACTTGCCTATTACCACTGTAACCCACTGAGGGGCAGCTGTAGTTGAGCCCCTATTAAATTTCAAGATGCTCCTGGAACAAGACCAGATTAACCTACTGGTTCAGGAATGGATGATAGGCTTCCTGCTCAAAGATATTTGGGGGTTTAGTTTTAAATATTTTGAAAGAAACAACTCTTTTTGTTTTCAGTCTTCAGAAATAGTTTTAGGGGGTGGTGATAGTGGTGGTTGTCCTTTATTATAATGAATTGCCAAGACCAGAGAAGGTGGGAAGAGACCCTGAGGACCAACCATAGCTTCCTCTGTTAACAATGAAGAGAAGGGAGAAAAAAAAAAGAGAGAGAGAGAGAGAAGGAGGCTGAAGGAGCACTGCAACTCTGGAAGTAACAAGGCTTTAGATAGAAATCATAGTGAGGCATATTTTATTATCATGTCTAACCCATGACTAATTTTCCTGTGTCACATTCTCTTTTGTGATAGACCTTTTTTTTAAACAAACAAAATCTTAGCTTATGTTTAGACAATAGCCAAGGGAAAAAAATCTGGTTTTCAATGGACCTGAGTTATTGCTAAGGATTAGTTCCTGAGTTTTGGTCACCAATATCAATAAGCAACTATATGTGATCATCAAATGATGGGAGCATGGTTGAGTTCTAATTGGTTGAATTTATTTGTAGTCTAGTTGGTCATAAAATTACTCATTCCTAAGTTATAACAATTATTAAAGTGAAGCAGTCAGATGTGGACTTTATATTTTACTTAGGTTCTGAGTTTTAATTTGTTCTAAATAATTACTTGGATTCTACACACGAAATGCTCCCAAACACACTGTGTTCTTTTAAAACACAGTGGAAATATGTGACATTTATATATCATACAGTTATTTATGAACTTTATTTACATGAATTACAAGGGAACTTTTTAAAATGTAAGATGATTAATTACCTAAGTTTATGTGTCAAGGTAGGTGTTAATTTTCATTTAGCCTAGTTTTCTTCAAACCGAGAGTCAAAGGGTTGACAAATCCATTTAGTGTGTTTTGACCAACTGTATTAAAGAGAAACAGAATGGGACGGAATTGAATGGAATATGATCGGATAGAATATACCAGAATGCAGGGTGCCTGTGTGGCTCAGTTGGCTGAGCATCAGACTCTTAATCTCAGTTGAGGTCTTAATCTCAGAGTTGGGAGTTCAAGACCTGTACTGGGTGTGGAAACTGCTTAAAAAATAAACAAAAAACAGAATGCATGAAGTAAAAGTTAATACAGTTTTATGTAACTTTAATTTCAGTGTTGTGTGTGTGTATATGAAAATGTCATTCTGGATCAAAATGTAAAACTTATGTCTTTTTGAGGGTGACAATTCAAAAGGTTAAAGTTCTCTATGTTAGCCACTGGTTCTTAGTTTGGATAGTCTCTAATATTGGATAGTCTCTAATTGACTTTATTATCAAGTCTCTTATGTGAGATTTGAGTAACTTGCCCAAGATGGATACAAGGTGGCACTGAGCCCAATGGCTCATCTACCCCTCCCTCTACCAAATTTCCTCAACTTTCAAGCTGGACAGAAAATACTCTTATTCTAAAACATGCTACAAAAATAATCAAAAATACATCTGTGATGATGCTACTTCATATTTCTGCAACCTCTTTTAATTTTTTTTTAATTATTTGTTTATGATAGTCACACAGAGAGAGAAAGAGGCAGAGACAAGGCAGAGACATAGGCAGAGGGAGAAGCAGGCTCCATGCACCGGGAGCCCGACGTGGGATTCGATCCCGGGTCTCCAGGATCGCGCCCTGGGCCAAAGGCAGGCGCCAAACCGCTGCGCCACCCAGGGATCCCCTCTGCAACCTCTTTTAATTGTACTTTTTAAAGATTTATTATTTATGTGTGCGAGAGAGAGAGCACAAGTGGAGGGAGGGGCAGAGGGAGAGGGAGAGAGAGAGAATCTTGAGCAGACTCCCCGCTGAGCATGGAGCCTGTTGCAAGGCTCGATCCCAGGACTTTTAGATCATGACCTGAGCCCAAGTCAGATGCTTAACCAACTGAGCCACCCAGGCATCCTCTGCAACCTCTTATTAATGTATTAGGCATATAGATAATAATGCACATGATACCTCTGTATTAAAATTGTATGTTTTCTGATGGGAAGCTGGCAAAATCATAAAGTAAAGGATTTTAAGGACTCCTATTCCAGGGCAAGTTTTCAACTATATCTTTTAAGACACGTGGCTTTCCAACATATTGTAGGTTTCTCTGTCAGTAAGTTCCTATTTAATATCCAAACTGTTTTCTCTTTAATCCCATCTCATTTCCACATATTCTCTCCTCTGTGGAGAAATTCATAGAGAAAGCAGTTTAATCAGTAAAGCTTGAAGAATACACCCAGGAATCCAGAAATTTCAATTCTCAAACTTTAAATCAGCAGCTGTTGAATCTTCTGGGGAAAAGTGCATGAAGACTTCTGAGCCTGTCCTATTCCCAGTCTCACTTCCCTCTAGTCTCAATGCCCCACATCGCCTTTCAGCCAAGACTCGGATCAGCTCATTCTCTGCTTGGGTCTCTCAGTGAAGAAGTGTGCCAGAGAGGAAAGGGCTGCACACAGGCCATTAAAGCTCTTGGCAACTTGCCTAAACCTAAAAGAGGAGAAGGGAAATGTGAGGAGAAGAGTATACCAAAATAAGTTCCAGATAGATCCAAACAAAGACTTAAATGTAAAAATGCAACCATAAATGTACTGGAAGAAAATATGAATAAAGTTGGGTTATTTTTTTTAATTCTTGAAGGGTAAAAATAAGGACCCCCCCAAAAATCCCAAATAATAAATAGAAGGTATAAACAAAAAAGTCAGTAAATTCACTACTCAAAAATAAAATTTTCTATTTAAGAGAAATACACATGTACAATGTTAAAAGCCAAAGCAGGTGAAATGTTTACCATATATTATATAGTAAAAGAACTAATTTCTATAATATATAGAGAATTTCTATGAATCAAAAGGAAAGAAACAAATAATACAAAGTAAAAATGAACAAATAAATAGGAATTAAAGGCCTATTAAAATGTTATATTTCACTTATATTAAGAAAATACAAATTAAAATGGCATAGAAATTTTCAGTTATGAGATGAGCAAAGATTTAAAAATCAGTAACACTATTTTTTTATTTTTTTGAAGATTTTATTTATTCATGAGAGATAGAGAAGAAAGAGGGAGAGTGAGAGAGGCAGAGACAGGAGAAGCAGGCTCCCCTCAGAGCAGGGAGCCCAACATGGGGCTTAATCCTAGGACCCTGGCATCATGACATGAGCTGAAGGCAGACGCTTAACCAACTGAGCCACCCAGGCACACTGAAAATCAGTAATACTATTTAGATTAGCTTATAAGGAAAGGAATACACTCCTACATTTGTAGTAGATGTGCAAATTGGTAAACCTCTTTGGAGGGCAATTAACCATATCTATCAGTAGTTTAAATATACATACAATGTGACTCATAGATTCTATTCCTAGGAATTTATCAGATACATAGATATATTTACACATAATGAAAAAACTTATGTCCAAGACTGCTGTAGAATTGTTTGGAGAAGGGGGGAAGAACCAAACAACTTTAACTTCCATCAAAAAAGGAATGGCTAGATAAATTATATGTCTTTACTTGGACTGGATTACAAATGCAGTCGTTGGACAGCTCTGTGTGTATGAACATGGAACAATTGCTGAGATGCGTTAAATGCGGAGGGCAGGCCAAAAACTCTTTGTAGAGTATGTAGCCATTTGTGGAAACAGAATGGGAGGGGCTCTTATTCATACGTGCCATGTGTGCTTAGAACGTCTAGAAGAATATACAACGAGATAACATTCATTGACTCCAGTGAAGAGCAAGGTAGGCTTAAGTAGGCATGATTCGGCCTGTTCTCCATATCCTTTTGTAACTTTTGAGTCTTGTGTAGTATAAATGGATGCAAAAGTATCTTATTTTAGTTAAGAGAAGAAAGGAGAAAACAAAAGGAAGGGAAAATGGCTGAAGGAAAGGCTATGAGGGAGAAGGGTATAGAAAAGTATGTGCGTTTTACTTCTAATTTGGAAATTTGAAATTCACTTGTAAATTGGAATTTAGTCAATCATGTAAAGATTTTAATTTCAGTGTTGTGTTAGCTGCCTGGGCATATCCAAACACTCCGGGTTCGTGCAGTCATTCTAACTTTAGTATTTAGTGAAATGTCTCAGACCATCTTCCCACTGTAGAGGGAAGCTCATGATGCCTCATCGCCAAGGATTCTCAGAGGAGTAACATTCCTCTTATTCTATTTCCTGAATGGCATGACATTCTTTTATTACACTTACATATTATCCTACAGCTTTGTGTCTTTGCCCTTTCCCAATTCAAATGTGTAACACAGCCTATTATTTATTTTAACTTCCCTCCTAAAGTCTCTGACCAAAAACAGTTGGTCACAGGAGAAAGTTATGTCGCAGCATGGCTCAGTAGATGGCCAGTATTAGATTACAGATTGTCTTGGTTTTAAAAGTCCTTGGGAATTTCTTAGAAACCTATTTTCCTCTAACATGCAGGTTCCTGCCTAGTCTCAGGCCCTCAGAAACTCAGATCCTCCCCCAGCATCCCTTCTTTTCTCCTATACCTAGAATGTCAGAATGGCTGGTGTGTGTGTGTGTGTGTGTGTGTGTGTGTGTGTGTGTGTGTGTCTTTCATGAAGGGCAATCCATTTTTGCCTCTTCTGCCTTGTGGAATTCTTCTAGAAGCTTTAAAAAAATCTTTTCCACCAACTGCATCAGGAATAGGAAAAAAAAGTCTAAATGCCCAGTTATAGAGAATTGGTTAAATAGATTATAAGATGCTGGTGATGAAGAAAAATACATTCACTACAAATTATGTGAAATTCCATATTTACTGGAGTAGAAAAAATTCTATAACATATTAAGTGAAGTAAGAAGTTTACAAAATAATATATGTGTGTCCAGGGGTACCCAGGTGGCTCAGCAGGTTAAGCATCTGCTCAGTCATGATCTCAGGGTTGTGAGTTTGAGCCCCATGTTGGGCTCCACACTGGGCATGAAGCCTGCTTAAGATTCTCTCTCTCTCTCTCTTCCACTACCCCTCCTTTCTCTCTGTATCTCTCTTTCTCTCTCCATCTCTAAAAAACAGTGTGTGTACAGTAAATGTATATGATATAAATATGTATACAGTATGCATATGATATATAATGTGTCCATATACATGTATGTACATTCATTCATATATATATGTATGAATATTGTTTAAAGATTTTATTTTTTTTCATGAGAGACACTGAGAGAGAGACAGCAACATAGACAGAGTCCCCCACAGGGAGCCTGATGCAGGACTTGATCCCAGGACTCTGGGATCAGGACCTGAGCCAAAGGCAAATGCTCAACCACTGAGCCACTCAGATGCCCCTAGATAGAGGTATCTACATGCAAAAGATTGCAGCCCAGTTCCTAAGGCAGAGCAGATTGTCTCACTGTAGTCTAGGCACCTTCTTCAGAGAGCTTGGCATGTTTCATCTTTAGGGATCTCAGAGATAATTTAATATGACTCCCTCATCCGTGGAACCAAAACTAGGAGGGAAAAATAGATTGGAAAAGTTCACAGAGCTAGTTAATGTAAAGGCCAAGAAAGCCCACAGGGCTAGGCTAAACAAATAAATACGTTGGAGATAGCCAAGTGAACAAATGAGTGACTGCTCCAATACGATTGTGAAACTCATTCTAAATCTAACACATTCGGCTTGTGTTGCCTGCCCATTGGATGCTCCCGTACATTTCCTCAAAGCAGACAAGAAGGAATTGATTGTCTAGAGCAAATAGTCACGCAGAAGTGCCCCACTTTAGGACACACAGGGCTACTTTACAGGCAAATTCGACTCAATTCCAAATATATAAGAACAACTCTGTCTAAGTAATATTCTTTGTAAAATAGGTAAATTTTCTAAAAAATAGAATGATCAACGTTAACTCATCTGCCACCTCACTCCAAACTTTCATATGTAAAATGTGCTTTGCATGGATCTGCCTACATTAAGTGAACTGAAGGAGTTAATGGAACATCCATCCCTTGTATGTAAACACAACCTGGTAACCTCCACTATAAAGTGTGCATTTTGAGTCACAATCACCAAGGTATTTACAGAATTGAAAATTCAACTCTTCACATATGTTCTCCATGATATTTTCCTCCATAGATTGAGAACAATATTTTATAAAGCGTCCTTCCATATGTGAATGGCTTACCCTTGCAAAAGTGAGCTGGAGAGGACAGGATCACTTACTGTGACTGAGTTGGTTGAAGTGAAGTATTTGTCACACCTGCCCCATGCAGGAGGCGGCCCTGTTAAGGTACAGCAGAGCTCACAAGCTCAGATGCTCACAGGGGCCAGATAGGTGACAGACATGAGCAAAGGATGTTAGGGGAGAGAAGTAATAGGGATTTGTTTGGGCAGTGGAGATCGGATAGTTAGTGCCCCATCCAATGGGGGTGGGTTTTACTCATTTCTAATTCATTGTTACTATGCAGAAATATATGCCGGGTTTTGACAGACTGTCTAATTTTCTTTAAGAGAAAAATACAAGTCCATACATTCTAATGCAAAATCATTCAACTTGCTAATGTTGGCAACTAATTCAAATTTGTTTTAAAACATTGCAAGTGATGGTCAAATAAAAAGTTATTTGGCCCACCCACTGGTGACTAGTTTGAGGTTTCCAGACCTGTACAAAGATATTTAGTGGTGGTATTAAATTGTATAAACTAGTGCATTCGTTTTCAGAATAAAACATGGAGAAAGACCACCCATCTTTTTATACAAACTATATGCATCCTTTAGTCTACTTTAATCACTTCTTTCCTAAAGCTGTCCCCAACTCTCTGACATCATACATCTGTATGGTCCGTACTTCACAATTCATGCCAAATAAACCCTGTCCTTTCTCTCTTTGTTTCTAATTATTTCACATGTGCAGGTCTTACATTCAGGTCTCATTATAAACAATTCTAGGGCAAAAATCATATCTAATACTTCTATGTCAACTTCAAAGTTCAAAAAATATTTGTAGTTTTTTTTCAATAAAAGGAAAAGAGAATAACCTTTCCTGACACACAAACACTTAGTTATACTAGAGATGAGTTTAGTGTCTTGAAGTTCCTGAATTTCTAGACTAGATAAGCTAACAAATCCAAGTCTGCAGGTACTGTGCCCTGCTGAGCTAAGAAGCACTGGCTTGCCATAAATGTTTAAGAAGAAGCAGTTGGTAAAAAAATAGCTATGAGTTCATCATATCTTTTCTAGATTTAAAATGTAGGATGTATATAGTCCAATGGAGGTGATGTGGTCCTTTGTAAATCCTAACTTTGAAAAATTTTTCTGAGCCACCTTTTGTCTGCAGGAAACGCTCCGTTGGTGGGTTGATTTAGGCAGTAAGAGAATGGTACGCTCACTTAGAGAAAGTCAAATTCATATTTCACATTCACAAGTCAGAACTTCTTGGGCTACCTTAGAGTCATTTGAAGCAGAAAAAGCATGAGCTATAACCAGCCTTAGTCCAGAAATGGGAAGTGGAGAAAGGAGAAGTGGACCCAGAACTGAAGCTCTAGAAATGACTGACCACTATATTTGTCCCTATCTGGGAGTGAGGTTGAGTGGCCAAGCAATGGATCTCACCAATGCAAGCTTTGCAGTGTGCTAGACAAAGTTATCTCTGCAGTGCCAAGGGCAGGCTACAAAGTCAGAACAGCTGGGCATGTGTGCCAGACCAACCATGAATGTGTCTGGGAGTGGGCATAGTGTTCAGTTTGAACTGGCCAGCATCATTTGAAAGTCAAGACATGTGAAAACAATACCCCTGTGGCTCCCTAAATCCACTGAGCTCTATGTGGTAGGGAATCCAAAGGTTAAAGTAAAGGGACCATTTCTGGTATGAAATGACTGATTGCCTGACCAAAGAAAAGCATTGTATTTTCTTCCTTATTTGGAAATACTGATAAAATATGCACAATGTGCTTTTACTGAGAAAGCTCTCTCTCCATACTCCTTATTTTCACAAACATCACACATATATGCCTCTCAGATACTTCTTTACGATTCTTATAATTTCCTGCATATTTTTTAGGAATCAAGAAAATAAATAAACAGACCACATCATTATATTAGGAAGTAGATTTTGTAATGCAAAATTAATAATAATAATATTTATTATTATTATTATTATTATTATTTTGTTACTGAAAATAATGCCTTACCTTAGGCAAACAATACTTGGGTCAAAATAAACATTACTGCTGTTTAGGATATTTAGTTGTATCTCTAATATAATTATCACCTTCTGTTCAATAAAATTTATTCTAAATCATGAAATTTCCTTTTTTACTTGTCACTGTGTTGATCCAATTGCATCTTCTTCATACCCAAATTTGTATAAAAAGCAATGTAGAAAATGCAATGAATATATCTTTGGGATAATGGTGCTTATCTAAAAGTTACTATTAATCGTAATGATAGAGTAATTTCTATTTCCTTTCTTGATTGCCACATCGTTCTCTCCACAGCCTTTACATCCAGTTTTTTCTCATGAAGTCTCTTCTGGTTGAGAAGTTACCAAATTTCATCAGGTAAGAACTACTAAATATGAACCTGAAAATCTTATTTCAAAAGCATCCAAGTTGAGTAAATCTAAAAATGTGTCCGCTCTGGACAAATACCTAGAATGTAAACTGGGAAAGGTCCAACAGGATCTCCTGTTATTTCAGTGGTTCTGAAAGTATGGTCCCTAGACCAACAGCATCAGTGCCAACTGGGAACAGAGCAATGCAAACTCTCGGGCCCTTCCTTGTGCTTTAACAAACCTTCTAGGTGATTCAGATGCACACACAAGTCTGAAAATCACTGCTTTAGATAGGTTTTGTGGAAGACAAGAACAAAAAAATATCTCCTCTAGATTGATGGATTTTGATATATTTGATGTCTCTTCTTTCTTCCTTTTCTCCACTGATTTTTCCTCCTTCCTGTAGGTTCATCTATTACTTATTTAGCAAGCTGAACTGTACTTCATAAGATCATACTGCATTAAAAACCTGTAATTATTCTTTATGACAATTTAAGTGACATCTGATATGGGACTCCATCAAAACTAGGTATGCAGTAGAGGTTGTCAACTAATTAAGTGATTTAAATCCTTTTTTAGCCTTTGGAAGGAAAGCTTCTATAGTCACATAAGACACACCTTTAAAGGGGTGCCCAACTTCTAAGATGGTTGCCTTTTATATCTAATATCTGTAGGACATTCTCTTCACAAGTTAATAATTTCATGTGGGCTAGAAGTGTTGAATTGTCACCTCTGAAGTCATTTGCAAAGGACTGTGTTGTCCAAAAGGAGCTCATATTCTCTTGTAATATTTAGGATATGTTTGAAGTCTATATAGTGTTTGTTATCTCCAATTCTGGAAGCCAGTCTTGATAGCTTCCCAGTGGTCATTTTACCTCCAACCTTAATATAATTTGGTGTAACCCTGTGAATACCTATGAGTTGTCTGCTAAACCTATGAATTATGCTGTTATTCTGAAATGATTACTAAATGCTGCCCCCAAAATGCCTTTGCTCAAGATACCCCTCCTTTGCAAAGGTGTATATGATCTCTTCTCTATAGCATGTCTATTTCATGAGCAAATACATATTAGAGTCTCTGAGACTGTTTCTTCATCTGTAGAATGGAGACAATGATAATCTACTTGTTAGTATTGTTGTAAGAAATAATGAAGGTAATTCAGGTGCACTTAGCGCAGTGCCTAGCTCAATAAATACTAGCTATAATAAAAAATAACTTTATTAATAGAATTGTAAATTTAAAAATGTCACCTTGGACCTCATCCCACTGAAAACAAGCACATAGGGAAGAGATCAAGTGTCTCTGATTCCAACCACTACTACATTATATTTTCCATGGAGATTTGCTGTTGTTGTCAGCTCTCTGCTCTTTTAAGCTTAGCTACTGCTGGAACTCCAACATGGAGCCATGTAGAATTAAGAACATGATAAATTACAGAAATCCATCATCCATCACCCACCTGTAGGGCTAGGAGAGCACTGAATAATATCTGCAATTAGTTCCTCTAATACGCATCAACCCTTAGAGCAAAATCCAGAAGGACAGCTAGATGACCCAAGTGCAGGCATAAGGTCAGAGGGTCAGAAGAGTACCCTGAAAAGTGATTTACTTCCCTAACCTCTATTCAGCTTACAAAGTCCAGCATATATCCAATTTTTAAAGATTTCAGGAGAAAGAAATTTCCCTAATATTTCATATAGATGTTCATATAAATAAAAAAAGCTGTATATGATTATGAAATCTCATTTTGGCATAAGTTTAAATATTTCTTAGAGAGAATCTGCTGCAAAGTTCCAGTTCCATCTATGACAAATAACTGCAGAGATGACTGTGGCGAGAGAAGGGATACAGAGATAGGAAAGGAGATTCTTAAAAGAGAGGAATGTAAAATATTAGGATTAAATAAATGTCCAATAAACAAGACATTTCTGACTTTGAATTAGTGGCATAGAAAAATGAAAAACATCTGGAATCTGTACTTATTTTGCTGGTCAGAAACACAGTTTTGAGGTTCTTTTTTAAATTGTTTACTTTGTAAAGACAGACTTATTAAAAACAAATGTCTTAGGTGGTTGAGAAGAGAACGTAGTTGAATTCAGAATCCCAAGGCCTTAAAGGGAGCTCTTTAATTTCAAAGAGTTTTTACTTTCCATCAACTAAGCTGAATGCTGTCTCCTTGGAGTCCTTTTGTTCCATTTCAATACACAGTTGAAGAGTCAAAGGCTCACAGACCTATTTGAAATTTAATAGTAAATTTTTGGAGAGAGATAGACTCATTTTTTCATATTCTTCAGTTATTTTATATGATTCTTCTGTAGCCAGCCCTCCTTCACTCCCCCCCAAAAAAATCATCTCATGGTGGGATCTACCTACACGTTGACCCTTACTTTTATTATGGACACAGCTGGGAATTACAAATGAGGTTGTTTCCCTTTTATTTCTGAGGAAGATTATTTCTGTGGATAGGGTTCTAGTCAAGACAGACTAGGGAGTACACAACAAGTTTATGGGTTATTGTGTTTTCTGTTGGTGCTTTCACATGCCCTTGCTGGGGCTCATAACTAGTCACTCTCTAGAAGGAGAGCAGGTCTAATAGGCCAATAAGGTGACCTGGGGTGTTGGGATTCTGAGGGGAGCACCCCCTGGAATTATTTCCTGTCAATGCCCTGCTGTGCCTTTAGAACAGACCCCTCTGCCTGTACGGTCGGTCGGTCGGTCGAGGGAGAAGGAGGGAGGGAGGGTTAGTGAAAAGGAAATGTCTTGAGGTAAAATAGGCATTCTCTCCTCCTTCATCGATTTGCTACTCTTTGTAAGTACTTTATAAATAAGTAAGTATTGTGAGGAGCCAGATCTCAGGGAAGCCATGGAATGGAATTGTACATTAGGCATAAACTGTATTAATGAAACTCTGGTGGCATACTAAATTCTCAGGATGCTACTGCTGAACCAGTCTCATGCTGGCCTTTTATATTCAAGTCATGGTAATGAAGAAAGTCCCCATGTCTTGAATTTTTTATACCCAAGTTATTAAATTCAGGAGTGTGGACCCCTTTACCTTACAGTAGGCAAGGTAGAGGCCACTTTCCAAAACTGTCATTCTCTAAAAAAACAAAACAAAACAAAACAAAACAAAACAAAAAAACAAAGAATCTCCATTTATGGTTCAGACCACAGGCCTGGTTGTCTTTCTCACTAAGTAGTCTGACTCTAAAATACCTAGGAATAATTTGTTGTGGGGGGAGAAGGCGAGGGGGTATAAGGTTACTTTCTATGAGGCATTCCCAGAATCCCACAATAGTTATTGTTAAATTCATCATCCTCTTCAGCCTTTTTTTTTTTTTTAATTGGAACATCTCTTTGGATAGGTTTCCAGAGAATTAGTAGCCATTGTGTGACTTCATGCTTTCTTTCATTTACGCAAAAGCTACCTTTGATTAATTTTGGGGGATGGTTCTTGATGTGTTCTCCCAGCCGTACCCTTTTGGTTTGGTAAACATCAGTCTCTCTGCCTTCAGCCTCCATCTTTTCCGACCGAAAGATGCAATAATTCTCCCTCACACTTGGCCTTTCTAGTTCCCTTTTCTGGACGTGCTCTGGAGTTTATTGGCCCAAAGAATTCCAAGCATAAAACAGTATATTTCCAAAAACAGAATATAAATATTCACAGAAGCATTAAAACTACCCTAGAAAAAAGTCTGTATTTTTTTTAGATATATATGGATTTTGTTTTACTAAAATTAATGCAAACCCATTGCTTTTATGAGGTTTGGATTTTTTTTAATCACACTATGAAGTCTATAAAAATAACCCTTTTTAGTCTAGAGAGATGATACCCACCAGCCTCTCAAAATGACTACCAGGAACACTTCAATTAATTCTAGTTCATTACTGAGAATGGCTTACATTTAATTCTTAAGATTTATTACTTAATTTAATTTTTAAATATGACTTGAATTTTAATTTTAAGATCCAGAGACAATGTAAACATTTGGAGGAAAAGAATTAAGGTCAATTATCTATTGACATGAAATGATTTTTGTAAAAGGCAGGCTATGAATATAAAGACAGCTTTGTCTGCACTCCTTGTGCATCAGGTCTTTGGTCTTGCATCAGCTGAGGGGGCCCACCTGACTCTGACTTCCTCCCACAGGTGCTCCCTGGCTGAGGAGGATGGAATTTCCCTTCGTGACCTCCCTATGCTGGCTTAACTTACAGACTTACTGGGTACCCATCAAACTGTTTCCATTTTCATGAGATTTTACAGAACTTTAAGTCTTCTGGTCACAAAATGTTTCCTTTGTGAAACCCTCAGACTTTTGCTTTCCCTCTTCATTGCAGTGGCAGGAATACAGAGCTTTCACATGATTTTTTAATGTGATTCAGCTGCCCAAACAACAGTGCCTTCAGCTGTACTTTGGAATTTGCTATGTCTCTGCCTCATTTTTCATTTGCAGATGCCTGGAACTTTCTCTTCTCTGTCTCTGTCTCAACCAGCAAGAGCTCATGGTTATGAGCTGTATCTTTGCGAGCATGAACCTATCAGTAGGTATTCCCAAAATTATCCTTTATCAGCCAGTTTCTGGTAGAGTCATACATTTTTTAAGAGAGTAGATGTATATTGAAGATCCCGGTCAGCACCAGGCAGTTGGTAGCAAACAACTGTGACCATGAGCCAAAGCAAGTTCTGCTTGAGTCCTATGGTCAACAGTGGAGAGACCAGCATATGAGAGATACGGAGCAGCCAACATAGGAGAGATAAAGGGAAGTCAAAATAATTCGAAGATCAGGGCCAGCTTGGCACTCAAAACCCAGGAGGATTGTCCGAAGGAAGAGTCTCTGACACCAGAGTCTGTAGGAACCACAGGGACAGAGCATTAGGAAACACAAGGCAAGCTTATGTGCCAGTATCAAAGGAGGCATTCTGATCATTTCCGCCTTCTGAATTTCTCTGCATTCCAATAGATTTGACAGTAAGCCCAATACAGATGGGAACAGGGAACTGAGATGGGGGGGGGGGAGTGGGAGGGTGCCGAGGAGGGAGGGGGGCACAGGCACAAAGAATCTGTTGGCAAATCGAACTCCAATAAAATAAAAAATATACAAAAAAATAAATAAAAACAATAAACAACAACAAAAAGAATCTGATGTATCTTTTAGCATTGTCATAGAGAAAGAAGAGTTCTTGAAAAGCACACATGTGAACATTAAACATAATGTGGTTGGCCAAGGCCATTCACACCAGCTGAAATTCCTCTGGCTTCTAGCCTTACACATGCCTATCTCAACTATTTTTATTTTTTTTAAAAAAATATTTTATTTATTCATGAGAGACACAGAGAGAGAGAAAGAGAGAGAGAGAGGCAGAGACACAGGCACAGGGAGAAGCAGGCTCCATGCCCGAATTTGAATTTTAATTTTAAGATCCAGAGACAATGTAAAGTAAACATTCGGAGGGAAACGAATTAAGGTCACTTAATTGATGCGGGACTTGATCCCGGGACTCCAGGATCGTGCCCTGGGCCGAAGGCAGGTGCTAAACTACTGAGCCACCCAGGGATCCCCTCTCATCTATTTTTGTAAAGCAGAATGCTTTTAAAAATTTTTTATCCTATAAAATTCGACATATGACCTCCTTCTATGACAGAGCTCTTTTTCGTGGTCTCCATAAGTAAGCATCACCCAGTATATCCCCTCACCCTTAAACTCATAAACTCCATCTTTTCTTCAGCCCTCAGTGTATTGTCTCTTGACCTAGTGCTCAGTATTTCCATTTTCCTTCATCTGAAACATCTTCCTTGTCTTCAGAGCCTTGAGGATACAGATCTGTGCATACCAGGGACAGGAACCTCCCAACAGTGAATTAGTTACTCTGACCATCTTGTTTGGCATGTTGTATGGAAAACATGTCCTTGTCCTGATTCCATCTCTCACTGGCCATGAATGTTAGGCAAGTCTCTTCCTTTCCCTGAACTTGTCCTGCCTACTCCAGTGAATTATTGTAAGAATCAGATGAAATAATGGAAGAGAGAGATTATAAATTTTAAAGCACAACAGAAGGCAATTGTTGTAATAAAATATGGATTCTTGGCTCACTTTGGGGTGGAGCTCCTTCAGTCATTCTTTTGGCTTATTTGTGCAACCTCTAGTGATATATTAATTATTGCTGCTAAGTGGCATAAGTTTCACCACATCCCTTACTTCTTCTGTGGTTTTCTCCGGGCAGCCACATCTGCCATGAGCTGATACTTCTCAGTAGGGATGAGGTGGAAAGACATGTAACTAAAAGGGACTTGGAGGCCTCTGGGTAATGAGACATCTTAGATAGGAGTCACTTTAGGGATGCCTGGGTAGCTCAGTGGTTGAGTGTCTGCCTTTGGCTCAAGTTGTGATCCTGGGGTCCTGGGATGGAGTCCTGCATTGGGCTCCCCAAAGGAGCCTGCTTCTTCCTCTGTCTATGTCTCTGTCTCTTTCTCTGTGTCTCTCATGAATAAATAAATAAAATCTTAAAAAAAAAAGTCACTTTAGTTACTCCAACCCAGAATATGACAATAACAATATTATAAAACCATATAGCCAATAATTTAGCACTGTGTTTCTTGTCATTTGAAACTTCCATTCAACCATGTTTGATCTCTTGTAACTCCCACCATCATGAACATCAGGTCTTACTGAGGTCCTACTAGTCCAATTAAATTTCAGCATCTATTTTTGCCTATCAAATTCTGCTAAGCCCTATGCTAAGTATACAACAGTGAGTAATTTACATGTTCTTCCTTAAGAAACTCACATACAGATAAATACACACATAAACATTGCTATAGGGGAGATATATTCAAAGTGCTTTGGGAGTATAGAAGGTGGAGTAGCTCAGCCAACTCTGTTTGAGAAGTTGGAGAGGAGGTCTAGGTGAGTTGGGCCTGAATGAATAGAACCTGATCAGAGAGTGAATACAGTGAACTACTCAGTACACGGGCTGCAGGGCTAGCCCAACTGGTTCAGATTCTGACTCTCCTGCTTCCCAACTGCAAAACTTGGCTAGTTATCTTTGGTTGCCTCAGTTGTCTTATTTCTACAATATGATATTGTGTAATACTAATAGAGCCTACCTCAAGGTTTATCATGAGCAGAAATGAGTTAAGGCATGTATAGTACCCAGAACAGTTCCAGTCATGTGGTCATTCAATAGGCAGTAGTCATCATTATTGCTATTATTATTCTTCACTGAGCCAACAAGTGGGAAAGAGATTCTTGGAACTCTTAGAGACCTAGTCCCTGAATTTAAGAGACTTCTATGGTCATCATTATCACTATTAAAAACAATAAAGCTTAAATGTATGTGCCAGGCATTTGACTCCTTCTATATGTAGCTTGACTTAATTCTCATAACAGTCCTAAAAGTCAAAAAATTTATACTGATATATCAATAATGTTACAAAAGATATGAAGTAAGTGAAAAACAAGTGGCACATAGGGTAGATGAAAGAGAATTACAAAAGGACGAATGTTTATAACCCAGAGTAGGAGGCAAAAGTCAAAGGTAGGATTTACAAAGTAAATGGTAGGCTTAGGCCAAATGAGGTTGCAGGCATGGTTTTTTGTTTTCATTTTCATTTGTCGTATTTTTAGTTTTTGTTTTCATTTCTTTTCATGTTCATTGCCAGGCATGCCCTTTCCAATCTATTCCAGTTCCCAGCACTGATCTCATACCCGGGTCTGAAAACATTTCAGTATTGAAGTTAGTGACACATGGACAAGGATGTAGAACCTAAGGCTGGCAACTGCTCACAAACATGTGTTGAGCAATGTTTTCATGCCAGGGACTGTGCTATGTACTTTTAGACACATGATCCATGAATAAAGGTATTATTACCACCAATTTACAAATGCAGTAACTGAGTCTGAGACAGCTAAGCCTTTAAAGGACAAGGAGCAGAGGCACTAAAGCAGGGAAGTTCATGGAATGTTCGAGAATCATTTAAACTGGAAGAGAGAATCCTTGCAGGGAAGTTGTATGAGTACAGGTGGAAGAGGCTAGATGATCTTGAAGGCCAGGCTGAGGAATAGGAACATGGTGACAGGAAACTAATAAATGATAGGCTTCCTTTTCTTCTTTACAGCTTAATGAAACTTACCCACAGGAAACATGTGGGCTGCCACAAATTTTGCTCTAAAGTGGGAGATGTGCTAGGAAGGGCTGAAGAGGTTCACTCGTCTTTGGAGAATGCTCCACCGTAGGCAGGGACAGTCCTTCAACTCTTATAACAACACAAGGGAGGAAAGACTGTCCCATAAATATTCTCATCTGGATTTTCTTCATATGTACTATGTCATTTTTAAGAAAATGGCCACTCGGTTCCCCTCCCTGGATGCCAGTCCTTGAGATCTGAGTAATATGTAAGTCCTACACAGCAGAGTGCTCTCCAAATCAAGAACAAGTTCTTTAACTTACTATTCTAAGAAGTCCTTTAGGGTATGGCTCCCGTTTATTTCTTTGCCCTCATCTTGCTCCATTCCCATCATGCACCCCAGCCATACTATTGTTACCAGAGAGCACAAGATTCTCTCTAAAACACTTCATCAGACTGTACTCCACCCCTGCCCTCCATAATGCTGTGCACTTACTTCTAGGATACAACCTCTCACTGAGAATGTGCTTACTTGTCTGCATTAGACTATAAGCTCCATAAAGGTAGAGACCCTTGTTCTCTACTGATTGCCTGTATCAGACACTTCCCAGCACATAGTCAGCATTCCATGACAATTTGTCAAATGAACCAGTAAATAATTAAATGAGAGAATAAGTGTTATGATCCCCTGGTTCTTATTGTTGGACCCTGGTCTTCACCTTGCCAGTGAGTTCTCCCTCTCTAATTGTCTCTCTAACCTTAGATGCTCCCAACACCAACTTGATCACTGATATCCATGTCCCTTTTCAGATCTTACATATCCCCCACACACACTTACAGTCTAACATACACACACACTCTCCTTTCTGGTGGTCATCCTTTGCCAAAAACCATCATTCTTTTGCTGTTAGCCATGAAATGTTTGGGGTTCTCATTTTCCTCTCAAATCCACCAATTATGTTTGAATGGACTCATTGGAAAAAAGAGATGGGGAAGGCCGGCAACATGTTGATTTTATAGCATTGCTGTTAGCAGTTCTTGGAGTAGAGGGGAAGTGTGTGTGAATGTAGTGTGTGTGTATGTTTGTGAGACATCAACCCACAGCTCTAACTCTCATGGAATGAATAGCCTTGGAAGAACGTTGGCATATGCCTGCTCATTGGAAAGGGGAAGGCCCTACATGGGCAGTCCAGGTTCTAGGGGCTCAGGAGGAGTTCAGCCCAGCAGGCCAAACCTGGTAGTCCAGTGCTGACAATAATAATAACTTTAGCAGCCTAGTTGCTAATACTTATGAGAATTCCCTGTGTTCCAATCACCATGCTAAGCACTTTACCTAGATTATTTCAATTATTTCTTATGTCAGCCCTAAATGGTTGGAGCTCTTATTAATCCTGTTTTATAACTAAGGAAACTGAGGCCCAGAGATACTAAGTAGCTTGCACAAGATCACACACTAAGTGATGGAACCAGATTAGAACCCAAGCATTCCTCCAGTCTGGGGTGGTTCCTTTAATCACTGAGAGTTAGAATGTGGAAGCAACACACAAGCAAAAACACACATGTGTTTTTACAATATAACTCTCACAACCGGGGGAAATGAAAGAATAATTTGGTCTTAAGGAACAGATAAAGAAAATAGTTAAAAGTATCTTCCAACATATTGCATTTCTCAGCGTGTTTATAAATTTGTAAGTGTATTCTGTTATACATCCAGGGGGATCAAGGGAGCACTGGGGTGCCACACATTGTTCTGCATGTGAAAGGCACTCCCTGGAATTGTGCAGTGTGCAGACTGCTTAGCCTCACATGGCGGCTCCAGAAGGCATGCCTTTTTATACCCATAAATTAATAGGGGCCAAATGGAGATGTGTTAATGGGGCTTGAGCTTAGCGTGGCCTTCAAAAACTAAATAAAAGAAAATGTGGAACAATAACCCCCATCATGGTAGAATAGAAAGATGTCTTCCCAATGTAGCTGCAGAGAGACTCTTCATTCAACTATATCAATGTCATTCAACCCTATCAGTGTCACTTGTCACTGTTTCCTGCATACACATCCTTGGATACTTCCCAGACTGTATAAATGTTTCTCCCTCCTCAACCTCTCCCCGTCTTCCTTTACTTATTACCTTTGTCATCTTTCTTTACTTACTACCTCCTTCTGCAAGATATAGACATCCATTCATCCATCCATTCATTCAACAAATGTTTTTGGAGCACCTGCCACATCCCAGGCCTTAAAGTAGATGCAAAGTGAAAAAGATGAGTAAGGCATTTCTCAGCCTCAAATTGCTCACAGTCTAGAGGGGGATTAAACAAAATGATCCTCTCCACAAGTTTTATAACCATTCTCTCTTTTTTCCCCTAGTTAGAGGAATTCTCATGTTTTGAAAACATTAACAATGTATTTCCATATGGGTTAAGTAACAATTTGAAACACTTAAAAACAAATACATTCTAGAAAAACAGACAATATTTTGAAAGTTATAAATCAATAAGTTTGTATGTCTGTATTTCTTCCGGTTCATTTTGTGAGGAGGCAATAAAATGCTGAGTTAAAGTTCAGTTGATTTTCTCTAGGTACTTGCCAAACTCTTGACATCACATTCTACTGTGTTTTTAAGATTCAGAGAGTCTGCACAGTGCTTGTGGAAAGTTCAGTTGAGCAAAAGAAACCTATATGTCATTCTAGCCTGGGAGTGACTTTTTTTTTTTCATTAAATGTATGAGGCTTGAGCCAGACAGCTACATATAGTATGAAGATAATTTCATCCCCAAAGACATACAGTAACAGAGTATCTTATGGGAACCATAGCAGGTGAAAGACTTTTTAAAAAATTCCCTGCTATGAACATGAGGCTTCAGCTAGCCACACATGTTCCATTTGAGACCCGAAGGCTTATCTTAGTAGACTATAAGCTCTCTTGCAGCAGGAATTGTGTCTTATTTGTGTGATTATGTTATTCTACTGATCAAAGTGGAGGTCTTTGTCATTCTCTGATGGCCTTTCATACTACCTAATGTTCTGGAAAAAGGGGCATTAGAGTTAATGTTTGAGATTTTTGGGGTGAGGCAGGGGAATTATTTTACTTTGTTTTTGAGATATGTCATAAATCAGTAGGGACCAGGATGAAACCAATATCCTTGTCCATCAAGGAAGCTTAGATATTGAGCCTTTGACCATCCTGCTTGATAAGTAGAGCAAATAGATGATCTTATCTTCCCTGTGATGAGCAAAGAAAATAATTATATTCCCACCTTTAGTACACTTACTACTTTAAAGTTTTGCTGTATTTTCACCTCAGGCATTGTAAACAGCCCATTCTATGGCTCTAGACCGCACATGAATTCCAAAGGCTGTACAAAAGCATTAAGAAACTACAAGCTTTCCCACCACCCCATACTGCTGTTGTGGTACACCTTGCTATGGGATTACCTGTGATCAATTCACAAACAGCAAGTGCCCTAAGAAGCATGCTTGGTCTGAAAAACACAATATATGTGTCATCTCACCTTCAGTGAAATGTGGAATTTTATGTCACAACCCTCTTCCTGTCCAACTTGACATTGGCATTTGGTTTGACTTGGTGAAGAGAAATGTAACAAAACTATGACAAATTTTCCTTCCAGAGCACTTCTTAAGGAAGCTTTGTTGCTTTACAGGAAATTTGTATTGCTTAGCATTCATGAGATGTCCCATTATTGAGAAGATTAAAGGCCAAAAAAAATAGATTTCATCTGAACATATTTAGAACTCACAATAAAAAAAAGTAAAAAGATGAGTTAATGAAATAATGAAATAAGGACATTTTAATCATTTTATTCCACACATATTTCTCACTTTCTCACCTATCCTGTAATATCTTCTCAACATGGTGTCACTCATATACATTTTTGGAGGATTTTCGTATTCTTATGTATTGAACTCTATAGTGTCAATAAATTCACTACAAATTCTCATTCACAACTCTTACATTTTTCCTACAAGGATTCAGAAAGAAATCCAGACATTAAGGGAAAATCAGTGGCTGCAGCTGCAGGGCCCTTATTCTGTTTGTTTACATCATAAATGTCTTTGCTGAACCAGAATGGTTTTCACCTTGAGGTGTAATTTCCTGCTGCTTGCCTTCAGGTGTTTGTTTGGAAGAAGCCATGTGATGGCTGTGCTTTGAGTCCCCTCCCCATCCAAGGAACCATCCTCTGGGTTTTACCTTGTCATCCAACTACTGGCATGGGTTGACACTGCTGCATCCACTTTGTGCTAATGTTCTTTTAATGACCTAGTGACAGGCAGGCCCTTACTGATCTGAAGTAGACTCCTCAATTTGAAATTGAGGCATCTGGTAGTAAGATGATTTTCTCTAGGTACCTGCCAAACTCTTGACATCACATTATACTGTGTTTTTAAGATTTTAAACATTTTTTTAAAGAAATATGTTGTTGTGGCTCCTGGGTGGCTCAGTCAGTTGAGTGTCCAACTCTCAATGTCAGCCCAGGTTGTGATCTCAGGGTCCTGTGATCTAGCCCTGCATCGGGCTCCATGCTGGATGTGGGGCCTGCTTGGGATACTCTCCCTCCCTCTCCCTCTGTTCCTACCCCCCTTTAAAAAAAAAGGGAGGGAGAAAAAAGCAATACATTGTTAAAAACAAGAGCTAGAGACACCTGGGTGGCTCAGCGGTTGAGCACCTGCCCCTGGCTCAGGGTGTGATCCTTGGTCTCGGGATCGAGTCCCGTGTCAGGCTCCCTGCCTGGAGCCTGCTTCTCCCTCTGCCTATGTCTCTGCCTTTCTTTCTCTGTGTGTTTCATGAATAAATAAAATCTTAAAAAAAAAAAACAAGAGCTATAGTTTCTTAATTTCTGCGTGTGCATTGGTGTTGTTGTTTTCCTATCTTTTGGTTCAGCCCATTGAATAAATGTGATTCTTCTTCCTGAACAGCGAAAGAAATATACCATCCATATAGTGTGTTTGGATGTCATAGTTAGATCCTTCCTATGAACCAACTCTTCCTAAAATTGAAAATGCCCATCGATTATAGAAGTGATACTAGATTGTTTTTTGTTCTCATTTTATTTTTCCTGATCTAGTATTCTCCTACAGAACAACTTACAGTGTAATATTCACCCTTGGAAAGTATGTAAACTGTTATGTGGTAGATGAAAGAAGTCAGTTTATTTGGGCTCTTTCCTATAGAATTATATGAAATTGGTCTTTATACCTGCTTCTCCCTCCTGTCGAGCCTGAATGGTAATTCATTGATTTTTTTACTCATTTACTTAATTCATTGACTTTTTTTACTTATTAAATTAATTCATACATTAATTAAAAGCATTTATTAAGAACCAATTATTTGCTAAGACATGAAAAAAATAGAAAATAGTGAAGATCCTTGCTATTTGCTTGGGGAAACAATACCTGCACAAAACAACTGAGTTCTAAGAGTTATTCAAAATGTGTGAAATCTAGTTGTAATAATAAAAATTATATTACATAGCATTTACTTTGTGCCAGAAACTCTTTATGTGT
This sequence comes from Nyctereutes procyonoides, assembly GCF_905146905.1. Lineage (NCBI taxonomy): Eukaryota > Metazoa > Chordata > Mammalia > Carnivora > Canidae > Nyctereutes > Nyctereutes procyonoides. Next base: position 44,811,131 of record NW_026575139.1, on the reverse strand, counting down.
TTTACGTATATTAATTCTCACAGCACCCCTATCAAGTAGCCCCTTTTATGATCCCATTTTACATGTGGTGAAACTGAAGCATGGAGAGGTAAAGTAACTAGCAGCTGGTAGAGAGCAGAGCCAGGATTTGAACCCAGGCAGTCTGGCTCCAAAGTCCAGAACTCCTCGGCCATGGCTTACCATTGTGTATACGTTCTGTGTAGAATTAAAATGTTGCAGCCTGAGGTTACTCAGGGAAGACATGGTTCTTGAGTAGAACCTTAATGATAGTGTAAAGTGTAGATTGTGAAGAGGGAGGGCATGGACTTCTTTTTCTTCTTCTTCTTCTTCTTCTTCTTCTTCTTCTTCTTCTTCTTCTTCTTCTTCTTCTTCTTCTTCTTCTTTTGGAGAAAGAGAGAGCATGGTGGGCAGGTTTGGGGAATGGGGGCAGAGGCTGTGGGAGAGAGAAAATCCCAAACAGATTGCTCAGTGTAGAGCCTGACATGGGACATAATACCAGAAGCTTGGGACCATGACCTGAGCCAAAACCAGGAGTTGGACGCTCAACCAAGCCACTCAGCATCACAGGACTTGGATTTTCTGAGAAGCAAAGATAGCAGGAAGAAAAGCTGGGACTTGGATATGAATGTGGTATATGAGAGGAGGAATGACCAGATTGCAAAATGGTGTGAGAAAACTTTTATATAGGGCTTTGAGCACCAGACTTAAAAGTTCAAACAGAAATCCATAGGTGAGTGTAAAAGCAGAGACTTGACTCACTCGTGTACAGATACACTTACAGCACAGAACTGCTAAAAGCAACCCCTGGTTATGAGTATACCTAACATTTAAAAATACTGCAAAAGTTTTGTTTGGGTTTTTTTTTTTTTTGGCTTTAATAACTCAACCAAGTTGCTGCTGGTGATGATAGGTGATGTACAACATTAGAAGCCATCAGAGCAAAGGAGCAGCCAAATCATAATCTCATTGTTTTTATTGTGTCTTAAATGTTGGCTTCTTAGGCTGGAGGTGCCAATGGCAGGGCCATTAGCCAAGAATTTCAATTACCTCTTTGGGCCAGAGGAGCTCCCTGCCATGAGGCATGGAGCTATTGCAGAAAAAGCCTTTTGAAGAGACTCTTCAATGCTATAAGGTCTCAAGTTAATATGGTGATGGTACTGTCTGCCTTTTTCCACACTCTTTGTAAAAATATCGTAGGCCATGGAGCAGTTTTAGGTGCTTTTTTTTTTTTTTTTTGATACCTCTCTGAGGTACACAGATAAGCTAGACATGACAATTCACAGCTGGCTTTCCTGACACTGAATTTTAAAAGTAGAGTGAGGTGACTTCCTTAGCAATACAGAAGAGGGGGCAGAGACACCCCAAATCTCTAAGGGGTTCTGTGCAAATGACACCAGATTCATGACTGCCTGTCCATGAAGGTGACCTTGAGGGTCCTTCTGACCAATCTTAATTGCAGTGGTATTCTTATTCCTCCACTGGGCATTCATCAGAAAATGGCAAGGCTCAGATTTGCAGCAGGATGGAAATTCACTCCCCTGGTCCCCAATAGTCAAGGACTATTTGGGTTAGAATTATAGCAGACTATTTGCTGCACATATTATCCTTCTTTTATATTATGTTCTCTGGCATCCCCACTGCCTATATTTCTCTGCTATATCATATGTTCTCTTCTAATTTGATTTGAGACATTTTAAAAGATGGATTTTCATTAGATACTAACAAAACCAAACACACGGAGAAGTTTGAAATGAAAAAGGTGTTCTACAGGTCTCTGCTTGATTATTGAACAAAGATTATTAAAAAAAATCAGGGGCAGAAAAAGCTGCCCTCTGATGAAATGTCTTCTAGAATCTGCAGCGGTAGGACCCAAAGAGGGGTTCTGTTTTTCCCATTCTCTTGAAATCAAATTTTAGTGGAAAGCCTTATCTCTCTTAATGCTACTACTACCCTAGCTTGCCCCCCCTTCCCACTCTCTGATATGCCACTGTCTATGCCTGTCACGGCTCTCACTTGAAGAGTTCTGACTAATCTCAGCCTTGAGGAGTTAAATGGAAGGAAACAGAAAAGCTCACATTCTCTGTGGAAAGGTCAGAGAATCAGACTCAGAACCCATATAGGGAACAAGGGAAGCTCCCAGCTCCACTCTCATATCATGTACACAGCTTGGCTCAGGCATTGCCATCTCTGGGGACAACATGCCGTGGCTGGTACTCTTGCCCCTAAACAGTGGTTGCCATCACCACCAAAGTGAGTGCTAAACTGTCCAGACTTCTCTGTGTCACTCACTCCAATAGTAAAGTCCCCAGTCGAAACACCCAATTAGCCTCCTACCAAACATGCAATGGTGATGTCCTCAGAATATGGGTTGGAGATTCAGGTCACGGGCAGCCAAAATACGATATTCACTTTCTCTTCCATTATCCTCTACTTGCTCCCTTTCTACCTTAAATCTAGTATAGAACTTCTAGGTTTTTTTCCAAAAATATTCTTTTGATCCTCACAGTATTATTATTCCCATTTCACAGATGGGAAAACCAAATGTCTTAGTTCAGGATGACATAACAAAATGACATAGACCAAGTGGCTTAATAACAAGCATTTATTTCTCACAGTTCTGGAGGCTGGGAAGTTCAAGATTAAAGTGCCAGAAGATTTGGTATCTAGTGAGGGCCCACTACCTGGTGTGCAGATGACCATATTTTTGCTGTATTCTCACAGAGCAGACACAGTTCTGGTCTCTTTTTCTTCTTCTTCTTCCTCTTCCTCTTCTTCTTCTTCTTCTTCTTCTTCTTCTTCTTCTTCTTCTTCTTCTTCTTCTTCTTTTTTAATAATAAATTTATTTTTTATTGGTGTTCAATTTGCCAACATACAGAATAACACCCAGTGCTCATCCCGTCAAGTGCCCTCCTCAGTGCCCGCCACCCAGTCACCCCCACCCCCCGCCCTCCTCCCCTTCCACCTCCCCTAGTTCGTTTCCCAGAGTTAGGAGTCTTCTATGTTCTGTCTCCCTTTCTGGTATTTCCTACCCATTTCTTCTCCTTTACCCTCTATTCCCTTTCACTATTATTTATATTTCCCAAATGAATGAGACCATATAATGTTTGTCCTTCTCCGATTGACTTACTTCACTCAGCATAATACCCTCCGGTTCCATCCACGTCGAAGCAAATGGTGGGTATTTGTCATTTCTAATGGCTGAGTAATATTCCATTGTATACATAAACCACATCTTCTTTATCCATTCATCTTTCGATGGACACCGAGGCTCCTTCCACAGTTTGGCTATTGTGGCCATTGCTGCTATAAACATCGGGGTACAGGTGTCCCGGCGTTTCATTGCATCTGTATCTTTGGGGTAAATCCCCAACAGTGCAACTGCTGGGTCGTAGGGCAGGTCTATTTTTAACTCTTTGAGGAACCTCCACACAGTTTTCCAGAGTGGCTGCACCAGTTCACATTCCCACCAACAGTGTAAGAGGGTTCCCTTTTCCCTGCATCCTCTCCAACATTTGTGGTTTCCTGCCTTGTTAATGTTCCCCATTCTCACTGGTGTGAGGTGGTATCTCATTGTGGTTTTGATTTGTATTTCCCTGATGGCAAGGGATGCAGAGCATTTTCTCATGTGCTTGTTAGCCATGTCTATGCCTTCCTCTGTGAGATTTCTGTTCATATCTTTTCCCCATTTCATGATTGGATTGTTTGTTTCTTTGGTGTTGAGTTTAAGAAGTTCTTTATAGATCTTGGAAACTAGCCCTTTGTCTGATCTGTCATTTGCAAATATCTTCTCCCATTCTGTGTGTTGTCTTTTAGTTTTGTTGACTGTATCCTTTGCTGTGCAAAAGCTTCTTATCTTATGGTCAACTAATATTCGATAAAGGAGGAAAGACGATCCACTGGAAGAAAGACAGTCTCTTCAATAAATGGTGCTGGGAAAATTGGACATCCACATGCAGAAGAATGAAACTAGACCACTCTCTTGCACCATACACAAAGATAAACTCAAAATGGATGAAAGATCTAAATGTGAGACAAGATTCCACCAAAATCCTAGAGGAGAACACAGGCAACACCCTTTTTGAACTCAACCACAGTAACTTCTTGCAAGATACATCCAGGAAGGCAAAAGAAGCAAAAGCAAAAATGAACTATTGGGACTTCATCAAGATAAGAATCTTTTTCTTCTTCTAAGGGCATTAATCCCATCATGAGGGCTCTACTCATGTTCTCATCTAAATCTAATTCTCAAAAGCCACACCTCCAACATCATGACATTGGGGATTAGTGCTTCAAATACAACTTTTGGTTTGGGGGCTTTTTTTGGTTTTGGATTTTAGGGAGACACAAACATTTAATCCATAGTACCAAATCTCAGAGAGGTTAAGTGACTATGGAAGGTCAACTATGGAAGGTCTTAGAAAATATTTATTATCTCTAGATTTTTTGCTTCACAAATAGGTTTTTAAGCACTACCCATTTTGCTTTTTTTTTCATCATTGGTTTTTAAATTTTTGTGCTTTTGTTTTGCCAATAGAACATTTTACATTTTTCTAATGAAATCTTACACGAAATCTCAATATCTAAGGCAGATAAAAGCAGAGCCGGTCAGGTTGAAGGGTAAGAGAGAACAGAACCTCATCTGCCTGGCCTCACACTCCTCATTTCAAACACACAAAACACCACTGAGATTTACAAACTGCTACTGTGTCCTCAGAAAAAAAATTTGGCCATTCCTGGTGCATTTCCTGTTACTATCCCTCCAGCCCTAGGCTCAGGGACTGGAAATAGCTCTGGTTTTAAATAGAGAACTAATTATTCATACCCAAATTTATCTATGGCCATTGTCCAACATTTCTGTTTCATAGAACTCTCATTCATCAGAATATTAATAAATGATAAATGGGGAATAAGGTTTTGTTAATGTTGAATTTCTTAACAAACTAGATGGAAAGCAATAAATTTATAAAAATTAAAAATATTTCTTACCTCTATGTAAGAACTCTCAAAGAGTACTGTGTCTCTCCAAAGAAAAGATAGAGTATCTAGAACTTTCCAAACACTTGACCAGAGTCCTATTTTTCAAGTTGCATTTTTCAGAGCTAGTCTCTTGGAGTTTCTGGTTTCATCTTCAAATGCCTACTAACCATTTGGCTATCTTGGAAGCAGGATGAGTTGGTTCTTACCCAGCTTTTTTTTTTTTAAATAAGAATTCTTATAAAGCTTGTATATCCCAGAAGAATTGCTGAATTCACACAGAACAGGTAGGCCGCTATGGGTCCCTTGTGTCTGAAGGATCTGCTTTATGTGGCATTTCTCTGGAAGGTAAGGGTATAGACAGGGTGGCTTAGAAGCACTCTGAAAAATCCTCTCTCTCTGGATACTCTCAAGATAGTAACAACAGTAATTACTACTCTCTAATTAAAAGAGGTCTATAAAGTTCAATTATGAAAGGCAATGAGGTGACGGGAAATTTGCTTTCAGATTCACTCTTTTTAAGCCCTGGTGATTATATATTTACCTGCCAAGGGAAATGATGTCTCCAAAGGTCTGCTCCAAATGCAGGAAGGAACCTAAATTCTGGAGAAGAAATGATTTAGCTGGGTGGAAGACATCTAGCTGCCCAGGGTAATTTATTCCAAGTAACTTCACTCTGTCGAAGTTAAATGTGTAGCCTGGTTTATGAATGTCTCACAGTCCCCTGTCGCCTTTTGCCTCAAATGAAACTTGCTCAGTCTGGAATCTACTCCTTCCTCCACTGTGTCTTTATCTCATCAATTCATTTCTCACCTTAAATAAATCACTTACCCAGTGTGAGCCTTGGGGCTTTTATGAGGTTTAGTGAAATTGGAGCAATCCTAACTGTTCTGTCAATTCTAAGCATTGTGGTGAGAATCACTCGTGTTGAGCAACACCAAGAGTAGCCCACACTTGCGCCTCGTGTTAATTAGAAAAAGACACCCCTCTGGAAGTATGCAGCCTTCTGGTCAGACTTGGCTACTGGCATAGACGAGATGGCAGCCTCCGGTACCCCCACAATCTGGTACATACAACCTACCCAACTGCACACCTGGCATCAATAGATGCAGAAGAACCGTGTAAACAAGAAGCGCTATCATCAGGCAGTGTTGTGAAGCAAGCAATTAGCAGCAAGACCATGTGGGATCTGGGTCTCTTTGCTGGCTATGCCATAACAGCTGTGTGACCTGGGCAAACTCAGTGATCTCTTGGAGTTCCCATGTCCTCATGTGTAAGACGAGGATGACAACAACCAGGGACTAATGATTAGGTGAGATAATGTCTGAGAAGCACCCAGAATATATTAAGTACTCAATAAATGTTAGCTATGACTATCATTATTTGTAAAGCATGGAAAAATGGACTTTCAGATATGATTGTCACTTTTATTGTATGGATCCTATGTTCTAGCCAAATTAATCATCTTCTTGATATAACAACAAACAATTGTCTAGCTCTATGACTTTCCCTGTGCTGCTTCTCACTAGGAAGCAAGTCACCCTTTGCTAACCCAGAGTTCTCATTTTACATTCCCTTGGTAGTTTCCAAATTGCCACATTATTCTATAATATTTTTTTGAGACTCGTTATTGGAATTCATTAATCTTATGATATAATGCTAAGTCAAAAAGCATGGTACAAAATTATATATCCATGACCTCATTTCTATTAAAAAATAATTTAAGAAACATGCATACAGGTAGTCCACTCTTTGCACAAGCTTGGATATTTGTGAATTTCAGTTACCAATGTATTAGTTAAATCACAGCAGTGTTTCAACGATGCTGTTAAAATTTCAGTTACCCCAGTATATTAACTCTGAGTAATTGCTTGAAGTAACACATCACTGCTAGCAAATCTGTGCATGAATTGCCATGTAAATGAGGGAGGCATATCAGGATCAGTAACCAATCACATCCCTTCTTTCCAAGTCTGTCTGCCATCAGTCACTGTATACCTACCTACCTGTTACTCATTCATGTATAGACAGCAGTATGTGATTGTGTTGCCGCCTTGTCTTCCAGTGATAAACCCACATGGATTTTTAAAAGATGGTTCACTGAAAGAGGGAATTGGTCAACAATGATGAGAGTGCACCAAGGAAATGAAAAGTGGAAGGGAAATTTTAATCAGTGTGAATGGAGTCATAGAAGAAATAGCTGACCACAGATGTTTTAGAGACCCTTGATATGGAGCCAGAGGAAATTAGGGAAGGCAAAACTGACATAAATAAGGAAAGTGGTTGGAAAGAAAGAGTTGGAAATGCCCTAGAGATAGTGATGGCAAAAAAACACTTTCCATTAAAGGAACTCCCAAAGATATTTCACATCACTGAAAGTGCAAAAGATAAAATACCAGAAGCTGATCTAAGTTGAGAAAAGAGTATGACAATTTGCCAAGGCATAGAAATGATTATTCTGTATCGTAACTTACACAATGCAAAATAGACAAGCCTACCCAGGCTATGTTTGTTACTTTTTTTTTTAACAAAGAAAACACTTTATTTTCCAGTGTTTCTAACAGTTTAAGTTACAGAGTACTAAATACTAATTTTACTATTTTCTATTTCTCTGTATACTTATTACCAACAATAAGAGTTTTTAATGTTTTGGCAAAAAATTTTAAAGGTCACAGAACAATTGGATTTTTCCCATTGATTATTAAAATGACTTTGCATGGTTTCAGTTTGTATGGTAACTTTTATAGTCACATACTACATTCAAAGGGACAACTGCCTGTACTTCTACCTCCAGAGAAACAAACGACTAGACGAAAATACACCAAAACGCATGGGCATTAGAATTATAAATGATTTTAACTCTCTCCTCTGCAATTTTCAGTATTTTCAAATTGTTCTACAATTAGCACGTATCACTTTTATCATCAGAGAAGAAATTGTTATTTACAATAAAAATTGGTTTAAGGCTCAGTTCCATTGGGAGTATGGTTGGCCCTTTGTCCTTGGCTCAGGACCCCTGAACTAAAATATAATTAATATGTCTTGTTGCTGACATATAGTTCCATAAAGACATTTGGATGATTGCAATTTTTTTACTTACATGTAGACAATTTATATAAAGTATTATCCTTCCTACCCCATGGAGCCCTGAATAGTGTTCTGTATACGTAATAGGTACTCAATAAATATTTCTAACCTGTCTCTCAAAAACCTGCCAGCTGCTACTGAGGAAAATTACCCAAAAAGTAGCAAGGGACAGATCAGATGATATTTGAACACATTTTAAGAAATTTCATGAAAAATTATTTATGTATTTCACTAATTTAATTAAAAATTAAATTTGTCTTCTTCAGACAACACAATAGCTGAGAATCTAGAGGTCTTTACATCATACTGGTTACATTTTTTATTTCCTGCATAACATCATAACTATTTCCATCAGAGTCTTGACAGACTTCTTTGGATTATAGCAAATGGGGTTAAAATTTTGTGTGTGTGTATATATATATATATATATATATAAAAGCAAAGTCATCAACGTTATGGAAACTATAATTTCTTTTTTTTTTAAGATTCTTATTTGTTTATTTATTCATGAAAGACAGAGAGACAGAGACAGAGACACAGGCAGAGGGATAAGCAGGCTTCCTGCAAGGAGCATGTGGGACTTGATCCCGGATTCTGGGATCATGCCCTGAGCCAAAGGCAGACGCTCAACCGCTGAGCCACCCAGGCATCCCTCAATTTCTATTTCTTAAACATTGTTCATTAAAAACTAACAAAATACCTCACAAGGAATTTTTTAAATATATGTCCTTTGTTCAAAAGATGTGAAATGCAGGGACACCCGTGTGGCTCAGTGGTTGAGCATCTGCCTTTGGCTCAGGTTGGGATCCTGGGGTCCTGGGATCAAGTCCCTCATCAGACTCCCTGCAGGAAGCCTGCTTCTCCATCTGCCTATGTCTCTGCCTCTCTCTGTGTGTCTCTCATGAATAAATAAATAAAATCTTAAAAAAAAATCCCAAAGATGTGAAATGCAATGAAAGACAAAATCTGTGCATTCCTGGTTGCAGCACATGATTTCTTTACAGAATCACCCTCAAGTCAGTGCAGGCTCAGTGTTGGAGCTTTGAGATTTAGGCCAAGGCAGCAGGTGTATGATACCATTTTTCTCACTCAGCTTGGTACACAGTGTGCTTTGTAGTTTTAACCTAAACTACCTTCTTATTTTTCATGAACTCCTGAAAAATTGTATTTCATTGCTTTACCCTTGGCTTAATGAGACCTACCTGAGCCCTGTGTCACCCCACCTCCATCTCCAGGAAGGGGTGAACTGGAGAGCAGGGCAGGCAGAGGGACTCTATCATGTTGCCAACTAATGGCACCGGATTTCCCTGCCTGACAAAGAGAAGGTTTTTGAAGTGTAGCCTCTAGCCCAGCCAAAGAAAGACTCTGTCTTCCTTTCAAGACTTTATAATTCACCTTTTTCTGTAACACGTGAACGAGCGAAAGCAAAGACAAATAAATTGTGATTTCAAAATATATCTAGAATCTTGAGCTCTCTCCCCACCCAGTCTTTTAAATAAATATTCCCCTCCTTGCAGGCTTGTTATATTGTACCTGTCACAGTTGAAAAATGAATGACCATTTGCAGAGGATGTCAGTACCAGCTGACAGCTGGCTACTGCACACAAATTATTGAGCCTCTCAATGGCTTTTCTTTAGGTCCTTGCTCTTAGAGAGACAGTGGTCAGGACAGCAATGTACCAACAGGGTGAACTCCTGCTGTCCAATGGCAAATCAATTTGATTCTGTTTGCTGTGCTGGAGCTTGTGTGCTTCATTCCCAAAGAGACTGACTAATCCACTTAAACCCTGGCTTCCACTTCTGGATCTCAGAACACTTTTTTGATATTTTAAGTACAAAACTGAAGATGGCAACTTGAAATCTGTTTAATATACGTATAGGAAGCCCACCTCTCCACTGCTACAAAATTCCATTCCCCCTTCCCAAGAACAAAATCCCTATTCTTTCTGAACCAAAGAGAGGGCCAAATGACTTGGTGTACACAGGTGTACTTTTGAGGATGGTAAAGCAGGATGTGTGAAATGGAAATACCAGAATAAATTATCGATGGAACTTAGATTAACTCAGGGCATTTCTTATATTGTGTCCAGAGACTTATTAAGAATAGGAAGTAAGTCCATGTTTGAATCATCTTCTACAGCAGGAATTCAACTCCCCATTACGCTCAGAAGTGGTAAATAGGATGGGAAGAGTCTCTGCTATTTGCAGGTAGCAGGACGTCAGTCAGAGCTTTTAAAGCAAAAGCAGAAGGGACTGCTTCACATTTTCATTCTTTCCTTTGGAGAAGGTGTTGTCAGGGACACTGACCAAACTTGTGTTGAAGAGAAAGAGCTGAATGATGGACTGTTGGGTTAGCTCCGGATAATCCAGCCTCAACAGAGGATGAAGGAAATCCTAAACTGTGCTAGAAACTGGAAGAGGGAGTTTGGGGTGTTCCCGAATCCTCTGTATGCTCCATCCCTCCTCTGGATACCCAGAGTTCACATGGACCAGCGGACCAGGGTTTGTGGAACAGGCCGACTAGGTGGACGCTTATAAAATATGATTTGAGAGTTTCTGAAAGACCTATCTTGCAAAACTCCATTGATCCTCTCACTCAAACTCTGCCTTTCCCAGTTTGAGTTTTAAGCTCAGGCATTATTACCAGCAGGTCCTTCTCAATTCACATTTGTTTCCTGGAAATATATATTATTAGCTCTGATTTCTCATAACATTGAGACTGGGGAGCACGATACTCTGGAATGATAGAACATGAGACTGGTGAAGTTGGATTATATTCAAAAGGATGAGAACAAAATCTGCTTCCAGGGGGAACAGAACTATGAGAATGTCTTTAACGGCATGAAGATTCACCGCTGCACTATAGAAAGAAGAAGAACATTTAGGGAGGAGAGCACAGGGGAACCCTGACAGTGTCAAATCCAGTGGCATCCGTCACGCCAAAGAAGGCAAGAGAAAGGCCCTCAATCTCTCGGAAAAGGCAGTTAATCAGGGTGCATGGAAGCAGATGTTGCAGATCGATTCCATGCTGTGAAATGGAAAACACTAGCTTTTCCATTTGGTTTGGACTCCAGTTCGTTGACATTTTTCAATAAACAGCTTGCTTTCTGTCAGGTCTCAGGTGAAAAAGAGTCGTCAACATTCTGATTTTCTTTTAATGCTAAAATACTGCCAAGAATTCATTCATGGTATTCGAACGTGAATGGAATAGAGTTCCACAGTCTGGAATTTAGAATTCCTCCTTTTTAGAGGTTGCAGGGTTTTCTAGGTATTTTGGGTTGTGCTTGTGAAAAATATTTCACTTCTGCAGGCATTGAAATCTTGGCTACCCGCTGTTTTCTGTAGCCGTGAAACAGAAGTCTTGCCGCTTGCAGAACCAACGTTCTTCCTGATGTTCCTCTCTGGCCCTTTTGATTAAAAGGCAGCAGCAGCGAGGGAGCGAGGGCCTGGGCCTGGGAGTTGCCATTATTTTTATGTCTTCTTTTGTCACAGTAATTCTCAACTCAGGCTTCACATCAGACCGAACTATGCAGCTTTTTAAATTGTGGAATTTCCAGGAGGAGAGCCCAATGTGTGTGTGTGTGTGTATTTGTGTGTGTGTGTGTGTGTGTGTGTCCACACGTTTAAATTCCATGGAGAATCTGATGCCTAGCCAGAATCAAGAATTCTCACTTTATTGATTTCAAAAAATATCTGCAAACAGTTTAAGTCTGGGGCTGGAAGGTGATTTAAACCCCTCTTTTAAACTAATGCTTACTGTGTAAGATCCTGCCAAATGATAGATCAACATATTTTGTGTGTGCTCCTCTGTCTGCCTGATTGTTTCTCCTGCTTGCATGGAAATTAGATGTAGACTCCTTCATAAATTACCAGATGGCCGAAGGTGCCAAGTGTCCTCACTAATGACTTTTTATTTTATTTACTTATTTATTTTTTTATTGGAGTTCAATTTGCCAACATTTGGCCTATCACCCAGTGCTCATCCCATCAAGTGCCCCCCTCAGTGCCTGTCACCCAGTCACCCCAACCCCCAACACACCTCCCCTTCCACTACCCCTTGTTCATTTCCCAGAGTTAGGAGTCTCTCATGTTTTGTCACCCTCTCTGATATTTCCCACTCTTTTTCTCTCCTTTCCCCTTTATTCCCTTTCACTCTTTTTTATATACACTACTTTACACAAGAGCAGATTGTTTTGCAATCCTGCTGGTGGTGGCCTGAGCTGTGGCTGAGCCCCAAGGTTCACAGGGAAGCGGTGACACTTCTGGGGCCTGTGAACACAGCTTGCTGTGTGGGCACGTTGGTGGATGAGAGAGTCATCCTGAGCAGAGCCCCACTGCCCTGGTTCAAAAGTTCATGAGCCCAGAAAGGGCAGTGGCGGGATAGAGGCCAGACAGAAACACTTTCTTTCATACAGGAGAATGCGGAGCAGCAATGCAGCTCCTTGTTCTACTGGGCAGCACAGCACCCTGTCTGTATATGTGGGGTCCTCAGCTTTCTTGCTCTGCTGTTGCAGATTTATAGATACTATACAAAAAATTGCATAGCATTCCATGTACATGTAAATATTCCTTTTATAAATATGCATTTAATATATCCAGTGAACCTAATTGCAATATGTAAAAGAGGGCATTCACTTGTGAAGTAACATAACCTCTAGTGTACATGTTCATTCCGGCATTTTTTCTAACATGTGAATGAATATTGCCACCGATATCATCTATTCTGTACCGAGGCATGAGCTAGCTGATGAGGGAGCACAGAGATAAATCAGATATGCATCATACCATAGAGTGCCTACCTCATGTTTTTAAAGATAGAAGGCACATGTAAATCATTAGGATACACGGTAGAACATGGCATGCCACCGAGTACAATGAAAGTTCTTTGCTTTTTCAGAATGAGGAGATTGCAGCTGAAGGCAATCAGGAGAGGCTCTCTGGAGGAGGTAGCATGTACCCTGGGCCATGAGGGATAGGTAGGATTTGGACAATACTGAGGTTTGGAGGGGAGTGGCTTTCCAGGCAAAGGGAATGGGGTGAGCAGGGGCACCAGACAGAAGATATAGGGTGTATACAGCAAATCTGGCAAGAACGTGGAATGTGCAAAGGGGAAAGGCGCCTTGGACACCTTCTGGAGGGCCATCTTGGGTAAGTTACCAAACCTCTCTGTGCCCTAGTTTCCTCGTGTGTAAAATGGGGATGATGATAATAGTACCTACTCACCAGGCCGTATGAGAAAGAAATGTGCTAAATACTTAGAATATTCTCAGGTACGTAGTAAGTGTTCTGTATTAGATCTGAGTCATTATGAATGAAAGAAGTGAAGAGATTCCAAGACCAGGTGAGCTCTAAGATCCTTCCAATTCTAGGGACCCGGCCTGCAAACCCATTATGAGTTTTGCGTGGTCTCTGAGGGAGGAGGTCAGCTTCCCACTAAACCTGGGGACAATTTTCGAGTAGAGGAGACAGGTGGCAGAAGTTTGGAAACAAAGAAGGCTCTGAAAGCAGAGGGCCACTGCCCTAACTTTTTGGGCTGGCTTTTTGTTTGTTTATTTTTTAAGATTTTATTTATTTATTCATGAGAGGCAGAGACACAGGCAGAGGGAGAAGCAGGCTCCCCACGGGGAGCCTGATGCGGGACTCAATCCCCAGACATTGGGATCACAACCTGAGCCGAAGGCAGATGCTCAACCACTGAGCCACCCAGGTGCCCCTCTAACTTTTGCTTTTAATATGGAGTTTGAAGAAAAGGGGGAGAAGCCCTTTTATGTTATCTCCTCCTCTCCCAGTGGAGAATTCCCTATTTTGAATTTCCTTCAGCTCTTCTTTTATGTCTTCTTTAGCCAATAAAGGATTTAAGAGAGAGAGAGAGAGAGAGAGAGCTTTGTTGTAGAGAGGAGAAAAAAAAAAACAACAAGTCAAAACAAAAAGAGAAATTAAGGTTATAATCTGTAGTCACGGACACAAAGTGGCTTCAGGAGCCAAACCTTGACCGGTCCCCTTCATGCTGACCACAGAAGCACATGCTGTCTGAGAATGAATGACACAGGCTATCAGGATTGGGGGGGAAGGGTGGCCTAGGGCAATCTCACCAGCTTCTGGTCACATCTCACTCCGTCTCTAAGGCAAGCAGAGTTCCCTCCATAAGTCTTGGTCTTTTTTCTTCAAGGCTGGTAGTCAGGTTCTGAACATTGAGTGACCTCCCAGGTAAGATTCTCTCCATTAAATGCTGAAACAAGCATGGCCTGGAGGCCCTCCTACTTCTCTGCCTCTGGTTCCCTTTAGAGTCTAGTAGTCCCCTCTCTGAATGACTGCCGGGTCCTCGGGCTTCGGAGACACAGCCAGGAGTCATAGTGTCCGTGTCAGCTCCCTCTAGCCAGCCTGATCACCAGCCATCGCACAAATTCCCAGCTATTCACACCTGGAAAAATAAATAAATAATTGTCAGAAGACTTGAAATCACAAATCTGAAAGTCCCTGCGCTTTAAAACTTCAAGGTGACACAGATACAGTTCTAATTTGTAAAAATTACAGCACTCTCAATTTTTCTGCAGGAAAGATATAAACAAGAAGACAGTTTGGATTGTATTTTATCCCTTCTCTTAGCCTAAGCTCTCCTTTGAATTGCCAAAGGGAATGAGTTACTTGAACACAGACACAGAATTATTATAGTGGATTGCAAAATAAGATATGCCTAAGCTCAAGGGCTTAATTTTTGCTTCATTCAGTAACATATTTCAGAAGAGCACTAGTAATTGGGACATAATTTATTTATCAACAGGGATCCGGACCATTCCCTTGCAGTTGATTTTTGAAATCCATTTGACGTTTGCAGAGTGCTATAATATCCAAGGTGAGAGAGGCTAGAAACAGATGTAGAATTACAGTTGCCAAAGGGAGAAGAGTTTGCCATGGGTATTTAACCATGCTGGCAACTGGCCACAAAACTCTAGGTCTTTCTTCGCAGTCCCTGACATATCCATTTGTGAAGGAGGTTAATAATAGCATCATACCTACACCCACATAGTTACGGCTAAATAACAATTTCCTTGATAAGCCTTTATTTTTCTGCAATTTAGAATTTAAGACCACAATTTTATCTACACTGTCTGAGCCCAGAATTTATTTTTGGCTTTCCGGAAGAAAGTTGCACTCATTTAACTTTGCCTGACAATGTAAGAGAAAAAAAAAAATTTTTTTTAAATACAGATTTTAATTAGCTAGGCAATTTACTTTTCTCTGAACCATCAAAACCTGACCATTGCCAAAGGAGGGAGCCAGATAAAGTGGAGCTGTGGTCAGATACAGAAGGCAGTGTCAAGCACTTGCGGCAAGCAGCATTTGCCAATAGCCTGGGTTAGTAATGTGCATATTATTTTAATGACCTATTAGCAGTTGTCACTGAAATGAAAATTGTGTGATAAAGAAAGGATATTTGGGCAGCAATTTTTAGGACATACAGGGGAGGTATATTTTTCACCATTAACTTTCAGAAGCAGTCTGATGGCCAGATGTTGACCTTGAGCTGCCTTTCCTAGCTCTGGAGCTTCTCCTGGCATTTCCTGGGCAGATCCCCTCCCCATCTGCCCTGTGCTCTGGGTAGAGCTGAGCTCCAGCTTTTGGCGCCTCTGGCCTGGGTTGGTGGATAGCAAGCAAACATCACTGCGAGGGAGAACCCGCTGGCTTAGAGCCCAGAGGTGTAAGCTTGTTTTTGTTTTGGGAGGCCACCTTTTTGTTCCACTTTTCTGTGATGTATCTTTCAGGAAAGAGGATTCTTGTGATTTCAGTGTGGGTAACCTGCCTTTCTTCAGCAACTCCGTTAAGAGGCGGTCTTTGGGGATCCCTGGGTGGCGCAGCGGTTTGGCGCCTGCCTTTGGCCCAGGGCGCGATCCTGGAGACCTGAGATCGAGTCCCATGTCGGGCTCCCGGTGCATGGAGCCTGCTTTCTCCCTCTGCCTGTGTCTCTGCCTCTCTCTCTCTCTCTCTCTCTGTGTGACTATCATAAATAAATAAAAATTTAAAAAAAAAAAAAAAAAGAGGCGGTCTTTGCAGGAAATGTTTTTGTATCGGTACATGTTGTTCTATTTCTCTTTGGTTATCCAGTGGTTGTTCAGAGTCGGTGGTGAAACCCCAAGCTCAGTCACTAAAAGACTCATGAAGGCATTTTGTCTGACACTTTACAGATATCTAGAGATATAGTGAAAGGCTCAAGAACTGCCTCTAAGCTTTGGTTGCTGCTTCATAAAAAGGCATTTTTCTTTAACTGCTTATGCATGCAATAGCACAGGTAAAACCATAAAGTAGGGACTCTGGGTAAAAGCTTTGAGCCACTGAAGATGTTGTGAGGCCATTATCTATCTGCAGAAGGCAAAGAGTAAGGGTCTGTGTCCACCAGTATACAAGGAAATGCCCCCATATGCCTGGGCTTGATAGCATTGGGCAATAATATAGTCTCCATCATAGCTTAACGATTTGATTTATTTATCAGTTTGTTTGACAGTTAATAGCCTCTGATTTAAATGTTTAATACTTATTTATTCATGAGAGACACAGAGAGAGAGAGGCAGAGACATTGGCAGAGGGAGAAGCTGGCTCCATGCTGGGCAGCCCCATGCAGGACAGGATCTCAGGACTCCGGGGTCACGCCCTGAATCAAAGGCAGATGCTCAACTGCTGAGCCACCCAGGTGTCCAGCCTCTAATTTGAATTTTTAATTTTCTTTGTCCTGCCTCCAGGATTAGATTTTAAGTACCCAGTAGCCTAGTCATTCAAACCTCCTTGGCAAGCCTCATAACACCAAAATCAACTTTCTTTTTTTTTTTTTTTTCCAAAATCAATCTTCTAAATGAAGAGCCAAATATCCTACTACTCAAAAATATCTTCTTAGCATCCAATTAGCTACATCTGTATATTGTCTTTTAAATGGAAATTCCCAGGAGGAAGATTGATCCCTGACAGTCACTCCTTAATGTGAATTACTTTAGTTAGATAATCAGATGCTCCCAGAAAGAGAATTGATTGAGGAAAATGGGAGTAATTTTTGAATTGTCAACCCACAAAATAAGGACTTTGGAACAACCAAATATGTGCGCAGGAACACGCGCGCGTGCATGTGTGTGTGTCCGTGCATGTATGTATGAATATCCAGGAAAAGAAGAGTTGGAAAGCAAATTCTCACTGATTCTGTAACTTGGTCTGTGCATCTAGTGTCAAGCTCTAAGTATGAATGGATGATATGGAGCGAGAGTGGGCAAAGTATAGCCCTGCTCTATTTTTGGGTGGTTCACAGGCTAAGGGTAGTTTTTTATATGTTTAAATGTTGTTGTTGTTGTTGTTTTTAATAGGAAGAATACTATTTTATGACTCATGGAAATTATGCAAAATTTAGATTTCAGTTTCTATAAATAGTTTGGTCAACACACAGTCATGGTATTTCATTTATGTATCATGTATAGGTATTTTTGTGCTGTACTGACCGAGGTGACTAGTTGCAATGGAGACCATATAGTCCCCAAAGCTAAAATATTAACCATCTACTTTGGTAAGCAAAGTCTGTCAACCCCTGACTTAAGTTTTCCTGTTTTTTTTTTTTTTCTTTTTAGCTTTAATACTTTTGGGTGAAAAACCTTTCACCATTCATAAAGTAAGTAAACACTATTTCTTCCCTTTCATGTCTAACCATTTGGTATTGGTTAAAATATGGTATGGCTACACATAGAATGCTCTAGAATGCTTTATTGGCATAGAACTCTGTGTCCAATATTAACTCTTTGCACAGCATGAACCCACAAAAAATGTTCCAATCAAAAATATCTTCAAAGATCCATTCCATGATGTAAACATGCTGTGCCCTAGTGGTGGGCTTACAAGTGATTTCTTTCCTTATTTTGACCTCTCTCTATTTCCAAAATGGTTCTCAGCAAACAATACTTTTATAAAAAGAGAAAAAAATATATGATATAAAACTCATTTTTCTTTATAGAAAAATAGAACAAAACTATTATTCTATTAGGTATTTTTTATTCTTTCCTAAGGAAAAAAAGGAGGAATTTCCCTGGAGATGTGGCACACAGGCCTTGTCATCAAACTTCTCCCTGGGATTCGGAAACCAAGCTTGCCAGTCCCTGGTTCTGTAATCTCTCTCTCAGCCTATATTCTGAGTTCTCCAGTAAGGAAAGAAAACATCCTCTGAGGGTTTTTTCAAACATTAAGTAAAATAATGTATTCAAAATAACTGGCAACCGTGTGGTGATAAGCACATCAACAACAAGAAACAGTCAGTTTCCAGCATATTTTATGAAGAATATTTGCTATGAAGATGTCCTACCTTTTAAAAAAGATTTTATTTATTTATTCATGAGATATATATATAGAGAGAGGCAGAGACATAGGCAGAGGGAGAAGCAGGCTCCCTGTGGGGAACCTGATGCGGGACTCGATATCAGGACCCAAGCCAAAGGCAGATGCTCAATCACTGAGCCACCCAGGCATCCTAAGATGTCCTGCTTTCTATAGCAATTTCTCTTGTGCAAAGAGAGTGAGTGGAGTCCTTGAGTGAACCGTGGGGGGTAAGGAGCAAGGGAAAGTGGCAGAGGGAACAGGAAGGCATTGAGGGATGAGATGCAGAAGTGGAGTGGTTCAGGAGAGACACAGGCTTTGTCATTTGGTCAGAAAGCTTCCATTACTACCCAGAGTAGTTGGGGACAGCTAGATTGCTGGGGGAAGGGAGGGTGAGTGCAGGCAGATGTGTACATGTATGATGGTACGAGTCTTGGAAGAAGATTCTTCCAGCAGTTCATGGTTTAGTTCCACAGTTTGGAGCATCTGTAAAGTGAAAGGTGCTGAGCCTCCCAAGATGCATAAAGCATGGCTCCAGTGTGAGCATCTCATATGGGTTTAGAGAGATGACTTTGGGGTGAGGCACTGGGCACTGAGTGTTTGTGTAGCACCCTAAGGAATGCTTGCACACTCCGGGTTAGCAGGAAGGAAGATTATTACTAAAATATTGTTAAAATAACTATGTTTTGATGAAATGATTCAGCCAGGAATAAAGATAGTCACTACAAAATTAATGATAATTTGGGGGACTAGATGATAAATGCTTAAGAGAACAGTAAAAGGTGAAGAGAGGATTCTGTGGCCTATTGTATTTCTTTCACTAAACACCAGGGAGCAAGTCTTGGATATGATGACGCCAAGGGGAATTCTACAGGTATCTTATTCTCATTCTCCTTGTTCTTATTTTCCAGGGAATATGCTGCTCTGAAAAAGTTCATTTCCATCTCCACTCTCTCCCAGGCTCTCTCCATATCCATACATCCCAACCTTCTAGACTATTGTTCACTATTAACACTGGCATGTGAATATGGTTCAGTCCTTGAAATTACATCCTTGAGGTGTCAATGGCCTGTATGAACTGCCACCTCAAGATACATGCAGGGCAAAACAAAACCAAACCAGCTGAAAACACAGTTATCTCTTCATGAAGTTCACCACATCCCCATCCCTGCCCTGCTTACTGTGCCACCATCGAATACATTATACAGTCATTACTTTTTCTGTGCTGTTCACTTCTCTTCAGGTTTCTTTACATGTATTTGCATTCTGTTATTTATTCCAATTTTAGGGTGGGTTTGCAGAAGCAGGCCTTTGCTGCATCAAACAAGAGAAAAAAAATCACTCTCTTAATGTGTTTTTGCCTGAAGTATTTAGAGTCTGTATAATTCCATTGCTCATGTCCTACCCTAAAAGATACATGTTCTATTTAAATATATATTTTCAAAAAATAAACAAATAAATATATATTTTCTCTCTGAATCTTTTGAGGATACAGAGAAAGAATATATATCATATCCTAAAAGACACTCTGGTGAGACCCCATACCTCCGTCTGTAGGAAAGTTACTCAATAGACCAAGGCTATATAAGAGTTCCTCTCTTTAGGATTTGGAAGAAACCTCTTTCTATAGCTAGGCCCCCTCTGTAGTTGGAGGTGGTATGTGGACCTGGCAGGGATTGGTAACATAAGGTGGGTTATGTTATACATTTTGAGACATATTGAAAAAGAAGGCACCTAGAATCACCAAATAGTTTATTCATCTATAAAATGGGTATGTTGGAAGGAGCTAGAACTTCTGAGTCCCAGAACTTGTGTTCTTCCCACTGCTGAAGCTGGCTGTTCTGAGCTACTCTAGAGTGACTATTAAATACCTAATTTCCACACTGCCATCTCCAGAGAGTCAGAGAAACTGGTGTCGTCATTGAAAATTAGTGATATGGCCAGAAGTGAGATGGGTCAGTTTCCGAGGCTAGAAAAAGAAAGCATGTTCCCTCTGGTGTAAAATAAGGACCATCTACTACCACACCCTTGTATCAGTGAGGTGCCTGGAAGTCCTCTGTGGAGAGTCAAGAATGTGGCATTAAGTCTCTAAGCACCTTGAAACACCTCCTGGGGCTTCTGGTTTGAGGGAAGAAAGATATTCCCATTCCACACACATACTTATATTTACACACACACAGATTCACACATGTTCAGTAATATGGATAAACATTCACAAATGCTTATGCACATACATGCACACCCTCATGAACACTCATGCATACGTAAAGACAGTCACACACACAAACACACACATTCAAACACACATATACACACATGCCCACAGCAGCTGGCACTGTGCAGGCCTTTTCCAAAGAACTATTTCTAACCTCTAGTCCTCTCCCACCATCTCTGCCCTAATGATACACTGGCTTGGAGCTAATATCTAGTGACCCTGGCTCTCCTGGGCTCAGTCCATGAATTATTCCTAACCCAATAGCTTTAAGATAGAATTCCTGAAACCAATGCTGGAAGGTGGGGAGGCTGAAGTTCTGGGGGGGACAGTAGAAGAGCATGACTTCCATTCTTAATCTATTAAACTGTCAGACCTGAGGAGCTCTTCGTCTCTTCTGGCTAAGAACAAACTATGAAACTATCAATGTTCGGTAGGCACCTTGTGGCGGAAAGTGTATTATGCATCCAGTTTAAAATTGAGAGGGCAACTGTGGCATTCGTTCATCATGGCAATTGAAGAAGGAATTGGCACGGTCTCTGACGCATGAATTTTAATCTTGACTGACCACAGGGTTCACCCCTCACTTTCTTGTTTTCCTTATAAATCTGACTTTTTATTTACCTTACTGTTTTTCATTACCCACTAAAGCTTGGTGACTATCATAGAATTGCAGAAATTTCAAAAAACGCAAGTTAAGCTAATGTCTCTCCCACATATGGCTCCCTCCTCAGAGACCACCACTGCTTGCAGGTAGCGTACAGTCTTCCAGACTGTGTCTGGACTGTATCTTTTCCAGTCATAAATGGCACCCATTGTCTTACAACTTGTCACTTTTCCGACTTCATCGTGCGTCTTAAAGGTCATTTTAGTTTATTTTCACTTATATCATTTTTAATACATACAAGTGGTACATTCATTACAGGAACATCACAGCAAAATATGCCATAATGAGAAAACACAGGCACATTACGCCTACAATCCATTTCATTATTATGATTGCTTTGCAACTATTCCATATTTAGAGGAAACATCTCTCATCCTAATGCGCAGTCCTTCTGCTTTAGGACATTTTATGAGGTGACTTTTTAATATGCAACAAGTGAGTGAACTTCCAGGGGGTGCCCTTTCCCCGGTCCTGCAAAGTGCCACGCTGCACTTGTGGTTCTGTCAGAGACTCCTGATTCTGGGCTCCTGCCTTTCCCATCTCCCACTTACAGCACTCACTTTACAGCATCCCTGGGCTCCCGCCTGTCTGCTGTGGCCGCGTGAAGGAAGCAGAGTCGTCTTACTGTAATTATTTGAGGTTCTGGGCAGTTTTCTGAGCATCAAATCCAGTAACACAAAACAGAAGAAAACCATTATGCCCCAAACCCAGCTATTTACTCTCTCCCACACAGCATTTTCTGGGAAAGGGAGACTAGGAGTAATGTGGGAAAGGCTCAGTCAGGATCTTCAGTTAGGTCCCAGAGCTACCATAGGCCGTGAGCACGCTGGACCCCCAACAGGACCGTCCCAGGCAAAAGGGAACTCTTACCAGGAACACTAGCCCAGTGATTAAGGGACACAAACATGATCAGACTGCCCCCCCCCAAATCCTTGAGGATGATGATGTGGTGGAGGGGGTGTCTACTACCAAGAAATTCTAGAAGTTGCTAGTGACATTTCTTGCTAATCCCTCTCAACACTGTCTGGGGAAGTTTCTAGTCTGTATTGTTTTCAAACAGAGTCAACACAAATTTTTAATTTTTTATTACAGAAGGGTGAAGTTAAAAAAAAAAGGAGCTCTTCTAGGAGCTTGGTGTAAGATAAGGACCCCTTATCCTTTTCATCTGCACCCCTTATCCTTTTCATCTAGAAAATGGATGTCATAGAAATTATAGCTATTTTGTGAGGGTTTTGTGAAGCTTACGTGGGAGAATTCATGAAAAATCCTTAGCACAGCGCTTGGCACAGAGTAATTCCTCATGAAATGTTGAGCACTGAGTGAACTTTCCCTCCCCTTCCACCTCTTAGAATTCTTGGTGGTTCCACCCGCTAGTGTCTGCCCAGAGAGTCACTCTTTCTCTGTTCAGGCAAGCTTACAAGAGCTGGTCACCTGCCAGCTCGTCCTGACCTGGCCCTTCCCTGAGGGGTTGTTCCCTGGGATTCGCCCTCACTCACCTCTTCCACAAACTTCAGACCTGGCTACTAACAGAGCTGCCTCTCAGCCCCAGGTCCAGTGAAGCTCACCTCCACTCAGGCATGTATTTGTTATTCATTCTTGCAGGACATGTGTATGTTAGCACCTCCCATGGCCCAAGCACCATGTTAAGTGGTAGAGGTAGAAAGAGACACAGCCCCAGGTCTAAGGGAATCCCAGTCTTTGGGGGGCCAGAGATAAGGGAAACTGACTGTACAGGCCGTGGTGACCAATACACGCTCTGGTGAGAAGGCTTGTCCAGGACGCCTCAAGGAGGGCCGTCCACACCAGCCTTGCAGCCGATCTCTAATTTCTGGGAGATTTCTCCAACCCCGTTCTTCCAAACCTCTCATTGAATTTTTTATGTCATCAATTATATTTTCAGTTACCAGGTCTTTTTTTGCGTTCTGATTATTCCTTTTTTCCTAAGTATCCTTAAAAAGTGTATAGGAGTCAGCCAGAAATGTACATTTGGAGGAGGGTCATGTCCAACAATCAGAACAGGAACCTGGTTCTGAATGCCTCAGCCTCTCGGGGTCAGGTTGTCTCTAAGATCCAAGAAGACAGTTGGCCAGGCTGATAGAGCAGTCATTCATTCCTTTATTCATTGCATCAAAATGAGTGTGGGCTGCTGTTGCAGAGTATGGTTTGGGTGATGAGAGGCATGGTGTGTACTTTAAGATTTCACTGACACAAGGAAAAAACCAGCATGTGAACAGTGACCTCACCAGAGGGGAAGCTACACCTATGTCATTGTATGGATTGATCAGGAAACCACTGAGGAAGAAACTGGGAAGGGGGCACAGCAGAAGAGGTGATTTTATTGCTGAGTCTTAAAGGAGAAGAGGTAATTCCGAGGCAGGGAAGGGGCTGAGGAAGTGACAAAGGAGGAATGGCATTCCTGGCAGAGAGAAAGGTGTGTCTTAAATCCAAGAGGTATTCAAGGGCTTGTGGTCTGTTTGAGACTGGTGAGAAAATCTGTGACTGGAACTTTGCTCACTGAGCTGGGGTGGATGGGGAGAGGACACTAGCAGGAGAGGGGGCTCCACAGAGGTCAGTCTGGACCTCATGGGATGCAGGACCACATCTGTCATGTTAAGGATTAGGGCTTTGTGTTGGAGGTTCTTTTTTTTCCCCAATATGTAATTTTTTTGGTATAATTTTTTATTGGAGTTCGATTTGGCAACATATAGCATAACATCCAGTGCTCATCCTGCCAAGTGCCCCCCTCAGTGCCCATCACCAAGTCACCCCAACCCCCTGCCCACCTCCCCTTCCACTACCCCTTGTTCGTTTCCCAGAGTTAGGTGTTTCTCATGTTTCCTCACCCTCACTGATATTTCCCACTCATTTTCTCTCCTTTCGCCTTTATTCCCTTTCGCTATTTTTTATTTTCCCCAAATTAATGAGACCATATAATGTTTGTCCTTCTCCGATTGACTTACTTCACTCAGCATAATACCCTCCAGTTCCATCCACGTCAAAGCAAATGGTGGGTATTTGTCGTTTCTAATGGCTGAGGAATATTCCATTGTATACATAGACCACAGCCTCTTTATCCATTCATCTTGTGTTGGAGGTTCTTAAACACTTTTCCATGGACCCTTTTGAAAATATGATGAAAATTATGAACCTTCTCATCCCCCAAAATGCACATACACACACAGTTTCAGGATGTAAAGGATCTGAAGCCCATTCCTATTCCTTGAATTAGGCAATGGGGAAGCTCCAGAAAGTTTTAAGCAGGAATGTCATGTTCAGATAGAGGATGGAGCTCTGGCTCTTCCATGTCTGGGTGTATGTGACTGTAGTGACACCTGTGTGCCAGCCTCACATCCCTACAGCCCACCTTGGATTTCAGTGGCATTGAGGTAGACAGTTCTGGGCAAGCTCTGACATGTCCTCACATAAACAGTTGTGTCTTCTGTGACTTATACACAGGCTTAGTCCCAGTGCAGCTCCCTAACCTAGAGACCTAGGGCGGAGGGGTCAGTGTGTCAATGTCTTGCCCTCCCATTTTCTGGGTTACTGTCCCTCCAACTACTTTTTGTGTTCCAAGAAATTTAAAAATCTCTCATAAGCTGGTAGCCCCCATGCTGTTTTTATGCCTAAAAAAAAACCTTTCATGTATAGAGGCATCAAGAGGAAAAAGAAGTAAGTGTTCTCAGCTGGCAATTACCACCAAGACATCTATCTGTTCGATTTTTTTTTTTTTGGTATGACTTAGACTAAAAAGTTTTATATTCTTTTAAATTTTATTTATTTATTCATGAGAGACACAGAGAGAGGCAGAGACATAGGCAGAAGGAGAAGCAGGCTCCCTACAGGGAATGCAAGATCACTACCTGAGCTAAAGGCAGATGCTCAACCACTGAGCTACCCAGGTGCCCCTAGACTAAAAAGTTTTAAATATAAATTTAAAATAAAGTTTAATGTTTTAAACAAATATTAAATTGGGGTTGAGCATGGAAAGAAATTAGTACCAGAATGGCTAAAATCCCTAAAACTGGGATTAAAGATTAAATAATTTAAAAATCAGATGTCTGGGTGGCTCAGTCCGTTAAGCATCTACCTTTGGCTAAGGTTATGATCCTGAGGTCCTGGGATCAAGTCCCCCACTGGGCTTCCTGCTCAGTGAGGAATCTGCCTCTTCCTCTGCTTGCTGCTTCCCCCTACTTGTGCTCTCTCTCACTCTCTCTCAAATGAATGAAATCTTTTTAAAAATTAAATGCACAAAAAAATAATTTAAAAATCACTTTTAATTGACCAAGTATAATGCCATGTGCCCAGTGTTCCATTATAACATTCTCTGCAAAAGTCAGGGTATTGTGAGTAAGTGTTATGATCCTAGTTTATGTAAAAAGGGGAAATAATACTGAGTCCTAGTTTTGA
Source organism: Nyctereutes procyonoides (assembly GCF_905146905.1). Classification (NCBI taxonomy): domain Eukaryota; kingdom Metazoa; phylum Chordata; class Mammalia; order Carnivora; family Canidae; genus Nyctereutes; species Nyctereutes procyonoides. Next base: position 44,785,446 of record NW_026575139.1, on the reverse strand, counting down.
AAAAGTGTATACTCCTCTTTCTTGGTCCCAGGATTAAAAAATGGTTAATGCGCAGCAGGACTAGGAGACCAAAGTCTTCCAAGTTAACTCAGGTGTTTGTTTTTTAAGTGGTCAGTTCATTGAAAAGAAAATTAGGAAAAACAGTTCATGGCTATGATCTTGACTCTCCCACCAACCTATGGTTGTGGCTTTGTGTAGATAGTCTTAAAATCTACTGGCTTGCTTAAATACGGGCATATAGGAGATGTTGGATTTGGCACTTGAAGGTAGGAGAATGTGCCAGGACAAATACAATTTGTGAGAAGAAATCAAGTAGTCTTTTATTGCTTCTTGGCACTGTGCTACAGGAAACCCATGTTTTGTGGTCTCTGAGCAGGGTCTCCAGAGAATATCATGGCCAGGAATCTCTTGGGAGAGACAGAGAGGGAGAAGGACTCTAGGGAGGGGCAAAAGGGAAAACACAAACGGGAAATACAGCAATTTTTAAATTTAATCTTTCCTGTATCATGGGGTCTTGTTTTGTTTTCATTGTTGTTGCTCTGTTTTGTTTTGCTTGGTCTCATTTTACTAGTATTTCCCACAGAAATTTATAGAATGCCTTATAAAAAGAATTCCAGGACTAGAGAGACAGGGCTGCTTAACTATCTAATCTGTTTGTGGCTGGGTCTCAGGGCTTCCTTCTAGGGCTTTCAAGTACATTGAAATCATCAGGGTAATGTTTAAAAAGACTGATGCTTGCTGATTCCCCTCCCCCACTTCAGATTGGGATTTAATCTTAAGTGGAACCTGGGCATCAGGGTTTTGAAGATCTTCCCAAGAGATTCTAAAAGGGCAACCAAGATTGACAACCACTCTTTTAGTCATCTCCTCTTGTATATTATTGTGCACATAAGTCACTGGGGGATGTAGTTAAAATGCAAATTTGAATTCAGTAGGTCCCGGGTGGGGCTCAAGTCTGTACTGATAACAAGCTCCCAGGTGACACAGATGCTGCTGGTCTGAGGACCACAATTTGAGATACAACAGACTAGAGATCTCTGAGATCCTTTTGTGCCATTAATGCTATCATTCTACTACATTGCTGGATTTCATGCCTTTAAGTGTCACTTCATTAGGACTCAAACAATTCTGATAGTAATAATGAAGGGATGTTTAATATCATGATGGGAAATGAGAAAAACAGTGACATAAAATTTCATTTGACCAAAATATGCCAAACAAGTAAAAAATGCATAGAAAAACTGAGAGGAATTATAACAAATATTAATAGTGATCTTGGTGGTGATATTTTTCATCTATTTATTTTTTATAGTTTTGAATATTCCATAATGAACACCAGTTACTTTCATAATGAACAAAAACAGTTTCAAAAGAATAGCCTAAAAATCAGGAAGCTGAAATGCTAGAATGCATTAAACATTCTCATATATCTAATTTTGTGTTTATACCTGCCTTTATTTTTTCCAAATTTATTAAAATATAATTGACATGTAACATTGTGTAAGCTTAAAGTATACAACATGATGATTTGATACATGCATATATATTGCAAAATGATTACCACAATAAGTGTAGTTACATCTCTATCATCTTTTCAAATGACCTATTTATTATTGTGGTAAGACCAATTAAGATCTACTGCCTTAAAAACTTTCAAGCATATAGTACAGTATTGCTAACAATAGTGCCCACGCTGTACATTAAATCCCCAGAACTTATTTATTTTGTAACTATGAATTTGTTTATAATTTGACCAGCATCTCCCCATTTCCCCCACCACCCAGCTACTAGCAATCACTATTCTCTCTGTTTCTATTTGTTCAGCGTTTTAAATTCCACATATAAATGAGATCATATAGTATTTGTCTTTTTCTGATTGGCTTATTTCATATGGTATAATGCCCTCAGGGCCCATCCACATTGTTGCAAATGGCAGGATTTCCTTCTTTTTATGGTTGAATTATATTCCATTGTATATATCACATTTTCTTTATTTACTCATCTGTCAATGAAAACTTAGGTTGTTTCTACAGTATTTTATATTATTAATAAATACAGATGGTATAGATCTCATTCACAGATAAGAAAACTCTAGAAGAGACAGAGCTGGGTCTAAAACTAGCTTCATTGTCATAATGTGGTTCTTTTCACTAAAATTTTCTCTCTCTGTACAAAATATCATCTTTGTTGGCCAACAGATACATAAAAAGATGCTCAGCATCATTAATCATCAGGGAAATGCATATCAAAACCACAACGAAATGTCGCTTCATACCAGTCAGAATGGCTAGTATCAAAAACACAAGAAGTAAGAAGTGTTGGTGAACATGTGAAGAAAAGGAATCCTCATGCATTCTTTATGGGAATGAAAATTGGTGCAGCCATTATGGAAAACAATATGGAAACAATATGGAGATTCCTCAAAATATATGACCCAATAATTCTACGTCTGGGTACTTAGCCAAAGAAAACAAAACAAATTTTAAAAATGTATACATTGTTAGGCTTATTGCAGCATTATTTACAATAACTAAGATATGGATAAAGATAATGTTTATGTATACATACATAGATATATGCATATATGTGTGTATAGAGATATATATGTATACACACACAATGGAATATAAGTCATTAAAAAGAATGAAATCTTGCCACAAAAGAATGAAAGAATGAAATCACAACAATATGGATGGACCTAGCGGGTATTATGTTAAGTGAAATAAATCAGATAGAAAAAGACTAATACCATATGATTTCACCTATATGTGGAATATAAAAAACAAAACAAATGAACAAATAAACAAAAAGAATCAGACCTATAACTACAGAAAACAAACTGGTGGTTTTTTGAGGGGTAGGGAATGGGGAGTAGGCAAAATAAATGAATAAGTTTAAGAGGCATAAACTTCCAGTTATAAAATAAATAAGTCACAGGAATGAAAATCAAACAGCATAAGGAATATAGTCCATAATGTTGTGATAAATTTGTCATGACAGATGGTGACTATACTTACCATGGTGAGTAATGTACAAAATTGTCAAATCGCTATGTTGAACACTGAAACTAATATAATATTAAATGTTAACTAGACATCAATAAATAAGTAAAAATATGATCTTTGTATCTGTTGAATAACTAAGGCAGCACCCTAAATTTTAAGTAGTCTCGTGAGACAAGGGAAGGGTGGCCAGGTCAAGTATAAGGAGACCTGAATTCTTGTCTCATCTTGCCAGGTAACTAGCTCTGTGGCCTTTGGTACATTGCTTGAATTCACTGAAGTCTTATCTTTCTCTTTTGTAAAATGTGTATTAATAGAAATTCCTACTTCATAGGTCATCATGAAGATGAAATGAGGTAGTGGGCAATTAGTTAATAACAGTTCATGTAACCTCTGAAGGTCCTATTTGCTCATCAAAGAATGAGAGAGTAGAAGATCTCTAAGGATCCTTCAATCTCTACCTTGTGTGGTTAGAGAATGATACTTTTGGAAAATCCATAGAAAAAGATAACTTGGCATTTGTCTAGATGTCAAATAAGTTCCTACAGTTCTTAGCACTATACCAGGCAGCAAGGACAAAATGAGTGACTCAGAGTAGCGCACAAATAATTCAGTACAACCTGATATGCACTCAAGAGCCCTGAGTGGATGTAGTAGAGATGGTGATAATGTGGGTCTTGAAAGGGAAGAGGAAAAGGTGTTCAGGCAGAGGAAGCACACGGACCAAGGCTAGGAAACCTTTCATAAGAACATTACGTTTGGTGTGGCTAGAGTGAATGTGAGGTGGCTGATAAATCGTAGATGAATTCAGAATTCAGACATTTATGGAGGGCCCTTTTGGCTACAATAAGGATTTTATTATATGATCTTTGAACCAAGGAGTACACATAATCAAGATCTGTTACTTTAAAATGAACTCTAACAACAGTGGTGAGGAAGACGATCTGGGGGAAGGGAGGCGAGTTAGAGGTTATGACAATAATCCAAGCAGTGGTGACAAAGAAACTCTGATAGGCCTTAATGATTGTTTGTAGGTGCTGGCATGGGCAGGGCACGAGAGGAGGAATTCAAAGGTGCTCGTGACCCAGATAAAAACTGCAGGAGGAGCAGGACTGGTGTGAGAAGTGCTAATACATTTGGTTTTTAGGTGGAGTGTCCAGGAAGACAGCACAGATGTATGGGTATGTGCACCTCCAAGCCTAGAGGCAGAGAGATGATGGAATCTGTGTACTAGTAGTAAAGTGATGGGTGGGTCAATGTTTGTCACTGTTAGAAGTTTCTAAGGCAGCAAGTCCCTCTTTGCTTTAAGGAAAAGGACCCTTTGATAGACTCACGAAAGCTATAGACTCAGAACTGTCTGACAGAAACATAATGTTAGCTACATATGTAGTTTTAATTTTCCTAGTAACCATATCTTAAAAAGGAAAAAGAAACAGGTAATATCAATTTTAATAATGTATTTTACTTAACCCAGTACACACAAAGTGTTTTAATTTCAATGTTAATCACTATAATAATTGTTGAGATATTTCACATTCTTTATCTTCAAAATCCAGTGGGAATTTTATATTTATGATATACTTCAATTGAGGCTACCTTATATCAAATGCTTAATAGCCATGTATGGCTACTGCATTCGATTGTGTAGCTATATAGGTTCCACTACTTTGCCCTGAAAAATATACACATGCACAAAATTTTCCTAGCATTCTGGGGATTCTCTTAGCTCCTTGTAGTATATGTGTGCTTGGTTAGGAATCCTTGGTTTTAGATAGAGATTTTGGGTTTCTTAAGGCTGATTCTGGAAATCCATGGCCTTTTTCAGTATTATGAGGTTTAACTTTAAATATTCTAGTTACGCAAAATAGGAAGTAATATTACTCCGGAGTGATACGAATTCATTCTTGCAAATAAAAGAAAGGATTAAACAAACTGTTTTGGTTTGTAATTCTACAGTGTACTGTCTGCTCTAAAAGATGGCTTTTACATTTTCATAGGACACTTTTGATTGCAGATTTGGTTTGTTAACCCTGTGCATATTGTTTCTAGGCCAAAGTAGAGTTATATGAACATTTTCTAGATGGATAATTTTAAACATGATTTTCAATTCTGTGAGTTTTTTACATTGGTTTTGGTGGTTTCTTTTTCCCTTGTCATGATTATATACAAATTTCAAAGAAATGGCCTGAGGCACTACTTCCTTCCCAAATCCTATGCATCCTTTCTTTAAAGCAGCACCCTCATAAAGGCAATTTCTTTCGAAATCTCAAGCAGAATTATTTTTAGAGGCACCATCATGTTATATTTGAAAGAATGACCCTTCCTGTAACTGGCCTGTTGGGATGATTTGGTTGTGGTCTCACATAATTATAGACCTGTGCCAACAGTCTAGGGACCATCAGCATATTTCCAAGGCCTCTAAATCAAGGGTATTTGGTTAATTGCTCACAGGTGTTTTCTTGTGCTTATGAATACGTGCAGTCTGAATTTTACAAAACTTGGCAGAAAGAGGGCCGTAAGTCTGAGGAGTTTCTTAGATTTACTCAGCTAATTAATCAGGCCGAGTAGAAATTTGGCTCCTCTGTTGAAGGAGCTATGCATTTGGAGTATGACTGAGGAGTAACCTATACTTTTGAAGTAGAGTTTAAGCAGAAAACAAAAGGAAACAGAAAAACTTTAGTAAGCTGCTGCCACTAAAAGCTCAGTGTAATGACTCAGCCTGTTCCGGCTGCTTTGCAAAGATAGGTCAGCTCTGCCTCCGCAAAGAAATGGTGCTAGATTCTAAAATAAAGCAGACTATGTTGGGTTATGAATTTTAATTTCTAAAACTTACCCAAACTAATAATCTTTAAAAAGTTAAAACATAAACACCATTACATATATTAATAACCTTTATTTCCAACTTATCCCATATACTCTTCACCAACACAAACACTCCCTCCCCACCCAAATATACTCTATTCATTCCATTCTTTACAACATATCTATCCCACCTACCCACTCTCCTTCCCCCCAACAATTAACAACAAATTTTCCACACCCCCCACTATCCTTTCCACCCTTTTTCCCCATACATCCCCTACACTAACCACATCCATTACAACCAATCCCCACTACTACAACCAATTATTCCACCCCTTCCCAATTTAAAACACTCTTTTTCTTATTACTAATTAAATATTTTCATTCATAACAAAAACATAACCCAACAAAAACACAAATCTTTTCATCTCCATAAAACAACAACACAATACCCCCCAATCCCCCCAACAACCACCAACCCAACACCACCCCCCCCCTCTAACCAACAATCAAACAACTCCTAACAACCCCATAACTACCCACAATTCACCACACCCACCCCCATCTACACTAAACCAATATACTTTCAAAACAATTACTAAAATCCATTCAAACATTTTTTCTTTTCCTCTAAATTATCACCCCTTAACTTTCCACCAATCCCCCTCCTTACATATTACACCATTTTCTTCCCTAACTAACCCCCCTCACATTTTTCATCCCCACCACAAATTTCCCATTATATCACAACACACACATAATACACACATAATATATCTTCCTTTATTCTAAAACCATTTCGATTAAGAGAGAAAACAAATAGAGAATGTCCATTGAAGGTACTAAATGCTTGTAGAAAAGCCTTGATTCATCCATTACATCTGGCAACCTTTCTGGAGAGAGGAAAGCAACTGAGCCCAACTATGAAAGGTTAGTAAGACTCCAGCTAAGAAAGCTTGTTTTTCAGGGAGAATATTACCAGAATACAAGAATTGAGTGGAGAGTGGATAGGAGTGACACTGGGGAGAGACAGATAAAAAGATGCAAGGATCTCATCAAAGATGGGGGAGACTTAAACTTGCTTATACTCTGAAGGGAAAGATCCAGTAGAGGAGAAAAGATTAGAGACACAAGCAGATCTTTGAAGATCATAGAAGACATGTGTACAAAGGACATAGTTTGCCTCAACCTCTGAGACTGGAGGGAAGGAAGGGAGTCTGCAGAAAATCTTGTGACAGATTGTGCTTTACCACCTTACATTTTCTTTCTTTCTTTCTTTCTTTTTTTTTTTAAGGTTTTACTCATTTGACAGAGAGAGAGCACAAGCAGGGGAAGCAGCAGGCAGAGGGAGAGGGAGAAGCAGGCTCCCTGCGGAGCACAGAACCTGACATGGGACTCAATCCCAGGACCTGGGATCATGACCTGAGCCAAAGGCAGAAGTTTAACTGACTGAGCCACCCAGGTGCCCCTAACACCTCACATTTTCTGATGAAGTAGGAAGTGATGTTATCTGTTTAAAAGCAGTGGGCCTAATCCTTGGCTGTACACTGGAATCACCTGTGGAACTTTTTTTTTTTTAAGATTGTATTTATTTATTCATGAGAGACACAGAAAAAGAGGGAGAGACATAGTCAGAGGGAGAAGCAGGCTCACTGTGGGGAGCTTGATGCAGGGCTCTATCTTAGGACCCTGGGATCACACTCTGAGTGAGCCAAAGGCAAACATTCAACCGCTGAGCCACCTAGGTGTTCACTTGTGGAGCTTTTAAAGATACTGATGCTTGGATCCACTGCCAGAGAATCTGATATGACTGGCCCAAGGTGCAGCCTAGGCACTGGGATTTTTAGAAGGTCTTGGGGTGACTCGAATGGGTTGCCAAGATTAAGAACTACTGACTCACACTAGAGGAAGGGGGTTGAAGAAAGTAGTGGAGGGTTGGGAACGGCTGCTGAGGGGAATGGCAAAAGAGCTGAGGACAAGCAGAATCACTGGGAGGCAATCTTAAAGACCAGATGGGTTTCAGATCATAGTTTTACGAGAGCCCCAATCTGCAAAGGCTGATTTTTTTTTCCCCACAGTGTTACTCCAGCAAAGGAGGCTGGCGGTGGAACTGGTCCTGAGGTGGGGTTTGCAAACAGGCTCGAGGTACAAGAGAGGGGGTCAGGTCATGTCCATATAGTCTAGGCTGGGCTTGGAAGAAAGCAAGACAGGCAGTGACCAAGCCTAGTTCTACCCTAATCCTCCATTTCTACTAGTGGAAGTTCATGCCAACAGGAATCTGGACAAAAACCAAACAAGAAAATGAAGCACAGGGAGAAGCAAGAAGACCAGACGCTTCACCACTTGTATCTCTAATTGCTGAATAACCAAGAGGTAGCTGAACGCACTTCCTATAAGTACATATGACATTACATGTCAAGAGCACATTTCATGCCCATCCCTTTTTGAAAATCACCTTTCCTGTCCATGAAATAAAAAGGCAGGACATGGTTTATGAGGTGTACGTCCTTCCCATGGATCATAGAATGTGCCTCTTAAATCACAGGGGTGCTGTGTGCCTGCCCCTTTATTTCCCACAGGGATGGGCAGTGTTTTTCTTGCTAAGGCAGTGGCCTATTATTGAACCGTTTTTGCATGTACACAGTGAGTCATTGTTCTGGCAGAATTTTCTGCTTTCCACACACATTTTTACCTGCCTTTGGAATGTGGGAACCCTCACCTTGCATATGATAGCCTGGCAGAAATGCGACTGTCAGAGGTTTTACCACTGAACAGCCCGAGGCCCACAGGGAACCGAAGGGAAGGGAAGAGAACGGTACGCAGGGCTGTGGCAGGGGATACAGAGAGAAGAAAGACACCGATGACCAAGAGGAGCAGAAATCACGCCGTCCGCAGTATTCCTCAGTATGGGAAACATGACAGGATAAAGCTTGATATGTTAGAACCATGTATCAGTTAAGATGACCAACATGAATATATACCAATTATGTAAAAAACAAAAACAAAAACAATCCAACAAACATTTAATATTAAGTGTATAAATGTTTGAGACCTTAGACAAGTACCTAACTTTCATTTCCTTAAAAAAAAAATAGGGGGGATAGTAATGTTACTTACTTCATAGGGTTGTTACAGGGATTAAATGAACTAATACAATTTGAATATTCCTGGGATATCATAAGAGAACAGTAAATGTTAATCATTGTTATTGTTTTCCTATATTAGGCAACTCTGAATTTGAAGACCTTAAACCACTTTCCCTAATTTATTCATTTTTCTTTAAACCTGCTTTACTATCTGTGAAAAGGGGATACAATCATCTGGTCAATAGGCACATAAAATTAAGGGTATATTATACTCGCACACTTTTAACTAAAAAAAATAATGCAATATATGATGCATTATCATGATGATTCATTTGTGCACAAGTATTTGTTGAATATATATTGATGTATTAAATGCCTCTCTGAACTAGGACATGCATGATATCTGCCCTCATAAAGTTTATAGTCTTCAAAAGAAGTTAGATATTATATATAATACAATAAAATATATTGTTATAATACAATATAAATACACAAATCCATAATCAGTTGTGGTGAGAGTATTGAAAGAGAAAATCCAGGTGCTATGTTTAAGAATAACGATGGAAACTACTCTAGTTTGGGTACCAAACTTTTCTGAGGATTGACATTTAGTTAAGACCTATCTGATGATGAAAAGGCACTACTGAGTGTCTGAGGTAGGGGTGTGGGTATAGGGGAGAAAGAAGAAATGTTCCCAATCATTTCACATACCAAAAGAAGGCTGAAGGCAGCTAGAGTTTAGGAAGCCAAGAGAAAATGGACAAGACATCTAGACCTATGTTAAGGAATTTGGAACAAGAGCACAGCTTGCCCATGTTCACTCGTTTCAAAGGTTGTTCTGGTTGCTGTGAGCAGAACGGATTGGGGAGAGGCAAGTGTAGAAAAAGAGAGACCAGGTGGGAGGCTATGGGATGAGTGGTCCAGCAAAGAACTTATGTGGCTTGGGCACACTGGAGTAGATGGAGATGGGAAGCAAAATAGGCAGAATGGAAATATAATGTGGGAGTGAAATTGACAGGACTTGGTAATAGATTGAATGTGAAGGTAGATGGTGTGGCTGTGGACAGAAACCAGGAAGTCTGTAGGAGGAACAGGCTCAGTGGAGAAGATGAGTACTTGTGATTTGTTTTTTCAGAATCATTTAATTGAAATGCAAATTGTTTAATCCATCGCAATCAGTAAATAATTATTATAATTATAGATATATATTTTATGAAGAACTAACATGGTTTCATCTGATTGCAGATACACATAAAGTTGTGATATTAAGGAATTCCAAAGGATTCTTGGACTCCCTATGTTTAAAGAGTTTCAAAGGATTGATTCTGAGGCAAAAAATATAATCAGTCAAATGGTTACTTTGACATTATTTAAATTTAACCATGCAGAATGCAGCTCTGCACAAAAAAAAAAAAACAGAAGTTTCTCAAGACAGAAGTTCTGTACTGAAACATTTTTGTCTTGATTCTGTAAAATGAAGAGTCTTGTATATTAAAACATGAGTATCTCTAGTATCTCTACAAAAGCTGAGCAATATGAAGGAACTCTCATTTTTAATAAATGCACAGGAGGCCAGGGCTCAACAGGCAACCAGCTGGTAACAGTCTCCCTTCCACAAGCATTTATTGTGGGTGACTGTTTATTAAATACCACACTTGGGCTTTGAAGTGTATAGAAGGAGGAGGAGAAAATAAAAAAGAATGGGGAGGACAAGAAGGACAAACAAGAGGTAGAGTTGGAAGGATAGAGCGAGGGAGGAAAGGAGGGAATGAAGGGGGAAAAGAGGAAGAAAATAATAAAAAAAAAAACAGAAGAGAAAATCCTGACTTCTGCTTCTAATAAATCTGAGGCCAATACACAAAGAAAAAAATGCCATTTGGAAGAGCTGTCATAAATATGACCAGAAAGATTTCTCCTCAAATAGCCCATAAAACAAATCTTCCAACCATCACCACCTTCCCTAACTATTCTTAAAGAGCCAGAGACAGATGGGAAATCAGAGAATATTCCAGACTCAGAGCATAAAGGCTTAGAGCTAATGGACAGTTTATGACTGGAGCCTAGGATGCAGATCAGTCCAGATGTTTGGGGAGCTTTGTACTTTCCAACAGCTGGTCTGCTGTACCTACCAAAATTATGTCAGCTACTTTGTATACTTTTTGGAATATCTAAAACATCTCATCAGCTGGAATACATGTGTTCTCTTTGGGGATACAACATCACTCCATGGAAAAAAAGTTAGAAAGTAAAAAGCAAGATAAACTTTAGAAAAACAGACCAGGCCTTTCCTTTTGACAACTGTATTCAGGTTGTCTCAGAAGACAAGCAAGATTTCCCAAGTAGTCCTAGTGTCACCCATACCCTTTTCACTTTCCAAGGTTATCAGTAAATGGTTGTGTGACAGGGCAAATTCTTCACCTTTTGAGCCCCAGGTCCTCCTGTAAGATGAAGTGACTAAACTAAAAGTTCTCATTAAGATCTCTTCCACGTCTGTTGTTTGACTTTGACTTGCCTCCTTGGGAACACTGTGCTCAAAAACCCCATGGGAACTGGCGTGACTTGCTCTGTGGAGGTCATCCAAACCTGATTTCCACTCAGCTTGTTCTGTGATTTCTACTTTTAAGTTGGCCTGGGAACTTCTCCTCTAAAATTTACAACTGGATGAAATAAATCCATCAAGGGCAGCTAATTAGCACGAATATAGTTGCCAGCAGTAACTTATGAAGGAAGTTCTGTAGGGATAAAGGGAAATGATTCTTCCCAGACACACGAAAAGTTTCCACTGATTTGGCACGCAGTTGGGAATTGGCTGCCAAGATGTAGGGCAGAAAGATGATCACTTGGTCTTCTTCTCTGAGAAAGGTATGATTCCGTAGTGGATATGGATAAAAGAGCCCCTGTGTCCTTCTCTTTAGGATGAAGTTAGACTCCACCAGTCAGATATTTGTATAAGCCATCAAGGCAGGGCTTCTAGAACCAGCAACTGAGAGCCATCGTCTCTTTGCTCCTTAGGATGTCACCCTCCCCAAAAAGCCTTGCCCACCTACCAAGCCATTCTCTGCCTGCTAAGCAGTGGCTGTCCAGCCCCAGCAGGATCTGGCAAGACAGGGTAGCACACAGACCAAAGCTACCACTGCTCCTACGAGCCTCAGTATTTCCAAGGGCTCCCACTGAACATGAGTGACTGTAGCTCCTGCGGGCCCAGGTTCCCAAGCCATGTTCCAGACATACTGTTGGTTATGAGCTGGCACCAGCGTTGGAGAGCTGGGCAGTGCACCCACACTTGTCCTCAAGTTCTGACTTTTCCAGAGACAGTCCCCAAGTAGGAAGTAGTAAATTCAGGGAGATCCAGCATCCAGGCCAGCTGACTTTCCAGAGTTTGCTGATAGAATCAACTTTGTTTGCTGCAGTGGGGCTTTCACATCACCACATTCCAGGGCTGAAGTATAATTACTTTAAACACAGAGTGGCATTTAACCAAGCCACTGTTTATGTGCCTAAATCAGCACTCAGAGGAAACTGCCTTTTAAATCAACTTTTTGATGTTGCCTTGACATTGCATGTGACTTTGGCAGGGAAAATAAGCCTGGTTATTTGCGCTTGACATATGACTCAAAGGCTCTGAAGTGGTGTGTTGGATCCAGTAGCCTGCCCACAATGAAGCTGTCTTGTTGTCCACACTGGTCCAGCCATGCAAAGCAGCTTCACATGGGGGTGGAGTCTTCTGGCTTGCTTTTCCTGCTTGTCTTTCTTTAATAGCGATGAACTGAGAGAGTTTGACCCACCAAAACGAAGCTATTGCATGGATAACACTTCCTTAGTCCACCAGCACATTCACATGCATTGTATCACCTGAAGGACAGGCACCCAGGTAATCTTTTTAACCAGGCCTTCCTGCTGCTCCACCCTATAGGTCGTTTAAGAAGCTGGGTGGATCTTCATGCAAGCAGAACAAAGACAACTAACTCTACTGGATTAGATGGTATTACTTACAGTCTTGGGTCTCTAAACAAGAGAAACCTTATACACTAGTGACTAATTTTGTTTTAAGTTTTAATTTATAGTAAAACAATGACTTTTAAGAAGATTAAACAAAAACAACAAGGACAACAGCTCCACACAACAGGAACTTTCCTTGCAACCCACTATAAATAGGTCAATGTGATTAGCCCCACTTTAAGATTGGGAAACAGAGATTCCCCTAGGTCCAGCTGGGGCAGAAAGACAATGAAGATCCAAAAGTTAGGATGGAGAGCTTCCTACCTGGGCCTAGCTTGTGTGGTTACAGAGGTGACTTACAAAAATAGGGTGAGCATATTATTTATTGTGCAAACCAGGACTTTTTTTTTTTTTTCAGAATTAAAAGGAATTATTAAAATTTAAACAAGAATAACAGGCATAACCTGGGACTTTCTGGTAAACCATGATGTGTATCCAAGTCATCCTGCAACCGGGGATACCATATGTGGGTGAACCATGAAGCCAATGAAACATAAGCTTCAGGTCCCTCACTTACTTGGGTCCCTGTCCATGCTCAGAGTGGCCGGGACTTGTAGTGTATTGTAAGAGTAGAGTGAACACTGGAGTGTGAGCAGGAAGTGTTTCTATGTAAAGCATAATTCCCCTGATAATTCACTGATAATTCCCCTGAGGTATTTTAGGAAAAGTTCCAAATCTTCAAGGCTTCAGTTACCTGTTGTAATTTTTTTCCTTAATAATTATTCATTTTTGTCCTTAATCTTACATACATAATTTTTTATCTTCTTTTTTTAAAGAGCATCCCTCTCCTTACCCTCTAGCTCCTACACAATTTGTATAAGCCTCAAGTTCCACACTTTGCGATAAGGGTATCTGCTCAGGTGGGGGAGTCTGGCGATAGAAACAGGGATCAGCATCATCCCAGTAAGGTGTAAATCAGGCTCTTTCTTACCCTTGTCATATTTATACCAACTGAATTAGGAAAATGATCAATTAAGGCAGCTCTGTATAAGAAAATCAGCCTTCCACCTGGAACTGAGGGTCCTAGACAAAAGACAGGGGTAGCAGTGGTCCTGATTTTGAGTTCTTGGTTATAGGAAGAAATGTAGGAGAAAATGGTTCATTGCATGTTTATGAACTTCAGGTCCTATTACAGTACTCACTGGTAGGGTTATTTCCTCTGAGTCAGTCCCTGACCCAGCTCTGCTGTTGCTCAGTCCCCAACACATACATACTCTACTCAGGTTCTAGGATATTTGCTCCTATTCACAGTACCCTGAAGATTCATTTGCACCAAGCACTGGGAGTCCTTTAATCTAATTCTTTGTCTGCACTGACTCATTATCTGGCTTTGTCATTTATCATAAGATCTCCAATTCTCTTGGATGAACAATAAAAATGAATTAATACCTCAAGAAATAGGAGATCAAATTTTGCTCCTCAAAAAAAAAAAAAAGATCAGATTTTAAAATCAGCTGACCTTGACACACATGTTAAAATACCCTTGGTTTATGGAATATGAAAAAGGGATAGCTGATTATTAAAACAGAACAACACAAAAATGATCTCAGTGGAATTCCTGATCGTACTTCAAGAAATGAAATGAGATGCTCTTGTTTTATCACCAAGTGGATACATTGTAGAATCTCTGCTTCAGAGTTATGCATTTTGAACCTGGCTGCCATCATGTTTCCTGACTATCAGTCAAGGAAATGGCTTTTAAAATGGACTCCTGAGGGGCACCTGGGTGGCTCAGTCAGTGGAGCATCTGACTTGGTTTCATGGTCTCAGGATTGTCAGACTGAGCCTCGTGTCAGGCTCCATGCTCAGTGCAGAATACGCTTGAGATTCTCTACTTCTTCCCCTTTCCTTACTTGTTCTCTCTCTCTCAAAAAAAAATAAATAAAATCTATAAAATAAAATGAAATGGAATAAAGTAAAAGAAAATGGACTTCTAAATTCCACAAGTTCAAACAGTCAAATTCATTCTATTGTGAAAACCAGAGTCCAGCTGAATACTTTGAAAGCTGAATTCTGGGACACCTGGGTGGCTTACCTGCCTTCTGCTCAGGGCATGATCCTGGGGTCCCGGGATTGAGTCCCATGTCGGGCTCCCTGCATGGAGCCTGCTTCTCTCTCTGCTTGTGCCTCTGCCTCTCTTTCTGTGTCTTTCTTTTTTTTTAATTTTTTTAATTTTTATTTATTTATGATAGTCACAGAGAGAGAGAGAGGGAGGCAGAGACACAGGCAGAGGGAGAAGCAGGCTCCATGCACCGGGAGCCCGATGTGGGATTCGATCCCGGGTCTCCAGGATCGCGCCCTGGGCCAAAGGCAGGCGCCAAACCGCTGCGCCACCCAGGGATCCCTCTTTCTGTGTCTTTCATGAGTAAATAAATAAAATCTTAAAAATCTTAAAAAAAAAAAAAAAGAAAGCTAAATTCTGCCAAGCACTCAGCCCTCTTCCAGCTCTATAACCTTTCTTATTTTCATGAAGGTCATACACATATTTTCTCATGTCCCTGGACATGATTTTCTCCTATTAGAAAGCTGCTTTATGTATGGCGTGAGGAAATGGTCTAGTTTCATTCTTCTGCATGTGGCTGTACAATTTTTCCAACACTATTTTTTGAAGAGACTGTCTTTTTTTCCATTGAATATTCTTTCCTTCTCTGTTGAAGATGAATTGACCAAAGAGTTAAGGGTCCATTTCTGGGTTCTCTATTCTGTTCCATTGATCAATGTCTGTTTTTGTGCAGCCCTACACTGCCTTGAGGATTACAGCTTTGTAATAGAGCTTGAAGTGTGGAATTGTGATGCCTCCAGCTTTGGTTTTCTTTTTCAACATTCCTTTGGGTATTTGGGGTCTTTTCTGATTCCATACAAATTTTAGGATTATTTGTTCCAATTCTGTGAAATAAATTGACGGTATTTTGACACACACTGCATTGAATGTATAGATTGCTCTAGGTAGCATAGACATTTTATTTTTTATTTTTTTAATATTTTATTTACTCATGAGAGAGACAGAGAGAAAGAGAAGCAGAGATACAGGCAGAGGGAGAAGCAGGCTCCATGCAAGGAGCCAGATGTAGACTCGATCCCAGGACTCCAGGATCACACCCTGGGCCAAAGGCAGGCACTAAACTGCTGAGCCAACCAGGGATCCCCAGCATAGACATTTTAACAATATTTGTTCTTCCAACCCATGAGCATGGAACGTTTTTCCATTTCTTTGTGTCTTCCTCAATTTCTT
Organism: Nyctereutes procyonoides; assembly: GCF_905146905.1. Classification (NCBI taxonomy): domain Eukaryota; kingdom Metazoa; phylum Chordata; class Mammalia; order Carnivora; family Canidae; genus Nyctereutes; species Nyctereutes procyonoides. The sequence goes on along the minus strand of NW_026575139.1, from coordinate 44,769,325 downwards.
TCATGAGTGTTCTATAGTTTTCTGAATACAGATCCTGTGCCTCTTTCGTTAGGTTTATTCCTAGTATCTTATGGTTTTTGGGTGGAATTGTAAATAAGATTGACTCCTTAATTTCTCTTTCTTCTGTCTCATTGTTAGTGTATAGAAATTCAGCTGGTTTCTATGCATTGATTTTTATATCTTGCCACTTTGCTGAATTCCTATATGAGTTCTAGCAATTTTGGGGTGGAAGTTTTTGGGTTTTCCATATCTAGTATCATGTCATTTGTGAAGAGTGAGAGTTTTACTTCTCCTTTGCTGATTCAGATGCCTTTTATTTCTTTTTGTTGTCTGATCGCTGAGGCTAGGACTTCTAGTACTATGTTAACAGCAGCGGTGATAGTGGACATAGGTATTAATTCTTCTTTAAATGTTTGGTAGAAATCCCCCAGGAAGCCATCTGGCCTTAGGCTCTTATTTGTTGGGAGGTTTCTGATGACTGCTTCAGTTTCCTTGTTGGTTATGGGTCTGTTCAGGTTTTCTATTTCTTCTGTTTCAGTTTTGGTAGTTTTTACATCTCCAGGAATGTATCCATTTCTCCAGATTCCTAATTTGTTGGCATATAGTTGCTCATAATATGTTCTTATGATTGTATTTTTCAGTGTTGGTTGTGATCTCTCCTCTTTCATTCATGATTTTATTTATTTGTGTCATTTCTGTTTTCTTTTGATAAGTTTTCTCCACCTGGACTGTACTACTCCTCATTACCCTTTGGAGTTTCCCCAGCTATCACGGTTTCCTAGAAGACTTCATCATGCTGTCCTCTTCCTGTCACCATTAACACCTAGTTCATGATCATATCGCATTTCTCCACACTGTCTCATCAAGTTTTACTGCCTGACTATGAGCAGTCTCAGTGTAAGGACTGAATTTACTGTAATTGTAGTAAATTTCCAATAAATGTCAAATAAGTGAACCAATCTATGAAAGCAAGATGGCATTGTAGAGCACTTGTAAGGTAAGAGATAGATTCAAAGAATTTGCTGCAATCCTTATCCTACTGTTTCGCAACTTAGAAACAGTATCCCTTATTGAGGACACCATATGGACAATACTATTCACCAGCTGGGATAAAAGAAAATTTCTAGGGCCTGGGGGACCTGAATGATATGTGAAAGAGTAAATGGGAATCTCCAATTTCTGAACGTTCCCCCTTGGTCCCTTTCATTCCTGGCTTTTAATATTGCTGCCTGAGTAAAAGCAAGATGAATTTGTAAGATGAAGTGTATATGGGTGTGTCATCCCATTGTGGAATATATATGTCTGTCCCTTTGTTGTCTTGTATGAAATGGCTTCTGCTAGGCTCTGCTTAGCCAGGAACATGGGCATTGTCTAGATCTGCTTTCAGATCAGCTTCAGGAGCCCTGAGGGATGCTCTTCACTTGTCCTTATAAACCGTAGCGCTGAGACAGCTAAACATCAGCACTGTCTTTTAAGCTCAGCGAGTTAGTAAAATGATTTTTTTAAATCCAAATTAGAGCTGAGGGAGCATTTGGGAACATTTGTCTGGAAGGCTAGCTTGCCTCCATAAAACTCACTAAAATAAGTGCTCACCCCAGTCTTGCACAATTAAAACTATGTAATCAAACACATTGGAGGATTCTCAAGTTGTCCAAGTAGCAGGAAGATTATGACAGTAAAAAATTACACTGTATCTGGCAATTATGCCTTAAAACTATAGAGAGGGTTAACACCATCTCCTCTCCTGTTAACCTAAAAAAAAATCCCAGTGTTATATGTGCTGGAAGGGGATGAAACAGGGTAGTTTGGGGCCACTTTCACTGTCTAAATCAGTAATTTGAACACTTGGGAGTTTTACTTCTAACCATCTGCATATTGAGAATGGGATGAATTTGTGTGTATGGTGAGGGAGATGATTATATAGTTTTTCCCATTTAGCAAAAATTTATTCGGAGGTGCTTCAATGATTTCTGCTGTTGCATTTTCAGAGAATAAATGACTGAAAATGAAAACAAAACCTAGAAATTCTGATTTCTAACCCTGTATTTGTCCCATGGCCCTTCTGGGATTTCCCTTACCACTCCCTTCTTTTTCTTTCTTTCTTTCTTTCTTTCTTTCTTTCTTTCTTTCTTTCTTTCTTTCTTTCTTCTTTCTTTCTTTCTTTCTTTCTTTCTTTCTTTCTTTCTTTCTTTTCTTTCCTTTCTTCTTTCTTCCTTTTTCTTGCTTTTTTCCTTTCTTTTTCTTAAATGCTGGCCAAAAAACAGACATATTTTTACTCGAGACAGGAAGCAGTACCTAAATAATGATTCCCTCCACCCTGCCTGACTGGAATGGAATTTCCTTAGTGCCACAGCTGCCATAGGTTAAGTCACTGTCTCATTCGAATCTTTTTGCTGCCTGGCAGAAATGCCATCACACTGACCCCTCCCAGGTGGGTGTCCTCACTGTTCTTCAGTGCATCATGTCCATTCCTAGTTCCAGTCTTTGCAGGATGCTCTTCCCTCTCTTCTCTGCTGTCCAACATGTGCCTTCTGCCAGGCCTACCTGCACCTGGCTCCACCTGGGTAGGTGACCCCCATTCTCATCATCTCATGTCTGTGCCCTCCTATAAGTTCCTGTAGCACTTGCTGGCTGACTCACTCTTTTTGCAACTTCATTCCATTCTTTTCTCTTTATTGAATTACAGGCTCCTGAAGAACAAGGTCTGCTTCTTATTTTGGGGAGGTTGTCATATCCTAGGTTTATAGGCATTCAGTAGGCAACTGATGATGTTTGTTTAAGTGGCAAAAAAGTAATCTAATCCTTGGTGGTTCTCTAAGATTCAGTGAAGAGTAAGATAGCATGATGGAAAGCACATGAATGTTGAGTCAGAGTTTTCTAATCTCCCTTGTCCTCAGATGTTTGGGGACATCTTTTCCCCTATAAATAGGAATAAGAACACTTAATTTGCCTAGTTATCAGGATTAGAAATAATAAATGTGAAATGCCAACTACAGTGACTTCTCTATAGTAGGTTCTCAATAAATGGGAATTATTATTGGTTATGAAACCAAGATCTGGAATTAATGATTCTATTTTATATTCATTTACCAAACAGATTAAAGGGTTTTGAGATTCCTTATACTGAGGGGGAATAGAATTGAGTGGCTTTACTTGAACTCATGATCAGAGAACTCTGGAGGGAAAATGGGAAAGGTTGCAGTATGTCCCAGACTTGCCTGTGCAACTTTTTCTTTTGTGTGTGTGTGTACTTTTTTTTTTATTGAAGTTTGATTTGCCAGCATATATTATAGCACCCAGTGCTCATCCTGTCAAGTGCCCTCCTCAGTGCCTGCCACCCAGTCACCCCTTCTCCCTGCCTGCTTCCCCTTCCGCTACCCCTGTTTGTTTCCCAGAATTAGGAGTCTCTCACATTTTGTCACCCTCTCTAATTTTTCTCACTCATTTTCCCTCCTTCCCCCTATAATCCCTTTCACTATTTCTTATATTGTCCGTATGAATGAAACCGTATAATGTACAACTTTTTCTCACCATCATCAAAATCAGGACTGGATTGTTTTGCACAGTTAAATAGCAGCAGCCACATCTTCATAATGAAAGGTTTTAAAGCATATTCCTCCGTAAATCTCTCATTCCATTCTCAGGATTTCTATTCTCTGCTACTCTTGCCTGATGTCAGATTGAGAGGATAAGCCTGAAACATACCAAAGAGAGATTTTAAAGGGATCTTACATATAATGATGTACCTTGAGTAAAATGACTAGTTTTAGTTAATTAAAATTTATGCATATATCCACCATGTGATAATGTTATTGATCCATAGTCTCATGTCTTCTTATCAGTGGAACTGATGCCAGAATCTTTGCATTAAATGTTAACTAAATAAAATAGCTACTTAATTATCTCTGATGACCTGGTAAGCTAAACACAAAATGGTCCTTTTATTTTCAGCCGCTCCAGTGATTTCCAGAAAATGAAGAGTCTGAATTTTTCTGGCTGTCTGGAACCTATAGCTAGAATTCAGGTAAGTACCCTGTAAAAGAAGAGAGTCCTGTTCAAGAGAGCATGGTGAACAAGTTATAAAGCACTGAAGAGGAGGCCCTTATGGGTCAAGGACAGAAATCTACAGGGAACCAACTTCTTGGCTCTTCTTGAATGAGCCATATGCCCTGTCCCCTGTGGCTTCTCCATTTTAAAAAATTAGGGTGATAGTTTTTGCAAGGTATTATCATGATTTCTATTTAGATGTACAGTATAGTGACTGAAGACATTGGCTTTGGAGTCAGAAAGACCTAGATTTGAATCCTGGTTATGTTACCCACCAACTGTCACTTTGAGCAGAAAACCTCTTTATGTATTACTTTTCTCATTTGTAAAACAAGGGAAATTATTATTCCTATCTCATAGGGTCAGTGTGAAGATTAAATAAGGCGCCTGGTTCTTATAGAAAATAAGCTCGTGTAATTCAAAATTCAAAGTATTCAACTGGTAGATATAGACATGGGAGGATATTTTCAATTTTAAAGTAGATTTTAAATAGGCTTTTAGTTTAAATAAGCACCATATGCCAAATTATCTGATGTTTAGTTGATTCACACATTTCTGATTACTCTTTATATGCCTAGTAGAAGTGCAGCCATCAGTATTAGGAATATATGACATTTATCTGCATGATAACAATGCTTCCTCTCTTGATAATTTCATTCTGAAATACAAGGACTGAATGAAACGAAAGGGAGAATTATTAAATTATCAAGTTCCAAAATAGTAAAGCTTTACTACTTTGAGATTCTCACATTCACTTTCCTTGGTAATGTAAATTGCCTGTTAACAATCTTAGCTTTTCTTTTTAAAGATTTTATTTATTTCTTTGACAGAGGGAGAGAACAGAAGCAGGGTGAGCAGCAGGCAAAGGAAGAGGGAGAAGCAGGGTCCCCACTGAGTAAGAAGCCCAATGAGGGGCTTGATCCCAGGACCCGTAGGATCATGATCTGAGCCAAAGACAGGTGCTTGATCGACTAAGCCATCCAGGCACCCTTAATAATCTTAGCTTCTAAATAATAATAATAATAATAATAATAATAATCTTAGCTTCTTAAGTATATGTACGTGAATGAGACCTAGAAAGAAATTTCATAAGTTTTGTAAGTATAAGAAAAATAATGATTGAAAAACAGAGTTTTCCTTGGTATAAACTGTTGCATACAGGGGTTGAGACTCTAGAAGGTCTAGCTAGATAGGACACCCTGATGCATAGATGACAGAAGGACTAGTAGATAAAAAGGGCAGCCCATGGAGGTTGGAAATCAGGAAAAAGGAGGAGTGGGACAGGTGGGGCAAAGAGAAACTGCTGGCCAAGATGAAAAATTGCAGGATGGGCATATTGGGTCCAAGCTGTCAAAAGATCGGATCGTGTAGACATCCTATCATCTCTTTTCCTGATGTAGATAAACAGAAATAGCTGTGGCCTGCTCATCTTCTCTCCATATTCTGTCTTCTGTGGCTGACATCACCCAGTTCTGCTTCCCCCCATGCCCACTGCCCCCACCTTACCCAGTTGGAAAGTTGGAGCTTTGGAGTTGTTTATAATCAGAGTCATGGACTATTGGGTATTTGAGCTGAAAGACAGATGTGTGACTATTTCCAGAAATACAGCCTGATTATGATGTTCTCCACAATCTCTTACTGCTGCTTTTGACATGGAGATCATCTCATGAATTGCATAACAATAAGCATTGTTTTTAAACAACTTTATGAAAAAAAAAACTAAAAAAAAAAACAACTTTATGGAGATGTAATTAACATAAAATCTATTTTAGATATATAATATACTGATGTTTTAATAAATTTATAATTATTTAATCATCACCACAATCCAATTTGAGAACATTTCCAACATTCCCCCAAAATCTTTTATGCCTGTTTTCAGTGAATCACTACTTCTACCCCATCCTCCAGGTGACCACCAATATGCTCTGTCTCTATTGATTTGCCTTTTCTAGACATTTAAATGGAATCATCCAATGTCTTTTGAATCTGGCTTCTTTCGCTCAGCATACTATGTTTGACTTTTATCCTTGTTGCAGCAGATATCCTTGTTCCTTTTTATTACTGAATACTATTCCATTGTTCATGTGCCAGCTGATAGACAGTTGAATTATTTCCAGGCCTTTGCTATCATAAATAACGCTGCTATGAATAGTCACATACGTGTTTTTTTTTTGTGTGTGTGTGTGTGTGTGTGTGTGAATATATGTTTTCATTTCTTTTGGTCAGATTCCCAAGAGCAAAATTGCTGGCTAAGATGGTAGGCTTTTCTTTAAAAACCACCCAATTATTTTTCAACCTGGAAGATATACCTGCCTGCCAGCAATATGAGATTCCAGGTTCTCCACATCCCTGTCAATACTTACTATAGTCCGTCTTTTTAATTATGCCCTTTCAGTAGGATCACAAGCCTTCCATGTTGGCCAGAGTCTTATTATAACTTGAAACAGGCCATTTGATATCTATACAAGCAGAAAGGAATGCTTAGTTTCCATTTCTTGTTGTGACTGAATGATTAGAATAAGTTAAAAACTAAAACTAAAACCTAGCACTTGATGTGGGTAGGGGTAGAGGATCCATGCTGACTGTATTCTTCCTCTAGCCAACTGGACAACTGCTTCTCCTATACAGCTCCTCCTCTGTTCCAACAAACTGAAGCAGATCCTTATAGGATAAGCCTTTCATAGTGTTATATCATTGTGTTATGTTAAAAAAAAAAGCACACACTCAGGAAAATCATTTATTCTTGAATTTCTTCCTGAAATGATGAGATTGGGTGACAAATAATGCAAGCAGAGAGAAGAAAAGAAAGCAAAGAACCCAACATCTGCCAACTGCCCTCATACTGGATATGAGATGAGCATTTTCATATTTTTCATATCTTGAAATTCTCATAATCCTTGAGATAATCTTGTAATCACCATTTCACAGGTGAAGATGTGAAAGCTCAGAGAGGGTTAGGTAATTTGCATAACAACACACACTAAGTGAAGCTGGGTTATGGGTTACAAGCTGGGTCACCTAGTTGGAATCCAATTTTATTTCACTGTGCCAACTGAGAGGAAATAATCAAGGGGGGAAAATTCTGATGAGCAGAGGGAAAAAGTTAATGTAACTGCTAACTAATGAGAAAATTTAACAATGAGATTTACAATGGTCAATTATTATACCTGTATGATACAGCAGACACTTATTTTGTGGTGCAGGGCTTCTCTTATTTCCATAGTTGGGGGCCGTATATATCTACAAAGTTCAAACCATGGGGATGAAGAATCAAACTCACAGCCACAGAAGGAATGGAGAGAGGTGGTGGTCTGGTTTATTGCGTAGGCATTTTGACTTTCTCCCAGCTGAGAAAAGATTGTTCATTCTAAACACTTGCCCAGATAGTGTGGAGACATTTTTACCACCTGGGGTGAGAAACTAAGAAGTTCCAGAATTGGTACATTTTTTGAGTAATAGTTCTGTTTCCCTTGGGTGAGTGGAATCTCTCCTGATGTCATTGCCACCCACCACCACCTGGCATCCCTGCGTGGTGGCGGTCACAGCAGTGTGTAGATAGAGAAGAGCATTCAGAAGAGGCTACAGGGTGCTTGGAGAAACTCTCAAAAACAAAAAACACATTTACAGATTCCAGAGTGGAGAACTCCTTAATCTCCATCTTTAGGAGTACTTGATTTATGTGCCACTTACTTCATTTGTTTTTCACAAATGTTTATATGATCATCATGAAAGGAAAAGTGAGAACTCCTCTTTATTTTATTTTTTTTATTTATGATAGTCACAGAGAGAGGCAGAGACTCAGGCAGAGGGAGAAGCAGGCTCTATGCACTAGGAGCCCAACGTAGGATTTGATCCCGGGTCTCCAGGATCGCGCCCTGGGCCAAAGACAGGCGCTAAACCACTGCACCACCCAGGGATCCCAGAACTCCTCTTTAGAATGACTAGTTTCAAGGGGAATGGCACTATTTCCCTAGGTTCTTCTATTCCTTAGGGCATCAAGTTAGACGCATAGGTTCACGCATTGTTTCGAAGTGCAGTAAAAGGGACAGGGGATGGGGAGATGAGAATATAAGTAATACATTGTGAAATTATTTTTTTCTCTAATGACACTCAACCCTGTCAGGTACCTGGATTTTTACCAATTAAGTCTTCAAATTTTAGGGCTTTAGATTAAATCCTAACTCTGGCAGCATTTTGTTACTGGGCTCATATCGTGTACTTGCTAGCACTTACCTTTCAGTGGGAATTAAAAATTCCAGTTTATACCACAGGATCTAAGAGTGAGGGGAAAAACTAGCAAATGTGATTACTCAATCCTTTATCAGAACAAATGGTCATTGGTGTACCTAATAAAAGCAATAATAATAGTAGCATTGAATCAATGCACTTCTCAAACTATGTTCTAAAAGATGTTAACAGGTGATCTATAGGGAAAAGAAACCCAACTCCATAAATCAGATGAGTTTGAGAAACACTGAATAAAATCTGTGCAACACCAAACAGGATTTAATATATTAAATGTACATTATGAGCCTCCAAGAGGGGGATACTGCATGGGAGTATTTCCTGAACTGCTTGAAAAGAAAAACTTTTTGTTTTTTGTTAGTATAGCTAACATACAAAGTTACATTAGTTTCAGGTTATACAACATGGTGATTCCACAAGTTTATGCATTTCTGAAAGGGAAACTTTTAATCACAGGAACATTTTGTACAACATTTTGGGGAAAGACAGCACAGCAAATTTGCAGTTGCTTTAGTCGTGCAGTTTCTTGTCTACCTGAGGTTCACACATGCAGGCAACTTTTGCCATTTCACCTGGATTCTGTCTAATATCTGCCATAAAGACCCTGACTGGTAAACTCCTGGAGCACAGAAATATGTTGAAAGAGAAATGCTATCTATGCCCCCTTTCTAAATCTGAATTTGCTTCTAAAAGCTGAAAGGGCCAGCCTGACTGAGCACTCTTTTCACGGTAGTCTCTGTGAAAGGGGAACCCTTCATTTAAAAACAAAACTGTCTAATAATGAAATGCAACTCATGGCACTTCTTTGGACCAGGATTTCAGCAAACCAACTGTGAGGGGACATTTTGGGGATCTGTAGAAAGTTTGAAGGCTAAGGGACTATTATCAATGTTATTAGGTATGATAATAGTATCTGGTTACTCACAAAAGGACAGTTTTTGATGCCTACTCAAGTGTTTAGTGTGAAATGTCATGATGCTTAGGATTTGCTGTAAAATCCTTCCCAAGAAATAGATGCAGTGAATATGGCAAAATACTAATAAATGTTCAATCTAAGAAATGGGATAGGTGGGAATTTTTTTTACAATATTTTTTTGTAGGGCTGAATTTTCTGACCTTGAAGAGTCTTTTAAAATGCAGGATAATCAGCCCCAAGCTACTAAATCGGACTTTCTGGAAATTGCACCTGGGAGTCTGTTGTTGGTTTGCCTCCTCTTCTCTCTCACTCTCTTTCTTAAAATCATACTACCAGGGTTTTTTAGTTGGGAAATCTGAGATGCTAGCTTCCTCTGGAATGTTACAGCCTTTACACCTCTCCCAGTCATTCATAGCGTGGTGTTTTGTTTAAGAGCTTACAAAGCAGTGATGTAGGTGTGTGAGAGAGTCTGAATATACCAAAAAGCAGATTGCCCAGATTTGCAGGTTGAAGCTGCAGATGCTAACTAGATGCTCAAGCATCTCATTAAGCAAGTAAGTTTAACATGGCTGGTTTTTATGGATTAGTTTTGATATTTACTGTTTGTAATGTGAACACATCTTTTAAATAAAAATGAAAAAGTGAATAATTACTTGCCATAATTACAAAGTAACCATAAAATTATAATAAAAGCAATGTTACATTTCATAAATAAAACATTTTAAAGCAGACAATATAGATAACAAGATGAATAAAAACTCTAATAAATTCTAATGTGTGTACCTAAAACAAAATTGCTTAGAAAATGGCATTATGCATCATTAACATAAAAAGTTATATATTATATTTCACATACTAAATGGGGGTCGCCTTCAGAAGTCACAATTTGATATATCTTTTTAAAAAATGCAGTTATGAACAGAGAAATTCAGTACATGCAGAATCCATGCTGTTAATCTATATCATCTATACTTTTCAAAAAATCCATCATATTGTCATACTTTCAAAATGTTATTACAGAACGTGCCTGAGCATCATGTCTGTATAAAATGGATCACGAGCATAATTAGCTATGTCCCAAGCCATAACACCCATTAAATATGGGTTTCTAAGCTGTTTTTGTTTTTCTGAAATACTCTGAAATGAACACATATTTTTTGAAAATGTTTGTCTCTTACCGTCTAAAATCATGTAGCATATGGAGACATCAATCTAATTTGAGAGCAGCAAGAATATATCAGATCCTTGCTAATAGGAAAGAAAGTGAAAAAATATTCCTAAAGAGAAAGAACTATGTCATAATTATATTTGTATGACCTACACCTAGCACAGTGCCTAAAACATAATAGGCATGCAATATATGTCTGAGTAAATGAATGAATGCTTATCATATCTCTGATTTAGCTCTATCCCCTATTCTCAAAACCAATTATTTGTTGAGGTAAAGGCTTTAATCAGAGCTCTTAGCCCAAGAAAATTAAATTGCTGAGCCGGGCCCCTTTGTACGAAATGTAAAACTCATGAAATTCAAGTACCCTTGGGAAATCCAAACACATTTTCATTTACCGATGTATATAACAGAGGCAAAAATAAATTTAGATAAATTTATTTAAATACATGGATGTTAGCTTTTGACATTTCTTAAAATGTTCGAAAAGGAAATGGAAAATTCTGTCTCACAAATTTGGGGGCAGCTTTGAGTTACTGAGAAAATGCAGACAGAAAGCCCAGGTTTGAATCCTGGCTCTGCTACTATTTAGCTTTGTATAACCTGGTAATGTCACTTAATCTGAGCTTCAGTTTTCTCATTTATAAAATGAAATGTGAGATTGAATTAAAGTTTCCTTTAATAAAATCCTATTTTTTTAAAAAATTATTCCTCTCCTGAGGCTCCTGAACAGTGTCCAGTGTTAAGCTTCAAATCTTTCCCAATATTAAGTAGGCAGAGTCAGGTATGACCCTGTGCACAGACCCAGTGCCATTCTGAATTACATGAGCCCAGGTATTGGCAAGCAAAACTTCCACATATAGGTAAAAGCTCTTTGTTGTTCAATTTTTAAACAAACATATTTAGAAAAACAATTTTAAATACTCTCATTTCTTTTAATAGTTGAAGTAAATTTTGTCACAAGGCAGCATACATATCTGGTTGTGAAGAGCATATCTTCTGCAGTTGAATTGTTTGGGTTGGAATTCTGGCTTTAGAACTTAGACAAGGATAGACGTGTTAACTAATCTTATCGTGGTAATCATTTTGCTATTTATGCATGTATCAAATCATCACAGTGTATGTCTTAAATTTACATAATGTTATATGTCAATTATATCTCAATAAAGCTGGGACTGGGGGAATAGATCTTAGCACAAGGAACTTCCTATGATTCAGTTATCTCATTTTCTTAAAGTGATTACAAAAAGAAAAAAAATGCTACCTACTTCACAGGTTTGTGGGAGGCATAAGAATTAAATGAAAAAAAAAAAAAAGCCCCACTTAGATAGCACTTAGGAGAGTGCCTGGCATGTAGAAATCACCCCATAAAGCAGCTACCACCAGTCTTTTCCAAACATTTTTTATCTAGGAAAACACATTTTACCCTAGTAAAGCACACAATGAAAGTGCTGTGCTATGTACCTGTCTCTTCACTCTGACCTGTTTGTGTTCACATCTGCAGAATAAATGAGGAAGGCAGGTGGGGATCATTATTTGACTGTTCCGCTCACTCCTACCCTAGAGTTCTAGGCCTCTCTTCAACTGATTGAATTGCTTTGGTCAATGTATCAAATTTGCCTACAATTGACCATTTTTCTCTCTAGCTATGTGCTGTTGGCCCATTCTGGGCAGCTAGAGAGAAACTGCGATGTGAAATGCTGACTTGGGCTGAAAATGGTTCATGAGTCTCTGTACTGTTGTGAGGTAAATGAAATGATGCTTGTGGTTTAAAAAACTGCAAGATGCTGTCCAAAAGCCACTTTTTCATATGGAAAGTCCAATTTGAAGATAAAATCTAGAGGGAAAAGGCCAGAATGTGGGATGTGACCTCTGAAAGACTCTCATTATTATGAGGTATGGTGCTCATTTCCCAAGGGTCATGGGGTAGCAGTTTTTCTGTCCTGATTCTATACCCTGAGAGAGATGACCTGAGGCGTAGGAGAGCCCCTTCCCAAGACTGACACAACCGTAGGGAAGAAAAGGCCAGCTTTGTTCTGAACTATCTTCTCACATTCATTAAACATTTCAAGTAAACAGCAATTGTATTTTACATTTTAAAAAGTTTTTTCTTTAAAATAATTGGCAGGGAACTTTACTTGTATGAATGTCTCCTATTTAAGGGAATAAATATACATTTTACATAACAATCATTAAATGAAAATCCTTTAAAAACTGATTTTACTCTATAATTGATGTGTCCCCATTTAGTATGTAAATGATGTTAAATATATGTGCAATTCTCTAATTTTAGGAAACATGCTTTTGCAAATTTTTATTTTTATTTTTTGGAAGCATAACATGTAAAAGTGATACTATTGGCTAGACATAGTTGCTGGGGGGAAAAACTGACATAAAGCAAATGGCATGTTATCAGCATTGCAGAACAGTACAATTAGCAACTACATTTTATCCTACTGGCACACAATTTCAATGCTTGGTGGTGTATCTAAAAACAAGCCTAGAGGGTATTATGCTAAGTGAGATAAGTCAGACTGAGAAAGGCAAATACCATATGATTCCACTCATAAGTGGAATCTAAAAAAAAACCCAAAAAAACAAAAAACACAACCAAACAAATGAATAAACAACAAAAAGCAGAATCAGACCTAAAAAAACAGAGAACAAACTAATGGTTGCCAGAGAGGAGGGGGCTGGGATTGGGCAAAATGGGTAAAGGGGAGAAGAAGACAGGGGCTTCCAGTTACGGAATGAATAAGACACAAAAATAAAAGGTACAGACTAAGGAATATAGTCAATGATATGTAATAGTGACATAACAGGACAGATGGTAGATACACTTGTGGTAAACATTAGCATAATGTATAAGCTTGTCAGATCACTAAGTTGTATAACTGAAGTTAATATAATATTGTGTGTTAACTATACCCAAATAAAAAAATAAAAACAAAGGTAAAGAGAATGGAGAACAAGAAAAATATTTTTCCCTGTTAATTAGCATAACAGGTCACAAAGCTAAAGGGATATGTTTTGAAGTAGGGCTTACAATAGTGGGAGCAATTTTGAAATGTGAGGACAAAGATGAAATTCATATTATAAGTTGATCTGTTTGTACCTCCATTAATAAAATCCATAAGTCCAAAAAAATCCATAAGTCCATCTAAAAGAGTTTTTAATTTAAGTTTTTATTTAAATTCCAGTTAGTTAAATTCCAATATAATAAATCAGTTCAGGTGTACAGTACAGTGAGTCAACACTTCCATACAACACCCAGTGCTCAGCAAAGCAAGGGCCCTCCTTAACCCTCATCACCTATTTTACCCTTCCCCTCACCCACCTAAAACAGTTTTTAAAAATCATCCCAATTTAAATCATCTTTCCCCAGATCCCCCAAAAGATTTTAATGGCTGGTTTTTCTTGAAACTCAAGGACATTTTTTTTCCCAAGAGTTCTCCAAGTTGCGAAGAGTAATAGGGAAATCTCTGAGTAAGAAAAAAGTTTGCCGAGTTCTTTCCATGGATAATGAGCTGAACGAGACAGGATAGCGTACTGACCAATCTTCAATGCCAATAGGAACAGTAATTTGGTCCCTACCATTCCATTCAGGCTGAGAGCCTTGAGCTGTGGAGGTCTGCATTGTTTGAATTCCTCCTGGAGACTCAGGATTGCCAACCACTGTTCTGGGAGCCACAGCGGACACAGGAGGCTCTTGTCGCATGCTAGATTTTACAACCTGGCTCTAGCAATGATAAAGTCATAGACACTTAATAGGCAGAGGTGGGGGATCCCTGGGTGGGGCAGCGGTTTGGCGCCTGCCTTTGGCCCAGGGCGCGATCCTGGAAACCAGGGATCGAATCCCACATCGGGCTCCCGGTGCATGGAGCCTGCTTCTCCCTCTGCCTGTGTCTCTGCCTCTCTCTCTCTCTCTCTCTCTCTCTCTCTCTCTCTCTCTGTGACTATCATAAATAAATAAAAATTAAAAAAAAATAGGCAGAGGTGATTCCAGGGACTGCCAGTCGGATCCCAGTATGTTCCCCTGAACCGTCCACCTCTTTCCTTTATGCTCTCTCCTTTATGGCTCAAATGAAGTAACTGGAAATTTGAAGGGAAAGAACTGAGTTGCCGATGAATGCAGAGGGGGTGTAGTAACTTACCTGAGAGCTTTGGTCATTATTCCTTTAGTCTGATCAATTTAAAACACAGGCAAATTTAAGCTGTTGGAGGTGGAAGGGTGTGATCAAGCACTGCCTATTGATACCTTCTTGCCAAATAGGAATTGTGATGGTACATATCTCATAGGGTGGCTGTTGTTATTAGATAATAAAACATTTGGCACAGTACCTAAAACATAGTAAATGATCAATAAACAATCACCTGTCATTATTTTAAGTGCATTGCATTCCTGGAAACCGGTCTTCTGAAGTTACTTGTCACTCATAGAACAAAATAGTATCTATCCATGCAACCTTGTATTTATCAATGAGGTGTCACCTTCCAAAGTCCTGAGTGAGTCACTGCAGTAGGGATGGAATATGTACATGTTTATTAGGCAGCATCAAAAGAGCAAAGCTGTGAAATGGAAAAAAGTAGAAATTGGGATGCTTACATATCCTATATTCCACTTTCTTACAGCTGCCCATCAGCATATTTCTGGAAATGTTAATTAAGACTGTGATTCATTTATCCACTGTTAGATTGATGTGGAAGTTTCTGGGGAGTAGATGCAATTACATTATTCAGTAAGACTGGTCAGCTCCCTTGCTTTATCTTTAGTTGAATAGCTTCTTATTGACCAAATCGAAAATCACAGTTTTAGTTACTCCATTCACATCACAAAGAATCAAAAATAGGCAACCCTTCCCTAATTCAAATTGGACATCACTGTCCTTATTGCGATAAAAGATTACTATCACATCTTAACACATTTTCCCCTCCACCTTCCCTCCCACCTAGTTTTATTCATTGGAAGGGATTTATAGAGTTACAATAGCTAAAGCATTTTGAGGTATCAAATTAAATATTTCTCAAGTATCTTGAATCTGGACTCTTCATTTACATCTTACTTTAGCATGAGGCATTAACAGTGCAGTTACACATGTGGTCACAGATGGGTGTCAGAATCCTTTGAAGACGTTGTTGCTGTTGTATATTATTCTGAGATGCCCAGCCTTGCCCCTAGTTCTTAGATGGTTCAGATACGTTTGCAAGTTTGGAAAAAAATGGTCTAAAAGAAATCAGCTAATAAGTCTAAGTGGCAATATTTGACACTTTTTATAGTTATTCTGGGGTTTTGATTTCATGAGACTTTGAATACATTTGAATACATACATATATATTTTTTAGGATAAATGTTAATGATATGAAGAATGATGGAAGGAGGCATAGTGATAGGAAATGGCTTTAGGCGATAGGAATGTGAAGAATATGATCCAGGCAAATAATTTTTAATGGCCTTAATGATCTTTTCAAAGTTTATTTATATATATTTGGCAGGAGCCATTTGCTAAAAACTGATATTATTTATTCTGTTATGTGCATTTCTACTACTTAAAAATAAAATTTAGCAAATTAAATAATTATAATTATTCATTATAAGAGCTAATAACTAGTCAGGCCTGGTTAAAATATAAACTTTATACTTTATTAATATGTTTTTAACACTAATTTTAGTTCAAAACTTGATTCTTCATTAATGTAAGTGAAAAGCACTAGTGTTTCCAGCTTTTTTTCTTCTTTTACCTGTCATTTAATTTGGATTGAGATCTTCCTATAACTCTGTTGACAAGCAGAATAGTGTTCCACCACATTAGAAATTTTATAGCCAGAGGTAGAAACTATACTTATGTTAAAAAAAAAATGCTTTTGTCAGATATAGGGATTATCCAATTTACTTTTCCTTCTTGAAGTCACTATACACTAAAATAGGTGATAAAGAAGACATAGAATGTGTATCAGGTGTCTTGGGGCTAAGACAAAAATCCAGGTAAAGTTAGGGAAAGAGTAGGTGGAAAAATTCAGCCTGAATACCTGGCTCTGTAGGTCCCAAATGATTCACCTCTATCAACTTTTCAACAGACCTTCAGCAGGCTCAGTCAGCATTCCCAAAGGGACCCTTCCCTCAAATCCAACTTACAGGGTAACTAAATGTTCCAGTTAGGGTCACCCTTTATTTTTTAAAAGATTTTATTTATTTATTCATGAGACACACACACACACACACAGAGAGAGAGAGAGAGAGAGAGACAGAGAGACAGAGAGACAGAGAGGCAGAGAGGCAGAGACACAGGCAGAGGGAGAAGCAGGCTCCACGCAGGGAGCCCGACGTAGGACTCGATCCTGGGACTCCAGGATCACGCCCTGGGCCGAAGGCAGGCGCTAAACCATGAAGCCACCCTGGGATCCCCAAGATCACCCTTTAAATCCATGATTCTCAACTGGGGACAATAATTCTTTGCTGTGTGGTGCCCTGCACTGTAGGATGCTTAGTAGCATCCCTATCCACTAGACACTCCTCCCAACCCCCTGAGTTGCAATAACCAAACATGTCTCCAGACACTGCCAAATGTTCTTTCGGGGGCAAAATCACCCTCTAGTTGAGAATTGCTAGATTAAAAGTGGCAAAATATAAGTTTAAAAGGTGCCTAGTCTGATAAATATCTCCCCCCTTACCAATGCTGAAATTGCTTTAATAAGATTGTATCTTTCTTTTCCCAATAGATTATAAGGCTTAAGTCACAATTACCAGTTTACCATTAGTCCATAATGACAAAGGGTTAGTTTTCCAAACCTTCCCAGATCTGCTGACAAAAAGGTATGAGCTAGAGGCCCACCTGAAGTGGACTACTTTTCAGAAAGAGGACTAAGGACAAACTTCCAAACTATAATTACTTTACCTGGAATCATTCAGCCATCTGTCAGACATGTATCTGATGTCCTTCCCGGGTCAGTGCTAGGTGTAGTGTAAAATGTCCAGTGATTCCAACACTCTGTTAATGCGAAGAATGGTCTAGGAGCTGGCCAGACACTGAATACTTAAGGGGGAGAGTGAATAATTAGATAATCTCCTAGGTTGGAAGATTAGGCCTTGTCTACCTGTGTCCCCAATACCTGGTATACAACAGGTACTTAATATGTACTTGCTAAGTGAATAAACAAATGATGGAGAAGGCCCCTGAACAGCTAGGTGGGATCGGGATATAGAGCTTTGGTAGGAGGTTGGCTGAGAGGGGTCAGGAGAGAACAGCTTCCAAGGAAGACACGTAGATGTTTGGAGGTGGGGAGAGCTCAAGCCCTAGTGAGAAAACTCCTGGAGTCAGCTCTGCACCATAAATAAGACAGTTTAGGGAGAGCATGTGTGAGCTTTGAGACAAATTTCCTGAGTTCAGATCCACCACTTACTTTCTTTAAGATCTTAGGCATCTGTAGGATAGGAATAATGATAGTGCCTCCCTCCAAGGGCTGTTGTGAGCATTCAACGAGGTAATACTTAAGCCTTTCAGACCAGTGGCCTGCTAGTAGAGATGGGCTAGGTTGACCCTTGAGAGTGGCAGCGTTTTAGACTGGGATGAGGGACTTGAAGAGAGACACAGAAATATGAACATTGTGGAGCACCTGGGTAATGCAGCTGGTTGTGTCTGACTCTTGGTTTTGGCTCAGGGCCTGATCAAAGGGTCATGAAATCGATCCCTGAGTTGGGCTCTGTGATCAGCCTGGAGTCTGCTTAAGACACTCTCTCCCTCTGCCCCTTGCCCACCTCTCTCAAATAAATAAATCCTTAAAAAAAATCTGAACACTTTGGTAAAAGGGAAAGGGAGCCCACCAGGGATGAATAAGAAGTTGATCAAGCATCTTTAAGTGCTCCATGCTCAGATGTTATCTAATCAGCACAAGAAGCTGATCAAGCATCTGTAAGTGCTCCATGCTCAGATGTTATCTAATCAGCACATTCATTAGATTTTCTTTAGTCTCCCTGGTGACTTCAAAGCAATAGGCAAGAAAATGGTGACCAAGTTTTCCTGAATATTAGGGTTGTTGGGAAAGCTTTATTAGAAGGTCAAGGAGATATGGGGCATAGACTACAGGGGAGAATACATTCAAAATAGTGAACCTAGGCTTTGAATTCCAAAGGAAAGAGAGGAAAGTGAGGCCAAAAATGGCCAATTAACTGGAAGAACTGGGAGGGTTTTGGTGACTGAAAAGTCTCAAGTCAAACAATAGCTCTGGTGGGAGAGATAAAAGGGTAGGATGTGGCAATGGTGGGGAGGTTTCCAGTGTTCAGAGATGGAACAGCTCCAGATGACTCAAGGAAAACTTCACATGGATATGGGGGCACTGAGCAAAAGGAAGTAGGGCCATTTACTTTTCCCTTGCTCAACACAAACCATCCTGTTCCCAAGTGTATCTAGTTGGCAAGAAATTCAATAATTGTTTAACTGCTCTAGTAAAATCCCTCTAACATTCTTCTTAATATTTTCAAAACTCTGTAGGGTGAGTCAGGTGGAAGGAAAGCTGCAAATAGAAATATACATTAAGGAATATTGATAGATATATAATATTTCTGATTATAGATTTATACTTTAAATATAAACATTATATGAATTGGGTGATATATGGTATTCCACTCAAGTCAACCAAAAGTATTAAGTGATAGATCCTTTCTCACATTACCTGGAATATCTTCCCAAAATCCATCTCAGAAAATGTTCAACTTTTTCCATTCTCATCTCAGTAACTTCTTTTTTCCACCCTCCCTCAACATACATGTGTGTACACACACATACACACATACACACCCCTTCCGTATACGTCATTCGTGGGATTCATTCATTCAATAAATATATACCAGACACTGTTCTAGATGCTGGGGTCACAGCAGTTAGTCAGACTAGGTCTGTGTTTAGATGAGGCTTAAATTCTAAAGGGAAAGACAGTGACAAACAAGTGAACATATTCATAATTTCAGATGAGAAAAGTGCTATGAAAAGTCATGTGATCAAATATTTTATATTGATTTGTATTTTATATGAAGTATGTATATGTAAAATTATATGTTAAGTATATATCCCATTATCTCTTAAGAAATTAGGGTGTAAGGGACAAAAATTATTATCCAATATAGAACTATGGGCAGAACAAAAAATCACTGATTTGCTGATTCTATTTTTCTGTTTAAGAAATCATAAAATGTTTAATCATATGTGAATCATAAATATATAATAAAGTTTTATTTTTTAAAAGATTTTTATTTATTTATTCATGAGAGACAGAGAGAGAGGCAGAGACATAGGCAGAGGGAGAAGCAGGCTCCCTCTGGGGAGCCTGATGCAGGACCTTCCCAGGACCCCAGGATCATGACCTGAGCCAAAGGCAGACCTCAACCACTGAGCCACCCAGGTGCCCCATATAATAATGTTTTTAAAGCGAAGTGTGTTTAAGAAGGCCTAGCCCTACCTCTCTACACCAAGAGTCTTACCTTCAAAGCTAGATCTAGTTAAGAGTGCTATCACCTAGTACTTTCTTCTCCAGGCCTGTCAAAACTAAGTATCTGGGTTTGAGGTCATTTGAGAACAAGCTCACAATCCTTGGTTTCTAATTCGAACTCCATGCCTAATTACCAATGTTCTTTCTTTAAAGAACTATAGCAGAAGTATTCTGTGTAGGCTAATAGAATGACATACTAGGCTACCCTTGAAAAAGAAATATATAACCAGTGCTTTGCCTATGGAAGAACTCCTTATGATTTTTTCGGCATTTGGTTCCATAGGCATGCCAAACAAGAGTGAAAGTAGATTTTGTTTCTAACCTAGGATCAGGTGAGAGGAAAACAGGGAACCAAAGTGGGTGTTCACAGATATTTTTTCCCTCACACACAAGTGAGTAATACCAACAGCACATCAGGACCTTGTGTTATAACCAAAACCCCGACCACCACAGTTAGATAGGGTGTTCCTTGGAGGCCCCACCAACAGAGACCTTTAATTTCAATGAACTTCCTGAGAAATTCCTGAGCTAGCACATCTTACCTGTGCTTTTATTCATCATTCTTTTTCAAGCAGATAACGCTAAAAGGCACATTTGTTATGCTTAAAATCTACACAAGGTCACCAAATTAAAACAGCATGTACAGATTTCATCAACTCTCTTCATAAATGAAACTTTTGTTGGTAGCCTCAAG
This sequence comes from Nyctereutes procyonoides, assembly GCF_905146905.1. Lineage (NCBI taxonomy): Eukaryota > Metazoa > Chordata > Mammalia > Carnivora > Canidae > Nyctereutes > Nyctereutes procyonoides. The sequence goes on along the minus strand of NW_026575139.1, from coordinate 44,748,772 downwards.
AAAGCCAGTATTGGCTGGGCTGTAAGCCTGTGTTCTGGCAGATGGATGTTCACATCTCCTTTCTATTCTAGTTCCATGTGTCTCAGGCACAAATTGGTAAGAGGTCATAAAATACTGATGAGAATTTCACTGACATCTGTAGTGTTATCATTTGTGTTTGTAAGTGACTCCTCAAGGAATATTATCTCAGATAAAGATAATCAGAGTGTGCCTGAGGCATAATTTGGAGTAACCAATCTATCACCAGATTCCTACTTCCTTTCACTGCTCATCTGTCTCCCACAATGGGGAGTGGAGGGAGTGGTCTCCCACCTCTGGGGGTAGGAGTGTTTTCCTTCAGCTTTTCAGAGAGGAATCAAGGAATCAGGGCTGAAACACTGCTCTGGGAACTTTAAGGCCCATTGTATAAACACAAATGGCACACATAATGAAGCCTCATCCTATAGGGAGCCTACCCCTTGTCTTGTCCCTTCTACTAGACATTTTTCTGTACCTATCTTCAGTCTTTAGAATGTGAAGCCCCATGCATAGAGCAGAAATGCTATTTGCACACTTAATTCCTCACTATATTTTAGTTAACAGCAGTATCCCTCAAACAAGCATGGCCTCTCTGCCACTATGACTTTTCCCTCCAACACTTCAGTGCTGGAGCACCCCACCTTTTGCAGTGTGAACCTTTACTGCCCCATTTAGAGCTGCCTCTGCTCAAGTGAAGGGCCTAGCCTGGTGTACCCAGTCTTATCAAACTTTTTGTCTGGAGTATTCATGTATTTAAGCCCTCAAGGAACAGTAATGTGGTGTTTTGGTGAAACTAAAGCCATAATAGAATGGAAAGAAAAATGGTTCTTCAAATATGTCTCCTGTAAAGTTTTACATATTACATAAAGACTCCTAACTCTGGGAAACGAACTAGGGGTGGTGGAAGGGGAGGAGGGCGGGGGGTGGGGGTGAATGGGTGACGGGCACTGAGGGGGGCACTTGACGGGATGAGCACTGGGTGTTATTCTGTATGTTGGCAAATTGAACACCAATAAAAAATAAATTTATTATTAAAAAAAACAAACTTTGTCCCAGGATAATCAGATTATCCTGTTTTTAATATTTTCTCAAAGTTTGATGGCCAAAACAGAATTCAGTTAGTTTTTTCAACTTTGTGTCTCTAAACAGGGTAAAGGTAAATCTTTCTGCATTACTGTGCTCCATAATATATTAATCCCTGTGCTGTGCTACCCCTGCAAAATTATTTGTTCTGGTTAGGGGCTCTTGGTGTATAATAATGAGACATTATTTGATAATCAATTTTCCTGACTTGAGAATTAAAATCTCTTTTGGTACTTTTGTGTAACAAAACACAGTGATGATATACCACTGAGAATAATAAAAAGAACATTTTAAATGGAAGACCATGAGAACCAGGACTATATCACTGCAAAGTTTCCACATCTGATTCGTTTGTCTTTCAAAATAATATACATTAGCTAAATGGATATTTAAGACCTTAGAGCGGGACTTATTTAAATGAATTTTGATTGCTTTCAAATGTATTTTGTTTTGCTTTTTAAATGGAACTTTGGTCGTTACCAAAAAAAAAAAAAAAAAAAAAAAGAACCTAATTTTTTTATTATGACCTTCAGCCAGAATGGGGAACAATATTTAATTTGGAGAAGGTCTTCTTTAAAAGCCAGTATGTCAAATTACCGACTTCTTTCTCTCTCTCTCTTTTTTTAAAAGCTTTTATTTATTTATTCATGAGAGAGAGAGAGAGGCAGAGAAATAAGCAAAGGGAGGAGCAGGTTCTCTGCAGAGAGCCCTATATGGCACTGGATCCCAGGATGCTGGGATCATTACCTGAGCCCAAGGCAGACACTTAACCACTGAACCATCGAGGTATCCCTCTCTAAATTCTATTTCAGCATTAACACATACTGAGTCCCAAATAACCCTGAACTATATATGGAAGATGAAAAACAAGTAATTTTTTTTCTTTGAATGTACTGAACTGATCATAATTCTCAAAATACTAGTTTAATGTTTGGAAAATATTTGTAAAGGAATGTGAATTAGAGCAGTTCAATCTCTTTGCTTTTTTATTTGTGTTCTTCATGCCAAAATTGTGTAAATATGGGCCACCAAAGCTTAAGCCTCTTCAATTATAAAATGAGGCTATGGCCATCATGCTTTAAACACTACCTGCCCCCGCCCCCAGTCCTCACTCTGTGCCCCCCCACCTGAGATGCTGTGACCCAAGGTTTCCACAACCCATGGTTCCCACATGTGTCTCCACTTAGAATAATCTGGGGATTTTTAAAACATTTCCAACCCCAGGCCACATCCCAGACCAATTAAGTCAAATGCCTGGAACATAGTTTTTGAAAGTCCCCAGGTGATTTCAATGTGCTGCCAAGTTTGAGAACCACCACCTCAACCAACCTGTTCCTAGACAAACTTTTGTTCATCCTTCCCACCTCAGTTCACCCTTCTTATCCAAACAGAGGATGTCTGATGCCCTCCTTGCAGGTCCTAGGCCTTCTCATGATTCTTCCTGCATAGTTTCAGGCTGGCAAGATTTAAAGTGGATTGTGACTGTTTACTCACAGGCCTGCTTCCTCAAACTACTATAAAATCTATGAATATCTTTACTTTCAAATCCCAGAGTCTAACCCTGTGCCTGGTGTTTGGAAGTACTCAATAAATTCATGGAATGAATAACTTCTTCCAACCCCCCTCCCCCCCAAAAAATATAGAGTTATGTTAATATTTATATGCCATGGAAAGAGTAGTAATTTAAGATGTGCTTAATGTGATCTTTCACTGATGGGCAATGAATGTATCATATTTAGGAAAACATCTCGTCATACCAATGAAAATAGAACTACATCTCAACATCAAAAAGAATCATAAAATACAACTTTACCTATGAATTTGAATTCTTTACTTAACAAATGCGGGGAAACATTTCCTGTGATAAGAAATACCTAACACAACCCATCCTCTCTCAGCTCCACTTCCATCTTGAGTAGATTATGTGTTGTTTTCCAAAGCAATCCTTTCAGAATTTTATGATGTTTCAGGGGCTTATAAAATGGTTTTTAAGAGTTTTAAAGTACTTAGTTTACAAAAGGTATTATATAAGAGTACATGTTTTTTGTGGTATTCACTGTTAATATGATCATTATGATTAAAAAAATATTCACATATTAAATTTTGCTACAATCTAATTCTAGACCATAAACCCAATCTTAAACATATGTTTTTTTTAAAAGCTGTTTAAAATATTTTTCTCCTTGGTTTACCTAATTATTTCATATTGCAGCAATGTTTCACAATCTAACAATAATGTTGTTCTTTATCTGCTAGGTTCAGAAGGCCTGAAAAGAAATCAGATTTAGGAACTGTTTTCCAAGATAATAACGTCTTACTCATTTATCTTTTCATCTGAAATGCTGAACTATCTCATTAGACATAAAATTAAGGCCTTACCAACTAGTGTTCACTATGCACTCATTCTGAATGCATATAAAAGATAAAGATGAGAGAAAAGTGCAGTCCTCCACTTTTAAATGCCTACATTTTCATCAACTACTGTAGACTAATTTTTAATTTTATTCTATTAAGTACAACTAATTTAGAAGGCAATCATCGAGAGGTAGTTGTCTTCTTTTCCATATGAAGTCACGACTTGAAATCATAAGCGCAATATCCTTAGACACTGCCGCTTTGCTTTATCAGAAATAAACTATGAATGTATTATCAACTGTGAAAAAAGATCAAAGCTTCTAATATTCTATTCCAGTATCATGGCTCCCAAATTGTAAAAGCTGGGAAAGAGGCAACTATTCCAAGTTAGCTTTAGCCCTAACAAACACAAAACTGAATGTCTTTTGCCAAAGTAGGCACACAAACAGGCACACTGTCAATCAGCCAGCTTTACCTACTGATGTTTGGATTAAAAGAGCATTTTTTAAGCTGGCTTCTGCCAGCATAAATCTGATTTTGGATATTGTCCTTTGTCAGGTTCTCCTCTGCTGGTCTCCTCACCCATTTGTCATACCTGGAAACATACACCCTGTTATTAGTTTAGTGAGGGGCCCTGTGGGGCGTTACTGCCGCCCCTGGTCAGAGGTCACTGGGTCAGCAGTCGGCCTAAGACCTGGGGGGGGGGGGAGGGGGCAGTAGCCCAGCAGGTGGGAGCGCTGTGCATCCCCGGCCTGGGAACCAGCTGGATGGAGGCTGGGGCTCTCCGTTGTCTCCAGTTCCGAGTGGCAGGTCCCAGCGGGCATAGGCTGATCCACGAGGTGCAGCTCTCTCCCGGACCCAGCAACGAAAAGAGGCAAAGAAACCTCAGTCTCCTGATTGGACTCTTGGTGCCATAAAAAAACACTTCCAGGGGCCCCTCTGCATCACCCGTCACCTTCGGGAGCAGGCAAACAGAATTTCGGAGGGGGTCACGTACGCTAAAACCACAGCAAACAGAGGCTGTGTCTACCTTTACAATCGCAGGGAGAGTTAGCGGGGGAGGCTTGGCTTCCAGGCGGCGCCCCCTGCATCCAGTGTAAAACCCACGAGGGCGCGGCGTCCCGAGCGGTGGGCGGGCCGGTGGGTGCGGGACAGGAGGACGGGAGGGAAGTGAGGAGTCACGAAGCCTCCTCCGCTGGGATCGCAGCCTCTGTGAGGGGCCCGCGCTCCGCCCGCCGCTCGGAATTAGTAAGACGAGGCTCAGGCCAAACAGCCGCCCCCGCCCAGCCCAGCCCAGCCCAGCCCAGCCCGACTCGGCTCGGGAGAGCGCGTTCCAGGGGAGCGGGGGCCGCGCGTCGGGGAGGACCATTCGGCCAGAAGGGGGGAGCCGACAGCGTCCCCTCCCGCCTCCGTCGCGTGGGGAAAGGTCCAGATCGCAGGGGTCCACACGCACAGCGCCCTTCCGCAGCCCTGCTCCTGCCTCAGGCCCCCGGAGTGGGGGTGGCGGCCCCCGCTTTGCCCCGCCCCCGAGTCCCGGCACCCCTCCGCGGGACGCTTGGTTGGGTCCGGGGCGGGGCCGGCGGGGCTCCACGTGCGGCCGCAGGCTAGGCTCTCCGCTCCCGCAGCTCGGCCGCCACCCCCGCCACCTCGGGGCGGACGTGTGGGCGGGGCCTCGGGGGCGGGGCCTCGGGGGGCGGGGCGGACGCGGAGCGCTCGTCTAGCTCCCGGGGCAGAGGGGCTGAGAAGAGCCGGGCTGGCGCGGCGGAGGCAGGAAGGGAGCGAGAGCTGGCGGAGTCGGACGCCGGGCGCTCCGGGCTTTCTGCGAGGTACTAGCGGGAACTCGGCGCCTGGGGGGGAGGGGCTCCCATTCCGCCCCCCGGCGCGGCCACCGCGCCCCGGCTGCCCACTGTGCCCCCTGCCGGCCGGGCGGCGGCGGCGGCGGCGGCTGGACGGGACTTGGGGAGGGTTTCTGGGAGCCGAGAGCCCCAGCCGAAGCAGTGCCCCCTTCTCTGCGTCTTTCTTCGCCGCCTTCTTGCTTTCTCGGCTCCGGGCGTCGCGCACCGGGCTGGAAGGTCGCCCCTCCAGCGGCGGAGCTCGCCCACGCCGGGACGGGAGGACGGGCCCGGGGCGGCGGGGAGGTCCGTGGCCTCCTGAGCAGCGAGGGCGGGAGGCCGGCCGGGGCTGCGGGCTGCGCCCCGGGCTCACGGTGCCGCGCTCGGCTCCCCGGTGGTCCTCCGCGCCCTGTCCCGGGGGCTCCTGGCGGGTGCGCCCCAGCGGCCGCGCCTTGGACGGGGCGCCGGGGCCAGCCCCTGGAGCCTGCGTTCCTGGGCGCTGTGCCGCCTGTTGTGCGCGCGCCGGGGCCCGGCAGCCCGGCTGCGGGAAGGGACCCGAGCGCGGCGTCTGCCCCACGGTCCCTGAAGCGTCTGGTCGGGGAGCCCGAGACTGAGCCGGGGCTCGGCGGCGCCAGAAGGGGGCCTCGGTGGGATGCGAGCTGGGGGCGCGGCCTGCAGAATTTGGGTTCCCGGAGGTGCTTGCGGCGCGCAGGCCCGGCCCGGGGCAGGGGAGACCACCAGCCTGTCCTCGAGGAGGGCCGGGAGCTGTCAGGTATGGGCCGCGGGGGGCCCCCGCGTGAGACCCACAGGGCTGGGAGCAGCACCTCGAGTCCCGGGACAGCATAACCTAGTGCGGAGGGCGTTTTCTTTAAGGGGATGAATAAACGGAAAGCTGTCAAAATAAGTATATTTTGAAGTTGAAATGAAAGCTGGCAGATGTTCAGGCCGTGCAGTTGTGTACTTAGTGTCCAAAGAAATATTAGCTCCCTTACACCCTTCTCGTTCTTAATTTTTTGGCAAAAATCTGTTTTGCCAAGATTTCCCCCAGGAGCTTTGCATAGCCCACAGCGGGGAAGGAAAACTCCAGCAAGCGTTCTCAGGTTGCCTTGGACTTCAAGCCTGTGCTCTGCAGCTTTTTTGGGTGTGCAGAAAAAAGTATGTGATTCTGTCTTCCCCCCCACCCCCCCACCCCCACCCCCGAGATCCGACGATGTTTGTTTATGGGTTTTACAAGCATCTATTTAAATTTAGCTTTTACGCGAAATACTCCACCGTTACCACAGGGTGTAGTTTAGGGATTAGAAAATACTGTTGGAGAAAGCTGCTAGTGGCTTCATTTTCCAAGAATGTAAGTCATTTCCTTTCTGTGATTTCAGGGAGTTGATATTTCACAGCATCAAAACTTTGTGGGGAAAATTTTCCGTAATACATCTGTCATTAAAAAGGCTTTTGACTTTTGGGTTTTTTTTCCTTCTTAGAGCAGTGCATAAAGTCAGCCTCAGCATTGTTAAAGGATAAGAAGTTTTTCAGAATCTACAGCATTATGAAGAGTATTGTAGAAAGTGATTTTTAACAAGCACCAAGACTTACAGCCTGCTCGGTAGAGAGTTGGGGGAGGGGAGAAACCCAGAGGAGAGAGGCAGGAAAACAGATGCTTTTGCTGTTGTCCTTTGTAGTATAAAACTTGTAGCACTTAATCATTTTCCTTGGGTGTGGCTTTGAGAAATAAAAGTATTTTGTTAAAAAATGAAATTACTCCACAGTATGAGACAGCTGACATTTAAATGCTCTTTCAGTATGTTTGTAAACATACTGGATTTATATTTCATATTAAAATGGACCTTTGGGATCATTAGAAGAGAAGGGTCCCTGGGGGGATATCTACTATCAAGTTATCTGCAGGATATCTTCTCCAGAAAGCAGACTGACTGTAATATGAACTAATTTTCCCCCTTTTGAATTACTTGTAAAAATGCCTGAGATCTGACACTGATGGACCACAGTAATCAGCAGTTCTTGCAGAACTCAAAACATCTTAAGAGAAAGGAAATCTTTCTCTACTTCCACTCCCTCGTTTTTGGGGGACAACTGGGGTAAGCTCTCAGCTTCAAGTACATAATTTGAACTTGCTGACTTAAGATGGTCTTAGCTCTCCAGGAAAACAGTAGTGCTAGCATGAAGACACTGTGTTTGAAAGCAAAGTGTCCATGTGCTAGGTAATCTTTTCTGGCAACACAATCTGTAAAAATTCATTCAGTTGGGCTAGCTGAATCCAGGGAAATGGGGGGTTGTAGAGCTTTTCTAGTTTCTGGACTTAGTTTCCACTTTTAACTACACTTATAAAGCCTTTGGCTTTCAGAACTTATGACATAATAGACTTGTGTAGCCTTTTGTGGCAGATGCTTGAAATGAAAGTTTCAAACAGAATTGTTTTTGACTGACTTGTCAAGTTCAGAGTTTAGTGTAAATGAGTCCTGTCTCACAACTTTTTGATAAAGGAATTCTTTGTAGTTTTCAACTTGGATGCTGCACATTTTGATTTCTGAGACTGAGAGTTAAAAAAAAAAAAAAACCTGCAAACAATTATTTTATTACATGAAAGCCAGTACCAAGAAAAGATTAATTCAGTCCAGATGTAAAAATGTATGTGAATTTTAGATTTGGATGATCTCAACAAGTTTTCCCTTTTGTTGATGAAACTGCCTGGATCCCAGATGGCATTCACAAATTATCCCTTAGGTGGTTTTCTGAGTTCAGAACTAAATTTCAGAGGCCTTCTTTAAAGTCCTTTTAATATTGTTTTAAGTGTTCTAAAGAATATAAAGTTTTCTGTATTTATGCAGAGATGGGTTTTTCCTATTCCATGTTAATACAAACCTTATAAATACCCTGGTTTGGTAAATGAGGCCTGTGTAGGAAAGCCAGAAGTATTCAGCATTGTGTATTCTTATAGACAAAGCATAGAATCTTTGGCTTTCATTTATGCAATTCCAGTTCTCTTTTAAAGGAAATAGAGTTTTGTGTGTTTGCAGTCTTCAGTAGAATCCTGTTGTAATACAGTTTGTGGTTTCTGATAAAGCAGTTGGTCCTTATAATCCTCTACCCTGCTCCCTCACCAAGAAAGAACTAACACAACCTATGAGAAAACTCCAGTCCTTTAAAAAATCTGTACTTCCAGCACTAAAGTTATAAAGGGTGTGTGTTGCACACTTAAAATTATATACTTTTAAGAAGTCTTTGATTATGTAATTACACATTTGGGAGTTTAATTACATTGTGATTGTGTATTAAACAATTGAGTGTAGGAGGGAGAAATAGAAAAGATACAATGATGGAATTTTATGCTTGGTGTGATTTTAGTTACAATGTACATTTCTTAGGGGCATCTGGGTGACTCAGTGGGTTAAGCGGCTGCCTTTGGCTCAGGTCATGATCTCAGGTTTCTGGGATCAAGCCCTACTCAGTGGAGAGTCTGCTTCTCTTTCCCCCTCTCCTCTGCACCTAACCCCACTCTTGTGCACGCACGCACGCACGCACACACACACACACACTCTCTCTCTCAAATAGATAAATAAAATCTTAAGGAAAAAAAAAAAGTATCTTTCCTACACCCAAACAGGAAAAATAGATTGTTGGCCTCTGTAGTTAAACTTTGATATGGAGGGTAATAGAGAGGGCCTTTTGAATTGCACATTATTCTAAGGAAGAGGCTTATTTATAAAAATAAGTAGAAGTAAGTCAAAGGAATAATTTGAGAGGAAGGAGGAAGTAGACTACCGGGCATTGAGTTGCAAGGGAAATCTGAATTTAGGATGAATATTTGAAACAAGGCTGAAGAAGGGAAAACTTTTATTTGAAAGTGGAAATTAAAAAGTAAGATCTTTTTGGCTGAGAAAAAAAGGGTTAATATTAAGGTGCCCTACACTATCTGTATACAACTTGATATAGTGATGTTAAGTGATATTATTATCCTGGACCGCTCGCCTGCATTTGTGTTGAATTGCTGCTTTGATGTTAAATAATGTTTAGGAACGGGATGTTTATTATTGGGTGGAACACCCCACCCTACTTATCATTTCAAAGACTGGGAACACTTTTTGTCTAAATTCTACTGACTCTACAAAACTTAATTATTCCCCCCAAATTTGTGGAAACTAGAGCCTCCTTGCCATGCTGTAGGACCAGAGGGGCTCTACAGTAGCAATGGTCATGGTTATCATGAAATTTTAACTGAAAACAAGCTATGCCTGTACGTCCAGATTATCTGATATGATTTGGTGATGTAATTACTGCTGATGCAAGTTTGTATAATACCACTTTTTTAAAAAAAGATTTTATTTATTTATTCATGACAGACAGAGAGAGAGAAAGAGAGAGAGAGGCAGAGACACAGGCAGAGGGAGAGGGAGAGAAGCAGGCTCCATGCAGGGAGCCTAACGTGGGACTCGATTCCCGGTCTCCAGGATCATACCCCCGGCCGAAGGCGGCGCCAAACTGCTGGGCCACCGGGGATGCCCATATCACTTTTTATATGGATCCAGTGGAGCAGTCATGTAGTGCACTGTATTGATCAAAAAGAGATTCTAGAACACTGGGAAGGGGAAAGAAATCACTGATTTGATAAGAAAAATTTTCTCAGGAGGAGAAAAATGTAGTGCCACACCAAATTCAGATGAACCAGTTATAGGCCAGAGGAGAAGGCAGTGTTGCCTGCAGCTTCCTTGGAGCTATCTGCGCCCAGCATTTTCTTCGATGCCTTTCCCCACTTGTGTGGCCTTACCTAGCAGGGTTTAACCTCCACAGCAAGAAACTAAGAGATTTGGTCGTTATCTGGTTTATTTCATTAATATGATAACTGGATAATTCTGACCAAAAATAACTATTGAGAACCTTCATTCCTAATTGATTATCCAGGAATATTTTCAGATTTTTTTTAATAACCCTGGTTTGACACATATTTATTATAGGACCTTGAACAGTAATGTTTTATAGGTATATGAACACAGAAAAGCAATAATTTTATACTAACTTAGAGCTATAGTTTCATATAAAGGAGGAAATCATTATAAAAATCAAGCAAGTTCTGGATGAAGATTTTAGGAAATGAATGAAAAGCTCACTTAGCTTTAATGTGTGGTTTACATTAAATGAGTAGTTCTTTTTCTCCCCACAACTAGCAGCACTTGTACTGTCCAATTTCAGTAGATGGTTTTCGGAGTGGGGGTCCCTGTGGCTTTATTTCTTTTAACATGTTATTGAGTAATTAGATACAACCAGAAAAATGCACAGATCAGAAATATATACCATGAAGTGATCATATCCAGGCAGCCAGCATCCAAATAAAAAAAAAAACCAACAACCAGATCATTACTTCATCTCTCCCCTGCACCCCCTCTCCCACAGAAGCCTCTCCTTACATTTGTAATCCCTGCCCCATGGGTACCAGTGCTCTGACTTCAATTGCCACAGGTTAGTTTTAACCTGTTCTCAGACTGCATTTAAGTGCAATCACATACAAGTTTTTTTTTTTTTCTGTCTTCAGCTCAACATAGTGTTGTGTCCAAACTGATGCAAGTAGCAGTTCTTTTTCCTTTTATTTCTGTGGATAAATGTATCCAGTTTATGTCCTTTTGATGGACATTTGGGTTAGTTTGGGGCTGATATTTGGGGTATGACCTTTTGATGGCTCAAGAAAAGTTGAGTACTTTGGAGTTGAGAGTATAGTCTCAAGATTAAAAGAGAAAAATACCTAAGAAATGTGAGAGAAAAAATGCAACATTACAAAAACACTCAGTCCACAGAATCCAGTGTTTCAGGGACACGGGAGTAGACCAGCTGGATATTGCCAGATTTTAACTGATCATTGGAAAGAGGGAGGAGACCTTCATTGGCAGCTAGCCTCACCATTGTTTTTATAAGTGGAGGGACTGATGCCCTGTGAGGTTGAGTGACTCAGTCTCACAGCTAAGGACAGCATCAAGAGTACAAGCTGCTTCTGACCCTCGGTCTAGTCTGGATTAGTGCTGAGCACTAAAACCTAGCCCGCTCACTATTCTGCAGTTCAAGTAGTGAGTCCACTGGCCTAAGGATAGGGTGCCCTTTTCTGATTGCCACTAAGGTATTCTGTGGCTCTGTTCAGATAGACTTAGACCTGCCCAGAGAAAACTGCGCAGTGAGACAGAATTTTACCTCCTTAATGCTGTTCTACCTCTGCTCCCATGCAGAAGTCCCCTGGGACTTCTCTTTTTTCCCTTTTCTCCTTCTCCCTGTGTTCTAGGGCTTTCCAGTGAGATGTTGGGTATTAAGTGCGAAGTAGGAGACATCTTGAGGTTCCACCTGACTCATTCTTTCATCGATCCATAAATGATCTAGGCTGGACCCCAATTTCAAAGGACTGATTTCTAAATATTTTCAGAATAGTTCATTCTTAAGATTTTGTGAAAAATTATTTTTCTTTTGTTTTTTGTTTGCCTCTTCCTGCCACTATGTCCCTACCTTTTACACACTTTTCTCCTCTCTTGGACACCCTTACCTCCCTTCAAGTTATCTTTTCATAAACATCTGTGGAAACATCCTGTCTCTACCTATAACAACAGTAAAATTCTGATGCTGAAGTATGTGGCAGTCTCCAGAAAGCATTTACTGTAAAACATAGGATTATGAGCAATCTAATAGGTAAAACAAAGTGCTTATAAAGAAAAACAAATAATATAAATCTTTCTTTTGTGTTTCCTTAAAGAGAAAAAGAGCATTTTTTGTGATTTAAGAAAAGGCTCAGAATTTTCACGTAGGCTCATTAGGAAGGTGAAAAACAGGTAAAATAACAGAAGTTTTACAAATGGGTAGTAAATATATCCTGCTCAAATTATATACTGCTTAGAACAGCAAAAACTTAGCATGTATAATCTTAGAAAATTTTTTAAAAATGTGTTGCGTCACCATAGGATCACAACTCTGACAAGTTGATCACTGATATTACTGCAGAAAAGAGTAGTGTGTTTCAGAAGCAACAAGGAAGAAAAGCAGGTAAGTATAACAGTAAGAACGAGGTCTTTGATATCATCTTCTGGGACCCAGATCCAGGCTCCACTATCTTCCAATGTGTAACCTTGAGGAAGTTACTTAATTCTCTGAACGTCCTTTTCCTTGTCTAGAAAGTGAGGATAAAGATAGTAACTGTGCCACAGTGCTGTTTTTGATTTTTAAATGAAGTAGTACATATAAAGCAATGATATAGTCTGACTGACACATGGCAAATTGTCAAGTAATGTTAGCTGTTATTACTGAAGACAAAAAAAAAATGTTGCATAGAATTTATAGTTTTCTTGGTAGTTCTTGAGCCTTTAATTTACAAGTAGCTCCTGAGATTTTATTATATTTTGTTTTTGATAACATTCAGCAGACAGCAAAACATAGTATTTCTCAGTTACAGAGATATTGGACAATCTATATCACTGCACTGAGAGTAGCTGCTGGCCTGTCCCATTGATCACTAATTGGTTGATTGATTTTCCCTAATTCTCTTTTAATTTCCAGTAGTCTCACTCAGTCTCTCAGCTTCTGCTTACTAGATAATTATTCATTTCCAGATGCCAAAAAATAAATCTACAGATTAAAAAAATACTCTTTATGATAATGAAGATTGTACAAAGTATTTTTAACTTAGTACCAGTGGCCCATGTCTTTTGCTCTTGTACCCTATTGATTTTATGTACTTTTAAAGAAAACCACGATTATTGGTATAAAGCAATTGTTTATTTTTCTCATCCCCGCTTCCCCCCACCATTGGCATAGTTTATATAATGTGGGTCAGACCCCTTTATAATTTTCTCTCATGAGTCCCAAAGCTTAAGATTTTAAACTACTCATTCAATGGAAATTAATAGTCTGAAAATTTCAAAAGGAGCGTTTAAGAAAAACAAACTTAAGCACATTAGAAAGACACATTTACATCTAAACAGCATAATTATAAGCCCAGTCAAAATAGACACAGGATCTTCCAGAATAGTCATGATGTATCATTTTGCCGTGTTCATTAAAGCAGGACCTACCTTGCATAACACCATGTCCTGTTACGCATTGTGTAATGTCTTTAACTTAGTGAACACTTTTTAAAGCATTAAGTTTATGAAGTCCATCAAAAAATAGGTTTTACATCTCCATGAAGTATCCAGCACCATGTTGGATACTTTGTACATGCCCTGCCAAAGTGCTTCTTGCCTAGGTGAGGGAACAGAATACATGTGTGTAGAAAGGAATTATATGTTTCCAGATAAGTGCTAAATGGAGTCCTAGTTTTAGAGTACAGAATTACTAATGGCTAACGGTAGAATGTCCCTTGTTTCCTTGGGGCTGCTGGATTTGTGTTAGGCCATGAGGTCAGGCTGGGATCTTTCTATTCTTCAAGCACAAAGGAGCTTTTTTCTAACAAAAAGTTAGGATCTAGTAAAAGACTCATATTAAAATAAAACATCGAAATTGAAATTATTAAATGTTTATTTAACTTCATTCACTTAATTATAATGTATGTTTACTGTGTGCCAGGCACAGTTCTAGGCCCTAGAGATATGTCAGTGTGAACAAAATAAGACAAAAGCCCTGCCTTCATGGAGCTTATATCCTATTAGAAGGTAAACAATAAGTACAACAGAGCAAATTTTATATGTATTTTAGAAAGTACTGTGATTGGAAAAAGACAAATAGAACAGGGTAAGTGACATTGGTAGTGCTGGAGGAAGGTAGTGGAGCCTTTGGCACTTGAAAGTAGTATGGTATTGGTAGGACTCACTGAGATGACTCTAGGGAAGAAGTTGGCTATACAGAGATACTTGAGGGGAAGAGTGTTCCAGCAGAGACTAGCAAAGGCCCCAGGCAGAAATGTGCCTGGTGTGTTTCAGGAACGATGAGAAGGTCACAAAGTAGTTGTACAGGAGGTCAAAGAGATTTAGGTGGCATGTCAGGTAAGTTCTGACTGGTGGACCATTTTAAGAATTTAGGCTTTTACCCTGAGTGAAATGGGCAATCACTAGAGAGCTTTGAGCAGAAGAGTAAGAGGATTTGATTTGCATTTTAATAGAGTCACTGGCTGCTATGTTGAGCTAGAAAAATGGAGCAAGGTGGTCAAGAGTAGAAGCAGGGATACAAGGGAGCAGCTTTGGGAGAAATGTCAATAGCTGTGGAGGAGGTGGTGAGAAATGACTAGGTGTTTATTTTGTAGATCAAACCACTAAGATTTCCTGGCCAACTGTTAGAGGAGTATGAGAGAGATCAGAGTAAGGATAACATCAAGGCTTTTTGCATAATTATGGAGTTGCCATGAACCAAGATGGGGATTTGCTGGAGGAATTGCTTTGGGAAAGATAACTAGGAGCTGTTTTTAACATGTGATGTTCGAGTTCCAAGTGGAGAAGTTGAGTAGGTTGTTGTATATAGGAATCTGGAGTTTAAGACATCCAGGCTGGAGATTCACATTTGGAAGGTGCCAACAGAATTTGGATGGGATTTTTTGAGGAATGTGTGTAGACAGAGAAAGCAATGCATGGACCAAGCCTTGGGTCATACTAGTATTTACAGTTTGTTGAAGGAGAGAAAAAAATGTCCTAAGAAATTATCTTACGACATAGGAAATATGCACGTGTTTCCAACATGATAGACCTAGTTAAATGTCTCCATTCCTTGAGTAAATGTTATTACTAGAAGATACTGTTATTTCTGTTGACCCATAATATGGGAAGAATGAACTGTGATTAGGTACTTGGGCTAAGCCTGAGATGTTTCAGCCTGTAGAGATTGAATTGGTAAGAAGGAACCAGTAAAGGAGACAGAGAAGGAGCAGCCACAGTAATAGGGGGAAATTGGAAGAATATCCTTGAAGTCAAGTAAAGACAGTGTCTGAGGGAAGAGAGAGTGAATCAGTGGTGTCAAGGTTGCTGAGAGATCAAGTGGGGTGGGGACCGAGTTGCTTGTTGGATTTAGCAAGGAAAGTCATTGGTGATCTTGACAAGAGCTGTGTCAGTGGAGGGGTGGGGATGAAACCCGATCAGAGTGGGCTCAAGGGGGAATAAAACGCTTTTGAAAGAAAATTCTTATTTTCAGTTTCTTATATTATAAATATCCAATATTGAATATGAGTACACTTTAATATGTCTGATAGACTGTGGGGTGGGGCTTCAGAATACTAGAGGCCTTGAAAATTTTCAGCAGGCTTTGTGAGGGGAGCCTCTGAGTTTCCTTCTGGTTATAACTGGTAAATCTCCTAGTGCGTAGAGTGTAGTTAGTTAGTTAGTTAGTTAGTTAGTTAGTTAGTTAGTTAGTTAGTTAGTTTTTTGAAGTAGAAAACCAGTTCTAATGCGGTTCCCTTACTCTATATTGCATCCCTTTGATAAAAACCATATCCTGGAAACACTGTCACTTTGTGTTGAGACTTTGTTTTGTTGTGTTTCTAATATAAAGACATGTTCTTTACTTCAACCCATTGATCCTTTATATGAAAAGGGTACAACAGAACCCCAGGGAGACCTGTGCATTGGGTTGGTTTCTTTTTCAGCAATGGTGATAGGTTTCAACTGACGAGCCACACATCCTAGTGCCCCAGGAACCTGGAAGCCTTCGTTCACAAAATGGATGGCTCAGGTTAGGGGATCCCAAGAGCCAGAGAAAATTAATAGAAACATTGCTTGTGTAATATTTCTTTTACACCTTGTTGATAACTTCCATTGTGAATATGATTTCAAAGCATGTGATTAGGCAATTTTCATAGTTCTGTATTGTATATCATAATTATGCACCAAGAATTTTCTCTTCTGGGAATTACCTTTGAATTATAATGCTAACTTTCTGTAATACTATCATCAAAATGAATCAACAAGTCTCTGATACTAATTATCTTTTCTTTCCCTAAGCTTATTAAAATGTTAACACATAGGCCTTTAATGCTTAAATATTGTTTTTGGGTAGTTAAAAGCTTACAGCGAATGGAAGAATTAAAATTTGGTTACATATGTTTGAGTGTTGTTTGGTAATAAAGATATAGTAATAGGCTTTAGAAAGTTGCTAATTATGGGCAAATGCTGGAAGGAACAAGAGCTTTTCCTTTGTAGGGGATTATGGCGTATGTTTTTTGAGAAGTGGAACTCTCTGGACTATATGTTTCTAGTGGATTGTGATATACACATAATGTCATCATTCTCTTAGGTACTGCTCTGTCAACAGTGCTTTATTAGTATCATTTTGAATGTTTTTTCAGCTGAAACTTCACTCCACAGTCAGTTAAATGAGCGTAATTGGCTTGTAACAGAAATTCTGACACAAGGCCAATGTGAAATAATTTGGCAGCCCTAGGTGTTTTACGTGATAAATACTGGAGTGTACAGAAGTATAAAACTAAGCAAATTTTGAAATAAATGTGAAGTCTCGTAAGTCAGTGACTACAGGATGAAGTCCAGATCTCTTAAGCATGGAATTCAACATGCCAAACCAGAGCTGCAAACCTGTGGGAAGGAAGACTGGCTGCAGACATGTTTTGGTTTCTAACGTAGTATTAAAATATTTATTTGCCGACATTTAAAAGTTGAAAATTTTTAATAAAAAGAAAATTGAATTCTGCAGCTTCTTTTGAAAAAACAGAAGGTATGGAATTTTTTTTTTTTTTTCTTTTGGAGCAACACAACAGCTTCCCTTTTATTTGGGGTTTGTACTCTGCAGTCCGCCAAAGTCCCTAGAAGAGATCCTCTTGCCCCTGACATTGAGAACAAGTGGGCTGTTGGCATTTTCATTCTGCAGGCTTTATTCCTTTCTTGCTTGCCCCTGTAGGCACATTAATTTACTGTCCTTGTATTATAGTTATTTGGATTATTTTCCAGTGTCCTCTCACAATCCTTAAGTCTAACCAAATCGTTCTCTTCACTATCTTCTATTATCTCCATTATCAGACTAATACGTAGTCTGGGCCGTACTTGCTCTTCTGCTTCTATTTTGCTGCATAACGTCTATTACTTTATGGGAGCTTAGAACATCCTACTTTATGTAGTCCTCTTTAACCTGTTAGCTGGAAAGGCAGATATTAAATAACAGAGTATACAATTGTTCAATTCTGGTAAGTATTACCAAAAAGCAGGGGGTGTTTTGAGACCTTATAACAGAGCACTTGGGTCTGAGGGTGGGGCTTTCATGAGGAGTATAACACAGCTGAATTTTAAACTCCCTGACTTTCTCATAATTCCATCAATTTGCAAAATATTTTGAATGTAAAAATTTAACCTTAGAAACAAGTAAATTAGGAGGTAATTTCTGTAACAAAATAAGAGTTAAAAAAAAAACTTTTCTGAAGAACTTAACCATTTGCTGCAGTCATTGCATTAATGATAAAAAAAAGAAGTATAATTTATAATTTTAGAGTTTGTTTGGTACCTGAGTTGAACTCCATTTAAATAAGTAAATGAAGACAAATGGGAAAATGAACTAGATATTTCAGATATAGCTAACTTGGAAACCAACTTTAATTTTATGAAACCATAATTATTTTAAAGATGTTTGAAATAAGGACTTTTCTTATGGCTTCCAAAAATAGTATATAAAAAATAAGCTGATTTCTTCCCTTAAGAGTAACTAGTGGTTAGTACCTTTATTTTCTGTTTCCAAGCCTGTGACTAAAAATATTAATAGTTTATTAGCTGATCTTGGAGTGGTGTAGTATGGTGTTATGAAAAACCTCAGCAGTAAAGTTAGTGGCATATGTGAGCCAAAAAATAGAGTGGAATTTTGTATGGTGTATGTATTTTATCACAGCAATCAGAAATGCTTTAGACATTTTTTCCCAAAGAAAATAGAATTCTATACTTAACTAAACCCATCTAAATATAGTGGTAAAGTTAATTTTTTGCATAGTTTAGTGTCACACTGAAACAAAGGTCAGCTGCAGTGGTGCCATTTCTGAAATTTCTGTTGAGAAACTCATGTTACTAGTAATTATAGAAGGAGATTTGGAAAAATTAACATATTTAGGAAGTTTTAGTTCAAATAAACTCAGGCTTTTCAGATGTGAGCTTAAGGAAATTTAAGGAAATCAGATCAGGGAATAGTTTTTAAGAAATGTCAAGTGTCATATGTAGAATTTAAAATAAATTCCAGATCAATCTTTTCAACCCTAAATGTGCATTAACTGAGCACAAATTAATTTTAAGTTATGAAGAGGATGTTTAACTGATAATTTGCAATTTACTAAATATTTGCTTTTACTGGTGCCTATAGAAATATAAAGAGAAATTTTTATGAATTTTACTTGCAGAGTAAAAACTAGCATGGAAAGCTAATGAAAGTTATCTAACTTATAACATGAAGTTTCCTTTAATGATTGGTTGGCTTATGTATTCTTGAACTAAACTTGTATCTGACTAATAAGTTTGCAGGAAATTAGTAGGCAATATTAAATATAGGATCTAAGTTAATGCATTTTAATGTATAAACTTTTCAGTTGAGACTGAAATATTCAATTGCCAAGGGGATGGGAAAGGCTATGAAATATTGTTTGGGGGCTTGGTAGGCTGGTTAGTGGTCAGTTGAATTACATTTTCTAGTGCTTAAATCCTGACCAGACACATTGTGGTGGTGACTCGTGTTTGTGTATCTTTTTCTTTTCTATGATGTTATTGTCTGTGCTAAGGACGTTGTCATGTCTTTCCAGGTAGGCAGTAAGATGTTTTGAGGACACGAGATGCCATGTTTCTGTTCTTTTGAATTCTTAGGTAGCTCCTAGTTAATTGTTGGCTCTTGATGTAAACCCAACAGTTTTTTAAATGTATAACGTGAGAGAACTGTCATCTAGATTTAAACCTTCAGGAAGTCAGGGAAGCATTTGACCCATTAAAAATAATTCACACACGCTCTCTCTGTCTCTCATGAATAAATAAATAAAATCTTTTAAAAAAAATAACAGAATTGTGTTTATGTTTAGCTCCAAACTCTGACATGTAATGATATGTATGTATAAATTGTATGACAGTGATATGTATTCAGATCTCATGTTGGTATTGGAAATATGTATTTTAAGGCTCAATATTCAAAAGGGTGTGAAAAATACAAATTTTGTTCCATAAACCTTCAAAGACCATAAGTAAAGATTGGGTTTTAAAAATTAGGGATCCCTGGGTGGCGCAGCGGTTTGGCGCCTGCCTTTGGCCCAGGGCGCGATCCTGGAGACCCGGGATCGAATCCCACGTCGGGCTCCCGGTGCATGGAGACTGCTTCTCCCTCTGCCTGTGTCTCTGCCTCTCTCTCTCTCTCTCTGTGTGTGACTATCATAAATAAATTAAAAAAAAAATAGCAATAGACTGCAGTAATAGAAATTATCTCCAATTTCTCAATGCAAGAAGACAAGGTCTCTTTTGAAATACCTTAGTTTGGTGTTTCTTCCCTGGCTGTATGTAGGATTTCTTGTTTCCTCGTGCCATGAGTTTTCTCCGTAGGACAGTATGCAATATGCATAGCGTTTCTGTGCTCCCCGGGGGCTGACTGAGAGACAAGCTTAATCCATTGGAAACGCCCAAACCACTCATACAGTTTTTTCTTCTTGGTTTGAAGTGGTGTTGTCTACTCTTGTTCTGGTGATCAAGTTTTCCATGAAGCAGTAGTCTTAAAATGACATGGGCCTCAGATTTGACTTTTGTGCTTGGCCCGGTGGCTTAGAAGTGAGATGATAATGGAATTTATTTTGTAAATATCTTTTTGAATTTAAACTTTCCCCAGGCCAGGAGCGGTTGACCCATAAAACAAACTGAAAGCTGTGTTTATAAAAATCCATGTTACATGTTTCCGAGTCTGACATATGAATAAAACATAACTTTCATAACAGTAATATGTATTTAGATTTAATGTGGCATTGAAAAATATAAATTTTGTGTGTGAAAAATATAAATTTTAAGTTTTCAGAAACAGTAAAGATTTTGAAGATTACCAATAGAATGTAGCTATAAAATAGAACATTTTCCTCAAAGAAACAAATCAAGATGTTACTGATTACCTTTCTATGATAATTTTTAAAAATAATACGTCTATATTTTTAAATGGTTGATTATGGGAATAATTATGTAATTGTAAGAAAAATTCCAAATTGTGTTCTTTCAATTCTCTGAGATGCTAAAATGTAAAATAAAATAATAGGTCTTCAGAATGGTATATGCATCTTAACTACTGAGATTTTTCTAGATAAATACAGATAGCAATATAGCTATATAGTATGTTAAGAATTTTATCATTAGAGTTTGATATTATAAAGGATCACTGTTCAGAAGTTGAATTATATCTGATATTTGAGAGAGGTCACAGATCTTAAAGTATTGTTAGGTAACGGAAGATACTACTAAGATGAAGTAGTATATTTGAAAGTGCTTTGTAAACATGATATACTATACAGACACACCTCAGGGTCTTATATAGTTATTGGGACAATAATTTACTACTCCTGTCAGCAGGAGAAAGAAGTTGTGTAGAAATTGTTACAGTGTTTACCCTGGACTGCAGGTCATGAAAGGGAGACTCTGACACTCTAAAATGAAGCGCAAATATTGTACACCTGTACATGGGCATACACTGCTCAGGCAAGGATGCAGAGTATCCATCAGATTAAGAACCATGATTCATAGATATTATCTCTTTCTTAAAAATTGAAGGTGAGCATGTATTTCCTTAAACTAGATATTCTGGCATCAGAGAATTTTATATCTATATGACATTTTGCAGTTTGAAAAGGAATTTTTACTTTGGTTACTATCTTTGATCTTCAGAGTAGTATCCTTCTATTTTATAGATGAGGAGGTTAGATAATTTGAGTGACTTGACAACTTTACATGATACCGTTTGTGACAAAACCAGAACATGATACTCTTCTGCTAACCCTGAGGCGTTTGCTTTTCTCTTGTTACCAGTTACAGGCATTCTGTTGATAAAACATTTCTAGAGTATTTGCAAAATGAGGTATGACATTTTGATTTCTTTTTTTTTAGTACCTTTTTTTTTAAATTTTTATTTATTTATGATAGTCACACAGAGAGAGAGAGAGAGAGAGAGAGAGAGCGAGAGAGGCAGAGAAATAGGCAGAGGGAGAAGCAGGCTCCATGCACCGGGAGCCCGACGTGGGATTCGATCCCGGGTCTCCAGGATCGCGCCCTGGGCCAAAGGCAGGCGCCAAACCGCTGCGCCACCCAGGGATCCCTTTAGTACCTTTTAAAGTCAATTTTAGTTTCTGCCAGATACTAAGTCAACTTATGTTCCTTAATTAGTTTATATTGATTTTGCCATAGAGAATTTTTGTTTCAGTCTGGACTAGATAGGGTAGTCTTCAAACATACTGTACTTCCTGTGATAATGCATTTAACTTGGCACAAAATTCCCAATTATTGGATTTTATTAGAAGACAGCAAGATATGCATAAAATTTCACACTATTAATCCTTTGTTCAGAGCTTCTGTTACCTTGAAAAAAAATTTCTAGTAAGTTTTTGGATTGGTTAGTAAAGGAAAATTAGAATAAAGGTGTTTTGAAATGATTGCACATTATACATTTAAAGGTAAAACATTAAATACATTTGCCTGATTTCTTTTTAGAATGTTGTAATCTTTAAGTGCTAGTATTTTGTGGAAACATACCACAGGCATTTCTGTAGGAACTTTTACTAACGTGTGGGCTTTGCAAATGAATCCAAATTTAGCATGAGAACATCTGCAATTCTTTCTTTCATTCAGCTATCATTTATATGCCAAGCATTTTGCTGGAAATTCAGTGATGAATAAGGCATGGACCCATCCTCTGGAAGTTAGAGCCTAGTTGATGAGGGCAGACAGTGAACCTTTATACCACGTGACAAGTGAAATGCTACCTGTTTAAAAGTCTGCTGCACAATTTTTGTTTAACAAGAAATTTTATCTCTCCAGAATTCTTACAACGTGATACCATTGGTAAACATAAAAGGCCAACCTTTGTTTTCACTTAGTATTGTTTAAAATTAGAGTCTTTTTCCAAATCACCATAAATCCTGCATTTTAGTTTTTAAGGTATCAGTTCAAACTTTCTGAAGCCATAGGTTTAGCTAGTTTGACTGATATTGCACTGTATCACTTTTGTTTATACTCTGTGTCATGAAGCAAAGGGTTTGAGGTAATATGGTATTACTTAACATATATGGCAGTTTAAAGAACATGTAGATTTGTTAGATTTTTTTAAAAAAAATTTTATTATATAAACTACATATAATAAAAATGAAATTCTAAAGTAGATAATTTAGTGACTTTTGAGAAATATGTATAATTGTAACCAGTGTCACGATCAAGATATAGAGCATTTTTGTCTTGCCAAAACTTTTCTATACCCCTTTTAGTGGTCTTCTTCTCTTCCACCACTTCCTTCTTTTCCTTCTTCCTCCCTCACCTCTATTATTCAGGACAACTGCTGATCTCTAGTTTTGCCTTTTGTAGAATTTCAATGTAAATTGAATCATCTGACTTGTTTTTTGTGCATGTATTGATAGTTCTTCATTATTGGATAGTATTCAGTTGTCACAATTTGTTTATTCATTCACTTGGTATTAATGGATATTTGGATTGTTTCCAGTTTTAAATGGAACTTATTTATGAATAAAGTTACTATGAACATTCATATGTATTTTTTTTTAATTTGAGGCACACCAATCAAGGCATTTATATTTTTAAAATTTTTTTTCAAGTGTAGTTAACATACAATGTTATATTGGTTTCGGATGTGCAATAAATGATACAACAATTCTATACATTTCTCAGTGCTCATCAAGATAAGTATACTCTTAATCTCCTTTATGTATTTCACCCGTCTTCTCACCAGCCTCCTTTCTGGCAACCACCACTTTGTTCTCTATATTTAAAAGTCTGGTTTTTGTTTCTCTTTTATTTGTTCCTTTGTTTTGCTTCTTAAGTTCCATATGAGTAAAATTCTTTATGAGTGAAATCATTCAGTATTTGTCTTCCTCAGTCTAACTAGTTTCATTTAGCATTATACCCCTTATGTCCATCTATATTTTTTGCAGATGGCAAGATTTCATTCTTTTTTATGGCTGAGTAATACTCCATTGTGCATATATATGACACCTTCTCTATCCATCTGTTTATCGATGGATGCTTGGATTCATTTCATATCTTGACTATTGTAAATAATGCTACAACAAACAGGGATGCATATTATATCGTTTTGAATTAGTGCTTTTGTTTTCTTTGGGTAAATACCCAGTAGTGGAATTACTGGGTCATATGGTAATTCTATTTTTAATGTTTTAAGAAAACTTCATACTGTTTTCCACAGTGGCTATATCAGCTTGTATTCCCACCAACAGTGCATGAAGGTTCCTCTTTCTCTATATATCCTTACCAATACTTATTTCTTTTTTTTTAATTAATTAATTTTTTATTTCTTGTCTTTTGAATCTAGTCATTCTGACTGATATAAAGTGATAACCTGATTGTAGTTTGGTATGCATTCCCCCTGATTAATGACATTGAGCATCTTTTCATGTGTCTGTTGGCCATCTGAATGTCTTCTTTGGAAAAATATCTGTTCATGTCTTCTATCCTTTCTTGATTGGATTATTTGGGTTTTTTTTTTTTTGGTGTTGAGTTGAATGAGCTCTTTATATATTTTGGATAAAAATCTTCAGATATATCATTTGCAGATATCATCTCCCATTCATTAGGTTGACCTTTTATTTTGTTGCCTATTTCCTCCACTGTGTCATCCCAATAGTTTAATTTTGCTTTTGTTTCCCTTGCCTTAAGACACATATCTAGAAAAAATTTGTTAAATCTGATGTCAAAGAAATTATTGTCTGTAGTTTCTTTCAAGAGTTTTAGAGTTTCAGGCTTCACATGTAGGCCCTTAATCCTGTTACATATAGTGTAAAAAAGTGGCACAGTTTCATTCTCTTTCATGTAGCTGTCTAGTTTTCTCAGCACTGTATACTGAAGGGACTTTTTTCTCACTGTATGTTCTTGCCTCCGTTGTCATAGATTAATAGATCATATAAGCATGTGTTTATTTCTGTACTCTATTCTGTTACATTGATCTGTGTACCTGATTTTGTTCCAGTACCATCCTGTTTTGATTGCTACAGCTTGCTCTATTTGGAGTCTTTTGTGGTTCCATTTAGTATTATCTGTTCTAGTTCTATGAAAAATGTTATTGGTATTTTGATAAGGATTTTAAGTATAACTCTTTGGTGGATGTATCTTTTCATTTATCTTGGGCAAATACCCAAGAATGAGATATCTGAGTTCTATGATGAATGAATGTTTGACCTTATAAGAAGCTGCTGTTTCAGTTGTTTTCTGAAGTAGTTATATCATTTAACATTCTCACCAGTAGTGTCTGAGAGTTCTCATTGCTCCTAATTCCCACCAAGTCTTGGTATTAAAAGTCTTTTCAATTTTATTTTTTATTTTTATTTAAGATTTTATTTATTCATGAGAGATAGAGAGAGAGAAGAGAGAGAGAGGCAGAGACACAGGCAGAGGGAGAAGCAGGCTCCATGCAGGGAGCCTGATGTGGGACTCGATCCCAGGACTCCAGGTCACGCCCTGGGCCGAAGGCAGACACTCAACCACTGAGCCACCCAGGGGTCCCAGTCTTTTCAATGTTAAACATTCTAGGGGTATGCTTGTGGTATATCACTGTAGTTTTTAATTGCATTTTCCTAATGACTAATAATATTGAGCATCATTTCAAATGCTTACTTGCCATTTGCATACCTTTTTCAGTGAAGTGACTGTTTAAATTAAAAAAAAATTCAGTCTGGGGATTGCAATGCCATATTTAAAGTGACTTTCAAAGAGCATAATTTTTTTCTAAGATTTTATTTATTTATTTATTTATTTATTTATTTATTTATTTATTTATTTATAAGAGGCACAGAGAGAAGGCAGAGACATGGGCAGAGGGAGAAGCAGACTCCCTGCAGGGAGCCTGTGTGGGACTCGATCCCTGAACTCGATCTCTGAACTCCAGGATCACGCCGGAGCTGAAGGCAGATGCTGGGCCACCCAGGTGTCCCTCAAGGAACAGAATTTTTTATTGTAAAGAAGCCCAATTTATCCTTTAAAATTTTTTTTTTGATCAGAAAGATATTCTGCAAGTTTTCTATAAGTTTTACAGTTTTAGCTTTTATATTTGGATCTATAATTCATTTCAAGTTGATTTTTCTTTGTATTTGGGCTGAGGTCATTCTTTTCCATCTGAATATCTAATTGTTCCAGCACCATTTGTTAAAAGCTTATTCCCTCACTAAAAGTACATTAGCACCTTTATCAAAAATCAAATGACTTTTTAGGTATGCATCTATTTCTGGACTCTCTGTTCCACTGACCGATATCTCTTTAGGCCAGTATAATGCTACTTTGATTAATATATGTATTTTTTTATAGTAAGTCTGAAAATTAGTTAGCCTTCCAACTTTGAATACAACTAGTAAGCACAGACATGCTTGATTCCCATCTTAGGGTAAAACCATTTAGTCTTTCACTATTGAGTGTAATATTAGCTGTAGATTTTTCATAAACTGTCATCTCTTCTACTCTCAGAGCAAGTAATTTCCAAATTCTAGACAGATTAATGCAATTGGAAGATGTATTTGGAAGACTCTTTAGAGGGAATTTCAGGATTTGTCTCTTCATTATCAAGAACTAAATCGAAGGTTACCAGTAGATATCTTACAACTTTCCAAATCTTATCTGAACAAGAATTTTCATCTGGCTTTCCCTAGAGAGCCCATGATTAGTACCAACAATATATTTTCTTAATTCACTTTTCCAAATGTGAAGGTCATGAAGGAAAATATGCACTCCTCTCTTAATGAGTACTTTTTGAACCCTTGAATAGTTTTGCTTCTGGATCTGAGGTGATATGATTCCAAGGCATCTGTTGGCAATATATAACATTTTCTTGAATATGATTAAGGGAGTAAGGTGACAGTGATGCACCATTGGTGTTGGGCAGTGGTCATGCCTGAGGAATGGCTGACCTTGGAATAGGCTGCTCATCTCGTTTTTCAGGATAAAAGTCTATAGATGAGCCTCAGGACTTGTTCCCTTTCCAGGATGATTAGAGCCATTAAAAAAAAAAAAAGCAGTGCTAAACAGAGATAGTTTGGTTTCTGTTTTTTGTTTGTTCGATTGGTTTAACTTCAAGGTTGAGTTGTGGTTCCATTTTTCATGGAGGATTAACCCTGTCATCGTAGGGTAAAGTGTAATTCTGATTTCCTTCCTCCACACCCTTTAAAAAACAGACTTTTAAGTCTCCTCTCAAAGCATTAGAGGATGATTACTATAAGAAGGAATGTTGTCCTTTGGCTTTGTGCAGGGGGATGTACATCACAGAACCAGAAAAACTAATGAACAGGTAAGTCAGATGGAGGTGACTTGACTGGGCTATTCAGTGACTTACTATTGGACTCTGTAGACTTTACACACCAGGGAGCCCTGAGGTTCACTGATAAATGACTTTGCTTCTACTCTCCTTGAAATACACTGATAATAATTGATTTGACTTTGTTTTATTCTTATTTCAAAACCCTGGTTGAGAAGAGTTCTAGAAACAAGGCCTGTGAATTGGTGTATGGGAAATAGACTATATAGGTAAATACTATTGAAAATGAGATTTCACACTTAATGGAGCTGGCAAATTTATGGTGGTAATCTTCTAAAAGTAAGCTAAGGGAATTTAACACTGGATGATGGGTAGAAGAGAGCCAACTTCTGATTGAAGATTACCTTGGGGAAAACCTAAGGTATACAGCCTTGGTCCTCAGTGATGTTCCCGACAGCTGCCTTAACAGTTTTGGATTTGTGTTTCTGCAGAATAGCACAAATCATTTCAGTCTTCTTAGAGTAGATTGGCTAATGATTGGATGATGCCCCAGGGGAATAGGGTAGCCATATATAACAGGGAAGCCCTATATAAAATGAAAATTTTATCAGTTTTTTTTTTTATGTAAAGGCTTTTAAAACTGAAATTAGAGTTTCAAGCTTTTTTTAAATTAAAATAAATGTTTTCTCTGACTTTTGATAATATTTTCAGATGTCTTTATAAGTTTATGTGAGAACTTTGTCTCTAACTTATGTATTCACAGCAAGCCCCTAATGGGATGTTAAATAAGAACTTTTGTAGCAATATAAAGCCTTATTAAAATGTCTGGAGGAATCTTTTACTTTGAAGTCTATAGATTGTGCTTTTGATCTTCTTTTACTGTAAAGAATACTTGGACCTGTGAGTTTTACTTTACACCATTCTGCACGTTTGGCACATGAACAGTATGTGTGCATGTGTAAGGGTGTGTCCTGCTGCAAATGCTACTTTTTCAGATGTGTCTGGCTAACAAAATAATTGCAGCCCATAATTTATGTATATAAGGGTAAAATTTGGATTCCTAGGATCTCAAACTCATTTTCTGGTATCATAAACGTTTTTACATATAATTCTACAACTGTCAGCATGGAAGGCAGATTTTATTAGTGTTTGGGTACATTTACTTTACTAAAGCATTTTAGCATGTTATCTTTATATAAAAAATAAATTTTTTAAAGAGACTAGTTTAAATTAAATTGTTCCCTACTCATGGGAGCTTTTGAACAGAATTTAGAGAAGACAAATCCTGAAAAGTATAGCACACTGGGTACCTAAAACTGACTGGTGTCATCTTGGCAGGTCAGTGTCTCACAGTATCAGTTTCATTACCAATAAAAATAAGGGGCTGGAATAGATCATCTGTAAAATCTGACACAGTGATAAAGTTTTCATTTGGTGGTTATTTTATTGCATTATTTTTCCATTTAGTAGTAGATAGAACCCCAGAAATTGATACATACACATACTACCAAATTGTGGATACTCTTATTAGATTTCATTAACAATACCATAATATCTAAGGCTTTCCCCCATTTCTGGGCCATAGAAACAATTGTGCAATAAGCACAATAATATTTTATAAGGATTATTTTAGTTTGCTGTAGTTCAAGTCTTTGTATAGTATTTGTTTTATGTTAACAGTAGTAGGCTATTATAACAGAATTGTATATTTGTCCTACCTTATGTATTTTTTTCAAGTTTAATCACCAGTATGTAATTATTCACAGCATTTTCAATAATACCACCTCTGATAAATTTTACTTGTTAATTATAAAATACACAGGAAAATGCTTATAGTATCTATGTACATTTTAAAACAATAATAGTAATCAACATCATTGTATTCACTACCAAGCATAAGAAAAATAATAATTTCTGTAGCTCCTTTGTTGCTCCTTCCTCTTTCAGAAGACATCCCCTACTCCCAGACTACTCCATCCCGTACACTTTTGAGGTTAATCATTACATTGCCTTTCTTTATAGTCTTAACATGTATGTATCCCTGAGTGAATTATTGGTTAGTCACCTGTTTTTGAACTTTGTATTCATAGGAAAGAATTGTATATATTCTTCACATTAACTTTACTTATTTTTCTCCTGAAATATTTTTTTCCAAAGAGAGTATAATGTTAAAGATTTGTGCGTAATATAAGAATTTCTCTGTTACTACCAGATAATAAGAATTTCACAGCAAAATCATTATCTAGAAAGCTGCAGTTCCAGTGTCAGAGGGAATTGAGTGCAAGTCCCATGAATGAAGGAATCAAAGATTTCATTGTGGAAATTAGAAGCAGATGCTTCTAAGTTGGAGGATTTTCCCTGAGAACAGCACTTTTTGTTGGCGATGTCATGCTAGAAATTCATCTTGGTTGAAAGGAATTTTTGTGCCTGGTTGCTAAACCTGATATGACTTTTGAATATAGATGGCTATGAAAAAAATAAAGTTTCTCTGGTTTAAAATTCATGAATTTTACCATTGCCTTTGTTCTTGTTGGTTCCCTATTTAGCATCTCCCCTCATCTCCCAGCTTCCCAAAGGTACTCAGATTTTTGTTTTGATGCCCATGTACTTCAGGGGAAGTTGATCCTACCTCTAGCTCTAGAGATGGCCCACAGTTGGCCCCATCTAATCTTTATTCTTTGCCCCTGCTGTATGATGGGCGGCTGGTGACTTAAGACATCCAGTTAGGGTGAGTATCATTACTCATGTTTGCTTCCTCATTTTTTTATTTGACCAGAGAGATGCAAACCTTAAAGGGTACCAGGAAGAAACTAGGTTTTGCATGACATCTCAAACTACCACATCAAACTACCCATTCATCCTACTGGTAGCCTTCAAGTTACTTTGGTATTTATAAATTTTCCTTATAGCATTTAACTAATTTACTAAGAGTTGACATTTCTATAGTGTCTACTATGTGCCTATGTCATCTTTTAAAGTAGATGCTGTTACTATTTCCATTTTACAGATAATGGGAGCCGAGATGTAGAGGTGAAATGACTTGTCAAAGGTCACATACCTAGGAAATAGCTGGCTAATAGTCAAACTCAGGCAGTTTGGCTGCAGAGTTCAAGTTTGGGTTGGATATTTTTGGTATTTGCCATTTAATGCCTCCCAACCAATGTATTTTTTAATATATTTGCTTTCACATAAGTTGGCTTAACTTGATACACAGGGAAGCTGTCTTAGAAACTGTATTTTGTTAAAAGACTTGGAAATTAATTTTCTTTCATGTTTGTCTTCTACTTTTAAAGACAAGGAAAAATATGTACTTTTTCCCTGTAATTAACACATAGAGAATATTCAAGAAGCTGTGACCAATACTGACTCCCATTTCTGGAGTGAGATGGGGGAATGCTTCTTCAAAAACATGATTTTAATCTTAATTGCTAGAAAATTCAAATATCTAGTGAATTTATACATAAGTTACTCCTTGCTTCCTACTGTTTGCCTATTATTAGACCCAATTCTACTGCAGACATTAGAGACATGATGCTGATGGATCCCATCCTGGAGGAGATTCCAGTTCTCTGTGGGGAGACAGACTTGCCAACAAGGGCAAGGGTGATAAGAGTGCAAGGGAAATGACCATCAGCTTCCTACCAATGTGGAAGCATGCTTCCCAGACAAGTATCTTGAGTTTCTGGGGGAGAACGAAGATACTTTGTTCTTGTTCTTTTGGAGGTGAATGGATAATAGGCCAGGGAGGATGTCTAGGCAGAGGGAACAGTACAGTCAAAAGCACAGACATATGAGAGAAAGACTTGCTTGGAGAGCTACAATGAAAACAATTGTAGTAAATGTACTGCATGAGTTAGAGAATGCCCACACAGAGGCCGGATGGAACCCAATGGTAAAAGATTGTGCCTTAGAGTTTAGATGTTCTCCTGTGGAAGTGTTGTAGCACGAAAGAGTGTGAGCTGGGATGTGACATGCAGGATTGGATGTGCCATTTAATGAGGTCACCCTGGACTTTTTATGATGAGCATGGGGTGTTGTATGTAAGTGGTAAATCACAAAATTCTACTCTGAAACCAATATTACACTATATGTTAAATAACTAGAATTTAAGTGAACATTTGGAGAGAGAAAAAAATGAGGTCACCTTGGCAGCATGGTTGGGGTGGCCGACTTAAAGAATGAAACAAGACAGAACATTTAGAAATCCAGATGAGAATACAGTGAAGATATATGGTGGCAGAGAAAAGCACTAGAATGATAGGTTAGACAGAAGGAAGGATTTTTTTTATTAAGATTATTTTTTAAATGTATGTATACAACTAAATCGCAACCTTTCGACCACTGGAGATCACTCTGGTTGTCTTTCCTCTCCCCCATCTTCCTTGGGCCTCATGTTGGAAAAGATTGTCTATCAAAATAAGTTGTTTTCATTTTTTAAATCTGGCAGGTAAAACAAAATGTACTATCGGGGGCACCTGGGTGGCTCAGCGGTTGAGCATCTGCCTTTGACCCAGAGCATGCTCCTGGAGTCCCGGGATCAAGTCCCACATAGGGTTCCCTGCATGGAGCCTGCTTCTCTCTCTCTCTCTCTCTCTCTCTCTCTCTCTGTCTCTGTGTGTGTGTGTGTGTTTCTCATGAATTTAAAAAACAAAACAAAAAAAACCACTAAATGTACTATCAAAATAAGCACTTGAAAAATGGTATTAAAATTACTTAAGTGAATGATCTTTTAGTTTTCCTTGAAATATCACCATAGGTAAATATATCAATTTTTAAAAATATATGCCAGTTTTATCAGGGTGTTTGAAATATTTAAAATAATTATAAAGATCTCATTACTTTTTATTTTAATTAAAGTATGGTTGACACAAAGTGGTACATTAGTTTCCAGGTTTACAACATAATACTTTGACAAGTTCCTGTATTATGCTATGCTCACCTATCTGTTATCATAATAATGCTATTACAATATCATTGACTATTCCTTATGCTCTTTTATACCCATGACTTATTCATTCCATAACGAGAAGCCTGTATCTCCCACTCTCCTTCACCCATTTTGCCCATCCCTCCACCCCCCCCCCCTTTAGCAACCATCAATTCTTTGTATTTTTGGATCTGTTTCTGCTTTTTGTTTGTTTTGTTTCTTAGATCCACATACAAGTGAAATTGTACTATAGTATTTGTCTTTCTCTGTGTGACTTATTTCACTTAGCGTAATGCTCTCTAAAAGTCCATCCCTATTTTTGCAAATGGTAAGATTTCAGCCGCCTTTGTGGTTGAGTGATATTCCATTGTATGTATATACACCACATCTTCTTCTTTTTTTTTTTTTTTACACATCTTCTTTATCAATTCATCTATTGATGGGTACTTGGGTTGCTTCCATTTCTTGACTATTGTAAATAATGCTGCAACAAATATAGGGTGCATATCTCTTTTTGAATTAATATTTTTGTTTTTGTTTTTGTTTTTTGTTTTTTTTGGTAAATACCCAGAAGTAGAATTACTGCATCATATGATAATTGTTTTTAATTTTTTTTGAGGAACCTCCATACTGTTTTCAATAGTGGCTGTACCAGTTTGCATTCAATCCACCAATAGTGTGTGAGAATTCCTTTTTCTTCACATCCTTGCATTTTTTATTTATTTCTTGTCTTTTTGATTTTAGCCATGGTAACAAGTGATACCTCATTGTGGTTTTGATTTGTATTTCCCTGACAGTTAGTGATTTTGAGCATCACTGTATACCATCAAGTCCTCTGCATTTTAATTGGGTTGTTTGGGTTTTTTGTTTGTTTCTGGTTTTTTTTTTTGTTTTTTTTTTTTTTGTTGTTGTTGTTGAGTTATATAGGATATTAACCCCTTACTGAATATATCATTTGCAAATACCTTCTCCAATTCTTAGGTTGCCTTTTTGTTTTGTTAATGGTTTCTTTCACTGCGCAAAAACTTTTTATTTTGGTGTGGTCCCAATAGTTTAATTTTGTTTTTGTCTTCCTTGCCTTAGGAGACATCTAGAAAAATGTTGCTAAAGTTAGTGTTGAAGAAATTACTGCCTATGTTTCATTCCAGGAATTTTATAGTTTTAGGCTTCACATTTAAGTATTTAATTTTTGAGGTTTTTTTTTTTTTTTTCTGTAATAGTGTAAGGAAGTGGTCTGGTTTCATTCTTTTGCATGTAGCCATCCAATTTTCCCAGCACCATTTATTAAAAAGACTTTCTCTCATTGTATATTCTTGCCTCCTTTATCATAGATTAGTTGACCATATAAGGCGAATATTTATTTCTGGGTTCTCTTTTCTGTTTTATTGATCTGTGTATCTGTTTTTGGGCTGGTATGGTACATTTTGATTACTGCAGCTTTCTAGTGTATCTTGAAACCTGGGATTGTGATACTTCCTGCTTTGTTCTTCTTTTTTCTAGACTACTTTGGCTATTTGGAACCTTTTGTGGCACCATACAAATTTTAGTATTATTTGTTCTAATTTTGTGAAAAATCTTGTTGGTATTCTGATGATGATTGAATCTATAGATTGCTTTGGGTAGTATGGACATTTTAACAATATTAATTATTACAATCAGTGACCATGGAATATCTTACCATTTGTTTGTGTCTTTAATCTCTTGTTTAATGTTTTATAACTTTTAGAGTTACTCATCTTTCACCTCCTTGGCTAAGTCTATTCCTAGGTATTTTATTATTTTTCATGCAGTTGTAAATGGAATCTTTTTTTTTTAAGTTTTTATTTTAAGCACCCAGTGCTCATTACATGTGCACTCCTTTTTTTTTTTTTTTTTTACATGTGCACTCCTTAATCCCCATCACCACCGATTTCACCCATCCCTCCCCATCTCTCCTCTGGTAACCTTAGTTTGTTCTCTGTAGTTAAGACTCTATTTCTTGGTTTCTCTCTCCCTCTCTTTTTCCTTTTGCTCATTTGTTTTGTTTCTTAAACTTCACATTTCAGTGAAGTGATATGGCATTTGTCTTCCTCTGACTTATAACACTAAGCATTATGCCCTCTAGCTCCATCCCTGTCATTGCAAATGTCAAGATTCCATTCTTTTTATGGTTGAAATATCTGATTGTGTGTGTGTATGTGTGTGTGTATATATACACACTGCATCTTCTTTATCCATTCATCTGTTGATGGACACTTGAGCTGCTTCCATTTCTTGACTATAGTAAATAATGTTGCAACAGAGGGGTGCACGTATCCCTTTGGATTAGTATTTTTATATTTTGGGAGTAGATACCCAGTAATGCTATTACTGGATCATTTAGTATAGTTCTGTTTTTTAACTTCTTGAGGAACCTCCCCATACTTCTTCCAGTTTGCGTTTCCACCAACAATGCAAGAGGGTTCCCCTTTCTCCACATCCTCACCAACACCTGTTATTTCTTGTGTTATTGATTTTAGCCATTCTGACAGGTGTGAGCTGGTATCTTATTGGGTTTTAATTTGCATTTCCCTGAAAACAAGTGATGATGAGCATCTTTTCATCTGTGTTTGCCATCTGAATTGCCATATAGAAGTTCTTTATATAAATACTAACCCTTTATTGGATATGTCTGGAATTGTTTTTTTTTTTGAATTGTTTTCTTAATTTCTCTTTTTGCTACTTCATTATTAGTATATGGAGATGCAACTGATTTCTGTGTATTAATTTTGTATCTTGCAAATTTGCTTAATTCATTTATTCTAATAGTTTTTTGGTCTTTAGAGTATTCTACGTATAGTATCATGTCATCTGTACATAGTGACAGTTTAACTTTTTCCTTAACAATTTGGATGCCTTTTATTTCTTTTTCTAGTCTGATTGTTGTGCCCATTACTTCTTTTATGAACTCCAGGTTGGAAACCATTATAATTGTTGATTAACAGAATTATGCTTATTATTATTCTGTCTAGAGAATAGTCCAGAATATGTCTAGAATCATGCTTTGAAGAAATATATTTTTAATCTCAATTGTGAAAAAAAGTGATGATTTCATTTTCCTTTTTGATACTATTATCATTACCCTGTGCTTGGCCTCTTTAATCAAGTGAATAAAGTGAGTTGCCAAAGCTAGAGAATGTGATTGGTTAATATAGAACAGAACTTTGAAAAATGACACCCTCTACAGGATACTGTTGTGATGTCTCAGTGAGTCTCCTTGGAAGCCTGGTCAGGATACTGAAGGAGATGCCTTATAATTCAGGGGAAAGCTCCGTAGCTTGATTTCTCATCTCTCCGGTCTGTGTTTGCATCATGGGACAGCAACACAGATTCTCTGAGGGGCTCAGGTCTCTCCCTATCTGGGGCCCTTATCTATATGACTTTCACCCTTGTCATTCTTTCTTTCTCCGCACTGCATACAAACCATTTCACCTCCCTCCATGAAATCTTTCCTTAGCAGCTGTACTTCCCTCTGTTCTCAGCCTTTCCACAAATCCATGGACAACCTTTTGACCACACAATTTAGCATTCAACTTGAAATATAATTGTATTACTTCCTGTTATTTCTACTGTGTTAATTTTAACTCTTCAAAAACGTGATAAGGCCTCTAAGGACCAGAATTTAGAAATGATGTGAGACAAAAAGGAGTATACTTTAACGAAGTGCTGGAGGACTCAAGTACCAGTTAACTTATATACTTGCTCATTAACAGAAATTTGTGATTGATTGATTAATTTCTGTTTTTCTTCCTGCCTTGTTGTCTTACTGTCGTTCTTTCTACCTATTTGATTTAGGAGCTTCCTTTAAGTCCTGCTAGTTCTATTCTAAAAACATAGTGAAACAGTAATTTTGGGGAGAATGTGCTCAATAGTGTTTTTTATTGGTGTACTACAGTTCACTAATCCATTCTTATTACTAGACTGTGTAGATTTTTTCCAGTCTTTAATTGATAATAGTTTAGTGAGTACTTATGATCAAAAGTGTGATGTACTTTGATTGAATTATTTCCTTTTTATGCATTCCCCAGAAGTGAGATTACTGGGTCAAAGAGTACAAACATTTGTAGAACTAACCACATCATTTTATTCCTTAGAGTATGATAAGCATTAGTTGGCACCAATTTAAGTCCACTTTAATTGGAAGGTGCTTTGCCATTCCCAGCCCCAAGGTGTATGTAGCAAATCTCATTATTAAATTTATTTTTTTCATTATTAAATTTAGAAGTGAAATAATCTATTAGCTACAAACAAGAGAAAAACACTTTCTTTTAGAAGTCAAGATAAGATTAATAACAGAATGATTGGTTATAACCACCACATACTACCAAAAAGCAGTTCTTCCACTTATTTTCAATAATAGGACATCAATAATGTTACTTGGTAGTAAAGAGTAGCGAATTTAATAATCTTCACAAAAATTAAATTTTAGAGGTGAGAAAAATGGACACAAAGAAGTAAAGAACCTTGCCCAAGGGCACCCAGGTTTCAAGCATTTCACCTGGGATCAGCTGATCAGCACAGTGGTTGCTGACGTTGAGGTGACTGTGGAAATTTCTTAAAATAAGATAATGAAGTGTGCTGCATCAGTTGACTCTTCCTTTCATGAACGATTTCTCTGTCTCAAATGATGCTGTTTGATAGCATTTTACCTGCAATAGAACTTCTTTCAAAAATGACGTCAATACTCAAACCCTTCTGCTGCTTTAAATCTAGTAAGCTTATGTTACATTCTAAATACTTTGTTGTGATTTCCACAGTCTTCACAGCATCTTCACCAGGAGTAGATTCCATTTCAAGAAGTCACTTTCTTTGTTCATCTGTTAAGAGAAGCAACTCCTCATTCATTATTCAGGTTTTACCCCAAGATTGCAGCAGTTCAGTCCCATCTTCAGGCTCTACTTCTAATTCTAGTTCTCTGTTTCCACCACATCCACAGTTACTTCTTCCACTGAAATCTTGAACACCTCAAACTCATCCATGAGGATTGGAATCAGCCTCTTCAAATTCCTGCTCATGCTGATATTTTGACCTTTTGACCCATGAATTAATGATGTTCTTAATGGCCTAAATTTAGAATGGTGACTCTTTTCTAGATTTTCAATGGACTGCCCACGTCCATTTGAAGAATTGCTACCCATGACATCTATAGCCTTATGGAAATTATTTCTAGAATTATAAAACTAGGAAGTCAGAAATGACTCCTTGATCCATGGGCTTCAGAAAGGATGTTGTGTTAGGAGGCTTGAGAACATTAATCTCAGTGTACGTCTCCATTAGAACTCTTAGGTGACCAGGTGCATAGTCAATGAGCAGTAATATTTTGAAAGGAACCTTTTCCTGAGTAGTAGGTCTCAATAGTGGGCTTAAGATATTCAATAAACTGTTCAATAAACAGATGGGCTGTCATTCAGGCTTTGTTGTTCCATTTATAGAGTATAGGCAGAGAAGAGTTAGCATTATTCTTAAGAGTCCTAGGATTCTCAGAATGGTAAATGAGTATTAGTGTCAGCTTAAAGTCACCAGCTGCATTAGCCCCTAGCTAATGAGAGTCAGCCTTGTCCTTTAAAGCTTTGAAGCCAGGAGTTGACTTCTCTCTAGCTATAAAAGTCCTAGATGGTATCTTCTGACAGAAGGCTGTTTAGCTACATTGAAAATCTGTTTTTTAAGGATAGCCACCTTCATTTATTATCTGAGCTACATCTTCTAGATAACTTGCTACAGCTTCTACATCGGCATATGCAACTTCACATTGCACTTTTATGTTATGGAGATGGGTTCTTTCTTTAAACTTCATGAACCAACCTCTGCTAGCTTCATATGTTTCTTCTGCAGCTTCCTCACTCTTTTAGCCTTTCTAGAATTGAAGAGAGTTAGGGCCTTGCTTTGGATACTCTTTGGCTGAAGAGAATGTTGTGGCTGGTTTGATCTCTCCAGGTCACTAAATAAAGGTGTTTTGCTTTTTTATCGTTTGTGTGTTCACTGAAATAGCACTTTTCCTTCAAGAACTTTTTCTTTGCATTTCTTTGCATTTGGCTAACTGGTGTAAAAGACCTAGCTTTCAGCCTGTCTCGGCTTTTGACATGCCTTCTTTACTAAGCTTAATCATTTCTAGCTTTTGATTTAAAGTAGGAGACATCCAACTCTTCCTTTCACATGAATGCTTAGAGACCTTTGTAGGGTTATTAATTGTTCTTATTCCAGTTTTATCGTTTTGCAGGGAATAGGGAGGATAGGGAGACAGGGAATAGCTTGTTGGTGTAGCAGAGCATCCACATTTATTAAGTTCACCATCTTACATAGGTATCCCAAAACAATTATAGTAGTAACATTAAAGATCACTGATCACAAATCACCATTACAAATATAATAATAATGAAAAAGTTGAAATACTGTGAGAATTACCAAAGTGTGATACAGAGACACAAAGTTAGCAAATGCTGTTGGAAAAATGTTACCAACAGGCTTTCCACAAACCTGAAATTTGTAAAAAAAAAAAAAAAAATAACCCCTCACCCACCACGTATAATATCTGTGAAGTGCAATAAAGCAAAGTGCAATAAAACAAAGATACAGATATGCCTTTATTTAAAAAAAAAAGCCATAAGGTAAAAAGTAATGAGTTTAAGGAAACTTGTTCTCAATAGTTGGCTCTTAACAATGGGTGACCTTGCCCCAAGTGGCATTTGACAATCTGCAAAGAAATTTTGGGTTGTCACAACTGGGAGGTGGGGGAATTCTCCTGCCACCTAGTGAGTAAAGGCCAGGAATGCTACTAAATATCCCCTAATGCACAGGATGTTCCACATCACAAAGGATATTAGACCCATGATGTCAATAATGCCAAGGTTAAGAAACCTTGTGGTAGGATCTTCCTTGTCCAAAGACGTGTGTAGTAAGTGAAACCCACACTAAATGAGCAAATACTATGTGCCTATCATTAGAGATTAAAAGAAATTGAGTAGGGGAAATAGACAAGAAACATAACTGTAAGCTACTGAACTATTAATGAGAGATAATGCTTTGAAATAACAAAGAGTATTTGCACAAATGAGTTATCCATGAGGCAGAACTTCTAACTGAATAGGAGTTAGTCACAGGGCAAGCCCAGATTTAAGCAAAGGGGAAATAGATCCCATCTCTTAATGGGAAGCATGGCAAAGAGTTTACAGTTTTCTTTAATATAGCATAAGTGCTTAACAAAAGCACCTGGCACATAATACATATGTACTGTTAGCTACAATTAGTACTTTTTTTTTATAATTAGTACTTTTATTCTGCCTTTTCTGAACAGTAGGTGAACCTTGGCCTTTGCTGTTCCCTCTATTTGGAAAACTCTTCCCTGGGATGGATGGAAGGATGGATGAATGTAAGGGGGAGGGAGGGAAGGAAGGAAATGACATCCCTCTCTTAATTCTGTTATAAGCTCAAACATCAACTTATAAGAGATGTTTATAATTATGTGGGTTTAAAATTCAAGTGGGGGAGTCTTATATCTTACTGTATTTTATTTGTGAGTTAGATATTAATAAAGATGACAGGATGGGATTTGATCATTATTAAGGTTGTTTCATTGTTGTCTGGAATATATGATAACACAGCATGGTGTGTTCTTCATAAATACTGTTCTAAAAGCAATAATCTATCCTAAGATCACTGGACAGAAAAGGGCCTGCCTTGGAGTAGGAAGTATGCTCTCCTGGGACTCAGTTTGGACTTAGCTAAGGACTCAGAGGCTAATTTCCATGATTCAAATTGGTATAAATTTAGTCTGATTCTTTTCCCCAGGACTGTCCAGTGTAAGATTACATTTTATACTGAAGCATATTAGAGATATAGACATTTGCCTTTTTACTGGAACCTTTTAATCAGCTTTCATGTAATCCTGGGTGCATTAAAACTTAATCTCATCTCTCTTTTGGGACTTTATTAGTTTGCCATCCTCAAAGCAGAAGAAGCAGCAATGGTGCAGCACTGCTTCTGAAAGACTCTGCTTTTTTATGAAATTCTCTTGAATAATCCTCCTCCAATCTTTTTTTTTTTACTGCATTAGTTGAATCATAAAATAACTAAAAATTGTACTCAAATGAAATTTGAAAATTATCTTAATGAAGCTCTGGAAACTCAAACCTCAGAAGATATTTTTTCCTTAGTTTATTTTTTAAATCCTAGAAAGTAGGTCAGTAGAAATACATTCCTTTAATTAGTTTAATTAGGAATGGACAATTATAGGAGTAACTCAATTTGAAGTGTAGAATTTAAATAATAAGAATTATGCTGGGATTAATATCATTCAAGGTTTTGAATTTAAATAAGATGCATTTAATCATAGTTGATAATTTCTTCTTGAAAAGATTTTAATAGAGAGGAGGCCTAAGTGTTGGAATAGATCAATATGTAGGAAAAAATCTACCATTAGTGATTTGACAAGGAGAGACACTTGGGTGGTTCAGCGGTTGAGCGTCTGCCTTCAGTCCAGGACGTGATCCTGGAGTCCCGGGTTCCCCGTGGGGAGCCTACTCTTCCCACTGCCTATGTCCCTGCCTCTCTCTCTCTAAATTTCAAATCTAAAATAAATGAATGAATGAATGAATGAATGAATGATTTTACAAGGAAATTGTTTTAGAACCATACTTCTCATTGGTATGTTTAAGAATTTTATTCTACAGGACCTTAATAGATAGGACTTACATGAGAGGGAAAGTATTCAGTGACCAAGTAAATTTGAGAAATATTAAGTTAAACAAATTTAAGAAATTGTCTGCAGGACTCCTCAGAGCCTTTAATATTGACAACTTTTTTCCAGTTACAGTGACAATGTCTCTTACATATGTTGCTTATTCCCCATTCTATACTTCATTGTTTCTCCAGTTTATACTATGAAGGTATTACAACCAGCTGTCTACTCAGTACCTTCCTTGTGTTAATTCAAATGTGGTTTTTATACACGACTATATGTCAGAAATACCTGGGAACTTTTTTAAAAGGTTAAGATTCCTGAGTCTTGACTTGGAAGATTCTGAGTGAGTAGAAATGTCACTGTGCTCAGGATTCTGTACTTATTATAGACACCCAGGTGATTCTGAGGCAGCCAACACCAGTCTTCCAATTGGTGCTTTGGAACTGTTGAACTAAAAGTGGATTGGATTTGGGGTGCACTTCGTTGTGTTTA
Organism: Nyctereutes procyonoides; assembly: GCF_905146905.1. NCBI lineage: Eukaryota > Metazoa > Chordata > Mammalia > Carnivora > Canidae > Nyctereutes > Nyctereutes procyonoides. The sequence goes on along the minus strand of NW_026575139.1, from coordinate 44,707,998 downwards.
TAGAACACATGGGTAAATCATCCCATACTGGAAATAAACTGCAGTGCTGACCTTCACTGATGCTATGGGGTGATGTGCTAGCTATAACCTAGTGTGAAACAATTGCTATGATCCTTTAAGAAAGGCAAAATACTTCTAAGGGGACTTTTGGTCACCTTACTAATAAAGAAATACTGAATATAAGATTACCATTTGTTTTTACTTAGTTTGAGTAGCTCCCTTATGGATGGTATTTTATTCATAGTTTAAAAAGAAATACTAGTTTATATTTACTCTTAGCGCCATGTAAGATTATATTCCCTCCCATCTTCCTGTTGATAACAGATGGATATTTAACTGTAAGCAAATAGACCAGATTATATCTCATTTATGCTTTGATTTATGTAAGCACTGACTGGACTGTAGCCTTTCTATTAAAACTGTGTGGTTATACTGTCTGCCTGGTTAAACAATTTTGTATTTCTGGAAATTCTTTTCTGCTCCAACAAATATAGGTAGAAAGAAGCAATATAAATACTACTGGAGAAAAATAATTACTGTTGGTTTGAGAGGCAACCAGTCTTAATATACTTGGTTGAATAGTGTTATATTAGCAATAATATATGAAATAGTAGACACACTCATTTAAAAGTAGAAAATTGTTTTAAATTGTTTTAAAATTATTCTGCAAAGTTTTGCTAACACAGTAAGACATGAAACACAGAAAGGGTGTGAATATTGAAGATTGGAGATAAAATCTTCATTACTTGCAAACAATTGTATTCATTGAAAACCTGAGAGAAGTTTAAAAATATGTTTAATAAATTGATTAGATATCCCCCAAATCCACAGTTTTTTTGTATACAAACATGGTTTGAGATATACAGTTTTGTTATTTCTGTGTGTTAATTGGTGAAAAACATAGAAGTATTGTTTGCATTGTCAGGTTAAAGGATCAGGAGAGAGAGCAGTACCATAAAAATTCAGGGAGAAAAAAGGTGTAAGGAGGGCTTAACCTTGGTAAGTAAGAGAGATCATTTGAAGTGAATCCTAGAGATTCTGCTGATGGTCTAGAGATCACTGGCTTCCTTTGGTAAAGCCACTTTAGTGATGTGAAGAAGTAAAAGCCAGACCACAGTGGTTGAAGAAGGAATGTAATAGAAGAGCCAAGACATTTATTTGAGTTTGTAATGGAAAAAAAGGAGTGATTGACAATTTTGTTGTTGCTGCTGTTTTGTCATTTTGTTTATTTATGGAACTCTTGATTATCTCCCACGTGAGATTGGAAACTTCTCAGAGGCAGGCTCTCTGTTTCTGTGGGCCCTGCAGTGCATAGTACTGCCTTGAATATATGAGGCGCTCAGTGGCTTTATGTTTAATTCATGGCTGTGAATGAAAGTTTTAAAACAGTTGATAGTGGGCAAAATACAGAATAAATTTCAGTGAGTTCTCGTGTATTAAATTCGGCAACCCTACCTTTGAGACGTGCTGTCCCTGTGCCAACAAGAGCAGTTGCACTGCTCATCTCTCTGTCTCTCTCCTCACCAATCTTGCTGCCTTTATTTATGGCTGGTGTTTGGGCTTTTTTTTACAGCTATGAAACCTACGTAGTGGAACATCATGCTGCTTCTCCTGTAGGGCGTGTGATGAGGAGCAGAGTTTGGCTTTGGAGTGCTCGGAATCAGAGGAATTGCCGAGGACTCGGAGCCCAGCCCTGACCACTAGAGAGCCCACAACACAATGAACAAATTGAACTTCCATAACAACAGAGTCATGCAAGACCGCCGGAGTGTGTGTATTTTCCTTCCCAATGATGAATCTCTGAACATCATCATAAATGTAAGTGGATCCAACTTTAGAAATAGTTGAATATTCTATTCACACCAGTGACCACATTCAAGTTACTACCGGTGAAGGGTGAAAACATTACAGAATGAAATCATTAATAATATAGCAGAATTGGGGTGTTAAAGTTGTCTACACAGGTATAAACTTTGAATTATGGCTTAAGTGCAACTGCCTTCAACATTCTTTCACCTGAGGGTAAAATTACAGAATTTTGGTTACTATATTATAGAAAAATAACACCTTGCTATTTTAAAATGTTTTACTGACATATAAATTTTTGTTAATACATAATATGAATTTGCTTTTTAAGTGCTTTAGAGTTGTCACACATGTGAAATAGTAATAACTGCTGGCTTCTTAATATGCATTTTGATCATTAATAGTAGCTTAAATCCAGTGAATTTCAAGAATAGGCCATGCACTTGAGAGCTCTAAGATGTGGCTTACGGTTCTTGAGTCAGAGTTAATTAACCCTCTTAGTTAACTTGGTCATTGAGGAATATGCTACTATTTTTCTTAATTTCTAAAATTAAGTTATAATTTGCATACAGCAAGGTATAGGAGTCTTAAGTGTGCACCTCAGAGAATTTTTAATTGTGTACACCCATGTAATCATCATCCAGCTTGAGATATGATAGAGTTTCAGCACCCTGGAAAAATATGTTGTGACTCCTTCTAGACAGTAATATCCACCCAAAGGGTAATAACTATTTTCTCCATAGAGTAATTTTTTTCCCAACTTCATGCAGCTAAAATTATGTGGTGTGTTCTCTTTTGTATCTGGCTTCTTTTAAATAACATTTAGCCTGTGAAATTCATTTATGTGTATGTGCATATGTATACATTTCTGGGGTTTATTCAAGAGTAGAGTTATGAATCATAAAGTATACCTGTGTTTAGATTTGGTAGAGACTGCCAAACAGATTTATGGTAATCAGAATCATGCCTAGCATTTTTCAACCACTCTCCCTATTATCAATGTTCATATTCTTCCTTTCACTGATTGTATTCAAATGGAATAGGGAAAAACTTGCTTTTGTGCATGTCTTAAGTTGATTTTCTTTGCTATATGCTACTATATTTTTAATCCAATTGCTATATAAAAGAATATTTCTAAATGTTATACTGAATATGTATGACATTGAAGTAGCTTCATTAAAAAATTTAGACAGGAAAAGGTTCTGCTTATTATCATAATTATTTCAGTTTTATTCTGACGATCACCACAGTTCCTCAGTTTCTTGATTTACTGCCATAACATTATTTTTGCTCATAGGGATTGTCTGAGCATCACCTACTTTTTTTTTTTTTTAAAGATTTTATTTATTTATTAATGAGAGACAGAGCGAGAGGCAGAGGGAGAAGCAGGCTCCATGCAGGTAGCCCGACATGGGACTCGATCCCGGGTCTCCAGAATCATGCCCTGGGCTGAAGGTGGCGCTAAACCGCGAGCCACCCAGGCTGCCCATCACCTACCTCTTGAATGAATTTTGTCATCTGTTGGACAGAATTTCTGTTGATTAGCAACATTGTTATTTAGGGTACCCAAAGTTGTTTTTGAATATGTGAAGCAATAGGCTATTATTTTTACAACATTTATTTTTTAAAAATCTAATAAAACTTGACAGCTTTATCTTTTTCAGTGTGGTCATGGGCAAAATACATTAAGATACAACTCTACTCTGTTTTACATACAGTTATTTTATAAAAAAAAATACCCACTGAATTTTTAAAAATTTCATTATCCATGGCATTATAGCCTAAGCACTTAAGAAATTTCTCTCAGGTCCATTTATATCTTTCTACTCAGTGGACTGTATATCTGTGTGTTCATTTGTGCAGCTACGTATACATATAGGATATGGAATAAGACCTTACTGGCCTTGGATAAGTGGAAGGAAGATTAATCTGGGTTTATAAGGAATACCAAGAGCTGACTATAATTTTCAAAGAAATTAACTGGTACTAAAATCTCAATGGAGGAAGATAATTAGGAATAACACCTATTCTATAATCTTACTGTGTAATTGTGAGAATTGAGGATTAGCGGATAGCATCATTCCTGACACATACATAGTAGCAGTTATTATTACTTTAACTCCTTATCAGAGATTAATTTTACATGTCTTCACTTACCTTATTTTGCAAAATTAGTGTAATATCCCTACAGGGTGGTCAGGGCTATGTTCACAGGTTGTACAGCCATGGATCATCATGTTTAAGGAGGGCTTTAGAGTCACAGGGACCTCAGATGAAATCCTTACTCTGACACACTCTGCAGCCTTGGGCAAGTTAGATTTTTTTGCTTCCAATTTCCTCATCTATAAAATAGAGGTAATCTTCCTCTCCTCATCGAGGTCATTGTGGGGATTTAAAAATATAACGTGAATAAACTGCTAATTGTAGTGCTAAGCAGCTGGGAATTGCTTAGTAAGTGAGCACTTAATAGAGTAGCACTTTTTAAAATTTCTTTGAGCTGTTTGTTCATTTCATTAGGGAGCTCTGTTAATGAAGCTCAAATGGAGAATCTGAATCCCCTGTAGGCCGATAAGATTTTCTTATTCCAGGGCACATAGACTCCTCTCTAGCAAGCTGTTGAACAGAGGGAGGAGGAGTTAAGTAGTATGGAGACCCCTCACTCTAGAAAGCCCATTCAGGGCTGCCAAAGGGCTGTCTTTTTCTACAGTGTTATCTTTTTCATAAAATTCCATTGATGTTTGTAGTATAACAAATTAATTATAGCAAAAACAGTTTTATTAATGGTCTCATTTTTTCATATTTCTATTATTTTTTAAACAAAGATAGTTTATTTCTTGACATATATATAGTTTATTTCTTGATATATATATATATATATATATATATATGGTAAAATATTGTCTTTCTGCATGAGAGGTAAATTTAGTGTTTTGATCATTCTAGTTTCTCCATGAGTTTGAACTAGTAGGGGATGTTTTAAAGATTTTAATCATCAGGTAAATATTCATGGAAACTTGGTAAATTTTAATGATGAGATTATGATAAATGTACACAAAATTATTGAGTTACATAAATAGTGGCCAAGAGTTTATACCTGTTCAGTAAGTCAAAAGGGAACAATTCTTTTTTTTAATATATTTTAAACATGCTTGCTCAATTACCATTGACATTTATTTATTTATTTACTTTAAATATTATTTATTTACCTATCTATTTTAGAGAAAGAGCGTGTGCATGAGTGGGGGGAGGGGCAGAAGGAGAGGTAGAGAATCTCAAGCAGATTCCTTGCTGAGTGTGGAGCCTGACATGGGGCTCAATCTCAGGACCCAAGATCTTGATGTGAGCCAAAACCGAGAGTCAGACACTGAACTGACTGAGCCACCTAGGCACCCCCAACCATTGACATTTAGGATCAAATGCTGTTTTGTTTTGTTTTGTTTTAAAGATTTTATTTATTCATTCATGAGAAACAGAGAGAGAGGCAGAGACACAGGCAGAAGGAGAAGCAGGCTCCGTGCAGGGAGCCTGACATGGGACTTGATCCAGGACCCTGGGATCACGCCCTGAGCTGAAGGCAGATGCTCAACCGCTGAGCCACTCATGTGCCCCAAATGCTGTTTTTATTAGAAGTTTCATATGCAGTAGATTTCTAAGTAATACTTTAATTCTTAATACCTCATACTCTATAGCACTTTTTAAAGCTCCATTGTTCCTGAAGATTAAAGAACTTGAATAATTTCACAATCAGCTATAATGTAGCCTTGAAGACTCCTAATATGCAAATACAAAAAAACTCCAGCTTGTTTTCACAGCAGACAAAACTTCAGAGCCACAGCCTTACTTAATTACAGGTTTTTTTTTTTAATTACAGTTTTGAACAAGAACAATACTTGATAGTTGTTACAGAGTTTTATCAGTAGACTCCAAATACTTGATTTGAACTAGCAGAACAATGATAAGTATATGGGATGTATATATATGGAGGAAATGTATAGCATTATTTGAACAGTGGTTACACAAAGTTACAACATGGTTTGTTTTTGTGTATGGTTTGTGGTTTGGAATTTTTCTGTTAACTTGTTATTACATTTTTATCCCAAGAGCTTTGTTTATGACATTTGAAAATACAGTCAAAACTAAGGATTAAAGGTACCCTAGATGGTATGACATTTTAAGTCTCAAATTTGTAGTATAATAGTTCAATTTTATGTAACATTTGATACTTTTATCATGTTTATTTAAGCTTATTTATAAAGTAGAATTGTGGTAATGCAGAACTCAACACAATCATTTTATTTAAATTCAGTTAACACACAGTCTTTTTAATGAGCAAAGAAGAAATGATTTCCTCTTAGCAAATGTATTCTCCCAGTGGTGTTGGTGGCCTTGCAATGCTGCATTTTCCCTAAATTCTTGAATGGCAGATCTATAAACCGATCTGCTCAGTGGGCCAGAGACTAGTCCATAGTCATGAAACAGAACAAAGGTGAGGAGCCCACAGGGGTATCAGACTCATGTTTTGTTCTTCAGACATTTACCAAATGTCAACGATATATCCTGAATATAAAATAAGACACTGTCCCAGCTTCTTCCAGTCCCTTTTGCCCCTAAGCAGCTGAATTCATGTGCTTCTGGTCTTGAATAAATACCATTTGCTCTTTCCAGTAGATAAAGTGCTTCAGATTAGTTGCCATTTAATAATAAATGTGGAAAGAGCAATAAACCTATTTTTTCTTCAGTTCGAATTATCACCATCTGAATTGTTTGGCTTTCAGTTATTGAAGGGTCTCAGTATGTTTTTATTTTCTGAATCTGAGTTACCTTTATTAAGGTCTGATAAAAAGTCATGAATTCAGAGTTAATTTAGAATTTATAATTAAAACTGTAAGTGGCATCAGTATCATTGCACATTAATAGTACAAATGAGGGGGAAATGCCACACATAATATATATAGCTAAAATGACAAACCATCATGTTGCATATATTTTAATGTACACATTTAAAAATATTTTAATACTTAAATGAGCAAAATTGTGTTTTGCTGTCTTTGCCATTACTAGCTGCATGACTTTAAGCTTTCTAGGTTCTATTTTCTACTTTTATAAAATGAAGAAATTGACCTGTATGAGCTCTTAAAGTCAGGGATCCCTGGGTGGCGCAGCGGTTTGGCACCTGCCTTTGGCCCAGGGCGCGATCCTGGAGACCCGGGATTGAATCCCACATCGGGCTCCCGGTGCATGGAGCCTGCTTCTCCCTCTGCCTGTGTCTCTGCCTCTCTCTCTCTCTCTCTCTGTGACTATCATAAATAAATAAAAATTTAAAAAAAAGTCAGTTCCAACTCTGATAAGCTTTAATGATTCTGAATTCAATGAGGCAGACCTGCAGAATTACTATCCCTCAAAATGCTTGATTAAATATTAGAGAAGTCATTAAAACTATGTCTTTTAAAGAGTACATTATTGTTCACCATGTAACTTTTCAGAATAACCTAGTCACAGAGTTCCAAATTAATAAGATTTTATTATGTTTGAATTCTACTAGGACTGAGAAGGGACCCTTGTTTAGGTACTTATAAGACAATAGACGTGATTAAGATAAATAAAATGAGTTATTCACTCACTATAATAGTATATAAATATTTTGCTTAGACCTTCAAGAGGAAAACATACCTTGTAAAGATACTTGCCTGACTTGCTTTTGATAATCTGAGTAGCCTGTTTTGTGTACCTTCTGATATATTTATCATGCACATTGGTTTTAGAATAAGTTCTTGTCCATGTGTCATAAGATTTATGAGTCTTGCACAAGATTGCATTGGTACCTTATCACCATTTCGTAAAAATTTGTATTGTGATAATCATTACTGAAAAACAACACAAATTAAAGCAATTTCCATGAACCAACAGTTGTTTTGCTAGTGTTAACTTGTCCTTTTAAGGCATATATGTAAGGTGCATTAAATTGCCTGATTGTAGGGGTACGTAAGTGGCTCAGTCAGTTAAGTGTCTGACTCTTGGTTTCCACCTGGGTCATGATTTTGGGGTCATGGGATTGAGCCCCATGTCAGACTCTGTACCCAGTATGGAGTCTGCAGGAGATACTATCCCCTTGCCTCTCTGTCCTACTCTGCTACTCCTCCAACTTGCATGCTCTTTCTCTCTAAGACAAATAAATAAAATCTTTAATAAAATAAAATAAATAAATTGCCTGATTGTGGCTCAGCATGTAGGCTTGGTTTACTTATTATCTCAAGTTGTGTTGTTTATTTTGTTTTGTTTTTTCTCTACAGGTTAAAATTCTGTGTCACCAGTTGCTGGTCCAGGTGTGTGACCTACTCAGGCTAAAGGACTGTCACCTCTTTGGACTCAGTGTTATACAAAGTAGGTCTTTGTCCCACCGCTGATAGATTTAACCAACTATCCCTGGGGAAATGATATTTTATTGCTGTAACTTAATTTGGGCATATTGTGATAAGATTGTGATTGTCATAATACCCATAAACTGGTTATTACTTGTAGTCTAGTTTTCATTTTTAAATCTTAACTGATATGTATTTCTTCTGGGATTTAGAATTTTAAACCATGCATTATAGTTTGAACTTAAAAATCAGTTCTTTTTAAGGAATCTAGATTTTGTGTTTGTTCTTTTCTGTTTTAGTGAACCAAGCTTGGTTTTTGTTGCCTTACACTCAGGGAGCAGCTGGAGCTAATAGGAAATTATCTTGGATGTTTTTATAATTTGTTTTATAACTTCTAACATTAAAAAATTTAGACATAAGAAAAATAACTTTCCTCTACTCAAGTTCTTCTACTGTTGACTATATAGTATAACAAAATGATCTACTAATTTGCTCTTATTTTCTGTTTTTTCCTCTTCATACATTTTTTCCAATTAGACTGTATGACTTGGAGATGGGGGATGAGTTTCTGCTATATACTTTATGTGAAGGTTTTCTCCACATAAATGGCTCCATATAAGCCTCTTCCCCCACCCCATCCCCATAATATTTGAGTTAAGTTACCAGGATTTGCCAGCACCATTCCTTATAACCTTTTTCTTTCAAATCATATTTTTAAATTTATCTAATTTACTCTTATGTCAAAAAACCATTTATATCTTTGTTCAGGTTTTCAATAATACTTTTAATATACTTTTTTTGGGAAATGTATTTAATTTTTTACTTGTATATGGATCATATCCTACTCCTGGAATTAGTTTAAATGTAAAGGTTTATGACATCTTGAGAATCTGTTAGTGTCATGAATGCTTAGATCTGCCAAATGGGAAAGTGTATCATAATCAGCTGAAAAACAAGGCCCTTCTCCACCAAAATGTGAACCATTTTCAGCTGTCTTTTTAGGAGAGGCCAGGGACCTTAGAGCAGTGAGCACCTCAACCAATGAATCAGCCATTTGCTCTTCGGTTTCTTCCTGCAATAATTAAAGCAATAAAAACACAAATGTTTAACTCTATCCTTCTATTAGTACATCTCTCAGTCATACTTTCAAGGAAGGGTCTGGGAGAAATAAGATGCTGTATAGATTCTAAAACATTTTTCTTTTATTCTAAACTCAAAGTTTTAATTTTTTTAATGCTACAACTACAGCCAGACTGTTGATTTGTGTTGTTCAACAAGTCAGCCTAATAAAACCAGTTTACAGCTTCCTTAGATTTCAAAATAAGAGTTTTAAGATACCTTTTTAAAAAGAGATATTGTAGTGTGGCGAAAGAACATTGGAAAAGGAATAAGATGACCTGGTTCTAATTCTGGTTCTACCACTAGCTAGCTGTGTGGCTTTAGAAATATCACTTGACTCTTTCAATTTTACTTTTCTCACACGTCAACTGAAATTACTGCTTCACCTGCTTGTCAGATTTTGATATATGCTTTAGAATGCCTAAAATATAGAGCCATGATCAAACTATCAGATGGTAGAGATATGGTGGTAGTTTAAAAATATGTGCTATTACACAGGGAACAGTCTCATTTCTGTTCATTATATTGCTTCTTCAGTTGGCAACTCAAGCCAAACACAAATCATATTCAACAGGAAGGTTGTCTGGTCTTGTTCATTTCATGTTTAATTGGTAATTAATTTAGTTGATCTGATAAGTGAATTTAAGTAGCACCCTTTTTTTGTATCTGAGACCTCTTCTTTATCCCTTTCATTCAAATTGGTTGGCTTAATATGTCATTTATAAACAGAGTGGCTCTACCTTTCCTATTCTCTTATGGCTTTTTCTCAGTCAAAACACCCCAGCATTCAGTCAGGTGTGTTAACCTTGGAGTAGTCAAAGAGATACTCTACCCTTCCAAAGTGAGTACATTTATTTTTATGTAGAGCTTTCCATGAGCATACTCCCTTAGTGATGGTTAGAGAAAAGAGAAGAAACTTTTTAGGCTTAAAACTCTGAGGGTACCTAGTTGGCTCAATCATTTAAGCCGTGAACTCTTGGTTTTGACTCAGGTCATGATCTCACTCTGTGGGATCGAGTCCCATGTTGGGTTGCTGCACGGCTAATAGGAAGTCTGTTTCAGATTCTCTCTTCCTACCCCTCAGCCCCTCTCCCCACTCACACACACACACACACGCGCGGTCTCTCTAAAATAAATAAACTCTTTTAAAAAGAAGATGGCTTTGTAAGAGAGAGAAATACTGAAGGCTCTTGTGAAATATCCCTCTTTTAAGAGATTTTCTTTGGGAAATCTGAAAATTTTAATGTTTTTTACCAGCCTGTCTTCACATGTTTAGATCACTTTACCTGGAGTTTTAACAATCATAGCTTCTGTTCATCTTAAGAACATCATGCCCTTGAGGAAATACTTTGACATTCTTTTTTTGCATGAGATTCTTTTCCTTTTTCCACAGGATCAGTCCCAAAGGCAGTGTAAGTAATGACTTGCCATTTTATCAGGCTATGCTATATGTGGAGAACATAGAGAAGAAATAGCCTTAAAGGCTGTTGTTCACAAAACATGGGGCAAGTTCCCCTCACTTGGAAATAGGCAGTTATCCTCAGGGTCCCCTAATTTCTTACATAACAATTAGGATGGTGTTTCTGCCCTGTTTCATTATTCTCCACCTATGACAAGAATCCTCTGAGAGCTCAACGAAAGCACGTTTCTCTAAAAGCAAGGAAGCACACAGTGTTGCAAGTTTGACTCTACATTAGGTTGACCATAGAAACTAAGTAAAAGTGGGAGGTAGAAGCTAGTATTTCTTCTAAGTAATGCATATTTTTAATAGTATGTGTTCTGTATTGCAAATGCAAAATAATTTCAAAAGATGTCATTAATGTCTAGCCAACCTTTTGGCTTTTAGTATCTTGTTGAGTTTTCATGGTATTGTGTGAATTCAGAACACATTCACGAATCTTGAGTCTTTTTTTAAAAACCCATTTTTGTGTATATTCTTTTCTTTTAAATTCATCTTTATCATCTTGTCTCCTTTTTTAATGTGCAGATAATGAACATGTCTATATGGAGTTGTCACAAAAGCTGTATAAATATTGTCCAAAAGAATGGAAGAAAGAGGCCAGCAAGGTACGACAATACGAAGTCACTTGGGTGAGATTACATTTATAAGCAAAATTATTTTGATTTTTTAAAAGGTTTATTTTAGCTATTGTATATTAGAAAAATATTTAGTTTTTAAATTTTAATTCATAACAGTATTATGAAGTAGAGAATGGGAAACGGAAATGAATTATAAGTTCTAAAATGTCATGTTAATGAAGTGTATTAATTGTTTATAGCACATAACAATAGTTTTTAAGTATCTGCTTAAATAATGTTGGATAATAACTTTAGTAATTTTGGGATAATGCTTTGAAATGAAAACCATGGAAAAATTGCTTACTCCTCATCTCTGGCTGTATTAGCTGTCAAAACTGATGTTCTAGAAGCTATTCATAATTTTTAAATTCATTTTTAGTACACTTCCCTTTGCTGCTTTGCTACTTTATTATACTGATGATGCCTTTATTTAGTAAACATCAATTCCATTTACATGGGATCATTCACAGGGAATTTACCTGATGTTTCCAGGATCACCCTAGTAAATCAGGAATAAATTCCTAGTGTCTAATCCTAGATCCTTCAATTTGTATTTTAAGAATTCTTGGAATAAATGGGAAGGCTACTTGAAAGCCAACTACAAAGTAAGGCACATTAAAGTCAAAATAAACAAACAGCATATTAGAATTTGGTATGTGGAATGTCAGAGGAACAAGAGAACATTTGTAATGAGAAGCAAATGGTCACCACAGGGGATAGAGTTGAGAGAGGAGCTGGATCTCAACTAGAAATTTCCACTGGTTTTTATTTTTATCTTCCCTTATGTTGTCATTGGCATTACAGTGAATGAGTATCAGATACATGATGATGTTTTATAACTTCTCAGTTTTGCATGAACTTGGTGTCCAGAGGGACATTTGTCTGCTTTTTGCCAGCCACTACCCATTAGAAATAAAACCTTTCAAGATATAAAAACTATCTTGTAAATTACAGAATTTTGTTGCTTTTGAAACCCCTTTTTGTGGTAACTAAAAATAGCTTGCTTTTTATATGTGTCATTGTTTAGGGTATTGACCAATTTGGACCTCCTATGATCATTCACTTCCGTGTGCAGTACTATGTGGAAAATGGCAGATTGATCAGGTAGGAGGACAGGACTCCAAACCCTTACTTACCCAAAGCACTCACCTCCTAACATACTAAATAAAGTACTCATGTTTGTTTCCACCCGCTAGGATATACATTCCAAAAGAGCAAGGATTTTTTAAAAATTCTTTTTGTATGCTCGTATATCCTCAGTTCCTAGAACACTCAATAAATATTTGTTCAATGTACAAATGAATGATAGACTGTTGATAAAAATGTTAACGATATTTTCTGTATTCCACATTTTCGATAATCAGTCACCAAAAGGATATTTCATTCAAGAAGGAACTAGCATTTTTGTGGAGAATAAAGAAACTAATTAAAGTATTATATTGTTTTCTGGTGGTAGAGTGGGGAGTAGGGCAGCAGCAAGAATTCTCTCCTATAAAAATGCATGCTGTTTATACAGCCTGGTTTTCTTTTCACCTTCGGGGTCTTGCTTCTGTTCTTGGCAGTAGCGTTAAAGCTAAGATTACACCCAATGAAGCTGTCCTATGAGAATCTTAGATGCCATTTGGCAAAGGTAGGTAATTGATTCTTTTTCTGTAGGTAGGTGCATGAACAATACTGATATTTACACAAACTCAGAATTTACCATTTCAGAAACTCAGTTTATCATTTGTATAGTATTCAGTGTTGGAAAACTTTCAGAGGTGGTTTTGTTGACTGATAGAAAATACTAGAAATGTGAACTCTGTTTTACTTATTTACTTCTAACCTCTGAGAAACACGTGTTAAAAAGATAGATACATTTGGCTAATGAGTTATATGTGAGGTTCGTTCTTAATATTTGTATTATTGCCATATGTAAATTTAAAAGTAAAAAATATTAGCTGTAAATAATTTTTTAAAAGGTTAAGAAACTTTTTTTAGTTTTTCTGAACTTATGTGAAATATTTACTCAGTTTACTAAGTATGGAATGTGTTGAAATGAAGGAAAATATGTTATTTAGCCACTAATTAACCCCCTGGGGCTAATCAATGTTTAATTCATCCCTGTACTTCTTTTCCCCAGGGATGAACTAGTCCAAACACTGTGTGGTCAGCATTATAAAAAGAAGTGCTCTGAAAAGTACTCTGTCCTGAGGGAAAAAAATTACATAAATGCTTTATTTTTAAACTTTTCATTCTTAAACACCATCTTAGTTGAAATCAACTCAGGTTTTTATCGTCATCTGCTAATGAGCTATGAATCTCAGGTAAACATTCAACCTAAAATAATAGGAAGGCAAATAAACTCATTAAATACATACACGCGCACACACAAGCACGCACTTTTTTTTCCTTGCATTTTTACTTTGATCACAAAGGCATCCCATTTGCCTCTGACATTTTTTGGAGCTTGACCATGTTTTTCCCCAGTCAGCACTTCTTACTCAATGTATTTAATGAGAACTATATTTATTTCTGACCTCAACAGATTGTAATGAGTGCAGTATTAGTATTTCCATTTGTGAGGAGTATCATGATTGTCATAACATGTGCATATAAAACCACACCCATAAAGTAACATCCACTCAATTAAAAAAAAAGATTTAAGGCAAGTTTTTTTTTTTTCAGTTCATTCATTCTGAGGGGAAAAAAGCACTATAAGTTAATTTTTTTTGGGGGGGGCATATAAACAGAAACATTTTTAAAAGGGTCTTAGAGTATTTGTAATGAGCTTAGCTGAAAACCAAACCAAAACAGAAGAGCAAAACATTAGAGCCAGGATTGTCCCCTCAGATTTGCGAGCATTATTGCAGCAAAATAATTTTAATGCAGGCAACAAATGCTTAGGCTTCTATACTAATCCTTGTTCAGTGAAATGTTAACTATATTGGAGTGGAGTGATTCAGACCTTGTTTCCATTCTCTGAATGAATCAAATGTTACAGGCCTCAGGAAATGGTATGTTTGCTGTTTGGGGAGTCAGACTTGGAGTTCTGTCTCCCTGTGACCTGGGTGAGGCAGCAATCAGGTATTAGCTACAAGCCCTCCCCCCTTTTTTTCAAGGAGTTGGGCATGGAGAGGGAGAAAGAGGGAGCTGAAACAGAAGACCTCTTGTCACCAGACGGACAGCAGGATTTGGGTTCTGTTTACACGCCATTGGATTGTTCCATCAAATGTGAGGTCTGTTTCCTTTTATTTTCCTAGTGACAGAGCAGCACGATACTATTATTACTGGCACCTGAGAAAACAAGTTCTTCATTCGCAGTGTGTACTCCGAGAAGAAGCCTATTTCCTGCTGGCAGCCTTTGCCCTGCAGGCTGATCTTGGGAACTTCAAAAGGAATAAGCACTATGGAAAATACTTTGAGCCAGAGGCTTACTTCCCTGCTTGGGTAGGCACTGTTTTCGAATCTTAAAGTGTTTTCTCTAGCACATCTCTAGTTCATTATGCTGCTACTCCTGTTGCTTCCAGAAATGGGAACCCAGATGTTTGTGGCCAGTAAAACCCTCTGTGATGCCCAAATATAAATTTAACACCTGAAAGCATGGTACACATGATCTCTGGATATAGTTGATCTGCCACTTACAGCTAATGGGGAAGAAGATTGCTGTCTGTCCTGAATATGGTGGAACTTGGAAGTTATCAGTCTTCTCTTGGCATTTGTATTATCTTTATTTTCTTATTTACTCTTAATCCAAGCATCATTTTCTTCCCTTTGAAGGGAGAAAAATGTTATCTTTTAAAGATAAGATCATTTAGAACTTTTCTTGTGTTGAGAAAACAAATATAAGTAAACTCCTTGCTCTGCTGGCCATCTCCTCTACTCCCAAGAGAGGAAGCATGCCATTTCTTCAGCAAGAAAATTTAGATTATTCCAGCATGGCCTGTCTCAAGTGTCCTTTCTCCACACAACCCTGCCCATGTATGGTGCCCACTTGTCCTGGTCCAGGTCTCTGCTGTAACTTGCCTCCCTTCACATCCTTAGCGTCTGCTCAAACTAACTTCATCAGTTAGAACATACAAAGTGTATTTGGCTTGCCCCACCTCAGCCTCAGGGAAGAAAGGAAAAAAGAACTACCACTCTCACCTTGCCTTCTCAGTAAAGCCTCTTGAAAAAAAAATAACATATATTTGATTTTTTACCTTCCTTATTTCCCAAGTGAACTCCTCAGGGAGCTTCCTTCTGCCTTCTTTCCTTACCACTTCACTTGTGCTATCCCTAAGGTCACTGGTGACCTTGAAATTGCCAGATCCAGTAGACACTTCCCACTTCTTTCTTTGGCCGCATCTGACACTTAACAACTCCCATCCTGGGAGATCTCATCCAAATGAATGCTTTT
Organism: Nyctereutes procyonoides; assembly: GCF_905146905.1. Lineage (NCBI taxonomy): Eukaryota > Metazoa > Chordata > Mammalia > Carnivora > Canidae > Nyctereutes > Nyctereutes procyonoides. The sequence goes on along the minus strand of NW_026575139.1, from coordinate 44,692,257 downwards.
TAACAACCACTTATGTGCTGGCAACTCCCAAATCTGTTTCTCTTCCCTGTGACCATTAGATAGCTCTTTACCCATAGGTATCTCAAACACAGAATGCTCCAAATCAAGGTCATCTTTTTCCCACCTCAATTCTATGCATTCCTTCCTCTGCATCCCTCATCTCAGCTACTGCCGCTGCCATCCACTTAGTCACCCAGAAACTTGAGAGTCATCAGAACTCTTCCCCCATCACCCTTCTTTCTCCCTGCCCTATCCAGTCATCTGGAACATCTAATATAAAGCACTGATCACCTATCACCTAGCTTAGGAAATAAAATTCTCTTGAATTTTTGCTGTGGTTGACTTCCTAAATGTTTATTGTTATTGTGTGCCCTACCCATCGTCGTTCTGTCTCCCAGGTTCCAGCTCTTGTCAGCACTCAGCAGCACTGCTCTGGGGGGGCTTGTCTGTGCTTCAGTCTTCACAGCTTGCACTTGAGTTGCTTTTGCTTCTGATTTAAACCTTCCGTGGCTCCCCTATCACCTTCAGAGTGAAAGCCTGTCTCTCAAGCATGACCGAGGAACTTTCTGGGATCTGATCTCTGCCAGTCTTTCCAGCTTCCTCTCTGGTTGTCCTGTGCCTTGAATTTTATGCTCTGACAATATCCAGCAATTCCTATGTCTCTGCACGTCCTGTGGAGTTTCACACTTGTGTTCCTCCTTCTAAAGTCCCTCTAACTGGGGAAAGCCCTCACCCTGTTTGACCTGGCTAACTAACCCCTGTTCATCCTCTACCTGGAGGAACCCATTAGGTACCCAAATGCCCTTCCTCTGGGCTCTGGAATACCCTAGACACGGTGTTTTATGTCTTCTTTTCAAATGATCTGTTTATCTTTTGCCTCCAGTAAACTGCTTGGTTGTATATTCTAATGGACAGGCACAAATGTCACCTTTTCTGTTTCTTCAGCATTTCACGTTGAGGTGCTTAATATAAGGTTTTGTGGACTGACAGTGCTTCTGTTGTTAAAAAGAAACCACAAAAGGTGTCAAGCTTTTACATATTCAGTGTCTGTGGAACCCAAATCAGCCTGTGTTTCTTTCCCTAGTTGCCATCAGGGACTCAGTGAATCTTGGTCTTATTTTATTTTTTTAATTATTTTTTAAAAGATTTTATTTATTTGAGAGAGCGTGAGAGATCCCAAGCAGGAGAGAGGGGTAGAGGCAGAGGCAGACTCCCCACTAAAGGGGAGCCTAATGCAGGCCTCCGTCCTAGGATGCTGGAATCATGACCTGAGCTGAAGGCAGACGCCTAACCGACTGAGTCATCCAGGTGCCCTGAATCTTGGTCTTTTAAATCAGAGCTCACCAGTTAGGGTGCCGTAGCCTCCAGGGTGCTGAGATATGAGTGTCTTAAATCTTTGGGATCACCAAAGCCACTTACTTCAGTGCCTTTACAAATACTATTTTCTGAGTGTTCTTTGATCCAAGAAAAGTTTGATAACTCCTAACTTAGGTTACCTCCATGTAAAAGGAGTCTCGAAGGAAAACTCTGTAATTTTGAGTTCTCAGCAAAACTTCTTAAATGGCCAGGAATTTATCAAGTTTAATTCAATAGGAAGAAACAAAACATCATTATCTATAAAAACATTTTAAAATTAAGAATCCTTTAATTTTTTTCTGATGATGTTAAACGCTACTCTTTTTGCTTTCTTTGCATAATTCTTTTCATATTTTATAATCCTCATGAAATCAGCTAAGACTTAACTAATCAGCACCTTTCTCTTAGCCTGCAGCTGCTGGATACTATATATTTTGGGCATTGAAAGGCTTAGGCTACTCTCTGATGAAAACCTGAGCCACAGTGAATTGCAATGAATGTTTGAATGAAATTGTTTTCTCACAAGTATTCAAATAGAGTGTTCGTATCAACCTTTTATGCAAAAACCAGACGTGTTTGAGAGAATTCCTCCCAGTCCCCTGCCTTCTTTGGATCAACATTTAGAACCTCCCACTCTTGTGGCTGTAATTTTAGAAGAGTTAAGTAGAATCCAGAACTTGGAATATGTGTTGACAGTCAATGTATTGCATGGTACCAATCATTTTGCAAGTATAAACAGTGATGTGTATAAAATTTTGCAAGTTTGCATGGGTTTTTTTTTTCTTGGTGAGTTTAAAGCCAAAAGAACATATTTTTCTCATTTCTCGTGATTTTTCTTCTCAGATCTACAGTACTACAGCTATATTGACTTTGTAGCTTCTAGTATTAGCTGATTCAGCCTAGTAACATAACAGATGGTGAAAACAGAATAAAAGTGGGAAATTTCCTACTGGAAATTAGCCAGTTTACATGGCCTATTTTAGATTCTTGTCCTTTCATCATTTTGGGGATGTGAGGGTAGAACTTCCATCCCTCCAACAAATGTTGCATTGCTATTGTATTCCAACAGGTTGTTTCCAAGAGAGGGAAGGACTACATCCTGAAGCACATTCCAAACATGCACAAGGATCAGTTTGCACTGACTGCTTCCGAGGCACATCTTAAATACATCAAAGAGGCCGTCCGACTGGATGATGTTGCTGTGCATTACTACAGATTGTATAAGGTACAAAACTGTAGTGTGTTTGCAGCTTCTGAGGAAAAAAATACCTTCTCCATTAGAAGAAGATTTTGTTAAAATTTGTCATTTCACTTTTTAATGGGCTTTTTATTTATTTTTTAAAAAGATTTATTGAGAGATAGGGAGCACACGTGCACACATAGACACACATGTGGGGGTGGGGAGGGGCAGAAGGAGAAAGAGAGAGAATCCCAAGCAGACTCCAGGCTGACACAGGGCTTGATCTCATGACTGTGAGATCACAACCTGAGCTGAGACCAAGAGTCAGGCGTTTAGCCTGCTGTGCCACCCAGGCACCCCATTAAAGGGCTTTTTAAAGAAAAAAGTTTCATGTGAACTGTTATCATAGGTCAGTGTTGGAGTTAATGGTGCTTTTCCTTGAGCCTGGGAACATGATAGAGTCTTTCTTTAATGGTTCTGATACTGAGATAACAGGTGGCTTCAGATTGTGAACCTAGCTTTTCAGTAATTATGAAATAATTATCTTTCTTTTTTCCAAATCTATATGTCTGCCTTGGGGAGTAACATTTGCAACTCGTTTGATCAGTAATTTTTAATGTTCCTCAAAGTGAGGCCATACTTGCGTTGTATCTATTAATAAGAACCACCACCACAACAGCTGATGTTTATTAAGTATTGTTTCTGTGGGACACGCTTTATTTTCTTTTTTAGATTTTCACAGTTCTGTAAGATAGAAACTGTGATGTTCATTTTACAGATGAGGAAACAGTCCAAAGACCATGAAACTAGCAAGTGGCAGAGCTAGAATCCAACTCAGGTCTACCTGACTAAAGGAATTTATGGATAAAAAGTGTTTAAAACAGTGCCCAGCACATCTTAAGCATGATGTTAAGCTGTTACCATTATCACTGTTATTGCTATGCTTCTTATTACTACTACACCCTTTGTGGTAAGATTAGCATAATTGGACCATTGGAAGCTGGACTGTTGTTTAGGTGTGTTACTAGATAATCTTCCTGGCTGGTTCAGAAAACTTAATAAGGTACCAAAGAATTTTTTTTTTCCTCACTTCCATGCCCAAGAGATGCATTGTTAATGTCCTATCATTCTTGAGAGGCATTATTGAGTTCCGTGGGATCTCTTTGGCCAAGTTCCCAAAGGGCTGAGTAGTTACTTCTTTTTTTTTTCCATAAAAGATTTCATTTGTGACACATCAATTCATATGAGAAAATGCAAATAGATGACATTAGACAATCAAGTTTTTATTTTAAAGTATACTGGGAATATGAATGGTATAGAGAAGAGTGTGGCTTTAGATTCAGATGTCAGAAACCCTACATCACCACTATTAAGGGATGCTAGGTGAATATAACTATAATCCTGGACCATCTACCAAGTGGAAAGGATTTTATACATTTCACAAGGTTGGGAAAATTCTATGATATAATGACTCTGAAGTGGCCAGGTGGAATGTCTGGCACATTAATCAGTGCTCAGTAACTATCATTTGCTTCTTATTTGATAGGGACACTTAGTACTTTAAAGAATCCTTTAGTAAAGTAAATATCCCCAATTTATCTTTTGTGTAAAAATTAATCTTTTATTTACTTACAGTGTGGTACTTCTACATGGCATAGAAAATGACTCTCTTACCTACTTAAAACCAAGATGATAAATAATAATGTAACTGAATGAAGTAGGGAAATAGTTGTTACCTTGTGAGCAGAGTTTTCATTCTTTAGAAAAATCAAGAAGCCATTAAACCTGTTTCATTTAAGGGTTTCTTGTAGAGTGGAAATAAAATAGACAAAGGACAAGAAACATTCTGGGAAAAGAAACTTATGTGTCCCTTTCTTAGTAATGCACACCTTGTGCCTGCACAGCCAGCATTTTTATGAGCACAGTCTTATTTCAGGAAGCAATCAGAGTAGCCTTAAGAAGAAATTGACCTAAACTCAGTGATAGATTGGTTTCTCCGTTAAACCTATACTGTATATACCTTTCTTGATATAAAAACATACTAGTTGGGAAAAATCCAAATAGTGAAAATAGGCCATGTCTTATCTATGCCATATAAGGATGCATTTTCTAAGCATATTTCTTCCTGTGTTCATGGGAAAACTGGCACTAACCATACTCACTTATTTGTATTCAGGAATCTCATAATGAAAATATTTTAGTTAATGAGTAATTTTATTTATCTTCTATTTTGAACTTCATAACCTTATATCCATTATTATAGATAAGCACTTAAAATATGTGGCCAAATTTCAGAGTGCATTTAAAATTCAGAGGACATTTCAGGAATTTTTTTCCATATGCTTATTGTAGTTTATTTTTTGCATAGTTTATGGTTTAGCCAGTAGAATGTATATCGTATTGTATGCAACTGATGAATCCCTGAACTCTACCTCTGAAACTAATAATACACTATATGTTAAAAATTTTTTTGAAAGAATGTATATAGTATTGGCAAGTAATAATTGAACTTTTTTAAATTTTTTTTTAATAATTGAACTTCTTAGAAATAAGTATTTTCTTTCCAAACAAACTTAATTAAAGCCTTAACAACCTTCTATCCTCATGAAATGAGAGCCTTAAATATTTAGGCTTGCCTCTGATTTTGGCTTCAGAGTTGACACATGAAACCTGTAAAATCTAGTGCATCTCAAAATATAGTTATGACATTAGATTCAACATTCTAACATCTAAGGAAAGGTAGAAAACTAAAAAAATAAAGATAAGCAGCAAAAATAGTCTTGTTTGCCAGAGCTTTCAATAATGTAACTATTTAGACTATTGTCAGATATGAAAGTGTATACAATATAGTGAAAACACTAATGCTTTGAAATCGAAGTGGCTTAAAGAGTAGAATATATCATTATTGATTTAATAGGTTCTCATGATTTTCTTAAAGCATACAGTAAAGTAGGGATGCAGAAAGATGAGCAAAGTTATTTTAAGTTAAAAGCTTTATAATCCTGAGATTTCTCCTTCTGTTTGTCTTCTTTGGTGCTTAATTGTCCATTATACAAGAAGATCATATTTTGTATATGATTTTGTTTCTGTAGGATAAAAGGGAAATTGAAGCTTCTCTGACCCTTGGATTGACCATGCGGGGAATACAGATTTTTCAGGTTAGTAAATGAGAAGTTAGTGTCAAATGCTGTCTACTGTGTCTTCCATGACAGTGTGCCTGCATGGTCTTTGATAGGTTCACTGGCTCATTTCTGGCCATGGATTGGTCATTACTTCTTATTTGTCTAGTACAGATGCAGGTGATGTAGAACAGATGAAGTGATACTGTCCAAGCCCTGACAGTAGTCAGTTCTCTAAAAAGAAAATAATAAGCCAAAGATTGGACCAGGTTCATCACTAATAGATCATTAATATCCAAACATTTTTCTTTGTGGTTATTGATTTTAAATACTCTATTTAATCCTCTGGAGCATTATAACTGTATAAAGAAAAAAAAATGACATTTTAACACAGTGCCAGACCAGATATTTTAATTTCCATTGCACTTTTCTGATAAAGCTCATCCCTTGAATAAGTATTAACTGTCATGCTTTTGCAAGTGGGATAATATTATACAACAGCCATGAACAGGAGAAAGAGAATGCCTCTTTCTGTGAGACCAAGGAGAATATGAGGATCTCTTATCTTTGATTTAGGCAAATACCCAGTTATGAAAGTCTGAGTACCTTACCTCATCTCTTGAATGCCTGAGTCTTTTGGACTTTTTATTTAAATTTAGGGATAGGCTCAAAGGGAAAAGATTGCCTTGAAAGGCCAGTTAATGCAGTTACTCAGGAACCCAAAGCTACAGTTTTGTATCACTAATGTTTTAATTACCGTCTGAACATTTCCAAAGAGAGTTGAGGACCTCCTTCAGATATTAATTACCACATTTTAGTTTTCTAGGAGAGAAGTTAGAGCCATTGTAGAGTGTCTCTTGGGTTCGTCCATAACTCTGCATGCATTATTTTTTCCACAGAATTTAGATGAAGAGAAACAATTACTTTATGATTTCCCCTGGACAAATGTTGGAAAGTTGGTGTTTGTGGTAAGTTTAAAATAACTGATTAAAGAAAAATTGCAGTTGTTTGTTTTTGTGGATTTTTGTTATTCTTCTCTCTTTTGTTTTGTTTTTAAAAATGATATTGTCCCAGGCACAAAAACTGGTATTTTTAAAAAGTTGAGGAAGAATACCACTAGCTTTCTTATATTCTTACTGTATATGCTTTAATCCCTGCCACTCATCAGTAGTGAACCTAAAATTAAAGAATCTTAAGGCAAAAGAAATTACTGATTTTAATTTGTGAGTCTCGTCCCCAGTGTGCTATCCTAAGTTACTCTAGTTGTAGAAGAAATATAATGGGGAAAGTACAAGATGAGTTTATCAAACAGAATTATTTTCAAAAGCCTATAGCAAAGGGAGCAGAAAACAGAAAGCCATAACCACAAGATAAATTGCTTATAGCATAGGAGTTGGCCAGTTCTTTTGAAAGTTACTTCTTTGAGCAAAGAATAAAGAGTGATATAACAAGATGTTTCTATTAATATCTAACTCTTTGAAACTCATCATTACAAAGAAAGATCTACAGTTCTTAACAGGAAAAATACTGTTATTTTTAGAATATTGAGAATAGTATCCTTTTTTTTTTGTTGTAGGAGCGAATTCATGATTTTTCCCAGCTGTTTCTCTATTTTGCCAGCTATATCTGGTTTTTGGTAGGGTTCAAAGAATTACAGTTAATAATATGTATATCTAGTGGTCATTAAAATCCATATTTTTTCTTCAGAAACTGTTGGAAAAAATGTACAAAGAAAGGAGGAAGATAAGGATTTGTACACATGTGCTTCTCTCCCATAAGGAAGATGGCCTATATAAATAAAGGGCTGTATTGCCAAATAGCATTTGGGTACTGACTCCACATTGCCCTGTGAAGTCAAAAGACCTGTTCCTGACTTTACATTATTTTAATTACTTGGGCACAGTTCCATCTGATTTCACTTTACTCATACATCGAATGGGGCCTGACCTGCCTCCTCCTCACAGGCCCTTTGTGAAAGGAAAAGGATCTGAGCTATATGAAAATGAGCGAATTATTACCCTGGTTATCCCTGTCATGCCCCAAATTGAGTAGTAATAAAGCACATTTATGGAATTGAATGTTTTAAGGGTCCTGGACTCAGTGGTTCCTGAATCTAGTTATGCATCAGCCTCATCTGAGGAGTTTGTTTAAGATGAAGATTTCTGGGCCTCATCCTTCTCCCCTAAGAGATTTTTGATCCAGTGGGTGTGGATTGGGGACCAGGTATCTATTTTGGTGAATTTCCCAGATGATTCTTCTCTGATCCAGCCCAGTCCTGCCCAAGTCGTATGACCTTGAGCAAGTTACTTAACCTGTGTGCCTTAGTTTCTTTGTTCCCAACTGAGGATAATTGGTTCTTCCCTATAGGCTTCTTGTGAGGATTAAATGAGTTAATACCTGCCTGGTGCTCATTAAGTGGCAGTTATTACCACCCTAACATTGGGATCCACTGGTGGTTCCTTTAAAATGAAAAGTCCAGGGGTGAAAACTCCACCCCCCACTGAAATACACAAAGCCATATTGTTTTTTATTGACTTTGTGTAGTTAGAAAATGCCTCCCTCTTTGCTTTACTTCTCCCCTCTGGCTGAGAATTGTTATGTCTGGAATATTCCTTTTGCAGTCCTGCTGCCCCATTCAGTAACCAAGAGGTGAAGGAATTTATAATATCCCATAACTATCATAAACTTTGCCAAACTCTGACCATCAACGTATGTTAATGAACTTTATGTTAATGGCCTCAGCTTAATGAATGAGATTCCTTATATCTCTATGATGGAGAACTTGAGACAAATACTATCTCTTCCTTTCTCTGTCTCATCCCTTGAACTGTCCCTCTAGCTTCCAGCTCTCTTTCTTTTTCTCTTCTTTCTTTCTTTCTACTTCTTTCTTTCTTTCTTCTTCTCTTACTTTCTTTCTCTTACTTTCCTTCTTTCCTTCCTTCCCTTCCCTTCCTCCCTTCCCTTCCCTTCCTTCCCTCCCTTCCCTTCCCTTCCCTTCCCTTCCCTTCCCTTCCTTCCCTTCCCTTCCCTTCCCTTCCCTTCCCTTCCTTCCCTTCCCTTCCCTTCCCTTCCCTTCCCTTCCCTTCCCTTCCCTTCCCTTCCCTTCCCTTCCTTCCCTTCCCTTCCCTTCCCTTCCCTTCCCTTCCCTTCCTTCCCTTCCCTTCCCTTCCCTTCCCTTCCCTTCCCTTCCCTTCCTTCCCTTCCCTTCCCTTCCCTTCCCTTCCCTTCCCTTCCCTTCCCTTCCCTTCCCTTCCCTTCCCTTCCCTTCCCTTCCCTTCCCTTCCCTTCCCTTCCCTTCCCTTCCCTTCCCTTCCCTTCCCTTCCCTTCCCTTCCCTTCCCTTCCCTTCCCTTCCCTTCCCTTCCCTTCCCTTCCCTTCCCTTCCCTTCCCTTCCCTTCCCTTCCCTTCCCTTCCCTTCCCTTCCCTTCCCTTCCCTTCCCTTCCCTTCCCTTCCCTTCCCTTCCCTTCCCTTCCCTTCCCTTCCCTTCCCTTCCCTTCCCTTCCCTTCCCTTCCCTTCCCTTCCTTCCCTTCCCTTCCCTTCCCTTCCCTTCCCTTCCCTTCCCTTCCCTTCCCTTCCCTTCCCTTCCCTTCCCTTCCCTTCCCTTCCCTTCCCTTCCCTTCCCTTCCCTTCCCTTCCCTTCCCTTCCCTTCCCTTCCCTTCCCTTCCCTTCCCTTCCCTTCCCTTCCCTTCCCTTCCCTTCCCTGTATGCTCAAGATTGAACTCACAATCTTGAGATCAAGAGTTGCATACTCTACAGACTGAGTCAGCCAGGTGCCCCCCAGCCTCTCTTTTTTATCCAGCTAAAGAAGTTTTTCCATTTTTTTTCTTAACCCTATAAACAGGAATTTGAAGTGATATCCTGCTATCATAACTCCTTATTTCCTCATCAGAGTTTGTCACAAACTATAGTTATTTTATGTGTTTACTTACCATCTCTATTAGAATATATTTCTATGAAGGTAAGGATCTAGTCTGTCCTATTTACTGTCATATTCTCAGTGACAAGTACAATGTTTGGTTCAACAAATATTTGAATGCATTATGCTTCTAGAATTTTTCCTCTTGTTTGCTGAATTAGGGTGTTGGAATTGCATTAGAAGATGTTTTCATGGTGGGCCCTTCTCTTCTCCGTTGCATAAGTGGCCCAACTAGCCAGAGAAATCAAAGATATTCCTCAACAGTTCTTCTCAGTCAGTGTTTACCAGAAGACCCTGGCTAGATACTTCTCTGAATTTTTGGTAAACTTTGTCCTGTGACATTTTTGAATCGGAAAACAATAATTTAACTCTCAGTGGATTTTTAATGGAGCTTTCTACATTTATTTCTGAATCTGTAGTTTTCTTTATTAGAAAGAAAATGAAAGGGACCTTGGCAAATTAGAGACTTCTTTTCCCAAATCCGATTTATGCTTTCACTCCACAGGGTAAGAAATTTGAGATTTTGCCAGATGGCTTGCCCTCAGCCAGGAAGCTCATCTACTACACAGGGTGCCCCATGCGCTCCCGACACCTCCTGCAACTCCTGAGCAATAGCCACCGTCTCTACATGAATCTGCAGCCTGTGTTGCGCCACATCCGGAAGCTGGAGGAAAATGAAGGTATGGGGGTCTTAAGTGAAGAAGAAAATGGTGCCTTTGCCATCTGTGGCCCCTTACCCTAGAGCTGCCATCAGGGGGGCTCTAGAACCCCAAAGAATAGGATCCAAGGGGCAGCCCCTGTGGCTCAGCAGTTTAGCACTGCCTTCAGTCCAGGGCATGATCCTGGAGACCCAGGATCGAGTCCCACGTCAGGCTCCCTGCGTGGAGCCTGCTCCTCCCTCTGCCTATGTCTTTATCTCTCTCTCTCTCTCTCTCTCTCTCTCTCTCTCTCTCATGTATAAATAAATAAAATCTTTAAAAAAAAAACCATGAATCATTTCCACTGTCTGTCACCAAATTACTTCTGTTTTTGGAGAAAATTGGTGTAACTGCCAGGTGTATTGGCTTCCTGTGCTGCCACACTGCCAGTTCTTCCCCATGATGACTCATCAGTGTAATAAATACATCTCTCCAATGCTGACATGAATGTTAGGAGGAATGAAGATGGGACAGAAGCACCAAGGAGACTTGTAAAAATAGGTAACAGGTGTAGAGCCCATCATTTGCCAAATTGGCCATGTTCATAAATGGCCAGCTTATAGAGCCTTGAAAAGTTTATTTATTCCACAAGCTTTCCCATCAGCATTTTAATAAATTCTTATTTAGATGATGAGGGGAGCCCTTTAGAGCCTGAAAGAACTCATGAACCTCCCGTATAGGTTCTAAGGTAAAATTACAAAGAATTTTCAGTTCTTACAAGACAGAGTTTTATCTTTTACCATACATAGTACCAAGTGCATTTGGGGGCTTACATGAGGAAGGCAATGAAGGAATGATAAAGGTGTTAATTAGATTTCTTAGTTGGATAAATATTGATAGAACTGAGAAAAGAGACATCTCTCTTTTTCTTCTAAAGAAAACATACCTAGTTTCTTCTACTTAGAGATTCTTCTAGATTTAAAGAAAGCCAGAACTAAGTTTCTCTGGGCCCGCCTTAGCCTGACTCCAGTTATCTCATCCACACTTAAGAGCTTCATCATTTTTACAAGAAAGCTCTTTTCCTGGTGTTGGTTTAGCAAAACAAACAAACAGGGATCCCTGGGTGGCGCAGCGGTTTGGCGCCTGCCTTTGGCCCAGGGCGCGATCCTGGAGACCCGGGATCGAATCCCACGTCGGGCTCCCGGTGCATGGAGCCTGCTTCTCCCTCTGCCTGTGTCTCTGCCTCTCTCTCTCTCTCTCTGTGTGACTATCATAAATAAACAAAAAAAAAAAAATTAAAAAACAAACAAACAAAAAACCCACACAAAAGGAGACTGTATTTTTTTTTAATTTAATTTAAAGTCACCTTATATGAAAGACTCTTTTAGCACTTTGTGGTAGAAAATGATCATAAGAATTCTTCCATAGCATTAAAAGAGAAGTTTAAAAAATGCTTTTGTCATGAAAAAAGGTTTTATAACCCAGTTTTATTCAACAGTTGGAGCTTATTCTTAGATCATATGTCAAGAGGCTACACTGCATTCTGTTTCAAAATCACATCTGAAAAGCTTTGTGGTCTCTGGGCTTTTACCACGGAGAGAATACAAAGAACACCAACATAGTGACGATCTGTGCTGTTGACACCCTTGATTACTAGGGAGACAAGAGGCTGCATTTTGCAGGTCTTAGAATAAATTTCAGAATTATGTAAATATTTCCTTCAGTTTGTAACTGAGTGGTGTGACACTTCTTAAACGTTTGTACTGGATCTAAGTGATACAGCTGTAAGAAGGGAACTCTGGCCAGTCGCATAGCCCAAAGCTGCTCTGACACATTGACAGGAAGTAGATTTACCCTAAGTTCCTATGAGGTAAAGAACAGGTTGGCAGTGCTTGCCTTCTAATATACTAATGAGTATAGAGTAACTGTGACTGACTCTGAACCTGCTGGGAGGTGTTGGGAGTAAAAGGGCTGTTTGTAAAGAGGTAGAAAAACTTTTAAGTTACTAGAGCCATAATTCCCAATTGTTTTAGAACTCCAGCCTCTAAAGAATTTTTTAGAAAACTATTTTCTTTCTGCTTTCCACCTTGCAAATGCCACATGGCTGTTATTTTAAAGCAACAGTGAATAGAAATTGTATGAGAATTTTGCAGACTGCTTTAGCTCTCCATCTTCATCTCATCCCCTGTTGCCTTCAGAAAATAAGAATCTTTAAAACCCAGTCTAGCTCTAAAAGATGGGTTGTAGATGATGCACATGAGACTTGTCTCAGCTGTGTTGTGTTAGGCTCTGGTATCTAGCCCCAGTCTGTTTTCTGCATGGCTGTGCATACTTGGCTGTTGTGTTGTAGTCAGATTCCTTAGAATTGATGTGAATGGCTGGAGCACAACAATGTACACAAAACCTTCTGCAAACATTTCTGCGTTTTGCTTCCTTGAAAGTGCATCTTCTCTTTCTGCTGATGCTCCTTCCCTCTCTAGGGAGCCTATGGTGATTATACTTCAGAGTTGGATTTAGACATCAGGAGTGCAAGTGTTTTCACTTAACCAAGAAACAAGGCAATTAAATCCATTAATAGGCCCCTGAGAACCCAATTAGTCTACAAATTAGCAATTTCTGAAATAATATCTATTTAACATTCCCCAAATGCATTCTCCATCTTTAACATTATTCTAATGTGTTATTTCTCATCAGTATTAAGAATATAAAGAATCTAAACTACTTCTCTGTTTTAAAATTCTGACCTGAAACACAGAAGTATTATTGTATACCTGCAACTCAGTTGGAATTTGGTGCTTTAATGTAGTGTTTAGTTAAGCATTTGATGAAAGGGACTTTCTAGTATGTCCTTGTGTTAAAGAATGGCCCTGACCTATTAAAGAATAGTTTTATAGTTCAGAGCCCACATAAGTATAAATCATCAACCCAGCAATGATTACTATGTTTTCTAAATAGATGATAAAGCCTCACTAGTTCACCCCAAATGGAGAAAAGGGGCCTTCATTAATTTTTCATTAATGAAAAGCTAAATTTTAGAACTCTCTGAAAGAAATTTGCAAAAGAATAGTTTTATTTTAAATTATATTTAGCAGTCATAACTAAGCTAGTAATGGGCCAAACTGAATAAATAAAATCACTGGCAGTTAGTATAATTATATTTATTAAACAGTCTTCTGTAGCAGTACTTCTGAAATTATTTGTGGGGAAGGACCAGATTTTTAAGATTTCTCATCCATTGTGGACTGATCCTTCTGCATAGTACAAAATCACAGTAGTGGCTGTCATGGCAATGTCCAAGTGCTCTAAAGACTTCTAAATATTTATTCTCACATACTGAACCTATGTCACTGTTGGCCAATAGCAATTTGCAGACAAGAGGTGGTCTGGTGATTCTACATGGAAGAGCACTTTTCTATAGTTTTGAAGCTTTAAGACTCTCTGAATAGTTTAAATACAACCTCAAATCTGTTGTGTCGGTTTTTATGCATTTGCAGTCTTAAGTTGAGCTCCTGTCAGAATCATCCCTCTCCAGTCCCTGGATTCTGGGTGTGAAAGCGCCCTAGTTCTTAGCCCAGTGACTCACTAAAGCTAACCAGCCCTTTCTTCTGTCTGGGTTGAATATAATGACGTGCTGTGCTCCTCACCATGCAGAGAAGAAGCAGTATCGGGAGTCTTACATCAGCGACAGCCTGGACCTTGACGTAGACCAGCTGGAAAAGCGGTCTCGGGCCAGCGGGAGCAGCGCGGGCAGCGTGAAGCACAAGCGCCTGTCCCGTCACTCCACCGCCAGCCACAGCAGTTCCCACACCTCGGGCATCGAGGCGGACACCAAGCCCCGGGACACGGGGCCCGAGGACAGCTACTCTGGCAGCGCCATCCACCGCAAGCTGAAAAGCTGCAGCTCCATGACCAGCCACGGCAGCTCTCACACCTCTGGAGTGGAGAGCAGCGGCAAGGACCGGCTGGAAGAGGACTCGCAGGACGATGGTAACCTGCTCACTGTGGGCTTTCCGAGCAAGCTGCTGTTTCTGTCTCCCCTCCTTCGTCTTGCCTAGTATTTTTTTCAAGTGTCACTTCTGGAGAATTGATGTGTGGAGCATAACTAAGAAGCAATAATGGAGACGAGGAGGGGTCTTGTATCCTCTCCCATGATTTGGTGCTTGTGTGGTGAACAAAGCTTTCTTCTAGTCATGATCCTTTGCCACCCTGGGATTGGGTGTTGGCGGATTCTGAGTCCTAGCGGTTTACGTGAAATGGAGCAGTGGTCAGTCCTGCAGTGCTCACATCTGCGTTTCTGATTCCCAGATTAGATAGGCATTGATGGGGCACCTGGGTGGCGGAGTGGTTGAGCACCTGCCTTTGGCTCAGGGCATGATCCCAGGGTCCTGGGATTGAGTCCCTCATCAGGCTCCCCTCAGGGAGCTTACTTTTCCTGCCTGTCTCTGCTTCTCTGTGTCTCTCATGAATGAATAGATAAAATCTCTAAAAAAATAAAAATAGTAAATAGATGTTGGTTAGGACAACTGAGCAGATGTAGTGCTAGTGACAGAAATGTCTTAAACTTTTTGCAGGAAAAAAATATTTGAGCTCAGACCATTGCTTAGTTTAGTATTTCTTAAACTCCTCCTCTGCACCCGGAACTCTGGGAATATAATAGAAAGTTAGTACCTAGCTGCTTAACTCTGTTAAGGAGATAAAATCAGACCTCTAGCCTGTATCACCAAGCTGAGCATATGTGTATAACCTTTTTACTATTTTTCTGCCTCAAGTGCTATAGCATTCAGGTTTGGGGAAAAGATACTGACTTCATTAAGGAAAACTCCAGCACATTTGTTTGGTTACTATAGAATTTATGTGGATCTCAAATGAAGTCACTTAAATGCCTTGCAGCTAGGCAGCTAAGAGAAATGGGGAGCTTCATGAAATACTCATTGTGCTCTCGCCCTAGGCAAACAGCCCATCAGTCTCAGTTTACCCTTCGTCATCTCAGCAAGGTGGTATAGCTCTTTTCTTCTTTTTTTTTTTTAAAGATTCTATTTATTACTTTAAAGAGCAAGAATGTGCGTGAGCACACAGGGTGGAGCAGAGAGAGGGAGAAGCAGACACTGTGTTGAGCGAGGAGCCTGATGCAGGGCTCTGTCTCACAACCCTAAGATCGTGACCTGAACCAAAATCAAGAGTCAGACAGTTAACCAACTGAGCCACCCAGGCACCCCTTTCTCTTTTCTTTTTTCTTAAAGAGTAAAGAATAATCGACAATCAGATTGTGGCATTAGAAGACATGTAACAAACACAACAATCCTGTGAAAAAAGAGAACAAATACCTCTAGTGGGGAATTCTCCTAAGAGTTTCCTATTATATAGATTCTCATTAGCAAGTCTGTTTTAAAATAGGGATAATTACATAGCCTCCCTCAAAGTATGGCTATGAATTCTGGTGTCCCTTTCCCTTCATATCCCCAAATGTCTTTTCCTTCTTCTGTGCCAGAAATAGAGATGTTGGTCGATGATCCCAGGGACCTGGAGCAGATGAATGAAGAGTCTCTGGAAGTCAGCCCAGACATGTGCATCTATATCACCGAGGACATGCTCATGTCACGGAAGCTGAATGGACACTCTGGTGAGCTCTTATGGGAAGTTCTTCTCCTTAAGTAATAGACTGCCCCAGCCTGAGAAGCAGGTGCCTCAGAAAATAGAAGGAATGGGGTGGGGCTCTAGGTCATACAGGATTGGAATCAGAACCTTGCCAAGGCAGTGCCCCAAACTGCAGGACTGGTATCTTCTGAGGAAGAAAGGGAAAGGAAGGGGAAGAAGCACCTAGGATTGGGAATTAGCCTCTTCTACCCCAAGGTCTGGACAAAGTGGTAAAATACAGTTTTCTCTTGGTTGTTGTTCATTTGTTTTGCTGTTTTAAGCGATAACTAGAGAGTCATATAATACATCTAGAAGGAGCCTCAAAGACCTTTTTTCAGATGAGAAATCCTGTAGATTAGGGGAACAAATATTATGTGGCTAAAAACAGAAGTCTGGTCTCCAGATTTGTTTTGTATTGTTTTCCCTCACTAGATCATACTGGGTATAGGAGCCCGGAGGAAAACGTGTCAAAAAAGTTTGACATCAAAAGACACTCACTAAATTCCATATCCAATTAGCTCTACTAGAAAACATGCATTCACTGTAACCCTAGTACAGAGTATATAGTATCTATTTCTACCAAATAAAAGATATTACCCTAAAAAAACCCCAACACTATGGATTTTGTTTTTAAGCCTCAGTCACTCCTAATGGCTTTTGTCACATTTTATGGATTGGTCTCCATTTGATATAAAAACATATCTTAGGAATCAGTGCTGTCGCGCTGCTGTTGACATGGTGTGGGTGCTTATTATTCAGCCATGCTGAGCTTTAAGTGAAAGAGTGTATTTACAACCAGGATGACCTGCGATCACTCTGTCAAGATCCACAGTCCCTGATAGTGAGCCTCACCCATAACAGGTGCTAGGAATCAGAGATGAACAGGGCCAACACTCCTGGTCCTCTCATCCGGGCATTTAATCTGTAAGAGCATGAGGCTCTCTTTATTGCAGAATTTCATTTGCTAACCTAGCAGAACCACGGCCTCCAGATGCTCTGCCAGGAATAGACCTGCCAGTGGTTACAGAGAATCACTCTGCTTACTCAACACAGATTCATCTGGCAGGTTGCTCTGATCATGCTTAACATTCTCATACCAAACTCTGCTCTTTTTTTTTTTTTTTGCCCATTTGCTCTATATCATAGACGTTTTTCCTTATAAATACATTTTAATATATATTAAATATAAACCAATTATATGCACATTATAGATGGGTAGATATCTTGCTTTCACTGTGTACATGTGTATTTTTGTGGAAATAAAACTGTCTAAACAGTACACACCAAAGTGTCTGTGGGAAAAAGGAGATGTAAAGGAAAGCAGACTTGTGCTTTTTATTTTTATATATTCCTACATTTAAGTTTTCTAAGATTTTGTAATTTTAAATAGAAGTAAAATATAGAGTAGCTGCCAAAAAAGGTTTATATACAAAAACGTTTCTTGATATGTTATTTATAATAGCAAAAAAAAAGGAAAAAGGACCTAAACAGTTAACAATGAGAGGTTGTATATTCTATCCAAACGGTGAGATATTGTACAACCATTAAGTAATAGGATCTTCAAAGAATATATAATAATAGGAGAAAGGCAAGAAAAACAGCACCAATTGTATAATAGGATGATCTCAAATTTAAAAATGTATATGTATACAAAAAAATAGATAAAAGTATTAACAGCCTTTTCTCTAGATGATGGGGTTATCGATGGTCTTGTTTTCTTTCTTGCATCATCCTACTTTTCCAAATTCTCTACAATTTGAGCATTAAACATTGTTTTAAAATATGGAGCTGAGGGATCCCTGGATGGCTCAGAAGTTGAGTATCTGCCTTCGGCCCAGGGCATGATCCTGGGGTCCAGGGATCGAGTCCCACGTCGGGCTCCTTGAATGGAGCTTGCTTCTCCCTCTGCCTATGTCTCTGTCTCTCTCTCTCTCTCTCTCTCTCTCTCTCTGTCTCTCATTAGTAAATAATTAAAATCTTTGAAAAATAAAATAAAATAAAATAATAATATAAATAAAATATGGAGCTGAAATTGAGTAGTGATGGAAGTTTGATAGATGTTGGTTTATTCCAACCACCTGACTTGATGCAGATCTAGCTAATGCAAAGTCTGGGTTTGGGAGCAGATTCTTTACAGGCATAGTGGCCAAGAGCACATTTATCAGGAAATCCAGAAGGACCTGTCCCAATTGCCAACCAAGTACACTAGTCCACATCTTTCTCTGATGATTTGTTAAAAGTTTAAAGCTTTTTAAAAGATAAGGATATTCTAGAGAAAGACCCCCCCCACTAAAGCAATCTGTACAGCCCCAAAAAATGAGTATATCCACCTGAGAGTTTTTAAACTGTCTACATGTAAACTGAGAATGTCTTCCTTTCATGTTTCAACTGAACTAATTATCAAACACTTAATATGCAAGGCATATACTAGTCACTGACTTATTGAGTCATTTCTAAAGAGTTAAGGGATAGGGACGCCTGGGTGGCTAAGTGGTTGAGCATCTGCCTTCAGCTCAGGGCATGATCCCGGAGTCCCCAGATCGAGTTGCCACATCGGGCTTCCTGCAGGGAGCTTGCTTCTTTCTCTGCCTATGTCTCTGCCTCTCTATCTGTGTCTCTCATGAATAAATAAATAAAATCTTTAAAAGTAAATAAAGAGTTAAGGGATAGAACACAAAAGACCATTTCTGAGGTTATTAACAGTAGCTAAATAAAAATCACATTACTCAAGGTTCTTTTTTTTATAAGGTGAAAACATACTTTCCCTAAGAAGAAGATCCTTAAGAAGCCATTTGGCCTTAAGGATCTGGGGTTTGACTGAGTTGCTTCATCTATGCACGAGAAAAACGTCAGTGATCATATTCACTTCCCATCTCCAGTTCTTGTTAGCAGTTTTATCTTTTGAAACATTTTTTTTCTGGTGCTTTACTCACTTGCCAAGCCACAAAGGGAAGTTTCAGCCCTGGATTTCTGTTTCCAAAATATTAGCAGATTACCCCTGAGCGCTGAGGTAATTAGGGGATCCTGTTGGTCTCGAAGATCCAGAACTGAATGTTCAGGGGGGCCTCCCATTTGTGGCCTCTCCCCTGTAGGATCTGCTGCAGGAGGCAAGTGCCACAGGGTCCCCATCAGCCCGAGGAGCTCCTGGGAGCTGAGTGTGTCCCATCTGCAGACCTCGCACCTTGGCTTGCCCTTTCCGTGCATTTGCTTTTCAGTCATCATTAAACTCTTTTGGATAGATGCTGCTGTCATCCCCACTATATAGGAGACTGAGACACAGGGAGCCTAAGTCCCTAACCAGCATCCACAGCTAATTATTTGTCCGGAGCCAGTGCCATCCCAGATCCGCATGACTCTGGAGGTCAAAGCCTCACACTAAATCACTGCACATCTAAGGGGAACCAAGCCTAGAAGGCCACGTCATAGTTCAGCAGGGGTTAAGTTCAGACTTCATGGTCTGTGGAGTGGGGGGAACCTTAGGAGATAAACTGCTTTACACCTACAGTCTTTTTGTTACTACCTTCATAAATAGATTAATTAGAAGTTGTCATTTACTTTAGAAAATTCAGGTCCTAAGCTCCTTCCTGTACTCTAACCCCACATTTATCCCTGTTGTCCCTATTTACTGTAAGACAAGAGACAGTATATATTCCATTCTGGTTGTCTCCTATGGAAGAATAGCAGATTTTTCAGTAATGGTTAATATTTGACCTTTCAATCATGGTGGTAGTATATGTCAGATATGTGGCAAGAAGTATGAATAATAAGAAGTCTTCATTGTTGGGTTGTTTTTTTTCCCCCATGTTTTACTTTAGGGTTGATTGTGAAAGAAATCGGTTCTTCCACCTCCAGCTCCTCAGAAACAGTTGTCAAGCTTCGCGGCCAGAGTACTGACTCTCTTCCACAGGTACAGAAGGAATTGGAAATTTTAAATTGGATACTGAAGTTATAGAAAACTTTAAATAGGAACTTACATTTATATAAATGAGCAAAAATTAAAAACCCTAAGGCAGTGCTTCTCACTAGTTACATTCTAGTTTTGTTCTGAGTATATATATCCACTTTATTTGCTAGTTCCATGCATCTTTAAGTTGATTTTTTTTAGATAAATTATGTACTTTGTTTCATACTTTTTTATAGTAGGGAAGTGTCTAGACTTCAGACTTCAGGTTAACTCTGTGTGTGTTTGTGTGTGTGTGTGTGTGTTGACCTTAACAACTGGGAGGATAATTTTTTTGTCAGGTTTGTTATGGTAGAAATGAAACATACTTTCAAAGTATGCTGATTGAGACTGTTTGGTAACTTGTGATCACTGGCTAGACTATTAAAATACCAAAATGTAAAATACTGTGAAACTCATAGTTGCAGCATCTGGGTTTATTCTATAACTGATATTCACCTCTGTTTCCTGAGCATTCACCTTCTCTCTCCTCTTTTGCCTCTCTTTCTTGGAGCATCTCTGTCTTTTTTGTTTTTTTGCCTTCTGTGTGTGCCTCTCTCCTCCCTTTTTTCCTGTGTCATTTAAGTAGTATTAATGTGCACATGATATTTTATTAAATATTTTTTTGAATACTCCAATGAATAATTTCTAAAGCAGTATGTGTAGCATGATGATTACGAGCTTCAGGGTCACACTGCCTAGGTTTGCCCTCTAGTTCTGACACCCGGTGTTAGATCTTACTGTATATAAATGTTTGTGGGGCGCAGCTAAGGACTGGGTTCTGCACCTCCAAGATGGGAAGCACATTTGTGGGCCTGCCATGTGGATTTGTGATGCGGCCCTAATGCATTCTGCGTGGGAGATCCCAATGGCACCTGGGAAGCCTGCATGAGTACAGGGGATCAGTATCTTCAGAGAGTGCTCAGATGTGGTATTTCCTAATAAAATGTTTTTGGGCTCAGACCCCATTGTCTCCTCCTGGCACTTCTGCCTTTAAGCAGAAAGTGATAACTTATTCTGACAAGGTTGGCTTTTATGGTGTTTGGCAACCAGAGTTGAGTTCCCTTAAATAACCCATGAAGTATCTTTCATTCATGTAATTATCTGAACCATTTTTTAACCTATTTATATTTTCAGCTAATACCACTTCTTGGGGTAATGAGTTCTACAAGTCTGCTGCCTACTGTATGAAGTATTTGGGAGAAAACTGCTTACAGTGTTTGGTGTTTGGGACCTGCCTCTCACCTCCCAGCCTTTTCTGTACTTTGTATTAGTATTTTATCCAAGAGCTCTAGCTTTAAAAAAAAAAAAAAAAAAAAAAAAAAACAATTCTTCAAATTGTGTTTCTTGAATGGTTCACTTCCCCACATCTTATTAAAATAATAACGGACCTCAGCATGAGAGTATTGCCATGCTGAATGTCATATTCTAATGAAAAAAAAAATTAGACCCCCATCTTAACCTATCCAGCCCTATTTTAAGACAATTTCTTGACTTCTGAAATGCTAGAGACAGTTGGGTTCCTGTTGCATTTACCTCCTTTGCCTTAGATTACTCATCTGTAAAATGGGGAAAATAATGCCACTGGCATCTTAGACCTGACAGGAAGATTGAACCATTAGGGCCTTACACATGATAGGGGGTCAGTAAATGCTAGCCAGTGTTGCTCATGGTGGTGGTGATGGTGGTTGTGTTGACATATTCCCCACAGGGCCTCGGGGGCCCAGAAACCTCCAATTGGAAATCAGTTTCCAACATAGAAGGATTCCATAACCTTTTATGATTTTGCAGCTTCTCTCTTTACAAGGGCAAATACTGCTAACCTTTCAGTTTAGTCTATACTCTTAAAGCTGTTTTAACCTTTCCTTATTTTGCAGACTATATGTCGGAAACCAAAGACCTCCACCGATCGACATAGCTTGAGCCTTGATGACATCAGACTTTACCAGAAAGACTTCTTGCGCATTGCAGGTCTATGTCAAGACACTGCTCAGAGTTACACCTTTGGGTGTGGCCACGAACTGGATGAAGAAGGCCTCTACTGCAACAGCTGCTTGGCTCAGCAGTGTGTCAACATCCAAGATGCTTTTCCAGTCAAAAGAACCAGCAAGTACTTTTCTCTGGATCTCACACATGATGAAGTTCCAGAGTTTGTTGTATAAAGTACATCTGCGTGCAGCTAGCTGTACAGACCGGCTGCTGTTTGCTGGAGGCTGAAAAGCCATGGGTTCTTTCCTTAATTATTGTGCCATATTTTCTTCACCCCAAAACATAGCTCTTTCTTGATGATAGTGGCAATGGAAATAGAAGCCTTGGGACAACTGCACTTTAAGTATTACACAGAGATAAAAGAACTACAGAGAATGGACAGCAAGACAAGTGCCCGGAAGCTCATGATCCTTTGAAAGGAAATGTGCTTTACTAGTTACCAAGCCTTCAGGACATTGAATTGTGGTGTGTCTGTTCCTTGTTTTGTTTTTTAGTTTGATTACACGACATCACATTTTTTTTTATCATGTGAAAGATGTTGTTAGGTTTATTTGTTTGCTTGTAAATTTTTTGTGGTCACTCCCTCATGGCATGTGGCTTGAGGGAGGAGAAGAAAAGAGAGTCTCTCCTTTTAATGGAGAGACCACTGCCTAGTACATAGCCATTGCTGCCTCACTGGGGCTGTCCCAAAGTGAACACTAATGAAGTGGTCAAAATCCTGTAGTTCTAGCAAGCCAAAGATACGTACATAACAGAAGCGCAGCCCAGGGTCAAGAAGATGCAAATGAAGCAATAACCAGAAGGTTCTGCGTGCTGTGATGCCTTGTGACTCCTTCATGCCTGGTCAGTGCCATGTCCTCTTCCCGCCCTTCCTAAAAGCTTTGGGACTCATCTGAGCTTTTCATTCAAGTAACTGATCAGTTGTGTTCATGTCATCATGCATTTTGTGGAGTTTACAAAACCAGTTTGTTAAAGCTATGGAAAGGTCTTAGAAAATGTTTGTGCTTGGTGTTTTGCTTTGTTTTTAATCAAGAACAAATTATGGTAAGGCTGGCTTCTGCTTAACCAAAATACCCTTACTGTATGTATATGTCATACATATATAAATACCCGAGACTGCGTGTGTTTATATGTGTTTAAAGCTTACTAACTCTTCATCTTGGCTCCATGACTATTTTGTGTACATGGTCTGTCTTGTTTACTATGGACGATGTGTCACTGAATGAATGATACCTACAGACAATCAGTTAATATATGTAGAGTTAAGAATGACTGTTTTCTCATATGTCTTTTGCCATGATTTTCAACCCTGGTTGCACAATAGAATTATTTGGGGAGCTTTAAAAACAATAACAATGTCTGGATCCCACTTCAGACCAATAAAATCAGTCTGTTGCAGTGAGGTCCAGGTGGAGTTGCCTTTTCCTTTAAAACTCTCCAGATGGAGCTAATATGCAACAGGGTTTAATACCACTGCTCCAGAGGGTATCTTTTTGTCAATTTTGAAGTTAAAGTATACAAAAAAATGTTAGTGTTTTAGAGGGGGCCATTTTTAAGACAGTTACTGCCATTGCTGATAGTATATATATGAAACCAAGTCAGGAGAGTGAATTTATTAACCTTTAGCTGTACAGTAACGATGCTGTTCACACTTCAGGAGAGAACTTCAGCACAATGTCTTTCTATGAGATGTTTGTAATGATTTCATATTTTACAACATTTGTTTACCATATTTTGATATACCATTTTTTCTATCTGCCAGGTTTTCTTAAAAAGAAACTATATATTATTTTCTAAAGAAACAGTCATATTTTTATACAAAATTAAGTTTTCAGGTAACAAAGAAATAGATTTAAGGTACAACAGAACAAGCAGTGTTCCCGTGGGTGGGAATCAGTATTCTAAACACATGGAGAACAGCCCCACCTGGGCTGCCCCGGCACGCCCGTGTGCAGATGTAGCAGGGCAGTGTGTACACTACAAACCCGGTCAGATCAGTTTAACCCCACACTTAGAAAGGAACAAAAGTTACGTAGAGTTCTGTAGTCATGAAATTATTTTGCTTTTATCAAAAGTTTTAAAAGAACCAAAGTTTCAGATGTCAGAATGTACAAAAGTATCTCTCAGTCTTATGTATGAAAAGGTAGAAGGATCATCTAATGACTGCTTCACTTATAAGTAAGTCGTTAAATAATCAACATTTCATATAGATGCTTCGGAGACAAATCCTGGGAAGTTTAACTCTAAAGAGCCCAGACCATAATGCAGTGTATTTCCTTAGCTCTTAGTGTTTCCGGCAAACATCAAGACAAAAGCATATTTAATTTAATTAAGTATATAGTGCTTTATTTTCTCTGTACTTCAGCCAGAATCAGGTCTTCAGGGTTTTACCAGCATTGTTGGTGGTTTTGCACACCCTCTTAATAATTGGATTTATGGATAGTCTTGTGGGTTTTCAAAAATGAAACATGCTAAGTAAGGAATATTTTTGCTTTTTGATCCTCTGTTTGCAGCAGAATTATATATATGTATATGAAAATCATTTTGGTTATCTACATTTTGTATTTGGAAATTGTTTTAAACAATAAAAAAGGAAAAGAAACATATGAAGCTGTAATTTATTCTGCATTTGTTAATATCGTTGCTAGTCGGTATACCAGTTTGGTATATATTGCCTCTATACATCTACATTTGTATTTGCAACAATGAGCTTTATATCTACATAAACTGTAAATAATCCTTTCTGTGAAAGGATCATCATATCAGGATGATACCAAAAGTGTGTAAAAGAAAACTGTTATTTTGTAATGATTTCTTATAGGCATTTCATGGTAAGATTAGCAGTCAATAAAGTTACTTTTTATTTGTCTTTAAAGTGCCTTTTTCTTTTTTTATTAGAGTTCTCAGTTAAGCAAGAGGCATTAAAGAGTGAATGTTTTCTTTGTGTTCTTCCTTCACATAGTATAGCACCTGGAGGGGCAAGCTAAGGTCCTGCGTGGGAGAGCTCTGAGCTGGACCACCCCCTCGGCTGCTGTGATGGCTCAAGAGGACTGTGGCTGAACCCTGCTGAGTGCTGTCCCCTTTCCACGTGGGTTAGGACTTCCTCTATTAACTCCTTCAATACTCATACTTGCAAAAGGCAGGTACTATTCTGATTCTCAAGTTAGAGATGAAGGAACTGAGGCTCCAAGAGGCTGTGGCAGCCAGGCACCATGCAGGCCCAAGCTGAGGGGCTGAAAGGATGCAGGAAAATAGAATATTTTTCACTTTTTAAGTTAAAATAACCACCTTAATTTTTCCCTCAAAATCATCATCTTTGGGGTGTTAAATTTTCATTTTTAAAAAGTAAGTGATTACATTTAAAAACATGCAATCCCCAGGCTGAATGTGAGGGCAGTGGTGGCATCAAGAACAGAGCCAGGAACTTTGCTTCAAGTCAGGAGCCGGGAGTCTAAGAAGCCTGGCTGGCCTTGTGAAAGGATGACCATCAGCTTCTCTGTTTTGTTTGTGTGTGTGTGTGTGTGTGTGTGTGTGTGTGTGTGTGTGTGTGATTAATAATTGATGAGATTAATAATTCAAAGGGCTATTTGGGGGATGCCTCGGTGGCTCAGTGGTTGAGCATCTGCCTTTGGCTCAGGGAGTGATCCGAGAGTCCTGGGATAGAGTCCTCTCCCGTGGGGAGCCTACTTCTCCCTTTGCCTATGTCTCTTCCTCTCTCTATTTCTCATGAATAAATAAATAAAATCTTAAAAAGGGGGGGCTATTTGGGGGATTAACTAATAGTTATAATATGCCCCTGATGACAAAGGTGAGAGAAAGGAGGGTTTTCAAATCTTTTAACCAACATTTACTTTGTACAGAAGTGTAGCCATTTGGAAGCATTCAATCCAAAACAAAAGCTTTTTAGTGAAGTGTTCCTCATGAATTTTGCAGCGTATCTGGTAAAATTGTGAGTCAACTTTCTGGTCATCTGCTATGTATCTGACACAACACATGTCACATCTAATCTTCACATCCCTTCGAGAGTCAACTCATTTCACAGCTGAGGAAACACTCAGACTTCCCCCAAGATCCTGCAGCTCGTAAGCTTAGAGCAGGGTTTTAAACCCAAATCCGCCTCCAAAAGCTTTGCCTTTTCTACCACATATACCATGTTACCCACTGCACTTAAGAGAATGTTCCATCTAATGCGGAAGACACATGTAGGATTTTGATAGTGTGAGAAATGAAATTTGCACACTTTTTTGGAACACCTCTATGCCAGACCTGTAGAAGGATTATTTGGGTATTGCTCTGGCACAGAAGCAATGACGACCCTGGGGGGGTAGGTAGGGAGTGGGAGGTGGGAAGAACGAAGGTTTTACTCAGAAGAAGAGCCTTGAAGGGGGACTTAAGGCAGATTGGGGTGAGGTACAAACTGTCCCCATGAAGATGAAAAGCCAGAGATGACAGTGCTCATTCAGGGGCCTTTAGGCTTAAGTAAGGATTCTCTCCAGACTAGTCGTGAAAGGCCCTGGGTGCCCAGAGGGGAACTTCGGTGGTTTTTTTCTAGACAGGGAGCCACTGAAGGGGACTATAAAAGGAGTCATGTTTGAGAGACATTATTTGAGAGGAATAATGGGATCTGTGCTACAAGAAGGTAGGGAGAAGAGAGCGGGACTGGGGAAATGACCTGAACAAAAATGTGGCAGCAGGGAGAAGAAAATTCAAAAATTAGGAAGCTATGCCTCTCTCTTCCCCTCTCACTCCTCCCTGTCTCTCTCTCTCTCTCTCTTACACACAATCATCTTCTAAGCTAACTCCTAGCGAAATAGGTAAGTTTTCCATGCTTGGCAATATCCTTGGGAAACCAAAAAGTTCACCATTGCTTTATAGAATGAATTAAAATCTACTCTGCATGAATGCTTTGAATGTTAAAAATTGGCACAATGGCCACAATCACTCTAATCTATGGAAAGTGCCTTTCAAGCTGGGCTGCACATAAGAATGACCTGCAGTATTTAAAACAGCAATGCCCATGGCCCAGACCAGAGCTTCTGATTTATTTGGTCCAGGTGGGCATGGTACTACTAAAAGTTTGGCCAGTAATGCTAACTAGTGTGTATCCAGGGTGTAGATCCATTGTTCTATAGGTGAACCCAAGCAACGTAGACCAGCTGGGTGATTTGCTCCTGAGCTAGAGTGATCCACACCTGGACTGAGTTGCATCTCCAGTGTTGCATTTTGTGGGAATGATGTTTTCTTTTCACCAATAAAGAGGTCAGAGAATGGACCAACATTCAAGTGAGGCACTGAATTCACCGTTTCAGGAAGTCTGAATACACCCACATTCTAGAAAGCTGGGTGGTAAATACACATATACACATAATTGTTTTGCTAAGCATGAAAGTGGAGGTTATGTGAGTACAGTAAAATACTTTAACATCTCTTCCCTGTCACTTTTATTTGCTTCGTCAATTCTCTGACGCTTTATATAAGTTGATCCCTACAGAGAATAATGAATAAAAGTAAGCTAAATTCCACCTAGCCCTTTGATTCTTAGACATTTATATGAGTTAATGGTGGAGGCTGACCTCTGAGAAGTCCTACTCAGATGCAATGAGACATTATGGGTGATGGAGTTATATACTCTCAAGGGATTAATCGAAGATCTATAAACAGGGCACGGCTATAATTAGCCAACTCATTACTTAGGATGGGTGTTTACCCATCTGGTATCAACTGTGGTCAGTTAAGGTTTCCTCATTTTATTACTGTCATTATGGCAAGAGATGGATTTCATAAAAACAGTTCCCAACTTAGAAAGGAATTATGTTCCAAGTTTGCTTCTAAATTGGTTGCTTGATGTTTACAACACAATATCCCCAACTTCCCTCACTAGCCCACAAATGCCTGTTTATCCCAGAGATATTATTGGAGATGATTTTTTTTTCTGTGCATTACTAACCATCAACAAAGAGGCCCAGAGTATAACTAAGGTAGATGGAGTGACCCCACAATCATACAGAAGATAGCACCCCCAGCAGACCAATAATTCAGTCCTTAGGTGTTATCCACACCTAACTGTAGAAACAAGTAGAAAAAAAGCAGGGCACCTGCATGGCTCAATCCATTAGGGGTCTGAGTCTTGATTTCAGCTCAGGTCTTGATCTCAGGGTCGTGAGTTTAAGCCCCATGTTGGGCTCCATGCTGGGTGTGGAGCCTACTTAAAAAAAGAAAAGTTTCAGGCATCCATTCCAAATGCAGCAGCTTTAAGTCAGTTTCTACCTTGGTGTCCCATGAGGGGTGCTTCTAGGGTTTTCCCAACCACACACCAGGCCTCAGTCCAGAGCTGCTCAACCCTGCTCAGCCATCATGAAAGAGTCAGCTAAGCCAGCCCCAGAGGTCAAGTCACAGGCCCTCTTCTGACCTACAGATTGAAGGAAGGGAATAGGTCTAGCAGCTACTTAAAGAAGCAGAGGCCCCAGGGTCTTATTTAGACTCCATCCCTATATTGCTACAGGATATAAATAAGATGCTAAGAAAAAAGAGAAGGAGCCTCTACAGAGGCCTTAAATGCAACAGCAAAGTGAATGTAGAAGACCACAAAAACCACTGGAGAAATTAAAAGAAGGCCTAAATTAATACCCCATATTCCTTAAAGGAAAGACTCAATAATGTAAGATCAATTTTCCCCATCAATTTCAATCAAAATCCCAACAGTGAAACATTTCAACCATGATGGAGTGATAGAACCAGTTTTACCCTCTCACTTTCAACAACTTTTAAAGAAGAAAAAATAGGGACATCTGGGTGGCTCGGTAGTTGAGCATCTGCATTTGGCTCAGGTCGTGATCCTGGGGTCCTGGGATGGAGTCCCGCATCCGGCTCCCCATGGGGAGCCTGCTTCTCCCTCTGCCTATGTCTCTGCCTCTCTCTGTGTCTCTCATGAATAAATAAAATCTTTTTAAAATAATTAAAGAAAAAAGAGGTCTAAAAAATGTTCTTAAAACCTTCAGCAATAGATAGTGCAGTAGAGTGAGCCCTGAGAGGAGAAAACCAAACAAGGTGAGCCTTGTCAAGGTCTCAGTTTACTGCCTAGAGAGAGTTTCCAGGCCACTGAGGGAGGAGGGACCCAAGCAGGTGCCAGAGGGCTCCCAGAATTGAGAAAGCAGATGGTTACCTGGGGAAGGCAGGGGGAGAGCAGGATGGAAGAAGCAGGAGAGGGAGAGCACTGGAGAGCACGCTCTGGAGGCCTGAGTGTCCCCATCTAGGGCTGAGCACTCAGTACACAGATGGCTCCTTTGTTTACCTGACTATCATCTGGGCCGCCTCCCAGCTACAAGGGTGGAGAGCCATAGGGCCTGCAGAGCCTAACATATTCATTACTTGGCCCTTTATAGGAAGAAATTGCCAATTCTTCATCACTATCACTAATGACAGGAATTCTCTGGAGTTGTTTGCATCTGGAAAATATGTTCTCACTGGGTCTGTATTTTAAAACATTCTAGGCTCTTCCTTGTAAACAAGTGTCTTCCATGATTTCTGCATTTAATTGATTATTGATATGATTGGGTTTAAATGTACCAACATTCCATTTGTTTTTACTAGTCCTCTTTGTTGCTTTTTTCCTCTTTGCCTTCTTTGGGCTTCATGATTTTTATTTCACTTTCTCTCTTTTGCCTCTTAGTTATGCTTACTTATAGTGGTTGTTTTAAAGTTTATAGTACACATCTTTAAGCTATCAGAATCCACCTGCAAATCATATTACACCACTTCAAGTATAGTATAAATTTACTACAAATATAGTATAAGAAACTTGTATTTTCCTTTCCTGGTCTTTTTGGGGTTGTGGTACCTTTGACTTTTTAACCCGTTATAAACTTCATAACACATTGTTTTCATTTTTGCTTTTTAAGTGGTCAGTTATTTTTAAAAAGAGATTTAAAATATGAGATAAATGTGTTTTATATTTACCCACTTATTTACCATATCTGGGACTCTTCGTTCTTTTTGCAAATCAAGTCTTTCGTCTGCAGTTTTCTTTTTGCCTGAAAGATTTCCATTGACATTTCCTATACAGATCTATTGGTGTTGAATTATTTCAGTTTTTGTAGGCCTAAAAAAGTTTTTATTTCATTTTTGTTTTTTGAAAGAGATCTTTGTTGGGTATAGTACTGAACAGCACTTTTCTTTCCAATATTTAAAAGACTTGCTTTTTAAGCTCTATTGGGACCAGAGAACCTTTAGTCCTAGAAGAGAGAGTGAATGTGTGTACCAAGCGGTATTTTATCTTCCATAATAGGAAACTGACGGATAAGATTCCAAATTGAAAAAGCAGTACACACATATTATGAGAATGTTGCTTGAAAATATGGAGGTTAATACTTCTAGAACCACCTCAAGAACTGGAAGTGTTAGCATCTGGGGAGGGAAGAGGAAGCTGCTATTTTTGTTAGAGACATTATAAACATATTACTTTAAAAATTTAAAAATTCTTTTTAAGAAAAGTAAACTAATCTCAGTCCCTAGCACAGAACCCTGGGTTCCAGAGACCATAAAGAGAAAAGGATCAGCACAGGGAAGCAAGTGGCGTAGGGAGTCAGTCTTCGTTTTGAGGAGTGGGCTCCTAAGTTTGTCTCCTGTGAAGGATGAACAGAATATGGGCACAAGCCCAGGAGGTAGAAAGGAAGAGGCAGGCTGCTTTCCTTTGGGCTTGGACTCTTCCTGACAATGCCTGCAGGCTTTTCTGGGAGGTGTTGGGCTATTAAATGCCAAAGACTTTGGGCCGCCACATGGGAGTTGTTTGTAGTGAAAGCACCAGAAGGCGAGATGAATCTCCCTTTCTCCTTGCACTTGGGGACATGTGGGGTTGATGCCCAGTGAAAGTGATCTGGCTCCCGTTTCCTTGGTGAGAACAGCCAGCAGATGTGTGCCTGGTAACTCAAAGCCTTTATTGAACCGGCCCAAGTCAATTGCTCCACCTGGCGTGGGTTTGGGGCTGACTCAGGTTTCAGCCCCCTGGCCTCAGGGGGGCTAAGACAAAAAGTGGGGCTTAAGATGGAACATGAGGCCTTAGATGCGGAGGGAGTGGGTGGAGACACAGAGGATGTCAGGGTGGGAGACTGTTGACCAGTCTATGCCCTAGATCAAGTGTTCACAAACCCTAATTATTCTCAGAAGCTCCAAAGAAGCTTTTTTTTTTTAATTTTTAAGAAAGATTTTATTTATTTATTCATGAGAGACACACAGAAAGAGGCAGAGACATAGACAAAGGGAGAAGCAGACTCTATATGAAGAGCCCGATGTGGGACTCAATCCTGGGAATTCGGGATCACACCCTGAGCCAAAGGCACCGCTGAGCCACCCAGGCATCCCCAAATAAGTAAAAAAAAAAAAAAAAAAAAAAAAAAAGATTAATTTCCAGGCCTCGCAGTACACCAGCCCATCAGAAACTGTAGGGGGACCACCCAGGATTCTGCTGTGCCCACTCATTCCTCTACCGCACCCCAGAAACCCTGCTCCTCCAGGCCCAGACCACTCCAGACCGCTCCTGTCGACGGCCCCAGGGCAGTCCTCTCTTTCTTCATTTTTTAAAATATTTTTATTATTCTTTTTATTGGAGTTCAATTTGCCAACATATAGCATAACACCCAGTGCTCATTCCATCAAGTGCCCCCCTCAGTGCCCATCACCCAGTCACCCCCACCCCCCGCCCATCTCCCTTTCCACCACCCCTTGCTAGTTTCCCAGAGTTAGGAGTCTCTCATGTTCTGTCTCCCTTTCTGATATTTCCCTCTCATTTTTTCTCCTTTCCCCTTTATTCCCTTGCACTACTTTTTATATTCCCCAAATGAATGAGACCATATAATGTTTGTCCTTATGCTGAGTGAAATAAGTCAATCCTTTCCTACTTCAGCTTTCTCTTCTTCCTTCTTTACTAGCAATTCAGATGCAGTAGGAATTTTCTGAAATCCAGGGGGAAAAATCTGCAGGGAGTCAACAGCGTCTGTCAGTTACAAATTCATGCTATAGGAGAAGCAGGGGCTTCCTGCGAAGAGTGAGAGCAAAGTTCTCCTATAGATTGTTGCCACTTTTATCTCATCATTTATCTTCAGTGAGAAACTCAGAAAGGCCAACTGATGGGGTTCAAAGACAAACCGTTCTTTCCCCTTGGACAGCCTCCAAGGTCTGAGAACTGTGGACAGGCCAGGCCATTGTGCTTTTGTTCAGCACCAATAGATGGCACCCAAAATGGCAATGCCAGAATGGGTTGGATTCAGTTATGCGAGCTATGAGCTCTACTTTAGGAACCTGTTTCTTCTTCTTACCCAGCATCTCTGCCATGTAAGTATCCTACTTATTTCTTTAATAGCACTGGTCACAATCTCCAACTCTCTGATTCACTAATTCATTTATTATGCTCTCATTTCCTGCCTCCTACACCATAATAGCAGCACTATGAGGGTGACAGCATTATGAATCCAGCTTACTTCTCCCACAGCACTTAGAGCAGATTCTTGGCACAGAAGGTACTCTATGAATTTGACTTGAATGAATGAAGTCACCTTCGATTATGAGAAGAAGAAACCTTTCTCAGTTCTAAAACACATTTTTATTGATTCGAACTGGGCTGCATCTTACAACGGATGAGCATATTTGGTGCTGTATTTCACTCCCACTTCTCCCTGAAAAGCCGTTAGTACATTGGGGTGCTCATGGAGTAAATTGTGTCTTAGCACCAAGGAGGGACAACAAACATGATTCTGAGCAGAGCTTCGCTGCCTGTAATCCAGGATGCTTTTGCTGAGCAATGAGAAGGAAGGAGGCCCATCAAAGGGGATGGAATAAGGAAACCAGTGCCCAGAAATGATTAGAAGGAACAGAGAGGCATGAAGGACATCAGGAGAAGGCAGGGCCAGCCGCAACGGTCTTCATCTGGGACCAGGGAGTAAGAATTTTCCTTCATCCCAATCTTAGATGTTTATTCAAGTGGCCAGAGGCCATAGATATGATGCCTCATCCCATTGGCATGCTTAAGTCCTGGGCAAGGCACAAAGCCAAATCCCGCCACTTAGGGATGGCCCTGGTTTGAACTGCTTAAAGCGTTGTCTTGTCTAAGTGTGTTCCTGCACCACCTGCCATAGAACCTTTAAGGAGTTTGCATAAAATGCAGATTCGTCGTCCCAAACCCTCCACCAGAGAGTCTGCCTCCAGAATCAGGACCCAGAATAAGCGCCTCCTCCTCTCCTCCCCCTGCCCCCAATCCCCCCCCCCCACGGGATCCTTTAGGTTCGTGGTCCTCAAATGCAAATGAGGGAATCGTTCCCTGGCTGGCCTAACTCAGCTTGTGTGACGCACGGGGAAGGGATCCCGCAGGCGTTGGGGGCGGGGCCGTCCGCGGGGGGCGGGGCCCGCGGGCGGGGGGCGGGGCCCGCGGGCGGGGGGCGGAGCTCAGCCTCGGGGCGTCCCTGCCTGATCCTGACCGCAGCCTGACCCCTGGCGGTCGGAGCCGGCCGTTCGGCAGGAGCGATTCAGGGCTTCGTCTGGCCGAGTCTCCGGGCGAGGTGGAACCTCCGCGGCCGCCTGCGGGGGCTCTGCGGCCGGCACGGGAGGGATGCGAGGTGAGGAGGGGGTGACGGGCGCTGTGTGGATTTTCCAAACTCCTGCTTTGCCTCCGTGGCTTACAGACGACGCGGCGGGGAGCCCCTCCCCCTGGGCGTCTGCCGGCGGCATTTTTCGCTGCATATCTTATCCGAGCGAGGAGGGAGAGGGAGAGAGATGGACGCGAAGTTGGGTGTTTTTCCGATGCATTAATTATTTTTTAAAAAAAGGGGGGGTGGGGACCAAAGTTCAAGACACGCCAGCAGACACAGGTGCGCTGCGGAGGCCGCTGGTCCGGCGCGGCGGTTCCCGGGTTCGCGGACACCCGCCGGGCGCCTCACCTGGCTGCGCACCTGAGCGGGCCCCGCGGCTCCGCCCTCTCTCCGCTCCCGGGCGTCGGGCCGCTTCCCTCGCGCCGGTGGAACTTGCTGGAGTTTGGCCCCTCCCAGGACGCAAGTGGTCCCGAGAACAGGTAATTCAAACTTTTTTTTTTTTTTTTAATGATAGTCACAGAGAGAGAAAGAGAGAGAGAGAGGCAGAGACGCAGGCTCCATGCACCGGGAGCCCGACGTGGGATTCGATCCCGGGTCTCCAGGATCGCGCCCTGGGCCAAAGGCAGGCGCCAAACCGCTGCGCCACCCAGGGATCCCGAGAACAGGTAATTCAAAGAAGTCTCGCCCACAAGCGTCCTCTTCTTTTTAATTCGCCCTCATCCGTAGCCGACAGAAACAGATCACTTGACTTTGATCGCGAATCGTAAGGTGCTTTCGCGTTTTCAGACCGGAACTACACAGCCCGGCTCGAGGCATCCTCCCTCGTCGGCGGGGTGGTCCCGGAGCAGCTGGGTGTACCGGGCAGCAGGCACCCGAGTGCACGCTGCGGGGAGCGAGGCTGTGGTGGGAAGTGGTGGGCGGGAAGGCGGCCCGCGAGTCCCAGGCCCAGCTCTAGTGGGCTTGACCGCAACTCATTTATTCAGTCATTTAACAGATTTTACTGGGAGCCCTCGAGGAGGGAGGGAGACATGGAACTGGCTGCTAGAAGACAAAGAAAAGTAAGACATATGGCTCCTACCCTCAGGCTGTTTTCAGTCTTGTGGAGGGCAGTAGGAAGATATATAAACCAAAAATTCTCCAGCTACGCGGACCATGCATTTCTCTGGTTAATTTCTTTGATTGGCTGTGTGACCACCTTCCCTGCCACTCTCTATTCATCGAGTGCATAGAACCTTACTCAGTTCTCACAATGACCCTATAAGGGAGGGCCTATTATTATCCTCATTGTATAAATGAGGACACCAAGTACTTGGGGGGATCAAATAGGTGCCCAAGGTCAAAGAGCTGGTGAGTGGTGGTAGAAATGGTACCGGAATCCAGAGGAGCTTAACTTCAAAGCACATGCTGCCACCCATCAGGTGATAGTGTCCCCCAGGGCCTTCCACTTCCAATCTTGTTTCTGCTGCTGTGTTGTTCAGAGTCAACTTCTGAACCTCTCACTTTCAGCTTATCTCTACCCACTTGGCCATCCTGACATTCTTTCCTCCAGCGTCAGAGAATAAGGCTCACATCCTGCTGCCAGAGCTCATTCCATCCTGTCTTCCTTCCTTCTCCAGACCACGTCCGTCCACTCATCTCCTTTCTCCTAAACCTTCAACTCATTATGTTCTCTCATTCCTTTCCCTCTGCCCATAAACATGTCAAAAGCTCACCTTTGCTAGCCTACAAGCAAATAAAACACAACACAGTAAAAAGCTCCCCATAGTATGCACCGATGAGAAATGCTAAAATAAATAATACCGACAGTACCAAATGCTGGGGAGACTGTGGAAAAATTGGATCGCTCATAAATTGCTATTGGGAATGCAAAATGGTACAGTCTTCTGAAAAATGGCTGTTTCTTTGAAAAGTGGATAAACGCTTACCATATGATAAAAATATGGCAAATCTGCCAGAGCAATGTAAACTAACATCACAAAAACTTCTACCCTACTTCTACACAATGACCATAGCACCTTCATTTGTAATAGCCCCAAATTGAAGACAACCCAAATGTCTTTCAAAGAAGTAAATGGCTGAAACAAGTGTGATATTTCCATATAATGGGTACCACCCAGTAATAAAAAGAACAAGTTTTTTGTACCTGCAACAACATTGATGGTCTCAAAGACATTAGGCTGAGTGAACAAAAGCCAATCTCTTAATGTTACATACTATAGGGTGCCATTTCTATAATATTTTCAAATGACAGTTATAGTGATTCATGGTCATCAGGGGATAAGGCAATATAAGGGAGTTCTTTATGGTGATTGAACAGCTCTGTATTTGATTATTGTGATAGTGGCACAAATTGATGCTAATAATAAAGTTGCACAGAACTATTCATACACACATAAGTACATATGAAAACTGTTGAAATTTGAATAAAGTCTATAGGTTGTAGCAATGTCAACTTCCTGGTTTTGTTAATATATACGACAGATTAAGATGTTACTCTTGAGTGAAGCTGGGTTATGAATGTGTAGAATCTCTCTGTTTTTGCAACTTCTTGTGAATCTATAATGATTTTAAAATAAAAAGTTAAAAAATGCATCTACTTTAAAATCAAACAAATAATAGAAGCTTCTTTTACCTTGATCCAGTTCAGCCCTCCTGGGTCCTCACCCCATGGTCACCACCCCATCGCCCACCTCTCTCCTCCCCTTCTGAGCCAGTGCCACCCAAAAGGTGACCTGGTCTCCCTGTCCCCACTTTCTCAACTCCGCTTGGCTTTCCAGTCCACTGCCATCAGACTTCTGCAACCTCGCTGTCACCAGTGTGGAAAGTCCACGGTCTTTATCTTGCTGCATCGAAACCATTGACTCCTTCCTTCTAATCATTCAGAGTCTATGGCAAAGCACTTTCCTGCTTCTACGTGCACCTCCTTGGCATTTCTTGTCTGTCTCCTTTATGGATATCTCTCTCCAGTAGCTTCTCTTCTGCTTCTTATCCCTTCTGTGTCAGCATTAAAGGAATGAGCAGTGACCCATTCCTTGACTCACTGCTTTTATTCCTCTTCACTCTATTCACTCCTCTGCCCACCTAGGACTAGCTAACTCCCACTAAGTCTCTGGAGATCATCTATAACCTGCCCTCTCCCCGCCCCCCCCCAGTCAGGTTTATGTTGCAGTTATTTGTCTATGCGTCTGTAGCACATTTCCTCAAGATTTCATAGGAAAGATGATGATACCAGCTTTAAGTGCAGGGCTTCTCTTTACCTTGGGCAATGGGAATATTCTCTTCTTTGCAAAAGAGATGTATGAGCTACTGACGGGGGGTATTACAAATGCTCTAGGCTCTATAATATACCTTTTGCCAGCTGACAGATTCTATGTGAGGAGGAAGGACCTGGAAGGAAGATGGTGGCACTGCCAGCAGAGGGCTGTTAGGGAGACGTGGCTCGGAGGAAGGCCAGAACCACTGCAGCCCACCCAGGCCTGGGTGTATTCCAGGTGAGATACAGAATAAAATCAGCTCCCATCTCCCTGTACTGGTATGACCACAACAATAAGTCATGTCTAAAGTGGATGCTCTGCAGCAGAGAACACGGGGAGAAATGTGAAAAACCTGTCCTTGCCTTTATGGGAAGGAAAAGCAATAGGGAACTAATGTCTTTAAGGGAGTAGAAGAGGAACAGGAACATCATCAGGAACATCACAGTCTCGTCAAGGCTCAAGTAGACACTCAGCCAGGGGCAGAAATCCGTTTTGGAGTTAGGAGCAAGGAGGGAGGCAACAGGACCAGGTGCAAACCTCAAGACGGCACGATTTACCACTTCACCAACGCTCCTGGGTCTCCTCAGCCTGGGCTACTTTCTCCCATCACCTCTCAGGCTAGCGAAATCTCCTTCCATGCTCTTTGGTTTGTACTGACTATTTTTAAGAGTGAAAGAGGCAACTCAAAATAATGCATTTTCATCTGATTTGAAACATGCCTGGTTTGAGATTTCCACTGCTGCACTAGCCTTTCTTTCTCTTCTGAAAGAGGAGAGCTGTGTGCCATCTTGTGGTGGAGGAGTGCCATGACAGCAATTATGCACCGGAACCATTTATTTCCAGTCCAGCATCAGGGTTACCTGGTGTAAAGCTCATGAAAGGGTTCTGGTTCAGGGGCAGTAGCAATCAGAGAATGCACCACTAGAGAGACACTGGACTGCACTGGTAATTAATGGCATTAATTGGGGACCAAAGGGATTTTTCCTGCCATCATTATGATTTTTATCTCCAGGCATAATAATTAATAAATTAATTCCAATTCGTGGTGGTTTAAAAAGAAATGACCTTGCACAATGGCAAGAATGCCAGACCGAGAGCTAAGATACCTGGTATCTCATTGCCCCTCTGCCACAGACTAGCCAAGGGAACTAGCAGCAGAGAAGAGTGAAAAGAGTAGTGAACTGGGACCAGAGATCACTACTCAAGAGCTACCACAACCTAGCCTGTTCAACTTTTACTGAACACCTTACCTGAACCAAGTGCTGTCCAAGGTACTTTTCATGTTTCTCCCTCATGGTCAGATGGGTAGTGGGTCTAGAAGTCAGGAAACTGAGATTCAGTAAGAGTGAGTGAGGTATCCCAAGTCACAGAGTCTCAGGATCTGATCTAGATTCTTTTGGAGTCAGGCAAAAAGCATATGATCTTTGTTTTTTTTTTTTTATTTTATTGTTATAATTTTTGGTCGTGTGAATGTGGGGAATTTGGGGAGCGGGGTCACACACTGGCAGATGGTTTGAATTTATTCTGTCCCCTGCTGATCGGGCAAGCGTGATTTCTACCTGAGTGCTCTGTTAATCTCCTGTGTGTTCTCGTTTCTCCCCATCTGACTTTGTTTATAAATGCATTTTAAGAGATTGAACTACCTCAGCTTCAAAACTCAGGTCCTTTGATTTCCGAAGGTAAAAGATGGAACCTAGAGAGAGAACACTGTCTGAGGCATGAATAGTAAAATCAAGGTCTCTATAAAGGGAGGACAAGATGCCGTACCTGCTATTGATTTAGTACTCTTCTAAGGGCTGTCGCTACAGGGTCTCACCTGTGAGACGCTTGTAATATTACTGTCTTCTGGGGGACCTCAGGGACACAGAGGTTAAGAAACTGAGGGGCATCTGGGTGGCTCAGTGGTTGAGCCTTTGGCTCAGGTCATGATCCCAAGATCCTGGGATTGAGTCCCACATTGGGCTTCCTGCAGGAAAGCTGCTTCTCCCTCTGCTTATGTCTCTGCCTCTCTTGCTGTGTCTCTCATGAATAAATAAATAAGATCTTAAAATTTAAAAAAAGGACAGAGAAGAGAAACTTTTTTGAAATCACACAACTATGATTTGAACATGGGCCTTTTAAAAAACAGCTCTATTGAAATATAACTGAACTACAATAGAGTGCCCATATTCAAAGTAAAATTTGATAAATTTTGACATGTATGAAATGATGAGACCATCACCATAATCAGGATAATGAACATATTTGTTATCGCCAGCCCCTTTGGACTCCCCCTGTCCCCGCCCCCTCATTCTCCACCCTCACACTACCATCTCCAGGCAAACTTTGATTTGCCTTCTGTCACTAGGTTTTCATTTTATTACAGTTTTATATAAATGGAAACATATAGCATGCACCCTGTTTTGTCTGGCTCTATTCATTAATCATACTTATTCTGAGATTCATTCATGTTGTATGCATCAGTGGTTTGTTTTTTTATAGTTGATGAATATTCTTCCATATGGATAAACCACAATTTATTTATCCATTCCCTGATGGTGGAAATTTAGACTATTTCTATTTGGGGGCTACTATGAATAAAGCTATTATAAACATTAATGTACAAATCCCGGCCATGGATC
Organism: Nyctereutes procyonoides; assembly: GCF_905146905.1. Taxonomy (NCBI): domain Eukaryota; kingdom Metazoa; phylum Chordata; class Mammalia; order Carnivora; family Canidae; genus Nyctereutes; species Nyctereutes procyonoides. The sequence continues at coordinate 44,653,031 of NW_026575139.1, read as the reverse complement.
TAGGCTTTCATTTCCTTTAGATAAATAGCTAGAAATGGAATATCTGGGTTATATGATAGGTACGTGTTTAACCTTTAGGAAATAACTAAATTGTTTTCCAAAGTGGTTATACATTTTACAAAACAGTAGTGTATGAGAGTTCCAGTTTCTCCACATCTTTGCCAACACTTGCTATGGTCAGTCTTTTCCATTTTATATATTCTGTTAAGTATGTAATAATACCGTGTTGTGGTCTTTTTTAAAAAATATTTTTAAAAAAATTTTATTTATTTATTCATGAGAGAGAGAGAGAGAGGCAGAGATACAAGCAGAGGGATAAGCAGGCTTCCTGCAAGGAGCCTGATGTGGGACTCAATCCCAGATCCCAGGATCACCCCCTGAGCTGAAGGCAGACACTCAACTACTGAGCCACCCAGGCATCCCCTATGTTGTGGTCTTAATCTGAATGTCCTTGATGACTAATGATTTTAAGTATCCTTTCATGGGCTTATAAGCCATTCATATATCTTCTTTAGTGAAGTATCTGTTCAAATCTTTTGCCCATTTTAAAAAGTGGGTTGTTTGCTTATTGAGATTTGTGTGTTCTTTATATATTTTGGATATGAGTATCTATCAGATATGTGATTTTTCAAATACTTTTCTCTTTCTGTAGATTGTCTTTTAATTCTCTTATTAATGTCTTTCAAAGAGCAGATGTTTTAAATTTTGATGAGGTCAAATTTATAAAAATTTTTCTTTTATAGATGATGGTTTTGGTGCCATACCTGAGAAGTCTTTGCATAACCCCAGGTGACAAAGATTTTTTTCTATGTGTTCTAGAAATTCTGTGATTTGGGGTTTTACTTTTAGTCTCTGGTCCATTTTGGTTAGTTTTTACATGATGTGAGAGCATACTGAATTTCTTATTTGTTTGTTTGCAAATGGATATCCAGTTGTCCCAGCACCATTTATTGAAAAGGCTGTCCTTTCTCCATTGAATTTTCTTTGCATCTTTTTTGAATATCATTTGACCAGATATATGTAATCCTATTTCTAGAATCTCTATTCTGTTCCACTGATCTACTTATCTTTATACCAATACCATACAGTGTGATTACTATAGCTTTATAATAAGTCTTAAAATCAGGTAGGATAAGCCCTTCAAATTTGCTCTTCTTTTTCAAAGTTGTTTTGACTATTTTTGTTTGGGATTTTTTGTTTGTTTGTGTGTTTTGCATTTCCATACAAATTTTATTTTATTTTATTTTTTTTAATTAATTAATTTATTTATTTATGACAGTCACAGAGAGAGAGAGAGAGAGAGAGAGAGAGAGAGAGAGAGAGACAAGCAGGCTCCATGCACCGGGAGCCCGACGTGGGATTCGATCCCAGGACTCCAGGATCGCGCCCTGGGCCAAAGGCAGGCGCCAAACCGCTGCGCCACCCAGGGATCCCTCCATACAAATTTTAGAATCAGCTTTCTAATTTCTACAAAGAGGACAATGCGGTTTTGTTTAGGATTGCATTGATTTTACACAAATAGTAAGACTCATCATTTTTTTTTTAAATCATGCCTCAAGAGTCACAGTCACTTGTTTTCTAATGTTCATACTTTTAAAAAGCCAATTGTTTCTCTCTCTCTCTCTCTCTCTCTCTCTCTTTATTTTAGGTGTTTTGTTTTTTGTTTTCAGTTTTGGTTGTTTTTTTTTTTGTTGTTGTTTTGTTTTGTTGTTGTTGTTGTTGTTTGGTTTGGTTGGTTCAGGCAGGAATTGTAAATCTGATTCCTGTTATTCTATCTTGACTGGAAACGGGAGAGGAGCATCAAGGCCTTTGACACCAAATCCTTTGCTCTTTCCTTAAGAAGCCTGCTGGAAGAGAAGGTGGATATAGTCTCACCTTAAAACAAACAAACAAAGATGGAATAAAAAGTTAAATTTGGGACGCCTGGGTGGCTCAGCAGTTGAGCACCTGCCTTTGTCTCAGGTCATGATCCCAGAATCCGGGATCAAGTCCCACATCAGATTCCCTGCAAGGAACCTGCTTCTCCCCCTGCCTATGTTTCTGCCTCTCTCTCTCTCTCTCTCTCTCTGTCTCTCATGAATAAATAAATATTTTTTAAAAAGTTAAATTTTACTCCCATTACTGCCTTCAATAAATACTTATAAATACCCTGTCCCCCACTTTCTGATATGACTACCCACCAATTTTTAAATTCCCAAATTTTTATTCTCACACATTAAATCCATTATTTTTGTTTAATTCTTATTATGAAAAGTCACCCAAAAAAAAAAAAAACTAATATTGGAGCAAATTTACTGATTTGGAGGAGATGCCTTTTCCTCTGTAATTCTGCTATTTAAGTGACCTCCTAGTATACAGGACATAGCCATTTCGTTTGAAAAGAGGGACTGTTATTTTAAAATCTCATCTTCTCCCAAAACAGCAGAATCCAGGACTATGGGATATTGGTGGTTCTAAGCAGAAACCCTAATGATCTACCATATATACTTAGCTTTTGACATCATCAACTTTTTGGAAATGAAACTGTTGGGAAAGCTGATCTAATGTCATCCATTAAATAAGAAGGATAAAATTAGATCATTAAAATGAATGTGGCTGGTGCCAAGGTGAACATAATGAAAAATACGTTATTACTCTCCCTTATTTCAAAACAACCCTTTAATTAAGATTTCTTCCACCAGCAAAACTAATTTCATAAGTTTATACAGCCAGCAAATTTCAATTTGCACCTCCAGAAAGTAACCCTTTTGCATTATAGGGAATTTATGTTTATTATCCAGGAAGGAAATGAGGCCAGAAGGCAAAGAGACACCTCCGCGTGGTGGGGTGATGATTGTCCTGTCCAGCCTGGGCACACACAGAGAACAGTTACATTTCCAATTCCTCAGACTAAATTTAGTCTTATCTACTTTTCACATCAACAGCCAGTCTAAAAAATATTGTTGGAGATAACAGGCTGGCTCTGGACTGTATCCCTCCTTGAATTTGTTGATGAAAGTAGAAGCCTGAATAGCAGAATCATTCCAGTTTCTGGTTTCCATGAAGATGGGGCAGCATAAATTCAATAACTGTTCAGAATATTAATTTAAGCTTCAGCCTGACAGCCAATGATCACTGGAACATATAGTACTGACCCAGCTGCTCAGCTGTTTTAGAAATGACTTAATTACACAGTTGGAATAGCTGCTAGCGCCAAAGACACAAGGAAAAAAAAATACTTAAAGGAGAAACAAGACAGGATTAATTTCTGGTCTAACTTATTAAGACCTCCTGCTGTCACCTTTTGCCAAGCCACTGAGCCTTCACTTCTTAGAAAATGATCACATACCTCCAGCTACTCTTATTCGTTCCCTTGATTTTGCAGAAATCATAACAACACCCAGGAGTCATTAAAAGCACCTGGAGCATGTAATCTGTTCCAAATGGGAAAAGACTTCCCAAGGGGACCAGGGATGGTCCACAGAGCCTCATCCCTTCCCTCCGTGGTGTAAAATTTCCCACTAGACATTGCTACACAAGCCCAGGATGCCTCTCATTTCTCTTCTACCCTCCCCCTCCTCCTTTCTCTCCTCTTCCCTCTTTCAATCTTTCTTCCTTCCCTTGTCAGCCTTTGGCTGCTGGATTGAGGCTGAAGATGGGGTGTCAGACACAGTCAGATGTGGAGCTGCTGTCCATGCACCTGCTGAGCAATCTGTATTCACCACTCATTGAATCCTTACAAAAACCTAGAGAGGAGGTGCTTCTCCCTGTTACCCAGGTACAGCAATGGAGACCAAGAGGGCTTCTGTCATTCCTGTAAGGCCATTATACTGGTGAGTAAGTGACTTCTCTCTGTTTTAAAACCAATCTCTGTGATGCTGAGGCTGGGACTCTGCAAACCACATTTCTGCTTTGTCATTGGCTCTTCATTGGCATGCTAGCGGGAGACTGTAGGGCTGGGCAAGGGAGAAGGAACTGCTGCTTCCTGTTTGCTTCCTGGTATAGTCAGCATCATGCCTGTGGTGGTTTTCATCTCAGTGGCAGTAACTTCCCACATCCCCAGACCAGCCCTCAAAAATGCCAGCGTCAGTCAACCCAGAGGTCTGGGCCCCAGTTATAAAGGGCTCTGCTCTAAGTTTTGAGGTTCTAATGCCTTCATCCTCTTCTCTTTGTCCTGCTAGTCCTAGGAGTAATAGCTGCTTCCTAAAGTCACCATCCCTCTGGTGCCTCAGTGGCTGCTTCTTCTTCTTCTTCTTCTTCTTCTTCTTCTCCTCCTCCTCCTCCTCCTCCTTCTCCTTCTTCTTCTCCTTCTTCTTCTCCTTCTCCTCCTCCTCCTCCTTCTTCTTTCTTCTTCTTCTTTCTTCTTCTTTTCTTCTTCTTCTTCTTCTCCTCCTCCTCCTTCTCCTCCTTCTCCTCCTCCTCCTCCTTCTCTCCTCCTTCTCTCCTCCTTTTCTTCTTTCTTCTTACCTTTTTGCATCTCCAATACCCATTTAACCAATTCCCTCTGTTAAATTCTTTTCTGTGAAAGTTACTGGTTTAACTAATACACAGAGCACTAGGATTCAAAACCAAGTATGTCTGACTCCAGATCCAGGCCCTTGATCCCTACTCTGTGCTATTCCCATCCACTTCCTCTTGCTACCTGTGGCAAAAATGCTTTGCTTTGATCAACCTTTACTTAACCTCCTGAACCTTCTCTGAAGCCCATTTGTACACTACCTTATAAAACTCTAGTTTTAGCAAGAGCCCAGCTAAGTCAGTTTAACCAGAACCTTCTACCCTTGATATCTCATCAGGCTCCTCATGCTCCACTACTCCCCCAGGTGATGTCTGGTCACCCTGACCTGTCTGCAGCAAGAATCAGTCAGTTTAGCTAGACAAATCCCCCTTACCCTGGATGTTTCCTCTCAGTGATTTTCCATCTACTGACCCTATCTGTGCTCCTTGGCTCTAAATTCCCACTTGCTCATCCTGTATTCAGAGTTGAGCCCAATATCTCTCTCCCACCGTGAAATCTCATTGCAGTGGTCCCAATATGTTCATGATAGTCCTGAATAAGGTCTGTCTCACCATCTTCAACAAGTATCATTAAAATTGTTTTCATTAACAGTGGCATTCAGAAAATACTTTGGATCAAATCGTTAGGACCTCAAGTTACAGTCTTTGGGTGTATTCCCTGGGGAAAGTCCTAAACCTTGTCATATTGATGACTGAAGATTCCACCCTCTGTTAAATGGTTTGGAAAGCACCTGGCATAACATGAGTGAATACAATAGCCTCAGCTAAACAAGATGGAGCTCTGATTAATATATTCCTAAAAGATCACAGAATTGACACATTTGCAAGTCATAGTGGTAATGGGAACTTACCAGCCCTCTGAGTTTCAACTGGAAATCTCATTTCTCTAAAAGCAGAACATATGGTATACTTTTGACCTTGTCCTGCTGTTAATTTCATTTTGCAGAGGAAGAGAAAGAAACACAAGGAACTTCCCTCCTAAATTTAATTCTGACCTTGGAAGAAGAACTAAAAACTGATTATTGAAGCAGAAGTATAGGAAGCTAGGGCTGGGGGACTGGGAATCTTTCACATGGGGGGGTTAAAATGCCCCCCCCCCAAAAAAAAAAAAACATTCGGAGGAGGCTCTGACATGGAACCTGAAGTCAGCACACAACTCTCAGAAGTTTGGAGGAAAGTGCAGTCTGATCCCATAACCAAACAATCTGAAAGAGAAAACAGTATAAAAGGGATGACAGGATCTCAAAACAGAAAATCTGAGGGTTGAAGAGCATGGCTCCTGATAAGGGGTGAAGGGGATTGGCCTCCAAAAATGCCAGTATGCCTGCACAGAGAGCAGTTTAACGAGCTTAATTTATCAAAGGCCTCTGCAGAAGATGGGAGAAGTGTACAGCAGATGGTGATCTGTAGATGCCTCTTTGTTTCAGATACCATCTAGAATGAGCTGTCCAGATCATTGCCTTCAAGATACACATCCGGGGAGGAGAAAATAATAAGCCAATAAATAAGCAATAAAACAATCCATAATTCATAATAAGCAATAATAAATCCATAAAGGATGACAGGTAAGTACAATAATGTTATGTGTCCGTGTGTGTGCTGAACCAACTGAAACTGACAATATTCTACCATTTTGACCTACAAAGATGGTCATTTCATATGGTACGAACTACGGTATTGAGGGGGGTGTCATTCTTCATAAGGTCATGAGAAAAGGCCTCTCAGAGAAGGTGGCATAGGAGCAGGGATCTGAATACAGGGAAGGAATGAGCCATGTCAAAACAGAAGAGTGTTCCAGACTTAGGGGAAAGCAAGGTTCAATATTTTGAGGTGGGAATGCTGGGTGTGTGTGAGGAATGTCTGGAAGTCCAGCGTAGATACACTAGAGGAATAGGGCAGAAGCAGCACGAGAGAAGGTGAAAGTGGCAGCCAGAGACAGATCATATAGGAGGGCCTTATATAGCCCACAGGTCATGACAAAGACTGAGTTTTGTTCAGGGAATAAAATGAGAAGCCCTTAGAGATCTGAGAACAGAGGTGATGTGATAAAAGATCAACCTTAGGAACTCTGTGGAGGAGCAAGCATGGAAGCGGGGTGAGGGAGCAGGGAGGAGGCAGTGAAGGAGGTGAGGCTGGATAGACGTTAGGATATAAAAGTGGCAGAATTTGCAGGTTGAATTAGATATAACAGTTGAGAATGAAAAATTGAAGATGACAAGAATTTTGACCTGAGCTACTGGATAAATGGAACCATTTACTGAACTAGGAAAGAGAGAAGGTAAAAAATGTATGTGGGTAGAAAAAAAAAAGTTTGATTTTAAATACATTCAATTTAACGTTCTTCTCAGTTATCTAGTTTGAGATAACGGGGTAGGAAGCTGGATAAACAAATTTAGTGTTTTAAGAATAGGACAAAACAAGATATATACACTTGGGAGTTATTAGCATAATGATTTATTTAATGCAAGGGGTGGGTAGAAATCAAGGGAATGAATGTAGATAGAACAGAGACGAGGTTCTCTGAGGCACCTGGGCAGTTCAGTGGTTGAGCATCTGCCTTTGGCTCAGGTCATAATCCCTGAGTCCATGATCCCTGGGATCCCTGCGTCCTGGGTCCTCCCCACAGGGAGCCTGCTTCTCCCTCTGCCTATATCTCTGCCTCTCTCTGTGTCTCTCATGAATAAACAAATAAAATCTTAAAAAAAAAAAAAAAAGAACAGAGAAGAGGTCTAAGAACAGAGGTCCAGGACACTTCACCACTTAGAGGTTGTGAGGAAGCAGATCCAGCACAGGAGACTTAGGAGCAGCTGTCAGCGAGGATAGAGGACAAGCATACACACAGTCACTCTAAGGCCCAGTCCTTGCCATATCCCTGTTTGCAAGAGGCATCTTTTGAGAAGGCATAAGGGAAGCTAGAGAAGGATCCACAGGAGAATCCTCAGACATCATCAGTTCAAATAAATATGAGGGTAAAACTCTAGAGACTCCCTCCTGTCCATGAGAATGATCCTCTGTGCCACCTCTACCTTTTCCTAACCTCAAGTGACAAAAGTCAGTTCCTCATATTTCAAGTACAGAAATGCCTCTTGGCCTTTCCAATGGTCACAACAAGTATAACTCACAAATCCTAATCAAAATGCAATCACTTTCTAGAAGTTCATCTGAAAATAACTCCTGCCCAGGGTATGAAAGATCTGGCTCCAAGGAAACCCCAGAGGAATTCTCAGACATGTATTGGCAAAGAATATTAAAGGACTAAAGACTAAATTAATTAGAAGACTACACAAAGGAAAAGAAGAGGAGGATCCGAAAAGATGATCAAAGATAGAGTAAACGGTAAACAGTCATTCTGGGTGGTACTGTTTGGAGACCACCTCTAGAATACAGTTACAAATCTGCAGAAAAGCCTTCTAGAAGAGGCCAGGTCTCTGCCACTTGGGACAATTGGGTCAACAGGACTTGCTGAGTGGTGTTTATATGCCCCTCTGGCTACAGAGCTAGGGAAAGATACCTGCCCAGATCCACCTCCCTCAGGGAGTCAGAAGAGACTCCCAGCAGGAGGAACCAGGTAGGTACATACCAGTCAGAGCTGCCCCCATACTCAGGGTGATTCCACCAGTTGCAAAGTAAAATTTTTATTCTAGGTATCTCCGTAAATAAATAAACAGCCAAGTGCTGATCTTAAGATCATAAGATTTTTAGAAAAGGTATTCAGAAGTATGAATTTTAAAAGTAGTGTTCACTTGTGCATTGCTGGGGGAATAAAATGATGCAGCCACTGTGGAAAACACATGGCAGTGCCTTATCACGTGATCAAGTAGTTCCACTCCTGGGATTCTTTTCTTCTTTCAAAAAAGTGAAGACAAGGACTCAAACAGATATTTATACACTCATGTTCTTAGCAATGTTATTCAAAATAGCCAAAAAGCTGAAGCAATCTAAATGTCTGTCAACAGAGGAATGAATTAAAAAATATGGTAACTGCATACAGTGGAATATTAGTCTAAAAAAGAAGGAAATTCTGACATCAGACAACATGGGATGAAGCTTGAAGACAACATGCTAAGTGAATTAAGCCAATCACAAAAAGACAAATGTGTGCTTCTACTTCTATGAGGTACCCAGACTTGTCATGTTCATAGAGACAGAAAGTAGGAAGCTGGCTGCCAGGTGCAGGGGGAAGGAGGTCATGGGAAGTTACTGTTTAAGGGGAACAGAGTTTCAGGTTAGGATGATGAAAAAGTTTTGGAGGTGGATGATGTGAATATACTTAATGTCATCAAGTTGTACGCTTAACAATGGGTAAAGTGGTAAAAACAAAGGTGAAGTGTTCCAAGAGTATAAGGTTAAAAGGTGATGGTTCATTAGGCAAATGTGTCTCAAACGCATGATCGAAATTCCTTAGTTGGAACAAAAATCTCATTGTTAGTATTAAAGAAGCCATCTTTTAAAATATGTGGGAGTGTATACGTGTAAAACTTGGTATATGTGTGTCAACATATTAGTTTTGTGTGGCTCACCTTCAGGATTCTTTCTCTTCTTCGTGAATGTGAGATAAATTCATCATGGAAAAATTACAGATCTCAGTATAATTCTGATAGCTGGAGGATAGTGTATTTTCAAGTGTACTGGACTTTAAATAACTAAGCCAAAATGGTTGCATTAATTAACTTATATCCTTAATCACTAATTTCATTTTTTATATTTCCCCTGACTTCTGGGGGAGGAATAATCTTTGTCTCAAAAGCAGACTTTAGTGACCTAATGATTTGAAAAGCAACCAGAGATAACGAGGTAAAGATATTTAAATGGAAACATGCCAGCAATTACTAGTTAATTGAAAGTTTTGATGTTTTTGGCCTGAGGTCTATGCTTTCCCTGCTAAACTATAATGTGGGCAGGGGAGAGTAACAACATTGTTTCCTCTTTTAAAATGAAAGTGCCGATGAGTAATTTTGAAGTTTTTATTAAATTAAACATTAAAAGATGGTAAAAATAACAATTTAAAAAATCTGTTATATCTCAGTTGAGGGATTTTCTTTTTTAATTTTTTAAATTGCAATATAAGTGACATACAATATTAGTTTAAGGTGTACAACATAGTGATCAACGTATGTATATATAGTGAGATGATCACTACAATGAGTATAATTAACATCCATCACCACACATAGTTGCAAATTTGTTTTCTTTTGATTATAACTTTTGAGATCTACCCCCTTAGGAGCCTTCAAATATGTGATACAGTATTGTTAACTATAGTCACCTGCTATACATTACACCGCCAGAGCTTATTTGTTTTATAATTGGAAGTTTAAAACTTTTGACCTCCTTTACCCATTTCTTCCCTCACCCCTTGCCTGACAACAACTCATCTGTTCTATAAGTTTGGCTTTTTTTATTTTTTTGATTCTATGTTATCAGTGAGATCATATAGCATTTGTCTTTCTCTGGCATTTCATTTATGTTCATCTATGTTGTTGCAAATGGCAGGATTTCCTTCTTTTTATGGCTGAATAATATTATATTGTCTCTCTCTCTCTCTCTCTCTCTCTATATATATATATATATATATATATATATATATATATATATATATATATACCACATCTTCTTGATCCATTAATCCATTGGTGGACACTTAGATTGTTTCCATGTCTGGGCTATTGTGATAATGCTGCAATAAACATGAGAGTGCAGATAATCTCTTTAAGATAGTGGTTTCATTTCCTTTGTATATATACCCCATGTATATGTTACTCTATTCTACCAACATTTGTGAATCATATGTTACTTCTATTTTTAACATTTTTGAGGAACCTCCGTACTGTTTTCTACAGTGGCTGCACTGTATTGTATTGCATTCCCATCAACAGAGCTAGAGGGTTCCCTTTTTTCCACATTTTCACCAACATTTGTTACGTCTTGTCTTTAAAAAAAAAAAAAAAAAATATATATATATATATATATATATATATATATATATATATATATATATATATAAAATTGCTATTCCAACAGATGTGAGGAGGCAATATCTCATTGTGGTTTTGATTTACGTTTCCCTGATGATTAGGGATGTTGAGCATCTCTTCATTTATCTGTTGCCAATCTTTATGTCTTCTTTGGAGAAATGTTTATTCATGTCTTTTGCTTATTTTTAAATTAATTTGTCTGTTTTCTTTTGACTTATATGAGCTCTTTATATACTTTGGATATTAACCCCTTACCAGATATATAGTTTGCAAATATTTTCTCCCATTCCATAGATTGCCTTTTCATTTTGTTGATAACTTCTATTGCTATAAAGAAGCTGTTTATTGATATAATCCCACTTGTTTGATTTTGCTTTCAGCGTCAAATCCAAGAAATTGTTGCCAAGACCGAGACCAAGGGGCTTTCCCATCTATGTTTTCTTTTGGAGTTTTATGGTTTTGGGTCTTATGTTCAAGTCTTCAATCCATTTTGAGTTGATTTTTGTGTGTGGTGTAGATAGTGGTCCAGTTTTTCTATTTTGCACGTAGCTCTCCAGATTTTCCAACGCTATTTGTTGACAAGATCATCCTTTCCCCATTGTAAATTATTGGCTTCTTTGTTATAAATTAATTGACCATATATGTGTGAGTTTATTTCTGGGTTCTCTATGAGGGATTTTAAAAGATAAGTCCATGTGAAATTGGGAATAAATTTCTACTGGCAAATTTTATTGGTGGTATACAGTTCCCTCAGAATGTAAAATTGGGAGAAGGCAGGGGGAGTTCCAGGCACAGTATATTATCATGATGCAGAAAATGTGGATACTTAACATCAAAACAATACAGCCTTTCTCTGTTGAACCTCATAATATCTGAAACTATTAAAAAATATGGATGAAAATTGTGTGCAAAAATATTTTAAAAATTGAACTAATACACTAATGAAGGTGGAATTTTAACTGAAATGTGCTTTAATTTACCTATGTAAATATTTTTTAAAGACTTTTTTATTCATCTGAGCAGGGAGAGAGGCAGAGGGAGAGAGAGTGAGAGAATCGCAAGCAAACTCCAAGCTAAGCATGGAGCCCAATGTGGGGCTTGATTTCATGAGCCCAAATCAAGAGTTAGACACTTAACTGACTGAGCCACCCAGGCACCCTTACATATGTATTTTTTATAATCAGTAGTTATGAAGTCAGACCACCTTGTGAAATTATTCTTGAAATAATTTCTATGTTAAGCTTTCTGAGTAAGAACCTAACCTTATATTTTGTAATCTTATATGTATTTCACCAAAAAAAGCTTGATATGCATTTTAATCACATTTTAAATTAATAAAATCAAAGATTTCTCAGAAAGCCCTCAATATTACAGATTTCTTTGGCACTGGTTTGATCTAAAGTTGAAATACCTGCCAAAAAGCAAACCTTGTAAGCAGGACTTACTTTGCCTAGTAGGTTATACTTCTACATTTTAAGTTTCTGAAGAAATGAAGTCCTTTATTTTATATCTTTAGTCTTTAGTATACTAACAACTGATCATTAAAGTATAATAAAATGCTCCTTATTAAGAAAAAGGAACAGAGTGAATTAGCACAGTTCAAAAATAAAGTGAAAGAATGTTACCTTAAAAATTCAAATGTTATAATGACTCCCCAGGGCAAGGGTTGGAAGAAAGCCTTTACACAGCAAGGGAAATAAAATAAAACAAGGAAGAAAATACCATAAGTTTTTTTAAATGAATAATAGAAAACTGACATCTCACGAAAGATATCCAAATGGCCAACTAGTATATGAAAAGTGTTTGGTTGCATTCATCTTAGGGAAAATGCAAACTGAAAACCACATTACAATACCACTGTGAACCCACAAGTATGGCTAAAAAGAAAAGGATGGAAAATATGAAGTGTTAGTGACAATGTGGAGCAAATGGGACCCTTTTACACTAATGCTGGGTATGTAAATTGGCACAACCACTTTGGAAACCTGTTTGGCATTATATACTAAAGTTAAATGTGCGTATTTATGACCCAAAAATTCCACTCCTAGGAACCAACAGCAATACATATGCATGTTATGTATGTTCACCAAAAGACATTGACAAGAATGTTTAAAACAGCACTATTTCAAATAGCCCATAAGTGAAAGCTGCACTGTTCATCAATGGTCAGATGGATCAAGTGTGTTATATTCCACACTGTAATGCTATAGAACAGTAAGAATGATGAATCTACTAAGTAACCCATGACAGTGTGCATGGATCTCACACACTGTTGGGTGGAACAGGCCAGACACAAATGAGTACATACTGTATTGTTTCATTTATTTAAATTATAAAAATTGGTAAAAACAGTCTATGCTATCAGAAGTTTAAAAAATGACTTGGTTGGGAGGTGGGAATAGGACCCGACAGGGAATGCAAGGGGATTTCTGGTTGCTTGTCATGGTTAGCATCTCAATCTAGGTGCATTTTACAGGTGTGATGAGGTTTTTAAAATTCATCAAGTAGCACACTTATGATATGTGCACTTTCCTGTATATCTGCTATATTTCAAATATGTTTAAAGATAAGGAGGGAATGAGAGGCTCCTGGCTGATTCAGTCCATGGGGACAAGGGGTGGGGAGGGCAACTCTTGATCTCAGGGTTGTGAGTTCAAGCCCCACACTGGGTGTAGAAATTCATTTAAAAAATTAAAAAACCTTAAATAAATAATAAGGAATGAAAACGGCACTATTAACAGGAAAATATAAATATGGATTCTATCCCAGGGGTGCTACTAATCATGCTAGAGGCTGCATGTCCTTAAGATTCCCTTGAGAAATGGTCCTTTTGAGGGAGGTCGTGTCTTACGTTTGTTTTCTTTTCTTTTTTTTTTTTTAAAGATTTATTTATTTACTCATTCAGAGAGAGCGAGAGAGAGGCAGAGACACAGGCAGAGGGAGAAGCAGGCTCCATGTAGGAATCCTGACGTGGGACTCGATCCCAGGTCCCCAGGATCACACCCTGGGCTGCAGGCAGCGCTAAACCGCTGCGCCACCGGGGCTGCCCTTACGTTTGTTTTCTGACAGCTGGTGCTGCTCTCTGATAGTACTAACCAGCAGATCATAGATTCTGCCCTATTTGGAATCAGTTCTCAAATTTTGAACTAAGGGTTGAGAAGAAAGGGAGAAAGAAGAAGGGGTAAAAAAAGCATGGCCAGCACACTACACTTTCCCATAATGTTTCTGCTTATATATTCTGTTTGTAAATCACATTAGTTAACCTAAAATGCAGCCACTAGAGCACCATACATGCTCTTACATGAAGAGTGGGGATAATATCTGTTTTTCTGGGCAGCACAGTAATTCAAATACAGGATTCAGTGTGGTAATATATAACACAAAATGTCAAATTTCATAGGCATAGACATATAGCTTTGTGGGTATGTGTAAGTATGCACAAAAGGGTTAAAAACTTACCTGTATATAAGATATTTCAAAAACAAAGATAGAGAACTAGAGCAGGTAAATTGAAAGCATCAGCATGAGTGAATGCTTTATGGCAAGGTTTCTCAACCACAACACTGTTGATACTTGGAACCAGATATTTCTTTGTGGTGGTGTCTATCCTGCATATTATAAGATATTTAGCAGTATCCCTGGCCATCTAGAGTGTAGACCCTACATGCCAGTAGCAAGTCTCCTCTCCCCAGTCATGACACATAAAAATGTCCCCAAGCTTTGCCAAATGCCTTGTGGGGAACAAGTTTGTCTGGGTTGAGAACCATGCTTTATGGTACATTGTGCCTTTGATCCTGTCATTCCTACAGCCAAAAGTCACAGTCATGTCCAGAGTGCAACATAGACTCCACATCCCGACCCATCTCACTATTTGCCATGAAAAGGAGCGAGAGTTCCTTGGTGGATATTGGAATCAATCTTAGAGAAAACGCTAGATAGGTTGAAAACATTCTAATACTGTCAGAAAGTATGAATACTTTTAGAAAGTTCTAGATTAATGTTAAAAGAGGGTTCCCACTGTTAATGTAGAAAAAAACTAAACAAATTTATAATAATAATAGTAATAATAGTGGTAATAGAGCCCATTGGAAAAAGTTATGTCTATCAAAAGCGTTATAATATAAAAACAGGTCATATAAAGTGTATATATAAGGGACTTGTAGTACACACAACAGTTTACAATGTTGTTACCATCCCTTCCACCTCCAATAAAGCTGTTTATTAATCCATTTGAACCAAGACAACGCATGTTCTAGTTTTAGACAGCACCTAATATACCATTTGGACAACACCTAATATATCAGCCACAACTGATAAATAGAAATAGGAAGGAAACCATTTTTAGAATTACTCATACAAATCTTACAATTTCAGAGTTGCTTGTAAATCTTAAGTAGGCCAGTACTAGGATATATGTTGACCGTTTAGAGCAGAAGCCGTTTTGTTTTGGTACAGTTTTGTCCAGCATCAGTGTTTCCTAATGGGTGACCCTGGATTTCCTAATGGGTGACCTTAAGGAAGAACCAGTCCTAACCAAAGGTGACCAGGAGGTTGTCTGGAAGAGCTAAATGGGACTATAAGGCTAATCCTTAACATCACAGTTGTTCTGCAAACCCTGCTACTGCAGCAAGTATTGTCAATGATGAGGCTATTCAAGAGTATGTGTACAAAGGATAGCTATTAAGGAAGATAGCCTAATCTCACAGCTTCAGGAAGAATTGGGTGCCTATCAATTGGGAAATAAATGGAATTCAGCCAATTCATTGCCAAGTTGGTGGAAGGAGCACGCGCTCCAAACCAACCATCCCTTGCCTCTAAGATTCCACCAGCTTCTGCCCTGGCATACCCTCCATTACCCTGCTAATAAGACAAGGAGGAAGAAGACAATAAATCAAACATTGCAAGGACCTTTGAGATTTAGGCCAGACTCCCTGGGACAACCTATCTTGACCAGAGGGCTGAAGCATGCTTTCTGAAAGGGGTTTTTGATAACTATAGAGTGTACTATTACATAGTAAATGATATTAAGGGTTAGCCATGATTATTACTCTGTCGAGAACATTCATTTGATTTTCCTTTGGGTAATTCACTCACATTTGTAATCACATATTTTGGTAAAATGACCTACTCTTCAGAGCTAAGAGACAGGCTTCAGCCAATAAGGGATGAGTTTATGACCCATTTCAGACCAGTGAGACAGAAAATACCAGGATTTGTAGAGAAAGGACCAGAAAATGGTGGCAATGTGTAAGGAGATGAATTTCTGAGGCCAGAAATGGCTGCCACCATATTGCTGCCATGAAAGGAATGGGCCTGATGATAAAAGAACAGTTAAGAGGTGTAAAAAACTGACACTTGAGTTTGATTGTCAAACTCTTACTGTATCTGAAGCCAGGGCTAAATCTGAACTATTCAGTTGTGGAAATCAGTTCTCTCCATGTTCTTTTTAAAATTGAAGCCAAAATAAATAAAATAAAATAAAATAAAATAAAATAAAATAAAATAAAATAAAATAAAATAAAATAAAATAAAATAAAATAAAATAATAAAATAAATATAAAATAAAATAAATAATAAAATAAAATAAAATTGAAGCCAGTGTACAAAGGGTTTTCAAAGACATACAACATAAAGTATCTCAACAAATATGGTATGTTACAAAATTTTTAGAATACACACAAAACATCAAACTCAGCAGTGCAGCTACCTCTGTGGAGGGGCAGTGGGGGTGTAGGTTAGGAGAAGTTTTACTTTCCATTGTGTATGCAAATTAACTAATTTTCTCCTTGCTTTTTACTGTGCATGTCTTTTTCAATGAAAAAAAAGTAGCTAAAATTTTTGGTAAACATGTCTTAAATCTGTGGTTCTCAAACTTAGGGCTTGTTGCATCCAGATCACTCCAGAATCTAGTTCAAACCACAGGTTTTCCCTTGGAGAATCTGATTCAGTAGGTCTGGGATAGGACCCAAGAACCTATATCTTCTACAGTTTTCCCATTGATTCTAATAGCCAGCCTGGTAAGGATATCATTCAAATTCATGGTTTTCAGCCCTGACTGTACATTGGAATAGTCTGGGAGAACTTCCAAAAGTACTGATGTGTGAGTGCTGCCCAAGAAGAATTATATGTCTCTGTGTGGTTGGTATCTTATTAATCTTCCTAGGCTAAACTTTTAAAAATCGAGTAATATTAGCTATTGGAGAAGACATAGAACACCTGGAATTCTCATACATTACTGGTAGGAATATAAATTAATATAACCAGGGCATCTGGGTGGTTCAGTTAAGCATCTGACTCTTGATTTCGACTCACATCATGATCTCAGAGTCGTGAGATCCAACCCCATGTTGGGCTCTGTGCTGGGTGTGGAATCTGCTTGAGATTCTCTCTCTCCCTCTCTCTGTGATCTTCCCCACCTGCTTTCTCACACTCTTTCAAAAAACTCTGTAATTAATATAACCATCGTGGAAAATGTTTCACAGTACTACTAAAGGTAAACATAGGCCTTCCTTACAACCTAGCAATTCCACTCCTGGGTATATGCCCAAGAGAATTTGGGGTCTATGTCACAAAAGATGGGTATGAGATTATCCACAGAATCATAATCACTAAAAACTGGGAACAATCCAAATGTCAATCAATGGGGGAATGAACTTCCAGAATTGAAACATAAAAAGGACTTAATTTTAAATAAACTGTTTAATTACTTAAATTTATGTATTATCTATAACAGATACACTGGACAGAATCAAAAGCTACAAAGAGCTGTATGTGAAAAGTAAATTTCTGTCTCATCCCTGGCTGTAATCACTCAGTTTCCCTTTCCAGAGCAATTGTTAACAGTTTCTTCCAGAAATATTTTATGCACACAAAGACCGATCTGTTTGCTTCACCTTGAAAAAAAAAAAAGCAAACAGAAGAATCAATAAACTGATATATTTTCATATGTTGGACTACTACACAGAATATAATGTATATATTACATTAATATAAGAGCAAACTATACAAGCAACAGCTTAGATGAATCACATTCTATTCAGTTAAGAAAAAAAAATCCAGATGCATAAGATTGCATATTTTATGATCTTATTTATATGAAGTTTAAGAGCAGACAAAATTTGTTCATGGTGGTAGGAATCAGAAGTGTGGTTACCTCTGGGGAGGCTTCTGGGGTCCTAGAAATATTTTGATCTGATGGTATACACAGGTAGATGCCCTTGTAAAAATTCATCAAGCTGCACACTTAGGATTAGTATACTTCACTGTGAACTTTTGTCATATTTTAATAAAAAGTAAAAATAAAAACAAGCAGGAAAAAGATAGGATGACTCTAATGGGAAGCCAGTGTTGAAAGCCATGATTTTGTAGCCTCCAGCCTCAGAATGGCATTTAACAAAATGGTCACACTGTTTTGTTAATGACAGAACCTTGTCCCTCTTTTTTCTCTAAAATCCTTCTTTCAATTGACCCCAATGAAATTTGCCTTCTCATTGTTAAGTCCCACTGGCTGGGGAGTTAGTGGGAAGGAGTGAACTAAATGCTACAAATGTTAAACTATTTTTCTAAACCTTTATTTTCAGTTATAAGAATTTCGTATACAATAATAGCACTGGAAAGGATAACTGAAATCCAAAATTTATCTGGATACTTTCCTCCCCTGTGATATTTTCTAAACTACAATATGGATTATGAGTTGCTTTTTAAATACTGTACACTGAACAGGTTTCTTGGCATTATAAGCTACAAGTGCAATTGATCTGAAAAGATCTATCCCTGCCTTCAAATTCTGTTCACAGCTATCTGACTAGGAAACCAATTGCATTAACAGCATTACAGCCCCAGCTCTAGCACATTCTTAATAAAGTGCCATACCTCGGGAGGAAACCAGGGCTGGCCGAGGCTTCTTGATTCTGCCCAATGCCAGCAACTGAAAAAAAACAAGTAGTCACATTTTTTTAAATTTTTATTTATTTATGATAGTCAGAGAGAGAGAGAGAGGCAGAGACACAGGCAGAGGGAGAAGCAGGCTCCATGCACCGGGAGCCCGACGTGGGATCCGATCCCGGGTCTCCAGGATCGCGCCCTGGGCCAAAGGCAGGCGCCAAACCGCTGCGCCACCCAGGGATCCCAGTAGTCACATTTTTTACTTCAAATTAAAGATGCCCATATGATTTCTGAAATGAATAGAAATCCTGCTCAAGATCTGGTTATAAAATTCTTAAGATTTCCACTATTTCAGGTTTGAACCTTCTTTTCCAAGTAGTGGGCTTATCACTGAATCTAGAAAATACTCTTTTTCTAATTTCAACCGTAATGATGAGAAGCTACTCCATGGAAAGGGCTGTAGTCAGAATACAAAGCACATGAGGCCTAGCCTTAACCCTTATGGGGTTTATCAGAGACATATCCGATGTGCAAAAGGAAACATACTCAGTTATAGACTAAGCCAGAGTTAAAAAAACATAATTCGAACAAAGTGGCCCAAGGGTTCAGATGTGGCTGAGATCACTTCAGATTAAAAGGAAATAACCAGAAGCCCCTATTGACAGTCTCCGCCCTGTGTCACTGCTAAATGAAGAGCCATTAGAAGGCAAGAGTAATTGAAAAGCAATTCAAACCCCACCAGAACCTCTTGAAGAATGTCAAAGGGAACGCAAGAGATCAACCAGTGTAAATCCTGTGTCCCCCTCCATTTGTCTCTATTGGCCACATGCTGTGGCTCAGGAGCCAAGTGAGCAAAAGGATGGGGTGTGGGAGAGACTGGGACAACCCCATGCTATTTACTCTTGTCCAGTAATGGATGGCTTATATCATCTTTTACCATAAGCCTGTGATGTTGCTCTTCCTTCCTCTGTGTCCATCAGAACCACAAGAAACTATATAACTAGCACTTGAATGACACTAGTGTTGCAGTCAGCTGAAGTATTATTTCTTCATTTAATTTTTACAACCACTCTCTGAGGTAGGTGTCACTCACATCCATTTTACAGATGAAGAAACCAAGGCACAGAAGAGTCATGTAGCTTGTAGATTCACACAGCTGGTAAATGATAGAGCCAAAACCTGAATCTGGACTCTGAGCCCATGCTTCTTACCCCTCTAGATTATATTCAAATTCTACGTCACTGCTCCTTGGGAAAGATTTCTGTGACAAAAGGAGCTCACACTTACAATCCACACTCTCATTTAGCCTCAAGGTATTTCTTAATGTTAATATGTTGCCTTCAGCTAAAGCTATCCTGAGGGAGAAGAACAAAGCTGGAGGCATTATACTGCCTGATTTCAAAATACACTAAGAGCTGTAGTGATCTACACAGTATGATACTGACATAAAAATAGACATTGAGACCAATGGGACAGAATAGAGGACACATAGATAAATACATGTGTATGGTCAATCTGTCTTTGGCAGGGTGCCACCAACAAACAATTGGGAAAGGATGACTTTTCAACAAGTGATACTGGGAAAACTGGATATCCATATGCAGAAGAATGAAATCAAACCCTTATCTCATGCTGTATACAAAAACCAACTCAAAATGGGTTAAAGACTTAAACCCAAGACCTAAAATTATAAAACTACTACTAGGAGAAAACATTAAGGGAAAATCTTCTTGACATTGGTCAGTGATTTTTTTTTTTTTTTGGATATGACCCCAAAAGGGGTCCACAAAACAAAAATAGACAGGTGGGATGTATCAAACTAAAATTGTTTTTGCACAGCAAAGGAAACAATCAACAGAGTGAAGACAACCTACAGAATGGGAGAAAATATTTACAAACCATACATCTCATAAGGGGTCAATATCCAAAATATTATGAGGAATTCAACCTCAGATCAACAGAAAAAGCAGGAGATCCTAAAGAAGTTTATGGATCGGCATCCAGAGATGGATTTTTCCAAAGCCATATTCAACTAGCCCCTGTGTTTGCCTCCCTGAACTTTTGGGGCTGAGCCCCCAGCCATCCACTTTCTTTTCCTACCCTTCCTTGGGACTTGGGGCCCTCAAGGCTCGGGCGGGCATAGGACTGGCTCAGCACAATGATTCCAGGGCATCATCTGAATAGATACTTCCCAAAGGAAGACACACAAATGGACACCAAATATATGAAAGGTGCTCAACATGACTCATCATCAGGTAAAAACAAATTAATCTACAATGAGATATTACCTCCTACATATTTAATCATCTGTTACCAGACAAAGGATAAGTACTAAGAATGTGGGAAAAAGGGAACCTTTGTACAATATTTGTACAGTTGTTATGGGAAGCAGTATGGATATTCTTCAAAATTTTAAAATAGAGCTATATGTCCAAAAGAAATTAAATCACAGTGCTGGAGAGGTATCTGCACTCCCATGTTTGTTGCAGCATTATTCACAAAAGGCAAGATATGGAACAATGTAAGCATCCATTGATGGATGAATGGATAAAGAAAATGTAAAACACACACAGTGGAATATCATTCAGCCTTTAAAGGAGGGAAATCTTATCATTTGCAACAACATGGATGAGCTTGGAGGACATTATGCTAAGTTAAATAAGCTAGACACAAAGATAGATACTGCATCATATCACTTGCATGTAGAATCTACAGAAGTCAAACTCTTAGGAGAAAAGATTAGAATGGTGGTTGCCAGGGGCTAAAGGGTGAGGGAAATGAGCAAATATTCACTAAAGGGTATACAATTTCAGATATGCCAGATTAATATATTCTGAAAAGCTATTGTGCCACATGTGACTAGTGAACAATAGTAATAGTGTATGCTATGCCTGAAATTTGCCAAGAGAACAGATTTTAATTGTTCTTACAAAAAGTAATAATAGTGAGGTGATGGGTATGTTAATTAGCTCGTTTAAACATTTCAAGATGTATACATTAAATCAAAGCATCACATCATACACTTAAGTATATACAATTTTTGTCAATTATACCTTATGTAGCTGGAAAAACATATGTTGCCCATTTTTGTCTGTTCATGCCATCCCCACACCTACATTATAAGCAATTGAGGGCAGACTGTGACTCCCAGGGCCCACTAGAATTCCCATATTTTCAGGGTGCCTTGACCAGAGTATGGGCTCAATAAACATCTGATTCTCTTTTCTGTATCTCATCCCCTTGCCAGTGCCTCGCACAAGGCTATATCCATACTTGGTAATCCAAAAATATTACTTGAATTGAAGACAATAAGTACACTAAGTGAATTTATTGCAGAATCTCTGCATACCACTTTCATCTCTCAGACTATACTTTGCATATTTGGTGCTATAAAATAATAAATAATGGTAGGAAAGCTTATTACAGAACTTTCAGATGAATTATGGCAGACTAATAGCAATCTTGCCCCAAAATAACATCTGAACTAATGCATTAGTATGATTACTCTCAGCCTCTGAGTGAATTTAAATCATTTTTCTTCTTCCTCTCTCTCTTAGAGCAATGATTAACCTGTTTGTGAAAGATTGGAACTGGAAAAATAAGACTCACGGCCACAGAGCATGACTAATGGTCAGGGAGAGGGACTAGCAATACCCGCAGAGGTCTGGCCTTGGCTCCCAATTTATTCTTATAGCTCTACCCCATTCCTCTTGCCACATGGTTTGTGTGCTTTGGGCTCTGTGTTCTGTCATGTGTAGCGAGAGCTGCTGGATTTCCTGCCCAGACTCTACTGCTGTAAATCATGGTTGCTCGGGGCTGAGTGTGTGGTGTGCCGACATCGGAACTGCCAATATTTAGAATCCTGCAGACAAGCTTCTGCTGCAGGCTTCTCCTTTGGATCTAAAAAGTACCCTTGTGAAAAAAGGCATTGAAATCCTGGGGATCTGTGTCTTAATAGGATGAATTTTAAAGCACTATTAAATCAGGAAAACTGAACTTCAGGTGATTCAGAGATTACCTTTTAGGGCATAGGATGTTGGATTTCCAGCTTCGTAGAAATAGAGGTTTTATCTTAGGGGGAACACTTTGAGAAGCTGAGAAAGAAGCACTTAGACACCTTCTCCTAAAATATTCCCCCCTGTAATCTTAATAAAATTGAGACATTTTGATACAAGAATTACTCCATAGGGTTATATACATCCCTTCCTCTAACACCCTCTGGCCTGGAGGCTAAACCGCAGGCCTAGCCTGCCTCCTTTGTGTTCTGTACCAACTCAGAGGAACTAGGTCCTCCAAACACAAACAATAGATCACAATTATGAAGCATATGCTAAAGCCAGTGAATGCATTGTCATTCGTTTCATTTTCATAACAACCCAAGAAAGTGGGATTTATCTCCCCCTTCTGCATCATTTATGATTAAGCAAACTGAGGCACAGAGAGGTCTAGTAAGTCACTCAAGCTCACATTGTAGATAGGTGGCAGAGCTGGAATTTAAACATAGCTGCCCCCCTTCTCCACCTTAAACACTGTAATGTGGCTATTTTAAGAAGGAATATTGGGTAGTGATGGTGAGAATAAGGGGAGGAGGATGTAGAAGTAATGAGATGGCATGGGAAATCAAAGAAGTCCACGGGTTATTTACCACTTCTTTCAGGAGACAGAGTTTATCTAGGCTGGCCCTGTGATTGCTTTGACTGGTAGAATGTGGCACAAGGAACTATTGTATAGGATACAGGCCTAAGTTTTAAGGGGCCCAGCAGCTTCTGCCTTTCTCCTGTTGGAAGCCAGATGTAAGGAAGCCCAGAGTATCTGGTGGAGAGAGAGACCATGTGGAGAAGACTGGAGAATGAGACATTTTATGGAGGGAGACCCATGTGATGAAGGAGGGAGGCACCCCAGTTGACAGCATCAAGCCCCCCAGTCCTGTGAGAATGGCCTTCATTGACTTGGAATCCAGACCAGCTGCAGCCAAATGAAGTCAGATGAAGTCAAATGAGTGACCCGAAGTGAGAATCACCCAGCCAACCCACAGAAGAGTCAGAACTGATAAATCCTATTTTAAGGCACAAGTTTTAGGATGGTTTGTCACACAGTGCTAGGTAACTGATACAGATGGTTATTGAATCGCTCAAATCTCAAGTTCTTTCTTACCCTGAAAGTTGATGGCTCCTGAAGTGGGATAAGTATATTTGGGTGGAGCAGAGTGCTGGTGTAGGAAAAGACTGGACAGTAAGTTAGGACCAGATGAGGTGGGCTTTCAGGACCAAGGTGAGGAATTTGAACTTTAGCTGGTAGGTTCTGGAGATTTCTGAGGAGGGAAGTACCATAAGAAGATTGTTTTTTAGGAAGACTATCATAGCAGCAGCACGTAGAACAGACGTGAGCACACAGAAAACATGTGAGAGCGAAGAAAGCATAAAGACCTGATTGCTGAACTAAAGACCTACAGTTAAAAATTACTGAGCAAGAAGCCAAAAAATGCAGAATCAAACATTCTGTCTTTAAAGCACAGATGTTTTCTGCCTTAACTCCACATTCTATTAACTCTATCTTTTCCAGCTATGCGTGCTCTTATTTCAAAAATCCATGGAAAGATACATGGTATATGATTGAGAGCTTGGGTTCTAAAATAAGAAAACTTTGATTTTAAGTCTGTTCTCTGCCACCTTCTAGGTGTGACTCTGAGCAAGTTACTGAGCCTTACTCTGTCTTACCTTCCTCATCTGTAAGGTGGACATAATGGAAATGCCTCACACACAATCTGATGATTGTTTCTCTTCCACAGAACAGCCCATCATGGGAGTTTCAGATTGATGGGTGCCTCTTCTTTTTTGTTTTTTGTTTTGTTTTGTTATTCTCTTTCACTAATTTCACCCATCCTCTACCACCTCCCCTCTAATAACCATCTGTTCTCTAGAGTTAAGATTGTCCTGGTCATGACCATTCTAAGCAGGAGGGAGGAGAAAGAGTATGGAGGAGCACACCTAAGAAGTTTTATGGGGCTGACCCAGAACCAGTACACACTCCTACTCATGTTGCATTGGCAAGGACTTAGGTGTATGACTGCAAAGGCTGCAGAGAGACCTGGTTATGGCTCCATTCAGTGGAAGACAGAAGAGGAGAGAAGACCTGGGTACTAGTTAACATAATGGAACTACTAAGCCAGCGTCAACGTATCTACCATAAAACTATGCCCATCTCTTGGATTGTAGAAAGCATCAGGATCTTAAAAATCTACTCAAGTAACTCTAATGTACAGCAAAGTTTGAGAACCACTGGTTTAAGCCACTGCTATCAGGGTTTGCTCTTACTTGCAGCTGAAAACATTTCTAATTATAGGTTTTCTGGGACAGTGCTTCTAACCTGTGTGAACATTAGAATTATCCTGGTGCAAGGGGGGGCTTTAAAATTTTTCAGTGCCCAGGGTACATTCCAGACCAATCATCTGAATTTCTGAGAGTGAATCTCAGCTATCAGTAGTGTTGAAAGCTTTCCAGGTGATTCCAATGTGCAGGCAAGTTGGAGAACCACATTCAGAAGAGGAAAATTATTATAGATTTGTCTCTTATGTGCTTCTCTGTCTCATGAGTTAAGCCCACACGTTTCAGACTTTCATGAGCATAGGTATGATCTGGGGTCCTTGTTAAAATGCAGACTGATTCAGTGGGTGTAGGGTAGGACCTGAGAGTCTGTATTTCTAATGAGTTCCCACAGGAGACTGGCCTACTAATTCATGGACCACACTTCAAGCATTTCAAGAAGCAAAGAGTTAAGCAACCACATGGAGTTCTGGAACTCTATGTTACAATTTAGCAGATAGTTCTAGGAATAAAGATTTTTGATTATTAGTGAAGTATATAGTTTATTGTTCTTTCCTTCAAGGGAACTCTCAGCCCATAAAAAATACAATGAATACTTTCATATATCAGAGTTGCTAGAGGGCTGTTTCAAATTATCCCATGAGACATTCCAAAAAAGAATATTTGATTGATACCCTCTCTTTGAGAAAAAAAATGATTTGATCTTTTGTACAAGGAAGTTAGAAAACTGTGGGAAGAGAAAGTTTGAGTGTTATCATATTTTATTTTAAAATAAAGTTATCATTTTAACAAATTTAAAGTAATAAGAAAGCATGGGCAATAACTTTAAAGGAAAATGTAGGAAAACTCTCTTAAAGAGAACACACACAATAAATACAGACCATAACAGAAATAGTAAGTTTGCCCTGGAATTAAAAACGGTGAAAACAAAAAAAAAATAAATAAATAAAAATTAAAAAAAAAAAACGGTGAAAACACAAGCCATCTCCACCTCCTCCTCCTTCCATTCTTTCTTGAACTTCCATTCAGGTTCCCCCAAGACTTCCCAACATACACTCACCAACCCCTGATTGCTGCCCTTTGAAAAACTCTGTTGAATGCTCAGACTTCAGCTAACTTGACTTTATTCCCCAGAAATTGTGCTCACTTGATTACAGAATACCTATATTTTGCTCTTTTAAAATTAATGTTTTAAAATAAGTATTATGTGCACATAATTCTTTTTGTATTTAAAGGTTTATAAGTAAAAAACCAAAGCCCATTATCTCACTCCTTCCCTCTCTTGATTCCTATTCCCCAATGGCAGCCACTTTCACCTCTTTAGCTTTTTCTTTCAATATTTAGGTGAATAATATTCGTAAACTACTATTTTGT
This sequence comes from Nyctereutes procyonoides, assembly GCF_905146905.1. Classification (NCBI taxonomy): domain Eukaryota; kingdom Metazoa; phylum Chordata; class Mammalia; order Carnivora; family Canidae; genus Nyctereutes; species Nyctereutes procyonoides. The sequence goes on along the minus strand of NW_026575139.1, from coordinate 44,626,978 downwards.
TTTATCGATCTTAGCTCTTACCTTTTACCTTCCCACCATTATGTAGATTAAAACTAGCCCATCTCCTCCTTCCTGCTCCCCACCTCCCCTCACATGCTTGCGCACGCGCACGCACACACACACACACACACTCATGTATACACACATCCATTTTCAAGCATATCAGATAACTGTCAATTCCATTTTCCCCTAGAGAAAGCATCCTTTTCCCAGAGATTTCTGTCCTCTCCCTTCACCATTGTTCTAGGAATTCCCTCTCCCTCTCTTCCATAATGGACCTCCTGTTTCCTAGGATTCATATTGGATCATTCTCACATTGATTGACACATTGTCTAGATGGATAATTCCAGTTTGAAAATCATTTCCCTGGGACATTTTCTGGTACTGCTTCATTGCCTTTTAGTGCAGAACACTAATTAGTTCTTTTCCCACTTCACCAGCCCTTCCTTCAGAGCTAGCTTTTGTTTGTTTGGTTGGTTTTATTTTTTGTTTTGTCTTGTTCTGTTTTGTTGTTTGCCAGTTTCTCTTCTTCCTGATGATGTCTATGTGTTGACATGCTTCATGGTTAAGTTCTCCAGACATCTTTTCATCTTTATCTGTACTCACTGCTTAGCTGATTTCAATCCGTTCCAATGTGTTCTAAACCATCTCTTTGTTGATGACCTGCAGATTTCTATTTCCAGCATGGAGATACCGTGCTCAGAGAAGCAATTGCCTACTAAACATCCCAAATGTCTAATAGGTATGTCAGACATTACATATCCAGAGCTAACATCTTGATTCTTCACCCTCCAAATGTGCTCTTCTCACAGTCTTTTTGTTTTAAGAAATGGTAATGCTTTCCTTTCAGTTGCTCAGGCCAAAAACCAGGTTAAGTCATTCCTTATCCCCCTTTTTCTCTCACATTCCACATACAATTTATCTACAAATTTAAAAATTCCTAATCCAGTCATTTCTCACTATTTCCACTGTTTACCGTCCATGTTTAAATCACCATCATCTCATTCCTGGACATTAGCAAGAGCCTCCTAACTAGGCTCCCTATCTTCACCCTGTTCCCCATGGTCTCTTCTGGACATAGCACCCAGAAAAGGAATCTAACCTAAGTCAAATCATGGCACTCTTCTGCTCAAGATGTTCAGTGCCTTCCCATCTGCAAGGTCTGGCAACATCTTCTGTCCCTTATGTGCAGCTCTCTGATTTCATCTCCTATTACTTTTTCTTTGCTTACTACAGTCATTCATACTGCCTTCTTTGCTATTCATTTAAGACTCTAAGCATGGGCCTTCCTAGGCACTTGCTGTTCTTTCCTTCCAGAATGTGTTCTCCCCATATAGCCCTATGGCTCACTCCCTTGCTCTTTGTTCTTTTCTCAAGTACCAGTGTATGAAATGTGACCTCCCCGACTGCCTGGATTAGTTTCCTGTGGCTCCTGACCACAACTGGATGGCTTAAATCAACAGAACTTTATTCTCTCACAAATATGGAGGCCATAAATCTGAAATCAGTACCACTAGGCCCAAATCAAGATGTCAGCAGGGCTGTGCATGATCTAGGGGCTTTAGGAAGCATTGGTTCTTTGGCCTTGGCAGCTTCTGGTACTACCGGGATTCCTTGACTCGGAGCCACATCACTGTGATCTCTGCCTCTGTGCTTATACAGCCTCTTCCTCTTCCCTGTGTAATCATCTTTCCTATTCTCTCATATGAACACTTACAATTGGAGATAGGGTCCACTGGATAACCCAAAATATTCTCCCACTGCTAAGGTCCTTAATCACATCTGCAAAAACTTTTTTTAAAAATAAGGTAAAATTAACCAGTTCTAGGAATTAGGATGTTAATCTTTGTGGGAGTTAGGGAGCATTTTTTATAACCTATAGCACTTTGCCCTCTGGCCCCCAAAGGTTCATGTGTCTCCCACATGCAAAATGCATTCACCCAATTCCTGTATTTATAAGTCTCAACCCATTAAAGAATCAATTCAACAACAAAATCTAAATTTTGTCAACTCCCACATCCCATTATCTAAATTATCTAAACCAGGAATGGCAGATATTCTGGGTATGATCCATCCTGGTACAACATTCTTCTCCATGTGACCCATGAAACTAGAAAAGTTATCTGCTTCCAGAATACAATGATGGGACAGTTATAGACATCACTGTTACAAAATGGAGAAAATGGAAAGTAGAAGGGAATCATAGATACTAAACAATATTAAAATCCAGTAAGGTTTCAAGGCCTGGGAATAATCTTCTGTGGCTCAAGGTGGGCCTGTGGCTCTGCTCCCCTGGCCAAGGTTACCATATCAGTCTGCCTAAAATAGCACTGTCAATCACTTTATGCCTTACCCTGCTTTCTTTGTTTCACAACACTTACAGCCACCTGACACATGTATTTGTTTATTGTTTGTCTTCCTCTTTCCCCAACCATTACTTTTAAAATGTAAGTTCACTGAAGGCAAGGACTGTGTTTTGTTTTCAGTACCGAGGATAGTACCTGGTATAAGTAGTTGCTCAATAAAGATTGTTGACTGAATAAATAAATGGGAGAATGAATGATGGAAAAGAAATAGAAACTCTCATTCATTTCATCTCATTGAGATAAAATTAATTCCCTCTGGAGAATCCATTGGTAATATCCAGTAAGTTTGAAGATGTACATACCTTTCATCTAGCTAGCAATACAACCCTTAAGAATAATACATTAGAAAAACTCTTACACAAAATGCCGACAAATATATATATACAAGAACTTTCATTGCTATATTATTTTGTAATAGTAAATAATTGGAAACAACTGATTATCCACTAATACACTTACTGGGAGCACTAACCACAGGCATCTGAGCCTCAAATTCATACTAAGTGAGGAGCCCTATTGATTTCGAGTCATAGTGAGGGAACACAGCTAATGATTCTGGCAGAACTAAACCAAAAGAGACTTTGTAGCAAAGGCAGGCAAATTCTTCAATATTTAAGGGGTAAATGTCAAACAGATACAGAAGCTTAAGTGATAGTAGTACCTCTATCTTTCTAGTTTTAGGAATAGTGCTATTTTGCAAAAGACTCTCTTTCTCTCTGTCTCTCTCAAACACTCTTCAGATATATACAATCATATATACAAACATACACATACAAACACATACATATGTGTTGTAGCACTTGTGAATAAATACAGACATCAGAATATTTAATGTCTAAGTGTTTTAGCTTCATTTCCTAAGAATAAGGACGTTTTTTAGATTTAACCAAAAAGGCGTGATCATATCTGAGCAATGATTAATAATTCCCCCAATTTCACCCATTATCCTTTCCATATTAAAATTACCCCAATTATCCCAGGAATGTCTTTTATATCCCCCTTTTTAAAAATTAGGATCTAATGTAAGTTCATGTGTTACTCTATTTGATCACTTTTCAGAGTAATCCCAGCTTAAATGCATATTGCTAAGTGAAAGAAGTTGGTCTGAAAAGGTTAAATAGTGTGTGATTCTAACTCTGACATTCTGGAGAAGGCAAAACTATGGAAACAGTAAAAAGATCAGTGGTTGCCATGGGGTGAATGGGTTGGGAGAGGGATGAATAGATGGAGCACAGAGAATCTTGGGGGACAGTGAAGCTTATTCTGTATGATACTATAATGGCAGATGCATGACAGTATACACTTGTCAAAACCCATAGACTGTGCAATGCAAATAGTGAACCCTAATGTAGACTATGGACTTTAATTAATAATAATGTATTAATATTGGTTAATTGCAGCAAATATGAGAAACTAAATGCAAGATGTTAATAATAAAAGAAATTTAAAAAAAGAAAAAAGAAATTGCAGGGATTAGGAGAGGTTAAATGAGAATTCTATGCTTTGTGTTCAATTTTTCTGTAAACCTAAAACTGCTCTAAAAGACCAAGACATGTTAAATATGAGAAAGGGCAATGCTACTCTTTTTATTACACCATCATTTTGAAGAATCTAAGACAATTGTCTTACAAGGCATATCACATTCTGAATTTGTCTTATTGTTTGCTCATGTTTTCTCTTTCTCCTCGATTCAAATCTAGAACTTGATTGGATTCAGGTTAAATATTTTTGCCAAGAATACTTCAGAGATGTTGTGAATTTCATGTTGCATCATATCAGAAGGCACATGCTGTCAGATTGCTCCACTTTTAGTGATGTGAAGTTTGATCTTTTGGCTAGGGTAGGATCTGCCAAATTTCTTCCTTGCTAAAAGAAGGAATCTTTCCCTTTGCAGTAAATAAATTGTTTGTACAGTGACATTATCTAGTCTCCCAGAAACCTTTCACCTGATAGATTTAGCATCTGTTGATTATTCTTGCCTTAATTAATGATTACATTGGCGGTTGTGAGATGGTGTTTATAACCATCTTTATGATCATTATAACATTTATCTTGTCTCTTCTCCTTTCTTTTCCCTTTCTCTTTTTTTCTCTCACTATTATTCAGTGTGTTGCCCTTAGTGATACTCATTATTTCTGATGCTCTAATTGTTCTGACTTTGGCTAGTGGGAGCCCTTTGATCTGGTTCTTGAAACCTTTTGACACAATCCCATTAGCTTTTGAGCATTTCCTTTCTTTCTGAAAAAATATGTCAAGCCTCACCTTGTACTTTTCCTGCCTTAGACATGAACTCAGACATTTCCCTTAAAGTGCCTTAGTTCCTTTTGATAGAGAATGCTTTTCTGTTGTTGTTTTCTGATTATGAAAGCAATTCATGTCATTGTAGAAATCTGGAAAATAAAGCATAAAGAAGAAAATGAAAAACACTATTACTCTATCATCTAGAGTTAACCACTCTTAACATTTATTTCCAGGTTTTTAAAATATGTATCTATAGGTGAATATTTTAAGTTTAAATTATGGGTGGATATTATATATTTGGCATTATGCCATGCTCTTATTAACTATATCATGAGCTTATGTCATTAGATATTCTTTAAAATCATGATTTTAATTTTTTATTTATAAAACCATATCTTACATTTAAAAATTCTTTTTCAGAGCATCACAACTACCTATTGTGATAAAACTAAAACCATTCCACAGCTATTAAGTTGCATCCAAAAGCTCTGTTGAGGAATTAGGGTATTAGTCAAGTACCAAAAAAATAAGGATGCAGTAGGATGAACACACACCTTGAAAACAGAAATTTCCAAAAGGCAGTTTATTCATGTGAGATTTACTCAACTAGTTACTGTGAGTGGGTGCATTTCCTTGAATCTAGGCACTCTAGTGTCTCGAAGACAACCACCTCAGAAATAAAACACCAGGGGCTATTTTAAATGTCCCCATATCAAATAGATTTTTGAAACATATGGTTGACCAACAAGTAAAAAGAGATGACTCTTCTGCAACTTCCTTGCTTTATGACCACAGGATGTTATTTACCTGCTCTGTGACTTGGCTTTATCATTGGTAAACTAACAGTAGTTCCTTCTACATAGCATTATTGTGGCAGTTAAATAATAATTAAAGTGTTTAGGGGAATCTGGGTGGCTCAGTGGTTGAGTGTCTGCCTTTGGCTTAGGGTGTGATCCGGAGGTCCTGGGATCGAGTCTTGCATCAGGTTCCCCACAGAGAACCTGCTTCTCCCTTTGCCTATGTCTCTACCTCTCTGTGTGTCTCTCATGAATAAATAAATAAAATCTGTAAAAAAAATAATTAAAATATTTATCACAGGGCCTGGCATACAGTAAGGGCTCAGTAAGTGCTAGCAGTTGGAATTGTCACTGCAGGCTGGAATGGTGAGTAGCTTTGAGCTAACATTAGTGGAAAAGCAGGATTTAGGCTGATGGTGGTAGTACTGAAGGGCCCTCTGGGAGGAAGAGAAAGTCCCAGCACAGAGTTCAAGACACACAAGTCCTGTGAGTGAACCTGTGGAGCAGAGTGGGTATCTGTGTTGTGAAGATTAAACCAGATTGTCCTCATGATAGCACTGTGGTTCAAAGGAAGCATTTAACTTCCATCCCTCTTCCTTGGCGTTTTTCTTCATACACAAGTCTAGTGTTACTGATGACTCGGATTAAAGCGTGACAGATATTTTTTAACAGGGAAAGAGTTGAAAATTTCTCATTGGAAGTGGACAAAATATCAGCCAAACCCATCCCAAGACAGGTTTTAGTAGTGCCCAGAGTTCTTTACAGCTTTGAAATATTTTCAGTGTCCACCTGACTCAAAATTCTCTCTATTCTTGCAGCCCCTTTCAGATTTTTTTAAAGATTTTATTTATTCATGAGAGACACAGAGAGGCAGAGACATAGGCAGAGGGAAAAAGGAGGCCTAGGCTCCTAAAGGAGGCCCGATGTGGAACTTGATCCTGGGACTCTTCGACCACGCCCTAAGCTGAAGGCAGATACTCAGTCGCTGAGCCACCCAGGCATCCCAGCCTCTTTGAGATCCGATCAGTTTCTTATCCCTCTAATGGGATAAGTGGCCAAGCATGTGCATAAACCACTTCTAGCCATGTGACTATAGGAAAATGGCTTCGTCCCCTCGGTCCTGACTTTCCTCACCTTCAGAACAAGAATTTGCCAGCAAATTTCACCTACCAAAAGAATCTTTAACCCTAAAAAAAACTAGACATTTCTATATTAATTATAATCCAACTATTTTTAATTATGATATCTACCACCATAGTATCCACTGTATGAGGTCATTGTGAGAATAAAATGCGATGTCATATGTATAGCACCTAATACAATGCCAATAACTCATAGGATAAACAACAAATGTAATATATGTTTATGAGATGCAAGATAGAAAACCCTTCCAGTTTCAGCATTCAGATCCTCCCTCCCATGATGTTATTTCTTATCCAATTTGTCAGCTAAACTGCCTGCCAGATATATTGCTTTAAGTGTGAGGTTCTTAGATATTAGGAAAGAATCTCCTATGTCTATTTCCACTGTAGCTATCCACAAAATTTATTCATTAATTCCACAAATTGTATTGAGCAATATGTGAGGTTTCACCGTGCTAGATCATGGGCATTCACAGAAGTTACAGTTATATTAGAACAGGTAAAACTATTCAGTCCCTCAGGGCTGAAATTGGGAATACATGTCTGATTATAGTTCTGCTTTTTTTTTTTTTTTTTTTTTTTAGGTTTTATTTATTTGGGAGAGAGAGACAGAGATAGCAGCAGAGAGCATAAGTGGGGAGGAGAGGGAGAAGCAGGCCTCCACTGAGCAGGGAGCCTAATGCGGGGCTCAATCACAGGATCCCAGGACCAAGACTTGAGCCAATGGCAGATGCTAAACTGACTGAGCCATCCAGGTGCCCCATGGTTCTGCTTATTAAGCAAATGTGAGGTAAGTATCCTCCACATTTTGAAAGTTCACGTTATTCCACTTTGCTGTTACTAAAGACCTATATTGGTACCTGTTTTTACTAACTGAAAGAAATCCAAAGAGGATTTTCATTTTTACCAAAAAAAAAAAAAAAAAAAGTTGAAAAGTGAAAAGAGTGTGTCTGGTGCTTGTTTTTCAATCCCCCTTACAGAGGCTGATGGCCTGGAGCAGAGACAGGGGCCCCCCACCTGCTCCTTCCGGAGAAGTACACTCAGCATCTCAGCTGCCAGAGCTTCGAACTTTGCCTCTGAGCATCTGGGCTTTATTTCAATTTGTTTCATGAGTCGGTTAGCAAGATGTATCTTAAAGTATCAGAAAAGCCTAAGAGAGGTTATTTTTGGGGTCTGAGAATGCTTAAAAATGTTTTCATGTAAATTAATGGTAACTGCTCCTTCCTTCTTCACTTTACTCCATTTGTGCTTATGAAAGCTTTCATAGGGATGATCTACTTTCAGGTAGTGGGGGAAATCTGCATTCAAATAACTATAAGATCTAAGCCTTTTAGGAAGACATATCTTCTAAAGAGCCTCAAAAGAAAGGTGGACATTTGATACCTTTGTCTGGGAACATAGTCTCCAGATTATCTCACCCTGAGTGGGTGAGGGACGTGGCTATATTCCTGGAACATTCCAAGAGCATTTTTGAAGGATTTGTCATGGCAATGGTGACAGCCTCATGCAGCCATCTTCTCAGAAGAGCATGACAGACTTGGGGACTGGGGCCAGTAGTGTGTGTTTAAACCCAGAGTGCCTAAGCACCCAGAGCCCTCCTCTAGCCCACAGCTTCTAAAAAGTTCTGAGCTTAAGGTTTTGGCCCAGGGGTTGAGGCAGTGTGCTGTAGAATGCTTCTGGAATAGCTCAGTGACCTCAGACAAGCTACTCTGAGTCTCCCTAAACCACCTGCATAGTTCAGCTATATTCATCAATGAACATCTAAACAAGAAAAAGAGGATGATTTACTGGACTAATGTAGTAGGGAGAGAAGAAACTATAGAAACAGTCCTACCTGCCTTAGCTTCCTTCGTTCATCCACTTACACATCATCTCTAGTGCCTTTTATATGCCAAGCCCCGTGCCCCCTGTATGAAGCTTGCAGGTTTCAAGGCATTCCTCTCCGTGGGATGAAATGATTCTGAGACATAGTATTAATTATTTGTGTTAATTAATTAATTAGTGCTAATTACACCAACCACAGATCATTCCCTGGAGTCCTTATCTTTATAGTTCCAGAGGGGACTGAAATGTTAGGGGTCAGGGAAACACCATCTGTACCAGCCCCAGCTCCAATGATGAATCACTCGTATCTTTTCCTCAAGTCTTATCAGAAGAGAGAATGTTATTTCTCATTGGCTCATTTCCCCCTAAAACTCCATCAAGGAAGATAGTCTATTATTGGATCGATTTCTCTATCTTCCTTGAGGCACAAATTTAATAAATCAGAGCGCTCTTCTGGCTGGGTCAGATTGACCAGTATAAAATTAACATTTGCTTCAGGACACATGTTGAGCTAGATCCTTGACTATATCTAAAGTTTTTACTTTCACGAAGGAGGAAACTGATATTGTTCAGCATTTGAAAATGCTAAATACACAGGCATTGATGCTTGATGTACCTTTTCTGATAAAACGCTGGAGTTAGTTCCTCACAAACTGAACTTTAAAAAAATCTCCTCATTATCTGCAAAGGTGCTTTCAGGAGAAGTAGAAAAAAAACCCATTTCAAACTACATGAAATAATGAAGAAATTCACATTGTGACAGCATGGAAGCTCAAGGCTTAGGCAGCCTTCTAAGCCAGTTGGTTTGGGCAGGGGGGTAATGATGTCCACAAAGACCTAGGTTATCTTTGTGTCTTTGCTGCCCCACAAGATAACAAGATTTGTGTTGGCATCATCTTCAGGGGAGCAGCAAGGTGACTGTAATATGTCACAGCAATATTCCCCAGAAGGAGAGAGACAGATTCCTCTTACTCATCGGTCTCAGAAGCTCCAAACGGATTTCAGCGCGCGCACACACACACACACACACCCCACCCCCCACCATGCCTCACTGATTCCTTAACACTGCAAAGGTAATGGGATTACACTTGACCAATCAGTGCCACCCCTGGAACCGGAGCTGGAATTGGCATCACCTGAGGCACCTAGCAAAGTGGAGGAAGGGAAGATACCTGAACAAAGTCAGGATTCTGAAGGACAAACATTATATGTTCTCATTCATTTGGGGAATATAAATAATAGTGAAAGGGAATAGAAGGGAAGGGAGAAGAAATGGGTAGGAAATATCAGAAAGGGAGATGGAACATAAAGACTCCTAACTCTGGGAAACGAACTAGGGGTGGTGGAAGGGGAGGAGGGCGGGGGGTGGGGGTGAATGGGTGATGGGCACTGAGGGGGGCACTTGACGGGATGAGCACTGGGTGTTATTCTGTATGTTGGCAAATTGAACACCAATAAAAAATAAATTTATTATTTAAAAAAAACAAAGTCAGGATTCTGCTCATGAGGAACTGGGAGAGTGGATGCTGGGTAGATGACATATAGTTGCAGGAAACAGAAAACTCAATTTACAAGTGGCTTAGGCCAAAAAGCATTTTTTCTCTCATAAATTATTGTATTAGCTGGCTGTTGGCATTGATTCAGAAGCTTGATGATGTCATGGTTAGAAACTTGGTGATGCTTTTGACCTTCCCCTTGTGTTTGTCACCTCTTGGTCGCGAGATCACCCTTTCAGTTTCATACATCATGTGCAGATTCAAAGTAGAAAGAAAGGAGGAAGGGGCACAGGCTGTAGAAAGTACTGAGCACTGGAATCTCTGGGGCATATGAAAAACCAGACTCAATCTCCCAGTTTTACAAGGGTCAACAGTTCACACGGGGAGACAAAACATATACTAGAAACAATGTCAAGACCGAAGGAGCATGCAAGGAACTAGGTGGCTTACATACCTGAAGGGAGCAAATCTGTGTCTATTTGTCCTCTGAATAGACATTGCTTTTCTGTTGGGACAGATACATGTATGAGAGGCTCTCGGGTGACAATATTGCCCTGGCAGGGGTTTCGGGTGACTGGGAATAGAGAGCATTTAAAGCATTTAATGAGTCTAGCAGCAGAACTGTTGAAGTGCAACTGAATGTAACAGAGGACAAGAACCTCTGTGATAATGACACTATCTGAGCTTGGTTGGGCCCTCAGCTCAGGTTTCAGATGGCCAGGCATGTATTGCTGAGAGCCATCTGACCTGACATATTACATTCTGTGACCATGAGTCAAGTTTGAAAGGAGTTTAAGAAAAGTAGTTATTCTTTAGTTAGTTATTTGGGTGTTGCCTGTCTCCCATAACATCTTAAATTCAGTAAGGGCAGGGATACATGTCTTACTTGCCTTTATAGCAAGACTCCAACATCTGGTACATGTGGGTTTCCTCTGGATATTAGTAACGTACTCCTGGACCTTAGCAATGCCTTAACAGTGCTATTGCTCCCCAACTCCCATCTTCTCCCCCATCTTCCCAGCTCCCCTTCCTACTTTGCTCTCCCTTCATACACAGATTGGACAGGATGTCTGGCTACTACCCTGGCACTTCAGCTCTTGTTCTTTGGAACTCTCTGTAGTACTCAGAACCTTGAATCACAGCTCTCTCCCTCATTTGGCTTCTGGGACTCACTCACTCTTGATTTTTGTCTCTTGATGGATTCTTCTTCAGTGTCTCTTTAAATGTGTGTTTTCCTCTGAGCACTGTCCCAGGTTCTTGGCTCCATTTCTCCCTCTCTACATCCTCTCTCGGTTCTTTATCCAAAGTCACACAACTAAGATCTTTGCTTTTGTCTCCCAAACTCTTATTTATTTATTTATTTATTTATTTATCTATTTATTTATTTATTTATTTATGATAGTCACAGAGAGAGAGAGAGAGAGGCAGAGACATAGGCAGAGGGAGAAGCAGGCTCCATGCACTGGGAGCCCGATGTGGGATTCGATCTCGGGTCTCCAGGATCGCGCCCTGGGCCAAAGGCAGGCGCCAAACCGCTGCGCCACCCAGGGATCCCTGTCTCCCAAACTCTTATGTATCACAAGACACCCCCATTAGTAGAGCCACAGGTACACCAAACTCAACGTGACCAAGACTGGGGATAGCATCTTGTCCCAAAGTGGCATTCCTGTCTTTTTAAAGGATACCAGCACCTTTAAGCCAGAAGCCTACAGGTCATCCTAGAATCCTCTTTTAAAAGCATTTCATGTAAAAAAAAAAAAAGCATTTCATGTGACAGTCACCCTTATTAAGATATTACCATCTGACTATGTGATAAACTTAACCGCCTCTTAAACCTTTCATCATGGCATGCCATTATTTGGTGACCCTCATGTGATATATGCCCCTGCTGCCTCTTCTTCTCCAAGCCAGCCTGAATTAGTTGCCCTACTTCTGGGGTCCAAAAGCACCAATATAGTAGTAGCCAGTACCTTCTTCTATTATGGAACTTACAATTAGACATTTTTTTAAAGATTTTATTTATTTATTTGAGAAAGAGAGAGTTCTAGTGGGGTAGAACAGAGGGAGAGGGAGGAGCAGACTCCCCACAGAGCAGGGAGTACGAGGCGGGGCTCAAACCCAGGACCCCAGGATCATGATCTGAGCTGAAGGCAGACGCTTAACTGACTGAGCCACCTAGGCACCCCATGATTAGATATTTTAATTTTATGTTTTCTTCTTCATCTTATTCTTCTTTCTATACTAGGCTATGATTTCCTTGAGAGCAAAAACTCTGTCATAACAATTTTGGAATCTCCAGCAATGGCATACATAGGGCCTAGCCGGCACACAGTGGTTATGAAATCAGTATTTGTTGCATGAATTATTTGACAAATGGCTGATAATATTTTTAAACTATAAAAATTCATCAATACATTTTGATCCAAATGGAAAAGAGAAAAAAAGCCATGTGTGGTCTCACCCCCAAACTGAACTACAGTCACATTTAGGGGTATTTGGGCCTTTTTTTTTTTTTTTTTAGAGAGAGAGAAAGAGAGAAAGAGAGGGAGAGAGAAAGAGAAAGAGAAAGAGAAAGAGAAAGAGAGAAAGAGAAAGCAAGGATGGGGCAGAGGGAGAGAGTGAGAAAGAGTGGAACCAGTGTGGAACCCATTGTGGAAACTGATGTATGGTTCAATCTCACTACCCTGAGATCATGACCTGAGCTGAAATCAAGAGCCAGATGCTTAACCAACTGAGCCAACTGAGCCTCTCATTTAGGTAATTTTTATCTTTACTCCTGTGAATAAGATTTATTTTTACCTAAGCATAAATATACTGTACTTAAAATTTTGAATTCTACTTTTCCACTAAGAATATAATAATTTTTCATATTTTTATTTTTTCCAGCTTTATTAAGATATAGTTGACATATAACATTATGTAAATTGAGGATGTACAATGTGATGATTGGATATCCATATATATTACAAAAATGGTTACCATAGTAAGGTTAATAAATACTTCCATTGGGTCACACAATTATATTGTGGGAATGTAATGAGAACATTTAAGATCTACTTTTTTAGCAACTTCCAAGTATATAATACAATTTTGTTAACTATAGTCACCATGTTGTACATTTGGTCCCTAGAACTTATTCATCTTCTAACTAGAAGTTAGAACCCTCCAACCAACATTTTTCCCATTTCCCCTACCTTCCAGCCCCTGGTAATCACTGTTTTCATCTCTGTTTTTATAAGCTTGACATTTTTTAGATTATATAAATGACATCAGATAGATTTTGTCTTTTTTCTGTTTGACTTATTTTACTTACCGTAATGCCCTTGAAGTCTATCCCTTGTTGTTTTAAGTAGCAGCATTTCCTTTTTTTTTTTTTTGTGGCTGAACAATATTCCATTGTGTTTGTGTACACATATGTGTATTTAGGGGAACCTCCATGTTTTCCATAGTGGCTGTACTGATTTACATTCCCACCAACAGTGTGCAAAGGTTCCCTTTCCTCTACATCCTTATCAGCACTTGTTATCTCTTATCTTTTTTTATAACAGTCATTCTGATAAGGTGTGAGGTGATAAGTCCTTGTGGTTTTGACTTGCATTTCCCTGGTGATGAGTCATATTGAGCATCTTTTCATTTGTCTGTTGGCCATTTGCATATCTTCTTTGGAAAAATGTCTATTCAGATCCTCTATCCCTTTTAAAATCAGATTATTTGTTTTTATTAAATTGTATGAATTCCTTATATTTTAGATATTAACCCTTTATCACATATATGGTTTGCAAATATTTTCTCTTATTCCATAGATCGCCTTTTCAATTTGTTGATTCTTTCTCTGTGCAGAGAAGTTCAGAAAGTATAAAGAATAAATAACAATCAACCATAATCCCGTTACTGAAAGGTACAATTTTTATGTTTTATTCTACTCACTAAAAATGAATTTTCCATGGCTGAAATACATTTTGTACTGCTGCGGAACACTGTAGCTATTATGACATCAAAAACATTTTTCTGTGTCATTTGAAATATTTCCCAAATATTTTTTTAATGACTACGTAATAGTCTTTTATATGATTGCTCCCTAATTTCCTTGACTACTCCACTAATGTTGGACCTAAAGGTTACTTGTGATTTGTTAGAAATTATTGTAAATAATATAACATTCTAATACATACATTTGTGTGTGGTTCATAATATAAGTTCCTAGTAGATGAATTAATCTGTCAAAACACATGAATATTTTAAAGGCATTTGATACATTTTGTCAAAATGACTTCCAGAAGATTTTGACCAGTTTGTTCTCCTACAAATAAAGGAAGGCATTTCTTGCTGCCTCTTCCCCAATACCAGGCAGTTATTCTCTATCAAATTGACAAGTCATTAAAAAAAAAAAATCAGATCTTACTCTTGCCTTCATTCTTATTAGTTCCACTGCTGATAAGGGGGAAACCTCAACATTTTTAAATAGCCATTTATAGAGGCTTTGAATGTTGGGGGAGAGTGCATATATGGGAACTCACTGTACCTTCTTAATTTTGCTAAAATTAAAATTTCCTAAAACTACTCTAAAAATAAATTTTTAAATATGAAAAAAGAGAAAAATAAAATAGCCACTTATAAATTGGCTTCTTTTACAAATTGCTAATTCATTTTTTTGGATAAGAGTTTTTTTTATAGAAATATTACAATTTTCCTAATGATTTAAATAAGTTTTCTATATAAAATATTAGTTTTATTGATATTTTCACAACTATTTTTAATTCATTGTTTACTCATTTTATTAATAATTTTACATACAAATAGATTTTGCTGTTTATGTAGTCAGTTCAATATTTTCCTTTACAATTTTTTTCAGTTGATTTTAACCTTTCCTAGCAAGGACTTTCTGAGCCATATATCAGAAAAAACTTACCTCTCTTTCCTTCTAGTATTTTTATGTTTTGATGGACTCATATTCAATGCTTTTATCCACTTGAATTTATTTTAGCATGTCATGTGAAATAAAGGTCTAACTTGATTTTTTTCTCCCAAGAGTTAAGCAGTTGGGTAAGCATCATTTTCAATAATATAATATTCTGCATTGTATTGCATTTCAAGACAAGATTGTTAAAAGGAAGTCAGGATAATGTTTCTGATGAAATAAAACCTTATAATGTAATTTGGAACATGAGTGAACGGTATAGCATTCTAGGAGGTGGGAGCAGGTTGAGGCCAAGTATAAGGCAGGCCTTGGAAACAGGAAGAGGCTCATTTCTGGAAGTGTCTTCAGGCTGGTCGCAGGTACAAACAGAAAAAAACAGGAATGTACTTTATAGAACCTCTCAACTGGAGGAGCATTCACACATAAAAGGATTATTTGAGCAATGCCTCGGTATGTTGCTTTTCCATTCCTATGGAGGTCTATAAATACAATGAGATCGGAATAAAAACAGATGGGAAAGATATTATTTTAACTTTCATTTCTTCATACCCAAACCTCAATCCTGACCTTATGTTAAACAATGACTCCTATCTCTAAAATCTGCTAAATATAGTAAAGACTATAGGAACACTGTATAAACTGAATGCAGATTTGTCTGCAAAAATCTGGGCTGTCATCATTAACATGTGCAATTCACATGTTTATTCAGAAGTTGGGGTGACTTTCCAATAGGAAAGGAATCACTAATGAGGCCATTTCCTTCACCATAGAAGAGGATCAAAAGTGTCAGACATATGATGGTGGTCTACTTTCATTTAATAGATCTGGATTTTGTTGGGAAACTCAAGTACAACACTTAGCATCACTTCCCAAGGACCTCCATGTGGTTTGGTAAGCCAAAGTAAGCTAACATGCCCATGCACAGTACTGGGAAATTTGCCCTGTACCCTTTTTAGTCATCGTAGCAGAAAGATTTTACTTGTTATAATATCAGCATTGTCATTTTGCAGAACTGAGTGCATCAGAAAAAAAAAAAGAAAAGAAAAAAGAAAAAAGAAAAAAAATTGTGCATCTGCGCACATGAGAGTGTGTGCACACACATTTGGCTCAGCCTTACTGAGATCTTGACTTAGACATGAAACAATTTTATAATTCATACAATTTAAAAAACAGACCAAAAAACATCACTAAATAAGTAGTTGTCACAAAAACCTAACAAATTCCTGAGTTACCCAGCCACAGCCTATATACAAGCTATCTGGATTTTTCCTCTAAAAAAAAAATGGTAAAATGTTCAAGCAGTACAGAATTCAAACCATATTGTAGTGCAACTCCCTTGTTTCACATTTTGAGGTTTTCACTTTGATTTTACAGTGCTTTTCGTCACTTACTAATTGTCTACTAATAACCATTTCTTAGCTTTCTTTCCCAGGCAGGTTACAAATTCCTTGAGTGCAGAGGCTACATCATCTTCATTGTGTGGCTCACCAGCCTAATGAATGAAAGATGCTCAGTAAATGTTAGAAATGATTCTGGTGCTTCACCTACAGTCAAGATAAGAAAATACTTCAAGTGCGTTTATTCCATGCTGTTCAATAACCCTTGAGGATGAATAAGACAAGCTTTAATCATAGTTAATATATGATGATGGCAAAAATAATTGGTATCTGGCAAAAAAAAAAAAAAGATTTGACTATCTTAGGATGCAAGAATCATGATCTAATTTGTGGATTATCCAAACTCCTGGCTTTTCTCTCCTTTATAAAGGGGAGAAGGAATGTAGACTTTTTCAGCATTAATGGTCAATTCCTCATCTCAGCCTGGTCAGATGCAGGGTTGACCATCTTTATGAACTACCAGAAGCTCCCCAAAGCCTTTTCTCAGTGTGTAGCAAATGACTGAGCCTAGGGCTTAAGGGGAAGGGTAATTATTTTTTATACCATATTTGGAAGTGTTTACTCATGTTTTATTTCTAGCAATTAAAAATGGAAATTTTGTTCAGTGGTAATTTAGAGAACTATGAGTTGATCACTTCTTTAAAATATAGCTTTATCAAGGTAAAATAATCTCATTTTAGAGCATTTCCATCACCTCAAAAACTTTCCTCATGCCCATTACAGTTAATCACAGCTCTCATTCCCCCAATGCTAGTCAGCCACTGATCTGCCTTTGTTTCTATAAATTTGCCTTTTCTAAACACTTCGTGTAAATGGAATCAGACATACAATATACAGTCTTTTGCGTCTGGCCTTCATCACTTAGGATAATGTTTTCAAATTTCATCCTTGTTGTAGCATAAATCAGTGATTCTTTCATTTGAATTGTTGAATATTATTCCATTGTATGGATTTGCCATATTTTGTTTATTCACCAGCTGATGGATATTTGAAATCTTTCCATTTTGGGCTACTATGAATAATGCTTCTATAAACATTTACATCTACTTCTTTATGTGGACATATGTTTTCATTTCTCTTGTAAAGATTCCTAGGAGTGGAATTGCTGGATCATTTGGTAAGTTTATGTTTGACTTTTTAAGAAACTGCCAAACTATTTTCCAAAGGGGCTTTTACTTTCCTGCCAGCAATGCATACAAGTTCTAATTTCTCCACATCCTCACCAACATGTAGTATTATCTGTCTTTTTAAAAAATTATTATTATTATTGTCATTCTAGTGGGGGTGCAATGGTATCTCATTGTGGTTTTAACTTGAATTATCTTTTTTTTTTCAATTTTTTTTATTTTTATTTATGATAGTTACACACACACACACACAGAGAGAGAGAGAGAGAGAGGCAGAGACATAGGCAGAGGGAGAAGCAGGCTCCATGCACCGGGAGCCCGATGTGGGATTCGATCCCGGGTCTCCAGGATCGCGCCCTGGGCCAAAGGCAGGCGCCAAACCGCTGCGCCACCCAGGGATCCCTAACTTGAATTATCTTAATGATGGATGCTATTGAACATCTTTCCTTGTTCTTATTTCCATGTGTATATCTTCTCTGGTAAAATATCTATTCACATTTTTTTATTATCTTCTTCTTATTGAATTGTAAAAGTTCTTTAAATATTCTTGATACAAGCCCTTTATAGGTACATGAATTGTAAACATTTTCTTCAAGTCTGTGGCTTATATTTCAACTTTCTAAATGGTGTCTTTTGAAACACAGATGTTTTTAATTTGGTAAGGTCCACTTTGGAAATTTTTTCTTTTAAATATGATGCTTTTGATGTCAAATATTTTTATATTGTGTCAAAATAAGAAATTTTATATAAATAAAACATTTAATGTCATATGCATAATATGTAATTTTATATCAGTGTAATGTTTGATATTAAATTAAGTGTAAGTTCTAAGGAAAATTAGCACCAGAGCTTTCTCTGCTATCCCTCCTAAATTACTATGTATTTTGAATAGAAGCAACAGAAGTACTCTGCTATAAATTCATGATAAGGATTTTCACAGCCATGATGAAAGAAATCCAGTACATATCACCTAGCCCTGAAGACCCTGTTTGACACTGGGGCCACAGTACCAATACAGGCACACTTCCTAAACCAAGGTTTATTTAATTGTATTAGTTGAGCAAACAAAACTACTCAGACACTCTTTTGTCTGCCTTGTTGGTTTCCTTCCTGGACTGGGCATCCTGTGTGTTTTTATCATTTTCCTTCATTTTTTCCCCCTGCCTCTGCTGGAGTTGTCACCATGTGAATAGGAGACCCTCAAATCCCCAGACAACTGGATTCCCAAAGGGTTTCTGGATTTGTTGTTTCTTCATTGTGCTGACAGGAGCTATGTGCTTTTGTTGAACAGTAAATTATGTGTTGGAAGCAAAGGTATCATTAATATAATGCCTTGTGCTTCCGAGGCATTAGTGCCTACCATATTGAACAAAGAAGTTATGTTTTAGAAATAAAAAGAAGTGTCATATTGACAGTGCAGAGTCCCCCTGTCATGTGGCAAGGCAGGAGGAAAAAAGAAAAAAATTAAAACCAAGAATTCTGAATGCCAAATTCAAAAGCCTCTAAAGGAAGCATCTGGAAAGATTTACTCCTACTTTTGAGTCAGCCATCAGTGAGCAGCAAGGGCTGACAAATGGTAGCTGGGATGTGTATGAGAGAGCAATAAGGAAAAGAGGCAGAGGCACAACCTAGTAAGAGCTGAAGCACAGGGTCTAGAGCTAGCAGAGAGGGGGAGGCAAAGGCATATGGAAAGAGCACGTAGTTAATCGTAGTTAATCGTGCTAAGTGCTGGGGAAGTGAGGTGATTTATGTGGCAAGGTAAAAAAAGGAAGAGTTGACCTTGAAACAGAGTAGGGGTGCATCCTCTGAGATGAAAGGATAAAAAGAAAGAGAAGGAGATCATGCCTGATGGATTTGATTTTACTTGATGAAGTAGAAGGTCATCTGAAGAGTTCACATAGGGATATTAGAATGGTGAAGTTTTGAAATTATTATTAATTTTTAATAGTGATTATTATAGTGAGGGAGATGGAAAGAGAACCAAGAAGTTAAAAGCCAATGAGTGAGCACAACTACAGTGAGCCATAGAATGAGAAAGCTATGTGGTTTTCTCCAGCCTCACTTGATGGCTAGCATTTAGGAGTAATGAGCAAATGTACTGACACGGGTTTCCCGAGGGGAGGAGACCCACACAAGGGTACAGGAGAATATCCAGGTGAGAAGTATAGTTTGATGATTGACTATATTGATGAGGATGGGTAGGAGAGAAGGAGAAGATAGAAAGTCTTGATACCAGCTGTTTCCAAACTTATCTGTATGCAGCATCAATTTGGATCTCTTAAAAACTTCAGAGCCCAAGCTCTATTTCAGGTGAATTAAATCAATCTCAGGCCATGGGATGCAGACACAAACAACCATACTTTTCAAAGCTCCCCAGGTAGTTCTGATAGGAAGGTCATTTGCAAATCACTGGGCACATATATTGGCACAGTGTTCTCAAAGTGTGACCCCCAAACCAGCATATCAGTGTCACCTGGGAACTTGTTAGGAGTGCAAATTCTTGATCCCCACCCCAGACCTACTGAGTCAGAAATTCTGGGGTTGGGGTTCAGGAGTCTGTCTTAACAAGTCCTCCAGGTGATTCTCATGTTTGTTAAAGTTTAACAATCACTGAATTAGGAGGAAAAGGAATGTTGGTCCTGGTAATCCCAGCTGGGGGAGTCCTAACTCCAACCCCTCCTCCAGACATGGAGGAAGAACAGCAGCCTCCACTGGAGGTGAAAGCAAGAGACCATGCACATTTGGGAGAAGGTAAGCTTCAGTTTATGATGGTGGGATAATATTGTAGACAAAAAAATGGGGAAGCATTTTCTGTGGACTGGTGGCTGCAGAGGGCATAGTGGGAAGTATAAAAAGTTTGGAGAAAAGGGTTGAGATGGGAGAAGGAGACTGAGAAATCATAAAGCTACAGAAGACAAAGAACAATGCAGGATAGACGTTGGGGTAGAGAAGGATGGGGGAGGAGGACAGGTCCCATTCGTCTTTGGGGCAATGGCCATGGATTATCGGTATGACAGGCCTTGGTAAAAATGACTAGCTTCCTCAGCATGAGTTATGCAGTGCCTCTGTGGCTGATGGTCCCAAACAGTCCTGTCAGTACCCCCCAGGGAGCTTAGTCAGAATGTGGTGAAAGCCACAGTCCCAGGGAAGGCTGCCTCATGATGGGTGGAGCACTGCAGGTCTCATGAAGACACCTCAGCGTCGATGGGTGGTAGATGGGCCTGGTCTTTGATTAGCTCTTTAATTTGGGAGACTTCCCTCTTTCCCAGAGCTCTGGGTCTTCTCCCAGCAAAGATGGGTCTGCCTGAAGATGGTTCCAGGGCCCCGCTGTTACCAAGAAAGGAAAACAGACTCAGAAGACCTTGAACACTTTTAGATATTGCTTCTCCTGGCTCTGGCTGATAAGGGAGACAGGAGGAGAAAGGGAGGAAGGGATAAATCAAGAGGATAACAGAAGAAGAAGAAAACAGATCCTTGTTGCTGGGCTCGGTAGTTTGGCTTATGATCTCTCTCTCTGACTCATGAGCACACAGAGAATTCTGGAATGAATGATATGCATGTGGGAATTAAGTCTTCTTATGTCTTCCACAAGACATAACTTCATTTACCGACCAGTGCACTTGCCTGGGCTGGCCCAAGACTAAATTGTGAAGCTGGTGAAATTTGTTTCTGACTGTACTCCATTTTGGGGACCTTTTTTCCTCCTCCAGAAATCCTTCTCCTTGGGTTTTCCTTACCCTATAGTCCTGAGCTCACACTTCAGGAACATCTCAGTGGTCCGGGGGGTGGGAACAGCATGGAGGGTTTTCCCCCGACTTCTACCTAATGTTTTGACAGGCAGTCATTACAGACTGTCTCTCCCTGAAGGCTCTTAGCCCATGGTCACACTCCCTAAATGCTCCTCTTACAATTCTTGGGGATGTGAGTGTCCACAGTGATGAGACTTTCAATTGTTTGGACTTAGGAATAGCCTTCCTAACTGACAGGGCCAAGGCACCAACCAGCCAGAACAGACCTACCTCAGTAAAGTGGCAGGGTACATTCTGCTCATTCAGGTTTGTGGTCCTCCCCCTTTTTTTTTTTTTAAGATTTTATTTTATTCATGGGAGACACAGAGGCAGAGACACAGGCAGAGGGAGAAACAGGCTCCCTGCTTCAGGGGAGCCCGATGCAGGACTCGATCCCAGGACCCCAGGATCATGCTCTGGGCTGAAGACAGACACTCAACCACTGAGCCACCAGAGCATCCTGTGGGTGTATTCTGGACTTGTCATTGCCATCAACAATGATCCCTTCTCCATCTCAGCCACCATATGCTGACCTTGCAGTTTCTCTCTCCCACTCTAAATATCTTTAATCCCAGCAGCTCTTTGACTCATGTACAGGCTCTTGATTCTCCCATCTTTTCCCTATCCCTCCATCCCTCGTTCCCTCTTTATCTAGCTCAGTTTCCACAGTTCATCATTATTGTCACTCAAGCTCATCTCTCTCGGCTCTCTCTACTGTACACATGTGACAGCTCTCCTCCTAGTGAAATCCACCTCATTGTACACTACAGACTCACATTTGCATAGCTATTTCCTACCATCTTAAAAACAAAACCACTGGGATCCCTGGGTGGCGCAGCGGTTTGGCGCCTGCCTTTGGCCCAGGGCGTGATCCTGGAGACCCGGGATCGAATCCCACGTCAGGCTCCCTGTGCATGGAGCCTGCTTCTCCCTCTGCCTGTGTCTCTGCCTCTCTCTCTCTCTCTGTATGACTATCGTAAAAATAAAAAAAATTAAAAAAAAATTAAAAAAAAAAACAAAACCACTATCTTGATCCCACATCACCAGCCACTGAGCCATTCCTCCACCACCACCATCCACTTTATAGTAAAATCCCTTGAAAGAGTTGTCAGTCTTCACTGTCCAATCTCTTCCTCCCATTCTCTGTGGAGGTCCTAGCAGGATTTCACTTCCATTATTCCCACAATGATGCTCTCATCAGGCCACCAGACCTCCACTGCAAAACTCGGGACAGTACTCAGTGTTTACCCTATTTGCTCCATAGGTAGCATTTCTTAGCTGATCATTCCCTTCTTGAAGCACTTTCTTCTTTTGAATTCCAGGATTTCACAATTACCTATTTTTCCCTCCCAATCATTTGTCATTCCTTCTCAGAATCCTTTGTTGGATTGTTCCCATCGTAACAACTAAATAGGGTGGCACTTTAGTGCTCAGTCTTCAGACCTCTTCTCTCTCTATGTACATCATTCCCTTACTGAGCTCATTTTTTCTCATGGCTTTAATTGCTATCTTTGCCTTGATATTTCCAATTTTATATTTCTAGCAAAGACCTCTCACCTGAACTCCATAGTCACATGCCAACTGCCTGTTGGATATCTCCACTTGATAGACAACCAGCATCTCATTTTTGACAGGTTCAAAATGAAACTCCTCCTTACCTTCACATGGTTCCTTCTACAGTTCTTCCAGCTAAGTACATAGCAACTCTACTTACTCTTCCAGTTACCTCAAGCCAAAAATCATGGAATCATCCAGGCATCTTCTTTCTACTGTCAGACCCTATGTCTTATCCATCAGCAAATTTCAACATATATCCAGAAGCTAACCACTTCTCATCACTTCAGTTACTTCTACCACAGTCCAAGCTGCCAACGCTTCTTATGAGTTATTGCAGTAGCTTTTTAATTGGTCTCCCTGCTTTCATTATTGTTGCTCTTCCACTCAAGCTTCAATATAGGAACTAAAGTGATTCTTTTCAAACATTAGATGGCAAAGTTCCTCCTCTAAAATTTCCCCAAAGGACCCATTTCATTGAAGGCAAAAGCTAGATCCTTAATATGGTTGACAAGGGCCTACAACACCATTTGTTTCTCTCCCACTATTCTTCTCTGACCTGTGTACTACTACTTTCTCCTTGGTTCATGCCACGCAGTGGCTTCCTTGTGAGTCCTCAGATGTACCAAACATGTTCTGGCTTCAACACCTTTTACTGGCTTTTCTTTCTGCCTGGAATGCTCATCCTCCAGGCATCTGCTTTGCTAGTTCTCCAACACCAAAAATTGTTTAATGCCAACAGCCTTGTTGTCATATTCCCAGGGACCACTTTACTTAATATTTCAACTTATCTCCTCATCCTTGGTTCTGGCACTTCATACCCCTCTTTTTTTCTTAAAAATTTTTCCAACACCTAACCATCATTTAACACATGTATTTGTTTGTTTGTTGTATGTGTTTCTTAATTGAATACAATCCCCATTACAACAGGAGTTTTACTTGTTTATGTGTTGTCCTCAGTACTTAGAACAGTATCTGGCACATATATAGTGTCTGATGATAAATATTTTCTGAATAAATGGATGAATACAGATAAAATGAAGAGCAAAGGTAGATTTTATCTGTAAAACCTAGACCATCAGTATCAGAAACCACAGGAAGCATTATAGTAAAAGGAGTCACAAAAGAGTACTATGTTGCATAAGCAACCAATCCTATGAGAAGAAAGGGAGAAACTCATTTCCTTTTAGCAATCAGACATTACCTGGTACTTTTCCTTCGCATGGCTGGTAGGGAAGTGGACCTCAAATGTTAACCTCAACTCAAATTTAACAGAAATTTAGAGAAATCCTAATGTAATTGAACTACCTCGTGGCCAATGCCAACATAGTGTTACATTTGAAAGAAATCAGCCTAGTATCTAAAAAGTAATTTATACTTTTCTTCCAGTTTTATTGAGATATAATTGACATACAACACTGTATAAACTTAAAGCATGCAGCATAATGATTTGACATATGTATATACTGTGAAATGATTACCATGATAAGGTTATTTAACATCCATCACCTCATGCAGTTACAAGAATACTTTTTTCCTTGTGATGAGAACTTTTAGGATCTACTCTCTTAGCAACTTTCAAATATACCATACAACATTTTTAACTACATTCACATTGTACATTACATTCCCAGTACAAATTTATAACTGGAAGTTTGTACCTTTTGACCACCTTTACCCAACTCCCCCAGTCCTCAGCCCTCTGCTTCTGGTAACCACAAATTTGTTTCTTGTATCTATGAGTTCATTTGTTTATGTTTTAATATTCCGTATATAAGTGAAATCATACTGCATTTGTGTTGTCTGACTTATATCACATAGCATAATGCCCTCAAGGTCCATTCATGTCACAAATGGCAGGATTTCTTCTTCTTCTTTTTTTTTTAATGATTGAATAGTATTCCAGTGTGTATATGCGTGTGTGTGTGTGTGTGTGATAATTTCTTCATTCATTCATTCATTCATCAATGGACATTAGTTTGTTTACATGTCTTGGTTATTATAAATAAAGCTACCATGAACATGGGAATGCAGGTTTCTCTTTTATGTTGTGATTTAACTTCCTTCTGATATATACCTAGAAGTGGAATTGCTAGAGCAAATGGTAGTTTTATTTATAAATTTTGAGGAACTACTTTTTTTTAAATTTTTATTTATTTATGATAGGCACACAGTGAGAGAGAGAGAGAGGCAGAGACACAGGCAGAGGGAGAAGCAGGCTCCATGCACCAGGAGCCCGACGTGGGATTCGATCCCGGGTCTCCAGGATCGCGCCCTGGGCCAAAGGCAGGCGCTAAACCGCTGCACCACCCAGGGATCCCAAGGAACTTCTATACTGTTTTCCACAGTGGCTGTACCAAATTACCAAATTCCCACCAACAGTGCACAAGGGTTCTCTTTTCTCCACCTTCTTGCCAACATTTCTTATCTCTTATCTTGTTAATGACAGCCATTCTAACAGGTGTAAGGTAATATCTTATGGTTTTGTTTTCCATTTCCTTGATGGTTAGTAATGTTGAACATCTTTTCATGTACCTGTTGGCCATTTGAATATCTTCCTTGGAAAAATCTTTTCAGATTTCTTTGTCCATTTTTTATTGGATTGTTTTGTTTGTTATTGAGTTGTATGAGTTCTTTATATATCTTGGGCATTAACCCTGTATCAGACATATGATTTGCAAATATGTTCTTTCTTTCCACAGGTTGTCTTTTTGCTTTGTTGATAGTTTTGTCTGCTGTGCAGAAGCCTTTTAGTTTGATGTAGTTCCACTTGTTTATTTTTATTTTGTTGTTCATACTTTAGGTCTCATATTCAAAAAATCATTACCAGGATCGATGTCAAGGAGTCTATTCCTATATTTTCTTCTAGAATTTCTATAGTTTTAGGTCTTATATTTAGGTCTTCAATATATTTTGAATTAATTTTTAAAATGCTGTAAACCAAGGATCTAGTTTCATTCTTTTACATGTAAATATCGAATTTTCCCAGGACCATTTATTGAAGAGACTGTCTTTTCTCCATTGAGTATTTTTGGCTCCCTTATCAAATATTAGTTGACTATATAAACATGGGTTTATTTTTGGGCTCTTGATTCCATTCCATTGGTCTATGTTCTTTTTTTAATGCCAGTATCATACTGTTTTGATTACTATAGCTTTATAATACAGTTTGAAATCAGAAAGTATGATGCTTCCAGCTTTGTTCTTCTTTCTCAAGAAAATGTTGGCTATTTGACGTCTTTTGTGATTCCATAAGAATTTTAGGATTGCTTTTCCAAAAATTTAAATCTTTACTGAGGTCTCATGAAGAGATACCAAAATGGAATATACTACACAACATGTGGCATAATTCCTAAAGATTCTCTTCACTGTTGAAAGTATTATCTTCAAAATTAAAAACATGACTCTGATACAAGTACACAGTGTATGTCAGAGTTTTATTTTAACTTACTAAAATGATTAAGCCAGTTCAAAGATGATAAGAGAATATAATGTTTATGTAGTTAGTGAAAGCAAAAATGAATGAATGCAGAAATAAGATTGTTAGATATAAAACTAGTTTGTTAATTATGGGGCAGTAAACCATTATCCTGGAGCTCTCTTTTCTATGTTCAGAAATAATTTGCATCTCTACAGGGCAAAAATTATTTTCTATAGATGTTTTAGTCAACTCAGGCTGTCCTAACAAAACATAATAAACTGGGTGGCCTAAGCAACAGAAATTTATTCTCTCACAGCTCTAGAAGTTAGGAAGTCCAAGATGAGTGCCAGTATGATCAGTTTCTGATGAGATCTCTCTTCCTGGCTTGAGATAGCCATCTTCTCTCTGTATCCTCAGATGGGAGAGAGGGAGAGAGGAAGAGAGCGAGAGAGAGAGAGAGAACGAATGAACTCTCTTGTGCCTTTTCTATTTGTTTAATTTTTGTTTTTTTCCTAGTATCCCTTCTTATAAGGGCACTAATCGTATCATGAGGCACCACCCCCATGACCTTATGTGAATATAATAACCTCCCAAATGTTTCATCTTAACATATCATCATACTGGGGTTAGGTATTCAACATACAAACTGAGAGTGTGGGGAGGCACAATTCAATCCATAGCAATAGGCAAAAAACATTGCATTAGCAGTTTTCTACAAAGTTTAAAGCCTACCCCAATAAATTTTTAAACGGCCTAGTAAATAATTGGTAGTTAGTCAGACAACTTTATACTCTTCTGAATTCAGATGACCCTTACGAGGGCCTATTAGACAGGACCCTAGCATGAAAAGGAACTCATTTACCTTTTGGTGTTTGGAAAATTTTTCTTCACATCATTCATTTGCTTCTCTACAGACCTACTCATGATTCAGATTTATGAGGTCTGAAGTTTGTACACTTGGGGGAGGGGTGCTCTGTATGAAGAAGAATGTAACAGGAGCATGTAAATACAGTCCTTGAGTCCCAGCAACTTAAAAAGGGGCCTGTGCTAGTGAGAACATCATATAAAATTCATCTCCAACCCTTTTGGTAGCAATTTCCACATTTCCCCCCCAAATCTTTTTTCTCTTCTAAACATTCCATAAAAATCTCCATCTTTCACTGATTCTCCTTTCCCCATTCAAAACTTGTGTGTGTATTTTTTATTGTGATAAATATATGTAACACAAAGTTTACCATTTTAATCATATTTAAGTCTACAATTCTATGGCATTAAATACATTCACAGTGTCATGCAAGCATCACCACTATCCATTTCCCAAACTTTCCATCATCACAAACAGAAGCTCTGCATCCATTATACAACAACTTCCACTCCCCTCAGCCCTTGGCTCCTGAGAAATGCTTTTCTACTTTCTTTCTCTAAGAATGTGCCACGTCTAGATGCCTCATATAAGTAGAAACACACAATACTTGTCCTCTTGTGTCTGGCTTATTTTATTTAGCATAATGTTACCTTCCCATTCAAAAGTCTCCAGATTTCTTGGTCCATGAATTTCTTCTCCTGTCTTTCTAAAATAATTCATTGTAACATCTCCAACTTCTAGTCCTTGCTACCCATTACCTCTACAGCAAGAAGCAAAAAGAGCCCTTCTTAGAATTCAATAGTAATAGGATAAGATTGTGAATATGAAGATATGTGCCCCTCTCAACACTTACTCTTTGGGGGAAAATCCAATAGTTCTTTATACCAAGGTGAGAATGAGTAATAAAGCCTACATATAGCTTCCTCAGGTTTTTGTTTGTTTGTTTTTTTTTTAAACAAGAATCCGGAAGCCTTAAAGGAATGAAAACCACTCTGTGGAATTTCAGGTAGAGGAGATGAGGTGTGTGATATTTGAGGGTTATAAAGAATGGCAGTATTGCATTTTAGAAAAGCCACCAGAAACACACATTCAACAGAATATCACTCACCTGTCCCCATAACTGGTTCATTGCAACATCATTCCCATGTACCATCTGCTGGGATGATGAATGAAATCACCAGCAAATCAGAACTACCACCACTTCTCCTTGCCATTTTTTCTCTCTTTTTACAATGGTATTGGTGGCTCTATGGGTAGTATGGGATACCCTGTGTTTTCCTAGCTTAAAGTAGCTGGCTTGAGATCCACTCAACATGAGCATCAGAATGCCTTTAAATCACTTTATCATACAATCTCAATTGAATTAGAAACATGGTCTGAACACTTATGAAAAAAGACAAAAAAAATTGGCAAATAGATTTGCAGAATGTTGACTTCGGTCAAAAAGTGCATTAAATAAATAATGTACTGAGGCTTTTGGAGAAGATAACTAGATGAATGCAAATGCATATTTTTCTCTCTATAAAAAATCCTCCAAAGCATGCTGGTGCTCAGCATGTAGAAGCTGCACAGCGGTGCAGAGGTGCCAGTGATGCGCTGCTCTCCATTCTGAGCTTGCCTGACTTCTGCCTGCCCGAGCCTCACTGCTGACACAAGAGCCACAAGGAAGCTAGGCTTTCCCTGGTGACTGAGAACAGAGCTTGTCAACCAGCTGGGAGACAAGAGTCAAGCACTGGGAAGAGGCAGCAGATGAAAGGCTGGCTAATGTCATTTCCTCCAGAGGGTAGCAAATCAGAAGAAAGGTTTTCCTGCCTTGTGCAACAAGCTTTGTGTTCATGTGCCCTGTGGATGCTAGTGCCACTGGGTCGTGGGTAAGGAAAAACACATACTACTCAACACTGAGGCTGCTAAAGCCGCTTTAATTTTCCAGGAGAGTCCCTTTTATGGGGGAGAAAGAAAGCATCAGAGACATTGCTTAAGTGGATTCTGGGAACACAACTAGGGCTGTAATGAATGCAAAGTTGTTGGGTACATGGCCTGAAGTACTCATTAATATAATGCAAATGTTCTGGAAATAGACTTTCTTTTCCATTCCCTTTAGGGCATTCCATTTATTTCTGCTATGTCCAAAGAAACCCATTTTTCCTTTATGCTCTCAGTTAGAACTCTTTATTATATGCCTAGTTTAAAGATCCCCTAAATGCCCACCCAGCCGATGTATAAACATATAAGGGCAAATTCCTTATTCTAAAAAGAGTAGGCAACTCTGATGGTTAGCAGGGTCTTCACCAAAATAGTGAAAGGCAAATGAACAGAAGGCGAACTCTGTGGAATTAGGTTTTAGTGCCTGGAATTATTACCAACATTACATTTTTTTAATGCCCTCTGAGGGACAAGCAGAAGAGGAGACAAAAGAAAGCTTCGAGGCTAATCCAATGTTTATTAATGGCCCCAGGCTCAGTGGGAGAGAGAGGAGCTGAGATTTTGTACTTACCATGTGAAGCAGGAAGGAACACTGAGCTAATCATATCAGATGAGAGACGTAAAGCCAGAAAATAGGAAATGAAGAGAAAAACCAAGCATCAAGTTCTCTTATTCTTTTGGGCATCTACACCTACCTTCCCCCCCCCCCCCCAGTCTTTTATCTTGAGCAGAAGAAAAATTACTTTATATTTAGGCCTCCAGATCTCTCAGCTCTCTTTACCTGTAATATTTCAGAGGTCCAGAGCTATATAAGTTAATAAGATAGAGGTTTTCAGAGTGTACTCCCTCGTTCCCTCTGCCCTCCCTGCAGCTCCGGAAGATCACCGACCACTGATCTGAGATACACTGACCCTGGCGTATCAACCTCAAACCTGTTCCTTCCCACCTTCCGTGCTCCTTTACAAACAGTTCATCAGATGTACCTAAAGAAAGACACGTTAAGGCAAACCTATATTCACTCCTGCCCCTTAACCTACAACTTACCATTAAGGAAAGACCCAAATTTATGAGGCTCCCAAAAGTCTCTTCCTTTCAGAATTGGGAATGAATGTAAACATTTAACAAAATAGAAAATCTTAGCTTAACATACTGTATTTTTTTTTCCTACCATTTTGGAAATGTTAGTCTTGCTGCTAGTCATCAGATCTCTTGCTGACAGGTGCTTACAAAGAAGCTCAAATGTTCAAGCTTGAATATTGCAGGATGAGATGCTACTGTGCAGGGAAGATTATGCTGCAACTGGATTTGGCACATAAGGCAGTGTGGTGTGACAGGGCAAGGACTTTGGGTTGGTCCCAGCACTGTCGCTAATTTATTTACTGAAGGACCCTTTGTACCTCCATTTCCTTTTATACAAAATGGAAAAACACATTTTATGGTGGTGTTCTGAGAGTCCCATGAGACTATGTATGTATGAAAAGCTTTTAGAATTATAAAAAGCCATACAAATAGTGTTTTCATAGTTAACTCCATATATCACTGCCTCACCAGTATTCCCTCCTCCCCACAATCCTAGCAAGTACCCAGTAGTCACCTACCATTCACTTTTGGGTAACCAAAATATATCACATCTAACCCACTACTCCTTCTCATGATCCACATTTCTCTACATGCTCTTAAACAGATGCACCTGGAAAAACAAACACACACCTTTGCAGAGCACATTTGTAAGATTATCCACTCTTGCCCCAAAGCTCCAACTTCCCAACTAAAGAAAGGACTCAAATCCAGCCTATAATAAAAGGCTTGTTTTTATAAATGCAGTAAAATATTTTAGCATTATTTTTAAAGAAACTTAACATAGATAAAATAAAACATACATTAATTATAAAACCTTGTATCAAGGAAACACTTCATTTTATATTGTTTCACATGCCTAGACTTGAAAGAAAGGGAAAATGTTGGATGAAAATAAGAGCTAAAATTTATTAAACATCACTCTGAGCAAAGCACTCTGCTAAGTATTATCAGGCCTAAAGTTAAAAAAGCATGACTCATTCAAATATAAAGGGAGCACATTTCAAAGAATTTTTAATTCATGAATGAGAGAACTGCAAGATAATTCAAAAAGAATCAGAAAGATGGAAGTATTTATAAAGACTGGAAAAGAAAGAGGAGCACTTGAAAACTTGTAGTTTAAGTATTAACCTGGTTTATATCCTAGAGGGAAGTAACAGGATAATCTTGGGTTTATCTTTTCAATCCAGAAAACAGCTTCATCTCTTCTGGATAAAATTAATATGCATTTTTCTTTGACAAGAATCATTTGCATTGCTAGCGATTCTCTACAAATTAAATTTTACATTTAAAGAATTTCAAAATATCCTAATCAATAATAAATAGCAACTTAAAACAAAAGTACCCACCCAGAGAATCAGATAATCCACCCAACAGGTCTACCCACAACCCTTGCTCAATACTGAAAGGACTTACAGATTTCCAAATTTTGGATAACTGTGTTTAAAAGAACTTTATGCATAGTGTATGGAAGCATTTAGTATTTGTTATTTTGTGTGATCTACACAATTCTGAAAAGTTGTTCCATTTACACAGATGAAGAAACTGAAAATCAAGGAGACAAGTTTGTTCAAATTCAATGTAACAAATGATCACCTAGATCTGTTAAATTATAAAATCCTTGCTTTTCTAGCTACTATGTATATACTGGCCAAAAAATGTTTTGATTTTATTGAGATACAACATACATATGATAGTGTGCAGATATCTTAAGTACACAATTTAATGCTTCTTACATATAAGGATGTGTGTGTGTATCGTTTGCCAAACACGTGTTACTATGACCCAGATCAAGCAATAGAACATTTCTAGTGCCCCATAGGTTCTCATGCCTCTTTCTACTCAATAGTCACTATCATCACTAACTCCCAGGTAACCATTTTTTTGGACATCTCTCATCATAAATTAGTTTTGTCTAATTTATTTGTCAAATTAGTTATGTTTTTCATAAAATGGGTCATACAGTATATACTCTCTTGTGTCTGGTATCCTTTGCTCATAATTACATCTGTGGCACACCCTTATGTTGTTCTTACATATGCTAGTATTCTTTTTAAAAAACTGTTTAGTATTCCATTGTATGAATCTTCCCAAACTTATCTGTTCTCTTACTGAAGGACACTTGAGGTGTTTCCAAATTTTAGCTGTAATTCATGAGGCTATTCAGAATATTTTTGTCTGTCCTTTCCATGAACATGAGCATATATTTTTGTTGGTTGTATACTCAGGAGTAGAATTGTTGGGTTGTAGACTATACATAATTTTAGTAGGTACTGCCAAATATTTTTCTGAAGTGGTTGCACCAGGTTACAGTCCCCCACCAGCAGTTTATGGGAATTCCAATAGGTTCACGTCCTTAGCAATACTTGATATTGTCACTCTTTAATTTTAACTATTTTGTGATATGAATAGGTATTCCTCTGTACTTACGTTTGCTACCTTTCCTGTTATAAAGGAAGGAAATGATACAACAGTTCTATAAAGCATTAGGTTTAAGAGAGTGAAAGCAAATAATACCAGCTGTATCTGGAGTGAGTAGATAGATCCCAGTGTTCCAATTTGGGGGCTACTTTAGATTTTATTTTTTATTTATTAATGAGAGACAGAGACACAGGCAGAGGGAGAAGCAGGCTCCATGCAGAGAGCCTGACGTGCGACTCGATCCCGGGTCTCCAGGATCACGCCCTGGGCTGAAGGCGGTGCTAAACCGCTGGCTGAGCCACTTGGGCTGCCCTGGGGGCTACTTTAATAGGTCAGTGTAACATACTAAAACAAACCTATATCTTTTTTAAAAAATATTTTTTTAAAATGTATTCATTTGGGAGAGAGAACAAGAGAGTGAGAATACAAGCAGTGGGAGAGGGTCAGAGGCAGAGGAAGAAGCAGACTCCCCACTGAACAGAGAGCTCAACTCAATCCTACC
The DNA here is from genome assembly GCF_905146905.1 of Nyctereutes procyonoides. NCBI lineage: Eukaryota > Metazoa > Chordata > Mammalia > Carnivora > Canidae > Nyctereutes > Nyctereutes procyonoides. The sequence continues at coordinate 44,594,119 of NW_026575139.1, read as the reverse complement.
ACCCCAGGATCATGACCTGAGCTGAAGGCAGATGCTTAACCGACTGAGCCCCTCAGGTGCCCCAAAATTATGCCTTTTCTTGGTGTATTCCTTTCTGTTCATTTTGGATGCCATGATTTTGATGGTATTTACCAATCAAATCTACTTGATAAAAATATTAAGTAATATTAGAAGGCTTTTTTAAAATTTAGCACTGTATAAAAAGACTGTTAGGAAACTACTACTATGCAAAGAACTGTGCACATTTAAATAAATCTAACCATAAATAGAAACAAAATACAATTAATATAGAGATCTAACTTCAGAGTGGGTCCTTAGACTAAGGAAAGAGTAAACACATGGTGCTCAATAAATGTTTATGAATGATATAGATTGCACATCTCTCTTTTCATCATCTGTTCTGGGTGGGGCTTTGCCCTCTTTGTTCAGTGTTTTATGCTGGTCCACATCAGATCATTTACCTAAATCAAGGCAGACTGGCTAATTTATAGAAAATTTACAGTTTCTGCAGATACCCTGAATTTACATTTTAAACATACGGTTGTAGAATAACTGGTAGTAATAACTGGATGACTGAGTCAGTTGGGCAATTGGGCATCTGCCTTTGGCTCGGGTCATGATCCTAGAGTCCTGGGATCCAGCCTCACATTGGGCTCTCTGCTCAGCTAGGAGCCTGCTTTTCCCTCTCCCTCTCCCTCTCCCTGCCACTCCCCCCTGCTTGTGTGCACTCTCTTTCACTCAAATAAAGAAATAAAATCTTTTAAAAATAAAAAATCCTATTTCCATTACTTAACTATGTGACCCTTGGCAAGTAACTTAACCTCTGTGTACCTCAGTTCCTTCATCTGTAAAATGGAAGTAATAACTCCAACCTAAGAAGACTGAGAATTAAAGTTTTTATTCATAAAGCATGTAGAACAATATCTGACACACAGCAACAATATATTGGTGCTTGTTAAGTGGAAGAAATTAAAAATCTTACCTCAAACTGTCTTCAATCACTCAAAAAAATCTCTTTGGATTCCTGTATGCCCTGTTCAAATGTCCCACCCTGGATCCATGTATCCTCTCACACCAGCATATACACAACACTCTTGATATCAGAAGACCAAGATGCTCAGCAATGAGGGACCCAGAAAACACAACAACATGCGTGGATCACATGCATTAAGCTGAGTGAAAGAAGCCAGACACCAGAGGCTTCATATTGCATGATTCCATTTATTTGACATGTGGGAAAAGGCAAAACCACATAGGATAAAAACAGATCAGTGGTTGCTGGAGACCAGAGGTCAGGGGAGTAGTTAACCACAAAGAAGCATAACGAAATTGGGGAGTGGGGGAGGTGATGCAGCTGTTCTATATCTTGACTGTGGTGGTGGTTTAACAACTGCGTGCATTTGCTGAAAGCTACAGAACTATACTATTAAGAGGGTGAACATTTTGCTATCTGCAAACTATACCTTAATTTTTCTAATGGAAAAAAAGGACCAAGATGTACCACAAAGTCAAAAAAAAAGTCATTCAATTACACATAAGGAGTCCTAAAATATGTGGAGAACATGTCTAACTTCAGACATGGCCAGTTACTGCAGTTTGAGGAGTAGATCTCCAACAGTCCTGAAACTTTGGCCAGTCGCAAGATGATCTTGGAGAATTCATCTTTGCTTAACTATCTTGCAGGAAACATTTGAAATGTGCTATAGTTGTTTTGCATCCATTACTTACATCTGGCAACTAGAGGTCTGTTAAGGACTCAAGAAGGCATAAAAATAGCTTTAAGAATGGGCAAGGTGAGTTCTCATGTCTGGTGAAACCGTTACTCCACCTGGATGGCTTCATCAGTAGCTCTCTGGCATTGTCAAACCCTAGGAACCTATAGCCTGTCCCCAAGTCTGAGAGCATGTCACTTGGTCTTCTGCTTTGCTTGACTCTAAAATTTCATCCTTTATCATTTTAGCATTATGAAACTTCTTGTTCCTGGATTGTTTGTTGGCATCTTCCTATCAATCATGTCCCCAATGACATCTATGAAATGTTCCATGCAAAAGTCATCTTCAACAGAAAATCAGAAATGGCTCCTTGAGCCTGTTGGACTGTCCCTCTTAATTGAGTAGAGTCTTAGATATACACTCTAGATGCAGCAAGTGCCAGTTCCTAGTCTCTTGAGGGAGTCCCTCTTTGGTCCTCTCCATTCCATTGGTCTCCCAATCTCCTAAAACCCTCTGATCTTTACTTTTACTCCTCCTTGTGCCTGGGTTGCCACTTATTCCATTGCTTCAGCATTTTTCCTGGAGAGAGCTGAAGAAGGCTTTGGATCCAGTGAATAGATAAGAGAAGAAAGCCACATGTGCCCTTCTGCCCCTAGGTTTAGCATCCAGGAGGAATCTGACTTTTCACAGCCCTCTAAGTGATTGCCTTTTGGCATCACTCCTGTGCTTATAGCTGGAAGAGAGACCTCCCTTCCTTCTACATAAGTTACATTATATAAACAAGTCCCTAAAACCTCTCCCACCTTGCAGGACTCAGAGCCCTGAAACTAAGTTCAGTCCCATGCATGTGCAATGCCAAAGGCATATTACTTTTGCCACCATAGAAAACATAGATTAGGGATCCCTGGGTGGCGCAGCGGTTTAGCGCCTGCCTTTGGCCCAGGGCGCGATCCTGGAGACCCGGGATCGAATCCCACATCGGGCTCCTGGTGCATGGAGCCTACTTCTCCCTCTGCCTGTGTCTCTGTGCCTCTCTCTCTCTCTCTCTCTGTGACTATCATTAATAAATAAAAATTAAAAAAATTTAAAAAAAAGAAAACATAGATTAATTGGAACCCTCATGTCTCTATCTGATCTTTTTTTATAAAAGTGGAGGTCACAGACACTGAGAAATGGCCAGAAATGTATAATATGAAACCAGTTTAGTAAGAAGATGGGTAGTTCTATGGAGGTCCACAATGGGTAGACAAATCAACAAATGCTCCAAAATCTGAGATTTGCCATTTTGGGACAATATGACATGGGAGAAGCTCAAGAGAGCAAGGATTGCACCACAGGAGCCAGAATTTTAAGTCATGGTTCTTAACTGCCACTACATGAATCAACTGCAACAAGCCCCCTTCCAGAATGACTGAATCAGAATCTGTGGTGGTGAACCCAGGAATCTGTAAGTTAAAATATCTCCCCAGGGGACTCTGACATTTGCCCAGATCCGGGAACCTCACGTATAGAGGCTCCCCCAGAAAAAGAGCCCCCACAGTTCTATGTGAATTCATATAGTGCTCACAAAGACTCTATAAAGAAGGTACTATTATCCCCATTTTACAGGGGAGAACACTAAAGCACAGACGAAAGGTCTCACAGCCAGTAGGTGGTGGAGCTTGATTTGAACCCAGGTAATCTGGCTTCAGACACTATGATAATATTTCAACAGAATTATTAAGAGGAAATAAAAGAAGCAAAATATGAAGTACATATTAACATATTTAAGAAAGGCATTTAACATGAGTTAACCTTTGCAATTGCACCCAGAAAGCCCCTATAAGGGAAACATGCGAATCTCTGAACATTCCACCTAAGTAGGTTTTTACACTGTGTTTTATTTCCCATTGTGTAAAAGGCCTCCTTTTTTGTCTAACCCAGATGGACACCAATGATGTCATGCTTATTCGCCCTTTCCTGACCTAAACAGTAATGAAATTGAGGTCCTTGAAAAACTCTCCTATTCAGAGCCAGGACACTAAAAGCTTATTCGGATATGAGACAATTGTCCTGATATTATCTAGTCTAGACACACGGACTCATGAAAGAAGGTACAATTAAAATATTTTTGTCTGGAGTTGATGTCTTCAAATAAGTTTTCTAAAAATCCGATTTTAATATGTGTTATTTTTGTAAAGGAAGTGAGAGGGCAAACATCTTTCTCAGGTCTTCACAAGAGCACTTAATTGTGTTTCTTCTTTCTATATCCTCTAGAGCTGTCAAAGTCAGTAACTGAACCTGTGATTGGCAGGCAGAGAATTTCTTTGGCATCAGCCACAGGGCTCTGCACACCTAAACAAAATCGCTGAGAAGCTGGCCACTTACTCTCCCAGCATAGGAGTGGTGTTTCCCGAGGTCCCACCAGAATAGTCGTGGACCTATTAATTTATTAAGATGGCAGTTTGGCCTATGTTGCCAGACAGATGGCTCACGTGTGACCCTTTTTCACAGAGCGCAGTTATTGACAGAACTGAAGACAGAAAAAAAAATCTTTTTCCTCTAGAGAACTCTGCTACTGATCTTGGTGCCACTAACTTAGTGGACTGAGATGCTATAACAAAAGACCCACCCATGTTGTTAGAAAGCAGAACCAACAACACAATTAAGTTATAAATAGCTGAACTATTCTAAGTGCTTCTAATCAACACTATTCTTACTGTAAATCACAGGGAAGGTCTTCAGGACAGAGAGAAAAGAGATGTTGTTTCTATAATAATGCAAATCAATAATTATCGACTGGAGAGATGAAGGCACAACTATCCACTGTGGTTGTTTTGCTCTTGAGAGTACTCCTCACCTCCTCTTTCCGGTTCTTCTCCCCCTGTCATCTCCTCCCAAGACATTCTCAGATGTCTAGTGCTATGGAAACCACTCAAATATTTTGTGTGCATACTCTGCTCTCATCTTCCACCCTATCCCCTTTCAAAGCCCACTCCACATTGCCATGGAAGCATTTTTTTCAAACTGCAAACCTGGTTATATCAATCCTCTGACTCAAATCTGTGGTTCTCATTTTTCCATACTGGTTGAAATGCCATTGAAGGTACCTCCCAAACTGATCCCAGCCCACCTCTACAAGCCACAGAGGACCTCGCCAGTGCAGCCCAGCCATTTGCTCCCACGATGGCAAACCACAAAGCAATGTCCAAGACCTGTGGTTTCTCCTCCCAGTCTCAGAAACCATTCATGGTTCACAGAATAAGGTCACGCTCTGCCCCACTTGCATTCTGAACAAATAGTTACCTAGCCTGCAAAACCCCTTTTCTTTTACTGGGTCCTCAGCTACCATCTCAATTGCTAACTCTGTTCTAAAGGCTCTCCTAGTAACCCAGGCAAAATAAATCTATCTTCTCGCTATGCTTCCTCTTCTCCATTTCCCCCATCTGTGCTCCTACATTGTTTACATGGCTGTCCCAGCTACTTAGCCAGTTTGATTGAAGGCACTCAACTTGTTGAGGTAAAAACATAGACCCATTTTATCTTTCCCATGGCTGCTAAGACAGTTTGTCCCATTCTGCTCTCTTTTCCCTCTGGGCAGCAAGCTCTCTTAACAATAGTTCATTCTATCTCAGAACTCTTCAGTTGCTTCTGTTAAGACAATCGATTCTGGTAACCATCTCCTATTTGGCATAAACCCCTCTCCATCTTCCCAGGGCAGACTGGAGAACACTGGGTTGGGGGTGCATCTGTTTTATGACATGGCCTGAGATGAAATCATTAGTTGGTCGCCCAACTGAGCCACCCAGGCACCCCCAACATAGTCCCCTTCTTTAAAGGATCAGAGTGAGGAGCAGCAGAAGTTTCCCTTTGTCACTTTTCCTATTCAGTAATAATGAGGCTACTGGCAACTCTTGTTTCTCACAGTTGGTTGCGGGGGGGGGGGGGGGGGGGGGGGGGGGGAGGGAGGAGTAGTCTTATAAAGAGTCCCTGTGGTCAGATGGAAGCCCCAAAATCTCCATTGCAGAGAATTCAGTCCCCAAAAGAGTCCCCTAAGCATGGGTGGTTCCTTCCCAGAAGAATCCACTGCAGCTTCAGCTGACCTACCCGCCGCCCCCACCCACCCCCACCCCCCGTGGAGGCATCATTTGAATCCCTCTTTGCTCCTTGCCACAACATTTGTTGAAACAATTGAAAGGTCTTGTAGAGTTTATTAAGAGAATCTCACCTATTATACCTATAGAAGCAACAACAACATCTTGACAAAATAATCTTCTCATATGCTCAGGTTCAAAGTGAATATTCTAAAGGACACCTAATTTATGGTGGATTCTTTTTAAAAGTTTTTTTTTTTTTTCCTCTTGGCTTTCTTAAGAATCTATCTATGGGCTAAATTAGGGTTTCATGTGGAGTCAATCACTTTTTAAAATTTTGTAATTTTAAATCCTAAATACAAATTTGTGTATCTTTAACTTACAATTAGATTTTAAAGAATCTGGCCCAGCATTTCTCAAAGTGTGCTCTGAAGAACTAGAGATGTTCTGTGAAGACATTAATCAGTGGTCAGATTCATTTGGGAAACAGCATATTGTCTAGGGCCCCCTCCTGGAGAATCACCGTAGATACTGGAATATCAAAATCACTGAGAAGTTGTGCAGTAAATAACCTGCTGAACATTTTTGAACCTAACGTTTTGCAAAATTATTTGAGCTCTCAATTTCCTGCCCCAACTTTTTACCTTGTGTCACAGTTACTGACCCAGTTTGGGCCATGCTGGCTTTTGCAATGAGGCAGCAATGAATGCCAGAAAGAATATTAAGAAGTACAGTTACAGGGCCTGGCTTTGTCTGCTTTGTACCCTGGAGTACCCCAGGCACAGAAATTTATCTCCTGCTGTCACTTCTCTACCATCTATAAAACATGGGAGGCTCATTGCAGCTCCAACCTTCCCCAGGATAGGCATTCAGAACAGTCACTTTGTGATTCACCTGCCAAAAATTAATAGTAAAGCACCAATAGCTCTTTCTATATATGTTTTTAAGCAACCCTATGAATATTCAGCCTGATTAGGTTTTGAAAACCTTTATATGACACATGAGTCAAAAGGCAGAAAGATTTTTTCTGGAAAAGAAACAACAGATTAATTTAAAACTATTTGGTTCTAAGATATGATGAGAAGTCAAAGAGGTTAGTTATCAACGGCTTCAGTTTCTGTATACCTAAAGTGATACAAAATATACATCTTTTCATCACAGTGCTTTTTATAGGTATTACTAAACACAACACCCAGGCTATGAAAATTCTAGAAATCTGAATTGATATTTGGCATCTGGTTTTATCAGGATGTCATAAATCCATTTTCTTTTCAAAATAGAAAAATAACTGCACTTTATTTCTCTGGAGTTATTGAACAGAAATAAAAATCCATTCTCAAGCAGATATTAAACTGAGGCATTTGGAATCTTAATTCTAAAATTATAAAAGCAATTCTAAGCAATGTCCATGAGACTTGTTTTCTGTTTTGTTTTGTTTTCAATTCAACTTAATTCTTCCTCTCCAGTCAAAGATTTCAGATTTCCTCTCTGTAGGACTCAGGCTCATTACTTACTGAGTAAGGGGTTCCTGCCACCTGAGAATGGCATCTGCTTCCTGTCACCATGCCAACCCCACTACAAAGGAGGGATTTCCCCTCCCTTTTTTTTTTCCCAGTCTTCCCTCCAGTGTGGGAGAGGCACACTCCTACCTCGGGGAAAGCACCATTTTTTATTACAATTGGTGCCTTTCCTCTGCCTTTGTGTGAGAAAAAGGCTTGAGGTGAAACTGTTTGTCTTTTCAAATATGATTTTCATTCTCTCTCTACTCTTACTGACGTCTTTGTGTGGTGTAGTGGCTGGGATCCCACTGCATCGACATGGCAACCAGGAAATCAGTCATTCAGGGTTGCCATAGTAACCAGAGGGGGGCAGGGGAGAAGTCCATTTTATCACAGTAGGCTGTGCCCCTTCCAGGAAGCCTACAGAATTTTTAGAAAGAGGTCATTATGAACACAACAACAACAACAACAACAACAAATGCCGATTGGCGTCAGGACAACCATGCACCAGCAGCGCAAAGCTCTCTGTAGAGGAGGGTGCCAGTGAGCGCAAGGCAAACATCACAAGGAGATAAAGGGCGTTGCCTTCTCCCCTCAGAGCACTGGGTGCTGGCTCGGTCTCCTAGCAAGTCCATACAGGGAAGTCCAGAAACACAAGCTCCACACTGAATTGCCCAATTCTTTCTAAAGTTTCAAGTCTGCAGAGGAATGGCAGGTAACTGATGTTGTGCAAGCAGGGTGAGTGTCCTGTTTGGGTTGGGGCTCAGCTCTACTTTTATGGTAGAAGAGCCCTGAACTGCGGAAATGGGGCAAAGGGTGCTGTCCCAAGAAAAAAGGAAATGTCTGTTAAGTCGTATTTCCTGCCGCATCTGCTTCTGGAGCTTATGGTAGTCATATTTAAAAAAAAAATTTTTTTTTAAAGAGTCATGTGAGGTTAACCAGCGAGATTATCTTTTACAGGCTTGATAATTAGAATCCTCAACTGATAGGCAGATCATGTTTTAGGACAGACAACAGGGACCCTGGACCTGGGGAACAGACTTGGCTCCTGGATTTTACGTAGCCTGACCTTTGGGGATCCAGAACTGACCCATAACTAATTGCATTCATAACTAAACTTGAGAACGCACTGCATGATTTTAAAAAGTTTTCTGATGTCAGTACTCTCTCCAACAGACAGGGACGTAGGAAATTTCCTCTGTAAAAGGAGATGTTCTGTTTTGCAAAGTGAGAAAAAAACCTCTCGCCTTCCTTTTTAACAGCAGAATGTTACCCTTTTCCTCTTTCGAAGTTGAAAGGAACCAACTCTTGATTCCTACCCCTCCTGCCTCCAAACTGCCCTCCTCCGCTCCCTGTGTTCATCTCAGTAAATGGCATTCGTTGTCCACTTTAGAGTCTTTCTCAGCCTTACTTCTTTCACATTCGATTTAACAGCAACTTCCTATGGGTCTGGTTTCAAAACTTATCCTGAATTCCGTCTCTTCTCTCCACTTTAGTACCCATCACACCCAAGCGGTCATCATCTTTCTGAGTTCTAAGAGCCTCCTGACTGGTCTCCCAGTTCCCATCCTGGTCTCCCAAGGCAAGGCAAGTTAGCTCATTCTATGCTACTGCTGAGACCTCTCTCAACCCACAACACTCAGAACGCAGTCACGACCTGGTGTGGCCCCTGCCTCCCCCTCCATCCTCATACCCTCACACTTCCCATTTGTGCATTCTAACTCTCTTACCCTGACCTTCTCTTCTTTGAACACATCAAGGATTCCCTCGTCTCAGAGTCTTTGCACCTGCTGGAATATTCTTTCCCACACATTAGGAGGCCTCCTTCCCTCACTTCTCAAGTCTCTAAATGTCCTCTCCTACAGGAAGCCTTTTGTATCAGCCTGAGTTTTGGTTGGAAATGATAATCATGCAACTTTTAGGAGAACGAAGGGACTTGTTCCCCATTTGCAGGAATTAAAAAGCCAACAGTGAGATCAGAGGCCATAGCTAGTCTTGAGGGGGCAAAGGGAAGAAATATTATTATAGGGGCACAAAGAGAGCTGCATCCTGAAGACCCATGGAGCTGCCCAGAACAGAACGCTGAGGAATAAGACACTGACCTCACTTCCTGTGTGTTGGCCAAACACAGCTGGAAACCAGAGTCTGAGGGAGTCCAGGTGATACAGTATTGGGTATTATACAAGTTATCTATGGTTGTACAGCAAATCGCCCCAATTGTGGCTTGAAACAATAGGCCCTCATTATCTCCTTTCTTGAGTTGGGAATTTGGAAGCAACTTACCTTCATGTTTCCAGCCCCGGGTCTCACATGAGACTTTAGTCAAGATGTTCATTATTTGAAGACTGGTGTGGGACGAAGGATCCATTTCCAAGGTGGCTCACTTACTTGGCTGGTGAATTGTTGCTCGTTGTCAGCAGGAGACCTAAGATCCTCTGCATGTGGGCATCTCCACAGGGCTGCGTCAGTATGCTCACCACGTGGCGACTGGCTTCCCCCAGAGTGCTCCAACAGGCCAAGATGGAAGCTACAGTGTCCTTTTTGACCTAGCTTGAAAATCACATCATCCACATACTATTAGTCACATAAAGCAGTTCTGAGTCAATGTGAGAGGAGACCACACAAAGGTGTGAATACCAGAAGCCAGTAATAACTGGGGACATGTTGTAGATACCACAGCACAGGACAAAGCAAAGAAGGGTGGAGAATAAATTCAAAGAGGTGGGGAAAGTTAGAAATCAGTGAACAGCTAGCAACCTTTCTACTTAAAATATTATATGCAAGAGTGCCTGACTGGTAGAATCAATTAAGTGGCTTGGTTTCCACTCAGGTCATAATCTAAAGGTTGTGAGATGGAGCCCCAGGCATTGGGCTCCTTGTTCGATGCGGAGTTGATTTGGGGTCCTCTCCTTTCCTTCCCCCTCTGTCCCTTCCCTTGCTTTCCCTTGCTGTCTTTCTCTTCTCTCTAAAATAAATAAATAAAATCTTAAAAATAATCGTGTACAATCCTGCCACTCTGTTCCCCTTTACATGGTTTTATGATCTTCACAGGACTTGGTGCTACCTGACCTACATTTATGTGTTAACTACAGTTGACCCTTGAACAATGCGGGAGTTAGGGGCCCTGACACCCCATACAATCAAAAATTCACGCATCACTTTGACTCCCCCAAAGCTTTACTAATAGTCTACTGTTGCCTGGAAGCCTTGCCATAACATAAATAGTCATTTAACACACATACTATTTATGTTTTATATACTGTATTCTTACAATAAAGTGAGCTAAAGAAGAAAGTGTCAGAAAATTATTAGGAAAAGGAAAAATATTTGTAGTGCTGTATGGAAAAAATCCACGTGGAAGTGCACACGTATAGTTTAACCTGTGGTGTTCGGAGGTAAACTGTGTTTTATTTTTGATTCCCCACTATCCTATAAACTTCATGAGATAAGAGAAGTAGTCTGTTTTGTTTCCTGCTGACACCTAGCAAGCTTCTAATAAATACTTAGATATTTGGATGTATAAATTGTATCCAATTTTAGATAAAAAAGTAAATGTTTTTAAATGACCAATTCCAGTAACATCCCCTCCCTTTTTAAACTAAAAGCTCACCACCACCCCACCTCCACCCCCCCTCCCCCGCCCCCCACCCCTCCACCCCTCCAGGAGCACTGATATGCAGTGAATTAGAATTTGCCTCTGTGAGCTTTGCAAGCAAACACAGTTGCCTTTGAGTCCTGTCTGCCTCTTTGGTTTGCTATTCCTTTGAGGTGTTGTTGTTAGTGTTTTCCCTTCATTTTAAAACCAAGTTTTCACATTTCTCCCTCTTAAAAGTAAATTAAATTGTCTTCTGTTTTCAGAGATCTTGTTCAAAAAATGCCTTTCGGGAGAAAAACAAGCACTTCCCTCCTAATCTTCCCCTTTATTCCTCCCCCACCCTCCTTCTCTGTTTCTTCCTGAAATCTGCCAGGAGCACCTGTGGAAATTTCTTGTCCTCTGTGGCATTTATGAGGTGGAAGAGATTGCTGAACTCTGGTTATGGACAGAAGAGAACAACAAGCAGAAAACATTTCTCTTGGGCCCCCAGGGCCACTGTGGAGTGCACGTTCATGATGTTTTGTCCAACTGACTGATTGTAAGAAGATGACAGCCTCCAGTCTAGGGTAGGTAGAAGGAGATTTCTTTCCCTTGCATCAGCCCTAGAGGGTGCATTATAAATTCACACCTTTTTAGATAGGAAGTGGGAGAAATTAATCTGTTAACCATGAAGCGGTGACCCTTGGAGTGGGGGAGACAGGCTGGTTGTTGAGGGAACATGGTGAGCAGACATGACCGACCTAATGCCACATGTGCATACTTGTTCCACATGAAATCTACACAGAAGTCTTCCTTAGAATTCCTTTGGGTAATGAGGTGCACTATCTAGAATCCATACCAGATCCAATAGCTTTATCTCTTATTAATACCAAATCTCAAATACACATAGTGAGTTTCTGTTATTCTTGCAAAGTTCGTTCACTTAACAAAGATTTAGCAAGCGCTGACTGCGTACCGGGTACCATTGAGACACTGGCTAATCTAGAGAAGCACAAAGTTATCTTCCTAGAAATTTAGGGGTAGGAAGGCGTTTTGATTTTCCCATCTGATGATTGTGAGAAATGGTGAGAAATGGTAAAAATGCAAATCTATTTATTCTGAACTCTTTCACTTCTTCCTTAAAAACTTATTTTTCTCTACTGGCATCCCTTCAGTTATGGTCATATATAACTTTTTGTCCCTCTTGACTATATTATTTGAAGTTGTTGCTGTCACTTCTTCCGATATAAAACCACTGATACAGGTAATCCTTAGGTAAGAACAGGTCATGTAGTTTCCTGCTCTTAAATGTTAGAATGCCAAGTGTGTTTATTGGGTACTGGTGGGGTTTTTTTAGTCATATTTATGCTATTCCTTTTTAGTTAGTATAAATCTACCTACTTTCTAGATGCAAAATTTGAGGTTGGGGAGTTAGGAGAAATGTACATAAATATTTTAGTAGCAAGCAAATGACTTGGCTGTGGTCTGGGTGAATTCCAGTATTTTGAGCTGGGAAAGATGCAATGACAGCAACTGATCTTGAACAAGGAACTCATTCTTTTCACTTGAAAACAAAGCCATAAAGAACCATGTACAAATAATGACAAACTTGCTTATCAACAAGATACTACAGGACTATATTAATTTTTTAAATTACAAATAAACCCACAGATGTTTGGCTTATAATATTCCTCCTAAAATTAATTTGTGTCCTTTACTTGGCACACTTTTGCCTTTATTCATACATGCAACAAATATTTATTGCATACCTACTATGTGCTGTGCACTAAGCATTGAAGAACGTACTATAGTGTCAAGTAAGACATTACCTGTGTATTCTAGAATTCCACACACAGTAGAGGATAGAGAAAGAGAAACATACAATGACAATCAGGAGTGATAAGAACCATAACCAGGAGAAGCAAGAGCTGATTTGTGGAGGAAAGGGAAGGCTATGCCTAACCCAGCCATTTTCTTTAAAGATTTATTTGTTTACTTACTACTTGAGAGAGAGATCTCGTGAGCGACTGTGGGTTTGGAAGGGAGGGCAGGAGGGACAAAGGGAGAGGAAGGGAGAGAATCCCAAGCAGATTCCCCGCTGAGTGCAAAGCCCAATGTGGGGCTCCATCTCACACCCCTGACATCAGGACCTGAGCCCAAATCAAGCATTGGATGCTTAACTGATTAAGCCACCCAGGCACTCCTAACCCAGCCATTTTGTTTGAGAAAATTGTACATTGAAATAGTAATTTCCTGAGGAATCATATTGTTTATTTTTGTCAAGTCAATAATTTGAGATTTCCGCATTTACCACACACCACCTAATTCTTCTCTGTTGAAATTTCCCTGCGTGATCATACCAATGATACCTATACAATGTTGAATAATTTCTTATTAAGATAACTGATATCATTTGGGTAACATTTCATAGGAAGTTATAGAAAATGTTTTGCATTACTGAAAATGCACGTTCAAGTGTACAGATTTGTAAGTAATCAATTGATACAACTTTACAAGCACTTTCTACATACAGTGGGATTTCATTATCATCTGTGCAAATAGTGGATTTTCACATTGGTTTAATAGTAGTCAGCTAGTACCTTCAGGGTCTGTCCCTTTTCAACATTGGTATCACATTTTCCATCTTGCCGTGGCTTCTTATTTTCCAATTTCCGAGGACATTTTGAGTGTTATTGTAAGCAGCCGTGGTGGTTTGTTTGCACATTCTCTTAGAATTGTGTAAAATGTACATTCTCGTGTTTTCACAGTGGTCAGCAGTACTCATCACTGTCTCCCACAGGGCCTAATTGTTTAGATTCAGTTAAAGTCAACAAATGGGTACGGAGTACACGTGACACGCCGAGCACTATGGAACATGCTGGGCAGCCAGAGAGGCACAGCTGTTGTCCTTGGTGCCCAGTCTACTTAGTAGACTCAAGTGGACTCTGTGGGAGAGACAATGTCACCATGGAACACTGAACACCCCAATGGCTTCCTCAATGTCTGTGCTTCTGCTTCTGAAATTCTACTGTAGGAAAATTCAAAGTGCAAAATCAGGAGGAAAACAGAGCTGAAGGAGGGGACCAAGGTCATAAGCAACCTGTGAATCTTCTTTACAGCCAGGAAATCAACAAAGACACCAAGACAGAGGCCTCCAAATGTTTTCCTTTGTTCTCCAGCCTTTGTTAACCTATTTACTATTGAAATACATCGCTCTCTCTGGTTGACATATCTGGCCCAGAAAAATCAAATGTGTTGCCTTTCTGCCTTGCCTGCAAATGATGAGAGTTCTTACTGTATCGCTTTTCTTTCAAGGCACTTCAAAATAGTCTACTTGTGTGATGTTAATCTCATCCATCCGTAGCCTTTAATTCTCATATTCCTTTCAACAGTCGTTTTTCCAAGGCTTTGTGGTGCACTGTGTTCTCTAACCTCTGTCATACTTTGTTGCTGACTCCCACTTCTTGATCCTGTTGCTGGCTTCCTGTTGTCCCTGATTTTCTGTGTGGATCTTCAGAGACTTTGGAGAGGGAACAGGTTGTATTTTGCAGAACTGCTGTTTCTGTTTTTAGGGTAACAATGCATTTGGTTTAAACTCTTTCATCAACCCTGTCAATGGTCCAGCCCCCACTTCTGCCAATGGAAGGTCTGGAACATTTTCACCTTCTGGGAAGACCAGAACTGCAGACACATTGCAAGCAGTGTCCACCTGGGCAGTGTCTAGCCTTCTTCAGCCTGGCCAGACTCCCCCAGTCGGGCTCCGCATCCAGGCCTTACTGACTTACTTCCAGCTCTGGCTCTGCCTCCCTCTCCATCTCCAGGCTTCTTCCTTCCTGCATCCCCCCATACCTGGAGTCTTCTCTAGCTTCTGGGTTGGCCTCCTCCACTGCCAGCTTCCAGCAACCATCGGCCTCCCAACCCACCCCCATCCTTCCCAACAATAGTTGTGTTTGTTTTCTCATGAGATGTTAGGAAAGCAAATTTCTAGAACTCATTCATGAGTGACAACCTCCCCAGGGCTGGATGCCTGAAACATACACATATATACCTATGGGTTAATGAATGTATATATGAAATTTCAAGCAATATCAGAGAAGTATCCTATTCCACTTAATCTGCTCATTAGCACTGCCCAGGCTAAAGGGAAAGTAGAATTCTTGCCTCTAGAGGAGGACATTTGATCCTCTAGAGGAAGCCCTTGGCCACTACTATGCAAACCCCTCATCCTACTAGCTTTTCTGCTGGACCATGCAACAGGGACTGCCATTTCTCATTAGTGAGGGGCAGCCACTCTCTCTTCAAGAAAAAACTCCTCTCTCTGTCTCCTTCACCCCCTGACTCTCTAAACCAAACAGGATTCAGTCTTCTTGACTCCTAACAGCCAGGGGTAGGCTCAGATCCCTGGGCAGAGGCAAGGACCCTGTGACACATAGATCTGAGTGGGACAAGATTTATTAATATCTGCATTTATTAACATCTTCACTCTCCCTTCCTTTGTGGCAGCCCACATGTGCACTCCAGGAGTGGCTTTTCTGGCACGGTTTATGGCTCCTGTCCGGTACAATAGAATGAGAAACGATAGGCATCCAAACTGAGACATGGACAGAAAAGTAGGGAGGGCCTTGTCAGAGAGTGCAAGTCAATCTAGTAAAGAACTAGTAGGCATGGCGAGGGCGGGGGAGAGAGAGGAACAATATTGTCAAGAGAGTGGAAAAGAGTTTGGGGATCTGGCATATGAGAGCCTCTGGGACAGCTGCGAGTTGGCAAAAACTGGAGCGTGCAGGAGGGAATGTGAAAAGTGTTTTTGGCTTATAAATTAGTCTCTTTAAAGTTCATCCAGAAATGTAAGTAAAGAACAGCTTTCTTTCCTTTTTTTCTATTTCTTTTTAAAATTTATTTTTTAAAATCACTTTTTGTTGCCAGATTGTGCTTCCTTATAAGCAAGTCAGTGCAGACATAGAACTGGGATTCACCTATAACAAAAATTCAGAATTTGGCATGCAGGTACCATGATTTTCTGCAACTTGCAAAAAAAAAAAAAAAATCAAGGGATTATTGTCTCTTATCCCATGACCAACTTCTCATATGGGAGACTTCCCTTTTCTTCCCCTCCCCTACACCCAGAGGAATACAAAGGCAGGTTTGGAATTTCTGCCAATGATGCCTTTTTATTATCCAAACATCAGTTCCCTACCTGCTCTGTGACAAGCAGAGATGAAGAGCACATGGGCCTAACTTTAAGGGGCTCAAATAGGAACAGGTGAAGTGGACATATGACAACTCATGAAGAAAGTCATGCAGCTTACACTGACATGGAGCTAGAGGCGAGGCACCGTGCCCTCCCCGAGCAGGAAACACGGGAACACCGGGCACTGCCTGTGTGGTCTGGGGAGGCTTCTGAGCGAGGCTGAGTCTGAAGGGATGAGGAGGGGTTGCCAGCAGGCAAGATGGAAGAAGGAATAAGGGCATTTCAGGTCAAAGAAAAGAACATGGTCCCTTTAGACACCTGCTGTGGAGGTGGAGGTGGGCTGGCAGCAGTTTGTATAATAAGATGAGAGTGTAGTCAGGTGACATTCTGGAAGGCCCTGTGTGTTGGGCAAAGGAATTAAGACTACTGTCTTGTAGGCAATGGGGAGGGGAGATAGTGACAAAGCTCCATAGGACAGTGACAGTATCAACTGCTCATTTTAGGAGTGTATTTCTAGTGGGCATAGCTTAGAAGAAAGATGGCGGTAGAAGGACAAAGTAAGGAGTCATGCGGTCACATAGGGGACAGCAAAGCGTTTATGTAATAAGACTGTGGCAAGGAAATAGAGGGGAGGGATTTGCTCAAGGGGATAGCTTGGTGGTGGGGGCGCGAGGTTGAGGAACTTTCAGACACTGCGTAACAAAGACAAATGATTTTGACAGCGTTCTTCTATCCCTTCTGTGGGCAACTGGTTTGTATTCCTCATTAAATGGACTGGAGAATATAGGTTTGGTTGAATATAAAATTTGGGGAATTTTGGAGAATATAGGTTTGGAGAATATAAATTTTGGGGAATGTTAACTTCAAGGGACATTCAGCTAGAATGTGCAGTAATGCAGGAGAAATGTCAGGCCAAAATGATAGCTTCTTTATGGTCATCAACCTCTTCTACGTGGTAGATGTAAGAAATATAAGGTATCAATGCCTATAAATAGAACCCTTGATGAATGGTTTTTGTGTTATGCATTGATAAAATGCAGCAAGGACAGGCTCATATTTAGTTACTGATGGCATGAACTGTTAATGGTGAGATGTAATTGTATCTCCTAAGAAATGAACACGTAGGGTGTCCTTACCATGCTTATGTTAAGAGATCTGAACTGGATTAATCTTGGCCAGGCCACACACTATATATTTTTCTTCTCCAGAAAAAGGGGTTTTTAGGAACAGTTGAAAGCAATGAGGTTAATGACAGAAAGAGACAATCTCAAAATCTAGTTTTCAGCTGTGAAGACAGGTTGGTTGGTAGTTCACAACAGCCAAGTGAACCTACTACGAGTTTTCTTAGGGCCAGAGGTGGAAGAGCTAATCAGAAGGCAACAGGACAAATTCCTGGCTGATTTCATTGTCTGAAGGAGATTTTCCTGTATAGATGATGTAAAGGTAAGTACCCCAACCACTCTCTACTGGTTGAGAGAGTATGTGAGAAGGAGAAAGAGAGAGAGGATTAAAAAAAGAAAATAAAGAGACCTGTTGGAATCCAGAGTCAACACCAAAATCCACTAGTCTAAAATTAACCAGAGATTTGTTTCCATAATCTTTCCAACCATTAATAATTGTGCTGCTTATTTTTTTAGGCCTTGTATCACATGCATTGTATTTAAATTTTTATCTAAAAGCTTTTGGTAGCCTTTGACATGAAGATTCCTGATTTGGAGGTAATTCATGTCTGATTTTCATTGGGTTGCAGGACGCACTGGGAATCTACGTCCACTCTCTGCCCCTACTACAATTCTGTTTGCTTGTGGTTCAAAAGTAGTTTCTTATTTACAATCTTAAAACAATTCTTTTTGTAATTTTCTGATGTTAATGAGTCGATATTAGGGTCCTTTTTTGATAATAAGATTTCCAGAAAGAAAAGCAAACTCTGTTCATGGAACATCCAATCAAAACACAGGGTATTCTGGGAAGGTCTCAGAACATTTCATAGAAATTAAGTTCTGTACCTTCCAGGTGAATGTGCTCAAGGTGGGTTAGCAAGAGACCTGCTAGAGGATTAAGGCAAGAATGGATTTAAAGAAGTGGAGTTGGGGAATTAACTCTGTTGCCTGAGGAGGATTAGCTTTCTAGGCACTAAAGCCTAGAGAGAAGTTTAACAGCACTGCCTGGATCCTGGAAAGATTTTACCCTGCCCCCAGGCCATGTTTAATCTGTAGCTTCCCCAAAGCACATTGTGTTCATATTGAGGGGAGAGTGACTCCCAAACTGAATAAATTGTCACCGAGAGCATTGGGGGCTTAGTGATGAATATACTAACTGTGGGGCATCCAGAAACCAAGGACAGGTCCTGGTGTGACTGCTGCCTGTCAAAGTCACTGCTGTCTCTGAGCTTCCACATCCCCTAAGAATAACAAGAGCTAATATGTACTGAACACTTCCTAAATCTCAGAGAACCATTAGCATTTCGTGTACATCTCATTTAATCCTCACATTCTGCTGTGGGACATGACTATAATCCTCTCCATGTTGCAGTTGAGGAAATCAAGGAACCCACAAGTTAAATAGTTTACCCAAATTCATATGGTCAGTAATGACAGCTTGGGTTCCAGTCCTGGTGGACAGACGCCCTTTCCCATAACATCACACCACATCCTAAAGTGAGGGGAAAGGACTAGAGGATTATGAGGGTCCTTAGAGCCCTACCAGTGTGAGTGAGTGTGTGTGTGTGTGTGTGTGTTGGGGGGAAGGGGGCAGAGATCTATTTGTAGGCTAGGAACACACAGCATTCAGCTCTACCCCATTCCTTCGGACCACGGAGAATCTTTTGGGACTATGTCCTCGCTGCCAGGCTACAGGTAGCCGTGCAGGACTTGGTTTAGCTCCCGTGCCCCACAAGGATACTTAACAGGGCCATTGCTTTCTGAGCATGTGGGTTAAGCAAGATCTCCCTGGTAGTGGGACCTTGGAGAAATGAAGCTGCTGGAATGTTGGCCACAGAGCAAAATGCTGCAGCAAGAAGCTGCAAGCTGCAGGCTCCCAGCTAGCTGTCTTGAAAGGGACCACAGTAAATCAGGAGCAGCCACTGAGGCTGCTGCTGGATTTCAGGGCCAGAACCTGGCCAGGGGCTGTGGACCCCCAAAGCCAAGAGCAGCAGCCTCACCACCACCGACTGGCGCCTGGGGGGCCAGGCGAAGACGCTGACTGCGCCTGGGGAAGGGGGCCACTGAGCACTGGCTCTCTGGACGCTGCAGTCGAGGTGAGGGGGTGACAAGGGGAAGGAAGGAACCAGAGGCACCAGAGCGACTTGGAACAAAGGGGGAGTAGTGGGGTGCTGGGCACAGCAGGGTGAGCAGCGCGGGAGGAGGCGAAAGCGTGAGCTTGAGTGAGAGGGGGAGAGGAAAGCAGCTAAGAGCTACCAAGAAGGGGAGGAAGTGGGAGATGCGCCGCTTCCTGTAGAAAGCACGATGACTGAAGACAAAGCTGGGTGGGGACTAGTCCCTGGGCTGCAGGCGCCGCCGCTCCACACGCACAGCGCGCAGCGGCGGCCGCTCGGTGGCAGCTCCTGCTCCTGCTCCTGCTGCGCTGGGCGGGCCGCGCCGGGCTCGCTGCACGCTCGGCTCCCACACCCGCACCAGCGCTCCGCGACCAGCCGCCCGCCCCAGGTAAGGGCGCCGCTCCTCCGCTTGCTCCCTGCTGGGCGAGGGACGGACCACCGCGGCGGGCCAGGGCAGACCGGGACTGGCTTCAGGATTGGGGGGAGTGATCAGGCTGGGCTCTTGCAGAGGGCTTTGGAGAAGGACCAAACGTGCGGCACGTTTGCTTAAAAAGAAGGCTCAGGAGCGCTTAGCTTTGGCGATTCGTGGGGGAAAACGCGCTCGATGTAAGCGGCCGGGTGCATAGTTCTCTTGAAAGAAAAGCAGGGATCAGTCGAAATCAACTGGGGCTCTGAGGCTGTGGGCTCATCATCTGAGCGTTGCAGTCTCCTGGTTTTAAGGGTGTAAGTGGTGGAAAACGTTATCTTTCTTACACATTGGACTGAGGTGTCTTCTGTTCTGCCAGTATAGTGACTGTGATTTAGCTTTTTTTGGGGGGGGGACGCGGTTAAATCCTTTTGTACTCAGAATTTGCCAACAAAGACTGGAATTGCGTATATGAGGGGCAGTAGTTACCGTTTAAAAAAAAGGTGCCTTCCTCCTTCGGCTCTGTGCAGCTGCTTTCAGGATAGCCTCAGAAGCGAGCTACCATTTGCGGGTAGGTCTCCTCCTAAAGTTGCATCCTTTCTCTAAGGAGCGTGGGAGGTTTAACTTGTCCAGATTCAGATATGTATGGCTTTGATGCTTATGTAGATTTTATTCATCTATAGGTCAAGATGCATATTAATCTCAGTGAGGGATAAAATGTACAAGTGGAGCTGGGTTATTTCCTTACCTATATACCCCATAAACAGAGCCAAGTAGTAAAATCAGAATGTGATTTTGTTCTTTGGTTCTCTTGAGCAATGGATCCTGTTAATGAGAGTCCATGACCATGACTTGTTCATATTTATGAATGATATGTGAAAGTACAATAAAGAGCTCTAACAGATTGAAAATGAAATTGCAAGATTTCTTTGGCAGGTTACGTAGCAGGAAGAGTTTACTACCCAAGTGAAGAAATGATTTAAGAAATTAACCTTTGTCTCCAACAGAAAGTGTGGGTGAGCAATAAATGGTCATTGATAAAAGGTGTTTTCTTGAATTTTTAGAATGAAAGGGGATACATTTTCAAAGGAAAGAAAGAACTGCTTATAGTGGAGTAAGAAAGAGTAAAAAGGTCATATTTAGACACTCATAAATTCTCAAAATGTAGGTTTTTTTAAACACTAAATATGCCGTTGAGAGTGTATATGCTTCCTCCTGTATCACCATTCTCAGGAAGAGCTGTAAGGTCTGTTTTTTAGTGCCATCTTTCTGAAATTGATTTGGCGTCTCAAAATTTGTGATGTAGCAGCACATTTTGAGAGATAAGAATCTTTAGGTACTAAAGAAAAAATATCTACTTTTCTGAGGTTACTTATTAAATTAAACTTGCACTCTGTCTAAGGGGCAAAAGATTGCTGGTGTTGAAACCATGGAGTTTCCCTGTGGACTCATTGAATTTAATCAAACCTGTAGGCAAGATAAGTCATTCTGTGTATTTCACAGTTGCACTTCCCATTTCCCTCCTAAAGTATTAAATATGGAAAGATAATCTTCCACAGAGGAGATATAGGGGTTGATCTTGGATCTGAAATGCCGCTACTTGGAGTTCCTGACTGAGCCACCTATCATTAAACGAAGTGGAAAGTTGGGAAGCTGGGCTGTATGAGGATGGGGCTCACCCCTTGGTACTTACTTATCTACAGGCTGTGTATTCACTAGATTGTGCCAACACCCTGCTTTGTTTGGGAATGTGTAGACAATCTGCGTTGTTCTCTGTGTGTGTTTCACAAAGAGTAAGAAAATGAAACCTTGGCCCTTAGGCACAGCAGAGTCAAGAGGGCTCCCTGTTCTCTTTCACAAAACGGTTAAGAGCTGCCTATTTTCTGTACTGCACAAAACATTTCCTTAATTGTTAAATTTCATCTTGAAGCACAACATGAGTGAGTAACAGCTGATCAGTAGCTGTGATGGTAGAAGGTTTAGGAAAAAGATAAAAATGCTTCTGTGCTATAAAATGAGACTGTTTCCACTTGTTCTGGCCATATGGAATATTGAAAGACATAATGCTTTTGCCCAGGGTATTCAGGAGCTTTTGAGGGAGTCGACCTACACTGAAATTTTAATCGTACCTTTTTTTTTTTTTTCTGCCATATGGCCAATGGCTGAGTGGAAACATGACTCCATTATTTCATGGCCAGCCCTGGGCCTCATATGGTGGGCACACAGTGAATGTATTTGGTTGACTGACTTTTTCAGCCTACTTCAGAAGGCAGGTCTAACTTTTAAGTATAAAAGCTCTATCATCAAAGCAGAAAGCCAGTTCAAAAAGACAACTATGGGGTAGAATAAAAGAACATCATGGAATGAAAAGAACACTGGCTTCGGCTCTGAGAGTCAGGCAGATCTGCCTTTGAATCCTACCACTGGTTCTTACTACTTGACCTGGTACGTTAACGTTTAAACCTTAGTTTCTTTGTTGTAAAGAGAATTTAATAGTACATAATCAAGGTTTGGGGTTTTCTTTGTTGTCTTTTTTTTTTTTTTTTTTTTTTTTTTTTTTTTGCTGTTGTATGTGACTATGTGAGTGCCTGGTATGAGTAGTAGGTACTCAGATGTCAGTTTTTCTTCCTGGGTGGCGAAAGGAAAAGTTAGCATATTCTCAGCCTTTACCACTACCTCCAAGGTTCCAGGAGACCTTTTTTTTTTTTTTTTTTTACTAGAGTAAAATATGTATAACATAAAATTTTCCATTTTAACGATTTTTAGATAAATTTTCTGTGGCATGAAGTATGTTGATGTTGTTGTATGACTATTACTACTTATCCATCAGCAGATCTTTTTCATTTTCTCAAACTGAAACTATTCCCATTAAACAATGACTCTCCATTTTCTCCCCCTCACAGCCCCACGCAACCCACTATTCTTTCTGTCTCTGAGTAGGACTACTCTAGGTGCCTCATATACATGGATTTCTACGGTATCTGTCTTTTTGTGACTGTCCTCATTCACTTGCCATCATGTCTTCAGAGTTCATCCATGTGGTAGCAGGTGTCAGAATTTCCTTCTTTCTTTAGGCTGGATGATATCCCATTGTGTGTATATTGCCATGCTTTGTTTAGTCATTCATCTGTTGGACACTGGGGTTGCTTGCATGTTTTAGCTATTGCAAATAATGCTGCTATGAACATGGCTGTACAATTATCTGTGTGAGTCCCTGCATTCACTTTTTTTGAGGCACACCCATAATTGAATTGCTGGATCAAATTGTAATTCTGTTTAATTTTTTGAGGAATGGCCATACTGCTCCCCGGTAGCTCTACCATTTTACAGTCCCATAACAGTGCACCAGAGTTCCAATTTCTCCTCATCCTCACCAACACTTGTGTTTCTTGGGGGTTTGTTTGTTCTTGACAGTAGCCGTACTAATTAGGGTATGAATTGGTATTTCTTTGTGTTTGCAATTTTCCCTAAGGATTAGTGATGTTGAGCATCTTTTCTTGGGCCTATTGGCCATCTGTATATCTTCTTTAGATAAATGTTTATTCAAATCCTTTGCTCATTTTTTAATTGGATCATTTTTCAAGGAGACATTTTTAAATGGCAAGATCTCTTGACATAGAGTGTCCTAAAGATCCTGATTATAATATTTGAAATTAGTCTCCTGCATATACCAGTATTATCCCTGCCCAAGTAAAATACTTCTCTCAGGAGTAACTTTTAAAATCAAAAGGAGAGAGGCACCTGGGTGGCTCAGTGGTTGAGCATCTGTCTTTGGCTCAGGTCGTGATCCTGGGGTCCTGGGATTGAGTCCTGTATCAGGCTCCCTGCAGGGAGCCTGCTTCTGCCTCTGCCTATGTCTCTGCCTCTCTCTGTGTGTATCTCATGAATAAATAAATAAAATATTAAAAATAAAATTAAATAGAGAAAGTAAGAAAATCTGCAGAGCTCCTGATAATTGGTGATATCAAGAATCTGATAGTGGAATCCAAATTCTTATTCTAGACTGTCACACCAATGACCCTGCTGGTCAAATGTGGACCAGGCTACTACAAAGGAGGCACTGGGGGACTGTTCCCACATCTTTCTAGTCTCCACTCATTAGATGGATGAGAAAGAAAGCCCCAGTAGTTGGCAGGTTTGGAAAAAGGGGAGAGAATCTAAAGTATTAAATTATTCTTCAGTTTATTCTAATGGAGAGGATTAACCTATGGAGAAAGGGCTATAGTAGTTAAACAACAATAGATTTCTGAGAGAGGCTTCTACTAGCAAAATGTGATTCTAATCTAAATTTCACTTTTGAAAATAGAGAATCCTTCTGAGTTTCATTTCCCACTATACATTTCACCCTTGATTCTGAAACTGATGAAGCAGGGTGTGAACAGGGCTGAGGGGAGTTGCACAGGAAGATGAAGGGGTCTCTGTTAAGAGCAACAATATCTGAGATTTATGGTGTGGGTATGGAGGTTGACCTTGAATAGTTTGAAGAGCTCCTGACCGATCATAGGTGAGTTTCTTGTAATGCAGTCTTTATGTGTGTTGGTTGGTTGAGTAATAAACCCCACTTTATTTAATTTGCAAATCTATTTATTCTACAACTAGTGGGAGGATCCATGACTGGCTTTCTAGATCCAGGTGGAGAAGGGAACTAGAACTTTGTTAAGACTTAGTCCCTGGCTTGTGGCCTTCTAGAATGGTACAACTGAAAATGACCTAGGGATGAGCCTGGTATGTTTCAAACCCTCCATGATGGATAATAGAAGAGGTCCAGAATTTAAGTTGCCTTTTTAGAGCTGCACAGATGATTGATACCTTACCCCCAATTCAATCTCCATTTTCACCTCCTTTCATATTAGGGCAAATGGACAGAGAAAGCCTTTATACTCGGGATGTCTAAGTGGCTCGTTAGTTTAGCGCCTGGCTTCGGCCCAGGGCGTGATCCTGGAGTCCCAGGATCGAGTCCCACGTTGGGCTCCCTGCATGGAGCCTGCTTCTCCCTCTGCCTGTGTCTCTGCCTCTCTCTCTCTGTGTGTCTCACATGAATAAATAAATAAAATATTTTTTTAAAAAAAGGCAGCCTTTATATTCTGTCACTTTTAAAATTATAAGATGAAATTATTTTGTTTAAAAAGTAGACCATATTGGGGATCCCTGGGTGGCTCAGCAGTTTGGCGCCTGCCTTTGGCCCAGGGCGTGATCCTGGAACCCAGGAACGAGTCGAGTCCCACATCAGACTCCCGCCATGGAGCCTGCTTCTCCCTCTGCCTGTGTCTCTGTCTCTCTTTCTCTATGTCTATCATGAATAAATAAATAAATTTAAACATTATGGTCTACTTTTTTTTTTAAAGATTTAACATCCTATGTATGTATGCAGTTTCTGTGTTCAAAATTGTTCAAATGTAAAGATGCCACAGTGGAATTTAAGATTCAGATTTTCAAGTAAAAGCATTGGAGATATCTATACATTTTCCCAAACTCTTATGTTAAAGAAAATGAGTTATATTTAATGGGAGT
Source organism: Nyctereutes procyonoides (assembly GCF_905146905.1). Classification (NCBI taxonomy): domain Eukaryota; kingdom Metazoa; phylum Chordata; class Mammalia; order Carnivora; family Canidae; genus Nyctereutes; species Nyctereutes procyonoides. The sequence continues at coordinate 44,568,882 of NW_026575139.1, read as the reverse complement.
CATTGTTCAGACACTCTCTAGGGGACTTCATTAAACACTAAAAAAGAGGGATCTCAATCTTAAACTCTAGTGATAACACATTTCTTAGAAATGGTTCCACTGTATACCAAGGTTTGAGATAAGACAGGATCAGCTCTTTTATCTCTTGGCAAATATATGTAAACAGTCAAGCTCTTAGTGGACAGGCTTGGGAAAACCAGTCCCTTGACCCCTTCCTCCCTGTTCTTTGGCCTTTCCTTGCCTTCCTGCCAGCCTGCTAGTCAGGGTCAGACCTTCCCACAATCCTCTCCTCAGGCACCTGGCACTCTGAGCTAAGGAAAAGGGTCAAGAACTGGCTTCTACTCCACAGTGACTGCAACATCAGCAGGGCCATGTCTCTTCTTTGAAAACCCTTTTCTTCTTTTTTTTTTTTAAATTTCATATTTTACTGCCCTCTGTGCATTTTCAGTAAATCTATTAAACCCAACTCCTACCTTTATTTTTTACAGATGGCCTCATTTCTATTTATCTTAGAAGGCATATATTACAGGCTTTCTCAACCTCACTACTTATCACCTCAAAATTTCTCTGTGCCTCCATTCATTCTCTTACCCTGTCTTCCTAGGTCAAATTAACACACCCTTTTGCTCAAGCCAGGAGTAAACTCTCTACTTGGACTCTGCATTCCATTTCCTTTTACTTGGTAGAGGACTATGTTCTGACAATAATTCTATCTCTTTCTCATGTATTTGGTTTCTTCTCTTTATTGGCCCTTTCTCTTTGCCTGCACATATGTTCATACACATAAATTCATACATATAAATTTAAAATTAAACCTGCTGCCAACAAAGCTTCTCCTTGACTTTTATAACCTCTACTAACCTGTTCTCCTTCTACCTGTAGAGGCAGAAAAATAGTTTTCCCACTATCATTCTAGGTAAACATCTGGGAACCCTGTAACAAAAGGCAGACTAATAAGAGAAAAAGCAAATATGTTTATTAACATGTATACTTCTTGTATACATGGGACATAACCAGGGAAAAGTGAGTAACTCTCAAAGGTGGCTTAGAATTCAGGCTGAAATACTATCTTTAGCTAAAGACAGAGGAGGAAGAGTAGAGGAGGCCAGTTATGGGAAGATGACCAGGAAAAACATGGTAAGTAAGAGTAAGATTCGGTATGTAGACTTAAGTTCATGCCTGTCTACTGATGAGAGTTTCTAGTGATTTAGTCCTCCTTCCCTTTCAGGTAGGAGAGGGAGGCACTTCTATAAATGGAGATTCCCTTTATAAATGTAAATTTCCCTTACACACACAGTAACTTCTACTCTGTTTTCAGAATTTCTCCTGTGTCTTTTGTTTCCCAAAATAGCCTACTCAAAATAATCCTTATGTCAAAGAGGCATATTTTGGGGCAGTATATTGTGCCACCCATCACAGGCCACTAGAGGCTCCCAACTTCCCTATTAACTCCTAAGTTCTGCTCCCTAAAGATGTTTGTTCTTAAGACTTGATTTTTCTGCCACTTAATCTCTCCCTCTCCCTTGATCAAATCCTTTACTATGATTTCAGTCATTGTCACCATGCAGGTCAGTTCCAAATCTCATCCTTCATCCTGAACACTCATCTGCTATTGAGACATGTACATCAAGCACCCTACAAATATTCAACGCACTGGAAATGAAACTCTCACGTCTAAATCAGTGCCATCATTGCCTTTTACCACTCAAACCCAGCTCCTACCTGATTTCCTGACTATTAATGACACCTCATTCTCTCAGTCTTTCACTTATGAAAACTCAATTTCAGTTTTTCTCAATGAACAGTCCAAGTTGTAGCCAGTCCCACAGCTTTTTGCACTGTCATTGGAAACACATCTTGACACTATCTATCTACTCTTTTCCGTGTTGATAGCTGGTGTCTTAGTTCAGGCCCTCCTAACATCCAGCTGGGCTGGTTTGTTTGTGTTCTTGCTTCTCAGTAGAATAACTTTTCTACTTCCCCTTCCACACTTCATCCCAGTCTTATTTCTCCAAATAGCCAAATTCCATCTGTTCTGTAAGGCTCAGTTCAAATGCTACCTCTTCCTAACTCTTCCGTAAAGCCTTCCTCGGTACTTCTCTCCCCTCCTCAGTAAGAAACAATCTTTACTTCCCCTGAAAGCTTTTGTTTTTTCTTCACAGCAGTAAGCACATTCTAGTGTGTATAATGGCAATCTGCATTTTTTCCCCTTTGGCTAGCTCTTTGAGGGTGATGGCCACACCCAATTCCATCTTTGTCTTCCTTATAGCACACAAATACAGTTTTATGGGAGGTTTTGGGTTTACTTGTTTTTAATTTCAGCTTTGTTGTGGCATAACTGACAAAAGGGTAAGATATTTAAAATGTACAGTGTGATGATTTGATGCACTTATACATTGTGAAAGGGTCCCCTCTATTGAATTAACACGTCCCTCACTTCGCATATCTGGTATTTGTGTGAGTGTGTGAACATTTAAGTTCACAAATGCAGTTTGTTTATAATTCATTTAATGAACTTTCTTTTGTTGCTTATTTTTTGGTGCAGACTGGGCTAGATACTCTAGAAGCTCTCTGGGAGCTCATAAACTACAGGGGAAGCAGGCAAATGCTGACATAATTATAATCCAGTTGGTCAGCTTGTCCACAAGTCTTAACTGAATGTCTGCAATGTGCCACGTGTCCTTCAAGAGGCTGAGGAGACTTGGATGAACAAAACAGTCCAGTTCTTTGTTTTCTTGGAACTCACATTCCAGTGTTGGGAGAGATCCAGTAAACACATAAACAAATGGCTTTTAGATCTGGCTGCACATTCAATATCACTGAGGAGTACTTTGAAACAAATACCCAGGTCCCAATCTCAGCCAGGCTGATTTGATCACAGCCAATCAAGTTTGGACCCCAATGAGAAAAACACATTGTGATACAAGAAAATATCAGGTAGTGAGAAGTGCTAAAATGAATGAAAATAGAAACAGACTGAATATTGTAGATTGTGCATGTGATGGTGGTGGTGATGGCAATGTACTTTTGTTGGGTAATCCCTGAAAACCTCTCTGAGGAAGTGATATTTGAATTGGGACTGGTAGTGAGGAGAACTCCATGTGAGGATCTGGGGAGCAAGGGTTTCCAAGCAGGTGCAGGTACCTTCCTGATGCAAGGATGGGGTGAAGTTCCAAGAAAATGTGTCCTTTTCACCCAAGTGTCTGATGATCTTTAGAAATATGTCTTTCCTCTCCAGAAAGCACCTTTTTCCATTAAACTAGGCCGACTCCAAACACAGTGTACTTGGCTGCTCTGTTGTGTACTTGGTCTGGGTTAAATTTTTTTTAGATTAAATTGATTTACACAGTCAGGAAGACTACTGTGTTTAATTATATTTTTCTACAGTACAATCAGCATTACAGGGCTGTTGTCTGAATCAAGTGCCAGTTTTATTGTTTAAAACAACCTTAGGAACTTGGTATTATCTCTTCGATGAACATAGTAGAGAAAGCAATGATTTCTGCCCTTAATTCTGTTTGGAGGAACCAAGGAAAATCGCACTGAGGAGTCTTTCAAACCACACAGAGTCAAGCACTCACTCATGGTTGAATGAGTGAAGATCAACACATTTCAGCAATCATGATGTGAATTAGCATTTGCCAGGCATGCTGTTTGTGCTGCTGTGTGCTGGATACTTTATATACATTACTGTTTGATGAGAAGAGGGTTTTTTTATTAGGACACTTTTGGCTACTGGTAAAGGAACACCCTACCAAAAAGGCTTAAACAGCAAGGAGTTTGCTCAGGACCACCTGAAAGAAGGGTAACTCCAGAGTTATTCATAACTGGGCACTGTTCTTAGCAACCTGCATTCTTTCCTTCCTCCTGTTCTGACTTCCTCAGCAGGTTGGCATACCCTCTTAAAATGCTCCCCTCCCCATGCTGAGATGGCTGCTTTCAAACTAACAACCAGATTTCAATATCTAGAAGCATAGTGAAGGGTCTGGTTTCTTTTCATGCACCTATTATTAGTGTGACAGAAAAGCTGTCTCTGGCTGAATTCCCCCACAGTGCTCATGCCTTATCTGTAGAGACGAGGCAGATGGAACCACTGTGACTGGATCATGTGAGTGTTTCCTCCTGAGGCCGTGGAGCAGCCCTGCCTCTATGAAGACCCCAGAGAAAAGATCTGGTTCTGTTAGGAAGGAAGGAGTTAACAATCATCAGGTAAGAAGTCAATGGAGTCTAATACCACTAGTCTTCCCATTTTATAAGTGAAAATACCAAGGCTCAAAGAGGTTCAGTAACATCAAGATCACACAACTTGGAGTTGAACAGTGTTTCCATGCATTTCCCTTAGAAAAACACACACAGACACAAAGAGCTTCTTGTTAATGGTGGTAATTTGGGTAGACTGGAGAAAGAATTCTCAAAGAAAATACAAAATGGCTAATGCGAGACTTAGTGAAGAATAACCTTTTAAACAAATCATTCCAGAAGAAAAATCCATCAGGTACTATAAAGCAAGAAGAATGTCATTTAATTTAGACAGCATTGAATTTAGTCTTGGATTATCTGCATTGTAAAAAGTTTTTAATGGACATTAAAGTAGTTTTTTTTTTTACAGTGCAGATATTCATATGAGCACATATTCATATATATATAAATTATATATAAAATTAAATATATATAAATCAAGTTTTCCTGACTGGTCAGTTAAATCAATTTGATGTAAATAAAATCCACCCTAGGCCAAGACAGGAGCTAGAAGGGCCAAGGGCTCTGTGTATGGCACCTGTTGGACTTAAATGAAAGCCTTATTTTCTCTAGAGAGGTGTGTGTTTTGTTGGTTACAGCACCTGTAAGAAGAATGACTAATCTCTGCAATTTATGATTATGAGTTATTTTGAAAAATCGGTTTTCACTTTCCAACTCTGGAGGCAACATGCACTTCCATGACTGTTGCCTTTTCTCGTGGTTTCCACTTTCTAAGGTGCTGTTGTGTTTCAGAGGCTCCATATATGTGAGGCAGCCTGGTGAAGAGGGGGAATTTCAAAGTGGAATTGCTGACATGACAGTGTTTTGACTGCTTGTCTCAAGGTGTGCTTTCGTTGCACCCTCATCATTGCAGACTAAGGATTAATAGTAGGAGTACTTTTTCTGTAGTAAATGATGGAATGCTTCCTACTCATATCTGCATTTTTAACAGGCAAGTACACTTAATTTCGAGGCTTTGCCAACAGTGCTCTGTTTAAGAGCACTGATCTGTACAGAAATGTGAAAAAAAATTAACAGGAAAAATGTCTGTGATTTTAGAGAGTCTTTTTGGAGAACTGAGCTATCTTTAACATTTTTAAAAAAAATCTCATAAATGATGGTTGTGCTTAGGGAACATTGCTGTGGATGGACATAAAAGTAGTATCACTAAGAAAAAAAAACTTTTGATATTGAACAGCCCCTAGATTTTCTTTTAATTGAGATAATACAAAAGTTAAATAAGAAAAGGTGAAAATTTCTAGGTAAATTTTTTTTTCTGTTAGTCTTAAAATAATCGTCAAATACTGTGGTATAAAAAATAATATTCTAAGGCTTAGTACACAGGAGAGCATAGTAGTTAAAGAACACTATGGAATGGTGTTTGGAATCAGAATCTCTTGAGCAAGTTACTTTCTATGCCCCAGTTTCATCATCTATAAAATGGGAAATAATGACAATATCTGCCTCATAAAATTGTCAGGAGAAAATTATATAATATATTAAAATGTTTATGTAGCATAATGAGTGACATATAGTAACTATTTAGAAGTATAGCTATTCAAGTATTATTGTTACCACAAAGGTAGAGTAGAACTTTTCTTTTGTCCATGGAATTTTTACCAAATTCTGGCAGAAGTGATTATTATGGCCCAGCATTAATCACAGATACAAAAAAGGTGGAGTTAAGGAATCATTGCAGGAGGCCTATTTTTCTGGGGTAGCTAGATGTCGATGTTTTGACTTAAGTGTCCACTCAGCCTTGGACTATTTGTCCAGTAATTTATGAACTTAGAATATTTCAAGTTTTCCTTCCCAACTCTTGATACGGTTGCTTTACATTTCCCTGTCCACTTTAGTTAGCTATAGCCACATCTCTTGTATTAGCCAGTGAAATGTGAACAGTAGTGCTCTTGACCACTTCCAGGAAGAACGTTCTAAGAACCAGGCTGTGAGTGAAGTCCTTGGCAGTTGGCAGTGGTAGAAGCATAGAAATGAGGGCTGCACTCTTAGGCCTGGGTCTTGGAGTCAAGACACCATAAGGATGGTCTCTCCACTGACCTGCAATGGACATGTAGTGGAAGTGAGAAATAAGCTTTGCTGTCTACACCACTAAGATTTTGGGGTTGTTCATTAACACATAGTATAACCTAGTCTATCCTGACAGATTCATTCTGATTATCCCTTCAAACTCTAGAGGAAAAGTATATTATTGGTAACAGTACATAAAATATGTGGCTATTGGGAAACTGTAATTTCTAATGACTATTTTGTGTGTGTCTTATACATTGTGTTATATGTAAGTATCAGGAGATAGAGTTTTAAGTTAAATAGTTTTAGAGTTTTAAGCCCTATAGCACTGTTCCTGTTATAAACAATGACACTTGCTACATAGAGGGTCTTAAATAATGTGTATTAAATAAATGATTGGAAGTGGTCCACAGTTTTTCCATATGCCTGGACTCTTTCATGTTTATATTTTAAAGATTGATTTATTACGTAATAAATCAATCTTTATGCACACACAAATGTGTGTGCATACAGGGGGGAAGGGTAGAGGGAGAAGAAGAGAGAATCCTAAACAGACTATGCTAAGCAGGATGAGCCCAACCTGTGGCTCCAAGTCACAACCCATGAAATCATGACCTGAGCCGAAACCAAGAGTGGGACAGCCAACTGACTGCACCACCCAGGGGCTCCCATGTTTGCATTAAAATTAAATATCTTTATTTTGGACATTGGTTTAAAAACATCTTGGTACTAAAACTTATGTTTATTCTTTCATAACACTTTACATGTGACTGACCACGTACCCACAGATTTAGGCTATTTTATTTGATATTTTTTACTGCTGATTTTATTTCACTTGATTATTTCCTTTGGTTCTCTAAAACTACATTATGAAATACCTTAATTATTTAAATTAGGGACAGATTAATTATCTCCAGTGTACAAACTCAAATTAATTTCATTATTAACCCAAGTTTTAAATTGATTAATCTTGGAGTTAAGGAACCAAATGGGGTTTTTCTTTTTCATCTGTAAGGAGAAGAGCATATTTGATTTGATGAATCTTCTCTATCACAGCAGTTATGTTAATAGGAGCAAGAAATTTGCAAGAAAACTTTGAATAGCTTTTATAAACCACCCAGAAACCGGTGTGTCTGGGACTTCTGGGAGAACAATCTGTGAGTCATTTTAAAAAACAAACACACTCATAATCACAGTGCATGTTGTTACCATGGTAATTAGGCCTGTCGAGTTGGCTTGCTTATGTTCCTGTCAAGAGAAGAGGGGGAGAGAAACTGAGAATTCAGAGTTTGGACAATCAGCTTTATTTGCCTATTGCAAGAGAGAGTTAGGGGTTCTTGAAAATGTACTAGCACAGTCATCCTAAGAGGGAAGTGAGGAAACTCTGGCATCCTGCCTTTGTTATTGAATATAAGTTAGCCATATTAGTGTCCGGTGTTGTGATTCACAGGAGAGAAAAGGACCATTTGGCATTCTCTTGGGAAAAAGAGGGGGAAATAGGTCCTTTATCTGATATATAATTACATATAAGTCTCTAAGGTCTCTCTGGGGAAGTGTCTCGTGTGCAGGTGCACAGAGCTTTAATGATCTTCTAAAAGGCACCAAATACCACTTGCATAATGTTATTGCAGATTAAAGGATAGTCATTGTAAAGTGCATTATTCTAATATGGGTAGAGATTGGTTTCAGGCTATTGTTTCAAAGCTGATCCCCAAGTAGATGAGGTATCTTTTCTCCATTTTATGGAGTAGATATGACTCCTTTATCTTGGACACATCTTATAATACAGGCCCATGGGTCGCAGAGATTAGGAAGTTTATGTGAGTTCTGACAAATCTGTCACCACTCCAGAGGAAAGTAAAATCAAAATATAACACTTGTTTGATGGACAGTCAACAGAGTTATTGGGCCAGTGGACTTACAGTAGGAGTGAGTCATTATGATTCTATCTGAGGAACAAACAACATCCTTAAATTAAAAGTATGAATTAGCGTATATAAAACTGTTTTTAAGAATGTTTCTAAGTTTACTTTAAGGGGTCTAGATATCCTCTTAAATGGATAATTATACTATGTTGACTAGAGTTTTATTTTTTTTAGAGTATTCCTCAAGCAGATACTAAAGCAGATTTTATTTAAAGCTAAACAACTTTTCTGTATTGAAACTATTTTTCAAAAGGTTTGAAATAAAGTGCCATGAAGCATAATGAGAAGGTCATAGAAACTCAGGAAGTTGGAATGTGATATATGTCCTTGATAGGATATAATAACTACTTCTTGAAATTGTAGATTTCATTTTTTTCTCATATGGACAGAAGGCACATGTTGCTTGAAATCAATCCTGTACTATCTTAATTTTCTTAAAATTCCTAAACAGTGCTTAACTTAAATTTTTTTCTGGTAAAGTAATTCATGGTGATTACTGAAAATTTGGAAAATACTTAAATTGTAAAGAAATGACCTCTTCTCTATTAATTAGATTGTTGGTTGAACTGCATGTAACAGGGGCTTGATTTCACAGTGGGTGACAGAAGTTATTTCTCTTTCACATAATAATCCAGAGGTGGGTAGTCCAGTGCTGGAAAGGTCGCTCCGTAAGATCATCCAAGGACCTAAGCCTTTTCTGTCATGTTAGGCCATCACTCAGGCATGTTTCTCTTGCTTTATTATCTAACGTAGCTTTCCCTAAGGATCCCACCTATGACCATTATGAAGGGAGAGTGTTGGAAATGAGAGGGCATGACCCAGATGTTGCACATACCACTTTTGTAGTCATCCTATTGAACCATGTCTCATAGTCCCACACATTGGGGCAATGGAGGCTGGGAAAAGTAGTTACCCTTGACGTGTACATTTGTAGCTTAAAATTCTATTATAAGCATAGAAGAGCAGAGCAGTTACTGGTCATATCTAGCAATCCCTGCTATTTCAATTATCCTATAGATGATAGGATAGAAGAGGCAATATGCTGTTTACATTTTGATGCATCTTCTTCCAATAATTTTGTAGAATCTGTATCAGAAAGATTATACTATTTGCTAGAAAAGATTATTTGTGATGTACTAGAAGAATATTACATATTAAAAATATAAAAATATATTAGAAAAATATGTATTCGAAACCTATATATTAGAAAATTAACTGAGGTCACAACTATATACATATAATTTTGTATTTTTTTCACATTACTTTATGTTGTGTATTTTTCCTCATCATTTAAGTTGTTTGTAACTATCATTTCAAAGTTCCATCATGTACAGTTTTTGTTTTACTTAATAGATTATATTACTGATATTTAGGCTATTTCTAACACCCAGAAATACTTTTTTTTTATAAAGTCAAGGAGTATTGTCACTAAGACGGTGATTGAGAACATATTTGAGGATCTTGAATAGTGCCAAAATATTTTCCTGAGAGGCTCCTAGCACCAAAAATGCATGAGAGTACTGGACTCAGAGCACCCTTGGACAGGCTTATTTTGCAAGCCCCACTAATCATTGTTATCCCTAGGGTTCATTCTCTGAAATAGGTTGGTTTTGGCCCTTGGCTTTTTTTTTTTTATTTCTTTGCTGTCATTAATCATAAGATAATGTATTCCTAATAACTTTGGGTCATTTAAAACATATGATCCTTTCTAGTCATCTGGGAATAGGTTGGGCTGAGATTGTAGCATGCCTGCCAATCTTAAGCAATGTGAGGTCTTTATAGACAAGGATGTTCCTTTGGTCCTAGGACCCAATGTGAATTTGATTAAAATCTTCAGAAGTCATTGTAGCCAGGGGTATCGGTGTCTCTACTTTTAAGCAGCCTACAGAAACGTTGATACCAATGATGCTTATATAATTGCTAAATTGTCCAAATATACCCTCTTAAAGGGCTAGATACACACAAATGGAAGATCCACCTCTGTTCATAACACCTGGAGCATCGATGAGTTCTACCTCTGCCCTTTTGGTTCTGTTGGGAGCAAATTGGGTTAGGCCAAGAGTAAAACTTGTTCTTAGTCATCTCACTTAGTCATGTATGTCACCAAGAACTCTTCTTCCCTTAGATTCCCAAGTTGACTTTATGTTTTGATGTTTTCTTGCAGGCCAGGGAAGTCCATAAAGAAACAGATTCTTATTTTCACATCTGCTTCTTAAAAGAAAAAGAATTAACAAATTGTTGCTTGGCTCAGAAATGTAAACCTGTGAGACTTTCTGCCCTTAGAGCTATTCAGCCATTACCACCAAACCCTATTTACAGAAACACTCATTTGCTTATTCAGCTCTTATGTATCATGTTATTTTTCCTCTTTATAAAAAAACATTCATTTTCCTCTTTGCTTTCTCAACAGCCCAGATCTGCCAGTGAGCCTCAGGCTTTGGGAACTGAAGAGGTAAGAATTAAATATTTTCTCCTAGGAGCTTCTTGAATCTAACCAGAACTTGAAGAGAAAAGAATATCTTAACTGATCCTATAGATGAATGCATTTATTATGTGATGTTTATCAATAAGAAATATTCATAGCTTTAGCAAAATCAACAGGATTTCAGGATTTTGGAAAAAAGCAGTTATCCTTGATGATAGTTAAAATCAGATTTCTCACTCAGATTTTCCCATTTTTTTTCTAAAAACACAAGTTGGAGAGTCTTGAGGTGACAGCCTTAAAATGTCTTCTTATGGCACCATACTCAGTTAATTGGTTGCAGCTATTGATGACATTCCTTGTGCAAGACAGACATCACAGTAGATTAGTTCAGAGAAGGGTAAGCCCAGTTCTTAATAGATTGGTTGTACAGTGTAAGGGCTTTTCCAGCAGCTAAAGCAATAATAACAAAAGGTCAATCTTATGCTGTAGGGGTTTCTTCTTAAAGAAGTTAACTTGGCGTTTGAAAGTAGCTAAAGCCATTTGAATCTGGTTGTAGACTTGAAAGGTCACCATATTACTGAGACAGGTGATAATGTGTTTACCTGCCCTGACCTATAGTCAGCAACTTGGATTTTTCCCCCCATCTTAAAATTTAACATCATCAGGAAAAATTTCAAGGATATTCCAAAATAGAATAATATAATGAACTTCCCCATCACTCAATTTCCACAACTATCAATTCATGGCCAATATTTTTCATTTATCCGACCACCTATTTCTCTTCATTCCCCCATTGGATTGTATGTCAGTGGCTTGAATTTGGGTGTTGGATTTTAAATTGTTTATTTACATAACTATTTAGTGGTTACAGAAAAGTACTAGTAAAAAATACAACTTACTTATGACCTGATTTACTTTACTGCAGCTAGTCTTTCATCCATTTATTTATTCAGCAAACATTTAGTACTTGCTAGTATTAGAATCCCAGAATCTCTGGTCTAGAAGGCTACCTGGGTGGCTCAGTCAGTTGAGCATCCAACTCTTGGTTTCTGCTCACCTGGTCATGATCTCACAGGTTGTGAGATGGAGCCCTGTGTCAGGCTCCACACTTAGCGGGGAGTCTGGTTAAAGATTCTCTCCCTCTGCCCCTCCCCCCATTTTGTGTGTGTGTGTGTGTGTGTGTGTGTGTGTGTGTCTCAAGTAAATAAATAAATCTTAAAAATCTCTGGTCTAGAGCTTATTAGAAGAAAGGCTTGTGTGAGTGTGCTTTTAAGACCATGTATAGCTTTTACTATCTCATAAAGTACTTGCTTTTAGGATTTAAGTACTTAATATTTTACAATTGAGTATAGAACCATCCCTACATTCTACCAAATACAGTAGTCCCCCCTTATTTGTGGGGAATATGTTCCAAAACCCCCAGTGGATGCCTGAAACTGCACTAGTACTGAACCATATATATACTATGCTTTTTCCTATATGTATATACACCTGCAATAAAGTTTGATTATAAATTAGGCACAGTAAGAACTAACAACAATAATAAAGTAGAACAATTATAACAATATACTGTAATAAAAGTTATGTGACTATGGTCTTTTTCTCAAAATATGTTATTGTACTGTACTCACCCTTCTTGTGGTGACATGTGATGATAAAATGCCTACATGTGAGATGAACTGAGGTGAATGACCTAGGCATTGTGGTCACCTGCTTCCTTGCGGTTGACCAAGGGCCACTGAAACTGCAGAAAGCAAAACCACGGTTGAGGGGGGACTACTCTATTGCTAATAATGAAGACTGTCATACAAGTATTTGATGTTCTCTGATGTTTATGTTGATTTCTTTCATGCTAATGAATGTACTTTAATGTTTCAAATCAATCCAGGCAGCGTTTCTCAATGGGAGTTGCTGGCAGGTGGAATGGGACAATTCTTCATTGTACTCTTTGGTATTCCTATTTTGGGGCTTTTAAAAGGCCAGTGGCATCTTCTGATCATTGTGATATCCAGAGCACCCTTAGGAGACATGGAGAACTACTGTGTCTTTGCACACAGCTTTAGAAAGGTTCTCTGTCATTTTCCATTCTCATGAGCATTTTTGCTTCATGCAAATTTACTGATTTCGGTTATGCTCGATGGTTCCTCATGTAAGGGGTACTGTGGTAACTAAAGAAAGAATTTCACTGGGTTTTATACAATATGTTGGAAAATTGAATTTAAATAAAAAATTTTTTAAAAGAAACTAAATGAAGTAGACATCTAAAGAAAACTGGTGTTTGCACTATTGGAGGGATTTTGAGAAAATTTGCTCTAGTACCAAATCTGTTTTCTTTTAAGTCTATACAGAGAAGCAAATTAAACACTGGGTGAGAAATGGTCAAATATTGAGGTTAAGAGCAAAATACTATTAAGGTATTATGCAAATTAAAAAGCCGCAATGATGAAGGATGTATTCATTTCATGTTTGCTGCCATAGCAAATTATCACAAACTTAGTGGCTTAAAGCAATACAAATTACAGTTCTGCAGGTTAAGTTCTCTAGGGATCTCACTGCGCTAAAAGCACACTATCAACAGAACTATGTTCCCTTCTGGAGGCTCTAGGAGAGAATTCTAAGGTTTACCTCCCTCTATCTTTAAAACTAACACTACATCTCTGTATGCTTTCTCTCTTTTTTTTTAAGATTTTATTTTTATTTATTCATGATAGACATAGAGAGAGAGAGGCAGAGACACAGGCAGAGGGAGATGGAGGCTCTATGCTGGGAGCCCGACGTGGGACTCGATCCTGGGTCTCCAGGATGGTGCCCTGGGCCAAAGGCAGGCGCTAAACCACTGAGCCACCCAGGGATCCCCTCTGTATGCTTTCTACTCTATCTACATCTCTTAACTCTGAACTCAGAAAAACTTTTGATTTTAAGGTCCCATGTGATAAGATTTGGCCCACCTGAATAATCCAGGATACTCTCCCTCATGTGAAAGTCCTTAACTCAAAGTCCCTTTTCCCTTGTAAAGGTTACACATTCACAGGTTCCAGAGAGTAGGACATGGATTTATTTGGGGGTTATTATTCTGCCTACTACAAAGTAAAAGAGATTAGTTGTTCAGAAAAGCAGAAAGGCTAGTAGAGGTAGGAGTATCCAACATTTCATTGCATACTATTGAGCAGGTTTTGGGTTCCCAGGTTTCTTTTTTTTTTTAATTTTTAAAAATTTATTTATGATAGTCATACACACACACAGAGAGAGAGAGAGAGAGAGAGAGAGAGACAGAGACAGAAACATAGGCAGAGGGAGAAGCAGGCTCCATGCACCGGGAGCCCGACGTGGGACTCGATCCCAGGTCTCCTGGGCCAAAGGCAGGTGCCAAACTGCTGCACCACCCAGGGATCCCGGGTTCCCAGGTTTCTGAAGCAAGTTCTTTTTTTTTTTATTTTTTTATTTTTTTTTATTTTTTAAAGTTTTTTTTATATAAATTAATTTTTATTGGTGTTCAATTTACCAACATACAGAATAACACCCAGTGCTCATCCCGTCAAGTGTCCTCCTCCGTGCCCGTCACCCATTCACCCCCACCCCCCGCCCTCCTCCCCTTCCACCACCCCTAGTTCATTTCCCAGAGTTAGAAGTCTTTATGTTCTGTGTCCCTTTCTGATATCTCCCACACATTTCTTCTCCCTTCCCTTATATTCCCCTTCACTATTATTCATATTCCCCAAATGAGTGAGAACATACACTGTTTGTCCTTCTCCGATTGACTTATGAAGCAAGTTCTTTTATTGACTTTGCAAATCCTGTTTTGTAGATACAGGCCCTGAAGGTTTTCTTGGAGTATTTAGCATTGGATCCAGTGGACAGGTTGAAGTTCCACAGCTCCTTTCTTGGCCAGATCTTTTGGTACTATGGGTGTGGCCTCTGGAGAGTGTGCTGCTTTTGGACTTTCTGTAACTCTGGGGAGTTTGCCCACAGTGTGCAGGTTCCAAAGTCATTGAATAGTACCAAAGAAATATAAGATTTTTATTTTATGCTGTTATGTCTGCCTGTCATATTATGCTATATTTATTAGGCTCTAAAATGTGGAAATTGGAGGAAAACATAACGTAATATTTTAGAGCCTCACTGTAGTGGCATTTATTATAGCTAATTTCAAAGTATGGTTTAATTTCCATCATATATCAGGTAGGTCCTCCCCACAAAGTAAGAAACCATTTCTTGCCTAGGGAATGAAATAGACCACTGGGTTATTTTTTGAAAAGCATCTCTGGAGTAGAATGTAGCTAGAAATTTTAGTTGGAGATGTTAAATTTTTTCAGCTACTTTTGTAGCAAGTCCCTTTTCTATCCACTTCTAGACATTCCAACAATGCAAATCTGAAGACAAAACCTAGAATTAGTAATAGGATAACAAATCATTCTAATTTGTCCAAGACCAGGGGTTTCCTGGGACACAGAACTTTTGGTGCTAAAACTGGACCAGTCCTGGACAAATCGGGACAATTGATCACCCCACCAGATGTCTAACAAATGGCTATGTGGAAAGTATCTGTCACATCAATGAATTGTTAAAAATAGAATTTTCTTTTAAGATTTTGTTTTGGGGCACCTCGTTGGCTCAGTCGGAAGAGCATGCAACTCTTGATCTCAGGGTCATGAATTTGAACCCCACATTGGATGTAGAGATTACTTTAAAAATAAATAAAGATTCTATTTTGAAGTAATCTCTATACCCACTGCAGGGCTCGAACTTACAACCCTGAGATCAAGAATAACCTACTGAGCCAGGTAGGTGCCCCAAAATAGAAATTTTAATTGACATAGATAATGACAACAACCCCCAGGGCTTAGGCTGAAGATAAGAGTGACTCCAACTCTTGGAAAATCTGTATCCACATATACATGTTTGCCCAAACCAACTTAAAAAAACAAAAAACAAAAAAACCCCCAAACCTTCAGATTGAGAACTAAGAAGAAACTGTGACATTTAGGAAGTGGTACATTTCAAGCCCTACCCTTTCAGTTTCTCAGTGTTAGTTACTAGCACCCTCCTACAAGATGCCTTCCATGAACCCATCTGTAATAACTTTATCACTGAAGTGACCACAGTACCTCACTGCATCTTTTCCAGCACATGGGTATGTATGGAAATGATAAAACCTGTTTGCCAAAGCAGCACAGAGCTCTCTTAGTTTGAATCCTGTCTTTTGTGTGACAAAATTAAACTTTCCCACCTAAGAGACAGAAGACTGTTCAGAAAGTATGAGGAAGATGATCCTGAAAACCTGAGGGGAAAGGATTGGAGTGGATAATGTCTTGGCGTCTTACCCAGCTCAAGAATTTGGTGCTTCCTGACCTTCCAGCTGTAGAGCTTGAGCTACTTGCCCTATATAAGTAGGTGCATTTGGGTAAAGACTCTTGTTCAGTCCTTCCTCCCTGCTTCCCTAATTCACTCCCCTGTGTTAGCCACATCAAGCCAGGTTGAGAAATCTGGAATACTGAAGGTCCTAGAGGCTCATTTTTTACATTTCTGTGAACTTTATTTGGATATTTTTGTTCTTTAAGCCATTGGGACAAAAAGGACTGCAAACGTACTTGAAAGAACAATAAGTTAGCTTCCCCAGAACAGACATTTGACTTTCCAGAGCTGGCACTCTCTCTCTCTCTCTCTCTCTTTTTTAATGTTTTTAATTGTTCTCCATCTTCCAAACTGTCTTAGTTGGTAGGTACAAAGAATTCTCCTTTAATACTTTTTTTTTTCCCAAAAAAAAATAGATTGAATACTTTCTGTCATGGAGGTAGGATCTGGGTTTCCGACAAGGATAGGTCTTGGATAGAACTGTGAATTATTTTGATATATTCCTCAACCCCTTTTTTTGGTTCCTGCCTTCTAGGACAACCAATCCTGGTTTCATTTTAAGACTAGCATCATTTCAGCTTCAGACCTCTGCTGGTTTTTTTTTTTTGGGGGGGGGTGGAATCAAGTTCCAGAAGAAATGAAAGCATCCCAAATCATTATGCTGTCGTATAAACCTAGATTCTTTTACTCTTTGCCAGAGAGAAATTAGAGAGTAAATGTAAATAAGAGGTCCAAATGACTACTCTGGGTACAGAGTTCCTTTGGGAGTAATAGAAATGTCTTGAAACTAGAGAGAGGTGATGGCCTCACAACATTGTGGATGTAGTAAGTGCTGTTAAATTGTACACTTTCAAATGATCAGTGGTTAATTTTATGTTATATGAATTTCACCTAAAAAAAAATTGACTGGATTTCGGGTGGGGGAAAAAAAAAAAGAAAGACTTTCTCTTTAAACTCTGAAAGAAGTCTTAGCCATTTTAATAAGCTCCTGTTAAATTTCTGGACCAAAATTGTTATTCTATCCTGTCCCATTACTCAGAGAAAATATTTAGACATAAAAATGTCTGCGAGAGGGTGAAGGAGGAACATCTTTGAGAGTTAAGACACTAGTTGTTCATTAAAATGTATAGTTTTTGTTACTAGATTATAGACTGGCCTATACTTTGTAAAGCTGATCACAATAAAAATTTGTTTTTTTAAGTTGAATAATTTTAAACACAGGACATTATTCTGTTTTTTGTGGGATAGGATTTGTGTCAACTAGGTTGGATGGTTTTTTTTAATATCCTGTAGTTGCACACTGCAATTGGATATGATAAAATGGAAAGAGTCCAGATGTGATAACTTTAATGAAATGTGAGCAAGGTAACAAATTTCAGATACAGAAATGCCTTTTATTAAAACATCTCCTTAGACATCCCCAAGGGCTGTCATGTGATTAGAGTCTGATGGGGACTTGTTGTAAGGGATGCTTACATAAGGGCTCACACAATCCTTGGTTTAATTATGAAGCTTTAAGATTTTTTAATTCCTTCTAGATTTAGAGGGAACCATTTTGACCTTTCTACGGAGATGTAACTAGGCAACCAGGAACAGCACTTAGCCAGTGCACAGCATCCAAACTTCATAGCTATTGCACCATTTAAAAAAATACCATTTAAATCTGTCTTTTAGCTCTGGCATATGCTGCCATGTAACCTTTAATTTCTTAGAAAATATCATGCAAACCCCCAACTGTAAAATAAAGTGGTTCCTAGAAGCCCAGTATCCTCCAAAGTTAATAGGGAAGTGTGCCTACAAGAACAGCAGTAACAGAGTTGAGAGGTAGCTGCGTACACTGTGCTTTATAATTGGGAATTAAGAAGGTAGCTCTCATTTTTGGTGTATGAAGGTGTACGAGTTTAAAATCATATCCTCAGCAGGTGGCAGTGAGCATTCCTCACAATATGATTAATGGAAAACATATACAGTCACTGAGATGAAAGCTGGCTTTTATTCTAATGAAGTTGATTTTACTTTGCTGGAAAGGTATATAAACATACCTAGTTTGATCAATAAACAAGAATTTACTGAAAGCTTTTTATGTGTCAGAACTATACTATGTATGTACTGTATTCTTTGTGATAACCATGCCTTTAATTTAATTAGTTTTTGTTTCATGAAAGGAATAGATGTGTAAGATTTTAAAAATCCAAGCAGTTGAGGCAGGCCTAAATGAAAAATAGAAGTTTCTTCCCAAATGTTATTTTCTGGTCCCACTCCCTGGAGGTTACCGCTGTTAGTAGTTTCTGATGTGTCTTCCAGAAGTGTTCATCTTTTGATTAATCTATTGAAAAGGTGAGTATGACAAGTGCCACTAAACCATCTTAGTAAGCTGCTCTTCTGAACTAAAAATTTTTTTTTTAAAGATTTTACTTATTTATTCCTGAGACACACACACACACAGAGAGGCAGAGACATAGGTAGAGAAGCAGGCTCCCTGCAGGGAGCCTGATGTAAGACCAGATCCCAGGATCCTGGGATCACAACCTGAGCCAAAGGCAGACACTCAACCACTGAACCATCCGGGCGTCCCTGGACTAAATCTGAAGACACTACTTGATGCTTCTTTTTGAGCTGTGCCTTTTGAAAACTGAAAAAAATGTCAGCACCAAAGTGATGCCAATAGAGCATAGTGGGAGGGAGGACTACGCTGAGGAATGTTCCTGTGTAATTTTAGCCTCACTCAAATTTACATATAGAACTTAAGTAATAAACTTTAAGGTAGTTCTTCATAATTTTCAAAGTCATCTGGAATACATTATCTCCCTTGATCCTGTTGATGACCCTGTGACACAGGAATTACTCATTTTACGATGGAGGGAGCTGTGGTTCTCCAAGGTTAAGTAAGTTGCCCACGAAGCTGACAAGGGACAGGACCAAGACTAGAACCTGAGTCTATTCCAAGTTTTATTCTTGAGCCAAATGATGCTGGTAACTGTGAGCAACAAAGAGATCCATAACACCTTGGTGCTACTGCATGATGGGCTGTGCTGGAAAGCGGAAGGGAGCTCACCTTACTGCCCACCCCCCCTTTTTTTAAATTCATGAGAGACACACAGAGAGAGAGAGGCAGGCTTCCTGTGGGGAGCCTGATGCAGGACTGGATCTCAGGACCCTGGGATCACGACTTGAGCCAAAGGCAGATCACTGAGCCATCCAGGCGACTCGGGTGCTGGAGTTACACTCTGAAGATCTGGTTATGAAGTCATTTGCTTCTGCCCCAGGGCAATTGATTTAATGCTGTACATACAGATTAGGGTGGCTGGCTCTCTCCTCACAGTTTCCTCACTGCCTCTGTCTATCCCTGTTTTCTTTGTTTGTTTGGATAATACTGGCCACAGGGGTGGGGACTTGACCCAAGTTGGGAAACCACAGTATTTCATCACCAGACTGCAGGAGTGGGTTCAAAGGGTGGACATGTGACCCAACAGGGGCCAGTAGGTTCTTCCCCTAGAATATGCAAACTCAAGTTGAGGATGAGGTCCCATCCTTTCTCATCTCAAGGCAGTAAGAGTCACATAAGGCCATGTTTCAGTCTGCTGAGAGAATGAAGTCTGATGCCCAGAAGGGAAGCAAAAGAGAGAGAAAGGGAAAGGAGAGAGAGCTTACTAACAATCGGAGACCATGAATTCAGTGGATGAGAGTCAATACATTTCCATTGCCATTTTTTACTTAAGCTAATTTAAGTTGCTACAAAGAGTTCTGAATGATATCTCCAGGTCTGTTTTCTCATCCATAAAATGGGAATGATAATATTTGCCCTGACTATATCACAACTGCTGTAAAGATCGGTTGAGATAATGAATTGGAAAACACTCTGTAAATTGTAAAATGCTGTACAAATACAAAGTGGTATTATTCATTGATAAGTTGCATTGACTTAGGAAAAATCAAAAGCATGAATTTACCACTCATTTGGAAAATAAGAAGTGAGAACTTTGTAAGAGCCATCTGGTGTTATGCAAAATAAAATGGAAGCTGCCAGCGTCCTCCAGATTTTTTTTATATCCTTTTCAAATACTTTTTAAGTTCTTATAGATGTTCATAATGAATACAAGGATAAAGCTTACCTTGCTGGCTCAAGTTTAATTCAATTTGTTCTCTTTTCGATCTGTGGCTATAATCTATGGCGAACATGCACAGTTAAACCAAACAAAAATAAAGTATCATATTAATATTTCAACATTTTAACTTTTTTACTTAAAAGAGCTTTGCAGATTTGTGCTACATGACATTTTGCCTTTATTAGAGAAAAATCATCAAAGAAAATCAGCCTTAAAATAATTATTCTAGTTATAGAATTTTCTTCGTTTGGGAATAATATAGTTGGGTTAATTCTGGAGATGGGAGGTTAGTTGTTTTGGGCTTAGATGGGATCAATATCCATCTTTTTCCTTATCCATTTTTTCTTTATATCAAAGATATAAGCTCTCAGTAATCAAAATCTGTTTGAGATTATAATTTATGTCTGACACAGGAAGCATCACTTCACTTTTATAGCATTTTTTTTTTTTACTATATATGATAATACCTCTCAATGAAGGAAAACAGATGGTACCTCTGAAATCTGCTCTCTTTCTTAGATTTGCCATTTAGGCAGTTTTTATTGTAGCAAACATCTCTTCATATTGATCGTTAGACTCCCCCAAAAATGGTTTAATGTCTCAATCTAAGCAATATATGCAGAAATGTTGAAGGCACCATGGAAATATGATTTGTAAGCATGAAGAAGGATGATATAGCAACCTGAAAATGTTTTACATATCTCACATTTTAAAATCTGAGGATTGCATCCACCACCTTGATCATAAATCTTGTGAATATGTCTTTGTGTTACATGATCGCCAATGCAATGAGTTTGAGCCAGTGCTGTTTTGAGCTCTCCATTCCAAACCTCACCTAGCCATTGTTTATCTTTGCCTGGGTTTGACATTAACCCCACAAATGTCAGCATTTTCATATAAATCAAGGAGTTGGAATAAGTTCATTTTCTGAATAAGGTATACTCTTAGCCCTCAGAAATGTCCTCTGTACTGGAGACAGTTGGCATCCTCAAGTCAGTTAATTTTAGGAGAGCTTAATAAAGAGAATATTTACAAGGATGTGGGCAGAGTTTAGGGAAAGTGCACTTCTACAGAGCTCCTTTCCTATCTGTGGGCTTGAAGGGATGAGGACTAGGAGGAGAGCCCTCCTGAGTGGTGCTTTAGCCCCCAGGAAAGGGGTGGAGCCAGATTATAACAACCCTGGAGGCAGAGATCCCAAGAAACCTATACATTGAAATGATTCTTTTTCCCTCTGAGCTGCTTGTGCTAGCCATTGGCCAAACCTGACTGAAGACAAAGAGCAAGGAATTCTGCTGCTGAGTCCATATGGTTTAGTTTCCTGGGGCATAGAGCTTGGTGGAATGGGATGGAGAATGGTTCCAAAGGGGCTAATGGAAGATATCTAGCACATAGGGAGCCTTCCTTATGAAAGTCTTGCATGAAAGAAATGGCATTCCTTCCTCGCCCAAATTCAGCTATCTTACAAAAACAATTGTTTTGACCACTTGCATTTTTTTCATTAATTTTGCTTAATCCAGGTTATAGCCCATGTTCAAATGGGCCCAAGCATGATGATAGCATTTGGACAAAATTTAGCTGTGTATGTGGTAAGATGATCTGGAGGCCGTACAGAGGTGAGGAAGCTACCCTCATGCTTGTCCCATATAGAGAGGGGATGGCATCTTCAACCTAAAGCTCAAGTTTAGTGGTAGGCATGGCCAAAGGTAGATAGACATTTCAGAGCAATTTGAAGTAGTCCACGTTCTTGGATCTCCCATATTCAAAAGAGGGACCTATTGTCTCATGAAGTACAATGCTCAGCTAGTGAGCTGAATGGCTAGTTTTGTTTTGTGCAGCTTGCTTTTAATCTCAGTTGAATTATTTTCTCTTCTTTGATCCAGGGACCAGGATTACTTGCCTTGATCTAATCCAGATTAACTCTTCTGATCCACTGAAAATGAATAAATCAACTGACTCAGACTAATCCCCATAATTGGAGAGGTATTTGTGGGAGCATACCATGATAGACAAAAAGAAAACAAATTTGGAATACCACTGTAAAGCATAAACCTTTTCTGTGGGCCAGAAAATTCTCTGATTCAGGAAATGCTGGGACACAGGGATTCCAGGAAACAAAAAAAAAAAAAAAAAAAAAAAAAGCTGGGTCTGTAAGAGGAACAGTGAGCAGAAGTGTGGTCTAGAGAAAAGAACATGGGTTTTGGGGTTAAGAATAAGAGATCTCTCAGTTCAGTACTGACAGTGGCCACCTTGGCAAATTATTGAACTCTCTCAATCTCAAGTTTCATTGTATATAAAATGAGAATAATTTCACTTGTTACAGAATTATTTAAAACAAAGGCAGTGTTTTTCACATGGTAATCAGTCAAATACTTTTTTTGGGAGGTACACTCACTTTTTAAAAAAGTTTCTTAACAGCTTTATTGAGATGTAATTGACATATGGTAAATGATACATATTTAAAGTTGATGAGTTTTGACTGGATACACCCATGAAACCATCACCACAATCAAGATAATGAACATTTCCATCTCTGAGTTTCCTCAAGCCTAGTAACTGTCTTTCCTTCCCATCCCCATATTTAGGCAGTCACTGATCTGCCTTCTGTCACTCTAGAAGAGTTTGCATTTTCTAGCATTTTACATAAATGCAATCATATTATGTATTTTTTCTGACTTTTACTTAGCATAATTACAGGAGACACATCCATGTTGTAAGGATCAGTAGTTTGTTTCTATTATTATAGAGTAGTATTCTATTGGATTGGTATACTGCAGTTTGCTCACTCGTTAGAGGATATTACTCAATTATGTTTTATTTCCTTCTCCCTTCTTCTTTCTTCATTAACAGTGTAAGAAAAACTTCTCACATCTTCCATGTTACCACAGTTGACATTTCCATTAATATCCTCTGGGGGTAGTGTAGCTTACAATTGGGTAGAAAAGCAGATGTAACAGTAATTGTGTTCATTAAGCCCTGGCTTAGGTTGATTCTGACCTGAAGCTCAGTTCTTTCTGCTTCTTTGGCTTTCTTTTGCTCTTTAACAGAAATAAGCAACCTGGAGGATACAGATGTCCTCAACTGATCTCTGGATGAAATTATGATACATCGGTACAATGGAATATTATTTGCATAAAAAAAAGAATGAATACAGATTCATGCTTACAATATGGGTAAACCTTGAAAACATTATGCTAAGTAAAAGAAGCCAGACACAACAGGCCCCATGTTATAGGGTTCCATTTACTGAAATGTCCAGAATAGTCAAATCGATAGAGATAAAAGGTAGATTAGTGGTTGCAGGAGCTGGGGTGGTGGAGGGGAAAATGCAGAGTGACTGCTGATGGGTACGGGTTTTTTTGGGAAGGTGATAAAAATGTTCTGGCATGATACTGGTGATAGATGCGTAACTGTGAATATTCTAAAAGTTACTGCACCATACACTTCCAAAGAGTAAATTTTATAGTATGTGTGTTATATTTCAATAAAGCTGTTATTTTAAAAAGCAATCTGTAAAACTGGGGAAAAAAAGTTCAACAGCAGCAACTAATTTACTTTCCCTTTTTTTAATTTGCTAAAGGAGAGCTCAAAGCTATTTCCTTTATTGATCATGCTGCGCCTGCATTTCCAGGTTTTGAGCACAGCATGGAAATTTCTAGCATTAGGAAGTAAAAAATGTCACGTCTGTAAGTAAGTCGTGTTTTGGAGGTAGTTCAGTATCATATTGTTTTGGTTTACTTGAGATGATAAAGGGCCTATAGCGACACTGACTTTTTTTTTTGTCTTTTCCTTTCCTTTTAAAAATAACATGTATTCAGTTTGTCTAATCACCCTTTCCTCTGGCCTCAGTTAACTAGATGGAGGATATCCTGTCAGTAAAGCATCTTAGCTAAATCAGAGTATTTACCAAACTCCTAATAACAGTAGATAGAACAGAGTGAGTAAAGTAGGATCCAAATATTCAAAATAATCCTTGGAAAGGAAAAGAAGCCAGAAGCTCAGAGTTAGTAGTGATTCAGTCAGAGGTATAACCTTGATTTCAAGCAGCTGTAGAGGATGGGAATCGAGACAGATTTCCTTCCTTTCTAATTGCCTTCCTTCACCTGGTAAAACACCTCCTTATTTAGAATACGCTTAGCTGCCCCCTGCTGTGATTCAGGACTAACATTGTAATGTCTGGAAATAGAGCTCCATGTGGTCTATTCCCAATAAATCAGGGTTTCCTGGGTACTTGCAATTTGTACTCAATAAAATTCACCCCCCCCCCTCCTATTAGAAATCTTAATAGCCATGGTTTGAGTTTTGGTGTCATTTAGTTTAAATCATAATGTGAATGAAAGGTATTAACCCAAGGTGAAAATAAAACCCATGGAACTCTACTCAGGAATGCTACCTTTGTTTTTTGCTGTAACTTACCAAATGAAGTGTTCCCAAGGTGACATGGTGTTTATCTTGGATTTTTCTGTGATATTCTGTCCAGCTTCTGGTGTACTACAAAAAATTGCATAAGAGAAATTTCTGTTTTTACCTTGGCCCTGGAAGAAAATAGCCCCCCAGGGATGTCCATTCATTTATGTGGTATATCCATCCATTCTAGAAATATATATAGGGATATATTATATCCATCCACTCTAGATATAGATATAGATATATTGTAACTATTCATTCTAGAAATAATCCATTTATGTATTAAGCATCTATAATGCAAAATATGCCTGTAAGATGTTTAAGTGACTTCTCCAGTAAGTAGACAGACTTTGTAGGCATAAGCAGACATTGACCTAGATTCTTTGTGTGTGCGTACACATGTCCATGAATGAGACATACCATACTATAAGAATACATGCTTGTACACACACACTCACACTAAAGACTACTAATAGGGGCAGCCCGGGTGGCTTAGCGGTCTAGCACTGCCTTCAGCCCAGGGCCTGATCCTGGAGACCTGAGATCGAGTCCCACGTCAGGCACCCTGCATGGAGCCTGCTTCTCCCTCTGCCTGTGTCTCCGCCTCTCTCTCTCTACTCTGTGTCTCTCATGAATAAATAAATAAAATCTTAAAAAAAAGACTACTAAAACAAGCACACATACATGTGCCCATATTTTCCCCTACTAGCTTTATTGATAAGTATCACTTTTAAAGACTCCTGTTTTCTTATTGTTGACCCTTTCCTCCTTTCTCCCCATTCCTAGAAAGCTGTAATCTGGACTTTTGATTTGTCATTCCCCTACTCTTTTTTTGTTTGTTTGTTTAATTGTTTAGGGTTGTCTGTTTCTGAAATGGAATCATGCCTTTTCTCTCATTTGGGATTTACTCAATATTATGTGTTGAGATGCATGCAAGTGGATATGTGTTGTTACAGTTCACTTATTTTCACCACTATCTAGTATTAATTAGTATATCAATATTATTCTTTCACTGTATGACATATACTACACATTATCCATTCTATCCATTTTGGTTGCTTCCAGCTTCTTGCTCTCATGAAACTGCTGTACTGTACACTCAGTACATATGTCCTGGTCGTTTTTGTCCAGGAGTTTTCTAGGACATGAGCTTTGGAGTTCAGTTCCCAGGTCATAGAATATGCAACATTCAACTTTATTAGGTAATGCCATACTGTTTTAAAATGGGTACATCAATTTATTCTTCAGTAGTAGTGGGAAAGTGTTTTTGTTGCTCCCCTTGTCAATTCTTAATGTTTTCTGATTTTTTGTTTTTACTACTCTTGTTGCAAATGTATTCTGAATTTTTTTTTTTTTAAGTAGCAAAGAATTGGCTGAGGTTTTCATTTTGAACTAGCTTGGTGAAAGAGACAAGGAAATAAATAGTTATTTGTTTGCTACATTTGACAAAGTTAAAGAGATCACTGCTATGGGGTACCTCGGTGGCTCAGTTTGAGCGTCTGCCTTTGGCTCAGGTCATGATCCCAGGGTCTGGGGATCAAGCCCACGTAGGGTGCCCGGCTCATGCTCTCACTTTCTCTCTCTTCTCTCAAGAAAATTAAAGACCGTTACTGTAGATTTTTCCCCTAGATATAGGTGTTCCAGTAATATCCAGCCTAAGCATCTTCTTTGCTATTTTTTCTTTATTAGCTATCTTTAATTTGCAAGTTTGACAGGTAGAATGGTGCAGAGGTAGAATGGTAAAAAAGCTGTTTATTTACTCTTTCCTTCCTTATCTTCTCCATTCTGCAGATAATCAGGGTCACTGCCCTGGCTGTTATCATTTCACATTTTTTTTCATGCTCAGGCATATATAATAAATGTATGTTAGGCTGTGACTTATGAAATTGCCATTTTATTAGGTCAAACGCAGTTGAATATCAGCGATTTTGTATGGCTCAATCACACACACATATCAGCAGTTTCCTATAGTTAAATAACACACACGTGCGTATTGTGCTTTTGAAGATTTTCCAATATAATTATTACCATTAACTATGTTTTACATGATGAATGTCACAGGCATTCACCTAGCTCATTGGTATGGATCTGACTCACTCATGTTAATGAGTGCATAGTGTTCACTGCACTGTCACCCATGGAGAGAAATTAACATTGTTTCCCTTGGTTGTAGTTGTATTTCCCTTAACTAGTATGTCTTTATTCACCAAGTGCTTCATTCTTGTTGAGTCCCAAGGTGGAAGTAGGGCATGGGGTGGGGTGTTGTTAAGTCAAAGAGCACATATATCTCAAATTTTAAAGTATGCTACCAGATTTCTTTCCAAAAGAGTCATACCAGTTCAGGTTCCCACTAGCAAGTACGAAACTGCTTGTTTTCTATATTCTGGTGATCACTGGGTATTATTACTCTACTGGGTGAAGAATGGTATTCTAATTGATATCCCTTGAATTTTGGTGAGGTTAAGCATATTTTCATATGCTTTTGTTGCTCTTTTGCATTTCTTCTCTGAATTTTCATTTCTTTTGCCCATGTTTCTATAAAGTTATTTGACTCCTCAATTTGTAGGGGGCTTTTAGCTTATTAGTTATAGTAATACTTTGCTCTATGTGTTGCAGTTACTTATTTCCTGGTCTTTCATTTGCCTTTTTGTTTATAGTCTCTTTTACCATACCAAAAAATATTTTTTATATTTAGTGTATCTTTTTCTTTATGGTTTCTTACCTTGCTTAGGAAGGTTTCCTTTATCTAAGATTCCTTTATAAATATTCTCCTAACTCTTCTTCTGATACTTTTATTGATATATATCAATATAATATATTAATAATATATATTTTATATAATAATATATATAATATATAATTATATATTATATTGATATATATAATCTGTCTGGAATATATTTTACATATGGTATCAGGTAGGAATATAACTTTATGTTCTTTCAAATGCACATCCAGTCTGATGAGACCATTTATTTTTAAAAACCCTCTTTTCTCTACTGAATTGCAATACTACCATAATTCTTTACTGTTTCATATATTTCTGTACCTTGCATTATGGTTTCAGAGTCAATCTTCTATTCCTGTGTCAATATGACACTATCTTTATTCCAGTAGTTTTGTTTTAGGTTGTAATATATAGAAAAGCACCAAGTCCCATTTCACTCTTCTTTTTCAATATTTTTTGGTGTTACTTGGCTTCCCCCCCCCTTTTTTCCCATATAGACTTTAAGTTCATTTAGTTACAGTCTAAAAAGAGGTTAGCAACCATTGATTAAAACTGCAATAAAATCCTATACTAATTTGGAAGGGATAAACTTTTTTTATATTCTTTTTTTTCCAGCCAGGAAACATGTTTCTCTGTTCCAAACTTGTTTTATATCTTTCAAAAATATTTTATAATGGTTTTCAAATAGATACTGAGCTTTTTTTAAAAAAATGTGTTCTTCAGTGTATAAGTGATTTTGTTTCTTTTAGAACTGGTAATTTGGTTAAATGGCTAGATGTAAGATAAATATAAAAATACATAGCTTTTCTTCTCTTAGTGCTAAAACTTGTTCTTAGACTAAAATTCAGAGGAGTCCCTAGTTCCAGTCCCCAGGGATAGATGTGATAAATTGATTTAAAGAATATTAAAGAGGAGCTTTGTGCTACTTGATATCATTCCAACTTTGCTACAGTGGGGCAACCCTCTTGCAGATGAAAGCAGCACTCTGAGCTTTGTGTGGTTAAGCATGTTGTTTCTTCATTTGGTTCAGAATTATCCAAGACATTCTTAAAAGTAAGATTTTTTTAAAAAGATTGTATTTATTATTTATTCATGAGAGAGACAGTGAGAGAGGCAAACACATAGGCAGAGGGAGAAGCAGGCTCCCTATTGGGAGCTGGACGAGAGAGTCGATCCCAGGACCCGGGGATCACACCCTGAGCCAAAGGCATATGCTCAACCACTGCACCACCCAGGCATCCCCTTAAAAGTAAGATCTTAAGAGAGGAAACTAATTATTTACGTTTCAATTTTCTTTGAAACATAGCTTTGTCTGTTGAACAAAGGCTCATAAAGACAAAATCTTAAGGTATAAAGTAGATGAGGAATATTACTTTTTGGAAGAATTTTATCAGTTTAAAAAAATGTCTACAGTACTCTTGTATTTACTTTTAAAGAGTAGAATTTACAAGTAGAAATTTTTTACCTCTTAGAAACCAATGGCTTAAGTAGCAGTATAAACAGCCTTCATGGTAAATCTATTAGAATGCCAATGAAAATGTCTCAAAAATATTCAAAAAAAATAGCCTCAGTATCAAAAAATAAATAAATAAAAACAATTGAAAAATAATTTTCAAAATAACCCAACTAATTTTTAAATGTTGGAAGGCCAAAGAACAAAATTATAAAAGAACACAAAAAAATATAAACTTTAAAATTGATACAGAATGACCGAAAAGTCTCAGTGTAGGAATTCAAGAAATGACTTAAGTATACTCTAAATAATAAAGAGGATAGAAAGCCATGAAACAAAGGCCATGTAGTAAAAACTGCAATATCACAAGAACATTTCTAGAAGTAATAAAGAGTTTACATAGAGAACTTCCAAATACTTAATTAGGGAAGTATGCTTATTAACTATAGATTCAAATCCGACATTAGATGGCTTACATAAGTATGTATAAATAATGGCAGACCACAATGACTCATTTCTAGAATTGAGCAGTGTTTTAACTTAAAAATAATAGAGTAAGTACTTAAGCTAATAGAAGAAATATGTTTTACAGAATCAATAGTTGAAGGTAGGAAGTATTTCCAGAACTGATCAAAGGCTTAGCCTATACATGGATGTTAACATCTAGAGAAAAATATCAAGAAATTACTTTTATAACATTTTCAAACTTCAGTGAGGAAGAAATCCTAAAACATCTGGAAGAAAGGCCAGATAATATTCAAAATACTGATTTCAGATGCAGCTGCAATTGAGACCATAAACTCCCCAGGGAAATGAAACATCTGCAGTTCCCTTTATGGAAAAAATTATCCAGGCAAGATGTCATTCATTTGGGAAAGCTAAAGAAAGATTTTCACATATCCCACCCCCCTAAATAGTCACTGACCTTACACTTTGGGTCCCAAGCAGGGATTTCTTCATATTGTGGCTACCTTATTAACTCTCAGTATGACAGACTAAAAACCCTTAGTAGGAAGGATTAATGCCTCTGACTGCAGAATAAGGCTCATTGCAGAATAAGACTGTGAAATCTGAAGGATACTAATATTTAGAGAGCATCTTCTATGTATCAAGTTCTTTACAGTACATCATCTCATTTAATCTTCATACCCCTGGTAGAATGATCTCCTTGTTCCAGATGAGAAAATGGTCTCAGGCTAAATACCTTGCTTTGTTAAGTAATAGTCAGAATTTGAATACATGTCTTTCTGACCTCCAAGAAAAGTAGAAGTTTCAGAATAACAGAACACAGAATGAAATAAGATGGAGAAGGGCTGCAGCCCATAGCTCAAATGTTCTTTTTTACTCATTAAAAGAAGCCTAAGAATTTTGGGTTTTATTATGGCTATAACCAGAAATCAACAGAAAAATGAATTTGATGATTGTCATGATTGGGTATGTGTGTGTTGGTGTACAAATCTGATTTATGTAGAAGTAGTTTTATTCAATGCTTTCTTCCAAAGATATTTTGAAAGAGATGAGAGTATTTATACAGTGTTTAATTAATTCCAGTGGCATATATTAAGCAAAAATAAGAGGAAATAATGATAGATGATGGTCCAAATATGACAATTATAACATATAAATTAATTATCCCATGTGAAAAAGATGCACTTACAACAAAGGTCATATATTAAAATATAAGGTAGAAATATGATACATTAAATAATAGGGAAACTGAGAATAGTGATGTCTGAGGACTAATATCACAACAAAATGACTAAAGGGGAAAAGGAACAAGCAAATAATGTTGGCATGCACAAATGGTAGTATTAAGTTGGGGTCTGCTTTGGGTGGCATCGTTCCAGGAGTGAAGGTTAACTTATCATGGGGTATATTCCAAGAGCCCTGAGAACCAAGGAACAGCTTTGGCCTCTTGAAATTTAGGAATGAATATTGTATGCCTCCTGGTTTATTAATACAGAGTAGAGTTAGACAGTCAGACTTTATCTGGACTGAGATAAATCATTAATTCCCTTACAGTTAGGAAACATATGAGTTTCCTTGGTTTGATCATCTTATAGAGAAAGACACTTCCTAAGGTCAGCCAGCTGTAAAAGAGATTGCTCCTATGGCTAAGGAGAATGGACTAGATTCAAAGGCAAGGTTGCCGCATTGCACAACTCCATGGAGAACAACTCTGATGTGAAAATGGTGATATTAGAATTAAGTGATGTAAGATGAGCAGATTATACAGTTGCAACCAAGTTTCTGGTCAAATCTACACTCTAACAGTAACTTCAAGGAGAGATAGTTTGGGAAGGTTGATTTAAAAAGTTCTTAGGTAGGGAAATTAATGATCAACTTTGCTTCCTAGGGACATAAGCCTATCTGTCATGTCGTCTGTCTTTCCCTGAGTAGACTACCAGATAGTTTGGGATCCCTTCTCACCTGGTTCTGAGACAACAGGGAACTCCTCCTTTGGTAAAAAGGTAGTTGGAAGAGAACATGGCCGCGTAGACAGAGCATATTATTGGCCTCACCATGTTTGAGGCCAGAGTCCCATAAGGTTATAACAGTTGCATGTCCCACAATGTGTTGAAGGAATAGTGTAAAGGAAGGTCATGGGAAACATCTGCATATAGCAACATTCTTTTCAAGTTCCACTTTGAAATGAAGCTCTTAGGAGGCAGGCCAGTATGAAAGGGGCTCTATCAGCAGAGAGACACTCTGACTGTGGATTTAACACTTTTCAGCTCTTCTCTACAAGGTTACTGCTCTCTGGGTATTGTTTTACATTTATCCTATTTTCCATCCATGGCTTGGGCTTCTCCAGAAAATTGTCTCTGTCCTGTGGTTACATATGTTAGAGACCACAGATTTTAGTTTTCAGATCTCATATTCTGAAAATTTTGGAATGGTGTAATTCCAACCATTTCCCCCAAGCTGCCTTTGAAGCTAATATTATTGCTTACAAATGATTGTGAAATATTTAAATTATACAGGAAAGGACAGAGAATTTTTTTTTCTTAGTGGTTGTTTTGAATGACTTGCATAGTGAATTTCAAGGGGGAGAAATAGCTCCTGCATTTAGGTTTTGCTGGGTCTCCCATTGTAGAAACACCACAGACTTGGCCAGAAGAAAAGGTTGCCTTCATAGTTTTCCCTTGCTCCCTTATCCCCACTTAATAAAAGTGACAAAAAAAATGCAATAAAGTAACATGAAACAAAGCTAAAAAGATCACTCATTAAAAAAAGAAAGAAAATTGTCAAAATAATAGTGCCAGCAAAAGCCCAATGGAACAAACAAAATAGTCACAGAAGACAAAGGAAAGTTCTTCATCTGAATTAAAAATAACTAAAAATGGTAGGATATGCATTGAATATAAATGTGGGTTTCACTGCAGAGCCCGCCAGCTCTGTAACTGTGCAGACCCTGAGATCTGAGATAGGGGTGCCTTTGCTACCTTATGGAGCAACCCCCCAGACAAGTGCTACCAAGTCACTGTCCCTGCCTTCTTAGACAGTACATTATAGTACCTGAACATTGTCAGTCCTGCCTTCAAGATTTCTGCCCCTAAACCATAAAGATTTGAGGGAAATAAAATAGGTAGGGTGGTCCAGACCAGTATTTAATTAAAGACCTAAGGTTTGGATGTATTTTTCCTTCAGCATCAGTGAAAGATGGTAAAGAAATGGAAGGAAGGCTGTTTGTGGTAAAATCTCCATCTCTGATAGTGCTCTGTTGGATTCCTAGAAACCCATCTCTATTCTGGAATTGAAAAGTCAAGAACTTGTGCCCCAGCTTGTTTGAGACTCTCCCCTGTCTCTGCAGCATACCTCTGGTTCTGACACCTTTGCTGACAAATAAGAGTTTGCTTCTGTGCTCTTTGGGGGAACTCAGTGTTTTTTCCTTGTCCCAGACCATCTCTGTCCATCCGCTCCTGCCTGGCCTTGCCTCTGCCAAGATCCAACCATTCTTGATTGGAGCCCGCAGACTCTGAATGAGCTCCTTCCCTGGGGCTCAGGCCATCCCCAGCCCAGATCTTAGTTGGAACTGAAGCAAGAATGGTACCAACAATAAGGCAGAATTGTGATTTACATCAAAAGTAAGGGTAGAAAAAAAGAAAATAAACATCTTGGGTTTTTTTGAGGTTTTGTCTTTTGAAATTGTGGTAAAATACCCATAACATAAAATTGACCATTTTAAAGTGTACAGTTCAGTGGTATTAAGCACATTCTCATCTTGCTACCATCACCACTATCCATCTCCAAAACTCTTTTAATCATGTAAAACTGAAACTCTGTACCTATTAAACAACAATGCCTCATTCCTCCCTCTCCCCAGTCCCTGGCAATCACCATTCTACTGCTCTATGAATTTGACTACTCTAGGTGCCTCATATTAACTATTCATATACAGTACTTGTCTTTTTTGACTGGCTTAACACTTAACTTCACATCACTTAACACTTCACTTAGCTTAACATCTTCAAGTTTCATTTGTGTGTCAGCATTTCCCTCCTTTTGAAGGCTGAATAATAATATGTATACTGTGTGTACATACCACATTTTGTTTATCTCTTCATCTACTGATGGGTACTTAGTTTGCTTCCTCCTCTTGGCTCCTGGGAATAATGCTGCTATGAACATGAATGTAGAAATATCTCTTCAAAACCCTGCTTTCAATTCTTTTGGCTATATACCCAGAAGTGGAATTGCTGTATCATATGGTAGTTCAATTCTTTATTATTGAGGAGCCTCCATACTGTTTTCCACAGCAGCTGAACCATTTTATATTCCCACCAAGAGTACAGGAAGGTTCTCTTTTCCCCACATTCTCACCAACACTTAATATCTCTTGTCTTTTTGGTAATAGCCATTCTGACAGATGTGAGGTGATATCTCCTGGTTTTGATTTGCATTTTTCTGATTATTGAGGATCTTTTCATATGCTTATTGACCATTTGTCTTCTTTGGAGAAAAGTCTGTTCAAGTCTTTGCCTATTTTTTAATCGGGTTTTTAAAATTATTATTAAGTTGTTTTTTATATCTTCTGCATATAAACCCATTATGTGATTTGCAAATATTTTCTCCCATTCCATGGGTTGTCTTTTCATTCTGTTAATTGTGTTCTTGTTTGCACATTTTTATCTTTAGTGTAGTCTAGCTTACCTATTTTTTTTCTTCTATTGCCTGTGGAAAATAAACATTTTTTTTCCTCAGATGCATAGGAAGTTCTAAAAATGTATTCTTTACTTGAACACATGGAAAGTTTCAATAAGAACGAGGAAATCAGAAATCATATCAGATATCACGTCTTATGACGATAGTATACCTCACCCCAAAACAGTTATAGTGAAAGTACTATATATAAAATAATTAAGTCATAGGTCAGCAGAACAAAGGAAGAAATGTATTGCTTTCAGGATTATTTTATTCTTCGTTTATTTCATCACTCGAATGAAGAAAACTGCTACCTGGATAGAAAAGAGAAGAGGTCTACAATGTTTAGGATAGGAAGAAGCAAAAAGGTAGTGACATTTTGGAGAAAATGCAAATAGACAGGTGATTAGCATATAGTGTTTTACTGATTTCTTACAGCAAGCCTGCAAGGGAGGTGTTGGTATTGCCAGTTCACAGGGTAGGGCCCCAACCCACAGCAGAGCTGAGACGGGAATCAAAAGCCTATTTTTTCTTAACTCCATCACCAAGTGAACTAATTGTTAACTAATTATTAACTAATAGTTAACAATTTCAGCTGAAATGTTAATAGGACGCTTGATGGAATATAACAAAATTATTCTAAAACCAACTGGTAAGAATTAACTTTCATACCATGCAAAGAAAAAGATATAGGATGATTCACTATGTATTATAATGTCTCATAATTCAAAATAGTGTGATATGAAATTAGAAATGGAAATAGATTATTGTGACAGAGACCTCAAGAATAAGGCTTCATATACTCAGGGTTTAATATATAATACTCTGAGCTTAACAGTTATCAGGAAAGAGCAAATCATCATTTTCTTAAGGCTGAGATTACTATAAGTTCGCTTTTAGAAAAAATAATAGACTGGGGTCCCACACTAGCTAGTAGAAATTTTGTTTGTCCAGAGGTATGTGTGTGTATGTGTATCCAGATTTGAAGGTTCCCATGTTGGACATCTAGGCCAGTTTGTCAAGGAATTTACCATTCCTTATAATTCTTATCTTGTCACAATTACATTTCTGTGCCTACCAGGCCCCTTTGCCATTTAAGCTTATGACTAATGATGTATACTCATTCTAGGTGAGTGTTTTACATCATAAAATGGATCAAGCATCAGAATTACATGGAGTCTTGTTAAAACACAGATTACTGGGCCATAGCCCCAGAGCTTCTGATTTAGTAGGCTTGGGATAAGGCCTAAGAATTTTCATTTCTAACAACTCCCCACATAAAGTGTAGCCCCTGGACTTGAGATAAGCGCATAAATTGGAATTAAGCATTTAGAGACTTTTATACTTTTAAAAGGAACTTCTGTATTACAGAGTAATTTGGATTTTATTCACTCTAGTAATAAAATACAGGCCTATATTTTCTGTGACTTTTTAAATTTTATTTTTCTGGAAATATATTTTTATTGAATTTTATAAAAGCATTGGTCCACAGGAATTGGAAACTTAAAAACCAACAAATGAACAAATAGCATGTCCATAGCCACAGGTTGCCTGAGAAGCACTGTCACCAGAGTTCTGACCAGCTGGCTTTTCCCTTGATTGAATCACATGATCTGGGCTAGGCCACAGCCTGTAGGCCAGAAACTTGATCTAGTAGAAGAACCACAGTTGACTTAAGTCACAACACAGACACATGCTGTCAGTTCCACAAAGAACTGGAATGGAAAACCACATGCCAATGGCAGCTATTAATCTACAGAAACTTCCAACTGGATGGGTTGCTCATATTGGCCTGACCAGTGAATCATTTCCCTGCCTAAGAAACCAACTTATAATCCGGAGGTTACTCAGTGAGCATGAACATGACAAAAAAGGGGGCTAGATAAATGGTTTGTGTGTTGGTGACATCAGGCTGGTTGCCTACTGAAGACATCGGGATACACCTGCCAAGTGGATCCCACATCCCCATAGTCGGTGCTTAGTTGGATAGATGTTTACTTATGAAGCTTCCATTGCTGATCTACCAACTTCCCCTTCCTAACTGACAGGTGATGAAATTAATTCAGTCAAGCTACTGCCGTCAACCTACCCAGCCATATCTGGAAGTAATTCTGTCTTTTTGATATGCCTTTGCACATCTTCACCACAACCCATTAGGTTATGAATGTCAAAGTCAATTTTGAAAAAGTTGAGAACATAAATCTCATATACATACATAATGAGTCCATGTCCAGTATTTAATTAATTCGTGAAAGGAAACAACAGATGAAAAACCTGATTTGAAGAATACAGAAAGTGTCAATGGAAGAAAGAATGCTGAATATCACCAAGTTCCACATCAAACTGGCTAATACTCTATTTGGCAATAAAGGCATAAGTTTGGGAGTTAGTTTTCCAATTAAGTAATTTGTGTTTCTACCAGAAAAAAAAATCCTCTGTAATTTATCAGTCTTTTACCAGTGAACATCTAGCTTTATAGAGTCTGGACCCTAATTAGCAGTAAATTAAAAAACTGTCCTTCTCACAGTCAGATGAAGCTGGGTGAGCTTGTTAGACCATGCTCTTATATCACATTGAAAGGGCACATGAATCTTTTTTCCTTATTTCTGAGTTTTGGAAAATTTTTTTTTGTAGCAGACTTAATAGTTTTAGAGAACAATCAGTTTCCTTGTTCCCACATGCTGTGGAAGAGAATAAGGTGGTCTGAGGGCAGAGCAGAGGGAAGCTTTTCAGTTACTTGTCACCTTTTTGAGATCTTTCCAGCCAGAATGACTTGGCTGGAATTTGCATCTACTGGTTGTTTAATTGCCAGAAAGAGTAGTTCAGTATTCATAACTGGATAAAAGTGATGGTGTAAATTTACCCAGAGATATTTAAATGCTCTCATCAGCTTGACTGTAGGTTTGTTTATTTAGGTTAGATATTCAGCCAGTGCATACAAATTTCAAATGTGGAACATTGAAGGATGATTCTAGTGTGTTCCCATGTTCCTGGAATGCTGATCATCTTAAAGTGTTTGAGAATGCTTGGGATCTGTTATCTAAGCAGATGTCAAATCTGTAGGAATTATATTTCTGAATAATCATTTCATGTAAACACTGATTTGGGGTTAGCTAGGCCTAATAATCAGCTGGTACATAGTAATAGAGCTGCAGTGGGTGTTAAAATACTGAAACGTTTTCATATTGGTTGGTGAAGAGAAATGATCTCTCCACTGAGATTATAAAGTATCTAATGATGTTTCCCATCAATGGCTGTGGAGGTAGTAATGGGTCTGGGAGAAGCGTGACACAGGTGCTCATGGCCCCAGCAGCCACTGAGTGTCTGGGAGGCCACGGTGGAGTGGTGCACAGCACTCTGCCTCAGACCTCTGGCTGCCCAGAGTTGGTAGGAGTGGCAACGTGGGCATGGGCCCTCTGAGGGGCACTGGCATCCAGGTATATACCAGTGATGAAAAGCCTTCAGATGTTCAGCTGCAGCAAAGATACTGGTGATTTAATGACTGTTAATATAATGTTGAAATCATTGATGTGGTTCTTATGTGGTGTGAACAGGGGCATTGCTTAGCTAGGTGATGGCTATATCAACTAAGATTGCAGCAGTTTGTAAAAATCAACAAATGATTCAGAAATTTCTAGGATGTTTTGGTGAATTATTTTCTCCACAATGTATTATTTGTAAATATTTAAGGATATAGTTAATTTAGCAAATAAAGGAATGTTAAATATATTTTGGTTTATTATATTGCATATTAATATTTTCTCTTGTCAGGTAAGTATTTTGAGTATGACTTTTATTTCTGGCTATATAAAAATTAAAATTATTCAATAAAACCATCAAAACTAAGGAAAAAAAATGGAAAGACATTGTAGATAATGATTTATTGTCTAACTTTAAATAAATAAGGTGCCTAGTCAAAGCTAAAAGGATGGCATAAGCCTCCAATAGGCAGATAGTTGAATGTTAGCAGGCAGGAGAGAGATTCCCTAAGGGCAGGGATGGTGTCTGACATGGACCTGGTCTCCTGGTAGGGAATCTGATAAATGTAAATTGACTAAGCGAATGACTGAATCAATATATGAAAAAGCTCTTCATCCTTACCAGTAATTAAGTAAATGCAACTAAAACATTCATGAGATATAATTTCACACCTATTAATTTAACAAATTAAAGAAATAAGACCAATGGCAGAGAACCACTAGGGAAATAGGGAAACTTGTCACCACATTCTGAAAGGACCTAATTAATTTATTACTAGCAATCAGTAATAAATTAATTTCCTCACCCATTTTGGGGATTTATCCTAGGAAACAATGTTAAAGGAAATGAAAACTTTCTTTGAAAACATTTATAGTAGAGCTGTTTATAATAGCAAAAATTGGAACCAATCAGAATATCCAACAGCTCGGTAAAATAGTTTGTACTCATTTGAAATGATACACGTGAGCTTTACATAGAGAGGCTTAGAAAAAATGTTAACTAGTACACACTTTGTGTTTGCAGCCATGTTTGAAAACCACAAACAGCAAAAAGCTGCTTTTGCTTATGAATGAACAAGATATCCTAAAGAAAAATTTACCACTCTTACAGGTTGCCAATTTAGGATGTCACTAAAAATCATCATTAGCACATTAATATTTAAGCCCAAATGTATTTTCTGAAGATTGTTTTCTCTCTGCAATTTACATTGCTCCTCAAAGATTTATGATGAACTTCAAAGTGATGGTGTGCAGTAACAATATTCAAAGGCAGTTCATGGTATCCAGAAAGATTTTTGTGAACAAAGTACAGTCAATCCTCATTATTCATGGATTCCATATTTGTGAATTTGCCTACTCACTAAAATTTATTTGTAACCCCTAAGTCAGTCCTCATGATACTTCCATGATAATTTGCAGGCATAAACAGAGTGAAAAATACTGAGTTGCTCAACACACATACACCCAGCTGAAGTCAAACCAAAGCAACATTCTGCCTTTTTGTTTTAGCTCTCATACTGTAAATAAGTGTTCTTTCCATGGTCCACTTAGTACCATGTTTTTCATATAATTGTGCCTTTTTTGTTGTTGTTAATGGTGATTTTACTGTTTAAAATAGCCCCCAATGCATAGTGTTAACATGCTGTCTAGCATTCACAAGTGTCAAAAGGCTGTGTGTGAGGTGCCTTTTGGAGAAAATATATGTGCTAGGTAAGCTTTGTTTAGGCATGAGTTATAGTGCTGTCAGCCCAATGTTCAGTGTTAGTGAATCGGTAATAAAGTGTCTTTTTGGGCAGCCCCGGTGGCGCAACGGTTTAGCGCCGCCTGCAGCCCAGGGCATGATCCTGGAGACCCTGGATCGAGTCCCACCTCAGGCTCTCTGCTTGGAGCCTGCTTCTCCCTCTGCCTGTGTCTCTGCCTCTCTCTCTCTCATGAATAAATAAATAAAATCTTTAAAAAAAAAATAAAGTGTCTTTTTCTTTTAAGTAGGCTCCACGCCCAGTGTGGAGCCCAACATGGGGCTTGAAGTCATGACCCTGAGATCAAGACCTGAGCTGAGGTCAAGAGTTGGACACTTAACCGACTGAGTCACCCAGGTGCCCCTAACGTGTCTTAAAAATATCTTCAATAAGGTGTCTTTAAACAGAAATACACATAAAATAAGATTATATATTATCAATTGACCGAGTATCGTGACCACAGGCTCCCAGGAACCTAGCCCTGTATTTCCCTTAGATGCAATGCTAATCAGCATTTGCTAATCCATTGTTTGTAGTAACTTTATAGAACACAACTACTATGAATAATGAGAATTGACTGTGGTTTTAGTGGGAGCATAAACTTATGTGTTCACATCTGGTCCAATATCATCAAACAAAAACTTGGGCAAGGCAGAAAAAGACATCTGTTTTTAGATTATGGTAAATTGTTTTACTTTGGTAGTGAACACACATAGTTCTAGACCTTGATTACTTTCAATCCCTTTTTTCCTCCAAGATCAACATGAATATTTTCATTTGAGTAGTGTAGACCTGCATAATAAATCCTAAGAGGATGGCAGGAACCTTAGTAGATGTATCCTGTATTCCTTAAGACTCCACAAGATCAAAAACCGACAACTACGGATTCTTTGGTTTGGGAAGAACTCAGATGGTGACAGGGTGCCTGTGACCTAAATCCTAATCGGATAGACTGTGCTGGATGTAAAAAGACTCAAACCTCAGAGAGCTGTGCTCTGTTCCTCAGCTCTATGCACTGTGGGTATTCTTAATTATAAGCAGTAATAACTAGGGTGAATTTTACCACAGAAGGACTTTATCAGAAAGATACGCAATGATCATAAAATCTCTGGGAGAGGTGGGGGTTCTTTATATGTGGAGGATTGATAGAAATAATACCCAAATCATACCACAGAGCTGGTCCAGAGAAGATGTCACTATTGCTTTTACTGGGAGTAAGCACTGTAGCTCACACAGCTGCCACCCAGATGGTGGGCACTTGGATGCTGCTGCTGGAACCGCTACCACAGCTGTCTCTGAAAGCTCGGAGCAGCTGCCACCACCACCCACATCCACCATCCCCAGGTCTCCATGTTTCAAGCTTCCATTATGGGATCCAGGCAGCTACTTGAGTGATGTACTTTTGCTGCAAGAAAGGCAGGGAAATGAATTTTAGCTTTTGCCTCAAAATGTAGGAAGAAAGGTAGAAAAAGGAGGAGAAAAGAATGATAAAAGCGCTTTACCATCCTGCACAGCCTATGGGAGAGGAGTTCACTTGTGACTCAGGCCACAAGTGAAAGACTTGTTATTGGAAAGGTATGTTACTGGAAAGACTCACCATCCCGTCCTGGCTGCGAGCGCAATCCATACGGGAGCCTGGGCCTCCCACACTGTAGCTGCTCAGAGCACATCCCTCTTTCACTCTGCTGCTAGGAGAGACAGAGAAAAAAGCTATATACAGTGATTAGGAAACACACACACCAAAAAACACTTTTAAAGAAATACCAAACAGACTTCAATCTTTTTGACTTCTGCATGTTCCTAAGACATGCCCCAAACCTAGGCTCTCAAAGTCATCTGCCTCCACATCAATTGTGAAAGGCAAATACGATTTTCAGGGCCATGTTTATGTCTTAGAACATTTTTGATCAATTTCATTTCTTAAAAACATTATTCTTCAGAAAGCACTTTATGCCCATTGATAATATAAGACATCTTCACACGGTTTCAATGAGTGCTTGACTGCACAACTGTCCGGGGACACATACAATACAACACAATGATTTGGATATGATGGATTTTGATGGAACTTGACAGTGAAGACATTTGCATTAAAAAATGCTTTTCTTTTACCATCTTGTTTATTATTCTCACTGTAAATTCCTTGTTATGGGAGCGTGAAGAAGTGAGGGGCAGATGGTGTGCTTTCTGCAATTCCTGGCAGGGCTCACTGCAGCCATGCTCCTAAATCACTCCATCATCCATTATGGAAGTAGTTAGTCCAGAATAATTATTTTCCTCTTCCTGTATCCCCAGTTTTTAGAAAACTTTGTTATTGTTTTCGCCAGAGACTTGGGATCTAGTAATATTTCATATGAAAGAGTTTTGCTAGGACACCTGGGTGGCTCAGCAGTTAAGCGTCTGCTCAACTTGATCCGGGGATCAAGTCCTGCGCAGGGCTCCCTGCAAGGAGCCTGCTTCTCCCTCTGCCTATGTCTCTGCCTCTCTCTCTGTGTGTCTCTCATGAATAGGTAAGTAAAACCGAAAGAAGGGGAGGGAGGGAGGGAGGGAGGGAGGGAGGGAGGGAGGAAGGAAGGAAGGAAGGAAGGAAGGAAGGAAGGAAGGAAGGAAGAAAAAGTTTTGCTTATAAAAACAATTTTTAACTATTTTAAATTCTGGGATCCCTGGGTGGCACAGTGGTTTAGCGCCTGCCTTTGGCCCAGGGCGCGATCCTGGAGACCCGGGATCGAATCCCATGTCGGGCTCCCAGTGCATGGAGCCTGCTTCTCCCTCTGCTTATGTCTCTGCCTCTCTCTATCTCTGTGTGTGACTATCATAAATAAATAAAAATTTTTAAAAAAACTATTTTAAATTCTGAGATAGCAATGTGAGGTAGCTAAGGCTTTTTCTCTTTGCGGGGCTTGTCATCTCTGACTATTAACCACATAACTAAAAGTGATATTGGGTAGATAGCTTTAAAATAAAAATGCTAGTTATTTAGGTTAACATTGCAATGAAAATTTCACCCTAAGTACCTCCCCTACATGGTTTAGCTGAGTTTTTCTGAACACATCTTTAGATTATAAATGAAAAATTAAGATAAAAATAAATTTAGGGAAATTGAATTCATTTTAGTTACCTTTGCTTTTTCACTTTGAACTGTAGACAAACTCAGGAGCAATGGAGGCCAAATATGCCATAGAAAAGGGTCACTCTTACTGACAGGGGGGGTATTCTTTGGCAGTGCCGTTAAGTATGAGAGAGACCTAAGGCAGACAATGTTCCTCTTCACTCACTCTTCTAAGCCAGGAAACTCAGAGGGGACTATTGCTGTTACTTGTTCACTGAAGTTTCTAGAATATTCCACATGAGGCAGAGGTTTCTACGCCCTGCCTTTCCCACCACCTGGCCTCAAGGGCTTTGCTCTGTTACTTCTTTCCTCTTCCAAATTTTATCATTTCATATTAAAGTTTTTGACCTACTGGAAATAATGACATATTTTATATGCCATTCTTACTGTATAAGGAGACTTCTTTTTGTTTAAAATGTATATTCTATAAATGTAAATCTGTACATAAAGCATGATTTGTTTAATCAATGTATGAAATATTCACATTTGGGGAGTAGGTGAAATGAAATTAGAAAGCAGTTACATCTCAGTGGATAATGAGAAATTTTTTATGTCCCTGGTCTCCCTGTAGCATCTCCAGAACAATGGCTCTCCACATGTCAATTGGAAAAGTCTTTTTTTTTTTTAAGTAAAATTTTACGAATCTCAGTATATAAGTTGTACTTTTAATATCCATTGGTTAAGAAAGCTATTACTTGAAGAGTGCTTTTAAATGAATTTGCATTTGATGATCACACTGGCATCTCCTTATATTTGTGAAAATAGAAAAACACGTATGTGTAGAATATATCTTACATGTCCCCTGTTTGAGAGCTCCTTGTAAGGACTCCATGACTTTATGGAGATAGAGGCACACCAGCTCTAGAGTTTATTCAGGTTGGTGGTCACTGCCAAGTCTCCTTGGACCAAGCTGGCAGGGAATCAGTGGTGCCTTGGGAGAGACTGGTTCTCCTTGGACATGCTGGCTGTGCCTCCCTGATCTCTCATTGATTTCGAGGTGGTGGTTCAAAGCACACATTTTTTTTTCAGTTACACAAAAATGTACAATTCATGTGCAAGCCATTTTAAAACAGCAAATAAAAGCCATTCCTAGAATTATTTGAACAGATGTTCATGGCTCGATTAAAAACCAAGGGTCTTGAGTGAAAACTCACCAACAGTATAGCAGAAAAGTCTCCTACGACAATGAAAGCTCATTTCCCTTTCTGTGCTTGGCATGAAGAATTAAACCTGCTTGTGAAAGGGTCCATTTCTTCTTTTATCAGAGACCCCACTTAGCAAGGAAATAATGGGCAGCTTTTCAGCTGCTGTCCTTTTCTCTTAATTATGGTGATCTCTTGTGACATTTAATATGAACTATTGCCTGGGTCAATGACGTAATGGTTTGATTGGACCGGATTAAAAAAGAAAAAGGCAGAAGTTTTAAAACACAGGATTTTAATTTGAAGGTTTGAGGCCCTATCAGTTCCAGCGTCTTATGTCTCTGGTGACCTCCCTTGGATTCAGTCCCCACTCCTCATTATTAGTGATACCCTCTTGAGGACAGGACAATATGCCCTATACTAACTTTAGTTGCTGGTCCTTACCAATGCGAAACTAAGTTTAGAGCACAAAGATGGTATCTTTAAAAGTCTGTTTGGGGACACCTGGGTGGCTCAGCAATTGAGTGTCTGACTTTGGCTCAGGGTGTGATCCCGGGGTCCCGGGATCGAGTCCCACATCGAGCTCCTTGCATGGAGCCAACTTCTCCCTCTGCCTGTGTCTCTGCCTTTCTCTCTGTGTCTTCCATGAATAAATAAATAAAATCCTTTTTTTTTTAAAGCTGTTTGTGGGGACACCTGGGTAGCTCAGTGGTTGAGCATCTGCCTTCCATTCAGGGGTGATCCCAGAATCTGGCATCGAGTCCCACATAGGGCTCCCTGCCAGGAACCTGCTTCTCCCTCTGCCTATGTCTCTTGTCTCTCTCTCTCTCTGTGTCTCTCATGAATAAATGAATAAATCTTTACAAAAAATAAATTAAAAGGCTGTGTAGATTAGGAGACAGGCGCTAAAAATTATATAGTAGATCAGGTCCTGTATTAGTGATCTATGGCTACATAAAAATTAATCCAAACAGGTGTCTTCAAACAACAAACATTTATTATGTAATGGTTTCTGTAGGTCAGGAATCCTGAACTGGCTTCGCTGGGGAGTCTGGCTCAGGTGCTCTCATGAGGCAGCCACTAAGGTGTCAGCCAGGGTTGCTGTCATCTGAGACTTGACTGGGTCTGAAGGATTAGTTCCAAGCTCATTCATATGGCTGTTGGCAGGAAGCCTCACTTCATCACCACAGGGGCCTCTCCATGCAGCTGTTCATGACATGGCTTCCCCTGGAGTGAGTGATCCAGGAAGGAGAGAAAGCAAGACCAAAGCCGTAGTCTTTTATAACCTAATTT
Organism: Nyctereutes procyonoides; assembly: GCF_905146905.1. NCBI lineage: Eukaryota > Metazoa > Chordata > Mammalia > Carnivora > Canidae > Nyctereutes > Nyctereutes procyonoides. The sequence continues at coordinate 44,524,315 of NW_026575139.1, read as the reverse complement.
TAGAAGTAACATCCCATCAGTTCTGCCACATTCTCTTGATCACACAGAATATGAGTACCAGGGGGCAGGAATTATTGTGGGTCATCCTGGAGGCTGCCTACCACAGGTTCAAATGACTAGCTTTCCTAGAAATCATGGATTGAATAGTTGCCTTCTTTGTAAGTCTAAGGACAGTCAAGTTAATAATAATGACCTGTCATACTTTGAAATAATTTTCATATCTTTGAAAACATAAACTTGACTATTATTCTTTTCAAGTAAAATGTAGTTATAAAGACTGTAAATAATAGACACTAGCGTATGATACAGAAATTTAAAGTTTTACATGAACTCCTTAGAACCACTATTTATAACATACATTTATATATCACTATGAAATATATTTATTTTTAAAAATTATATTCTGAATCTTTTTTAACTTAACAGGATATTGAAGTCAGAATATACATTCATTTTGTATAAGCTACATAATATTCTATTAGATGACTGTAGCAAATAGAATAAGTGTTCTGGAATTATCTAACCAGTTCCTACTGTTGGATGTTGAGTTTTTCCCCCATTTTTGGACAAAATAAAAATCATATTTGTACATATATCTTTGCATGCTATATGAAAATCCTTCAGAACAAATTTTCAAAGTATATTCTTGAGTGAAAAAGGATGGGTATTAAAAATCAACTAGATATGACTGAATTGTCTACTAAAAATATTGTATTTACAATATTTTGTGACAAAAGTATACCAAACACCTGCCATCTACTGTCAGCATTATTTTTACTTTGCTACACCTTGATGTGGTTTTGAGGAAGGCAATGGTGGTGTACTTGGCAGAGAAACCTCAGAGTCAAAAAAGGTGGTGCTGGGGCGGAAGGCTACAGTGAGATCAGGCAGTCATCAGGGGAATGAAGAGGATCCTGTGAGTGGTCGATTCCTAGGTGGCAGCAGCCCCACCAGAGCTCACACAGCACTAGACCCCCCAGTGTGGCTTCTCTGTCTTGAGTATGAACATTGGGGATATTTGCCCTGTTTATCTCTTAATTAGATGACTCTGATGTCTTCAGATGTCTGACCATGCATCAGTGAAGGAAGGAATAGAACAGACCAGACATAGATCAGAAAAATCCAGGTTCCCCAGTTCTTCTCAACAGCCTCCCACCTGAGAATCTCACCATTGCTTTGCCTGACACCTTGGATTCAAGATCCTTTAAATTGCACACAAATTGCCTTAGAAAAGTAATGTTGACATCAGTCACTCATGTGCAAGCAAAGGTAATATTGGCTGAAGAGACTGAAACTCTGAAAGAATGGAATTCATTCATTCATGAGCCCATTCAACAAATAGAAATGATTGAGTACCCACTGTAGACCAGAAGCTATCCCAGACCCTGGTTATAGAATCAGGAGCCAAAATAAGCACCAACATGGAGCTGCCAGTCAGTGGAGAAGGTAGACAATATTCAAATAATTTTGTGATTATATATATATATATATATGCATATGGTTTATGATATGTATTTACCAACTGTAATTATATCTAGGGGTGAGCAATATTTCAGGGAGCCAGGAAAGTGACAACCTTTTATTTTATTTTATTTTATTTTTTAAAGATTATATTTATTCATTCATGAGAGACACAAATAGGCAGAGACACAGACAGAGGGAGAAGCAGTCTTCCTGCAAGGAGCCCAATGCAGGACTCGATCCTAGGACCCCGGGATCACGCCCTGAGTCAAAGGCAGACCTCAACCACTGAGCCACCCAGATGTCCTAAAAGTGGCAATCTAAAGGATGAGTTTGAGGGTTGCTGGAGGGGACAGGGGTGGGGGTGGGGTGGAGTACATGGTGACAGGCATTCAGGAGGGCACATGATAGAATGAGCAGTGGGTGTTATATACAACTGATGAACCACTGAACTCTACCTCTGAAACCAATAATATATTAGATGGATTTAAGTTAAAAAAAATAAAAAATAAAGGATGAGTTTGAGGTCAGTAGGAGAGACCCTGGGAGAATCACACTGGGCAGAAGACAAAGTAACAGGTAGCATGCTTGCAAAGGACTTGAGGAGGGAAGTAGCTAAGTTGTTTGATAAACTGTAAAGGTCTGTGTGGCCAGAGGGAGTCACGGGCAAGAGATGAAGCTGAAGAAAGGGCCCAGAGCTGGATCATGCAGGTCCTATACATTTTGTTAGAAGAAGCGGTTTGAAAAAGGAATTCAGCATATGGAAATGCTGCTGTAAAGGCAGATATAGAGGAGAATGGGGAAAGTAATGGACATGGGGCTGGAAGGAGAAGTGTCAGCTGTATAAGAAACTCTTCTGCTCCATTAGCCATGCACCTCCTGTACCTCAGTGTCTACCTGGTTTTCATAGGCACAGTGCTGTTGGGCTGGGACCTGTCAGTACACATGGCATATGCTCAGGGGCTGAGCAGCCTTGCCAGGACCTACCTTTCTTCCCCTCATAGACTTTCAAGTCTGTGCCCCACTTTGCCTGGAGGCTGCCTGGGAGGATTCCAGTGAAAGTCCATGCCCGGTTCTATTAATTGAATTACAGAGGAAAGGCCCTAGTGCATTCATCAAACCTTAATCCATCTCCACGTTACCTTACAATGTTCAATGTTTTAAAAAGCCCACTGCAGCATGCCTCTAAAGCAGCACATAATTGACATAATATGGGTCATCTGTCTACATGGAATTAGCTGGCAGAGCTTCCAGAACAACCTACTTTTCCTCCCTTTTGCCTTTAGTTTTTGAACTTCTGAAATGCGTCACTGCTGCTCAAGTCGGTTTTGAGCCATTATTTAATAAAGAGGGGTAGAGTGGAGAGCTGTACTTCTGGCACCAGCATTTGTCTAGCGATGCAGTTGGGGGTAAGAAGAAAATGTGGCTAGGGCCTTGGGAATTGGGCCAAGGACCTGTCAGTGATGCTCTCCATCCTGGTCAGCTTCAGCTTTCGCAATTGTGTAAAATATAACATGGCTTGACGTCATGCTTTTAATGTTAAGCTTTATAAAAACTGCATGTGTGTATGTTTGGGATGGGGAAAATGAGTGAGTTCTGCTTTGCAGTGGGGAAGGGAATGCTCATCTAGCCCTGTGAGAATGAGATAGTCCCTTAGCATAGCTTGGTGTTCCTGTATCCTGATCTGGGGGACCACAGAGCCACGTGACTAAGTATGTGGCCTAGGAGAAGCCCTGTCTCAACTCACATCCTGCCCGCCCCCCACTTGCTATCTGGGAAAACTTGTAGATTTAATGACCTTAACTGAGTTTCATTTTCTTCATCTGTAAAATGGGAATAATGGTAGCCTCCTCTCGTGGAGGTTTTGTGAGGATTAAAAGAGTTGAGGCATGAAAAGGCCTCTGTTTAACATGATTATTTAGTAGATTAAAAATACAGCTTACAGTGCCAGGCACCGTTCTAAGTGCCTTGAATGTATTAACATGTTTAATCTTCCAAGATCTCAGGAGGTATGTGTGATTATTCTCATCATCCCTGCCCCCCTTTCCAGATGCCCCAGATCACCTGGCTAGGAGAGGACAGAACTGAAACCCAAACTTGGACAGTTGCGCTCTGAGTCCAAGCTCTTCACTGCATTGCTACACTGTCTATCAATCATATACAAATGTCAGCTGTCGCTATTCTTGGGGAGGGAGGAAAAATGAGAGAAATACAGTAGATAATGGCCAGAAAAGGGGGGGATGAGAACACTAAGATTCCTTTGGACCTTGGACTGGACTGTGAGCCTCTCCGCCATCCACCTACCACCGCTACCCCCTCACCCCCCACTCTCAAATCCCTCAATTCCAGTGTCTCAGACTGAGACACTGGGTCTGGCCTGAATGTTAAACCCCATACTGAAACCGCTTGACCCCACTTAGATGAGAGATAGACTGTCACTTTCTGCTGTGGCTACAGCTGCTCTGATTAGTGAAGGCTGGCCAGGGGTCTGTCCGGGGGTACTTGCCACCACGCCAAGGGCAAAGCCCCTCTTGTGGGCTGAGTCCTGTCCACTTTCATTACTGCCTGGCTTTTTTGGACAAACCAGAAGTCCCTGAGTGAAAATCCCAAAAGAAAATTGCATGATTGACCAACCCTGACATTCTAGAGAAGAGTTATTCCCTGCAGGGTTACCAGCCTAGATTCTTTCTTCTAATATGTCAATGATTCTAATATAAGGCCAAAGTCATCACACTGGGGAACAACATCATGTGGGCAGTCCTTTACAAAAACCTTACACCAGACAAAGTGTCATCCATATCTCAAATACTGCAATCCGCATTTAAGTTACCTGGCTTGGTTTGGTTTTGTTTCCTTGAGGTGGGAGATTGCCTAGGAAAGGCTAAAATAAATATTTAGGTAAAACTGCTGAAGCTCACTAACTTCTGCTGGGAGTTATCTTAACCTGTGATCGCATAGTTCTGCTCTCAGTGATGCTGTCGCTAAAATGTTCAGGGATGGAGTCTAATCACATCTGCTACCTTGTTTCAAATGGTGGTTGGGAGGCAGAAATCAGAAGTGATGATGGTCACATCTAGGTCGATGGTATATGGGTGTTCATTGTTTTATTTTAACTTTTCTGTGCATTCGCAATTTTAAAAAATAAATTGGGGGAAATAAAAGCATTAAAAAATAAGGTTTATGGGAAAGGAGTAAAAAAATACAATTGCTACTGATGGGATCTGTACTGTGGGAGGGCAGTACAGGGTTAGTGGTGTTTGCCTCCCCATCATCATCCATAGCACCGGTGGGAGCAGCCGAGACATGGAAGGGCTGTAGGGAGGAGTGACAAATGGAAAAAGATGCTCCAGATGAAGAAATGTCCTGGCTGTTCTACTGTCACAGAAATCAAAGTTACTGTGCAAGTGAAGGTTGCAACCTTTAAATTGCACTCATAAATCTAATATTAGGATCAAGGTACTGCATATACTTCCTTGAAACTGATTCAACAATAACAGAAATGTTGCATATATGCACACATATCCAGACATTTTTTCATTTATGTATTTATATATATGTGAAAGAATAGCACTAAAAATCTTTAGATAGTAGGATTACAAATTATATTACCTATATTACCTCTAAATTTTATAGATTTTTTTCAAGTAACAGATTATTTTATAATCAGGAAAAAGTCATTATTATATGAAAAATAAATGTTATATATGTAGTATTTCCACATAACTTGTTTTCTGTATTTCCCACTATTAACCATGGCATCAAATGGAAATGTATTCCTTTAATCTGGAAATTAAAATTAGAGATTTCCAGAGAGTATGTCCTGTATCTTAACAGGAGATAATGAAAAAAACCTTTGATGGCTTTATTCCTACTTCTGATTTTATAAATTTTGACCACCTTAAAAATTTGCCTACTTTTGAGAAGTTTTACACATTTACTGATTTTCAACAGTGCTTTGGCCAATACTTCCACAATTTCACTTTTATTTTTAAACTCTTGAGTAGAACCATCCTGGTCTGGTAATTTATTTCGATGCTGTTAGTCAGTCGGTCTGGTCAAGAATATGGTACACATTTACCATTGTTTGATTTCATTGTTCAGACATTTCTCTGTCGCAAGATTATTTTCAATGGGAATCTCTCCAGTGGCTTCCTCAGTAAAGATCAATGCCAATAATTCATTTCATTTCTTGACATATTTTTATCCTTAGGCCCATATTCTCTCCTCAAATAACCAAATGATTTTTTTTAATTTGCATGAGTCAGTTTTATAAAGAATATACAAAGTCATCCTTTGTGATACAAAGGATGTATCCACAAAGGATACTTTGTGATACAAAGTCATCACAAACATTATATATGTGTGTGTGTGTGTGTGTGTGTGTGTGTGTGTTTTATTTTGTTTTGTATTCCCCAATCTGCCATATTTAGTAGACCTCTTTGAGCTGGGTTTGGGTAGGAATTTCTACTTGTATGCTTAATACTGGGAGTCACTGTGCAAGGTTCAAGGGTTTTTGCTTGCCTGCTGTTTTTTTATTTACTTTTGCAGGAGGTACTTAAGCACTTTGTAGTCCTTTTCTTGGCTCTTGTGTGGGTCTGTCACTATTTTTATTCCAGTGACAGGTTGCAATACATGGTGGTGCCACCGCACAAGGTACATTAGGCAACATGAACTAGACATCAGACCAAGGGAAAACGGAAGAAGACCTCTATCTTGGGCAGCTTCATTAAGTCCACAGAAATCATGCTTTCTGAATTGAAATGAAATGAAATGAAATGAAATCAGGGAGAAATGAAATCATTTCTCCCTGAATCTTTCTAAAGGATTCTCCCTGTTTAGGGAGCCCAGGGTGGAGGAGGGGTTAGAATAAATGCTGATGGTTTTAGGAAAAGTTTTGGTAAATCTTCTTGTATGCTAAGCCCCTGTGTAACATTATCTGATGGTAAGGAGATGTCAGCAATCTTTATCTATTTAAAGCTTTAAATAGACCACATGAGTAATGTGTTTCAGGTGCTTATCACTAATTAATTCATTTGTAAGTGAAATACCTAATTAAAGCAGTCTAAGGGAGCTCCTTTGTGGCCCTGATGTGGTAGGCCCACTGACAGAGAGGGATTTTAGTTGGTGAAACTTGTTGGACAGATTCCCATGGGCTAGTTAACTTGATCAGATTTTGTTTGAAGTGTTTTTGTGTGCATGTATGTGTTTTAAGTATAGATAGTGTAGGTTTGAACTGGTATTTAATGCTGACCAGAGTCACTCACACATTCTCAGCTTTGGGAGAAACCTGAAGATAATGTGGTTGGATCTCATGATAAAGCAAGGGAAATGGACAAAAGATATGCATGAACTGGTATCATGCCTTACTGCCCTGCATGCTGCCATCAGAAAGGGCCAAAGGGCCTGTCCCTTCATGACTTCTTCCTTGGACTTGATTTCAGGGGCATTTCTTTCTACTTAAAAATTTACTTTGCCTTTACCCTGCCAGAAAACTACGTAACCCAAAGTGTTGACCATTTTGCCTCAGCTAGTAAGACATGTTAGCCATATTTAGAGATCAAATGTATTCATCAGTTTAATTATCTGTTCCCTATGCTCCCTTTCATCTTCTTTGTTCTTTTCTTAGAATAAGGACATTGTCCTTAAAGGAGAAGAGCATTATAAAGGCAGTTAACAGGCTCATGGATAAGAATGCAATTTGTGGGGACGCCTGGGTGGCTCAGCGGTTGTGTGTCTGCTTTCAGCTCAGGGCGTGATCCTGGAGACCTGGGATTGAGTCCCACGTCGGGCTCCCTGCATGGAGCCTGCTTCTCCCTCTGCCTGTGTCTCTGCCTCTCTCTCTCTCTCTCTGTGTCTCTCATGAATAAATAAATACAATCTTTTTTTTAAAAAAAAAAGAATGCAATTTTGGGTTGAGAAATTTGTATTTAATCATCTTGCGTCTCTGCTCTGTTATGAGGGGAAAAGATACATTTGAATCAATAATTATGCCTGACTTATAATGTGTTTTCTTCCTTTAAGGTATTATTGCCTCAAATAACATAAATAGAATAAAGAACGTAAACAAATGCACCAAAGATACCTAAACTGCTCTCGGGATATAGGATAGATTTAGAGAGGCTGCATGAAAAGATTGAACTTGGGAGAAATAGAAAATTAGAGGGAAAATGGATATAAATATAATATACTAGAAGCTACCAGTTCTCTCCCACAGCAGACTTCTCAGTATGGGATCTGGCTCACACTACCTTTCAAGCAAACCCCAACGCTTACTGACGCCTTCCTCTCTAGTCAGAGCTAATGTGACTTTTCATTAAAAACAAAACAAAACAAAACAATCCTTCCTCTATAAATTTTAGGTTCTTAAAAGATTTGCTCTGCAACAGAAAATGGATAATTTTCTAAAATGTTTTATAACAAAATGTCATTTGAAAAAAAAAGTGGCATTGCTTTAAATTAGTTCTTTGAAAAAGCACATACTTACCATGAAATGTTCTTTTCTGCCTATCTATGTGAATTAAGAGTATGTGCTGAGAACTTTGGAAATTGTTGCTATACTCTTTTCTCAGGCAGAAACACACCAAAGAGCACCACACCCTGGCTTTTTTGTTCTCCTGGGAGTATGGCAGGAGGTAAAAGATGCAACAATATTTGTTGTAAGGTAAATCTATAATTACTATCATTTTTAGAGAGGTAGGCATTAGAAATACAAAGGATACAATGGGACTATAAAGGAGTATAAAAGTCAGCCTCAAAGATAAATTACTTAAGAACAGGAATCTCTTTTTATTTCTTTATCCCCTATTGTACAACATACTATATAGGGAAGGCATCAAATGCATAAAAAATGATTGACTTGGCAGTTGAAATTATGCATCATTCCATCTACATAATCATTTTATTTCTGTGGAAAATTCTTTGTGTCTAATGGTAGCTGATAGTGTCTAACCAAGGGCTAATTTTAGATGGAAAGTCATATTTTAGATCTATTATTATTTTAGCCAGAAGAAAACACAGAAATTGAGTGGGTGCTGGAACATATCCATTATTTGCCCCCTGGAGATAAAAGGAGTAGTTGAGAACAGTGTACCGTTGGCAGAACATGGTGGGAAAATTTGCACATTGGGTTCCCACAAGGACCTGTTCTGTGCTATTATTTCATGTTTCAATCACTAGGATGCCAACGTTATAACATCTTAGAGTGTTAACATTTCACCACCAAAGTAATTCTGAAAGAAAGAAATGGAAATTAATCAAATTAAACACACTCTCTTGGGAAAACTGGATTTGTAGCTACTGCATCTTCATTGATGGCCAAAGAGAGAGGAGGAAGCCAGGAGCAGAAGAGTGGGGCCTAGGGAGACCTAGCTGCATGCAATGTGGTGGGATCAGTACAGGGCCACCTTGAACCATACCCAGGTTGGTATAGATACACCAGGTGTGCAGTATGATGGACAAGGGGTGTCAGGGAGAGAATAGCATAAGGTTCCAGGGTCATGTGGCAGCTGAAAGCTTAATAGTGTTTATTAAGATTCAAGGAGGAAGTTCTGGCCTGGCAGAAGGCCCAGCCACATAGGTAGAATGCAGGAAACATTACCTGGATGCCTAGGTGTTCTTCGGTTCTCTGGCTATAAGGCTCAAACCTCACCCATTGCTGGAGTTCTGATTTTATATATAGAGCCCAGCTTGTTCAGGGCTGGGTTGGATACCAGGTGAGCAGAGCCTGCTGAAAATACAGCTGTCACTAGAAAGGATGAGATGGTGGCTAGGAAATACCTGCCTAATGGACTTGACCTAAACCTTTGGTAGCCCTTTGGCAAGGAAGCATATCTCCATCTCCTCCCCCTTCCTCTTCAAAATGATATCTCTGTTCTGAAATTTCTTCCATCAAAATAGAAGCAGTCCCAAAATGTTCTCAAGTCAAAAATACACGGTCACCACAATGCCCAGTGAAACCCAGCCACTGCTGGGAAGAGGGATGGAGAAGGAGCACAGCCCCAGGAAGAAAGCACAAGAAAATTGCATCCCATTTGTCAGACGGTAATGACATGACTGGTTTCTTCCAATCTCCTCTGAAATCTTCCTATAAGATGTAACATCCTCTAGGAGATTAGAGCCAGAACCTTAGCCCAGTGCCAGGTTTATTAGAACCATGTCTTTTTTATTACTTAACATCAAGAAAATGGTATAAATCCTGCACACACTCAATTTCCTCTGATTAAAGGTATTTAGGATTAATCAAGGGAGCTTTTTGTTCTGTGAGAGGAAAAGTCAGGCTTGTTTTTTTTAACCATACATTGGGCTATTTTGCGATGATTATCTCAATCATAAAAGCAAATCAATTTTTTATCACTTTCTTATCAGAAATACTGTATTATTTTTAAAAGTAACAAAACAAGCCCCACCTCTCTCCCAAAAAGGAAGAGACCAAAGCTACGGGGTAAAGAGCCAGAGGGACAGGGGGAACAGTGGCGTAGAAGTGATCCCTAAAGCATTCTTACTTAACAGTGTCAAAGACACCTGCCAAAGCTATGCCCTAAGATTTGGCCATATGACCAAGATATAATCATGCATGTTGGCAAAGAGCTACACTTTCTCCACCCTGCAGAGAGCAGCTTTCTGTTAACTCTGCTTCTTGGTTGCTCTTATGTAGATGTTAAGTCCCAATGGAGAGCACTTAAAAATACAAAGTTGACTTTTATCTCCTTCAATCCAAGAAAAGAGCAGATGTTGTAGTTTCATCTTTATAAGATGAGCCTAAGGTTGAACTCCAATTTAAAAAAATATCTATCCACACCAACTTACACAAAAGTCTTTTCTAAAAATAAAAGAGCAGTTGTTCATGTCTGGCATGGTCCCCAAGAGAGTGCTTATTTACTTCGTGTTTTGCAGACTCTTCTCAAAATCAGTAAGTAAATAAATAAATACACTAACATATATTGCACAAAAATAAGACAGCTTTTACTTGGAGCTGGCTATGGAATAGGAACTAAAGCATATTGGTTACTTAAGCACAAAATGAACCTTCCTTTGTACTGTGTTCCTTGGCTTTTCCCGTAGAGGTACCCCCTGGATTCAGCTACATTATGGTAAATTCTTATTAAATATTTAATTAACAAACAATAAATCAATGAGACATCATATCCCCTTCTTTTCTGTGTATGTGTGTGCATAATCATGTGACAAACACACAAGTTGTAACCTCGATCTTTTTCCTCCATACCCCTCAGATTTGGGGATGTCTGAAATAGTTTAGGAGATGATGCTTCTTTAGCAGGAGAGAGAGAAACCAGGAGAGTACGACGGGAAGGAAATTGCTTATGAACTCATGAAATAGAAAATGTAGCTTTTTAGATAAAAAGGAAAGTAGAAGAAAAAGACAAGAAATGGAGTCTATTCAGGAAAAAACTCATTCCCAGGCATTTTTCTGGAGGCCAGCGCACTAGAATCTCTCCTAAATGGTCCTTGTGGGGGTAGCTCCCATTCTGGGGGAGAAGAGCCAAAAGGGTTGTGAGCAGCCAATGCCTCTTAGCCCTGACCCCACTCCCTGTCAGCCAGAGACACTGGAGGTTTTACCAGAAGTCTGACACTTGGCACTGCCCCTCCTTTGTCCCTGGCCAAGGAGCATACCCCCATGGAGCCTCCTCCTCATCTTCAGTTTCTCCTCCCTCTCCAAAGACTGCTCAGAAGGAGCTCAGTTTTTCCTAAAGAGTAAGAAACAAAAAAGTCTTTATGTGGGAGTCTGTTTAAGAAATAACCGACTCCTGTTTATAAAGGCCCCTTTCATTCTGTTTGCTGGTATGTGCTTCCTGAGCAGCCGCGGGTGGGACGGCTCAATGGAGCCCAGTCAGAGTCTGCAACTGCTCGCTTCCAAGGCTGCCGTGGGGGTGGCGGGGCAGGGGAGGTGCGTGTGGCGGTGGAGGTACCACCCGCAAGAGTCACTCAGAGGGGCCCCGGGAGCTCAGCCTTCAACAGGCCAACAGACGCTAGCAGAGCAGTTCTTCCTGCCAAATAGCTTGCTTTATGCTTTCCCATGTACAGGGTGGTTTTCTTTTTCACAAAATATCCTTATTTAAAAATAACAACGGGGCAGAGAAAATAACAGGCATTAAGTAGGAAACGGTTGGAACCCAAGGGTTCTTTCCATTGCAGGCCAGCAGAGCACTGCCATGGGAAGCCAGAGTGTTGCATTTCCTGTGGAAGCCATCAGGATGGTGCCCAGAGTCAGGCGGAGCTCGTCGGCAAAGAGTTCCTCTTGGTCTTGGGTCATAAGCTGGAATTACTTAGAGGTCATCAAGCCTGGAGAAAATCAAGAACTGTAGAAGGATAGAGAGGGTTGGCTTAGTGATTCACAACATTTTTGAAACTGTAAAATCAAACGGTTACTTTCTGTTTTCCCCATACACACAAGAATATGTATGCAAACACATTTACATTTTTCCATCCTGTACTGGTATGGGTATGTGTGTGTGTGATTTAGATTTAAGTGAAAAGATATTTGCTTGTGAGACTCTAAATGGATTTCATAGTGCCTTCCTGTTTTTAAAAAAATTATTTATTCATTCATGAGAGACACAGAGACAGGCAGAGACATACGCAGAGGGAGAAGCTCCTTGCAGGGAGCCTGATGCAGGACTCGATCCCAGGACCCTAGGATCATGACCTGAGCCAAAGGCAGATGTTCAACCACTAAGCCATCTAGGTGCCCCTCATAGTGCCTTCTTAAACTGGGAGAATGCAACCACATACCAGGATTAATATGGTAAAAATGTCACCTTATTTAACAATTATTTTATAGTAAAGTAAACATGGAATAAAATGCAAAGTAGATACAGATTTAAGATAAAAATGGAATGTAGACTTTGCTTGTGACTGGAAAGGCCCACAGATTCCTGAGTAGCATAAGTTTACTCTCTTCTCTCAGCTTTAGCAAATACTCTGAGGCATCTCAACTTATATAGATGACCATACAGGTCAACAAGAATGGACAACAAAAATCAAAAAGATTCTCTGCCCAAAGATACTTAAATTCCCCACCCTTACTTTTGTTCTATAATTACAAATTTATTAACCTTTCAGGTTTTTCTTTTTAAAAACATGTCTCCTGGAAGGTTTAAGCTATTGGTCATTCACATTTTGGTATGAATTACCCTATTAGCTTTATCTAATTAATTACCTAACTAGCTTTCTGTTTTGACTAGTTTCACAGACCAAATCAGAAACTGTGAGTTCCTGGGGTGCCTGGGGAGCTCAATCAGTTAAGCATCTGCCTTTGGCTCAGGTATGATCCCAGCGTCCTGGGATCTAGCCCCACATCGGGCTACCTGCTGAGCAGAGAGCCTGCTTCCCTCTCTCTCCCTCTCCCTGCTGCTCTACCTACTTGTTCGCAAGCTGTCGTGCTCTCTCGCTCTCTCTCTCTCTCTCTGTCCATAAATAAGTAAAATCTCTAAAAAGAAAAAAAAGAAACTGTGAATTCCTAATTTAGGGTCACAACTTTTGTGGACTGGAGAAAGCAAGTTCATTCATTTGAGCCCCAGTTTCCTAATCTGAAAATAGGAATGCTAGCATCTGCTTTGCCATCAAAGAACAGCTGTAAGATCAAAGTGACATCATTTACATGGATAACCTCTATTAAGTTATAGAGTACTATTTAAATATCTGTCACCACTCAGTACTTTTAGTTGAGATTAGAGGTACGTCATCATGGTTATTAACACATTTTCATTGAGATTAGTTAACAGATGAAGAAGAGTGGCACAGGGAGAAGTAATTTTAAAATAGAATACATTTGGGAAGATCAGGCCCACAGCGTTACCTCAGTGATGGACTTCGGTATTTGAAAGTATTACGAATCAGAGGAGAGAAGGAAGAGAAAAGAGGTGAGAAAATGCCAGAATAGAGTTCTGTTCTGCAGTTCAGCACAGGAGCCCTTGGAGGAGACAAGGGCTTACTTACACCCTGATGGCCCCAGCTGCTATCAAGGAAAATGTCAATAGTAGAGATTCATCTTCAATTGTTAGGCAACCCCCAACACACAGACTATGCGGTTCTGAGTGTAATGTTTCTCAAAATAAGGATCTGCCAAAATTGTACATAATTTAAGGTAAACACCGGTCCTGCTTAGCTTTCAAAATATATAATGCTCTTGTCTACCTCTGATAATCCTGCCCATTGTCTCATGTTTGGTGTGCATTGTCTAATAATGGCAGCAACACTATACTATGTCCTGTGTATGTACTGTGTACATGCACTCAGCATGTGCTATGAATGAGGCACTATTCTAGCACTAAGAACTAGGTATGATAATACCCCCAGTTTACAAGTGACAAAACTGAGGCTGAGTATTTAAGTAACTTGACCAGTTAGTGTATGGAGAAGATCCAACTGAAATCAGGTAGTGCTGACTATAGAACTAGAAAAATTCCGTGTCTTCTTCCTCCCAATCAATGGCATTAAAACCTTCAGAAGACAAGAAGCGCTTCTATGGAATCTGCTTCTATGAAAATCAAAGGACACTCTCTTCTTTGGGACCTGGTGCTCAAATTCTCTTATACAGGACTTGACTTGAAGCCTTATGTATACTTGGAGAGGTGAGGATGGAGTAGGGCCAAAAAGGAAGAGACTCCAAGAAAGTAGTTAATTGACTTTTTGTTTTGTTTTTTAAAGCTAAATAAAACTTTGGGAAGAACAGAAGTCTAGGGACATTGAAAATGTAAAGCGACCATTTTTTTTAAAGGTTTTATTTATTTATTCATGAGAGACACATAGAGAGAGACAGAGACACAGGCAGAGGGAGAAGCAGGCTCCAAGCAGGGAGCCTGATGTGGGACTCGATCCTGGGTCTCCAGGATCATGCCCTGGGCTGAAGGCAGGCGCTAAACTGCTGAGCCACCCAGGCTGCCCTAAAGTGTCCATTTTTTAAAGAAGCATCCCCTTTTGTTAAATAAGTGAATTCTCAGATCTGCTTGTTAGCCATGATAAGTTACACTGAGTTGTTTTGCTGTCTTGCAAATCTTCTGAAATCATCAGTTTGACATTGTGTTTGCTTCTACCTCCAGGCTTCACCAAGACATGTACATCTAAATTTATTTACAGAGAAGTCATGAAGAGCAAAGCAAAATAGTGGAATTTAAGCCTTAACTTCTAAAAGTATGCTCTCTTCCCTTCTAAACAAGTCATAGAAATTAAAGGCAAAAGTAGATTCACATGTAAGGGGAAAGGCAAAGGCTTTACATCTGACTCAAGAATGAACTCTAGACTAATTTGCTCTGATTCAGTGGGCAGAAATGAAGGCCAAAGTTTGATGTTTCAGCACCCCATGACAGACCCCAAATCACTGCTGCCACAGAGGGGTGTCTCCAACACGGTCCTCTGCCATAGATTTCTATTTTTTTTTTAATTTTTATTTATTTATGATAGTCACACACAGAGAGAGAGAGAGGCAGAGACACAGGCAGACGGAGAAGCAGGCTCCATGCACCGGGAGCCCGACGTGGGATTCGATCCCGGGTCTCCAGGATCGCGCCCCGGGCCAAAGGCAGGCGCCAAACCGCTGCGCCACCCAGGGATCCCAGATTTCTATTTTTTAATATTTGGTTATAGTTGACATACAATGTTACATTAGTTTCAGGTGTACAACATAGTGATTGAACAAGTCTATGTATTACACTGTACTACACCATAAGCAGAGCTACCATCTGTCACTACACAATGCGATTATAATATCATTGACTCTGTTCCCTATGCTGTATTAGATTATTATTTTGTGATCCTTAACCAACTTTTCTTAAGTCCATAGAAAATAGACTAACATTTATAGTCTAGGTATCAAAGTCACCAAAAGATAATAGTCTTTTTCAGAAAATACTTGGGTATGGTGCCAGATATTTACATTTCTCTATTTTCAGAACTCATTCATGTTAAACAACTTTTTACTTATGGCCTGATCAATAATAACTGGAGTGTGTGGATACCTTTCCTAAGCTCTTCATCAATCAGAAAGAGGCAGTTCTGGGAGGCAGATGGGAGTGTCTAAATTGAGGGAAGTTGCCAAACACATCTCAACCAGTTCCTTTCTTTGGGCCATTAATTAGAAAAGTCTTTCCTCACTCCTGGGCTTGCTGGTCTTCTCATTTTTTGTCTCCCTGACCATTAGCAGTTCCATTTGGTCAGGTAATTCCATCTGAGTGCATCGGCAGTCCGGCAACATGGTAAATAATTTTGTCTGGAATCAAATGTCTCCTGTTTATCTGGAACTGATGTCATTTTGAATTACAATCACTATACTTCTCTTCTCTATTCCCCTTTCTCAGTTTAATAGCATTAAAATTATTCAAACTCAGATTTTTCTTTTATAATTCGGAGTCTCCAGTTCGATTAAGACCCAGCTGCCATTAGATGAATAACAAAATAACATCAGACCTCTGAAGTCAGTCAGGTCAGATTCTTTATGTCATTGGCTCAAATTGTGATTCCACAGTGTCCCTTACACAGGAATTGCAAAGCATGTTCATAGTAGTGCTTATTTTGTTTTCTACAGGGACTCTATATGCACCAGATTCTTCTTTTTTCCCCTCCAGCTTTATTGAGATACAATTAGCATGTGACATTGTGTAAGCGTAAGGTGTACAATACGATGTTTTGACTCATGTACATAGTGCAAAATAATTACCACAATAAGGTTAGTTAACACTTCCATCACCTTACATAATTACCTGTGTGTGTGTGTGTGTGTGTGTGATGAGAGCATTTAAGATCTCTCTCAGCAACTTTCTTTTTTAAAAATATCTTTATTGTTTCTTATTTCTTTTTTTTTTAAATTTAAATTCAACTTGCCAACATATAACACCCAGTGCTCATCCCATTACATGCCTTCCTTCCTTAATGCTGTCACCCAGTTACCCCATCCCCCCCCACCTCCCCTTCCACAATCCTTTGTTTCCTAGAGTCAGGAGTCTCTCATGGTTTGTCTTCCTCTCTAATATTTCCTCACTCAGTTCCCTCCTTCTTTTATGTTCCCTTTCACTATTTCTTATATTCCACATATGAGTGAAACCATATGATAATTGTCTTTCTCCGATTGACTTATTTCACTCAGCATAATACCCTCTAGTTCCATCCATGTCAATGTAAATGGCAGGATATTCATCTTTTCTGATTGCTGAATAATATTCCATATCCACATCTTTATCCATTCATCTGTCGAAGGACATCATGGCTCCTTCCACAGTTTGGCTATTGTAGACATTACTGCTATGAACATTGGGGTACAGATGTCCCATTTTTTCACTACATCTGTATCTTTGGGTTGTAAATACCCAGTAGTGTGATTTATGGGTCACAGGGCAGCTCTATTTTTAAGTTCTTGAGGAACCTCCACACTGTTTTCCAGAGTGTCTGTACCAGCTGTATTCTCACCAACAATATAAGAAGGTTCCCCTTTCTCCACATCCTCGCCAACATTTGTTGTTTTTCTGTCTTTTTAATTTTAGCCATTCTAACCAGTATAAAGTGGTATCTCATTGTGGGTTTGATTTATATTTCAAATACAAACTGATGCCAAGTGATGTGGAGCATTTTTTCGTGTGCCTGTTGGCCATGTGTAGGTCTTCTTTGGAGAAATGTCTGTTCATGTCTTCTGCCCATTTCTTGACTGGATTATTTGTTTTTTGGGTATTGAGTTTGATAAGTTCTTTATATATCTTGGATATTAGCCCTTTATAGGATATGTCATTTGCAAATACCTTCTTCCATTCAACCATCCAAAGGTAGGTTGCCTTTGAGTTTTGTTGACTGTTTCCTTTGCTGTGCAGAAGATTTTTATCTTGATGAAGTCCCAATAGTTCATTATTGCTTTTATTTCCCTTGGCTTTATAGTTGTATCTTGCAAGAATTTGCTGTGGCCAAATTCAGAAAGGTTGCTGCCTGCATTCTCCTCTAGGATTTTGATGGATTCTTGTTTCACATTTAGATCTTTCATCCCTTTTGAGTTTATCTTTGTGTATGGTGTAAGAGAATGGTCCCAGTTTAATTCTTCTGCATTTGGCTGTCAATTTTCCCAACACTATTTGTTGAAGAGACTGTCTTTTTTCCATTGGCTATTCTTTCCTGATTTGTCAAAGATGAGTTGAACATAGAGTTGAGGGTACATTTCTGGGTTCTCTATTCTTCTTTGTGCCAGTACCATGCTGTCTTGATGACCACAGCTTTATAATACAGCTTGAAGTCAGGCATTATGGTGCCCTCAGCTTTAGTTTTCTTTTTCAGCATTCCTCTGGCTATTTGGAGTCTTTTCTGGTTCCATACAAATCTTAAGATTATTTGTTCCAACGCTGTCAAGAAAGTCCATGGTAATTTGGTAGAGATTACATAGAATGTGTAAATTGCTCTGTGTAGCACAGACATTTTCCCAATATTTATTCTTCCAGTCCATGAGCATGGGATGTTTTCCCATCTCTTTGTGTCTTCCTCAGTTTCTTTCATCAGGGTTGTGTAGTTTTTAGAGTACAGATCCTTTACCTCTTTGGATAGGTTTATTCCTAGGTATCTTATGGTTTTTGGTGCAATTATAAATGGGATTGATTCCTTAATTTCTTTCATCAGCTCATTGTTAGTGTATAGAAATGCAACTGATTTCTATGCATTGATTTTGTATCTTGCCACATCGTTGAATTGCTATATGACTTCTAGCAATTTGGAGGTGGATCCTTTTGGGTTCTCCATACACAATATCATGTCATCTGTGAACAGTGAGAGTTTGACTTCTTCTTTGCTAGATTGAATGCCTTTTATTTCTTTTTGTTGTCTGATTGTGAGACTAGGACTTCTAGTACTATGTAGAACAACAGTGGTGAGAGTGGACATCCCTGTTGTGTTCTTGACTTTAGGGGAAAATCTCTCAGTTTTTCCCCATTGAGAATGATATTCTCTGTGGGCTTTCTATAGATGGCTTTTATGATATTGAGATATGTTCCCTCTATCCCTATATTTTGAAGAGTTTTAATCAAGAAAGGATGCCATATTTTGTCAAATGTTTTTTCTGCATCCCATTGAAAGAATCATGTGTTTTTTTTCTTTTATTATATGATCTATTGCATTGATTGGTTTATGAACATTGAACCACCCTTGCATCCCAGGAATAAATCCCACTTGGTTGTGGTGAATAATCATTTTAACATACTGTTGGATCCTATTGACTTGTATCTTGGTAAGTATTTTTAACATGCATGTTCATCAGGGATATTGGTCTATAATTCTCCTTTTTGATGAGGTCTTTGGTTTGGGGAGCAAGGTAATGCTGTCCTCTTAGAATGAGTTTGAAAGTTTTCTTTCCATTTCTATCTTTTGAAACAGCTTCAGTAGAATAGGTATTATTTCTTCTTTAAATATTTGGTAGAATTCCCCTGGGAAGCCATCTGGCCCTGGACTCTATTTTCTTGGGAGGTTTTTGATGACTGCTTCTATTTCCTTGCTGGTTATTCATCTGTTCAGGTTTTTTATTTCTTTCTGTTTCAGTTTTCGTAATTTATAGGTTTCCAAGAATGCATCCATTTCTTCCAGATTGCCTAATTTGTTGGCATTTAGTGGCTCATAATACATCTCAGCAACTTTCAAGTGCATAATACAGTATCGTTAACTATAGTTACCATGCTGTATGTTAGATCTCCAGAACATATTCATCTTATAACTGAATGCTGTACCCTTTGACCAACATCTCCCTACTTCCCTTACCCCCAGCCCCTGGCAACCACCATTCTACTTATAGGGAAATATCTTATTTAACCTAATTGATCATTATATTTCACAGAAGTACTACAAACTATTTTTTTTTTCTTTTTCTGGAAAAAAAATGGTTTAGATGCCCCTCCTAGGAGCTTCCATCATACCATGAGCTTTCTCCTACTTTAACACATAAGACACCATGTTGCAATTGCCTATTTATGGGTCAGTCTTTACCTTTAGAGAATAAGCTCCTTGAACACTGAGCTCATGTCTAGTTCCCTGGCTTCCAGCACTGCCTGGCACACAAGTCTCTAGACTGCATTGATATTTGATAGAAAAGTAGTGCCAGAGGGCTGGCAAGATTTCTGTTAAATAGCTCAGTTAGATTAAATAAGGCCACCCAGATGTTAAGGAAGAATGATCTGTTATGTAAAGGAAGACTGAAAGTTTTTGAAACCAAGTATTCCAGTGTTCTTTGCAAATGATAGTAAGAAAGATGAACTGATCCCTTTGTGTCAGTAGAATCCTAAGTGTTTGCCATGACACCACAATACTTCATGGAAACCAAGTCTTCTCTGAAGCCCCTGTTGGGTGTTTGCCTTCTTTCAACCTTGTACTATCACAGTAGCTGGTATGAACTGAACCATTGACTCATATAAATCATGTATTCTTTGTTCTCATCAAATCATAGCTTTAGTAATTTTAAAAGACTTCTATTAAATATCCTGTTCTGTCATTTGTATATATGTGGAGCTCTTAGGAATAGAAGCATTTCACAAGCAAGTGGGATTACTGACATTAGGGGTTTTAGGACCAAATCCTAGGAACTTCAAATGACTCAGTAATGTCAGAATATTAATTAGATCTCTTTAAAATGAATTGGGCTTATTTTGTTAATCAGAAGTCACCTGAATGACAGTCACCTGAAAGCCAGCGAGTAAGCTGGCTTAGATACTGGGTTGTGGGTTGTTTCTCTTTCCAGCTATTTTAAATAGCTGCCGTAAAGGGACAACTGTTTCTGTTCATCCCATTCCTACCTACCCCCAGTGGTGGTTGCAGTTCCTATCTGCATGACCCATCTAACATTAGCTGAAGATGGGGACAGCTGCAAGGGTGGTGGGAATCCAGTCACTCATGAAGCAGCCTTTCAAGACATACAGCATTTCTGAAAACGAGTATCCATAAACCACAGAGTTTTCTAGCAGTTCCAGCAGAATTTGCTTCTCCAAGAGAGACAAAACATAAAGAAAGAATACAAGGTATTAGTTATGAATATAAGCTTTATAAAACATAAAGAAAGAATACAAGGTATTAGTTATGAATATAAGCTTTATGTGCCTAGAGCCAAAAGTAATTGGGTGTGGGTGAGGTTAATGAATATCCTAGTGTTGAAACTAAAAGTCTGTCCACCTCTCTTTCCTACTCATTATTCTTTTGATTTTCATGGAAATATTCTTTAGGATGAGAAAAGATAGAATCTACTGGCCACAGGGACTCCCTTGATTCTTCTGTGCTTGGTAGGGCAGGAAACATAAGAAAGCTGGGGAACTGGCATTGAAAAAAGAGAAGATGGAGGTTATTCTGATGCCAGTTTGGCAGGTAAATGAACATTTTTATAGACAGTTCAGTGCCTCTGGAAAACTATTTGCCAGGATGATATTATCTGTCCTCATCAGCCAAAAGAAAATGTATCATCCTACTTTTAAACTCACCAGTAATGAAAGCATCTATCTCTAGAGATTCCACAGTATGTTTCTATGCAGATGACTAATCACCACCCCTGTCTGTGAAGTATCCCATTCATCCTAGTCTCAACCTATAGACTCTGAAGAACCCCCAACCAAATAATGATCCAACCAGGCACGAGTTGCTCTTCTGACTTGTATGTGTCCTTCCTTTGTTAGCACACTGTACAAATATGGTTGGAACATTCTCATTCCTCTTCAGCAGGGTCAGCTTTGTTTTGCTGCAAGACCACAGAAGTGCTCGTTAAATCCTACCCTGCCATGTCCCTTGGTGACAGGGGACATAGTAGTCATGAGGTTGACTAATCCATTACTACCATAAGCAAAGTGATTCTGGATGTCAGTTTTGTTCTTAACCCTACTTTATGCAGGAGACTAGTCATTTTCACAGGAAAGACCTCATAAGGAATTGATTCTATTTTCTGGGGTAAGTGAAAGTATTAGTTGTCAGAGACAAAAGAATTGACTTTTATATTCACCATCTGTGACCTTGGTCAGGTCACCTGATCTTGCTATTGTTTCTTCATCTGCAAGTTTGTCTCAGAGGTATTTCCCCCAAACAGTGGAAAATACAAGTTCTTGAAAGTAACCTTCCACTATTATACTTACTCTATATTGATGGCCTAAAATTAAATAGAACAAAATAAGCCTCAGGAGTATCTCTGACAAATTAGCATCAAATCCCCTACAGGTAAAGGCAATGTTTAGAGGAAACTTGTTTTAAAGCTAACTTCCTGTAAGGCCTTTTTAAAAGTTCCAAAGTGCCTATGCTCTCAAGGCCCAACTACAAATAATCAATAGAAGCAAACCTCCTTCTGGGAAATGACTCTTTTGACAAAGACATTAGGCACCTCATTCGTTCTATAAATAGTTACTGAAAGCCCACCATGAACCAGACCCTGTTTTAGGCACTAGTAATTCAGCAGTGATCAAAACAGACTAATTTTCAATGCTCATGGAGCTTATATTTTAGTAAGCTATACTAAATAAATGCAGGCAATACAGGCAATAAAAATAAATAAAGATAAAATATGTCAGGTGGTTCCAAGTACCAAAAAAGAACATAGAGTTGGGTAAGGAGCATGAGCATTATAAGAAGGGGAGGTACATTTTTAGAGAGGGGAAGCCAGGGAAAGGCTCTGATAAGTTGATGTTTGAACAGACACCTGAATAAATATAGTGAGGGGGAATATAAGAAGTACATTCCAAACAGGGGGATCAGGAGATGCAAAGGCTCTGGACAGGCGTATGCCTGCCATGTTCAAACAACAGCAAGGAAACACTATCGCTCAATTAGAGTGAACAAGACACTGGTGGAAGATGAAATTAGAGAGATACCTATGGACTTTATCATTCAGCTCTTGCAGACCATGTAAAAGCCTGAGCTTTTACTCTGAGTGAGGTGGGAAGCCATTAGAGAGTTATAAACAGAGGACTAACATCATTCTGACATACACTTTATTAATGCACCCTCTAGTTGCTATATGAAGAACACACTGAAAGGGGAAAGGGCAAAATCAGGGAAGACAGGGTGATATTGAAATGTTCAAGCAGGAAATAAAAGTGGTAAAGTTCAGACTATTATCAGTGGAAGGGAGGAGAAGGGGTTGGATTCTGGGTATATTTTGAAGGAAGTATTCAGAAAGTTGCTGGGAGATTGGAGATGAGCTATGAGACAAAGAAGCAAGAATGTCCTCAAGTTTTTAATCTGAGCACCCAGAATAATGGAGCTGCCATTGACTGCCATTAGGAAGACTGTAGGAAGAGCAGGTTTAGGGGAGAAAATTAAAATTTGGTTTAGGATATATCGAGTCTGAGATGCCCACTCTTAAGGAGAGGTTAAATAGGGAGTTGAGTCTAGAGTTCAAAGGCAAGACTAGTAATGGAGATAGAAGTTTGATAGATGTAAGCCAAGGGCTGGTAATTCAGCCATGGGCCTGAATGAGATCACCTGGTTTGAGGGTAAATATAGAAAAGTGCAAACTCACTGAGATCTGGGGATTGAGAAGATGAATAAAACCAAGAAGGTAGACTGAGAAGGACCTGACAGGAAAGTAAGACAAGAATCAAGAAAATAACAAGTGTTGTAAGGAGGTGGAGAAATTGAAACCCTTGCGCACTTCACTGTTGGTGGGACTATAAAATGATGCAACTATTATGAAAAACGGTATGGGGTTTCCTCAAAAAATTAAAAACAGAACTACCCTATGATCTAGCAATCTTACTTCTGGCTGTATATCTGGCAGAATTGGAAGTAGGATCTTGTACATCCATGTTCATAGCCTCATCATTTCCAAAAGCCAAGGGGGGTGGAAACAACCCAGTGTCCTTCAGTGGATGAAGAGATAAATAAAATGTGGCATATATATATATATATATATGTATATATATATATATATATGTATATGTATACATATATGATGGAATACTAGCCTTAAAAAAAGAAGGAAATCCTGTCACATATTATAGTGTAGATAAAATAAATGAGTTGCAAAAAGACAAGTACTGTGTAATTTCACTTACATGAGGTGTCTGAAGTAGTCAAACTCATAGAAACAGAAAATAAAATTGTGGTTGCCAGGGGCTGGGGACAGGGAAAGGAGATGTTCAGTGGGCATAGAGTTTCAGTTTTGCAAGATGAAAAAGTTCTGGAGATCTGTACAGCAATGAGAATATAGTTAACACTACTGTACTGTACACTTAAAAAGATGGTTAAGATAATAAATTTTATGTGTCTTTTACCACAATTATGAATGAATGAATCAAGCAATCAGTCAATCAGTCCAGAAAAAGCAGCATCCCTGGAGTCAAGTGAAGAAGGTATATAAGGAGAAGGGAGCAGTCCATTGTATTAAATGCCAGAAGGTGGTCATATCTGAATAATGGCCACCAAAGAACTCAGGTCTTAATCCGTGGAAACTTAAATGTAACTTATATGGGTAAAGAGTCCTTGCAGATGTGATTAAGCCCTTAATGTGAAATCTGTATCCTAGATTATCTTGGTGAGCTCCAAATCCAATGATAAGTATCCTTACAAGAGAGAGGCAGAGGGAGATGACACATAGAAGAGAAGAAGGCAATGTGACCACAGAGGCAGAGCCCAAGCAATGGTGCCACAAGTCAGGGATCTCCTGACTTGAGAAGCTAGAAGAGGCTAGAAATAGATTCTTCCTTCCAGAGTCCAGGAGGGATCATGGCCCTGCTGGCACCTTGATCTCCCCTCAATGGAACTGATTTTGAATTGCTATCTTCCAGAACTGTGAAAAAATAAATTGTTGTTTTAAGCCATCGAGTTTGTGGTAGTTGGTTTAAGCAGCCACAGCGGACTGAGACAGAGATCAAGTAAGGTGAGGACTGAGAAGTGGTCATTAGATTTGGAAAACTCCCCACAGGGAGCCTGCTTCTCCTTCTGCCTATGTCTGTACTCTCTCTATGTTTCTCTCATGAATAAACAAATAAAAGCTTAAAAAAATTTGAGCCTTAATAATGCTTCTGATATTAGACATACTTAGGCACCAGTCCCTGGTTCTCACACTAGGTTATAGATATGTTTTGAAGGCAGTTCATTTTATCACTCTGGCCTTTAAATGTTGTTGTTGTTGTGAAGTAAGATCTTGTTTCAGTGAGTTTCAAATGCCTCGTATTTAGCCTTTCTTTATGGGTTAGTGGCATATATTTGCACAGGAGCCATCTTGGAGCCATTTTTTTAACTTGCTCATTCCTAGAAAAATCCTCACCCCTCACCTTGGAGAGGCCTTCCTGCCATGAGCCCCGGGGGAATACCAAAACAGAACCAAACTTGTTAAATAAAACACAGTGCCACCGCAGGCTCCATACATTCAGAGATATTTTTGAAACCTGTATCACAAGTGATTAAAGTGTATTAAATCGGTGATTATAAAAAATATTTGTTTTGGATAAATGGTCCTGCAAGATAACTTCTGGGTCCTGCTAAGCTCTGAGATTTCATACTCTGTGTCGAGGAAGGTCAGTCAGTTTCACAGCCTCTGCTTTCTTGGAACTGTTCTTGGTACCTGGGGACTGATCTCTAAGGTGTGCCTTCTGTGAGGCCAGACTAAGAAAGGAGGAAAGAGAGCAGACAGAATGGTTAAGAAGCTCCTGAAAATAGTATGTGCAGTTTTGAGGTGGTTTCAAGACTACACATATACAGTTATCAAACCCCTTCATTGGCATGCTAAAAACAGGTGAATTTTAATGTATATGAATTATATCCTGATAAACCTGCCTTTAAAAAAAAGTATCTGGGGCAGCCCGGGTGGCTCAGTGGTTTAGCGCCGCCTTCAGCCGAGGGCGTGATCCTGGAGACCCGGGATCGAGTCCCGTGTCAGGCTCCCTGCAGGGAGCCTGCTTCTCCCTCTGCATGTGTCTCTGCGTCCCCCCCCCCCCCGCCTCCCCGTGTCTCTCATGAACAAGTAAATAAAATATTTTAAAAAAAAAAGTATCTGTAAGATGATCTCCTGGTCCCCAGGTCAACATTTCAGACAAAATCCCTTTACCTTTTGGAGATGGCAAGTAAACAGCTGTGCTGTGGAGAAGGGTCCGCTTCTTGGTTCTTGGTTCTCCTCCCCTCCAATCAAGGGTACTTGCAGGGTAATCAGCGTGGGCAAGAATTGTCTGTGTCCTTACTTAGTGATAAAGTAAAAGAAAGGGTTACCAGGGCACCTGGGTAGCTTAGTGGTTGAGCGTCTGCCTTTGGCTCAGGTCGTGATCCTGAGGTCCTGGGTTCTAGTCCCACATCAGGCTCCTTGTGGGGAACCTGCTTCTCCCTCTGCCTATGTTTCTGCCTCTGTCTCTGCCTCTGTGCCTCTCATGAATAAATAATATCTGAAAGAAAGAAAGAAAGAAAGAAAGAAAGAAAGAAAGAAAGAAAGAAAGAAAGAAAGAAAGAAAAGAAAAGAAAGAGTTACCTATCCCTTCGTCTTTAACTTCTTACATTTTTTCTCTACTCAGTCCTTATAATCAAAGGATATTGTCAGGGCAATTTATTTTATGCACTTAGAGCCGTCGTTGTAAAAACAATATTGTTTAGAAGAATAAAAAATGGCTCTGGACTCCATGTCAGAGATGTTTAATAGCTTTAAAAGAGGATATAAAATGTGACAGTTGAGTAATGGGGAAACATTAAAATAACTTCATTCTCTTACGGATGTCGGGAGCGGAGGAGAGGGATGGATAAATCTTACAGTGTGCACAATGTGAAAACATCTCAGAAGATCAGCATTGATGCAAGGCCCAGAAAATGATTATGTATATTAGTTAATATTATCTTCTAAATATGATACTACAGACCCCCAAAAATAAGCATTCCAAGTTGAGGAAAGGCACTTGAGAAATGACTGTCAAGGTTCCATTTGGTTGTCTCTTGATGGTAGATTGTAGGGAGTTTTTTGCTTTCTGAATCTCTGTGTTTTTCAGTTTTTCAATAATGGGTGTGTATTTTTAAAAATATTTAAATAGTTTTAAAGTTAAATTTTTAATATTCATTTTTAATATTTTAACAATATTTTTAAAAAGTCAGTTTGAGACAAATGTGCTCCTTGCTGTCCCTGACACTAAACTAATAAAAAGGAGCCAAGGCCTCTGTGCTGCTGTTTCCAGGGCTGTGGCCTCACACTGGGTTTCTGCCTGAGTCAGTGGCCACCGAGGGGTGGAGGTGGGGGATGTGAGGCCAACGCTACAAAGGAGCTTTCAGCATCAGATTTACCCTTTCTAACAGTGTGTTTGTGTAACTTTGCAACTGGGGAAAATTATAGGTGATTTATATGTTGCCAAGAACAACCCAGATTGCATGTGGTTACCTGAGGATCTGTCCCTTTCTTGGCAGTAGCCAGGAAATGGTGAGAGGGAAGAAGACACGAGTCCAAGGTTATCTTTTGCCCCAATTATGTGAGGATACTTAAAGATCTGATGAGATAATAGTCTGAGAGGTGTCCTTTCTGGGAATATGCTTTATAAGCCCATTTGCTACCAAACAAAAGCTGCCATTAGCAGCCCGTCTTGAGGATCAATGTTTGGTGGGGCTACAATGAGGAGCATGGATGATTCTGTGCTCCAGGTCCCCATCTTCACAACTAGCAAACATTTACTGATGCATCTAATATCCATAAGGCTGGGTGCTGGGGGTGCCAGCTGGGGGACTTTCATTTATTTAACAAATGTTTATTGAGCATCTACTGTGAACAGAATTTGCTCTTAGTTTACATTTGGAGGAGGAGAAAGATGGATGATATAAAACTTGATTCAGTAGCTTCAGATTATTATAATGCATTGGGAAAAAAAATAAACAGGGTGCTATGCTGGAAGAATGACAGGCTAGATGGGGCACTTCATTAGATAGTGTCATCAGGAGACCTGGCATTTGAACACAGGCTCAAAGAAAGCAGCAGCCATGGAAAGTACCAGCCAGAGCAATACAGCTTGGCAGACAGGGGAAATAGCAAGTACAAGGGTCCTGAGGTGAAACCTGGCTTGGCCTGTTCAATCAGTGAAGACAGACAAACAGGGCAACTTTGGAGATAGAAAGGTAGGTTTAATAAATATTTATGGGAGAAAGTCTGCACAAAATACTAATAATTAATTATAGCCCTCAGCATACAATTTTTAAAGAGGCCAGAGAAATGGCTTGGTTTCTACTATCATAGGCTCCTGGGTTGGTGTGAGTTTGAGGGAGTGAGGAGGTCACTGTGGTAGGTAGTTGCTAAGGAAGGGTTCTCCGAGGAAGAGAGGCTAGGTCCTGGCTGCAAGATATAGGTGCATGTTAGGGAATACGTGGTATGATGAAATCATGGCTGCCTTGGGCATCTGCTGTATTGGGAGAACAGAGAACAGGCTTTTTTTGGCTAGAAGTTAGAGCTAATGATGTGTGGCAGAGGCAGGCACTGTAGATTTTGATGGAAAAGCTGCTATGTGTGCTCAGACACTCTGCCGGCCATTACATACAGGAAATAGACCTGAGGAGGAAACAGGAGACGATTAGCCTCAGGTGGTTGGCTTGCAAGTTTATTCTGTGCACACAGGAAATCCTTACAAATGCTATAGGTGGACGTGAACCTTTCCCTCCAGAAGATACCAGTTAAAGAGCAGCGCCTTCTTAGAATTATTGAAGGAGCCTGTTGGGTTCTCACGTCCACTTAGTGGCTGGTTTCCGGAGAAACTTTCTAACACATGCACATGCTTCTGAGTCACACACATTAAACATTTAATAAATCCTTGATTATGAATTTTAAATCACAATTGATTTTCAAATAATTATTGGCTCTTTAAGAAGCCATCAGTGCAAATTAGAAATTTCAAAATTGGATGTGAAGATTTACCCACTTTCCTCCCCATAAGTTCCCAGTTAATAGAGGCACAGTTGGTCATAATCCTAGACTTTTCCTTTGTCTTTCATAGTCCCTGATTCCTTTTCCATGTTCCTTGTGAGGACTGGGGATCATGTATGTAATACTTCTAGGTTACAGGGCTCAGTCGTTGCTCAATAAATGGTGGTGGTCATTTCCTGTTCGAGCCTGTTCCTTCTATAGCACTCCGTACTTTATAATGTGTTGTCACAAACATTAGGCACACTTGTGCAATCCTGCAACCCAGCTGAGCTACTGAGGCCCAGAAAGATTAAATGATTTTCCCATTTAACAAACAGCTAGGAATATCAGAATAGACAGGATTCAGGTCTAGTGTCTTCTAGTGCCTAGTACCTGTTTTTCTACTCTTGTACCACCTCTCAGTTACATTACAGAGAATATTCCTAGACAATACGGTGATAACAGACTTGAATGGATGGGGTCCAGTTATTACTGGGGGAACTGCATTGAGGATCTTGACCAAAGGACTTTGGGTGTTACCATTTTGGGAGCCCAAGGTCTATTTGAGCAGAGGCAAGGTAACTCAGGCAGCCTAGTCTCTCTGAACTCCAGGGGTTGCCTAAGGTCTGAGATCCACTGAGGATTTAGAATTGAAGCAGTGTTTTTTTTTTTTTTTTAGAGAAATTAATTAACCAATAAATAATTTCCTACAAAGAGGCAGAAGGCCACTGCCTGTCAGATATCCCTTGCCTGCTGTTGTAGAGCATTAGACATCAGTAGGTTAACAGAGCCATTTCTATGGAAACAAGCTCATTATTTCTCTTTTGTTGGAACCCTACTGGTTCATGGTAGAGGCTTCCTTTTTTTTTTCCCTAAAGAAAACCCAACATATACCATACAAAATATGAGTCTTTTTGCCTCTGAGCGAACAAAGCCCATCTAACATTTAAGAATGCCAGCTCCCATTTGTGGATATAGCCATTTGCATTATCCAAGGCTCAGGTAAAAACTAAAACTCACATGTAATTTTTAAGTTGCAACATGGTCTATTCATTGCTGTTTCATTTTATAAAATCTGTGAAATTCATGACTTTGAGCCAGCATTTTTCAAGGACTATGTTTTTGTCAACGTCATTAAAAGCAGCTAACCAGTGATGCTCTTTCCAAGCAGAAGGCTACATCTCACAGAGATGTTGTTTCAAAAACAGCAGTTTACTGGAAAGCAGAGCGCTGTCATTTCAAATAATGGTTTCTGGCACCCAAGTAAGTCAGGGAAGCTGTGTTATGTCTTACTCTCCACCTACACAGCATCAACGGCTCCCATGCTGAGTAGAGCGAAATTAGATGCAATGTTGTCTTTCTCCCATTTGGTAAGTGGCAACGTCCCAACAAAACCACATGGAAATAGTCCAGAGTAGAGTTTAAGTTGATATGTTGCTCCCTTGGTTCATGTTCTTCCCCATTGGCCCTGTAGCATTTTTGTTTGGTACAACTTCTGTACCACATCTCATTCTCATTAGCTCTCTCTGTAACTACAAAGACCGTAAAAATTTCTATTATGTTTGTGAAATGGCCAAACATATACCACAGTCCCCAGATTAGGATCAGTCTGTAGCATCTAAAAATGTGAATTGAGAAGGGCTGAAAGAACATCTTTCCCTGGTGGGGGCTTGCTTTAGAAACACCCCTCTCTCTAACGTTCTGACTGAATCCATGCCTTTGTTTCCTCCAGCTGGGGATGCAGTGCTTACTTCCCCGGAGTTGTAAGGATCAAACAGGAACTTGGCCCAGGGCCTGTCACGAGGCAAGCCCTTGGTTTATAAGCTAATACTCATTTTTAGTATGAGTTCCTGGTCCTCTGGTAAAAGAACAGAGCGTTTGGCCTGTAAAATCAAATTCCTGGAAATGAGAAGCACTGAAACATGGGGAGGAGAGAGAGGAAGTGGGGGAAGGTGCATAGAAGATTACCGTTTTGTTTTATTTACAAAGCCATCCTTAGCACTGTGGGGTCTAGCTCTCTACATTCTGGGTGCTCATGAACAACCTGGATCTTCACAGGGGAAGTTATCTTTCTGTGCCTTTTCTCCCTCCCCCAGGCTCTCCTCCCCTATTCAGATACCAACTAGCATCCTCTGGTGTCCGATATCATTTCATACCTTCTATCCCCATGCCAAAGTCTGTGAGGACATACTTTATTCTACCCGCTCCCTGACACCCCCCTTCCCATTCTCATCTTTTTCATTTGCCACCTCCAACCTCCACACTGCTGCTCAAAAATGAGCAAAGGCAAGTGAGGAAACCAGGACATTATGACACCCAGAAGATATCTTTGTGTCAGCTCCAGTTGTTGAAACACATGATTGGGAAAGAGTGAACATGTGAGGTGGATTCCAGCCCTGACACCCTGGGGCTTGAAAGTGTTGAGGGGGAAGCAAGAAGCTTCACAAATAAATCCTCTATTGATTTAAAATATTCCTAGTGGTGGGATAACCAAAAAGAAATTACTGTTTGCTGATTAGTAGAGACTGAGATGTGCTATTTTGGTATTTTCAGATCAAAGTAGCCAACTGGTAATAGGAAGAGATCTCTCACAGAAAAAGTACCCTGAAACCTGGCAGGCTGTTTCTACAATTATTGTTTGATTCACATTGCAGCAACGACTCAGAAATTCACTTGTGTTCTGACTGTGAAAGCCCTTCCCTGGACTCTTTGGATATATACTCTAATCAATTTGATGATGGGGTTCTTACTTGCTACAGAATCATATAGAGTAGGGATCCAAAAAACAAAAACAACAACAAAGAATGAGTTTGGCAAAATGACCAAGCTAAACTTGTGTAGAGAGAGGTATGAGCAATTAACAAAGACATGTACCCAGGTGACTAATTATAGGGGCTCTAAAGAACTATAAATTGAAATTGTTAGAAATTGGTCCTCTCATTCAAAAGCAGCTAACAACAACTCACCAATGATATGGCTTACTGACAAATGAGAATAATAAAGATATCATCAAGTGACTGGGAGACTAGAGACTGTAAACCTCTGATTTGTTTTGTAGACCAGAATTGTTTGTTTTATTGCCCATATCATCCTAACTTGTAAATATATAAAACAAGTAAATCAACCCTCTTTGCACCAACTGCAAATATCGAAACACACAGTGTTTTCTGAGAAACACACAGTGGTAATTAAAATGAAAGACCATAAGAAAGCGTGCCTGAATGCCATGCTTAAAAAACACCACTAGAACCTGAAAAGAATGGGAGCCTCCACAATTAACCTATACTCTCTAAGGCAAAGATCTCATTATCAAAACATTTATTTATCTTTGTGCCACAGAAATAAAGAGTTGTGTGTTTACTCTCAAGCCTAAATGATGAGAAAATGTATGGTTTCTTAACAGAAAAGTTCCTCCTGAAAGAAATTAAAATACTGGATGTATTTTTAGAAAAAGAAAACTCATCTAATGCTTATTATTCTATAACAAGCCTATCTCTCATGTTCAGGGGGAGGGATGCTCCTCTCATCAGTGAAAAGAATAAAATGCCTTCTGTATTATTCTTGGGTTTGGAATTCAGGTGGGATAATTAGGACATTCTCCCAGAGTCCTACTACATAAGCTCTATAATTGTTCTAGGAGCTTTGGTTGTTTGTATTCTTTTTGTTCACTGGCAGATATGACCCAGCATGATCTCATTCCACCAGCACATTGCAAGAGATTGTGCTCTCTTTTAAATAAGCAGGGACTAAATATCCATAAAGCATAATAATGCTAATGAGAATTATGAGCACTTAACACTTATTCATCCCTGGGAAGGTAATAGGGATCCTAAGACATAATATAAAAGCAATTTAGTTGAACCTTTCCTTGTGGAGTTACTTTCTTTGAGCAGATTCCTCATGCATGGATCTATGGCTATTTTTTTTTCCAATGTCCCTTCTCACTGAGGGACCAGGAGCAGTCCAATTCATTATTGCCTGGCACTCTACAGGACATTAGAATTTCTGCCTCTGCTCTCTAAGTGCAATACCCCTCAATACTGTCATAACCCAGGTCACTCCCATATATTTCCAAATACTTCAAAGGGTGGCACTTCCTTTCATTGAGAACCATTGTCAGTGAGGCTTAGAGAATAAGTTAAATCCCACTTGGAAATTCCAGAGGATCGATTGTTAGAATCTTGAAAAGAGATCTTGGCTGTAGAATTCTGAAAGAATTAATCTGCAGTATTATATTCTCTGATTCAAATTCAGAGATGTGTAACCACCCATTTCAGTACTTGAGAAGGGTGGGCTACTGATTGCTGGGCTGAAGAGTGTGTCACTCCAGCACTACCAGCATTTGATCATTACCCCAGTTGATTCCCAGACATGTTTTGCGATTCTGGAAGCAAGCTCTGGAATCTAGAGTCTCCCCATGACAGCCAGACTCTGATTCTATTTCCCTCTGCCCCAGTGATTTCTAGAAGAGTTAGGATCCACAGCTAGGTGCATCTTTGAGGTGGGCCTCTGGTTCCAGGGCCAGGCTGGGCCCCTGCAAAGGTAAAATATGGTGCATCACAAGGCAATCCAAAAACTAGCTGATGAGGTGAGGGGGAGTGGTGTACAGAAATTAATCACCCTCTCTTTTTAACTAAAGGTTTTTTTGGTGTGTGTGTGTGTGTGTGTGTGTGTGTGTTAAAGCTTTGTGTACGTGATCTTTTCAGCAGAATTTTTTTTCTTTTAGCTATTTCAGTGGTTGGTATAGTCAAACCATTTCCTTCCTTCTTAAAATAATATCTGCCCAATCTCTGTCAGATGTAAAGTGAAACAGGAACATTAGCAAAGGATATCTGATATGCATCTATGCTTCTGCCTAAGCACCTAACAGGACTCTGTCAACACTTTCTCTTGGCCTGATATGCTCACAAGATGCAACACCCTTTTCTCAACAACATTTCCCATTGCATGCAATTGCTGTCAACTTAGGTAGGGACAAAAGACAAAAGTTTTTGTCTTCCCCGTTGGAAATCTATGATGTAGCATTTATATACCAACAATGAACAATATGGGAAGGATATTAAGGAAACAATTCCATTTGACAATAATGTCAAAAATAATAAAATATATAGGGACTTAGAATTAACTTAGGAACAGAGACCCCAGAAATAAATCCTCACCTATGTGGTTAAATGACTCTCAATAAGGGTGACAAGACCATTCAACTTGGAAAAGGAAATCCTTTCAACAAGTGGTGCTGGGAAAACTGGATATCCACGTGCAAAAGAATGGAGTTGAACCCTTACCCAACAGCATTTACAAAAATTAACTCAAAGTACATCAAAGACTTAAACATAAGCGCTAAAACTATGAAACTCTCAGAAGAAAACATAGGGGAGAAACTTCACCACATTAGATTTGGCAATGATTCCTTGAACATTACACCAGATGAATGGGCAACAAAAGAAAATTGTACTTTATGAAAATTAAAAACTCTTGTGCATAAAAGTGCACTATTAGCAGAGTGTAAAGGCCATTTATGGAATGAGAGAAAATGTCTGCAAACCCCATATATCTGAGAATAGATTAATATACAGAATATGTACAGAACTCCTAAAACTCAACAACAAAAAACTTGGTTCAAAAAAAGGCAAAGTTGGGGGACCTGGATGTCCTGGTCAGTAGAGTGTACAACGCTTGATCTCAGAGTTGTGGATTTGATACCCACATTGGGTGTAGAGATTACTTAAAAATAATAAAACATTTTTTTTAAAAGGGCAAAGGACTTGAATAGATATTTCTCCAAAGGAGATATGCAGATGGTCAACAAGTATGTGAAAAGATGCTCAATGTCACTAATCATCAGGGAATGTAAATCAAAACCACAATGAGATACCACCTCGCATCCATTAAGGTGACTACAACCAAATAAACAACAGAAAAACAAAAATGGAAAATAATGAGTGCTGGGAAGATGAGAAATTGGATTCCTTATGCACTTTTGGTGGGAATGTAAAATGGTATATCTGCTATGGAAATCAGTATGGCTGTTCCGCAAAAAAATTAAAAATAGATTTACCATATGATCCAGCAATTCTACTTCTGGGTATATACCCAAAAGAACTAAAAGCAGGGGATTGAAGAGATATTTGTCCACCCATGTTCATAGCAGTATTATTCACAGTAGCTAAAACATGGAAACAATGAAAGTGTCTCTCATCAGATGAATGGATAAGCAAAATGTATATACACGCAGTGGAATATTATTCAGCCTTAAAAAGGAAAGAGATTCTGACACACGCTACGATACAGATGAATCTTGAGGACATTATGCTCATGAAATAAGCCAGTCAAAAAAAGATAAATGCTGTATGATTCCACTTCTACAAGG
This sequence comes from Nyctereutes procyonoides, assembly GCF_905146905.1. Taxonomy (NCBI): domain Eukaryota; kingdom Metazoa; phylum Chordata; class Mammalia; order Carnivora; family Canidae; genus Nyctereutes; species Nyctereutes procyonoides. Next base: position 44,489,696 of record NW_026575139.1, on the reverse strand, counting down.
TGCCCAGAGTAGCCAAAATCATAGAAACAAAAAGTAGAAGGTGGTTTCTAGTGCTGAGGGGAGGAAGGAATGGGACTTACAGTTATTGGGTACAGAGTTTCAGTTTTATAAGATGAAAAGGGTTCTTAGTGTGTGCATGTGTGTGTCTCTGTGTGTGATGCATTGTCCAAATACCTCAAGCTTAGGAGACAGACTAACTTTTCTTATTTACCATAGACACTTTTTAGGAAAACACGTATTTCTTTGGAACACTGGCTTAGGACTCTATAGTGCTCTCAGTCTTCAGGAGGAGAATTTTGTAGGAAAGCAGCTGGATGTGAAAAAGAAGACAATGCCCAAAGTAATTCTAAAAGTTTAGGGCGTCTGGGTGGCATAGTCAGTTGGGCATTCCACTCTTGGTTTTGGCTCAGGTCATGATCTTAGGGTCCTGGGGTTGAGCCCTGTGTGTGGCTCTGTGCTCGGCACGAAGTCTGCTTGAAATGATGGGGTCCCAAATCAGAGTTGTTAAAGTCTCTTTTTGTTTTTTTGTTTTTACATAAAGATCCCTCCTCTTGTTCTTCAAGGATATGAATACAGTTCAGAGATCTTTGTGGCTTCAGAATCCCTTCAGTCTTCCTTTCCATTTTATTCTCTGATGTCTTTGAAAATAAGTTAAGGGAATAGGTTTGTTTTTTTTTTTTTTTTGAGGGAATAGTTAATTATCTTCCAATTATAGTGTAAATGCTGTTGGGGTGGCTGATTTTGCAGTATTCTTTATAAAATAACACTCACTATGAAGGGACCTCTTTGTTTACAATTTCTTCTATTGCCTTGAAGAACAAGATATTGAGATATAAGAACCAAAAAAGATAATTTCCATATTTATGCTTTTTTGGTAATTAACAATTTTTTTCCTGAATAAGTAACAGTCTTGTATTGAACTTACTGTGGGTTATACCTCCTTCCCTGGGTTTTCTATGTATCTTCTTTCCTTTCTGAGATAGTAGCCTGATTTTTTACTTTATCCCTGGATAAAAATATTGCCCCAAAGCTATAAGTCATGGTTTTATTTAATATGTCTTCAGAACAAGATTCGACTGTTGACTGAAGTAAGGCTTTAATGCCTCTCATTTCTTGGGTCATGCACTCTAGCTAAATTGCTGCTCTCAGACATTGCTTCACTGTGGGGTGCCAGTGACCTCAAAGGGCACATTTACACAGACAGTCCTGAAATAGCATATGACACCTTGACATAGAGCGAGACCTGATCAGAATGTGGAGGAAATGGGCACCAAAAATAAAATAGGGTACTTTCCAAGATGAACAACAAAACTAAATTGAGATGGTGGGTCAAGAAAGAATTAGAAGAGGAATGAAATTGGGATAGAACTTGAAGCAGGTGGAAGAAAGGATGGGGAGGTGATCTGGCAAAGCCAGAGGCAAAGAAACCATCTCATAATTTACATAAGTATGAATTCCACTCTCTAAACATTTGTGTTCCATTTCCATATTTATAAGAGTAGTAAGTCCGTTATACTAAATACAGAATTCTGCTGGTGCACTCATTGATGCAATTAACAATTTAGACATGGCAGTCCTTCCCCCTTTGACATTACAGATGAAGAATTGTGAGTTAAGTAAATAGTTGTGTCTAGCCATATTTCAAATAGAATAGAGAGAAAAGACTATTTTTTTTAAATGCTGGATAAACAACACTGAAAAGCCACACATCCTTTGCAGGGTCTCTGCAGTATAATAGACTGAAGTGGTTACAGTTAACTAGAAAGTTGGTATTGGAACACATCAGGAGAACATTGTAAACTTGGTGTTTTTAGTCCTAAAGGATTATATAATTTACCATTCCTTTCTGCTTGCCTTTCATTCTTCATCCTCTGAAGGCACTTAAACAGAGTATCTGACAATAGTAGTACCTGAAAAATAGCAACAGTAATAATGCATCCTGCCACCCTTCCCATTTCAAACTCATTTCACAAATTAAGATAGTTTTAATGGCTTGCTTTCTTAATTCAGCAGCATGTCTTATTCTAACTGATGCTTCATTGTTTTTCCCTGAAGAAGGGATGGAAGTACAGAGGTGTGTGTGTGTGTGTGTGTGTGTGTGTGTGTGTGTGTGTGTGTGTGTTGGGGCTGTGCGTGGGGTGTTTGGAAAACCACACCTCATCTCCTGGTCTGCTGTAATCAGGCTTGGTCCTGGATTGGTGATGTAGAGAGCTGGGAGAGCCAGGCCTGACCACAGCCACTCTTTTAAATTTCCCCCATCGTGATGAATCTGCTCTTTTGGCAGCTCCTGAATTCCCTGATGCATTCTTTCTTCCTGTTTTCTTTCCTAGTGTATCTGAAAAAACCACCCAGCATTCCAATGGCCAGCAACAACACCGCCAGCATAGCACAAGCCAGGAAGCTGGTAGAACAGCTGAAGATGGAAGCCAACATTGATAGGATAAAGGTGAGGACCACATAACCCACATGGATCTTAGAGCCTTGACTATAAGGAACATGATTTGCAGCCATCTATCACTTGACACCCCTTCTAAAAAGAGTGATAAAAAGCAGTGAGAGCAGGAGAGAAACTTAATAATTGGGTAAAAGTTCATTTTCCAATGTGTCTTTGCCTTCTCCAGATTTCTCCAAAATAAAAAAAACAGCATAAATTAAAACAGGTTCTCCACATAGAATTCAAAGCAAAACAATAACAGCAAAACAAACAAATGAGAAACAGGCTCTTGGTTGAATTCTAGCCAAGGAACTTGGAGAACATGCAAAACTTACCAGGTCACCAGCTGACCTGACTGACTGTTTTTTCATTTGGATTTTAGATTTTCTGTCTTGGTTTAGGTTCTCAGTTAAGTGTCTCTCTGACATGGTTAATCTTTCTATTCACCACTTCGGATTGTAATTATCTTCTTTTTAATACCTCATTGGATTTTTTTTTCTTCAAAACACAAAAATCCCACATGGTCTCCCTAAGAAGTCAAACAGTATAGTGGGTTAATGAAAGTATTTTATCAAATGGAACTCAGAAACATATCTCATTTTATTAAAATAAAGCTAGAACATTCTTCCAAATGCCAAATTCTTATTTATTTATTTATTTATTTATTTATTTATTTATTTATTTATTTATTTATTTATTTTTTAAAAAAGATTTTTATTTATTCATAGAGACACAGAGAGAGAGAGAGAGGCAGAGACACAGGCAGAGGGAGAAGCAGGCTCCATGCAGGGAGCCTGACATGGGACTCGATCCAGGGTCTCCAGGATCACTCCCTGGGCTGCAGGCAGCGCTAAACCGCTGCGCCACCGGGGCTGCCCCCAAATTCTTTTTTAAAACTAGAACATTTCTCCTATTTTCTCCATGCCAGAGTTAGCAACCTGAACAACCCACCCAACCTTTGGAGTATGCTTCTAGAGCAAAGGTCAATAGACTAAGGCTCATGAGCCAGACCCAGCCCATTGCCTGTTTTTATAAATAAGGTTTTATTAGAACATAGCCATTCATTTACATATTGTCTATGGATACTTTCCCACTATAACAGCAGAGCAGAGTAGTTACAGCAGAGACCATGTAGCCCATAAAACAAAATATTTCTCTCTGGCCTTTTACAGAAAACTTTGCTGACCCCTGCTCTAGAACAATGATTCTCAGCCCACCTGTATACATTCAGATTACCGCAGAAACTCTGTGGAAAGACCAATTCCAAGACCACCCTCTATACCAATTAAATTAGAATCTCTTGGGGTATGATTCAGGCATCAGGCTTAGTTTGTTTGTTTGTTTGTTTGTTTGTTTGTTTGTTTTTGCATTTTGTTTTTAATTATCAGTTAGTTTCAATGTATAGCCAAGGTTAAGAACCTAGGGAAGGGGTCCCTGAGTGGCTCAATGAGCTAACTGTCTGTCTTTGGCTCAGGTCATGATCCCAAGACCCTGGAATCAATTCCTGCATCAGGCCCTCTGCTCAGCAGGAAATCTGCTTCTCCCTCTTGCCTTCCCCCCTACTCACACTTGCTCTCTCTCTCTCTCTCTCAAATAAATAAATGAAATCTTAAAATAAAATCAGGTGTAGGCTTTACACCTGATGTAAGGCTTGAGTTCATGATCCTGAAATCACGAGTCATATACTCTACTAAATGAGTCAGCCAGTCACCTAGGTTTTGCTCCTTCTAACTCCCATCAGCTATCGTTTAGAAAGTGAAGAGAAAGATGATCTTCCTTCAGAAATAAGCTGAGTAAATAACCATGGGCATCTGTCCTAATCTTCTTTTTTGAGTTCTGATAATGGGGCCATATAAACAGCTTCTCTTCTCTCAGCAGCTCTAACTCTTATTATTCATGAATGAGATAAATGAAAGGTCCTCACTATCTGCCTTGCTCCTTTACCACCTTCCTCTTTTCCCTTTGCCTCTTCTTTTTCATTCCCTTGCTGAAAAAAGTACAGTGTGGAAGGTGGGCACAGAATGTGCTGCAGGAAGTGAGATGGCTCAAGGACCATGGCATCCAAAAGTATCATTTAGTCCTTCCTTGGGAATGGTGGGGAGAGAGGAGTCTTTTGCCCATGGACCTTCTGGAAAATGTCATTTTGCCTTTTAGGGTGGCCCAACTAAGATAAAAGTAGTTGTGAAGCATCATTGTGGTTGGCTTTTTCTGTTACTCCTCAGCATCCTCAGATTTATCTCCTGAAGGAGGAGGTGATGGTATTAGAGGTGATGAAAAGCTGGCAGTGGGAGGAAGAGGACAGAAATAGGTCTGTTCAGCCATAAGTCAGACCTCCTTCATCCCTCACTCGAATTACTGACTGCAGGGGCTCCTAGTTGATCCCTGAAATCCCATCTCAGCCCTGTTTCCACGCCTGCCATCATTTACCCTACACATTGCTACCAAAGACAATTTTCTCTAAGAAAATCGTATTACATTCCTCTCCTACAGAAAATCTTTTTGTGCTTCCCATCACCTGTAAAATAAAATTCAAACTCTTTAGCAGAGTATGCAAGGTCCTTCTGGCCTCTGCTCTTCTTCTCAGCTTCATCCCCTCTTTTTGCCCACCTGCCTTACTGAGCCACTTCTGGTGCTCTTGATGGAAATTTCAAATGCCTGGAACATTCACTCTCCTTTCTATCCTTTATTAACTCTGGCAACTCCGTGAAGACTCAGACCAGTCATGACATCCTTTGTGCAGGTTTCCCAGACCCTCATCTCATCATAAGATTGGAATTTTACTGATTTTCAGTTGTTCTTTTATTCTTTTGTCTAATAAATATTTTATTGATAGCTTTTTAAATGGCCAAACCTTGTAAGATCCTAGAGATACAGAGATGGAGAAAGATGAAGACATGGCTCTTGCCCTCAAGGATCTCCTAGTCTAGGAGGAAGTTACAAAAAAAATATGAATGAGACCTATCACTGATAGAAATAAGATATCCAAGAAGCATAATCATCAAATATTATCAGAAAGAAGCCAGCACCACACCGTGACTCCCTTCGTATACTACTTCTGAAGACAGCAAAGGAATCGCCACTGTAAGAGAGAAGAAGTGTTCATCTAACAAACTGAGCACTAGGTGGTGATCTTCCTAGGCCATCTTCACTTCCAAACCTCTGGACCCTTGCTACATCATTAGACCTCGCATTGGTAGAGATACAGCAGCAGCTAGTGTTGCAGCACTTCTCCTGCACATCAGAGCCAGGCAGGCATGCTGTGGCAAAGTGTCAGATTATTTTTAGTTCGGCCGTTGGCTAAACTGCGACGGTTGACAGAGTTGTCAGCTAGCTGGTTTAGGGCTTGGTTATTCTGCCTTTAGGAATCCCTTCAAAGGCTTCTGAGCCCTTGGGCTTGTCCACCTACTTTGCCTGTGTGATCCTGTCAGCAAGAAAGGGCTTCTCTCTCAAGATCCCACGTCTATGATTCTGCAGTCAGATAGTGACCTCTTCAAGCTCGGGCAGCAGTGTGTTATGTACATCTGGCGGAGCCCACTGTGGCTGAGGCCATGAGGAGCGGGGGGCAGGGAACACAGCTGGCATTGGAGCTTTGAGAGTCCCATCAGCAGGGGCGGCTGCAGAGAGAAGCTGTACCGTAGGAGGATCTGCATAGCATATTCATTTTTAAACCTTCTTGTGTCCTATCCCTTTGCATCACACATCCCGAGAGAATTGAGCTAATGAACCCATTATCTGTTCATAAGCCTCAGGCATATATAAATTACACTCCCAGCCTTTCTGTGTTTCTTTGTTAGCTTTTCATTCAAGGACAGAAAGTAAAGAGAATCAAAGGAAGCTGCTGGGAAGGGATCTGGGGACAAGGAGAGAGAGGGGCATAGAGACTGTGACACTCAGATGTATGAGACAGCAATGTAGTCACACTGATGTTGAGTGAAGATGGATAAAAGGAAGCTTGTCCTTAGAGCACAAGTTGAGGAAGCATGTCCAAAAGTAAAGGACAGCAGGACTTCAGTAAATCTATTTGTTCGCCACTGTATTAGGCCTCATTGGGCTTCTAATAATAGAAACCTAGCCCAAGTTCACTTAAGCAGGAAGAGGGGATTGATAATAAAAGATACAGTGTGTCTCAGATTCCAAGAGCAGAAATATAGCTGGGTAAGCAGTAGGAATAAGAGCTGGAAACTGGAGAGCTCTGTTACATGTCTCTGCCTCTGTGTGTCTGCCTCTTTCTTTTCCTGGGAAGAATAGATTTCTCAGCTGCCTATTCCATGTGGCAGATATGATGGCTGCTCACTGCTCCCAGGATCCCATGTCTCTTCCAGCTCCATGAAGAAAGAGATAGGTTGATTCAATTCCTTTTAGTTTCAAGTGCATATTCCTGGAATGGCATGTCTGTTCTAGCAAGAGTGAACCATCTGCAGCCCCAATAACAGACATTAGAATCAAACTACATTGCACAAGCATTGCTCCTAGGAGCTAACCCACCCATATGAATGGGAAAGGGTTAGATAGTTAAGGAGGAGTGAGAATCACTGTAAGCTGGAAAGATGCTCCTTGACAGTGGGCATCATCAGCATCATGAAAAATGATGTAAATGTAAGAAAAGAAAGCCAAGGCTAGGAGCGTGTCTGAAATGATTGCTTCTTAACTAATTGTATACTCCATCAATTGACCCCATGTAAGAATGTCATTTATTTCTTTTTTCTCCCAAATATTCCTAATAGAGCTTTCCAACTTGCTCTATTATCTCAAGAATATACTATGTAAAGTCCCATCTCTCTGGTTACTCTGGGTCCCTCAATGAGAATGCCCTTTCCCTCATTCTTTTCCTATCCACTGCAGAATGAATGTTTGTAACCCCCAAACATTCACCCCTAGCCTCCAAAAAAATTCATATGTTGAAATCCCAGCCCCCAGTATCATAATATTTGGAGGTGGGGCCTTTGACAGATGGTTAGCCCTCATGAATAGGGTTAGCGCCCCTTTTATAAAAGAGACCCCAGGGGGATCCCTCACCCTTCTACCATGCGAGGTAATAGTAAGAAGACATCTGTGAACCAGAAAGTAGACCCCCACCAGACTCTTAATCTGCCAGCACCTTGATCTCAGACTTTCAGTCTCCAGAACTGTGAGAAGTGAATTTCTGTAGTTTATAATCCATCCATTCTATAATATTTTGTTACAGGAGTTTGAGCCCACTAAGATCCTGTCTAAATCTTACTTTCCCGTTAGGGTCAGCTCCAGTCCCCATTTGTCCATGAATCTCTTGCCATTCTGCCCATATTTATTAATTGGTTTCATTTTCATCAAATACAATTTTCTAATTAGACCACAGTTCTCAAAGACAAAGACTATGTCATTTACTTCTCTGTATTCTTCAGGGTGCTGGGCTACAGGGATTCAAGAAACTTTTTTTTTAGTGAGTAGCTTTAAGTTCATGTACTAAGAATGTCATATAACAGGACATCAGGAGCTGTAATTCACATGACATTTCCAGTGACATTTATGGTTTAGGAAATTGCAAGCATGAGTATAATTGGCCAAATAAAGCCATGGTCATAATGGCACCTGGGTGACTCAATCAGTTAAGTGTCCAACTCTTGATTTTGGCTCAGGTCATGATCTCAGGGTCCTGGGACTGAGCCCTGTGTCTGCCTGAGGATTGTCTCTTCCTCTCCCCCTGCCCTTCCCATTTGTGCTCACTTGCTCTTTCTGTCTGTCTGTGTCTCTCCCTCCTCCTGAAATAAATAAATAAATATTTTAAAAAGATTCTGTAGTCATAGGGGAAAAGTCATTGAAATACGAAAATGAAGAGAAGACAGGTGAAGACAGGTGTCTTGTGTTTGATTATAAGTAGCCAGAATCTATCATATATCTTCTCTTTAAAACAGGTCAACATAAAAATAGACTGATTTTCATAACTGACAAATATGTATGAATTATTAAACCAAATTTTATAATGATTAAATCATCTTTCTCATATTCACTCATAAAAGATTGGAATTGAATTTCACAGAAAATGGTACTGAGAAATGGACCAGTTAAGACATTATGCTTGGTAGTAAAGAGGAGACATATATCCTAGGTTTGGGAGTTTTGAAATCTTTTTCTAGCATTTGAAATGAAAGTTTTAACACCACTCCCCTAAAATGCTTGCATTTGAGGAGCACCTGGGTGGCTCAATCAGTTTAGTGTCTGACTCTTGGTTTCAGCTCAGGTCATGATCTCATAGGAGCCCTGCATCCAGCTCTGTGCTCAGTGGGGAGGCTGCTTGAAGGTTCTCTCTCTGCTCCTCTCTCTCTCTCTCTCTCTGTCTAATATATATATATATAAAATCAATATTTTTTAAAAAAATGCTTGCATTTGATTTATTAGGGAGAATGAGATACTATCTTCCTTATAGGCCAGTTGATAGTATTTTCAGAGATAATAAAATCAGTATAATATGTCAAAGGACTTAAAGAGGAAAGGGTTGTGTGTTCATACTTGGCCAATCCTAACTCATTCAATTTGCTAAAAATGAAGCAAAAACTTTAAAATTGAATTCACACATATGTTAATAATTGAGCTTGACATTTCATTTTTATGAGAGTTGATATAACTTTTAAAAATTCAATAGATAATTTATTAAGCATCATGTACATGCTTAGCCTTATGCATTGTGTCTAGGAGCTACAGTAGTACTGTTAAACCTTGATAATTTGAAATTTGTAAGAAATGAATTTTTCTGAATAGCCCAGTTTTCAGGTCAGCTGAAGTCTCTTTTCTTAAAAATGTAACTATTTTGGATGACACTTTGAATATCTTTTTTATTATTATTAAATAGAGTAAATGAGGTATATGTACTTTTTTGATAATTCATTTGAAGTTATTAATTTCAAAAATATTATTCTATTTCCTTTTTTCAAAAAATCCTTAGTACCATTAGTTTAACACCCCCATGGAGGAGAGAGAGGGGAGGACTACTTAGAATATTCACTCATTATTTTATAAATAAAAAAGTCAATATCTCTCCATGTGATTTTACTTCCTCTAGTATCACAATCAAAGTTTGAGCCTTGGTGCTCTTCACACCCAAGAAAGATCCTTTAGACTCCATTTTGGCCATCAGCAGTGATGCAGGCATGATGATGATGTGAGACGATAGGTGACTTGCTGCCTTTCATTCCTGACTTTAATAATCTTACCGTCCACAATGCCTCTCATATTTTCAGTATGGTTCCAAGGCATGTCAAATAATACTAAGGTTTCCTCTGCATTCACCAGTGTTTAAGTTGAATATTTTAATTTTTCTTACTTAAATTATGTATTAGTGATTCAAAGAAAAATGAAGACTTTAAAGTGGCCAGTTGCTTTTGACCTGAGCAAAAGATCTTTCTAGACAAATGTCAGACCAATCTCTCCTAGTCTGAAAATTATTTAAAAAAAAAAAAAGGTTTTATCTATTTAGTCATGAGAGACACTGAGAGAGAGGCAGAAACATAGGCAGAGGGAGAATCAGGCTCCCCATAGGGAGCCTCACGTGGGACTCAATCCCAGGACGACCCTGGGATCACAACCAGAACCAAAGGCAGACACTCAACCACTGACCCAGCCAGGTGCCCGAACTTTGGAAATTCTATCTCTTCCCAGATGTTTGGCAGTTTCTTTTGTCTTAGGGTATATTGCCAGGCCTATGACAATGATAAACTTCCCATTTCAGGCCTCCATTGCAGCACAGTCTTTGAGGTCCTTTTAAGCAACAAAGTTAAGTCAACCCTGGGTGGTGCCTTTAATGCAGGCAACTCAACTGAAGAACTTGGCTGAATGATTGATTTCCTTAACACACATGTGACTTCCCACATATAGGCAGTGACCACCTGTCAGTGCTTACTTCTTTGCCTGATGAGAAAAGCATTTTGCAACATCAATTTTAAAATGTGTCTTAATTTCAGAATATAATGAAGACAGAACTATATCCTACATGCTGTAAATTCTTAGGTCTGATTTTTATCCTTACCAACAGCTGCTTCTCAGAGCTGTCAGGGTGTCTTCCTAGAGTGGGCTCCTACATTTTCAGATCCAAAATCATAGTTTGGTGGCCTTCATTGGGACTGTCTAGGATCATCATTTCTTTACTTCCAGTGTAATTTAGAGAGGTTGCTGGAGAACTGGGTTTCAGTAATGGTCAATCTGAAGAGACCCATACTCTTATCAAATGTAATTCTTTCACTTGTACATCAGATCTCATCTCTCTAACCAAGGTCATGCTCCACCACCTGTCCATCCTGAATCATCAGTTTTGGTTCTCTATTTCATCATTTCCATCAGTGTACAAATACAGTATTATTTCTCCATCTTAAATAAAATTTTAATTTTTTTTTCTCTGAATCACCCACTTCCTCTTCCAGCAACTGCCTCATTTGTTTGCTATGCTTTGTAGAACTTCCTGAAAAAGTTATCTATATTCACTATCTCTAATTTCTCTTTTCCCTTTCTTTTGAAAAATTATTTTTACTCTGGAAATAATCTCAAAGGTACAATAGGATTGCAAATGCAGTACCAAGAACTTTGTCTTCCAGGCAGCTGGGTGGCTCAACCCATTGGGTGTCTGCCTTCAGCACAGGTCATGAGCCCAGGGTCCTGGCATGAGGCTGTGTCTGGCTCCCTGCTCAGTGGGGAGTCTGCTTCTCCCTCTGCCTCTCTCACCAGCTTGTGCTCTCAATCTCTCAAATAAATAAATAAAATCTTTTTTAAAAAATAAAGGTTTTTATCTTCCCCTGAACCATTTGAAAATAAGTTGCCGAGCAGCCCAGGTGGCTCAGTGGTTTAGCACCACCTTCAGCCCAGGGCCTGATCCTGGAGACCCGGGATCGAGTCCCACATTGGGCTCCCTGCATGGAGCCTGCTTCTCCCTCTGCCTATGTCTCTGCCTCTCTGTCTCTCTGTTTCTCATGAGTAAATAAATAAAATCTTTAAAAATAATAATAATAATTTGCCAACAGTTACCCCATCACTACCAAATACTTTAGTGTGTGGTACCTATAAATAAAAACATTCTTCTACATAATCATAATATAGTCATCAGAATTGGGAGGTTAACATTGATATGTTACTGATTTCTAATCCTCAGAGCCCATTTAAGTCATGCAAATCACCCTAGTAGTATCCCTTTTAGCTAAAGGACCCAACTCAGCATGATGTGTTACATTTAGTTGTTCTGACCATAGACTTCCTTGACTTTTGTGACCTTGACACTTTTGAAGATTATGGGCTATCCATTTTGTTGAATAGCACTCAATTTGGATTTGTCTGATATTTCCTTATGATTAAATTCAGGTAACAAAACTGGGACATTAATATAGAATTGATGGGGTTATTTGTCTCATTACATTTTATCATTGGCATATGATTTCAAATCGTCACTTACTGGTGATGTTAACTTTGACTACTTAATTAAGGTGTTAACTTCTAGTTTCTTCATGTAAAGTTGTTCGTTTGTTTTTCATAGTTAATAAATATTTAGATTTTTGGAGAGAGACCTTGAGGCTTAACTATCCCACTCCTCATTAAACATTCTGTTTTTTAAAGTTTATCTAATTATATTGATATGGACACATGGTTTCCTCTTTTATTATATGTTTTACAATCTGCTATTATCATCATATATTTTGATGTTTTAATTGGCACAGACTAAAAAACTAGGTACTGTGTGTTTTTGACATGACTCCATCATTCTATGAGTGCTTCCTTAGTGTCTAGCACAAAAAAGATGATGTAGGGTCCTCTTGTAATTTCCCTGCCCCAACCCTGGAATCACCCTTTTCTCCAAGAGCACTAGTTCCTTTGATATTTTTATTTAAAAATGAAAATCTGGATGCTAGATGTTCTCATTGCTGAAGTGTTTTGAAGTGTTGCTCTTCCAGGTTCCTCTCAGTGGACAGAGTTAGGGAATACTGTATACACACACTTTTACATCTGCATTTATTTCTTTATCTTTGTATCTGTGTATACGTAACCACGAGTTCATACCAACACTACCAGGTCCTGCCCTGCACCACAGAGTATATTCTGTCTTTCTAGTTCCCATATTTATAACTCCCTTCACTGACCATGAGGATCCTTGATCCCCTTGTCTTTATTTGGCCAACTATCCTGTAGGGAACTGAAGTCCCATTCCACATCTCCTCCCAACGTGGATGCATTCACATCCCCTTCAGGCTCCTACACTCTTCACCTGGCTATTTTCTGTATAGATGCTCTCCTCACCCTCCTCAAGCTCTGACATCCCACCGTGGGTTCCTAACCTTCTAACCTATGGAGTCCTCTTTGCTTAGTCCCACCCAATCCCTTAAAGGCTGAATTATTCATGAAGAAGGAGGAGGAGGATGCCCCATTTGTTTGTAAACCGTGTGAGATTTTCATTCCCACCATTCTCTTGAACCTTCTCTCACCAAGATTGCTGATGACTGCAGATGGCTAAACCTAACACTTAATTCTCAGTTTCATCGTACTTGACCTACTGGCAGCATTTGTCATGGTTGATGATTCCTTATTTCCTGAAGCATTTCCTCCAGCATTTGGCTCTCTTCTGTCCCCATTCTCACAGGCTACTGTGTCTAAATTTCCTTATCTGGCTCCCCTTAGTCTCCCCAGCTTCTTACATTGAAGTGTTCCAGGGTTCAGTATTTGTCCCTCTCTTTCCTACCTAAATGTATTTACTCTCTTGAGGATCTTGTTCATTCCCAAGGCTTTACGTACCTTCTATATGGCTTTGATTCCCAAATTTATAGATCTAGTCTGTATCTCTCTCAAACTCCAGCATTGTATATCTCACTAACAGATATTTTAATTTCAAACTAAAATTATATTCCTGATCTCACCCCAAAATTCTTCCCTGCAGCTTTCACCAGCTGAAATGAGAACAGTTTCATCCATTTGCTCAATCCAAAAACTTTGATAAGAGTTATCCTTAATAGTTCTTTTGTATTCATACCCTTTCTCTAGTACATCATAAATTCCTGGTGATTCTATATTCAAATACTGTTTATCCTGAATTATACCATTTCACACCACCTCTGAAATACTGCCACCTCTCTCTTAAATTACAGCAATAGTCTCCAGGGCAGTCTCTACTTTGACCCTTGATTCCCACAAAGTACTCACTGTTTTCCACACAGCATTTAGAGTGCTCCTTTACAATGCAAGTCAGTGCTTCCCCTTCATTCTGTAGGTTTTTATCAAAAGATTAAATATCTTCTCAATTAATCCCAACTATTGCAATCTGTTCCCCACACCCCTACGCATACACATTCTTAATCCCTTTTACCCTGCTCTACTTTTCATTTCCTTATAAAACTTACTAGCTTTTGGGGCACCTGGGTGGCTCAGTCGGTTAATATCTGACTCTTGATCTCCACTCAGGTCATGATCTCAGAATTGTGAGATTGAGCCCTGTGTTGGGCTCCTTCCTGGGCGTGGAGCCTTTTTGAGATTCTGTCTCCCTCTCTGCCCCTCCCGCCCCCTCTCTTCCTCTCTGAATTTACTAATTAATTAAAACTTACTACCTTCTAACATTCTCTGTAACAATTATGCTTTCTTTTCTGTTCTCTCCATTCTCCCATTTAAATACTATATAGGCAATTTGATTATACTGTACATTGATATAGTTTGATTCATGTTTCTTCATTTGGGGTTTGTTGAGTTACTTGAACCTCTAGGTTTGTTCGCATCAACTATTATGTCTTTTTCAGCCACTGTCTTCAGATATTGTTTCTTCCTTCTGCATCCACAGTTGTATGTGTATAATTTTCTTTCTGTCCTTCAGAGACCCCAGTTATATGTGTATTCAGGTCCTTATGTTCTCTTCTAGCTAGGTGCTCTGTTCATATTTTTTCTGCCTATTTTCTCTATACTTCATTTTGGAGAGTTCCAATTATTGTCGTCAAGTTCACTCATCTTTTCTTCTGCAGTGTCTAAGTCTGCTGCTAATTCTATCCAATGTATTATTTATCTCCAGAGATTTGATTTGAGTCTTTTAAATATCTTTCCTCTTTTTATCATGTTTTTCTTTTTTTCTTTTTCTTTCTTTTTTTTTTTTTTACCTTCTTGATGTTATGGGCACTGTTTACAAAAGCTATCTTATTTATTTATTTATTTATTTATTTATTTATTTATTTATTTATTTATTTAACAAAAGCTATCTTAACAACACCCTTATCAATTTTATTATCCTGTGTCACTTCTGGGTCTTCTTTGTATTAATTTTTCTCCTTATATGGGAGAGATTTTTTTCCTAGTTAATTATATGCCTGATTTTTTTTATTGGATTCTAGACACTGTGGCATACTGAAATTTTTTTGTGTTCCTTTTAATATTCTGGGGTTTTGTTCTATGGTGCAGTTAAGTTACTTGGAAAAATTTTGATCTAATCAAGGCTTACTACTAAACATTGGTAGTCCATATCAGCCTTTAAGCTAGGCCAGTTTGATACTACACCTAAAGCACTACCCTTTTTAGGACTCTACTCAACCCCCCAGTGTTATGAGATCTTTATACTTCATCAAGGGAGGTACAAACTATTCCAGTCCTGTGTGATCACCAGGGATTGTTTTATTTGATCCTTTCTGATTTTTTTTTTTTTTTGCATAGCCTCAAGCAGGTTCTCTCACATATGTGCTAATCAGTATTCAGCTAAAGACTCAAAAAAAGTCCTTCAGAGGCCTCCAGAGCTCACACGTTCTTTCTCTCTTCCTCTCTTTTTGTGTCTGTGTAGCTCTTTCTTCTCTATTTACTCTCCCCTCAACTCAAAGAGTTTCCTTAATTCTGTTTTGGTGATCCCTCCCTGTGCCATGGCCTAAAAACCCTTTTTATACCTTAAGCTGGGACAATCATGGGGCTTATGTTATCTCCCTTCTCTCACTGATCACTGTCTTGTGCTGCCTGTTGCCTAACCTTTAAAAACTACTTGTTCCTATATTTTCCCAGTGTAATTGGTGTATTTTTTTCATCATAGTCTGAATTTAAAAGTCTAGAAAATTACATAAGTTCCACAAGAACAGAAATCTTTGGGTATTTTGTTCCTTTATTATTCCAAGTATCCAGACCTATGCCTGGCTTATTAGGTACTCAGTAAATATTAGTTGAACAGAATATTTGTTGAATAAGATTATCTTTGAGAACTTCTTCAGTGGTTATCTGAGTGTCTATCACATGTCTGGCATTGATCATATAGTGGTAGATAAAGCAGATATAGTTTCTGCCTTCATAGACTATACTGCCTAAAGTGAAAGACAAATATCAAACAGCAGATAAACAATGGTTGTCATTATAAATTGTGAGAAATGCTTTCCTATAAAGGAAAAGAATGGGATGAAAGAACATAATGAGGAAAGTCATTATTGGATGAAGTGGTCATTAAAGACTCTGCAAAGAGGCAGTTTTTCAGCTGACTCCTAAAGGAAGATAAGGAGTCAGGCTGTTGAGAAAATAGGGAAAAGAATGTTCCAGGGAATTGTATGTGTGAAGCTCTGAGACAGAAAAGAGTTTGGAGTTTCTATAACATTAGCGGAGGCGTGTGTGAGGAGGGAAGAATGCCACACATGAAATTGGAAAGATAGGCAGGCCCAAAGCGTGCAAGACCCACAGGCTGTTTTAAGATGTTTTGGTTCTCTATGAAGTACAATGGGAAACTATTAGAGGTTTTGAGTAAGAGAGTGGTATGAGCCAGTTTATATTTTTAAATTAACTTTCTAGCTGCAATATGGAAAATACTACTCTTGGCACGGTAGTCAAAGCAGGGAATTCATTTACAACTGAGATTCTTAAACTTTTTCTGCCCTAGACCTGTTTGGCAGCCTACTGAAGCATATGGTCTCCTTCTCAGAGTAATGTTTTCAATTATAAAGGAAACTAATCATATGGGAATACAATTTATCAGAATATTTTCTAGAAAAACATTTGTGATAGAGTTATATATGTACTCCTTTATTAACTGTATAAGATCTTATAGTGGGTCTGTAATTATAAAGTAGGTGAACTAAATGAAATATTGAGATATTTGTAATAACTTTTAATGTGATGGGAAATACCTGATTTCTATAGCTAATCAAGTCAGAGGGACTGCTAATGCTAGTGTTGTGTATTGTCTACATCTGGGAATGTAATGGACAGAGATACTTGAGGTTAGTGAAGATAGAGATGTAATTTTTATCATCAATGTTCATAAACCACCCCCTTGAATTCTGTCTGTTGACTCTGTGTTAGTCCATTTGAGCTGCTATAACAGAATACCACAGACTGGATGCCTTTTAAACAACAGACATTTTTTTGTCACAGTTCTGGAGACTGAGAAGTCCACAATCAAGGCACTGGCAGATTCCATGTGTAATGAGAGCCTGCTTCCTGATTAGTAGATGGCTGACTTCATACTATGTTCTCACATGGCAGAAGGGGCGAGGGAGCTCTGTGATCTCTCTTATACTCTCTTATGGCACTAATTCCATTCATGAGAAACTCCAAATTCCATCACATTGGGACTTAAGTTTCAACATATACATTTTGGAGGGCACAGACATTAAGTTTTTAGCAGACTCCTTTGGAAACCCAAATTAATCACTTTTTATTTAATGAGTTATTTCTGTAAACTTGGAGCAAGAAGATGGAGGCTTAAACTTGGGTAGTCACAACAGCCATGACAATAAGGAGACAAATTTGAGATATTTTTGGAGGAATAATCAACAGGACAGAAAAGAGAGAGATTGCCTAGGGTTACTGGGGAAACCTTAAAGGAAGTAGGCCTAGGGCTATATAATGTAAAAGGCACTGTGTGCAAAATGTTATAGTAGGGATAGTCAGAAAGAGACTTGCCAGGCAGACTACTGCTTGACTCGTTTAAGGTAGGGAACAAGGATGACACTATGAGTTAGAAAGGAAGAGTAGCCATAGGATTAAGTCAGGAACACTAAGACTCACTGCTCAGCCACTTGTGAGCTATGAGACCTATGGTAAACACCACCTTCCTAATGAAGCCTCAAATTCACATATTTAAGATGAAAATAAAGCTTGTGACCCATAATATTGTTGTAAGGATTAAATAAGATAAGGTATGTACAGTGGTTAGCACAGTTCTGACATGTGGCAAGGGCAGATAAATATTAGTAATTATTACTGCTAGGATTCTGACAATGTGTTGGACTCTCATTCACACAGAATTGCAATCTAGTTAAGGAAACAAGATAAAAGTCATACAATATTTTGAGAAAGAAACCATTCAGAATCAAGTGTTCAAATATAAGATATAAGCAAGTCTTAAGCTATTAATTTTGCCCAATATAGCACTTACTATATCATAAAAAGATTTTGAACATTTCTGCCACATACAGGCAACACCTTGTTTTATTTTGCTTTGCTTTATTGCATTTCTTAGCTACTGCAGTTTCTACAAATTGAAGGCTTTTTGGCAACCCTGCATTGAGCAAGTCTATTTGTGTCATTTTTCCCATAGCATTTCCTCACTTGGTGACTCTATGTCACATTTTGGTAATCCTTGCAATATTTTACACTTTTTCATTATTTGTTTTGGTGATCTGTGACTAGTGATTGTGACTTGCTGAAAGCTTAGATGATGGTTAGCATTTTTTAATTATGAAGTATTTTTGAATTAAAGCATATACATTGTTTTCTTAGGTATAATGCTACCGCACACTTAATAGACTACAGTATAGTGTAAACATAACTTGTATATGCCCTGGGGAACCAAAAAATTCATTTGACTCATTTTATTGTGGTATTCACTTTAATGCAGTGGTCTGGAACTGAACCTGCAATATTTCTAAGGTACGGCTGTGTTTGTGTGAGCATTGCAAAAGAGTAGGGATGGTGCTGGATTTCTGCTTAATAAGTGAATTTTAGATATTACTGTTGCCTAGTCTTTGCTGCTTACAGCTGAGCTCCTGTTTGGGATAATAATGACTATGGCTCAAACAAGTAAAAGGCACACACATAAAAAAAAAAAAAAGTAATTGAGATTCAGTCTGAAAGTCTGTCCTTTGCTTTCATTTGGAGGAGCTAAGACAAGAACAGGCTGTTTTCTTTCATTCTATCATAGTAGCATTTCATAAAGATGAACAAAGAATTTCAAATTCAACCCTTAGAACTAGCCCTGCATTTGAGTAGCTCATATGTAGATAACTGTGGCTCAATGGCAAAACATCAGGGTTCAGTTTTTTTTTTCCTGCCATGTACTTTGCTGTATGACATTGAACAATTCAAGCAATCTGTTGAGCCTTAATTTTCACCTATGAAAGGAATTTAACAATTCCAACCTCAGGATTATTGTGTAGCTCAAAAGAGAAAACTCAGTGTCTGAAACATAATAGGAGCAAAATAAAAATATTTTTACAAGCAATGTAATGTCAATTAAAGAGCAACACTTTAAGCCAAAAGATGTAGCAAGAGACAAAGTCATTATATAATGTTAAAGGGGTCAATTCATCAAGAGGATAGAGCCATCATAAATAAATATACATGAACACAAGAATACCTAAATATATTAAGCAAATATCACCAGACCTGACAAGAGAAACAGACAGCAATAAAATAATAGTAGGGAATAGCCCACTTTTAACAATGGATAGATCACCCAGACAGAATATTTATAAGGAAACATTGGACTTGAATATATATTAAACCAAATGGATCTAAAAGACATATACAGACCATTCCATCCAATAGCAGCAGAATACACATCTTTCTCAAATATACACATTAAGTTCTCCAGGGTAGGACAAATAATAGGCCACAAAATAAGTCTTCACTAATTTAAGAAGACTGAAATTTTACCAAGAATCTTTTCCAACCACAGTGGTATGAAACTACAAATCAATAACAGGAGGAAAATTGGATAATTCACACATATATGGAAATTAAACAGCACATTCCTGAACAGCAAACCAATAGATCAAGAGGAAATTAGAAGGCAAATAAAAAAATATCTGGAGACAAAAAAGTGGAAACACAACATCCCTAAACTTATGAGAAACAGCAAAAGCAGTTCCAAGAGGGAAGTTTATAGCAATAGTCACCGGCATTAAAAAATAAATAATTAAAGATCCTAAATAACCTAACTTTAAACCTCAGGAACTTAAAAAAGAACAAATTGGAACACCTGGGTGGCTCAGTGGTTGAGCATCTGCCTTTGGCCCGGGGCGTGATCCTGGAGTTCCAGGATCAAGTCCCATGTCAGGCTCCCTGCATGGAGACTGCTTTTCCCTCTGCCTGTGTCTCTACCTGTGTCTCTACCTCTCTCTCTGTGTGTTCTTCATGAATAAATAAATAAACTATGAAAGAAAGAAAGAAAGAAAGAAAGAAAGAAAGAAAGAAAGAAGAAAGAAAGAAAGAAAGAAAGAGAAAGACAAATTGAGCCTGAAGTTAGCAGTTACATAAAGAAATAAAGATAAGAGCAGAAATAAATGAAATAGATATCAAAAATAATAGAATAGATCAATGAAACTAAGAGCTGATTTTTGAAAAGATGAACAAAACTAACAAATCTTTAGCTAGGCTGAGGGAAAAAAAGAAAACTCAAAAAATGAAAGAAGACATTACAGTTGATACCACAGAAGCACAAAGGATCATGAGACTACTGCGAAAAATTATATGCCAATAAATTGGATAACAACCTAGAAGAAATTCCTAGAAGCATAACACCTTCCAAGACT
This sequence comes from Nyctereutes procyonoides, assembly GCF_905146905.1. NCBI lineage: Eukaryota > Metazoa > Chordata > Mammalia > Carnivora > Canidae > Nyctereutes > Nyctereutes procyonoides. The sequence goes on along the minus strand of NW_026575139.1, from coordinate 44,469,563 downwards.
AGATCATAAAGACATAGAAAATCTGAACAGACCAATAAAAAGTAAAGGGATTGAATCAGTAATCAAAACCTCCAAACAAGGAAAAGCCCAAGACCAGATGGTTTCCCTGGTGAAATCTACCAGATATTTTAAAAAGAATGTATGCTAATCCTTCTCAAACTCGTCCAAAATTGAAGAGGAGGGAATACTCCCAAAGGAATTATAAAACGCCAGAATTACCCTGATATCAAAGCCAGATAAAGATGCTACAAGATAAGAAAACTATAGGCCAATATCCCTAGTGAATAGATGCAAAAAATCTCCACAAAATATTAGCAAGCCAAATTCAACAGTTCATTTAAAGTATCATACACTACAGTTAAGTGGGATTTATCCCTGGGAGGCAAAGATGGTGCAAAAAATCAACAAAATGTGACATATCACATTAATAGAATGAAAGATAAAAATCATATGATCATCTCAATAGAGGCTGAACAAGCATTTAACAAAATACAACATTCTTTCATGATAACTCAATAAATTGGGCATAGAAGTAATGTGCCTCAACATAATAAGGCCATATATGGCAAACCCACAGCTAACATTATCTTCAATGATGAAAAATTGAAAACTTTTCTTTTAAGATCAGGAACAAGACAAAGGCTCCTACTTTCACCACTCCTATCCAACATAGTACTGAAAGTCCTAGCCAGAGAAGTCAGGTAAGAAATAGAAATAAGAGGCGTCCAAATTAGAAAGGAAGAAGTAAAATTGTCCCTGTTGGAAGATGACATGATCTTATATATAGAAAATTCTAAAGATCCCACACACAAAATAACTTAGAACTAATCAACAAAGTAAGCTAAGCAGTAAAGTAGCAGGATACAAAATCAGCATCAGACATCCATTATGTTTTTAAATAAAAAGAATTAAATAGCAGAAAAAGAAATAAACTCTCATTCATTATAGCACCAAAACAATAAAATACTTAGTAATAAATTTACCCAAGAATGTGAAAGGGCTGTACACTGAAAACTAGGACTTTAATGAAAGAAATTGAAGACACAAATAAAAGGAAAAAATAGTCTGTGTTCATAGATTAGAAGAATTAGTATTGTTAAGATGTCCATACTACCCAAAACCGTCTATAGATTCAGGGCAATCCATATTAAAGTTCCAATGGCACCTTTCACAGAAATAGAAAAATAATAATAAAATTCGTATGGAACCACAAAAGAACCTGAATAGCCAAAGCAGTCCTGAGAAGCACAAAAGTGGAAGCATCACACTCCTGATTTCAAACTCTATTACAAAGTTATAGTAATCAAAATAGTATGGCATAAAAAATAGACACAAAAACCAATGGAATAAAATAAAGAGCCAAGGAATAAACCCTAGGAAAAAGCCAAGGAATACCATCAATTAATATTTGACAAGAATACTTAATAGGAAAAGATCATCTCTTCAATAAATGGTATTGAAAAAATTGGATAATCATATGCAAAAGGATGAAACTGGATCCATATCTTACACCACCACAAAAATTAACTCAGAATGGATCAAAGGCTTAAATGTGAGACCTGAAACTTCACTCCTATCCTTATAGGGGATAAGCTCCTTGACATTGGTCTTCGCAATGATTTCTTGAATATGACACCAAAAGTACATGCAACAAAAGCAAAAATAATTAAGAAGGTCTACATGAGACTAAAAAGGTTCTACACAACAAAAGACCACAAAATGAAAAGGCAACCTATGGAAAAGGAGAAAATACTTGCAAACCATATATATGGTAATGGATTAATATTTAAAATATATAAAGAATTCACACAAGGAAAAAAATCTGATTAAAAATGGGCAGAGGAACTGAGTAGACATTTTTCCAAGAAGTCTCGTAAATGGCCAACATGTATGTGAAAAGCTGTTCAATATCACTAATTAGGGGAATGCAAATCAAAAACACAATGAGGTATCACTTCACACCTGTTAGAACGGTTATTACCAAAAAAGACAAGTGATAACAAGTGTTGGTGAAGATGCAGAGAAAAGGGAACCCTTATCTGCTGTTGGTGGGAATGTATAATGGTGCAGTCAGTATGGAAAACACTATGGATGGTCCTCAAAAAATCAAAAGTGGAATTACCATATGATCCAGCAGTTCCAGTTCCGGATATATATTCAAGGGAAATGAAATCAGGATTTCAAAGAGATATCTGTGCCCTCATATTCATTGCAGCTTTATTCACAATAGTCAAGATATGGAAACAGCCTAGGTGTTCATCTTTGGGTGAATGGATTAAGAAGCTGTATTATATACATACTAATGGAATATTATTCCACCATGAAAAAGGAAACGTGGCCATTTGTGATATATGATGGACCTTGACAGCACTATGCTAAGTGAGATAAATCAGACAGAGAAAGACACTCACATGTGAAATCTAAAAAATTTGACTCACAGAAACAGAGTAGAATAGTAGTTGCCAGGGGCTGGATGGTGAGGAAAGTGGGGAGATGTTCATCAAAGGCTATAAACTTCCAGTTATAAGATGAGTAAATTCTGGGGATAGAATGGACAACATGATGACCACAGTTAACAATGCTGTATTATACATTTGAAAGTTGCTAAAAGAGCAGATCTTAAATGTTCTCACAACATACATACAAAAAAAGGTAATTATGAGAGCTGTTAATTAACCTACTGTAGTTATCATTTCACAATATAGTAGTGTATCAAATCATTACAATGTACACCTTAAAGTCACACTATTATATATCAATTATATCTCAAAGCTGGAAAAAAGGCAAATAAGAGGTCATTTTAAATGCAAAAAAAAAAAAAAAAGGTAAGACTGACTTTTACATAACTATATTGTACTGTCTTGAATAGTGCCCCTAAACCTACCTGGAACCTGAGAATGTGATCTTATTTGGAAGTAGAATATTTGTAGATGTCATCAAGTTGAGATGAGCTCATACTGGATTAGGGTGGGCCCTAATCCAATGATTGGATAGGTAGGAAATTTGAAGATAGACAAAGAAGAGAATGCCATGTGAAGACAGAGACATACGGGACAGAAGGCTATGTGAGGATACGGGCAGAGATTGGAGTGATGCATTTATAAGCCAAGGGACACCAAGGATTGCTGGAAACCACCAGGCGCTAGCTATGGAGCATGGAGCAGATTCTCCTTAGGCCTCCAGTGGGAACCCTGATTCTGAACTTCCAGTCTCTAGCACTGACAGGAAATAAATTTCTGTTGTTTTAAGTCACCAGTTTGTGGCAATTTGTTAAGGCAGACTGAAGAAACCAATACACATCTAATAATACCTGTATCTCTTTGTATCAATCAGGGTAGATGAGGTTTTGTCGTAGTAACAAAAGGTCCTCTAGTCCCATTCTTAGGGGCTTACAACAACAAAGATATACTTCTTATTCCCACCACGTGTCCTTTACAGATCAGCTGCCACACCACACCATGTCACTTTGATCATGGACCCTGGCAGATGCAGCAGCCTCTATTCAGAATATTGCCTCTGTCTGGCCTGTGATGAAAGGAACAGAGAGTCCAAAAATTCAAAGACTTATGGGATTAGAAGATGAAAGCAGGAAACTATAAAATTGAAAGGCCTTTAAGTGACAAAGCTGTAATCAACTCAGCCATAAGGCAAGGCACAAATCAAGGATATGGCCACTATGCCTTTTGTTAAAACCTCTGAATCAATTAAGGTGATTCTCAGCAAATAATTTCAGCTGGAAAAATTGGCAGAGAGAAGAGCATGGCAAACTATGTATCGGTTCTTGATACTTCTGCCCCAAAGTGACCCATATCATTTCTCTCATACCTCATTGGCCAGAGCAACTCTGATGTCATTGTGTGGGTATGTATAATCCACCTGTAGGGTGGGGCAGTGAATTTTTTTTAGCAATAATATAATCCATCCTGCTCTCACAGAGGATTATCCTTTCAGTGGTCACTTTGAAAGACTATCATAGTAGTACAGTGATGTTAAAAAATCTTTTGGAATGATCTCCAGTGCAAGTATATTATGTCAGGTAAGAAACAGACTCCTAAACTCCATTTAGGGTTTTTAAGCCCAAATGACATTCCTCAGGTAGATCACCCACCTAGTTCCCAGATGTGGTCATAATTGACCTTTAGTTTATTTTCCCAAATTAAGTCCACCCTCAAGTAGTGAAAATTTGCCATTGTTAAGGCTGGTTGAAAGAAGGTATTCCAGACAATTCTCAAGAAGAAGCTACAGAAATGTGAGAAACTGCATTAGTGAAATCCTCACAATGGGATTCCCTAAGGGATACAGTATTGGATTGAAGTAATATATTTATCAGATGTATAATAAATTATATATAATGATATATATGTATATATTGTAATATATGAAAATACATGAAGTTATGTATTTTATATATGCATTTTTTGTTTTATATATAACACATATATATTCTGACGTGTTTGTTTAAAAAGGAAATCAGGGGCACCTGGTGGTTCCAGGGTGTTAAGTGTCTGCCTTCAGCTCAGATGGTGATCCCAGAGTCCTGGGATTAAGCCCCACATGGAGCTCCCTACTCAGCAGGAGTCTGCTTCTCCCTCTCCCTCTTTTCCTGCTTGTGTGCGCGCTCTCGCATGCTCGCTCTCTCTCTCTCTCTCTCTCATAGATAGATGATAGATAGATAGATAGATAGATAGATAGATAGATAGATAAAATCTTTTAATAAATAAAAATAAAAAGTTAACCAACATGGCTTCATGCATCCTAACAATTCCAGAAGCAAGGAGGTACAACTATGGAATGGTAATCATGGCTAGGCCATGTGGCAAGCCTACTATGTGCCAGGCACTAAGCCATTTGCCTGGATGATCTCATTTAACCCTTGCAGCCAGGGCTGGGAGTAACTAGAATGAGGTGAGTAAGGAGTAAGGAGGCACAAAATTTAAGTAGACCCCCCCCTTGCCAGGGCTATACCAATGCCAGGTTGATCCTCACGGGACCCGAATAATGAGCAGCACTCCATTCTGTTTGTGCCTCACTAACCTCGCCCGAGTCCCGGACCTGCTGGAGACAACCCCATGAGATCAAGATCACCAACCCCCTTCTTTGCAGATGAGCAAATGGGGGCCCTAAGGAGGTTGAGGGCGCAGCCTCATATTCCCGTGAGCTAGTGATGTGTGCCCCTGGGAGTTGAGCCGAAGTCGGGGGGGGGGGGGGTAGGTAGACTGGGAAGTCTGGGCCCTGGCTGCATGCACCTGCGTGGATGCTTCTGCAAATGTTCCTCTAAAGGTCCCGTTGTTCTTGTCCTCCTCTCCAGGTATCCAAGGCGGCCGCAGACTTGATGGCCTACTGCGAGGCACATGCCAAGGAAGACCCCCTGCTGACCCCCGTCCCGGCCTCAGAAAACCCATTTAGGGAGAAGAAGTTCTTCTGCGCCATACTTTAAGTCTTCACGAGGAGCCTGAAGAGCCTCAGGGCTCCTGGGACACTGATGTCGAGTTTTTAGCAAAGTGGGCGCCTTTCTAGTCCACAGCATTTAAAGAGAGGGAGGAGAACCATCCTGGAAACTCCAGGCTATGCATGTTTAAAGAACTGGTCCCCTTGATGACAATGAAAGCCAAACCACATCCCGAGTTAAGAGATCTGATCGCTGCAGAACCGCCTGGAGGAGGGGAATATGTAAAGATAAAATCCGCCTCATTTCTTTTCTGCTATCCCTCCCCAAACCTTATGTTTCTGCTTCATATTTAAAAAATACAAATAAAACAGACAGCTGTACTGAGCTCAGATATGTATGACCTTCTTGGAATGAATATTGCCTTTAGAATACCCTTTGATAAGCTGAATTGTCCAGTGTAGCCGCAGTTTGGTTTAATGGCATTGATGTTTAGTCTTTGTGCCTTTTTCTTTTGTTCTTCTCTCATCCCTCTCCTTCCACCCCTTCCCATTAGAGTAGTACAGAGATAAGACTGGATTTATCTATAAGACTGAACTCCAAGGATGAGCACCCAAATATTTAGGGAGATGTTCCCCGTGGTTGACCCTCATGGTAATAACAAAAAAATGCCAGTTGTCTGTGTTCTCTTATCACACTTCTTAACATTTGTACATGATAGCTTTGATTCTGCAAGTAAAAGTAAATCATGTGTTGTGACTGGTGCTTTCATATATTTGTGACAATTTTTGAGTAATACTGCATGAAAATGTCCCTATGTTACATCCATTCAGAAGGTTTGTGGTTTTAACTAAAGTTTGGAACCAAAATGAGAGAGAAAAGAAGCTAAAAAGGAAAAAAAAACTCAGTGTCTTGAAAACTGAGATTACCTCAGAGCCTTACCCATGCCCAGAATACCTCTGAGTTCACAGTGGCGTAGACACCTCTTCCACGCATTTTCCAGAATCTGAAGCATTTTGGTTGTATCTAGGATCCAGGGCAGTCCCAGAAACAGCAAGCAGGAGAAGGGAAGAATTCACCATCAGTTGGGAGGCATTCTTGTCATAGTGTAAGAGCAAATCTCATCTTTCCCTGAATCGTGGAAATTCTAGATTGAAAGAATACATTCTATTTGTTCAAGTACCTGGAGAAATAAACCAATGGCTCCAGAGAAGACCCATTCTCAGAATCCTGGCTGTTCACCTGCCAGGGAGAGGGGCAGATACGACCCCATTTCACCCCACAGCCAGCAACACCAGAAGGGGTTCTGGCTCTTTTTGCCTCTGAGATGGTCTTCGCTTTTCACTCACAAAATTTTTCAATAGAACCATTTCTAGTTTTGTTCTCCATCTTGTTTGTTAGAGTCTCTCAGTCTTTATTTACAACTTGCTTGCAGCTAGAGCTCTCTCTCCCCAAGAGATAATATTGAAAGTGATTTTTCATTACAGCTCTAGACTTCTTCAGTAATGGAAGGTCCTGGAAACCTGTGTCACTTTTTTCTGTGCCATTTTTAGGCAAAAGAGGACTGCTCTTACATCTCACTGTTAACCTAAAAATTGCAAAAGACCATTTCCAAATCAATTCTATTTTTTTTTCATTCTCTTCTGTTTAAAAAAAATGGAAAGGAAGAAAAAGAGAAGATATAAAGGCTTAATATGCCAAGGACAGATTTTGAAGGGGTTAGTAAATATTTTCGTTAACTCCTTTTATGGGCATGATGGTAAAAGAATAAATACATCCAATTAAAGCTCACACCTAGGGCAGGGAACAAAGGAATGCTGAGATGCTTGCAAAATGTATGAATGTACTTCTATAACCAGATACTTCTGTTCAAACCTTGGGATGTTGTAATAGTCGGTGAGACACTAATGAAGATTTAGTAGGAAGACCTTGGCAGAGTATTTATTAAACTATATGCTGTATTGAACCATTAGCTTAGTAATACTGTGGAATCAGCTAAAACTGTATCACATTTTTAAAATTAGCCAAAACATGAATTGAATATGTGGTCACATAAAAAAAAAAAAAAAAAAAAAAACCTTGAATAAAGCACCTTTTGATGGTGATTAAGGTGTCATTGTAAGGATTTTCATAATCCACACCATTTATTTTCCTTAGAGGGATGTTTTATATTTTTATGTAAATCTAGACCTTTGGAGCAATTAAAATGGAATTAAAACTTGAAGGAAGCACCATAATAATATGGCTCTGGTAATTAAAAGTTAAGGAAGTTCCAAACTGCATGTGACCTTGTTTACAAAAGAAGAGAAAAAGCAGAAAATACACAGCCCCTCTGAATTTAAGTTTAAGGAAAATGTTTCAGCTTTTTCATATTCATGTCCTGTAGTATGGTATTATAATTCCAGAGTGTCTATATGAGTTTTTGCTTATTGGTATTTTTACTTGTTAAGGGGGAAAGAAATCTTTTGATGACTTATACCTCTAAAGAGCTTTAATTCTGTTAGAAATCCAACAATCATTTCCACCAGCATAACTTTATCTAATAGGAAATTTTAACTTAATTATTCAAGGCCCTAATTTCTGTGTATAATGTATTGGATAGTAATGAAAATCTGGCATGCAGTTAACTATAACAATAACCCTCATGTTAGGAAAAAAAAATCTTGCACATCTGCAATATTAACTCTGATTTCTTTTTTCCTTTTTTTCAGTTTCAAATCAAGTATTATTTCATTTAAATTAGAAATTGCAAAATAGTACTATGACCTGAGACTAATTTTGATAATAATATTTGAAAGAGATTGCTTACCAAGGAAAAATTAAAAACCATTTCTCCACATGCTCCTATTCACAAATGGGATTTGGGGAAATTAAGCATGTTGTCTTAGATTTTTGTATCTTTTTTTAATATTTGCTTCAAGCTGCTTCTGGCAATGGTAAATTATTACGTATCATTAATGTTTTCCCAACCCAAGGATTGTTCGCATTTTTCCTATACAATATCTACGGAGTGTGTCTTTCAAAGAGAGGAAAATACAGAAATGTGAAAGCGGGAAAAGCTGAATGTGATGTGCACATTTTCATCCCATACAATGTATTTGTTTTAATAAATGGAATTTTCAAATTCATTTCATATGCAGTCAATTTCATTGCAAGGTCCTATGACAGCACCTCACCCATTGATTTCATGGTTAACATGAGAAGGATGATGACACATAACAGGATGGGTGGGGAAATAGGAACCCATTGATTTTCCTTAGAATTTTGTTAATAGAGGTGCCCTAAGGAAGGAAAGACTCACAGGAAACTTTAAAAGCCTTTCTCCCTGGGGCTCCACATCTCAGAGACCCACGCCTGAGGACAGAGAAAGGTGAGGCGGAAGAGCCCAGGGCTCTGGCAGACTGGACGATGAGGACAGATGAGCTCTGATCATGCTCGAACGTGATGTGAGTGTGCCACACTAGGATTTTTCCTTCACCAAAAATTAATTAATTAATTAATTAATTAATTAAAAGAACACAGAGAATGCTGTTCTCCATAAGTTTATGATTGAAAAGGAGTACTGGAGAAGATGAAAGAAATGCTTAGAATTCTGGTTTCAGCAGCTCCTCAGAGGTATCCTTAGTCAACAAAACCTTTATGTCCCGCAAATTATGCCAGTGAGGACTAGACTCTGTTAGTCAAGAAAGTGCTGGCTCTCCCAGGGCTTGTGTCAGTGACAGCAGCATCACAGCAGTGACAGCCCCTGATAAAGGGGCCACTAGGAGTTGGTGCGCTTGTACACTTAACAGCACTGTTTCTCAGACAATGGTTCCTCGACCATCTGCTTCAGAATCACCTATTAAAAAGGCAGATAAGGGGCCCCAACCAACTCAGAATTTCTGGCGGTGGCACTTAAATACATGCACTCCACTGCATGCGATAGTCTGAGGACCGCTGACCGCTTACTTATGAGGGGTAGCTTTTCATACCGCCTAAGGAAAGGCACAGACCAACCGTGTGTATGCTCACTCTTATTCCCACAGCCATGGGAAGTGCCTGACCAGGAGTAGACCTATAACCTGTGGGTGAAAATCTAGATGGATCCTACACATGAGACACGGTGAGTAGGAAGCTGGTGGGCTCTAACTCTGCTCCTGTTTTGTTTGAGCCCATGTGAAAGGATTGCCTCCAGCTCTGGTTCTTTAATAAGCTGGTCACATTTTAGACAGTACTCACGATGACGTGGGAATTGGAGCTGGGTCAGCTCCAATCCACAAATTGCAAATAATTTGCCAAGGGAAATCCCTTTCCCTTCGGTTCTGCCCCAAATCTACATTTTCTTCTATTTAGAACCAGGAGACTCAGGCAGAATTTATTTTTAATGAAAAGGGTCATGGGCTCCCGGGCCTTTCCTCGGTAAGAACTCCTACTGTTTCTCCATGTCCTGGGGGTGGGGATGCACCTCGTCCTAAGGTGACTGAAAGACGGTGTGCCTGGTGGCTTCACACAGGACCCATGCAAGAGGCCACCTAGTGTGCGCTAGAGAATCAAAACCAGCCCCCAGAGTTCCCACATGACCTCGGGCAAGTCCTTGAACTTCTCCAACGCTATAAAATGGGGACAAGAATACCTGCTTCATTTTCTTCACTAAGTTTTCAAAACCAAATGAAAGAGAAGGTACAGAGGCATCATGAAGGAAGAGGTGATAAAGAATCATTAGACACTGCTTGCACAACTTTTGAAGGGAAGAAAAATCTAGATAGTGCCTTCTCATTGCTTGACATACCTCCTGTCCTCTTGGCCCTCACATCCCGCCCTCTCCTCCCCCTGCCCCCCCGCCGGTTCAGACCCTCGGTACCACACATCTGAATCCCTGCCGTGTCTGCTGGTGTGGCCACTCCAACTCATCTCCCATTTTGAGCCATCCCGCTTACCCTGGATATTCATTAAGCAGGATGTCTTTGGTTGCAAGTGGCAGGAACCTAAATGAAACTGGCTAAGAACTGAAGAGCTCAGAAATAAGTCCCACTTCAGGCTCAGCTGGATCCAGATGCTGAGATGATGTCATCAGATGTCTTTCATGTTCTTTGGTCCTGCTTTCCCCTACACTGGTTTAAGACTCAGACAGACTCTCCCCAGCAGCATCAGTATAGTATCAGCCCTTGCAGACTTCCTCTCACCAGTTTAGTAATCACAGAAGAAAGATAATAACAGCTCCAGCACAAGTCCCCGGCTGTATCCCTGCAACACTTCCTGAGACTCTCCTCGGCTGGATCTGGTTTGAGATCCCAGCCATCCCTGAACCTGGGCATGGAGGTGGGGTCACTGTACCCCAGGGACAGAACAGCGAATCTAAGGAAATTGAAGTACTGCCACTCAAGGAAGAGAGATTGAAGGTTAAAGGCAAAAACAACTGATGCCAATCCCATCTTGCCAGACTCACAGAGGCATCCTCCAGTTTCAGCATATTCAGACACCCAGGGTGCACTGCCTTGTGGTGCTCTTACCAACCCAGTAGAGCCACACTCTGGCGCCTGCGGAGTCAAGCCCCACCCTACTAATTCCACCTTGTTTCCTAAACTTTCTTGTGGTTGATCCTGTCTCCCATAAATGTAATATTTTCAATCCTACCTCCATGTCTTTGTTTAGGATATTACTGCCCTGGAATCCATTACTCCTCAAACAAATATATCTTGCTCGTTTTTCAAACCTAGTCTGAATTCCATATTGACAGTGAATGACTTCAGGAATACTTATCTCTTTCCTCTCAACTCCTATTGCTCTTGTCATCAGTCTCAAATAATTTAGCATTTCACTGCATTTGAGGCATTGTACTGGGATAGACACTACCTCTCTGCCATGATGGACTTTGTGGTTTAGTGGAAGAAGGAGACCAGGAAATAGTCAGTTACCAATCTGAATGAGAAGTTGTAAAGTACAAAACACTGTAGGGATGAGGAAAGAGGAAGTGATGCCGAAACCCTTGGCTTATTATATGAATATCTTGTCTTTCTGGGTAACCTATAATTTCCTTGGGAGTAGAAAACACCGGGTGAACAGGCCTTGGTCTAGCACAACACTTGAGAACATAGTAAGTACTCAGCAATGATTGTTAATGGATTCAGCACAGCCCACATGCCTGCAGAGAGAAATGGAGCCACACAGAGGCACAACTGTAAAAGCTGGTCTTGAGAGCTTGCCAGAGACAACTAAGAATTCAGCTCCCTGCCCCGTGATGGTCAGCAATTGGCTCTGTGCTCGCAACAGTGAACCACACTGCACTAGGCTTACGGCCTCTCTTCTCCCGACCAGAGCCAGCCAGTGTTCCTGGAACTTCATTCTCTTCAGTCAGCAGCCCTTTGGCCCCCATGATACCACCACTCTCCAGGCCAGAAGTGAGGTCTCGTGGGCACTGGGGGGCCCAAGGGCCAGATGAATGGCACCACTGGCCGTACTGCCTTAATTCTAGCCCCAGTGGTGGGGTCATTTCCACTATGCCTGGGAACACTCTCTTCAAGCGCTCTCCACTGTGTCTATGTGTGGCTAAACTGAGACATAAATGAACTAGAATTGAATATAATTAAAAATTCAGTGACTCAGTCACACTAGCCATATTTTAAGTGTCCAAGAGCCATGCGCAGCTAGTAGCTACTGTTTGGGATAGCAGAGATCTAGAACATTTCCACTGTTGCAGGAAGTACTATTAGCGTTGCTCCAGAGCAATGGTTGGCAGCCTTTTTTCTACCCCATACAACTGACAGAATGTGCCTTGTCTTTCTTTGTGCCCAAATTTTGGCAACACACACACACACACACACACACACACGGAGAAAATAAAAGTACTGTGATAATCACAACAATTGGCCATATGTCACAGTAAATCATACAGGCTTGGTACAGAAGAGATAGGTTGTGAGTTATGTATCATTCCCAGAGTCTCCAAGCCATGAAGTTACCCCCATGTCTCTCATTCAAGAAAAGGCAATGATCATGGTCATGATGATAACCGCCAGAACAGCAGTGGCAACAATCAAGTGAATGCTTGTTAAGCACTTGGCCATGTGTTAGGCACAATGCTCAATATGTTAAGACACCATTGTGTTTCATGCTCACAGTGACTCTATGACATGAATATCATCTATCTCCTATAGTAGATATCTTAGGTGCCTCATGTCACATCTGGTGACCCACTTTGATTTCAGCCACAGTTGCTGTGGAGATTCATTTTTCCTCGGGGGAAGTTCACTCCCCACCAGGGCAATCTTCAACCTATGAGGGATGATATTAATGTCTCAGGCACCCACCCTTCAGAGGATAATTCTGGGATAGATTTCATATGGTTTCTCAGAGGGTCACCAGCAGGAAGGAGCCTCAATTGTCCAGAATAGTACCCAGCCCAGGAACACACCCTACTTTTTCCATCTTACCTCATTTTTTTTTCTTCCTACATTTCTCTTTTCTGAGCTTACCCTGACCACCATTAAATTATGTTCACCCCCTACATCTAGATCCAGGCTCTGTTTTAGGGGACACTCAAACTAATTCCCCTCCATTTTACACCTGAGGAATCTGAGATCTAGAAAGGTCGACGTTTCTCCCAAGTTCCCATTGCTGTTGAGTAGAGATCAAGAAGAACCTCTACCTGTCTTGATTCCAAATACTTAACCCTTAGCTACTATCTTATCATGGAAATTGTAATGCAAGTACTTGAGAAGTAGGTTATTAGAAAGTTCTGAATCTGTTCTCATTTGTAGAATAAGTAGATTGTTTGTAAACGTCCAACCTTTTTTCCAGATTGCTTTTCGGGAAGGAAGAAATCAGGGAACTCTTTCATGTTGATACTTACCTTTTCTCCACTATGGTCATTTGGTACCTAGAAAGGGTCACTTGCACAAGAAGTATTTCCTGGTATGGAGGAGCCTGTGTATGGAAAACCATGAAAGAGGAGCCTCACAGAGAAGGTCCGAAGCCTGTCTTTTTTTTTTTTTTTTCCAGGACTTTCAGGAGGAGAAAATCCCTTCCCTTTCCAACTGCTGTTCTAACAACTGCTTCCCTGTAATCTCAGAGCCCAGTGACCCTCCAAGGGTCAGAAGCAGGGTCTGGGTGGCAGTGGAGGCTTGGGGGCAGGGGAGGCTTCCCTCCAAAAGCCCTGATTTGAGAAGAGGAAGAACACAGGACAGGGGCCCTTGCAAATGCAGCTTCAAGAATTCACCCAGAGCCTCTTGGAAAGAGATAAGAATAGTGCTCATTCCCTTTCCTCTCCCCACCGCCACCCCATTTCCTGTCCCTGCTCCAGGAATATGCAATATCCCACAGGAGCTTGTCACACAGGATCCCAGCACAGAGCAACAGATGCTCCTGCATTTGCATAAGCACACACTTGATGAAAAGCTTGCTGTTCCAGACTGTTTGCAAAAGAAAACTGTCGCTTTAAGAAAGGGGTCAGCATGATGCTCTGGTACATCCCATCAGCAAAAAATTACCGCTTCCACCTGTGCGACATCTTGGCTTACTTTACAACAGCAGGTCTCAAAAAATATTCCAGAACTCTGGAGAATCCTAAGATCCTTTCTGAGGTTCTGATAGCTCAAAATTATAATGCTATGATATTATTTGCCTTTCCTATTCTCATTTTCTTATAAGTATAATGGAGCTTCTAGAGCATACATAAAATTGACGTCAGTAAGTTCTATGTATGTAGTTCATAGTAAGTGAATAGCAAATGCACATGTGAGAATCCGAGACTCTTTTATTAAGCCAAGCAATAAAAGGATTTGCAAAAATGTAAAACAATGCCATTTGTCTTGCTGTATTTTTTGTTTTAGAACAGTTATATTTCATAAAAATATGTTATTTATATTTACATATAATGGGTTTGTTATTGCTACTTCAATGAATTAATAAGTACATTTAAAAATTTCTCAGTTTGTGAAAAAAATAAAAAAAATTATAAAATAAAAATTTCTCAGTTTGGGGGTGCCTGGGTGGCTCAGTAGTTGAGCATCTGCCTTTGGCTCAGGGCATGATCCCGGAGTCCCAAGATCGAATCCCACATCAGGCTCCCCGCATGGAGGCTGCTTCTCCCTCTTCCTGTGTCTCTGCCTCTCTTTCTCTGTGTCTCTCATGAATAAATAAATAAAATCTTTTAAAAAAATTCTCAGTTTTAATTTCCAACATGAAAAATGTCAATAGATATAACCCACATAAGCCAAATCCTTAATAATTTGAGGGTGTTCTCAATAATTTTAAAAGAGGAAAGGAGTCCTTAGACCATAAAGTTTGAAAACTGCCACTTCATGAACAGTTTCTCCTTCAACCCCTATTGTGCAGATGGGGAAAAGTGTTATTCAAAGTCTTATAGCTATTTAGTGTCAGAGTCCTGAGGAGAACGTAAAAGAAGATGACTCAAAAGGACAAGCCAGAAATGTGTCAGGTTGTCCCCTAGGAGGCTGTTCAAGTGTTTTCTAAAAAGACATTCCTGAATTCAGTTTCACAATTAAACAGTGTATTAGGAGATAATTTTTCACATAAAAGTTAAAAAATCATGACTTTCACACAGGTGTAAAATAAATACATCGAAGATTTTATTTAACTCATTATTGATAAGGACACAGGTAGAGGTTACAACTGGTTCAAAGCAAAAGTCAAAAAGCAGAGACACAGATCAGGAATCCTGAGGTGAATTTGCAAATGGTACAAAACTATCTTCTTGTACAAAGGAAGAGAGAAATCACTTGAACCTCCCCTGGACAGAATTTAGTTGCATATCTAAAATGAGATACTTTTCACATGCCTATCAGTTGTCTGTAACTCACGAAGTTATAAAATAGCAAGAAAAGGTGCAGAGCACCCTTGACCTCAGAACCAGATGGCTGAGAAGAGCGTGCTCTGAGCCACGCATAGCTTTCCATCAAGTCATCAAGGCAGCGGTGTTTCTTTTTTTTTTTAATAATAAATTTATTTTTATTGGTGTTCAATTTAGCAACATACAGAATAACACCCAGTGCTCATCCCCCCCTCAGTGCCCATCACCCATTCACCCCCAGTGGTGTTTCCCAACAACTGAGGCCCTCTTCAGGTGCCAGGTACTGACTGAATGAGTCAGAAAAAGAGAAACTTTGTGTGTGCCCTGCTCTCAAGGATCTTACAATCCATTCGTATTACCATATTCTATACCCTGAATGTGAATGTGTCCTCTAGGATTCGTATGTTGAAATCTTAACCTCCCAAGGGGATGGTATTTGGAGGGGAGGGGGGGCTTTAAATGGTGACTGGGGGGAGCAGGTATCTGGGTGGCTCAGTGGTTGAGTGTTTGCCTTCAGCTCAGGCCATGATCCCAGGGTCCTGGGATCAAGTTCTGCATCAGGATCCCTGAAGGACTATGTCTCTGCCTCTTTCTCAGTCTCTCATGAATAAATAAATAAATATCTAAAAAAATTTTTTTAAATAAAAATAAGAGGTGATTAAGTCATGAGGGTACTCCTCATGAATGGGATTAGTGCCCTTAGAAAAGAGACTCCAGAGCAATCCCTCCTTCCTTCCACCATGTGAGGACACAGAGAAAAGACAGCTGTCTGAACCAGGAAGCAAGTCCTCACCAGACACTGAATCTCCCAGCACCTCAGTCTTGGACTTCCCAGCCTGTAGAACGGTGAGCAATAAATTTCTGTTGTTAATAATCTACTCTGTCTATGGTATCCAGCCCCCGTGGACTACTATATTCTGTGATCATAGCAGCCCAGATGGACTAAGATACTATATAAGCCACTACTAATGTTGGAGCATATGTTGGTTCTCATACACTGATGAAGTATTTCTTAGAGCTCATTTCTATCTTCTAGGTAATAAAAGCTGTCATCCGTTTAGCGCCTACTGCGTTTCAGGTTCTTGACATCCCCCTTAAAGCCCTTTCAGATAAAGAATATTGTCCTGTCATTTTATAGATTAGGAAAGAGCAACTAAAGAAGTTCAGTCACATACATGTCTGCGACCTTGATCAGTAAGACTATGTGTATCTGGCTTCACTTGCACTCTCTCTGCTAGTTCAGTGCTGATCCAGCAGAGCCTCCCTGGCAAAACGTGCATTTGGCAGTAAATAATCACACCAGAAAAAGCGGTTAGTTGTTTGACCCTGGAATATCATGTGTTTTTATTAACCCCTTAACCCATTGCAAAATTTTCAACAACTCTCTGCTCACTAATAGTAGGACCTTAAATGTTTTGTTTCCTTCATAATTTTTGGAGGATGTTTCTAGGTGGTCTCAGGGAGAAACATTTACAAAGATATTCTCTCAGAGAGGTGTAGCATTTACAGACGGAGTTGAAAGTTTGGGCTGATGGGATGGCTTAGGTAAGCAAGAGTTTGGCAAACCACAGGCTATGAGTCAAATCTAGTCTTTGTATGGCCTACAAATTAAACACACTTTTCCATCTTAAAATGGTTGGAAGAAACCAAAAGAGGAATGAGATGTGTGACCTGTGAAAATTATACAAAATTCAAAATTTCAGGGTCTGTAAATTAAGTTCCATTAGAAAACAGCCACACCCATTTGTTGTGTATTTTTTGTGCCTGCTTTGGAGCTACAACAACAGATTTGGGAAGTTATGACAGAAACTACATGCCTGCAAAAGTGGAAATACCTATTATTACCAGAAGTTTGCCAACTCCTGGCTTCGAGTGACTTTCTGCATGAATGTTGGGAATAATTTCTCAGGAACCCCAAAGTAAGTAGTTCTGACTGCAACGCGGCAGGAGCTAAATGTGACAGGTTTCAGAATTACTTGGGGGGAAATTCTGTTCTTGCAGGAGTGTTGGTAAGGAGGCAACCCCCACTAGAGGCTTTATATCCTCATCTGAGCAACACTTTGGGAAGGTTCTCCACTGGGTTTCCCACCATTGGCACCTCTATCATTCTATGCCTGTTCTGGTTTATGTCCTGTGGAAGCTCCACTTGCATTTACCATTAATTACAATAGTTAAAATTAAGTGGTGCCTCCTGTGTGGGAATTTTCAGTCCCTGAAAAGAAGCTCCCAAATAATTCTTTTTCAAGAGCACCCTCTGCTGGTAAATTCTCAGAAGGCACCGTCATCGTTTTCATCCAGGAAGAAGCCAAGGGCAGATTTTAGTCTAGAGACTAGAAGCATTGTCTCAGTGTCATGGTCTGGTTTTTCACAGCACATGGGCATGAACACCTAAAGGTAGGGAATTTCATTGTCAAACTTGGTGAGAGAACAAAACTCCCTTTGAATACAATCTAGCGATCTCCTACGTAGGTAGAAGCCTGGAGAACACAAAGCCTTGTTAACTGCTAACAACTGTTTGGGAACTGTTAACTGTTCCCAAACAACCTGTTAATAAGGCAAAGCTGAGTTTATTGCTAATCACCATAAGCAAGTCTGATAGTGTGTTGATAGGAAAAGGGGAAGGTCTAATTAAGACTTTGAGGTATGGTTTAAGGTAGGTTTTTTTTTTCTTTAAGATTTTGATGTGTTTAAGTAATCTCTACACCCAATGTGGGGCTGGAACTTATGACCTCCGAGATCAAGAGTCACATTATCTACTGACTGAGCCAGCCACATGTTCCTATGGTAGATTTTTTTTTTTCCTATGGTAGATCTTTTGATGTAGGGAGAAGGTTTGGTTAGGATTGGGTAAGGATTATGGTATAAGAGTCTATGACTGGAGGACACAGCACAGTAAGGCAAATCTAGGAATGCAAACTATCTGCTGATGATTTGACAAGGCTTTCCAGAATTTCTACAATGATAAAAGTTTTGCAACTTTGCTTTTCCCAGAGTCTCTGGACTAGTAAAGTGATGCTAATGAAAGTGATAGAACAGTGAGGATGCGCAAAGGTAGACAGTAGGCTGTGGAGTTTGGGATGGATGGTTTGGGTTCTCAGCTTCTTAAGATGGTGAATGTTGTCTGAGAAACCCAGTGTGGATGGGATGTCAGCATAGCCAGTGCCCTGATGACTTGAGGCAAAATGTTTGGCCTGCTCCAGGCTTCCAGATTGGTTAGGAGTTGGAACTGTGTTTACAATTCTTCATGTTTAGATATGGGACTGGCTATGAGATAGCCCATGAAGGAAACCAGAATATGTCACCCAAAAATACGTCTCTTTGACGTAAAAGTTATTTTGAGGGCACCTGGGTGGCTCAGTTGGTTAAGCCTCCGACTCTTGATTTTGGCTCAGGGTTGAGAGATTGAGGCCTGCATTGGCTCCTCACTCAGCAGGGAGTCTGCTTGAAATTTTCTCTCTCCCTCTCCTTCTGCCCGGACTCATGCACTCTAGAGTGCTCACTCTCTCTTTCTCTAAAATAAATAAACCTTAAAAATTTTTTTGAATTGAAGGTAATTAAGAAGTGACAAACCCCAAGAGAAAAACTCCCCTTTTTTCTATCAGAAGAAAATAAATTCTTCTTTTACTAGAGTCAGACTCCAATCAGCCCAGAGATGGGATCAGAGAAATTCGCAGACAAATCTTGTTAAACTAGATCTTATCTTCCAAGGACTACCTAGCCCTAGTTGGATTATCTCTAGCCCAAATCCCTTTGTTTTGTCAATTCTTCACAAATACTATTTCTTCATCTAAATGGCATAAAAACTTCCTGCTTTGATCACTTCTCTCTTCTCATGAGACATGTAAACATTTAAAAAATGGGTATGCTTTTCTCCTGTTAATCTGTCCTTGCCAGTTTAATTTTCAGACTCAGCCAAAGACCCTAAAAGGGTAGAGAAAAATATTGTCTTCCCCAACACTTGCCAGGAAAGGGGTTGATCTCCATAGGCTGCCACAGTGCTGGTTAGTCCTAAGCGTCTGCATTGGGCCCCAAGGGGACCAAGGCCAATGGGAAATGGCCATATCCCCTTCTAGTATGGAGGAGCTCTGCAGGGGCTCCCGTTTAAGAGCTACTGAAGGTGCACAGGGGATGGGACCCAGGCTTGGCTGGGTGTAAAGAGAAGTCAGGGAAACCTGCAGAATTGACACTAGAGCTGGGATTCATGGGCTGGTGGGAACTCACCAAATTGGGAAAAGAGGACCCATGAGGAGGCCTCCCAGGCCCAGAGACAGGAAGGCTCCTGTGTTCTGGGAATGACAAATGGTTCTGTGTGGTTGGACAATGCAGGAAAGAAGTTTGTCATCTGGTGCTCAAGGGCCTGGTTTGTGAGAGTGTTGAACTTTCTCCAGGAGGTGGTAGTGGAAGAAGTCTTTGCTGGGAAGTACCATGATTGGATTTTTTATTTAAAATCTGCTTTAGGCACCCTAATGTTTATAGCAGCAATGTCCACAATAGCAAACTGTGGAAGGAGCCTCGGTGTCCATCGAAAGATGAATGGATAAAGAAGACGTGGTCTATGTATACAATGGAATATTACTCAGCCATTAGAAACGACAAATACCCACCATTTGCTTCAATGTGGATGGAACTGGAGGGTATTATGCTGAGTGAAGTAAGTCAGTCCGAGAAGGACAAATATTATATGGTCTCATTCATTCAGGGAATATAAGAATAGTGAAAGGGAATAAAGGGGAAAGGAGAGAAAATGAGTGGGAAATATCAGAGAGGGTAACAGAACATGAAAGACAAAAACAATAAAAAATAAAATAAATAAAATAAAATCTGCTTCAGGGCAACCCGGGTGGTTCAGCGGTGTAGCACTGCCTTCAGCCCAGGATGTGATCCTGGAGACCTGGGATTGAGTCCCTCGTCGGGCTCCCTGCATGGAGCCTGCTTCCCCCTCTGCCTATGTCTCTGCCTCTCTCTCTCTGTGTCTCTCATGAATAAATAATCTAAAAATAAATAAATAAAAGTAAAATTTGCTTCAGCTGGTGAGTACTGGGCAGGTGTAGAAAGGACGGACCAGCCTGGGAGCTGTTGTCGCAGCAGACTGAGGGCCTTGGCTAAGAACATGGCTTCCATGGCTTCCAGGGTGCGAGAAAACAGGTGGCTTATGGTGAAAGGTGAGAATTTGCTATTCGTATATATGCCCTGTTGGCATAAAGATTATTTTGAGTTGATTATTTTAAGAAACAGCAGACAGAGGAGAAGTTACCCTTTCACAAGGGAAAGTTATATTTATAAAAGAAATCTGCATTTGTGAGGGTTTCTCCTTTCTATACCTTGAAGAGAGAGATGAGTGAATTTTAAGAAACTCTCATCAATGGAGAAAACACCGACTTAAAATTCTGATTGACCAAACTCCCCCTGGTCATCCCCTTACAACTGGCCTTCCCCTTACCTTTTGTTGCTTCTAGCTGAAGATGGCATTTCCGCCTGAATTCTAAGCCACCTCTTGGAGAGTTTCTCACATTTCCCTGGGTGTGTCCCATATATACATGAGATATATGTGCTAATAAATTTGTTTGTTAACCTGTCTTTTGTAACAGGGGCTCCAGCCAAGAATTTAGAAGGGTAGAGGGGAAATTTTTTTTCTCCTCCTCTCAAAGATGATATGTTCAGTTTTGAGCCTGCTGGCTGGGAGTTTCAGAGGATGGGGCTAGCCCAGGAAATACAACAGTAGAGCTTCTCTGAGAGATGGGGGTGGAATAGATAGGTACTTAGGCTTCCCTGGCAGGTGGGAAGCTGAAGCATGAAATAGCTGAAATCAGCATCATTGACAGCATAAGCAGAAAAGAGATGAAGAAGTCCCCTGCAGGAAACAGTGATACTGAGACAGAGAAACTGAAGGGACCCTAGGAGAGAAAAAACTGTTTTTTTCCCCCTTTGCTTGCTTTCTGGCTTCTCTTCTTGCCAGGATCTACACCCCCCCACCCCCAACCCCCACTCTACACATGCCTTGTATTGCCGATAAGCATATATCCTCCTTTTAAGGGACAAGGGGTTGATGATTTCTCTAGAATAGATAACATCTAAGGAAGGACTAGCTGAGCTGAAAAAGACCAGAGGAAGGAAGTTATCGTGCATTATTCCAGACCACTGGTGCTAGACATCTTGACTCCAAGACCTCTGGCTTCAGGGAATAAGTGACTTATGATGGACACCCGGACCTTGTCTTCATTCTGACAAGTTTCTGGATGCCTCAGAGGACAAGTGCACCAGATAATCATCAATAAAAACCCCAGAACCCAAGCAAAGATGAGACTCTTTTCCTCTTCAAGTGTCCCAGATGCTCTGTCTATATCTTTCTCTGTATATCTCTTCAGTAAACTCTGCTTTCACCTCCTGCTGGCTCACATTTGATTTGCATACTACACAAAGCCAAGGACCCTCTTGGCTGGTTCTATGGGACCACTCCTCTGGGTCCTTGAACTTGTACTGCTGGCATCCGTATGTATGCTGCTGTATCAATGGCTGAGCAAAACAAGATGGCTTACAAGCTCCTATGCTCCTCCTTTCAGGGATAGTGGTTCTTCTCAGAGGACCAGAGATGCCTCTTAGAACACCTACACACATCTGAGGGCCTTGTGCCACCCTGCCCTATGGAGAGGGCCTCGACAACATAGAAAACTGTGCTGAGAAAAAGGAAGGAAAAAGACAACCCCACCTCGCAGGTCAGAATGAGGAGGACAGAGAAGGTAATTAGTTTTTATGGAACAGAGGATTTGACCTATTTCTTCCTCTGAATTTAATCAACTCAATGCCTGAAAGATTGGGAAACAATAAAGCGGGAAGGAAATTGTTCAAATGAAGGCTGTGCCAGCTGCAGGTAAAGCAGGTGCCTCTGTGCTGTTGCTCAGGTCTCAGTGGTTGAAACAGAATGATGAATGGTCCTGAAGGGAGGCAGGGCTGAGCCAAAGCTGGGGAAAGGATCTGAGCTAGAAACTCCTGGGTAGAGGAGGTCAACTCATCAGAGTGCACCAACTTCTCTGACAGCTGTTCTTAATCTTGAGCGCATCACCTGGGGTGGGGGGGCAGGGGAGAGTGCTGGTTAGAACACAGGTTGTTGCCCCCCCGCCTCATCTCAGAGTCAGTAACTCTGGGGTGGGGCTGGAGAGTTGCATTCTTAACAAGTTCCCAGGTGATGTTAATGCTGTTAACCCAGGGATTCCCCCTTTGAGAACCACAGTGTATGAGATTCCTCAAATGCTAATGGGCCTGCCATCACCCAAGATGATTTTAGAAAGCACACAGATGAATGTTATATGTTGTGACAGTTATATGTATGTTTTCCTGCATCTTCAAAAGTGTCACTTGCATATCAAATTCATGAATTTAAGAATATTTTGGTTTGGAACAAGGCTGAAGTGGTCATAATTAAAAAGTGATGAATTTAAATAAAATTGTTAAGCAAAAAAGTAGTGTAGGTAATAATGTGAATATAGGAAAAATCAGTGGTATGCAAATGACTACTGTTTACTAAATAGGAGAGTAAAAAGAAAGCAACTTTACATTTATACCTAGCATGTAGCTAGGGACAAGTGTGGATTTTGGAAGTCAACAAATAGGCTCTGCTGCAGAGGTCTGTCCAGCTATATGTCAGCCCAGGTCACTTACTTAATTGGGGATGAGGAAGCTGAAGTTACGAGAAGTTGTTTTCCAAGATCACAAATTAGGGGCAAAGCTATGACTAGAATCTACAGAATTACAGGGATAAGAACAGCAAAATATTCCCAGGGCATTCACCTGGAAAGCTGCCATGTTCCTGCTAACCCTGTCCCCTTCCTCCACCACCAGGAAATAGAGAGGCTTCTCCCATTGTACATATGCTGGGCCTCCTTCCTCTCCTGTAGATCCCCTAGGCTCCCCGCAGGTGTCACTGGCCCACACTTATATGTGTATATCTGAGCACTTGTTCAACAAGTATTTTGTGAACCCTGTCTGTGCCCAGGCACTGTGCTAGACAATGAGGATACAAAAGCAGTAAGACACAAATGGTAACCTCAAGGAGTTCATGGTCCAGTGATGGAGACAGATAAGAAATAATTACATAGAGTGGTGATATGCTGAGGGAAGCTGCACATGTGGAAAGGACACATAACTGGAGAGAAGGTGATCTAAGGCCTCCTGAAGGTCATGACCTGATCTGAGTTAGAAAGATAGCCAAACAGAGGGAAGATAGGAGGCTATCCTGGGCTGAGAGAGGAGCAGGTGCAAAGGAGCAGAGAACAGAGGAAACTACTGTTAATTCAGTGTGATTCTAGCACTGAGCAGAATAATACAATGTGTGCTATGTTGCAAGTACTTTATATCCACATAAACACACATTCCTTGTATATTCATGTATACATGTATTCATGTATACACATGTGAATTAACATAGAGGTAAACCTATACTTATGTATACATGTACATAAAACATGTCTATGGTATGTAACTGCATACAAGTTCATGTGTGCTATGTGTATACATATATGTACATGCATGTGTGTAATATATGTATAATATACATTGGTGCCCATATTAATTAAAGTTTTAACCTTCACAAACCTACCAGATAAGCACCATTATTATTCCCATTTTACAGATCTGGAAACTGAGGCATAGAATGTTTAATAATTTCTCCAGACCTGAGGATATGGTTTGAGAATAAGCAGACGTGTATGGCAATTAAAACCATAGGAATGGATAAGAATGTTGGGGAATGTTTGACTATGCAGGGAGTAATGGCTGCAAATGGTTCCCAAGACAGACTCAGAGGCAAATATTCAGAATTTGGGGGGCAGAAAGAATGGAACATCAGCCACAAGTAACCTGAACCCCCAATATCTTGGCTGAATCCCAAACAGCCTCACAAACAGGCTTTTAATTTCCATGTATGCACTGTGTGTGTGTGAGAGAGAGAGTGGGGGAAGGAGAGAAGTATTAATTTGGTATGTAATAAACACTTAATTTATACCACAATTTTGACAAGGCTTTGAGTTCCTTAATTTTCAGAATAAACCTAAAACCTCAAAAATCAGAAATGGTCTGACCTCCTTCAACCTCAGGGAGGCCCTGAATGGGAAGTCAGGATTTTACAGGTGTCCTCAGTATCCGTCCCTAGCTGGCTGCTTCCTTCACTGCTGCAGCCCTGACAGGTGTTCCTTTCTTAGAACAGTCTCCTCGGGATCCCTGGGTGGCACAGCGGTTTGGCGCCTGTCTTTGGCCCAGGGCGCGATCCTGGAGACCCAGGATCGAATCCCACATCGGGCTTCCAGTGCATGGGGCCTGCTTCTCCCTCTGCCTATGTCTCTGCCTCTCTCTCTCTCTCTCTCTCTCTCTCTCTCTGTGACTATCATAAATAAATAAATAAATAAATAAATAAATAAATAAGTAAGTAAGTAAGTAAGTAAGTAAGTAAGTAAGTAAAAATTAGAACAGTCTCCTCGAGGCTGGGTGATCTCCCTCTAGCACCCACCTGAGTAATACCCCTTTTGGATCTCTTGATTCTCTTGAGTTCCTCTCCCCACTCCCTTTATTAATACTGAAAAACAAGAGGGAATTTCAATTCTTGGGTGAAAATGTACCAAGGTCAAAGCATGCAAATTCTAATTCTGGGGCTTTTACATGAACTTCTTCAAGATGTCTGAGCCTTCATTATAATTCAGGTAAGATACTCAGACTGCCAAATTTCACTTGGCAACAATAAATAGAGCTGTGGTTTTCTTTCTTTAATCAGATTTTTCTGTGATTCTCTTTAATAGAAAGCTCAAGGGTTTTTGTTTTTATTTTTGCTTCGAAAATTGAAATATGAAAGAAAACATCGTATAGGTTTAAAGTATATAGCTGAACCAAATGAGAGTTTGTCTACCTGATGTGCAGCAAGCCATAAAAACTGACACCAAGCTTTTGCAGAGAAGAAAGAGAGCCTATTTGCTGGTGTGAGATCACCCAGAAGAACAGGGAGCTAATGCTCAAAGTCCTGAAATCCCTGATGGCTTACAAATTGAGGGATTTCAAGGGCAAAATTTGGGCAGGCCTTTTGAGAAGATGGATGCTGCTGACTGAATGCCCATGATATCATGCTAGCAATCTGGTATTGCTTTTTCTGGTCCCTCAAGTTCTTTTCCATCTCAAGAGACTTGGAATCTGAAAAGATTTATTTATTCTTTGTTAGAGAATTCAATCGGTATACTTTGTGGTTATATCTCTAAAGTGGTGCTAGTTAACTACTTATAAGCTAGTCGGGTTGCAATTCATATAGATTCCTTGGTCAGTTGGGCTGTGCCTGGGGATGATATGACATCTAGTGTTCATTCTTCCATCTGAAGGGGCAAGATAGACACCAGCTTCAGGTGTACAGGACATATTGGTTTGGTGCATTTATATGTTGCAATATGATTAGTTAACACCTCTATCATGTCACATAACTATCACTTCTTTTTTGTGGTGAGAACAAATAAGATCTAGTCTCTTAGCAACTTTGGAGTTTATGATACAGTATTATTGACTGTATTCACTATTCTGGGCATTAAATCTCCAGAACTAATTTATCTATTAGCTGCAAGTTTGTACCTTTAAACAACATCTTCCTGATTTCCCCACCCCAACCTCTAGTAACTACCATTCTAATTTCCATATATAGGAGTTCAGCTTTTTTATATTCCACGTGTAAGTGATGTCATACAGTATTTGTCTTTCTTTTTCTGACTTACCTCACTTTTAGGGCTAAATCTGTGAGAACTCATAGTAATTAACTAAAAGCCCAAAGCACTGAGTTTTGTTCCCACTTTGCCTGTAACACTATGACCAATCCAATGGCATCCTTGTTTTTTTTTTTTTTTTTTCTTAATTGCAGTATTTCAACCTGGCAACTGTGTGTTGAAAGCTCACCATATACTAGGCTCTGGGTCAGTACCATGAGAAAGTGCTTGAGTTAAGGAAGTTTAACATCAAGTAGGGGTATGATGACATCACATACAATGATCATTATGCGATGTCAAGGGGATGACAGTCAATCTATGCCCAATGGGGGCTCACAGAGCAGGTAAGATGTCTCCTACCAGAGGTTGCATTTGAAAGGGTCTTAAAGGATCAGGAGGTCTTTGGAAGGTGAGCACATTGAGGGGGAGAGAAGTAAGGGAAGGTGGACAGCATGCACAGCATCCTGTGAGAGGGAACAGCATAAGCTAAGCCACAAAAGCAGAGAAGTCTAGGAATTGTTTAGGACAATGCTTACAACTATTATTGATCCACAGTCATGAAAGTACAGAAACTGAGAGTAAGCATTTAAAAAGCTTATACAGCAATTTTATAGAGTAATTTTACGTTGGTTCAAACTAAAAATAATAATAAATTGAGCTTGTATTTGTGTGTATCTCTTTAATTTCATTTTTCTGGTGTTACATTTCTTTCTTTTTTTTTTCAAAAGTATTGATCTGTGATAGACCTGGAAATTTAAAAATTAGTCCTTTGCCACAAAGAGTTTGAGAAACACGAGGTCTCGGGAAAGTCAAGTCTTTAGCACCATACAGTGTTACACATAAAACAGAACTGGAAACAAAAGCTTGAAATAGTTGATTGAGGCATGTTGTGGGCAATTATTTTTTTAAGGTGATATAAGTCTATTTGTGGGTTCAGAGAAAGCAAAGTGACAGAAAAAGGTAGGAGCAGGATCTGAAATATGTAAATCTTCTGATTTATGTGATGGTTATAATTTTTAATTTTTTCATCAATTAGTACATGTCAAACGAAACATATCTGATGGCCACATGTGGGCTACCAGTTGGGATCTTCAATGTGGGCAGACAGGGCTGGGTTGCTTTGTTTCATAGGCTGTGGCAGAGGATCAATTCTGCAATCCCAGGGTCCCAGAGGCCATGGAAATGGAGTTCCTGTCACTTAAATGGTGCAGGAGCCATGAGATATTCCAGAACAACTGAAGGTAACACAACACAGAGAATCTAGAGACCCAATAGTGGCCATAAGCCAGGCATGGCAGGGACTTGTACACCAACAACCAAGACTGGACAAAATGAAAACATCCCAGCAGAGGTCAATGAGGACACTGAACCCATCTAACTCCTGCCACTCACTCCTTGGCCTTAGAGAAGTTCCCCCCAAATTTAGGTGCAACCTATAGAGAAAGAGATCATACTTGGGACTTAGCTTTTACCATGTATAGAAAGGAGGTTCAAAGCAGGAAATAGGTTCACATTTGTGGACTGTTTTTATTTCACTTTCTCCAGCGATGCCTGGAGTGGACAGGCTGGGACCTACTTTGTCTCCTAGTGGCACTATCAAAGAGGCCCATATCAAAACAAAACAAAACAAAACCAAAAAACAAATTCCAAATATTTCCTGACTCTGAAATAAGGGTGTGAAAATGACAGCAGCTGCCAGAAAGTTGGGCTCATTGGGGAAATAACTCAAAATCTCATTAACAGTCTCAATTATTTATTCCTCTGTAGTCATTAGTGGGACCATTGAGGTCAGGTCTCAGGTTCCAGCCGTGTCATCCAAGAGCCTGCCTGATTTCAGCTGGAGAGGAGAGGATGGGAGAGACTACCTTTCCCCTACACTTGCTAGCACCCATGCCCAGCATGGAATATTAGGTACTGAATGCTAACTTCCCAGGAGGCTGCTTGCTGTTCTCATTTGCCAAAACTAAAGCAGAAATGACCCAGCAAACATGAAAAATAAGGAAATACCATGTTCAAGTGTTAGAGGAAAAAATTTGCTCTTGATATTCAATGTCGTAACACGTTTGCAATATTTTCCAGGGACTTTGTAAAAGGAAAAACATATACAGAAATCGCTGTGCTCTTCCTAAGCCTAGGAGAGGAATTGGGACCAGCATCTCACTAGAAAATAGGAAAATCTGTTTGAATTAAGAGTCACAGTGGGAGAGCTGGGGAGTGTGTGCTCTGACTGATCACAGCTATATTTCTCCCTTTCTTTCTAATATTCTCTTTCTCTCAGCCTTAGAATTTATTCTTCTACATTTGAAAAATTACCCAAATGGCTATCTGGCTCTTCCAGCAATGCTGAGTAACAAATGGGAGGCATGGAGGTGAACAGTTCATGGGAATGACTCTCACTCAATCACAGTGATGGCTGAAAGAGAGTAAAGGGTAATTTGCAACAGCTAATCCTCTCTTGATAGATTATGATGTACTGGATACTGTGCATAGCATGGATATTCACCCAACCATGGGAGCGACCTCCTAACTGGCCTCTGACTCTTATTCTTTCCCAGCTACATTCTGTTCTGCACACAGCAGCCAGAGGGATCTTAAAAGCCAAGTCACAGCTCATCACCCCTGTTTAAAACCTTCAATGGCTTTCTGTTGCACTTAAAATAAAACCCAGATTCTTCACCATGGCCTCCAAGGCCCTGCTGGCCTGAGTCAAAGATAAACAAAGATGGACACTAGTTAAATTGGTAAGGACAGATTTTAATCCATAATAACTACTTCAGTAGGAAAAAAGGGTCCATCTTGAACTGAACTCAACCCCCATTTGTAGAGGTGAATGGGCCAATGAGAGAGGAGGGAGAGGGGGCAAACGGGTCGGGTTGTAGTACAGTGTGGGAAATGAAAAATTACAAAGAGCTAGTCAGTATCAATGCAGTTAGGCCAGCTATGTCTGCTAGCTGGCAACTAGCCAGGTTTGGATTGTATCCTCTCATGGAACTAAGATAAGAGGCAGGGCCCTATCTCCAGATGATGGCTCCAGACCAAACAGTAAATAGTAAAGGTTTTTGACAATCTTGAGTTTTCTCAGGCAGGTACTTTAAGGTAGGAAGATCTTAAAGGCAGGGGGTGGGGTCCTGGAATCATCCTGGGGATGTGGCTGTGAGCTGTTAGAAGCTAGGTTAGTGTTTATTTGTCTTTATAGACCAAGGTTTTGTTGTTGTTGTTGCTGTTGTTGTTAAAGATTTTATTTATTTATTCATGAGAGACACTGAGAGAAAGGCAGAGACTTAGGCAGAGGGAGAAGCAGGCTCCTTGCAGGGAGCCCAATGAGGGACTCGATCCTGGAACCTCAGGATCACATCCTTAGCCGAAGGCAGATGCTCAACTGCTGAGCCACCCAGGCGTCCCTAGACCAAGGTTGAAGGCTAGTCAAGAAGTGGGCTCAGAGGACCCTGGTTAGAGTTTGGCCACAGAGAGGGTCTTTGCCATTTGCCCTTCCTCTGTCATCACTCCCTCCTCTCTGAACACCGGGCCACCTACCCACCTTGCTCCCTGCTTCCCCTACTACTCTGACATACATACCTTCAATTCCACAGTATCACACCCTTCCTACTAAATGGCCTTTGTGCTCACACTGGTTTCTGTTTTTTTTCTGCTCATTTTTACATCTAATTATAGCTTATATCTTATGTCTTAGCCTAAATGACACCTCTTACAAGAGGTCTCCTCTGACTACCCTATCTAAAGTAGGTCTCATTACGTCCATCTCCATCTCTTTTGCCTGTACCTATTGTTTTCTGTCTCCCTGTTGGACTGTAGACACCATGAAAGTGCAGATCAGGTTTGTCTTCATCATTATATCTTAAATGTCTAGCATGGTACTTAACAGGTATTCAATAAATATCTGCTGAAAGAATGAATGAATGTTCTCAACCCTCACTCAGGTCTGATTTCCTCCTAAATTGCCCTAATTTAACAAAATCCAACCCAACCTGGCGTAGGCACCAAAGGGAATGTATTGGCTTATGTATATGAATATCTTTTGAGCACAGAATAATTCTGACATGTTGAAGCAAAAAGGAGAGGATCTTGTGTTCCTGCATCAAAATAGAATTTTACCTAAAATGTCCTCATATCTGAGAGCCAGTGTGAGATCAGGGCAGATCTGGAGGCGTTCACCATCCCCCGCCTTCTTTACAGTTTGCAGGCTGAGCTCCAGTGCTGTGGTTTGCAGGGAGGTACTTGAGAAGTCTGGTCCCAAAGTGAAGCCTGAATTCGGAGCCTACTCAATAGGACAGTGCCTTTTACAAGTTCATGATCCTCCAGGAAACCTGACTTTCTAGCACTAGCAGGATCCCTGCAGTAGTTAGCCTCGGGGCAACTCCCAGCATCCTGGAGAAAGAGCAGTTCTCAGAAATTAAAAAAAAAAAAAAAAAAAAAAAAAAAAAAAAAGAGCCTTTGTGCCTACTTCTGAGAATTAGTCAATCTACATGAGGGCTCACTGGGGTGATGGAGAGAGGAATGAGGAGTATCAATGGGAGTCTGTGAAGCAGATTATCTAAATTTGACTGAATGTTAGTTAATATATGAGATCATAATCTCTCCCTTAGTCCCTGCCCTGTCTCTCCAAACCCCCTCCTCTCTGCTTTTTGGGATTCCATGTATTTCTTGTATCATTTATCCTTCCAACTGCTTTCTCATGAAAACTTTTCCATGACTCTTCTCCTACCCATTCAGATGGGAATATTGGGTTTTCCTGAGATGCAGTCATTGCCCCTCTTTTCTTTCCATGTGGCTTCTCAGGGAGTTCATCCTAGTAATTTCAACCACAGTTTGATGTGGATGGTTCCCCCACTGACCTCTCTAGTTTGACCACTCACTCAAGCTCAGTCCTGAGTCTCAGGAGTGTTTATGGGTTTATGAGAGAAGATCTAGGTGTTCCCTCTACCCTCCGAGTTCTTGGCTGAGACCCTGGTAACAATAAGATTAACAAGAGAAAAACAGTTCACAGGACTACCTTGTTTTATTGAGTTTCACATTATTGCACTTCGCAGATACTGTGTTGTATTGTTTTGTTTTTACAAAGTGAAGATTTGTGGCAACCCTGCATCAAGTAAGTCTATCAACACCATTTTTCCAATTGCATTTGCTCACTTCAGGTCTCTGTGCCACAGTTTGGTCATTCTCACATTATTTCAAGCTTATTTATTACTATATTTGTTATGGTGATCTGTGGTCCATGATCATTGATATTCCTCCTCAGGTATCCCTATTCCCTGAGAAATAACAATATTGAAATTAGACCAATAATCACCCCACAATGCCCCCTAAGTGCTCAAGTGAAAGGAAGAGTTGCATGTCTCTCACTTTAAACCAAAAGCTAGAAATGGTTAAGCTTAGTAAGGAAGGCATGTGGAAAGCAGAGCTGGGCCGAAAGCTAGGCCTCTGGCACCAGTTATCTAGGTTGCAAATGCGAAGCAATAGTTCTTGAAAGGAAATTAAAACTCCCTCTCCAGGGGATCTCTGGGTGGCTCAGCAGTTTAGCACCTGCCTTTGGCCCAGGGTGTGATCCTGGAGTCCCGGGATTGAGTCCCACATTGGGTTCCTTGCATGGAGCCTGCTTCTCCCTCAGCCTGTGTCTCTGCCTCTCTCTGTGTGTCTCTCATGA
The DNA here is from genome assembly GCF_905146905.1 of Nyctereutes procyonoides. NCBI lineage: Eukaryota > Metazoa > Chordata > Mammalia > Carnivora > Canidae > Nyctereutes > Nyctereutes procyonoides. Next base: position 44,438,004 of record NW_026575139.1, on the reverse strand, counting down.
ATAAATAAAATCTTTTTAAAAAATTAATTAAAAAATAAATAAAAGGGCCTCTCCAGTGAACACACAAATGATAAGAAAGCCAAACAGCTTTGTTGCTGATATGGAGAAAGTTTTAGTGACCTGGAGAGAAGATCAAATCAGCCACAGCATTTCCCTAAACCAAAGCCTAATCCAGAGCAAGGCTCTGACTCTCTTCACTTCTGTGAAGGCTGAGAGAGGTGAGGAAGCTGCAGAAGAAATGTTTGAACCTTGCAGATGTTGACTATAATCTACTCCTGGTGAAAAAGTTGTGAAGATTGTTGAAATGATAACAAAGGATTTAGAATCCGACATAGACTTTGTTGATAAAGCAGCAGCAGGGTTTGAGATGACTCTCCAATTTTGAAAGGGGTTCTAATGTGGATAAAGTGCTATCAAACAGCAAGCATGTTACAGAGAAAATCATTCGTGAAAGAAGAGTTAGTCAATGCAGCAAACTTCAACCTGTCTTATTTTAAGAAATTGCCACAGCCACCCCAACCTTTAGCAACCAGCACCCTGATCAGTCAGCAGCCATTAATGCTGAAGCAAGACCCTCCATCAGTGCAAAACCAAACCAAACCAAACAAACAACCCCCCCCAAAAAAAGTGTGATTAGATGAAAACTCAGTTGGTGGTTTAGAATAAGGTTTTTTTAAATTAAGATTATACATTCTTTAGACATAATGCTATTGCATACTCAATAGACTACAGTATAAACAAAATTTTACATGCACTGGAAATAAAAAAATTCATTTGACTCACCTTATTGTAATATTCACTTTATTTTGTATTTGCTTTATTGAGGTAGTCTGGAATTGAACCTGCAATATCTTCAAGATATGCCTGTATTTATGCATACAGCACACATCACGCAGCAAAAACCTAAACCAAAAGTAACTCAAAATGGAGGCTTAGATTCCAGCTGATGTCACATCTTCAACAAGGAGCAGTATGTTTGTAAAGAAATGACAGAAAACAGCAGTTTTAGTCTCTAAGGGCAGCAAACCGTGGGAAGGTAAATATATGAGAGGAAACAAATGGAGTAAGGTTTGTTTGCAGTTTCCTCTGTTGCATCATTGAGCTGGTAAGAGTTTTTTTCTAGGAAAAGGAGAATTTATGCCCTGTCTTTAGGCACAAAAGGGAGCCCGATGCAGGACTTGATCCCAGGACTCCAGGATCATGCTCTGGGCCAAAGGCAGGCACTAAACCACTGAGCCACCCAGGAATCCCCAGCTCAAAATAATTTTTATGTTAGAGAAGCATATTTAGAGGTTTCCTACGTACGCGACACCTAGCATCACCTCAAACTCAACTTGAACTTGATTCCTGAGCCTCCCCAGCTGGTTCACTTCTATCCGGTGCTCCTGTTTCTCTCTCTCTTTCTTTCTTTCTTTCTTTCTTTCTTTCTTTCTTTCTTTCTTTCTTTCTTTCTTTCTTTCTTCTTTCTTTCCTTTTCTTTCTTTCTTCTTTCTTCTTTCTTTCTCTTTCTTTCTTTCTTTCTTTCTCTTTCTTTTTTTTAAGATTTTATTTATTTATTCATGAGAGGCACATAGAGAGAGAGAGGCAGAGACATAGGGAGAGGGAGAAGCAGGCTCCATGCAGGAAGCCTGATGTGGGACTCAATCCCCAGACCTGGGATCACACCCTCAGCCAAAGGCAGATGCTCAACTGCTGAGCCACCCAGGCGTCCCCAGTGCTCCTATTTCTATGCCTGCATCCACTGTTCTCCAGCCCTCTGATGTAAGACATTTCCAAGGTCACCTTTAAGGCATCCTTCTCCTTCTCATCTTCATTGAGTCCCATCAACTCTGTGGATCACCCCCTTTTCTAAAAGATTATATTTATTTATTCATGAGAGACACAGAGAGAGGCAGAGACAGAGGCAGAGGGAGAAACAGGGTCCCTGCAGGGAACCCAATGCAGGACTCGATCCTGGAAACCTGGGATCACAAACTGAGCCAAAGGCAGATGCTCAATTGTTGAGCCACCCAGGAGTCACTGTGGATCATCTCTTTTAACTCTTTCTGGAATCTGTCCTCATGTTAGGACTATTTCAGTTTTAAGATTTTATTTTTAAGTAATCTCTATACCTAACATGGGGATCAAACTCACAACCCTGAGATCAAGAGCCGCATGCTCCACAGACTGAGCTAGTCAGTTGCCCCAGGTCTGTCTCAATTGTAAGTGACAAAATCCAACCCAACCTGGATCAAGCACCAAAAGGAATTTATTGGCTCACATATATGAAAAGCTATGTCTAGGCCCTCATAAGACATTTCCAGAAATTGTCTTTCTCTACCTCTCATGTCTGTTTTCTCTATGTTCTTTTCTTTATCAAGGCAAGCTCTTCCCTTGTTGTATCAAATAGGGAAGGTGAATACTTCATGGTCCTTGTATGACTAAGGAAATTCCAATTCACTCCTATTCTGTTTCTACTATTAAAACTGAGCTCTATTTGCTTGCTCTTTGCTTTTCATGCTAAATCATGAAATTTCAGTGCCTGACCTAAATTAAAAAAAAAGGAAGTCTTCATAATTAACAAAAAGAATCTCAGAAAAAGATGAAGGAGATGTTTGCTCTTCAGTGGGCTCCGAGGAAGAAAGACTTCTTTACATTTACAACTTGTTTAAAAAGATCTGATTTAAATTGATAACATTCATTAAAACATCAGACTTGTTTTTCTGTGCAAGATAGAGACTTCTGTGGTTATTTTTAAGTGTTGCCAATTTGTTCTGTTCACTATCTTTGGAAGAGTAATTCGAACAAAGGGGTCTAGTAAAACAGCTAAGACTCTAAGAAATGTTGCGAAAATAACCTTCAAAGAACAACCTGTATCTCTGATTTGTTGTCTTACTTGATGTGTTGGCCTGATAATATTGGCAAAATTGCCACCCTTGCATTTATGAGTCCATATAAACTCTTGCAAATATTTTAGGATTCATGCACCATATGGTTTCTGTTACTCAGCCCTTGTAGCACCAAAGCAGCCAATAAGCAAATGGGTGCGCTGTGGTCCATTACTTTATGGACACCGAAGTTTCAATTTCATGTAACTTCCCTGTGTCATGAACCAACTATTCTTCTTTTGATTTTTCAACTATTAAAAAATCTATAAGCCCTTCTTCTGTCTCATTTGTACCAAGTGCTTGATCTCAAATGATCTTCTTCCATTTATTCGTGTAGCTAACTCCCTTACCTCCTTCAAGTCTCTGCATTTTCCTTTCTCAGTGAGGCCTAACCTGACCATCTTTGTTTAAAACTGCCTACTGTATCATTTTTTACTGCCCCCATGGTCCCAACATCTACCCCATACCCCTCTTATTTCATTATGATTAACATAGGACTTTACATTTTAATACACTCATTAATGTACTTATTTATTTTTTATTGGGGTTCAATTTGCCAACATATAGCATAACACCCATACTCATCCCATCAAGTGCCCCCTCAGTGCCCATCACCCAGTCACCCCCACCCCCCTCCCCCGTCCCCTTCCACCACCCCTTGTTCATTTCCCAGAGTTAGGAGTCTCTCATGTTCTGTCTCCCTCTCTGATATTTCCCCCTCATCTTTTCTCCTTTCCTCTTTATTCCCTTTCACTATTTTTATATTCCCCAAATGAATGAGACCATATAATGTTTGTCCTTCTCCGACTGACTTACTTCACTCAGCATAATACCCTCCAGTTCCATCCACATCGAAGCAAATGGTGGGTATTTGTCATTTCTAATGGCTGAGTAATATTCCATTGTGTACATAGACCACATCTTCTTTATCCATTTATCTTTCAATGGACACCAAGGCTCCTTACACAGTTTGGCTATTGTGGACATTGCTGCTATAAACATCGGGGTGCAGGTGTCCCAGCATTTCACTGCATCTGTATCTTTGGGGTAAATCCCCAGCAGTGCAGTTGCTGGGTCATAGGGCAGCTCTATTTTTAACTCTTTGAGGAACCTCCACACAGTTTTCCAGAGTGGCTGCACCAGTTCACATTCCCACCAACAGTGCAAGAGGGTTCCCCTTTCTCCACATCCTCTCCAACATTTGTTGTTTCCTGCCTTGTTAATTTTCCCCATTCTCACTGGTGTGAGGTGGTATCTCATTGTGGTTTTGATTTGTATTTCCCTGATGGCCAGTGATGTGGAGCATTTCCTCATGTGCTTGTTGGCAATATTGTTTGTCTTTCCTTGACAGATGGCAAGCTGTCTGGGGGCAGAGGTTTCCATGTATAGGTGCATCCAAAGTGCCTGGAAGACTGCCCAGCACACAGATGACACTTAACAGCTTCGTTGGATAATTAAACAGCTAGATTCATGACCTATCAAACCCCAGATCAACCACTAGGTTGGAGTTCAGCTTATTTAATGGTAAAAGCTGGTTTCTCCTTCTTGAAGCATAGAGGACTTTGAGCTGAAATTGTCTATGTGCACTTTCCCTTGGATTTTCATTTGAGATAAGCCCAAGGACTCCTTCCAATGCAGGAAAAAAAGAGAAAGACCTTGGTGTCCATCGAAAGATGAATGGATAAAGAAGATGTGGTCTATGTATACAATGGAATATTACTCAGCCATTAGAAATGACAAATACCCACCATTTGCTTCGATGTGGATGAAACTGGAGGGTATTATGCTGAGTGAAGTAAGTCAATCAGAGAAGGACAAACATTATATGGTCTCATTCATTTGGGGAATATAAAAAATAGTGAAAGGGAATAAGGGGGAAAGGAGAGAAAATGAGTGGGAAATATCAGAGAGGGAGACAGAACATGAGAGACTCCTAACTCTGGGAAATGAACAAGGGGTAGTGGAAGGGGAGGTGGGCGGGGAGATGGGGGTGACTGGGTGACAGGCACTGAGGGGGGCACTTGATGGGATGAGCACTGGGTGTTATTCTATATGATGGCAAATTGAACACCAATAAAAAATAAATTTACAAAAAAAGATTGAATGCTTATAACCTATTTTAATTCTTTTACAAAATTAGTTTTATGATCTACTCAAGTCTAGTGGGTCCCTTTCAGCATTCCAACTGCCCCGCACATGGGAATGGCTGGGGCTGATAACCAGAGACAGTTCTAAATGGCTGGAAACTTTGGGCCTTCAGGTCCTTCAGGGCCTTCAGACAAAGTCAGATGCTAACAATACAGGTTTTTGTTGTTGCTACTGTTTGTTGTTGTTGATTTGCATTAAAAGGTCAATTCCAGAAGACAAATTTAAGAGCTGCTTTCTCCCACTTGTTAAAGAAATGCATTATCTGCAACTGCAGGTAAACATTCATTTATTATTTTCCCTCCTTGTCTGGCTCATTGTTTTCTTCTTTTTTTCACCAGTATTTCATTAATTATACAACTAGCATGCATCACAGTATATGCTTATAGCTTCAGCTTTGATCAAATTTTATTTGAGACAAAACACTCTTTAAACTGGTTTTCTTGATTCACTCTTTGAGCAGCTTAATTGGAATATATAGATTGTCTCACAGTCCCTCCTTAAAGCTGTACAGGTATCCCCTGTTTTTTAAAAGTTCACATTACGCTACCTCACTTTTATGAAAGACCTTTATCAGTACCTCTTTTTGCTAACTGAAAGAAATTTGATTTTTTGCTTTTACAATAAGAGGCAAAAAGCAAAAAGAGTTTGCAACATTTGTTTGCAGTAAGCCATCCTAGAGGCAGCAGCACCTGAAGCAGCAACAGTGGCACAGACAGGTCCCTTTCCCCAGGAAATACACTCAGCATCTTTGCATTAAGCCTCAGAACTTTGAACTCTATCTGTGGTATTTTGATTTATTTTGTGCTTTCATTAGTGAGGTGTGTTTTAAGGTATCAGAAAACCCTAAGAAAAGGTAGTTTTGGGGGTCTGGAAACACTTAAAATTTTTCCATATAAATTAATGGTAATTGCTTCTTCACTTACACCATTTATAACTTATGAAAATTTTCATAGGAACGCTCTCCTTTTGGATAGCAGGGGAAACCTGTATTTGGATCTAACAGCACACTTTGTATTTCCCATAAATTATTACTTTCTAACTCTAGATTATAAGTATTTATTTAACTTCCTGAAATAGCTTTTTTGTAAGCCCCACAAGTGCTAATACAGTGTTTAATAATAATCCGTTGAAATGAAATGAAGCATATAGAGTTGGCTTATCTCAAAGAACTTCAATAGCTCCTCTTTGCATGGTATGAAACGCCTTTCTTGATCAGGCCCCCATCTCTGTCCACTGTCATAACAGCTGTCATTCTCACCTACCTTCCAGATCCCATAAACTCTAGCCTCTCTGGGCCACACTGCTGCTTACTCCTTGCTTTTCCAGTTGCTTCCCTTAAAAATACATTGCCAGTGGGCAGAGAATCCTGAAGTGCTTGTGCCAGGCTGGTGGGGGTGGGCTGGGAGAAAGATGGGGATTCTAAGTAAGATTTTTTATTGAGGGGTGGTGCGGGTAGGACAATATATTCAGTAATAAAATAAAGATTGCAAATTAAAAAAAAAATAGGGCACCTGGGTGGCTCAGTGGTTAAGCATCTGCCTGATCTCAGGATCAAGTCCCTTATCGGGTTCCCAGCAGGGAGCTTGCTTCTCCCTCTGCCTTTGTCTCTGCCTCTCTCTGTGGGTCTCTCATGAATAAATAAATAAAATCTTAAAAAGTTTTGACTGCCTTGTGAGCTCCTAGCCATCTTCAAGCCATAGTTCATACTTGTTTATCTGTTTATTGTTTGTCTTCCCCCATTAGCCCTTTAAACTTTATGAAAGTGGGGGCCTGGTCCGTCCAGCTCACTGCGATCTCTGTAGTGCATGAAAACCGACAGGGACTCAATTAGGCTTCGATACAGTTAAATTTTGACCATTTCCAAAAGGCAACAGGGAACCATCAAAAGATACTAACCATTGAAAAAATTGTAAACGGGTTTTGCTTTAGAAAATCACTCTAGTTGCTGTAGGGGGAGAGGGAGGGGAATGGATTGGAGAAGGCAAGACTGACTCTAAGAAATCTGATCATCAGAATAAGGAAAAAATAAGGCCTGATTTGAGGTAGCATCAGTGGAGTTGGAAGGAGGTGAGGCACTTGAGACTTGAGAACAGTAGGGATGGACGACCTACTGGGTGCTATGACTTGAGCGAGAGGAAGTAAAGGATGGCTCCCAGTTTCTGGCTTCAGACTCGGCAGCTGGTGGCGATGTCTGGAACGATCACACAGTGTTACAGTCATACGTCTACTCGTGGGTCTCTCCCAACTCGTCTGAAAGGGACGTTGCGAAAACTCTTTGAATTGGCCGTGTAAGAAGAGCACCTATTATGCGGGAGGCATACCATACGTGAACGAATGAACGTAACTGAAAATACTAAACAGTAATTCTACGGCCCAATGAGACGAATGGCCAACAGTAGAAATTACATATTTACTATTCGCTGCCTGCTGTACCGAAAAGGCAAGGAACACAAGAAGGAACGGCCTTGGAAGACGAGACAACTGGCTTCTCAGCCGCTTTCTGCCTATTGTACAACCAGGAAGCTGACAATAAAGTTTATTTGAGCGTCGACGTGCCTCGACGTGGCCCCGCCTCCCCAACCGGAGCCGCGATTGGTGGGCACTGGCAGGCCCCGCCCTTCCTAAGCCCCGATTGGCGAGGGCCGCCGTCATTTCGGAGCGTCCCGGCGTCTGCCCGCCCTTTCGCCGCGTCGCCGGTGCCTGCGCCGCCCGCACCTCCTCGCCTCTCCTCTCCCGGCCGAGGCCCGGGGGACCGGAGCGAGACGCGGGGACCATGTTCCGACGCAAGCTCACGGCCCTCGACTACCACAACCCGGCTGGCTTCAACTGCAAAGGTGAGGCGGCGGCCCCAGGCCGGCCGCGCGTCTGTGACCCCGCCGGCGGCCGCTCCCTCAGCGCCCCCACCCGGGCTCCCCACCGGGACCCTCTGCGGCCTGGTTTCACGCGGGGGGCCCCCTGGCCCCTCCCCTCCGGGCCGCCTAGCACCTGTTTTCCGCCGCCCGTGCTGGGCTTCGGAGGCCCCACCCCTCCCCCCACACGCACCGGTTCCTGCCTGGGCATTGCCACTTGGGGCACTTGCTAAAACTCCAGCCCCCACCCCCCCACCCACACTTTGAAACACACTAAGAGTATTCGCTTTCTAACGTAGCTCTTCAGCTACTTGGTTCCCCCGGGTAAGAGGGCGATACTTGAAGCACAGTGCTGAAATCTGAGGAAGGTGCTGAGTAACTTGAAGACTAGTTCGCTGCTCGCCAGGAACTAAGGGGTGGGTGGAGGGGGGTGCAGGCGGAGCCCACCCTGCAGTTTGAGATCAAGAGAGTGCACGGTGAGGTCCAGGACTGACCGTCTTGGGGTAAGTACGCACCGCAACAGGCTTACGGAGTCGTGCAGAAAAAGTAGATAGCAGGCGATCAGGGCGATTGAATTGTGGATGGAAAGGTGTTTCCGATTTCCCAGCGTTAAAATTCTAAAAAGCATTAACATTGCTCCCCATTGTTGCTTAACTGCTCCCCACCACTACCCATTTCTTCCAGAGTTTTTGGCCTGGGGTTAGACTTAACAACTTTGAAAGTGATCACGTACAACCCAGGGTCCTTAGATCGTTGTATGGTTCTCAGGACTTCATAAGGGAAGCCCGAGTTTGAAATCGGAAATGATTTCTGAGCAGTTAAGGGTGTTTTGTTGATCTCCTATAGAAGCATATCAATGTATAGGACTTTGTCTTTTTACTTTGCCTTCATTTAATTAAAAAGGGTCAGTGGCAACAGAGCTTAGATCTAGATTTGAATCTTTGGACTTCAGTTTTCTCTTGTATAAATTGGGGATATTACCTTCCTCAGAAAGATTTCGGAGGACTAAGTGCAACGTATCAACTTTTCTCAGATGTACCCTTATGACAGGAAATGACAGTGGTATCTTCTGTTCCTGTTTTGTCATTTGATTTCTTGTACTTTTACTTTGATGTACATTTAACTTTGCCCAGTCCTCCCTCACTCCCCCCCCCAGAGGAACTGGAATAATAACCAACACTTATATAGCAAAACTATGTGCCAGCCACTGTTTTTATTTTTATTTTATCTTCATAACAACCGCAAGAGGTGAGTCGTATTATTATGCTCATTTTGTAAATCAGACTAAGGCACAAGAAGTTTAAGCCCAAGTTCACACAACCACTAGGTGTCTGTAGCCAGAATATGAATGCAGGCCAGAATTTGAACAGAATATTTGCTAATCTGTTCATCTAAAACTTGCACTTTCAACTTCTACTTCAAGCAGCTCAGTTAACTTACTGTTTTGGAGTAATAAAAAAGTCCACAAGACCATTTATTTGTAGAGAAGGAAGTGTTTTATCTAGTGCTTCTAGTGATTTATGAGATATTTTCGTTGCAGATGAAACAGAATTTAGAAACTTTATTGTTTGGCTTGAAGACCAGAAAATCAGACACTACAAGATTGAAGACAGAGGTAATTTAAGAAACATCCACAGCAGTGACTGGCCTAAGTTCTTTGAAAAGGTAATGAATTAGAAGGTTAAATAAAAGTACACTGTACAGAGAGCTGAGCTTTTCTAAAATTTATATGAAGACAGTCAAGCTTAAAATTATGTTGTTCTTTTAAGATAGTAAAAGTAATGATCAGTGTTAGAAAAACTGGATATGAGAGATACAACTTTTTATTATGTCTTTAAAGCAAATTATATTGTCTCTTCCTACAAGCTTTCAGTGTTAGAAATAGTTTTGTCTGGAAACACTATGAGGTTTCTATTCTATAAATGGTAGAAGTGGCCAAAATCAGATTTTTTTCCTTAGACCCAAAAGGTAACAATAACACACTTACTTTGTTAAAGACACTGACGTGCTTAAAAACTAAGATTATTTGTTTGTGGTTCTGTTTAACATATACAGATGTCCGTTGTTGTGTATGCTATAACTAATCCTGAAAAAGTCTGTGTATATATCTTATTTTTGTGGCTAGAGTAATTTTCCCATTGACTTAGTTTAATTGTAGTAACATTTTTGCAGAAAAGAGAATTGTTTCCAAATTAGAATAAAAATCACATTTCCCGGTATCATTATTTACATTAAACATTTTAATCAGCTATATTACTTTGAAGAGTAATATATTTTCCTTATAAAAATACAAAAAGTGACTACATTTTTTATTTGCTTCTGCAAAGTGATCAGATACTTTCTCGTTAGAATCAGAGAGTTTATGAATTAGGGAATTGTGTAAGTTACACACTAGTTCTGTGACTACAGGCAAGTTTTATTAAACATCCTTATCTCATAATCAATAAATAACAGTGGTTCCTCTGTGATAGTGATGGAGTGTATTGTTAATGAGTGATAATATAGCCAGGCCTGGCCCATAGCAACTGCTATATGCTTTATTTCTTACCCTGCCTGTACTACCATTATTGCTACTACTGGATTATTTTCTTTAGCTCTTAAAAAGTTCTTTGTGTTTGTTTTTTTAATATGTTTGAGACTTGGAAACATGTTTATATCACACCTCATGACCCATTTGTGTGTGCAGAACAACACATAGTATCATATAAGACTGTTTGAAGAATATAAAAAATCTTCTAATGAAAAACACTTAGAAGTGATGGTAAAATAGGATAACTTAAATATATTGGAATTTACAGTCCAAACAGACATTATCTTTCAAGTTGGTCTCTTTGGAATGATGATGTCACTGTTCAAAGCATATGCATAACTTTTGTAATTACTTTTAGATCATGAAACATATTTTAAATATCTTTCATATTGATAATTTTTTATACTTTGAAGGTAGATTTGTTTTTTGTATCATGACCAAATCATGTGAATGAGATGTTTTCTTAAAAGTAAGGGTATAAATTTTTGGTTAGAAAATGAGTTATAGCTAAAAAGTGCTGATTTACTAATTAGGCCCAAAAGGGAGTTGCAGAAGTTTTTACTAATAGCATTGCTCCTGGAATGAGATTTTAAGCTCCTGAGAGACGCATTCGAAGGATAGTGGCCACTTTATATAGCTTCTGGCATTCATCTAAAATGCTTGGTTTCATTCTACATCTGTGTCACATGGCTGTGGCATTTCCATAATATGAAAGCTAAGATTTAGATAATAATTGGTTTGTGTATTCTTTTTAAAGGTTTGTTTGTTTTAAATTCCATGTGTTTTCAGACCCGGAATCAGAAAGTTTAGGTTCAAGTCCTAGATCCAAGTTGTGTAGCTATTCACAAGTGTTAATATTGAGGCCTTATTTCCTCGTCTATGAAATAAGGAAGTTGTTCTAGATCAGTGATGCCCTTCCAGGAATCTGCAAAAGTCAAAAATTTTAAAAAGCATGATGGAAACAATTTTTTTCTTTAAGTGGTACACTTAAGTGTTTCCTTTGGGTTATATTATTGCATCAACAGTTTAGTAATGTAAATGTTGTTTGCATTCATAGAGATCCAAACTAAGATCTCTTTCAATTCTACCATTTTTTCTTTCTGTGACATTATAGTAATAATGAAACTAGATATTTTTTCTTCACAGTATCTCAGAGATGTTAACTGTCCTTTCAAGATTCAAGATCGACAAGAAGCAATTGACTGGCTTCTTGGTTTAGCTGTTAGACTTGAATATGGAGATAATGGTATGTTTTGTGGGGAATGTGTGTTTTAAAGAGAGGGAGAAGAAAGGTGGGGGCAAAAGGAATGTTAAAATGTAGGGAACTTAACAGTTTATTTTTTGTAACCATCCTTTTATGTCTAGCTCTCATTCTCCCCCCAACTCCCAAATTGTCTAGGAAAGAGTTTTCTTTTCAAAAATTACAGTCTTTTCATTTATTAGAAAACATGAAAAGTAGCCCTCTCATTGGTACTTAGATTTTTCTTTTAGAATTTGGGAATGGTGTCTCCTGGTAATTATCTTCTCACAGAGTTACATTACTTTGGTAAATTTGCTGTCTTTTACAGTCTGCACCTTAGCCTTCTGAGTTAAATTATTAAGAGTATCAGAATTGATAATATTTTAGAGTGTTATTTGCAGCAGGTAATTTCACAAGAAATGGAAACATACATCTAATGCCAATAGGTACTATAGGCCAAAATATGTTTACTGCTTATATTTCACGTTTTTTTTTATTATAGATACTTATTTGGAAACCTTTGAATACTAGTATCTGCAGTTAAAAAAGAAAGAAAAGAAATTCCAGTAAACTCCTGTTTCTTCTCATTAGACCATTTCATTTTGAAAGGCCTGCCAGGATCTAAAGGCAAAGTCCAGTTATCTTACCTCCATCCTCTGAGTTTTATGTTGTTGTTTTTTATGGGGCTGTCATTCCCAGTCCTTGTCATTTTCTGCTTTTGAAGACTTTATTTTTTTTTAAGATTTATTTATTTTAGACAGAACATGCATGAATGCCCATGAAGTGGGAGGTGGGGACAGAGGGAAAGAATCTCAAGCAGACTCCCTGCTGAGTGAGGAGTACAAGGCGGGACTTGATTCAGGACCCCTGAGATCATGACCTGAGCTGAAACCAAGAGTTGGACGCTTAGCGCACCCAGCCACTAAGCACCCCTTTTGAAGCCTTTTGGACCTTTGTCTTCTTTTTCCTCCCATTCTGTTGCCATCCATCTTTTCTGATGTCCATTGTATCTTCATTCCCACTCCTTTCACCCTGGTTCAGGCTCTTAATCATTTTCTGCTGAGATTATTGCAGTATCTTTCAAACTCCTTTTCCATTAGCATAAACCTCTATTTTCATCCTCAGGCCCTCTGGGCTTATTTTTTGAAACATAAATGTTTTAGAATTCTCTGCTTTGTTTTCAAAGAACAGCTCTTACATATTCAGAAACACCATTGCTTTCCCCTTGTCTACAAAAGGAACTCCAGGTCTTTTGGCCTGATTCAAGACCTTTGATAACTGGTGTCTAACTAGTATTCACATACTTGACATACCAGCCAAACTTTAAGAGTGCTGTTTCCTGTTTCTATCTCTTTTTCTCCCCTAGATTTTTTTTTGCATACACTTTTCCTTGGCCATTATGTCATGTCGGTCTAGCTCTACACATCCAAATGCAACTCATCTTTGCAAGATCCAGCTCAAATGCCACCTCGCAACAATATTTCCTTCCCAACTTTCATAGCTTTTAACTCTACCTTGTCTACTCTTTAGGTCATTTGTCACTTTCCACTTTGCTTATATTATATGTCTTATTTGCCCCACTAAATTGTAAGCTGATACTCAGCTTTGTTTCCTATGTAGTACCTCTATTAGTTTCTTGTTACCACAAATTCAATGACTTAAGACACGATTTATTATCTTATAGTTTTGGAGGTCAGAAGTCCAACTTCTGTTTTACTGGATTAAAGTCAGTTTGTCTACACAGCCCTGTTCCTTTTGGAGGCCTTCTGGGAAGATCTATTCTTTGTCTTTTTCACCTTCTAGAGGCTGCTTGCATTCCTTGACTGTCTTCTTTATCTTCAGATTTACAGCATAGCATCTTCATATCTCTCTTGTGGCTCCATTGTCCCTTCTCTGACCCTGATCTTCATGCCTCCCTTTTATAAGGATGCTATGATTATATTGAGCCCACATCGATAATCCAGTATAATCCACCTATTTCAAGGTCCTTATTTTGATCACATCTGCAGAGTCCCTTTTGCGATGTAATGTAACATAATCGTAAGTTCCAGGAATTGGGATAATAGATATCTTGGGGTTAGGGGCTGGGGAGGCAGGGGAGCAGTCGTGATTTTACTGCTACAGTAATCTGACATAGTTTGTCAGATACAATATTTGTGCTTATCAACTTTAATAAATGATGAATATGGTTTATGAATGTTTAGGTATACTGATACAGAGCATCCAACCAGCTGTGTTTTGCTGGTTTAAATTTCAGAAGCCTTATGGCAGAAATCTTAAGGAAAGCTCTAAGACTTTCTTTACTTTCAGTTTTAGTTTAGGAAAAAAAATAGTTAAGTCTCTTCCTTTAGTAAGTATGTAATCTCAAGTCTTGGTAGCCTTGGTTGGTTTTTAGGGTCTTTAGCAAAGTCTTTGTGTGTTGTGGTTTGAGTTGGCAGAAACTGTTAATTTGCAACAAAATTTTCCCCAGCTTTTCCAAAGTGTTTTCCAACTATTCCCAAATACAATTGTCACATTTCAGTTCATTCATGTTTTACCCTTTTATTTCTCTTGTCCTATTTTATAATACTACATGTTTAGGTTACCTGGGTACCAAGAACAGTAGATGCCATATGAGTGTGTGTCCCTACAGTTGACTGTAGCTCTTAAGTACAAATATCTATTAGTAATAGCAGGGTCTTTTTTAGTATGTTAAAAAAAAAAAAACTAAGTTTATGTCTGAAATATAAATTTTTTTATATTGAAAAATTATAGTTGAATTTTACTTGAAATGTTAGTTGAATTATAGTTGAAAAGTAAGTAGTATCAAAGTATATTAAAAGTCTAAACTTGAAAACAAGTTTCTGTTTAATTTTAAAATTGAGAATTGCAAACCCTTTTTTGGAAAAAAAGTTAAAGCAGTAAAACTATCCCTTAGCAATAGGAGGTGCTGTTGTTCTTTTGCTTTACTTTAATATGTTTCATTTTTCCAGACTTTTAAGGTATTTACATTTTTTGTGAATTTCTATTATTTGTGCCTTAACATTTTTTAAATCCTTTCATTAGCTTGTCAATTAAGGTGATTTACAGAAGTTGCAAAATATTACAAAGAATTTTCACATTTCTGTATTTTATAGATGTTAACATTTTACTTAATTTGCATTATTCTCTATATATACATAGACATATACGTACCTTTTTTCTCAACCATTTTAAAGTTATAAATGACTCTTTCCCCTTACGTACTTTGATGCACATTTCAAAAAAAAAAACCACTATCTTACATAATTACAGTACAGAAATTAACTTTGATTCAGTACTGTTATATATAGCTATTACTCAACATTTCACCAGTTGTCTCAGTAATGTTCTTTATAGCAAAAAAACAACCAATCCTGGACCATGTGTTGCATTCAGTTGTTCTGTCTCTTTAGTGTCCTGTCATCTGGGACGTTTACTCAGTCATTATTTGTGCCTCGATGCTGACATTTATTTTGTAGAGTGTCCCTCAGTTTGGGTTTGTTTGATGTTTCTTCATAAGTAGATTCAAGGTTTGTACTTTTGTTAAGAATAGCACAGAAATAATGTGTTCTTCTAAGTTAGTGATACGCCCTGTTACTGGTTATGTTCTAATCACTTTGATAAGGTTTCTCCACTGTAAAATTAATATTTTCCCCTCTGTAATAAATTTGTATCTTGTGGGGAGATACTTTGAGATGATGTCAGTATGTTTTTGCTCCTCAGACTTTACCTTTAGCTTCCATTTGATTATTCTTGCCTGAGTCCATTATTATGTTGATGATTGCCAGTGGTGTTTTTCTAATTTCTAATTTTTCTAATTGTTCTACATTCATGTGTTGGCTTTTTACTGTAAAGAGCAGCTTTCCTTTCTCTTCAATTTATGTTTGTCTATTTAAATCATTATAGAAATGTGGATTCTTATTTTACTCAGTGGGCCATAATCTTTTTTGGTCGTTGTATATTTTGATGTTTACACTGTTCCAGGTTTGGCCAGTGGGAGCTCCTTTAAGGTAACTCCTGACTGACTTAAATTTTAATGTTTTTATTTTCCCTCTTTTAAGTGTTTTCTCAAGTAAAAGTAAGTAAAACTTGCCTTTGGAATTGTGAGTTTCAGGTCTCCATAAAATTAGATTTTTGTATGATTGTGTCTTTGAAGTGTTGATTTTTTTAGAAAGCACAGTTTTTGGATTCCATATATGGCGTTCAAAAGATTTAGGAAGAAACTTTTTATTTTTTAGCAAGTTTGTATTTAATCTTGTGTAACCTATACTTAACCTTCCTCTGATTCTTCCCCTGCTAAGTTTCTCAGCAAGCTGTAAATGCATACCTTCTGTCCTCAAATTTAGATGGTGTTTAAAATGTCTTACTTGCAGAAATGTTAATGAAGAGCTATTTGTATAGATATGTCAGTAATCATTTTAGCTTAATCAGGAAGCTACAATCGCATTGTCTTCTGATGGATTTTTTTATAGCAAAAAATAATTTTGTTTGGATGAGTTATCTTATGCTTATCAGTTTGGCTCAGTTAAATTCAATAAATAAGCAATGTTTGTTTTACTTTAAGGTGCAGTTCTGCAAATTGTATTTTTGCTTATGTTTACAGCTGAAAAATACAAGGACTTGGTACCCGATAATACAAAGAATGCTGACAACGCAGCTAAAAATGCCGAGCCGTTGATCAATTTGGATGGTAAGTATGTAAGTGCATAAAAATGATCATCAACATTTTTGGTCCCTTAAATGTTTATTTCCTAGAATGAGGAAGTCTTGGGTTCCTTGGTTTTAGTAAATTAAGAATGCTTTATTTTGATGCTTTATTCTCTGTTTTTATTGTCATTTACAGTGTGTTTTCTCCCTCCTCTTAGAGCTGAGTATTTGAATGTTAGAATGCTGTTCTTCGATCTCTTCATATTAACTTGGGGGTTTTGATTTGTATATAATCATGGTGGTGATTGTTTGCCTTTCTGGATGCATAAACTATTTTTTTCTAATCTAATAACATTAGACAAGTGGTAAAAATTTTTCATTATTTTCACTTTCTAGATGCCTTTAAGTATTCTCTTTTTAAAAGTACAAAGATTCTATTATAATAATTTAAGTATTCTTTCATGATAGATTCATTGTGACCTATAATTTACAAGTTACTCTTAATAAACAAGCTGCTTAGAAAGACTAGAGCTACTGCTTAGAGAAAAGGTTTGGGGAAAATTGTCCATTGAAGGGGTCTGGTTTAAAATTAATAGCTTGCTTTGGAAAGAAATGTTACTTAAGTGTTACATAAATGTGCCCTGCCAGAAAAGTTACAGCACAGTCCTAATGTGAGTTAACTTAGTCATTTATTGGATTGTTCAGTGTAGCTGATTAATACAGACCCCGTTGATCTCATCAGTTTACCTAATCATCAGTGCCCCAACAATTCTCTTAGCAGCAGCAGTAGTTTTAAAAACTAAGAGACTTTATTTTTGTTATTGGAAAATTAAAAATGTATTTTGTAAGTTTATATGCTTACATATATGTAACTACATGTTTGCAGAGCCATAAGTTTCCATTTTTAATCTTTTATAGTAAATAATCCTGATTTTAAGGCTGGTGTAATGGCTTTGGCTAACCTTCTTCAGATTCAGCGTCATGATGATTACCTGGTAATGCTTAAGGTCAGTTGCATATTCTTGATTCTTGACGTAAACTCTTTAGAAGAAAAACTTCAGTTTCTAAAAATTACCTATGCTTGATATGTAGATATATGGCTAAATGACTGAAATATTGAGGAATGTGAGACTTAAAGCAGATTTCATGACTTCATCTGTTTTAGATTATCTGGTAACAACTAACATGAAAGTGTTTACTTTGTGCCTGCCACTGTCCTCAATCCTTGGCAAAGATGATCTCATTCAGTCCTCCTAGCAATCCTGGAGGTAGATGCTGATATCCTTTCATTTTAATATGAAAAAATTGAGACTTAAAGAGAATAGATAAATGATGTCTAAGATGAGAGAGGCAGGATTTTAATCTAGGCACTCTAACCTTGTGGTTTATTCTTTTTCTTGTATCTGCCCTTCTATTTAATAAGTCCTTTTAAAGATGCGTGATCTGTATTCACTAAAAGAAAATGTCAAATTAGTCCTGGTGGATGTGGTCAAAAATACGAACTCCAAAATCTTTTTTTTTTTTTTTAAGATTTTATTTACTTATTAACAAGAGACAGAAAGAGACAGAGACACAGGCAGAGGGAGAAGCAGGCTCCATACAGGGAGCTTGACATGGGACTTGATCCTGGGACTCCAGGAACATGCCCTGAGCTGAAGGTGGCGCTAAACTGCTGAGCCACCTGGGCTACCCTATACCCCAAAATCTTTTTGAGGACTGAATGTTTTTATTTTCCTAGTGTTCCATCCTACATAGGCCACTCAATTCATGCCTGCAGTTCAGGGAACCTAATGATCTGAAATAGGTCTCTTCTAAGAGGAAAAACATACTTCTACTTCAGAAGATTTATGTCATGCAATTGTGATAGTACAGTGGGCCAGGATAGGGAGAAGGGAGCAGTATATTTAAGGTACTTAAGATTCCAGACCTAGAAATTATTATAGAAATTAGTATTGATTTTATGAGAAATTGAAGTGCTTTGGACTATATACAGGTAAATTACCTTAATCTACTTTGCAGTTAAATTCAGTAATTAAATTCCATTCTACCCACAAAAGATTAGCCAAAACTAATTTTACTTTTTAGAATTGTGTCTATTAAATGACAGTTGTAATAAGAGAAAAACTGTTTCTAGATTATTAAAATTCTCTATACTGGATCTGCATGTTAATTCAGATTGGATGCCAAGAGACAAAAAGTTGGGTCAGCTGGCTGGCTCAGTAGAGCAGGTGACTCTTGATCCTCAGGGTCATAAGTTCGAGCTCCATGTTGGATGTATAGATTACTTAAGTGAATAAATAAAAACTTTTAAAAATAGATAAGTTGTTTTTATTGAAATTTACCCCTTTCAAAGGCTTGTTCCTTACTCAGGCCATTATGTAAATTGCTTTGGAACAGTAGTTCTGCAGTGGTCCTGTCACCTTTATTCATCAACTGAGTGAGAGGATAAATAGACTAGCATATTTGGGGTGCTTTTGTTAGACTTTAAAAACCCAAAGGGAAAAAGTATAAATCAGCCATAATCAAAAGCATTATGTGACACCTGGGTGGCTCATTGGTTGAGCATCTGCCTTCAGCTCAGGACATGATCCTGGGATTCCGGGATCGAGTCCTGTGTTGGGCTCCCCATAGGGAGCCTGCTTCTCCTGCTGGGTCTCTGCCTCTCTTTTTGTGTCTCATGAATAAATAAAAATCTTTTAAAACTTTGTAAAATTCTAAGCTGCGTGTTTGGAGTTATTTTAAGAAGCATTCAAACAGCCCATGACAACATGGAAAACATTTTGATAGGTTTGCCAACTGAGAATTGATATACTATTTGGCAACTAGACTGATGAATAAATTCGTGATCCCTATTAAAGACTTGTTTAATGATTCTTTTTTTTCTTTTAATGATTCTTTTTAAATGTAGCATTTGGCTTGCCATTAATGATTTAAGTTTTTGCACTTGAGTTAAAATTGTTATCCACTAATTAAAATTCCATTTTAAAAATCTTATTTTTTAGAGTATCTGCTTAGGTACATGCATGCACTTGTAGCTGCCATAATAAAATGCTTTGGTGATGAAGAAAAACAATGTCGTATGAGAGATCTGAAAACATTTTACCATAATTAAGTGAAAAAAATCAAGGACAGTGTGTATTATATGCTAACCCACTGTGTCAAGAGTTTGTGTGTGCATTTATGCTGGAGCATGCTTATAATATAATAGAGTCCTTGTAATGATCCACAATAGTCTGATTCCAGTGACTGTGTAGAGGGATGATTTTGTTTTGTTTATGAACATCTTTCCACATTATAAAATATTAAAAGTGAAAGCTTTCTGTCAGCAGTTTTTTTAATTTATTGGTGAGTTTGTTAATGAGGTGTAGGTAATTCTAACTTCTTCAAACTGGGTATCGTTATTCTCTAGAACTCAGCAAAAAGGTGAACAGCCAGTAAAAAGTAAAAACTATTTTTGTGTTTCTTAGGCAATTCGCATTTTGGTACAGGAGCGCCTGACACAAGATGCAGTTGCCAAAGCAAACCAAACAAAAGAGGTACGCGTTATTTTTTAAATAAATTTTAAAATAATTATTAATGAAAGTTCCTTCTGGTATTCTTATGATTTAATATTTTTATGTATTTGCTTAAGATAAGCATTCTAGTTAGAACTGCCCAGAAAAAGGATAGCTTATTTCAGTGGGATTGAATTTGGTTTTAAGCAATTTATAGCTATTTTTGAGTGAAAAACTTATCTCACTTCATACCTTAAAGCAGCTACTGATAGCACATCCACAGTCTACCAGCACAACCATTGCACGAGCCCAGTTAAATGTTTAAGAGAATTTACCTTGTAAAATAGTATTATTGGGTTATTTTGACTAATTGCTCAAAAACAGGATACAACTTGTCTTACTAATTGTTTTCTTTTTTGACCTAAATCTTGTCCTTTCTCTTTGTTCAGAGAAATCTCTCCTCATTTTATTCCTATTTCCTAGCATCACTTAGGAGAAAGTAATTTATCCCTAAGTAGTAAGTGTTTGAGCTCAGGCAGTCTGATTGAAGAACCAGTGCTCTTAATGGTAGTTGAGGACAAAGGTCTATGTATGAAGGCCCGTATGAGCTAGTTGATCAGCCCAATTGAAGGGAGTAGGGGGGCACAGAGGCTATATTAGAGTATAAGTTTCTGGGTACAGGTGACTGCAGCTGTCACCTTTCTGTCCTGATTTGTAGGCTGAGGAATAGTCTTAACACCATAACTATTTTTCCCTTAATTCTGAGGTATTAGAGATGAAGCATACTAGAAATCCAAATACTCTCAAAGTCTCATTGACTAAAGATAGTGCAGAGAATGTCCTCGGGGGTTAGCAGCAGCTGTTGCAGGTGTCTGATCATGCTTCTTGCTATGCATAGATAACTGCAATGAATGCCTTGGATATAACAAACATTCTAGATTCTGGTCCTTTTTTGTCTCCCCTAATTCCCCAATGTCTTTTGTCCTCTGATTCCATCTTTAGCAAGGCCCAGCAGTGTTAGAAAGTTATTAATGCCAGGGCAGTGTAGTCCCCCCTGAAAGACACTGTTTGTTTTAAAGGCTCTTATTGCTTATTAATTATGTATGAATCAGACCACTGGAAATTGGATTAAAGATCAGCTTCTTTCACCCACACTGTAGAACAGGCAGTAAATTGTTTGGGCATAATAAAATCATTCATTCATTCATTCAGCGAAACTATGCCCTCAGTTTGAAGGCAGTGCAAATAAGGGCATAGCCAGATCTTTTTGCTCTTGTTTGCAAAGTAAAATTTTATTTTATGTGCTCTAAGTCCTAAGCTTAGTACCATGCTATGGTAATACAGTGCAGAAATTCTTACAATAAGTATTCTTGTTTATAACCATAACTAGCATTTGGGTCATGTGGGATAGCTTGGTGGTCTGTTGACAGACAAAGCAAAAGCAAGACTGACATAGAAAGCCACTCAGTGCAATTCTAGTTTTTAGTTTTGTTTGCTGAATTTACATACCCATTTATTTCTTCACTTAGATAATATTAGTTATTTTAAGGCAGTTGGAGCCTAAGTAGATTTACATTAATGGATAAGGCAAGAATCAAGTAGTGACAGCTTAGTATTTATAACATTGAAAGTATAGATTTTATACAGTATGATCAGAGTTTAGACTGTTCCTGTTACTGTGAACTCCATATGTTTGGCATCATGGTTACCATCTTTGGCATATCTCTGTGTAGGTACTGATCAGTTAAATAAATGGTTTAGAGTGTGTTCATTTTCGTAGATTTCAGAAAAATTTCCAAATGAGCTATTACTGAAAGTTTAAATTATATATAGGTAATCTGGTAATCATCATGCTAGCTGAAGAAAAGGTTGTATTTTAGATTTTGTATAAAGATAAATTAATGTGCACAGAAATATTAAAAATAATCCTGTTCCATTT
Organism: Nyctereutes procyonoides; assembly: GCF_905146905.1. Lineage (NCBI taxonomy): Eukaryota > Metazoa > Chordata > Mammalia > Carnivora > Canidae > Nyctereutes > Nyctereutes procyonoides. The sequence goes on along the minus strand of NW_026575139.1, from coordinate 44,416,290 downwards.
GCCCTGTACTCCCATGCCAGCTATAGCTAAAGTAGGGCAGCAGCAGCCCTGCTCAGCTGCCCTTCCCTAGCAGCAGTGATAGAGCATAGCTGTAAAAGGAGCTACTGTTTTGTATGCCTCGTCTTAAAAGAGGGAATGGGTGATACAGAACTAGCTTCCACTACATGTAGAGGCCATTCTTTCATCAAAAGGCAAATCTAGAGAGAAAATTCTCTGCCCCCTTGCCACTGCAGCTAAAAGGGTTAACAGAATGGCTAGTTGATTTTCAGTTATAGGTGAGAAAACATGATTCTTAACTATTTTGACCTTTTTTTTTTTTTAAAGGGCTTGCCTGTTGCATTAGATAAACACATTCTTGGTTTTGACACAGGAGGTAAGTGATTTTGTTTGAATTCAAACTATTTTTAGACATTTGGGGGATGAATATTTGGGGGAGAAATGGGCAATAAATGGTCTTGAATACTGATTAATGCAGTTTTCTTATAAAATAGATGCAGTTCTTAATGAAGCTGCTCAAATTCTGCGATTGCTGCATATAGAAGAGCTCAGAGAGCTACAGACAAAAATTAATGAAGCCATAGTAGCTGTTCAGGCAATTATTGCTGATCCAAAGACAGACCACAGACTGGGTAAAGTTGGAAGATGAACATTTTAGGATTTCAGCTTCTCACCTGATTAGTACAATTGGGAACCATGTACGCTCTGGCATGTGTTTGGAAATCAAATGTCACATTTTCAAGGGAAGAATCCTAGAAAATTGACTATGTTCTCAAGATTTACCATCATTGTTTTTTTTCTTTAATAAAGTTCAGGAAAGTGAATTTTTTTCTGACTCTTGTGTTTGTGTATATAACTAATCATCCTTTTTGTGGTTGAGATATATGCCAACCCCCAGCTTTGTTATAGAGACAATACAGATCCTCAGATCATAGGAAAACTTAAAATATTTTATTGGAGTAATATAGAAAATTTGAGAATTGTTACATCTTTGGTATTTATAAATGTAGTAACTTCTGTGGGTAAGTATACAGGGACTTACAGGATCAGAAGATACAAATTGAAACATTCTAGCACCTTTTAATATAAATAGAAATGCAGTGATGTAGAGGTAAAAAAAAAAAAAATCTTTAAATAAGTTGGTTTTTTCCCCACCAGTTCTGCATAGCCTTCTCTAGGTCAAGGCTTAGTATCTTCAGGATTGTCTTTATACTGATAACCTATGCTTTAATTTCTTGGCCAGAAAGAATCCTTAGCAAAAATTAGACTTAGGGTCTTAACATATTCTAATTGGTTCTTAGTTGATTGAATTTGACCTTTTAAATATGATAGGTGTACAAAAAATTGCTTTAATAAGTAACAATTAAAATGGTTACTTTTTAAAGCTTGTAGTAACTTTTGTTTTTCAAAATACAGTAGTAAAGATTGAGGTATTAACTTTCCACAAGATAGTCTTTTTGTACTGAAAGTGTTCATCTTGTAAGTCCAATTCCTTTTCACTTTTCTTCACCTTTGTTTGTAGTAAATGTTCTTTAGGGTCCGATTCTGATTGTAAACTCCAAGTCCTTTATGATGTTGTATTTACTTTCTTCCTGTGAGGGGAGGTGGAAGGGACAGTGAGTGAATATAACCCAGTTGCAACAGCAAGTATTTTAAGGAGGATATGTCCTCATAGACTGACTTTTTGTGTATAGTTAAGCTAGGTAGACTTAGGGTAGTAAAGACAGTTTACCCCTATGTATCAGCCATTAACTTTCCTATTCAAAGTGTCTCTCACTGGTCACAGTGGCTGTGGCAGCAGCTGGTACCTGGGCCAAGTGTAATCTGTTACCAGGTATATCCTTCTCTACCCTGCTGGTCCAAAGGAGCAGCCTGAGCATTTTATTTACCTGCTGGGCAGTAGGGGTAGACTGCAGTTATCCCGTAGAGATGAGATCGCTGCTCTGGGAGATACTCATCAGTAAACTGGCCGCTGTCTCTATTTACTGATATGACACCATCCCTGGTAACAGAAAGGAAGAGTAAATTTGTGGGATTGAAGGTGGGATAGAAAGTCCATTCCAATAGAGAATGTCTGCTAGCTAGTCTTCTAGAATGTATTTTTTAAAATTTTACCAAATGTGTTTTGACTCCTTTAGATTCGAAGATTTTCTATATCAGTGGTTCTCAAAGTGGTCGTCCCCAGACCAGCATCCTCTGGGAGCTTAATAGAAATGCAAATTTTGGGGCCCCAACTCCCAACTACTGAATCGGTAATTATGGGATGGGACCTGGCAATATGTTTTTAACAATCCCTTAGCTAGATTCTGATGCCACACTAAAATTTTGAGAACCACTAGTGTAAATCAACCTTTGCTGAACAATTTACTTGATGTATTACAACACTAGGCCAATGAAATCAAGACTGCAAGGCTAAGGGAAATTAGCCTAAATTATTGTATTTCTCCTCCTGCTAGGTGGACAACTAATATATCCATAATGTCATTTAAAAAAATCAATTTAAATCATACAGCTAATATACCTCATGTTACCACTTATGTGTAGTTTTTATTCTCTGAAAATCAGATTTAGATTAATGCACTTCATTTTTGGATTGTTTGGTATCTGCTCTGCCACTTTTCAGCAACATGTGAGCAATACCATTATGATTTTAAAAGCAGCAACACTTGAATGATATCTACTAATTAAGAAATAATGAAAACTTACACTCTCCACTGAATTACTAAAGTCATTAGTGACATTAGGTAAGACAGGTGGTGTGTCTTCCAGAACAGTTTGTTTTTCCAGGCTTGGCTAGTGTGAGTCAGGCTTACCTCCTCCAGTCTGTGTGGTAGAAGTGATCTGCATAGCTAACAATACTGAAGGGGTAGTTGAGGTTGTTCTGAATCACACGCCGTCCAGTCCCATCAGGTAGCGTACACTCCAGTTTTTTGGTTCCTTTTAAAACATCAGAAAGGGAAAATGAGATCCTTTCATACCATGAGGAAAGAAAACTCCTTTGCCAAAAATACTTGTGGCAGGTAGGGGCCTTCTGCAAGGAAACATAGGTAGAATAGGGAATAAGATATTTTATTCCCAATGCAGTGTTAAAATTTAAAAATTAAAATTTTCCTATTCTATTTTCAGTCTTCAGTTTGTTTAATAGCCTTCTAGTTTTTAGAATTTGGACTCCTGTGAAGAGAGGATTGCATTTTTTTCCCAAAGTAGGACATTAGACATAAACTTTACCCTAATTAATTTCAAGTATCACCTCATAAATTGTAAACATAACATCTAGATAAATACTTGCCTTTTGTAAGGAGTGTGTAATGCCTTTTAACAAAATCCTTAAAGACTTGTTTTTTTTTCTAGATACAAATTGAAAGTCAAATGGTAACATGGTTAAAATGGTAACGTGGTTCGTATTTTTCAGTGTAAAGGAAGCAGCCTTCAAAATTTTGCAATACCTAATCAGTTTCTTATGGAACCTGGATTTAAATTTCACAGTTTTTTACAATGTAACATTAGAAAAAATAACTTGATTTGGACCAACTGGCTTAGATTATAAATTCTTTAAGAATGGATATTTTCATATTCCTTAGTATATAAGTAGACATACAGCATCTGGTCAGTTGTTACAGTGAGGAAATCACACTACAGAAAGCGAGACCTTGAGTTTCGGCAACCCCAGCTTATTCCTGAAGGCCATCCTGACATGTCACTTTCCAGAGTTTCCTCAGCATTAATAACCTACTGACTGGTAAAGCAACAGATACTTAAAATGTTCTCACTGGCAAAAAAAGAAAACCTCTTGTTCACTTATCTAGGTTTGTCAATTTCAACAGCAGGTAAAGTTTTTTACTTTAAACAATATACGAAGTGCTTGTGTGGGGAAGGACAAGTGGTACAAAAATGAGTTGGACATAGAACTAGCCCTCAAAAAGCACCTAATTCACAGACACTGCCCCCCCCCCCCAAAAAAAAAACCCCAGGAAGGATTATAAGTATCAATACAAAGTGTTAACAGTTTATACACCAACTAAATGAGTAGTTCTGGACCATACTGTTAAAAATTTAAACCAAAAGTTCTACATGATGAGATTTGGTTTTGTAAAATCTGTGGTAGAGTGCTGGCACCCATGGTAATGAAGAGCTCTGTGTTTGCCTGCCACCAGTAATACCTGCATCTGCCCAGCAGAGCAGTTTGGAGAAAGGGTCAAAGGTTAAACCATTAGGTAGTCCAATGTCTTTATTCACCAGAATTCTTCTGTTTTCTCCTTCTAAAGAAGATGTTTCAATTTTAGGAGCTTCTCGATTCCAGTCTGTCCAGTACAAGTTGCTGTGGAATAAATTAAATATAGTGAAAATGAGGCCAGAGAAGTAAGTGTCATAGTCTGCGTTTGGTTACTTTCACCATTTAATGAAGATAAACCTGTGGCTTCAACATGAAGATTTCCTAATGCATTACTGAAGGAGACTCGCCTCATTCAAGGTTAAATGTTAGCCTGGCCAGGTCACCTGATCTGTATCAGCCCCCAGTCCCTCTCACATAGTCTCTGAATTCTCTATGTATCATACCACAAATTAATAATTTTTATTTTAGGGATCCCTGGGTGGCGCAGCGGTTTGGCGCCTGCCTTTGGCCCAGGGCGCGATTCTGGAGACCCCGGATCGAATCCCACGTCGGGCTCCCGGTGCATGGAGCCTGCTTCTCCCTCTGCCTATGTCTCTGCCTCTTTCTCTCTCTCTCTGTGTGACTATCATAAAATAAATAAAAATTTTAAAAAAAATAATAATTTTTATTTTATTCATTAGTTTACTGTCTTCCTTCTAGAATGTGAGCTCCATGAAAGAACAGACTCTGTCTTTGCCTAGAACAGTGTTTACACCTAGTAGATGTTGTTATATTCACGCATTGGAGCTTTACACTCTTGTTCTGATCCTCCTCACACGGCGTTTAAAATCCAAGGGCTTCAAATTAGGATCTACAGGTAGCAGGAGAATCAGGAAGCCCAGCTGACCCTCGGATTGGATCCACAGCAATGGCTCGAGGATTCACCAGTTCCGTGTGGAAGAGAGCTTTGCGCTCAGAGCCATCCAGCCTGGCCCTCTCTATCTTATCCAGGCCACTGTCCGTCCAGTACATTGTTCTACGGAAGTGGTCGATGGCAAGTCCTTCGGGGCTTATCAGACCTGAAAATAGAACAACAAGACTGGAGTATTTGCAGGTATGAAAAGGGAACAACCTGAAGCAGAGCGCTCTACTATGTTTGAAAAGTCCAAGGTCTGAGCGGATCTCAGTTATAAGAACCAGGTTAATAGAGAAACAGACCTTTGTTACTTGTTCTTCCACCTGTAGTTCTCTAGGCCAACACAGCCACCAGCCGGACCGCAGCAGCAGGCACAGCTCTGGGCTGGGGCCAGGCAGCAGCAGCTGGCGCCAGGCTCCGAGTGCTCAGCGCTAGCCCTTTCTGTGGAGAGCCCTATTCCTCAGTAGGCTCACAGTAAGATCCCTTTATCATTTCTTACATTATGAATGCGTGTTTACAGAGGGACTAGTATTGCACCACTCAGTGAAGTGACTCCTGGGGCACTTAACCTCTCCTGTTCAACTTAGTAGAACCAAATGAAGAACAAAGTGTCCTCTGGATGAAGTTGCTGACCTGAATTGATGATCGTCTCAGGCTCTGCTCCTGGTTGCAGACTGGCACGGCTGATTGTCCGCCCAGCAACATCTGTCCAGTACACCATCCTCTCGTGGCAGTCATAGTCAATTCCCACAACTATGGAGCCCTTCATGGACCAAAACATGAAATTGGAAGAATTAGGACTCCTTGCATGTCCCTGGGGCTCTCGCTCAGCTGTCTCGCACATGGCTGTAGTGAGCAACCTGTAATACAGTCATACGGGCAGCCAAGTGGCATGGTGACACAAGTGGGCTTGGAGGCGGACTTCTGGGGTCCCAGCCAGGCTTGGCCACTGACCAGCTGTATAACTTAACCTTTCTGTGCTTGAGTTTCTTCATTTGTAAAACGAAGATAACAATACCTACTTGATGGTGCTGCTCTAAAACTTAGTACCATAAATTCTTGTATAGTGTCCTAATCACTCATTTGTCTGGAGCAAGTGCTCAATAAGCACTATTACTGCCAGCAGTAATAAAATGAATTTATCAGCCCCTTTAGTGATTAAAGGACAAACATTAGTCTCAGCAAAGTAAGTTCTTAATATTTTACCTGGGGGTGGGGGGAACACGGACAAAACTGTTACTCCTTCCAAATGAGATCAGCATCAGCACTTTTGAAACAGCTTTTCTAAATTCACCAGCATATAATGACAAAATCTACTCCCCCTTCCCCTGTGAATATAATTTTTCCCTTGAGATGTAATCGCTTACCCCTATATTTCTGCTTTTAACTATGAAGCAAACTTTTTGGATGTACTCTTATGTAAGTCTCCAGTTAGGAGGAGTTAAGGAACTGGAGAGTGGGTGGCCAACAAACCTCTGGCTAGGGAGGTCCTCCCTTTGTTATTGCTAAATAAATCTTCTTCTTCTTTTTAATGCTGAGTCTGTGATACTTTTTTGCAAAACTCCACAGTACTTGCTTCATTTAATTTCCAACTCAGACTCCTGGTCTGAGAAACCCAACAGATGTGCAAAGCAAACATCTAGGGGCCATCTGGCTGTCCCTGAGGTCACACCAGGTCCTGACTTGCCTAACACAGCCTCCTGGGGCTGGCTTGACATGCCTCTGGGAGAGGAGTCAATATAAAAAATACTGAACAAAGCAGGATTTGGCTCCTGTGAAAAAAATGGGCAGTGTATACGGAAGGATCTGAAGGTCAAAGTACAGTTTTACTTGAAAAGTAAAAGTCCTCTGTCTCAGGCAGGAGTGTACATCCATGTGGGTTTCCATTGACTGAGGGAGTCATGGGATCCGTTAACCCCTGTACTGACTTCAAAGTTTCTTGGAAGAATAAATCATATTAAGTAAATTTCTCCAAGATGTGCTTATAACTCATGTTCCGTTCTCTTTCAATTCCACCCCTACCACTACCACCACTACCATGACCTTGCCCTGGGAGAGGCAAATTCAGAAATGCAGTACAGCCATCAGACTTGGCTGGAATAGTTGGATTTGAGGTGCTGACAATTTCTGAGTTTCTACATCTTTTAGGGAAACTTACAAAACAGCATGCTAGTGTTTGCTGACTACAACAAAACCTAAATCATGACTACAAAACCTAAATCTTAAACACATCTGCCTCTAAATACTGGCTGCTTCTAAATTTTTGGACTCAGATAAGGGGTTAGTTTGTTAAGTAAAGGCAGACATGGACGTTATACTATTCTTTATTCTAGGTAAGCGAGTACCTGCTGCATGAGGTTTAGAAATGGAATCACACAGCTTTCCTTTATAAATATGCCTGTGCCTTTCTGGTGAACTCCCTACTCTTTTCTCCTTTAAAGAAATCCCTCCTCCAAAATGGAGTGCCTTGGCAGAAGGGATCCTGCAGGCTCAGGAAGCAACAAGCATCTAGGAAAGCTTGTCTGCTCCTTTCTCAGCATTCCCCTTCACCCAGATTTTCTGTGAAGGAGTTGAAGAGACTGATCCATAGCCAAATGTGGGGAGGGATGGGAATGGAGGGGGCTGCAACAATGAGGTATTGGTGAATTTGTTTCCACTTGGGATTCTCAACTGACCACAGAAACCACACCCTTGAGCTGGACCTGTTGGACCCTCTGGAAAGGTCTAGCATGGAGAGAACCCTGGGGATTCGGTTCTGTTAATTTCATCTTGGATCATCATATGGCCTCAGTATCCTGACAACTCTGAAATTCCCTTTCCACATATCTGAAACCCCATGAACCACGGGAGAAAGCATTGGTTGGTAAAGTGTGACTCCCGGCAACACTGCCCCCATTTGCTGTGGTAGCAGAGTCAGACTCCTGAAGTCGGACTACAGCCCAGAAATCCTCTAGGACCTCCCTCTACCCCAGGCCCTTGCCGGGATCTGAAAGCCCTGTGCGGTCCCACCCCCACGGGAGAAGTCCACTTTACATGCAGTGACAGCAGGGTCTTGGCCATATCCTTCTGAAGCTTGGTACCATTGAGGGGCAAGTGACCGATCTGCTGGCCCTGGGCATAGAGCAGGTAGGTGCCCACAGACGGAGGGGTCACATCAGGCCGTGGCACGGGCCGGACCGTGGGCGGAGCCACGGTGGGTATACCTGCCGTGGAAGAGGAAAGGAATCAAGGGTAAGTGGGGAGAAGGGAAGAAGTTAGTTTCCACATAGCAGAACCTCCACAAACATCAAAAGGTTCTTACCCTAGACAGATGTGTTCCAGATGTTCCTTAAAAGAAATTCTAATTTCTAAGGGTTTTTTTCCCCCCAAGGATTATGTAAAACACTGCCAATTACTAGGGAGGAGGACGAAACATTTCCCTCAGAACAAAGCAAAAGGTTTTTTTTCTTCTTAAGGGGGGGAAAAAACCCCGCCAGTATTGTGTCCGCTTTTCTTTGGGCCCTCGGGGCGACACGTGTCTTCTTTCACCCTGGGCTAGGGAGGAGGAGTAACTGCATGTTAAACTGACTTCCAGATGTTCTAATTACAGAAACTGCTAATGACAAAACCAAACACTAAATCCAAATTGGGTTCTCTGGTAGACTAGATTATAAATCAACAGTGTAGGAGTGACTTCTCTCACTGGACTCTACCCTTCATTTCCCTCCCCACTGTCACCCACAGCTGGCAGCTTCCCTACCGAAACCCCGCAGAGCTGATGAGGTGACTGGGGCGCGGGGGAGGGGGGCTGTCCCTGGGGGCTGCTTACATGCAGGGGTGATGCCTGGCTGGGAGCGGGTGCCCTGTACTTCTCTGCCGTCTTGGTCCACACACCAGCAGAAGTCACTCTTGCCATGGCATTGCAGGGGGATGAAGAGGCCCAGGTCATCGCACTGGGGCACATACTGGTCGTCCCGGGGCGTGCCACCATAGTGCTCCAGCAGGTTTTCCCTCCAGCGCTCACAGACGGTCTGGGGCCTCTGGGTGGGCTCTGAGCAGATGGGGACAAAAAGCCTTTGATGGTGAGTCAAGGACAGAATGCAGCATGTAGCTGAGGATCCCTGCACCTGGCCTCCCGCCCTCCTAGTGTCTGCTTAGAAGGCTTCAGCCAGGCCCCTGGACACTGGGCCGCTGCAGTAAAGTGCTCTAAGTAGCTCCCGGCAGGAATCTAGAGAAAGAAAATATCCAGGGCCGGGAGGATTAGTCATCAGGGCCCAGCCGAATCAGTAGAGAGCAAGAGGAGGTAAGATCAGGGGTGCAGGGCACACTCAGGCCAGGAGAGACCCATGGAGACCACTCTGCCAGTGACCAGAGCCTCTGCTTAAAGAGCACTCAGCAGGGACCCTCTTTGGGAACTCAGTGGCCTGCATGATGCTTAAAGACAATATTTATTCTTTCCCACTTGGTTCCAGCTCCAGGACCTACACCTGAGGGCTATTTTGAGACCAACCATGTGTCTTAGAAATGGTTCCTGATCGAATAGCCAGGGGAATATTTTATTTTTTTATAAATTTTTTATTGGTGTTCAATTTGCTAACATATAGAATAACACTCAGTGCTCAACCCATCAAGTGCCCCCCTCAGTGCCCGTCACCCAGTCACCCCCACTCCCCGCCCACCTCCCTTTCCACCACCCCTAGTTTGTTTCCCAGAGTTAGGAGGCTCTCATGTTCTGTCTCCCTTTCTGATATTTCCCACTCATTTTCTCTCCTTTCCCCTTTATTCCCTTTCACTATTTTTTATATTCCCCAAATGAATGAGACCATATGTTTGTCCTTCTCCAATTGACTTATTCCACTCAGCATAATACTCTCCAGTTCCATTCACATCGAAGCAAATGGTGGGTATCTGTCGTTTCTAATGGCTGAGGAATATTCCATTGTGTACATAGACCACATCTTCTTTATCCATTCATCTTTCGATGGACACCGAGGCTCCTTCCACAGTTTGGCTCTTGTGGACATTGCTGCTAGAAACATCGGGGTGCAGGTGTCCCGGCGTTTCATTGCATCTGTATCTTTGGGGTAAATCCCCAGCAGTGCAATTGCTGTGTCGTAGGGCAGATCTATTTTCAACTCTTTGAGGAACCTCCACACAGTTTTCCAGAGTGGCTGCACCAGTTCACATTCCTACCAACAGTACAAGAGGGTTCCCCTTGCTCCACATCCTCTCCAACATTTGTTGTTTCCTGTCTTGTTAATTTTCCCCATTCTCACTGGTGTGAGGTGGTATCTCATTGTGGTTTGGATTTGTATTTCCCTGATGCCAAGTGATGCGGAGCATTTTCTCATGTGCGTGTTGGCCATGTCTATGTCTTCCTCTGTGAGATTTCTCTTCATGTCTTTTGCCCATTTCATGATTGGATTGTTTCTTTGCTGTTGAGTTTAATAAGTTCTTTATAGATCTTGGACACTAGTCCTTTATCTGATAGGTCATTTGCAAATATCTTCTCCCCATTCTGTAGGTTTCTTTTCTCTTCTGTGCTTTTGTTTCTCTTGCCTTCATTGATGTATCTTGCAAGAAGTTACTGTTAGCCAGGGGAATGTTAAAAAAGAAAACCATAGCTGGGGGCATCACAATGCCAGATTTCAGGTTGTACTACAAAGCTGTGGTCATCAAGACAGTGTGGTACTGGCACAAAAACAGACACATAGATCAATGGAACAGAATAGAGAATCCAGAAGTGGACCCTCAACTTTATGGTCAACTAATATTCGACAAAGGAGGAAAGACTATCCACTGGGAAAAAGAGTCTCTTCAATAAATGGTGCCGGGAAAATTGGACATCCACGTGCAGAAGAATGAAACTGGACCATTCTCTTGCACCATACACAAAGATAAACTCAAAATGGATGAAAGATCTAAGTGTGAGACAAGATTCCATCAAAATCCTAGAGGAGAACACAGGCAACACCCTTTTTGAACTTGGCCACAGTAACTTCTTGCAAGATACATCCACGAAGGCAAAAGAAACAAAAGCAAAAATGAACTATTGGGACTTCATCAAGATAAGAAGCTTTTGCACAGCAAAAGATACAGTCAACAAACCTAAAAGACAACCTACAGAATGGGAGAAGATATTTGCAAATGACGTATCAGATAAAGGGCTACTATCCAAGAACTTATTAAACTCAACAGCAAAGAAACAAACAATCCAATCATGAAATGGGCAAAAGACATGAACAGAAATCTCACAGAGGAAGACATAGACATGGCCAACAAGCACATGGGCAAGTGATGTGGAGCATTTTCTATCAGGGAAATACAAATCAAAACCACAATGAGATACCACCTCACACCAGTGAGAATGGGGAAAACTAACAGGAAACAACAAACGTTGGAGAGGATGTGGAGAAAGGGGAACCCTCTTGCACTGTTGGTGGGAATGTGAACTGGTTCAGCCACTCTGGAAAACTGTGTGGAGGTTCCTCAGAGAGTTAAAAATAGACCTGCCCTACGACCCAGCAATTGCACTGCTGGGGATTTACCCCAAGGATGCAGATGCAATGAAACGCCGGGACACCTGCACCCCGATGTTTCTAGCAGCAATGTCCACAGTAGCCAAACTGTGGAAGGAGCCTCGGTGTCCATCGAAAGATGAATGGATAAAGAAGATGTGGTCTATGTACACAATGGAATATTACTCAGCCATTAGAAACAACAAATAAAAAAAAAAAAAAAGAAAGAAAGAAATGACAAATACCCACCATTTGCTTTGATGTGGATGGACCTGGAGGGTATTATGCTGAGTGAAGTAAGTCAATCAGAGAAGGACAAACATTATATGGTCTCATTCATTTGGGGAATATAAAAAATAGTGAAAGGGAATAAAGGGGAAAGGAGAAAAAATGAGAGGGAAATATCAGAAAGGGAGACAGAACATGAGAGCCTCCTAACTCTGGGAAACGAACTAGGGGTGGTGGAAGGGGAGGTGGGCGGGGGAGGGGGGGTGACTGGATGACGGGCACCGAGGGGGCACTTATTAAAAAAAAGGAAAAAAGAAACGGTCCCTGAGTGCCCTACTTATGTGGCCCTCAATGTCTGCTCACTGGAAAACCATATGGAGTGAGACTTGCTGTGATGAGCATGTGTGAGCACAGCAGAGGTGGTGGCCAACAACTCCAAACTGACTGTTAAACACTCCAGTTCCCAGAAGCCCTTGGCTCAGAGCTGAACCTTTTTTCAGTAGGCTCCAGCTTGCTGCCTTGTAGCTCTCCGCTTCCCTTCAGCACCCTCCCCTCCCTGCTCCCCCTACCAGCTCCTGCAGAACCGTGTCTCTAGCTGTTTCCTCCCAGCCTGTTTCCACGGGGCTGTCACTCTGTCCCAAATGTGGTGGGTCTCAGTTCTTGGTCTGCTGTAAGACTCTGCTGTAAGACGCTGAAATAACTTGTACACCCATCTAGGATACGCTTACCTAAGGAACTCAAGTAGAAGGTACTTCTCCTTTCTTAATTCCTGCAACTCAAAGCCTGTGGTCTGTAGAATCATACAGCCGAGTACCTCCTTGATACGATCAACTGGGTGTAGAACATCAGTCTCAGAACAAGAACAGGGGTGGGAAGGGGGGCCTGCTTTCTACCCTCATCGCTGCTCTCCCCTAGACTTTTCTGTATCAGTAAATAGCACCTCCATTTTTAGCCCAAACATCCTTGACTCCTTTCTCTCTCTCACCACATCTGATAGGTCAGAAAATGTCAGCTGTCCCTTCAAAATACATTCAGAAAATCTTCACTTTTCAACACATCCACTCCTGACACCCTGGTCCAAGCCCCATGGTCTCCGGCTAGGATTATTACCAAACTTTCTTACTAGTTCTGTGGCTTCCACCCTTTCTCCTGTCCCCCAGTGTAAATGACCAGCAGCCAGGAAGAGTCCCTTTAAAACAGTCATTTTATGTCACTCCTTTGGTCAAAACCCCCAATGGCTTCAAAGAACAAAGTTGGAAACATTACAATTTAGTTCTAGTACCTACAATTCCTCCAGGAAGATGGGAGGGTGGTAAATAAAATCCTCAGAGCTCAAACCCAACTAGCTCAACTACAAAACTCATTGGGTTTGGGGGAAGTGGGTGCTTTTCAGGTCACTTCTATAATTCATGACCCTTGGGGAGCCAAGCTCTTCTTAAGACCTCATGGAGAAGGAGAGTCTCTGACTTCCTCACCCAGATGTGTTTCAAAGACCCCGACAGGGTAATGGCCCTTTCTCAAACACTAGCCATCTACATCAAGATGGGATTCCTGGGAGAAGTTCCCAACACTGCCCCAAGCTCCCAGTGCAAACTCAGAGGGTACAGTCTTGGTTCAGGGGACCACCCGGTGAGGCAAAGCTCTGTCTGGAATGCAGACACACAGCACACCCAGCTTCAGGGAAACAGGCACCTCACATCTGATATGTATGCCTCCCTCTAGTTCCTTACTATTTGAAGCTCCTTAATTCAACCACAGATTTCTTTCTTTTCTATTTTTGGTTGGCAGGGTTTTAAATATTTTGAAATTTTGGACACAGAGTGTTTTCCTCCCTTCAAGCCAACCCCATAAATGCAGAGGAGAAATGACAGCCAAGGCCGAACCAGCACCAAAAGAAAAGTCTGGGCCATGGGGAAAGAGTCTGCCCAAGAGAACATGTCCCTCCTTCAGTCATTAGCTTCTCAATCTCTTGGCTCTCTTCTGACTCCCTGTCATTCACACATACTTGTCTTAGGAAGTGTAACAGAACTCAAAACCATTCCCCAAGGCGTGTTGCAACCATCTGATTTCTTTAAATCCCAGATGGAGTTAGAACCAAGACTTTTTCAAAAGTAGGCAGGAGTGAAACAATTTTTCTGGGTGGGGTTTCCTTTTTTTTTTTTTTTTTTGGAACCTGCAAAATCTTTTCCTAAAAATAGGGACAGAGAGAAACTGGGAGTTTCATGGCAATAAGGACATACACCTATGTCCAGTATTAACCAATTTTTACCTCTGTGAATCTTAGAAGGACTAATGTCCTGGCCATGATGCAAAACTGGTGGTAATTCTCCAGCTCTTCTTATTCTCATATGTTAAAAGCCAAGCTTAGTATTTCTCTTTTTCGGTAGTAAAAATGGATCTTTGAATAGCAAGCTCATGGCTATAGGAATTATTTGGGCTAAAATGGTATCATATCAATCCTATGTTCTTCATAATAAAGTCCTTCTATATTAAAAATAAAAAAAGTTCTTCCCACTTTGAACAGTTCAGCAGGGAGCACAAACCTGCCCTGGCAATCTGCAGGTGGCATGAAATGTGAGCACTTGAGAAACAGGCCCCACCCAGACGGGGAGTGCTCAGATGACACAGACAGGTTCACCATCAGCATCTCAGACCGCATGGGTGACCATGACGGGTTCCCGCACCTCTTCTGATGGTAGCTGGGGCAAGTGGGACTCTCCCCATTGACATGCCAGGCCTGGCTAGAGACAACCGGGATGATTAGCTGACAGCAAACTAGCTGTGAACCTGTGGATCCACCCACAGGTTCATACTTATTTTTCCTATCAATGCTGAAATGGCTTTCATACTGTTTGCTGCAATTCAGAAGGCAGAGTGAAGTGATACAAAGGAAGATGGGAAAGCAGTTTTCCTTGTGGACAAAAGGTGGGTCTGTCTAGCTCTGTCTGTCTAGATCTGTCTAGCTCTCAGATCTCCCTAAGCTGACGTAACTGATGTAGGGCAGTGGCCTCAGCCTGACCTACACACTCCATCTCAGGTTCCAGTCTTGTACCGGACAAGTCTAAGGTGGCAGTGCAGTGTGCCACAGTGATCACGTATGTATGTCTGTCCATCCCCATCACGTGAGTGAGCACACAGGTGTACACAGATCATTCACATGTCCCTAGGAGGAAGGAGGCTGTGACAGGGTGGAGATCAGCCCTGGGTCTGCATGGTCTGGGCAAGGAGGGTAATCTGCCCCCTAGTCGGCACGGTCCCGCTTCTCAGGCCCCAGGCCAGGGCTAGAACAAGTTCTCTTCCCTGACCGGCTCACCTGGTGGTCTGCAGTGAGGTGGCGTGGAGCCGGGTGGAGTCCGGGTGCCGGGGACTTCGTGACCATCGGAGTCCACACACCAGCAGAAGCCCGTGCTACTGTGACACTGCAGGGGCAGGAAGTGGCCCTGATCGTCGCACTGGGGAATGTGCAGCTGGCTGCCAGGATAGGCCTGCTGAGCGTGGGCGTGGTGCTGCTGCTGCTGCTCACAGGGTTTCAGTCCTGAGGCGGGGTCTTCCGAAGAGGCCGTGGTAAAGGAGATGTACACAGGAGGAATAAAACACATTGCATCCCGCCCACTTCTACAGCTAACTTCAAAGTCCTTGGTCTGAGGTGTTTTGTGTTTCCCTCCATATACTTGGGAGATAGTATCACATGGGAAAAAGAGCAAGGCACTGAGCTTGAACTCCTGGATACTTTTAGTTCTGCCACAACCTACCTAACTTCTCCCTAATTCTCACACTTCCCCCTGTCCTGAGCTGACTGTACTATAAAATAGCCCCTCCCCCTCAACCCTCAGGGTCCCCCCGGCTGTCAGCGTAAAATGAAGAAACATGAATGGCTTCTGTCCAAACATCCCAAGAGACTTGGGAGAAAATAAGTAAAACTTTGTTCATCCCCTGAAGTCTAGAATTTAAGTCTGAGAAGCTCTAGTCAATGGCAATCATGAAAATTGCACCATGCTGGCCAAGACCTCCTAGAATAGTCATGGGGCTTACTAGCAGCTCACTAGTGCAGATGGCTCCTGTTTAGTAAGCGTGATGTAAGTTCTTCATCTAAATCACACGTACCAAGGCAGAGCAGATCACTAAGGCAGTTGCCACAACTGGTAGGACACTCAGCAGGATAATGGATGGGTCATACTCCTGGCCTCCCAGAATGCTAATAGCCAGTGAGCTTCAGTAAAATAGGCAGCTAGAGGGAACAGGAAAAGCCTTGGTCTCCAGTAAGAGTGGGCTGAAGGCTGTAGAAAAATAGCACCAAAGGAGCCAGTTTTCTGGGCCTACTCTGGCTCTCCAAACCTTACCAGGTGTGCACTGAAATCCATCCCCGTGATATCCAGGGTGGCATCGGCAGGAGAAGGAGCCAGGGGTATTGTAACAGGTAGCCGAGGGGTGACATCTGTTTTCCGAGCATTCATCAACATCTGCAGAGGCAGGAACAGAGATGAGGGGGTGGGGGAGGGAGGAAGGAACAGCATGACTTCACTGCACCCAACTGGGGCTACTACATGGCCTTAGTACACATGGGTCACCGACAAGGGGTCAACCTTAGAAGACCTTTGCACATGAGCAGAAATATAATGACAGCTAAAGGCAAGTTTAATGCACAAAGTTGAGGGACAGAAGAGTCAACCCATTAGACTAAGAATGTCTAATTAGAAATCAAACATGTGTGGTCACTTCCAGTAAAAAATATCCTGCTGTATATTTCTAGAGCATCTTTCATCCGCAGTGAATTCCAGGAAGTTATCACCTTTGAACTAGCCTTTAGACTGTAAATCATTCACTTCCTTTCAGTACCACAGCAGTAAATATGTGTAACAATGATTTTATTCTTGCATTGTTGGATCCATGTCCCTATAGCACCAATATGCAGATGCACAGCAGCCTGTGAGGCTCTGCGTGCTTTTTCAACTAAGTTAGAAGCACATTTGGGCTCATGTAATCAGAGTCCTACTATCTACAAATGCCCAATTAATCAGATATTTTCTCTACTTTCTGTCTTTAGAAGAGATAGAAAAGTGCAAGAAAAATACTGTCAGAAGTTTTGAAACAACACATAAAAAAGAAAATCTAAATTTGTCAGGTTTATCAGTATAAACAATTCAGCACCCTCCACTTCCACATGATACCAGAAGATTTTCATATTTCTGAAAATTGCAACATCCTGCAAATTCAAACAAATGCCAACTTAGAGTCCTTTTATTTACTGTAATCAGCATATGCCGACAATGGCAAGGCACACTGTCTTTATCCCCAAAAAACCTCTGAGAGTCAAACTATTAAGGCCAATGGCCAGGGGCTCCTTCCTGGTGGAGCATACAACTCTTGATCTCAGAGTTGAGAGTTCAAGCCCCACACTGGGTGAAGAGATTATTTAAAAAGAAAAATAAAAAATCTTAAAAAAATACATAAAATAAAACCAATGGTCGGTGATTGAGATAAGCTACCTGCAAAGACTTCCTAGTCTTCCAGAGTTAGAGAAGGATCAAGGGTATAGGCCTGAACAAGGCTCTACTGAAAATAAAAGAAAGCAGTTGCTTCCACAAAAACACCCCAAAAATGATTTTTAAATGTGTGAATAGGAAAAAAAAAATGTGAGTTGAGATGATCAGTGTGAAACCTAGAAGAGTGTGGGGCCCAGGAGTGAACTGCATCAATTTGCTACAGCCAGTGGCAAAAACACAGAGAACCCAGGAATCTGGAGAGTTACAGCCTGAATTTGACATGAATCAGCTGGGGACAGAGGTGGCTCCTCGGCCCACCTTCAATGCAGCAGATGAAATCTCTTCTAGGGTTGTCAGTACCAGCCTGGCTATGACCTGGCTCTCATTGAGACACCTTCCCATGGCTAAGGGGCTTTCCTGGGTACCACTGAGTGGACATGCTGGACGTGAAACCCAGATGCTCTGTTCACAGGAGAGGAATCCCTTACACTGTAATTAGCAAATTCACATTCTGTTTATCCTCGGTCTTGGGGAAGTTTAGTCAAAATAAATTAGCTCCCCTAAGTCCAAAAGAATCCTGAATGCTTGATACAACCAAGTTTAATGCCACCCAAAGAGGCTCTGCCCAGATAAGCAGCTGGGCTCTTTGGTTACCTTCCTTTCTACCTACAAAGGCAAAACAATACTTATAAATTCATCTACAAAGTTGGAAACAAAGAAGGTTTTCTGGTTTAGTTCCTCAGCTTTTTTTTTTTTTTCCTTAGGAACCAAACAAAACCAATGACAACAAAAACCCTATCTTCAATCTAATCGATATGGGTTCTCTATTGTCATATTTAATTACCCCTGAGTTTGGCTCTGTCTCTTCAAAAGGACAACTCAAATCCTTAGCTTAGTGAAGCTGTGGCCGTTCAATTCCCTGGGCCTGCAAAAGGCTGTAAAACTGGCTGTAAAACCAAAGCTGTAAAAATGAACATCCAGCAGGAAAGTAAATGCAGGAAGTTAAAGCTATTCATAATACATATGCTAAAAGTACTTCTCATGCTAACAGGAACCCCAGGCAATGACAGGAAGCAGGAATTCCTGAGACACAGGGCCTATTTCTAGAACCCAGGGATCAGTTTCTTGAAATTATTTTTGAACTAAGAGAGAGGGGACTCCCCAGAGCTACCAAGTTAACTTATGTTCTAAAAGCCTATGGCCTAGGAATTCTGATCAGAGTCAGTGTCAGGACAGAAAACATGAAAAGACGTTCAGCCCCTTGGCAAAGGAGAAACTCCTTGTTGTACCACTGGGGGAGGGGGCTGCCATTTATGCTTAACAACCAATGTCTGGGGTCTTTAGGGGTTGCTAGGACACTGAGGTCAAGAAAACAAGGTTCAAGAGCTCCTTTGCTATTCAGATAATGACATATGGCTCAATCTCAGCATAATTCTCCATTCTATTACCTATTAAGCTGGTGAAAAACCTGTATGGAAAATCTGTTAAAATCCTCCATCTTGAATTCATACTTTGGTGTTTCAACACTCTTCTCACTGGCCTTATTCTGCTCACACCCAAAACTAGGTGAAGTCCCTTCAAAATAAATCCAACACCTCCTAGCTTCCCGCCAACCTATCCCACCCTACCCCATCCCCTTTGCTTCTAAACCATTCAGTGAAAGTTCCAAAAAAGGATTTGGCCCACAAGTTCTCACTCCTCACCTATTCAATCAAGCACCCCACCGGTTGTACCCCACCGGTTGTGCCCCACGTGGTATGTGGTGACCCTCTCTCTGGGACCCTAATAAACTCCTTCCTTTCAAGCCTTGCTCTCTTCTCCTGTGGCTGCAGCGACTTGACCATACCTTTCCTAACCTCTCCATTCTTAGGACAGGAGATCTAAGAGAAAATAATTTAAGTACATCTTCTCATGTCCCTCCTGAGTGGTAAGGGCACTGAGCAACATCCCACCTATTCAACTCACACTTGCTCCTCCCTGGAAAGATCCTGACTCAAGAGAATCTGCTTTTGCACTTAGCAAAGTCACCAAGATCTAGGAGGACAAACAGGCCTGAGCATTATAAACTCGTATCAATACATGGTTGAAATCAACCCTGAAACCACTGAAATTAGGGTTGATTGAGGGAAGCTGGAAAAGATTTACTTATACTTGGATAAAAGTAATTCCTGCTAGTGACTCAGACTAGACTGAGAATCCAAAGCCAAGTCCAGCCTCTCCAGGGAACTCAGTTTTTGACAAACTGGCTAAAGGAAAACTCACACACCCTTTTATTGCTACTTTAAGGGAGTAAAGAAAAATATGTGTGCTTCAAGAATGCACACTTTCCACAAAATAGAACCTTTTCTCTATTTTTCTGTTTTCTCTCTGTGGTCACAGGGACACATGCACACTGTGGCATGCCTTTAAATATGTGCATGCATGCACGCACATGTGTGCACGTGCACACACACACACACTCCTACTCTTACATATTTATCCTGTAAGTCACCTTCATGATTAGCCCAGCTTGATTTAGGCATGGCATAGGTCTTTAGGAAAATACTATTCATTTTCTACTGCTCTACAATCTGAAAAGCTTGGAAGACAACCACATGGCAACTGCTTCTGGGAGGCAGCCTCTAAGGAATCCCAAAGATCCCTACCTCCTAGTGTTTGCAATCTTGTGTAATCTTCTTCCCTTCAGTCACTTGCATCTTGCCAACACACCAAAGCAATATTGAGGGGATGTCATTCTTGTGATTATAACTTCCATTCTGCTAGCAGACTTGCTGTCACTGGCTTCGAGGAAGTAAGCTACCTTGTTCATGGTCTGTGTGTCAAGAAGCTGAAGGTTATCTCCAGGCAACAGCTAGTAGGGACCTGAGGCTCTCAGTCCTCAAGGAACTGAACCCTGCTGGTAACCATGAGAGGATCTTTCTTCAGTTAGATCCTTAGCTGAGACCCCAGGCCTATGCTTTGCAGTCTTGCAAGGATCCTTTAAAGCAAAGGACCAAGCTAAGCCCTTTCCAGGTCCTTGACCTATATATCATAAATGTGTATTGTTTTAAGCTGCTCTGTTTGGGGGTAATTTGTTATGTTGCAATAGATAACTAACACACTAGGGAAGCAACTGATGGGTTTGGCGTGTTTTAAGGTTTGCAGGTTCCAGAGAAAATCTAAAAAGTAGAGAAGCAGAGATTCAATGAGGACAATTAAAAATGGCAGAAATCTAGGGCAACTGAGTGGCTCAGCAGTTGAGCGTCCACCTTTGGTTCAGGTCGTGATCCCTGGGGTCCTGGGATCAAGTCTGGCATTGGGCTCCCCACAGGGAGCCTGCTTCTCCCTCTGCCTATGTATCTCTCTCTCTCTCTTATGAATAAATAAATAAAATCTTCAAAAGAATTAAGTTAAAATGGCAGAAATCAGCAAGATGGAAGTAATAGCAATGAATGGCATCAGTCGAAAGTTCTCAATGTGTAAATGTGGCCAATTTCCGAGTTCCAATCTGACCCCAAAGATAATCAAAGTCTTACAGGACAAGAAGAAGTTAAAAGAAGGATAAGAGAATAATTCTAGAAGGAATTAGGCCAATAAGCATCTAACTCAAATAGTATTCTGATTATTAACATGCATCACATCTAGGCTGCAATTAATTTCAACTTATTGGCTTTAAACCAAAGACCTAAAGAGTTAAATACCTTAAAATCACTACCTCTGCTGTCCTGAGCAGCCCAATGTTTAAATATGAAATTCTGACAAGATTTCTTTTTTTTTTTCTTTTTCTTTCTTTCTTTCTTTTTTTTTTTTTTTTTTTTTTTTTAAGATTTTGATTCTCGGGATCCCTGGGTGGCGCAGCGGTTTAGCGCCTGCCTTTGGCCCAGGGCGCGATCCTGGAGACCTGGGATTGAATCCCACGTCGGGCTCCCGGTGCATGGAGCCCGCTTCTCCCTCTGCCTATGTCTCTGCCTCTCTATCTCTGTGTGACTATCATAAATAAATAAAAAATTAAAAAAAAAAGATTTTGATTCTCCAAGCAGTCTCATCTCTTAGAGCCAGAAGTGTGTTAAATGAAACTGAATGACAAGGTTCCACGAGGGTGGAAAAGATATTATTCCCACTGTGAGAAATAACAGAACCACACCAGTAGGAGTTAGTGCACCTCACACCCTGACCCCCATACCTGTGGAGGCTACCTCTGTCTGTGAAGAGTCCTACGACAGATGGAGCTCTTTGGCTGGTCAAATGAGAGAAGCATCTGTGAATTCCAAATCTATCTCATTCTAACTGGAGAAACACTTGAGCTCTAAAGATGGGGGTGTTTTTAGGAGGGGAGGAAAAAAAAACAGGGCTGAACTGAGCCATAGCTTTGGGTCATTTCAGTATAAACTGTATTTTCAATAAAACCATACAGCAGAGCTTCTGTACAACAGAAGTGGAAACATTAAAGAGCCTGTGCAGACAATGCCCAGTGATCCGCCACATCTGGGAAGGAGAGGACAGCTGTGCTGCCCTGACACGTTTGTTCTGTCCATAACATATGGCTTCCGTCTGCAGGTCCAGCCAGCCTCTCCACTGAAACTGAGGGGAAGAGGAGTGGGAGGAGGATGAGAAGCAAACATTTGGTAAGGAGTGGGGTGGGCTCTATGCTATTTAAGCTGCTGTAAAGCTCCCAGGAGTTACACGGCTGTTCTAGCACATCAGCTCGGGGAGCCCAGGGGTACAGTGGCCTGGCCAATGCAGGCAGTGATTTGAAGAGAGGGAGAAAGCCTGTGTTTCAGGTTTATAATCCCCAAACAGACCCTTTCCCCACCATTCTCTCATTCCCAGGGTCTCATTTTACCATAATTCTGGGATATTACTGACAGCATGAAATTGGGTTTCAATTCCATCACGTCACTGGATACATTTTGAAAACCTTTGGTGGATTATGCAGATCTGCTAAATAATCACTATATTAAAGTACTACTAATCGTGGTTTCATGAACATTTATACCCAGAGAATTATACCTCGCTCAGTAACAACCTCAAATGTCATTAGTATTATTTAGCCAAGTTAAATGTTAATGGTTAGTCCTGTGTTCCAGTCTCATGATAATACTGTATCAAGCCTCAACCACCTTAAATGTCTTCGGATTTCCAGAAGAAAAGGAGAGAGAGGGGAAGGGGGAAAATTAGAGAAAAAGCATTGCATGTAAGTGTAGAGATTATTTAAAGTACCACTTCAGCCAGTTAGGCATGACTAAAAGCGTTAGATGAAGCCATTAACCAAAGAGATTGAAGGATAGAGACTTCCCAACAGGTGAGTGGGCTTTCCCAAAGATCCTCCAGCCCATACCAGCTCCAAGGAACAGAAAGTTACAATCTGAGAGTGGCTTCCTAGTGCTCCAAGAATGTCTCCACCAAGGATAACTGTATATGCTCAAAAATCTAGTCCAAGGGAAACCACCCCTCGCTCTGCTTTTTGACTCAAAATACAGCTTTTCTCTTGCTCTTTAGATAATTCCAAGGCTGCATGAGTGAAGGAAGGGAGAGGTCCTTTTGAGAAAGGTTCTGGCTATGTGGAGACATTGCATCCAAGCGACCTTCCAGAATCGCTGAGGTCGACAGTCCACAGGTACTCACCAGTACACTGGTGCCCGCTGCCAGTATAACCAGGCAGGCAGGCGCAGCTGAATGTGCTGCCTCCATGGTAAATGCACCGGGCCTGGCCAGCAGGAGCACAGGTATGACTGCCATCCTCACAGGGGTTGGGAGGTGGGGCGATCACTGAAAAGAGAAGGCGGCAAGGACATCTAAGAGTGCAGGCCTGCGAATGGGTGAGGCTTACTCCTCCCAGTGTGATCCACACACCAACAGCATCAGGACATCTGAGGGCTCAGAAGATTCTCAGGCCATATCCCAGAGCCAGAAAATCAGAATCTGACTTTCAAAAAGATCCCTAGATGGCATGGATACATATTAAAGTTTGGGGAGTACTGGTCTGAGTTTATAATCAAAAACACTAAACATGAAGGTCAGTCATTGAGATGGTCCTTGATTAAAGTTTATAAATCACCAGAACTAGACACAAGCACACAGAGTTTCTGTGATCACTGCTACTTTTTCATCCCACTGGGTTAAAAAGTGTATTTTCTCTATCATCATCTGGCTCTACCAGTGGGATGAATTTGGAATCCTAGTTCTCTCAGATCCACTTCTTTAGATCCAAAGGTTTTTTTTTTTGTTGTTGTTGTTTTTGGTTTTGGTTTTTTTTTTTAACCCTACAAGAGTAGATTTATTACAGATGGAGGTCTATAGTCGGTCACGTGGAATGAGCATCTTTGAATTATAATCCATTTCATTTAAATTTGATAAATACCTTACTTCTATCTAGAACTGATGGTATTAGAGGTTCATAGTCTTGTTACACAATTGGGCCAAATACCAAGACATAGGAATCCCAACTGGGAGAACACCTTTCAATAACTCAACACCAGAAGTATCCATTTAGAGGAAAACAACACAGGACTGAACTGATCCATACCTTTGGGTAATTTCAACATAAATCTTTTCTAAAACCATACGGCAGAATGTCTGTATGTCAGAGTGGAAACATTAATGAATCAGCACCATTTTGGCCAAAAAGAGAAATGCACTCACAGACGCAAGTGTGCCGGTCATCTGCAAGCTCATAACCACTCCGGCACTCACACCTGTAGCTTCCCGGCAAGTTGACACACATGGAGTTGGGGCCACAGTGATGGGAGCCAGTTGCACATTCATTTACATCTAAGAAGAAACAAGGACAGAGAAGCACTCCTTAAATCAAGAGTTCTCCAAGTGGAAGCTCTGAAAGCCCAATGTTGTCTCACTACCATGAAGCTTCAATGAACAAATAAATTGGGGGGTGGGAGTCAAAATGTCATATTTCTAAGCATCAGATGTGAATGCATGTTGCAGGTTGTAATATTTATCTCAAATCATTCAAGTATATGTCACAGGGAGAAATATTGAATATTCTGAAAAATCTTTAAACAGTAAAAACAAAAACAACCACTCAACACTTAAAAGAAAAACAAACAATTTTTCCTTTAGAAATATAAAGAAATTTCTGGGACTTGTGGGGATGTAATGGATGAAAGGAACACAATGTCTGAAACCTAAAGATAACCGGAAAGCATATGTTTTAGTAAATATAAGAAATAATACAGGGTTAAAATGACAAAACTTGAGAAATCAAAATATGCAGGAATTGTAACATGTCTTCTTTTCCCAGTCCTAGCTCCAAATACTCCCCTCCAAACTATCCTCTAGACCTCAAACCTAACCAGAACGTGCTTTAGTTTTGAAATGAGAGCATTTAGGTGAACAGCTGCTAAACGCGCCTCTCAATCAGTGGAGAACCTAAAGCAGACATGCTTATCTTCTATTAACACCGAGTTGGGGAATCCCATGAAAGAACAGAGTACACACAACTTACCCACACAACTCCGTCCGTCTCCCTGGTACCCAGAGGCACACTCACAAGTGTAGTCTACATCTGTCCCTGGATGGCACCGAGCTGTAATGTCACATGTGTGGCTCCCATCATAGCAAGGATTCACTGGGGTGGGTTCTGAGTTCTCTGCATGAGTAGAGAGGAAGTAAAACACACAAGCACAATCTGGTTGTTGTAAAGAGAATGGCACAGACAAAAGATAAAAGACTCCTTGGGACAGATGTATACTCATTTTTGGGGGGGCCCACCTGGCTACCTTACTAAATTATTAATACCCAAAGCTGGACTAGATTATTTAAATTGCAGTTTTAAATTCCAGAATGGCTTCCTCTTGCCTACTCTGCAGACAGCTAACTTTTTCTTGCTTATAGTAGGCCTGTGTCCAGGGAATAAAAGCATCCAACCCATGTCATAATTTTATTTAAAAGTGGCTTTCACTCTATCACCTTGTGTGAGTCTCGGGATAACTTTGTGAGGTGGGCTGTCAGCCCTGTGACTGGTAATTATGGATATGGTAATTATGTCTCTCAGATAAGTGAGAGACATTGAAAAAAATGCCCCATTTCACAAAGCCAGGAAATGGTACAGCAAGAAATCCAAAATTTCTGCCTCTAAACTGGGCAATCTCTCACTAAAATTAACTATTTGGTAAGTCAAAATTTGATTACTGGGAACATCTTGCTTTGTTAAGATCTGAAAGACTAAAGAGGAATGATTTTTGCAGTATTTACTTTTTAGGAATAACCTTGCCACAGATCCACCCATCTCCTAGGTAGTGATAACTCTTAATATCTCAAATCTTCCCTAAAAAGTTTTATTTCTAAATAGAACACAGTAGTAACACGTATTTGCCAGGCACTGTTCTAAACCTCTTACACATACTATCTTTTTAAATCCTCACCACCGCACTGTGAGGAAGGTATTACTATCTTTACTTTCAGTACAGCACAGAGAGGTCAAGTAACCTGCCAAAGCTCACACAGTCCGAAGAGGTGGTTGGAGCAGGCAGTCTGCTTTCCACCATTTTGCTACAGCCACCACCAAAGGACCTTCAGAGAGGTATCTAAGCCAAGGGCACAGAGATGATATTAGAAAGAGCCCTAGACACAATGAATCCATTAACTCTGGGCACTTCCATTCACTCCTCAGATTCCTTGTGTAAAATAGGAATAAAGATAATACTGATACCTACAAAAACTGAGGAGAATAAAGAAAAACTGACATGATATATGTGAAAGGCATCCCCCCTTCCCCCATGGAAAGGCCTACCCAGTTCCTAGTGACTCCATTCCTTCTCCCTCCTCAGTGGGGGCCACTGCTCATCTTCATGTGATTTCAGCTTTGTCTCAGTCCCTAGAATTAATTCTGATCTGAGACTTAAAAGATTTTAGGAACTTCACCCAAACCTGCCTTGCTCTCAACAGCTCTAGGGACCAACCTCTCAGTATCAGTAGACATGTTGGCAGTACCACCTACTTTAACTTCCTAGACCCACTTCCTTCCAGATTCCCTCTCATTTCTCTCTAGCTCACCCATATCTTTTCACCCTTATCACAAGTGGGTGGGCTTTGCCCAAAGTAACTCTTAGTCTACACCCAAGTGCTTGCTGCTGCCACCTGCCTCAGACTAGACTCCCTACCAGTCCTGCAGGAGGTCCATCTACCTATCCAGAGCTTGTGCCATTGCCCACGTGGACTCTTCCAATATTCTGTGTTAATCTGCTGTGAACTGGGATGCCTCCCATTGCCTTAAAAGAAACACCACCATGTGCTCCCGCAATGGACTATTCTTATTACCACATTATGTCCAAAAAGGGGGGGGGGAAAGAGGGCCATATGTTTATCTTCGGTTTGCCTCAATGATGTTAGCTGGATTATGTCACAGAATCTTTGCCAAGAAAAAAGGACCAACAAATGGCTCTGGCCCTTTTTAAACTTGATGAACTTAAGTATGTCCACATGAGCCTGAGTTCTGCAAATCAAGCAGACACCCTTGCATATCCCTCATTCTTACCTCTGGATCTCGTAGTGGACAGGATGGAAGCACAACTCTGGGGTTATAGGGTAGGACAGACCAACTTCCTGAGACAGTCCCCGGCATGGTTATAATTAAGAACAGCAGGGTCATGTCCTCACTAAAGACCCAATGCAAGACAATTCTTTCTTATTCATTTTAGAAGAAGATTCTGTATAAAAATGCCTGGTCTACCCAGGGAGAAGTGAGCTCTGAAATGTTTTAATTTGTAAATACTAACGCTTAACCTTTTTGCTCAGTACTTTCCAACATCATACTTGCACCGTGGCACATTCTGGCACAGATCAGTAAGTATGCATAGATGTCAAGAGCTTATGTCTGCTAGCTTATGCCTGCTAGGCATGCAAAACATGCAGTGCAAAAGTTGACTTTCAAACTTGAACAGGATACCCCGCCCTCCCTAAAAATTGAGGGGAAAAATTGTCCATAATTATCTGACACTGATTTAAAATATACTTCACTGACAGGATGGGCCACATAATACACAGAGCTTAGTGCAAAATGAAAATGTGGAACCCCTTGCTCAAAAATTAAGAGTTTCACAAGAACAGCAGCAGAGCATTAAATCAAGTATAAAAGCCCTTCTGAGCATAGGCCCCGTTCGCTGAATTTGGTTTCCAAAAATATAGTTTTAAAAATACATTTCTAAAGCCATGTGGCTATTCATTCTCCATGGCTTGTTAGCTTTCTCCTATTATAGTAAGAACAGCAGTATCCTCCTCACGACCAGTTCTGTTTCGCCCTCACCCTCTCCAACAGCTTGACTCTCTGACAGGAGATCTGGAACTAATTTACTCATTTAATCAAGAGAAGAGCGGTTTTCCTTCAAGGAACAGTCCGTTCCACTTCACTGAGTGGCCCTCTGCCCAGTCTCCCCAACTAGCCAGAAGGAGCCCCACGGTGGGTGCAAGAGGGTCCCATTCCAGGAGCCCAGGAGAGACCGCCCATGCACACCTGAAGTGCAAACACTTGGCGAGGTGTAGGAGCTGCAGCTGGGAAGCGGGCCGGGCCCCAGGCTCTGACTGTCACTGGGCAGACCCCACAGCACTGCCTCCCAAGCACAGGGAAGCCACAGGCGCCCACATCAAGCCGGTGTGGCTGTGCTGGGTCCCACACATTCCCTTCCTCCAGAGAGAATGACGGTCTGGCTGGAAACACTCACTCAAGAAGATACTGCGATGCACCAAGGGCAGGGAGGTGGGGGCCGGGGGTGGGGTGGGGTGCAAGAATGGGAGGGGAGGTTTTATTTTGTCCTTTGTTTTCTTTCCCCCAGTCTCTCCTATTCAGGTTGCATAAACCGTATTGCAGTTTTCCATAGGGGTGGCTGAAACAGGGGACAAACACACAGGGTTAAAACACACATTCCCTCTTGAAATTTGGCCCAATTTTTCAGGCCATCCTGAGGCCAGTGGAGTTCATGTGGGAAAGCAGTGCCAGGTGAGGTTATGAGATGGGCTCTGGGGCTGCTGCCCAGGCCTGGGTCCCAGCTGGCCACTTTGTAGCTGTGACTGGGCAAGTTACTTCATGTCTATACCTCAGTCTCTGTAAAATGGGGGATGGTGATCTCCTTTTGGGGCAGGGGGTTGTGTGGGACCTAAAAATGTTAATTTGTGAAAGTTCTCCGAACAGTGCTTGGCACCCAGTATACCATCCTTTGCAACTGTTATCGTTTGACTTGCATGGAAGGGAAAAATCACATAAAATTCTAAAAGACGAGCCGCTTGGTACCTGCCAGTTTGCTGGCATTCTTTTTGTTACTCCCATCTTGGTAGGTCTCCAGGAAAAAGACAGCCAGAGATTTATCTTCTCCCTCCATAATTCTAGAATCTGAGTAGGATTCTGGGCCTGGAAGGCTCCTCCACTAATCATTGTTTTTATACAGACATCTATGCTTAGCAAAGTGTAGGACAGTTTGCTCAGTTGTTTTTGTTCAAATCTTTTCTTGAGAAATAGGCAATAATCTTTTTCCCCTCTTCTGATGTACATTTCTCTAAAATCAACAGACATTTTCATGCTATTAATTCAATACCTTATCATCTTTGGGCTCCCGATGCCTGCACCCCACAAGCAAGTTTCCTAAAACCAAACTGCCTGTCCACCCCACACCAGCAAACTCAGAATTCTCATTTCAAGTCACCTCTGCATTCTTTAAGAGTCCAGCCCTCAGGCCTCAATCTCAGTATCATAATTTGGAATTGGCAGCCCCACCTGGAGCCCGAGGAGGCTTGCGGAGCCCTCCTCTCCAATGCTGAGTATAGAATCACCTCGCAGAGGTACCAATTCTGGCCTCCAAAGTATCAGTGTGTAGCCAAGGGAAGGAGACCTTCCCTTTTCCCTTCACTGCCCCTTCTAGGGGAAAGCGCTAGCTATTGGCTTTCAGAACTAAAATGTCCCTTTCATCTGACAATTTCCTACCTATTAGGGTTTCCAGACTTCGCAGGTTCATCTTCTGGCTCACCTAAAATTTTTTTTAAAGAACAGTTTAAGTTTTGTAGAAAAACTGAGCAGAAAGTAAGCTTCCATAGTCCTCCACTTTCTCCAGTTTGCAATTCATTGGCTTCTTGTATCAGTGTGGTACATTTACAACTGATAAACCAATACTGATATACCACCTAAAATCTATGATCTACATTAGGGTTCACTCTTCGTGTTATGTAGTTTCATAGGTCTGGGCAGATGTATAGTAACATGTGTTCATCATTACAGTAGCATACAGAATAGCTTCTCTGTCCTAAAAATCCCGTGCTCTCCCTATTCACCCCGCCTCCCTCCCCCAAACCCCTGGCAATCACAGATCCTTTTATGCTCCATATTTTCACTTTTCCTAGAATGTATATACAGTTGACCCTTGAACAACATGGGGGTTAGGGGTGCTGCCCCCTGCATAATTGAAAATCTGTATAACTTTGGCACCCCAAAAACTAATAGCCTACTGTTGGTCAAAAACTTTACTCATAACGCATATTTTGTATATTATATATGGTATTCTTATAATAAACTGAAGAAAATGTTAAGAAAATCATACGACTACAGTACTGTATTGAAAAAAAATCCACAGATAAGTAACCCTACACAGTTCAAACCCATGTTGTTCAGGGTCAACTGTAGCTGGAATCACACAGCTGAAGCCTTTTCAGACCAGCTTTTCTCACTTAGCAATATTTACTTAAGATTCCTCACACCCTTAATGCCTTAACAAGGCATGATGGTGCCTTAAAAAGCCTAGAACTTTTTTTTATCATGTTTATCAAGCTTCACGGTATGGTTAATTCTAACAAAATTGAGAAACACTGCTTTAGTATTTTTTGCTCCCCCCCCCAACTTTTTGTCAGTTAAGATAATTCACACACCATATAATTCACGCATCTAAAGTACACAATTAGACGTTTTTTAGTATATTTACAGTTACTCAACCATCACTGCAATCAATTTTAAAACATCTGAACCCCCCCCCCCAAAAAAAAGAAACTAGTACCCTTTGGCTATCCACTCCCGATCCTCCTATTATGGCCCAGCCCCAGGCAACCACTAATCTACTGTCTTTGTGGATTTGCCTCTTTTGAATATTTCATTAGATAGAATCAAGCAATAGGTTGTCCTTTATGACAAGCTACCTTCACTCAGCATGTTTTCAAAATTCATTCATATCAGTACCTCATCTTTTCAGGTCTTGGCAATATTCCATGGCATGGATATAGAACATTTAAAAAATGCACTTGTCAACTGATGGACATTTGGGTTGTTCCTACCTTTTGGCTATTCTGAATAATACTGCTATGAACATTCATGTGTAAATTTTTGTGGGGACATAAATTTTCATTTCTCTTAGCTCTGTAAGTAGGAGTAGAATTGCACAAGTGGTAACCTTGTATTTAATTTTGAGAAACTGGACTGTTTTCCATAGTAGGCATACTATTTTATAGTCCTGCCAGCAGTGTATGAGGGTTTCAGTTTCTCCACATGTTCACCAATAGTTGTTATTACCTATATTTTTTATTATAGCTGTCCATATGCATGTAAAGTTGCAACTTAAGGTTTTGACTGTGTTTGCATTTTTCTGAGGAGTAATGATATTCAGCATCTTCTCCTGTGCTTATTTGTATATATTCTGAAAAATATTCTAAATTTCTTTTGGATCACTTTTTATTGTAAGAGTTCTTCATATATTCTAGATACAAGTCTATTATTAAAATATAGGATTTTCGGAGGCACCTGGGTGGCTCAGTCACTTAAGCATCTGCCTTTGGCTCAGGGCCCTGGGATCCAGCCACAATGGACTCCCTGCTCAACAAGGAGCCTGCTTCTCTCTTTCCCTCTGCCCCACCCCCTGCTTATGCTTTTTCTCTCTCTCAAATAGAATCTTTAAAAAATATACAGGATTTTCAAATATTTTATCCCATTCTGTGGATTGTATGTTCACTTTGTTGATACTATCCTCTGAAGCACAGGCTATTAATTTTGATGACACCCAATTTTTTTCTTTCTTGCTTTTAGTATCCTATCTAAAGAAGCCATTGCCAAATTCAGTCATAAAAATTCACCTCTATTTTTTTTTCTAAAATCTTAGCTAAATCAATGTCTTTGACCCATTTTTGGTTAATTTTTATATATGGTGTAAGATAGGGGTCCATCATCATTCTTTAGTACGTGGATATCCAGCTGTTCCTGAACCATTTGTTAAAAAAAACTCCTCACTGAATTGTTTTGGCAACCTTGTGAAAAACCAATTGGCTATAAATGTGTTTATTTCTGGATTCGCACGTCTATTCCATTGATCTGTATATCCATTCTTATGCTAGGACCACATGGTCTTCATTACTCTTAAGTTTTGAAATCAGGAAGTGGAATTCCTCCAACTTTGTTCTTTTTCACTATTGTTTTGCCTCTTCTGGGTTTCTTAAATGTCCATGAATTTTAGGATCCATTTCTCAGTTTTTGCAAAAAGGTCAGTGAATGGGATTGTATTGAATCTAGAAGTCAATTTAGGAAGAATTGCCATGTTAATACTATGTCATCTGACTCATAATCAAATAAGGTCTTCTGATTTTTCTTATATTTAGGTCTTATTTATTTTTATTTTATTTTTTTAAAGATTTTATTTATTTATTCATGAGAGACACAGAGAGAGAGACAGGCAGAGACACAGGCAGAGGGAGAAGCAGGCTCCATGCAGGGAGCCGGATGTGGAACTTGATCCCAGGACTCCAGGATCACATCCTGGGCCAAAGGCAGATGCTCAACCGCTGAGCCACCCAGGTTTCCCAGGTCTTATTTTTTTAAAATGCTTTATAGGTTTTAATGCAAAAGTGAAAAGTATTACACTTAAATTTTTTTTATTTCTAAACATTTTTGCCACAAAATTGTTTAAAATTTCCCTTTCAGTTTGCTCATTATTATATAGAAATAAAGATCAATACACAAAAATTATATCCTGCAACCTTGCCAAACTTAGTTCTAATAGTTTAATGAATTAGATTTTCTACATATAAGATTATATCACAGGAGAACAAAGATAATTTTACTTCTTCCTTTCCAGTCTGGATGCCTTTTATCTTCTTGCCTAATTGGTCTAAAACTTCCAATACAGTGCTAAATAGAAGTGGCAACAGCACACATCCTTGTCTTATTTCTGATCTGAGAGTGAAAGCATCCAGTCTCTCCTCATTGAGTATGATGTTAACTTGGGTTTTTCTTAAATGTGGTTCTTTTTGTTTTTCTAGGCACTGGCTCTTTGTCTTATCCTGATTCGGTGAAATCCTTCTCATCCTTTAAGCTCTAGCTAAACTGTCACTTTCCAGGGACCCCTTCCCTCAACTTCCAGAGGAGGTTCACAGCACCCTGTTCTTATTATAATACTTCATCTTCCCTCTTGGTCTCACCTTGTTCACATGTGTCTCTCCAACACAGACTGGCACACACCAGCTTCACTCTATTCCCTAGTTTGGCAGGAACACTGTTCTAAAAGTTCCATTCCTACCTGTCTCCACCTCAAAGACAGACCCTGCTTTATTCATCCTTACTCTCAGCACCTAACACAGAGCCTGGCAGTCAGTAACCCTTAGTAAACTCTGTGAGTCATTCTAAGGCTACTCACAAAGGAAGGAAGAAATAGATTCCACTTTCGCCCAAAACAACAGAAGGAAACATACCTTCAACTGGGCCAATCTGATTGGTCACAGCAAATCTAAGCAAGCTTTCTTCTTCCGTGTACAAGGCAAAGATTCGGTCTACATTCAGCTGCCGGGTGGTGGGGATGGCCCAGTGTCTGGGGGCATGCCTGCATGCCTGGTAAGTAATGTTCTGGTAGATGCGGTAGGATCGTGTTTGGTTGATAGCACCGAAGATGAGGGAGTAGTCTCTGGAACTTGTGGAGGTCACAGCTGCAATAGACATTAGTTAGCCCAATTGGTAAAATTTTAAGATGTTAGAGATTTTCATAGATTTTTTTTTTTCTGTACAGCTTTTCATATGATGCCTGGAGCATGTTCCCTTGGGAAGTTCCTGAGTTTATATGGAAAACCTGCAAGGCAATTCCAGGAATCTGAGTAGATACAAAGCCAAAGTGCTAAGCAGCAGGAGATAGAATCACTGCTGTCATTATTAGCAAAGGATAAATTCTGCTTCTCTGTGCCAGCCATGCCAAGTGCTATAGAAACACTGCCTTATATATACCTCATACCAGCAACGTGAGCCTGTGATCCTGTACAGGGAGCCTTACAGAGGTTGAAAAGCAGCCTAAGACACAAGGTCAGTGTGGGATAGAGGTGAAACTGGAACACAAGGCAGCCTGACTCTATACCCCAAGTTTTCAACCAGTCCATTCTCTAGATTACACAGATGTGACAGCTCCCAACACCCTGCACATAAGTCTGAAGACTTCTGGGCCAAGGAAGGGGCCGTTTGTCTCAGTTTGAGTGTGGAATTGGAAGCCTGGGCTAGTTTTCTGGCCATCAGCTGTTCTGTTTACCACCTGGGTCTCCATTACCCATATTCCTCTCTTTATCTCCTACCTGGCTTCTACCTCTCACCCCACAGAAGGAGGAAGCCCAAAGCAAACTGCAGTGCTGCAGGCCAGCAACTGCTAAGTCAGCGTCTTGCATTCAGGTGGTTTTCCAAAGGTGTTCTTAATGCTCATTCTAAAGAGGAGAAAATAGGCCCTCGGATGGTAAGTGACCTTATTCCCATATATTTTAAACTACACATCCATGATCTGAATTCTGATCTTCTGACTCCAAATCTAGCATTAGTTTTACAACACTGGGCAGCATCTCATTTTAAAACAGGCTGAAACAAGGGTATAGGACAAGTAAAAATTCCAACAGTCCATAATTCCCTGTGTCCCAAAGAGCACAGATGGCTAAACACTGTATGTAATTATACAACCCCTTCCCACCCCCCACCCCCCGAGACAAGGTTGCTGTTGATTACATTATTACTGGCATTACATTAGTACTGGGAGAGGGATCTTGATATTCATTTGTGTAGCAGCCAACACTTCTCTCCCTTATACTATATACCTGGTAAGAGTAATAAAAAGGACATTGAGCTCCTTTTATGTGCCACACACTGTTCTAAGGACATTCCCTGTAATAACTCACCATCCTCACAAATATCTCATAAGGTATGTACTGTCCCCATTTTATAGATGTCAAAACTACACATACCTGAATCCAAGTAGTGGTAAATCTCCTTGTAGGGAGCTATATGGGCTGTGACATTCGCTGGGATGTAAGGCACCTGGCCTTGAATGTTGGTCTTAATGCTCAGATAGTTCTCTGGGTCAAGTCCCTCAGCAGTTTGAGTGATTTGAACCCTCTCTTCTCCTGGGTAGAAAGTGATTTCCATATCATGGGTAAACGTTGCACCTGGAGAGGAAGAGCGACTTCAGCACACAGCTAGGATGAGATGTAGTACCCTCCAGTAATAATTACCACGTCATACATCTTAATTTCTACCACTGTTGGAAACAGTGCCTCAGAAGATCATTGGATATCCAGAACTAAGTATTACCAGCTGCTGATTTCATCGGTTCCCCAAATCTTCTATTAAACAGTGTGATTTTATCCTGCCTCATTTCAAACTGCTTCTCTTTGTAACAGCCTGTTTTCTGTGAGAAGCTACTAGGAACACCTTGTGCTTTCTCTTTGTAAGGTGCCAGATTTAACAACAACAACAACAACAAAAACTAGCACAAAAACTTAGGATACCCAGTTAAGTTTGAATTTCAGAAACAATGAGTGTATTTTTAGTATGATACATCTCATACAATATTTGGTACTTTTACTAGGTTATTCAAATGATGACTGTTTACCTGAAATTCAGATGTGACTGGATATACTCTACCTACTTCTAACTCAAAGTTTCATTCAAAATTTGCTGAAAAACAAGTTCTTACAAATAGCTCTTGAGTCTATAGCTAGAGGTGGGGGAAGAACTTTTCTCTCAGTACCTATGATAAGGATAAATCCAATAGGAAACAAGCCTTTTCAGGTAGGGAGGAAAGAGGCAAAAAGTATCCTCAAAACACCTGCTATCAACATGTGGTCCTTAGACCAGCATTAGCATCTCCTGGGAGCTTGCTAGGAAAACAGAATCACAGCCCCCGCCCTCCCAACCACCACCCAGGCCCACAGAGCCAGAATCTGCCCTTTCACAAGGGCTGCACATTAGAGTCTGAGAAGCACTGGTTTGTACCATTATAGGTCAGGGTCGTGGGAGTGAGAGGAGGAAGGAAGTCTGCTCATGAAGTAAACTCCTCTCCAGATACCCTGGAATCACCATTCATGCATCCCTATTTGACAGCTCTGCATCTAACAACTCAAGTAAACACAACCTGACAAGCTTCAACCGATTTGAGTGAGAGGGCATAAATGCTCCAAATGGCATCATCCTATTTCTCAGGACAACTTGGAGATGTGTGGAAGAAATCAGTCTTTCAAAAGCAGTCCTGTGAGACCAAACCATTCCCAACTACCTCCACACAGAAAACTATACACCTGTGGCTCTGCAACACTGAACAAACAAATCCCCTTTCACGGAATAAAAACTAAAGCATGATGGCTGGTGACCATCAGCCTCTTCAAAGGCCCTCTTACTTACCTGTGAAGCTAAAGCCATTCTCCCAGCCTGGTTTCTCTAAAGCAAAGAGCCAGCCAAATAGGCCTCCGATTGGTGTGAGTGGGAGAAGGGCTTGGGCCGCAGGCTGAGGGATGTGGCTGATAGCCGTGTAGGCTCTGCCATCATTGCTCACAATGTAAGCATGCAGGTCCACGTCACTGAAGTGCACGGGCAAGTGGCCCACGCGGAGGTGGCCACTCACTTTCCCATTGACTCGATGAGGCGCTCCTAAAAGACAGCAAATTCAATCAATTTTGACCATCATCCAGGTTGGGGATGGGTGCACAGAAAACAATTCCACTCACAATTCCCAAAACTCGGTCTTTAGCCATCTTTGTGATGCTGTCACCAAACAAGTAACCATCTACATACAAAACAGACCTGTCTTCGATTTCTCTTCTCCCATCCTCCCACTCTCCCATCCATTTTGACTCTAATGAGAGCTGGCAAAGAGGAGAAAAGATTTCTGGCTAATCCTCAAATTGGGAAATCAGCCCAAATGTGTTCATTTCTCAAACATTTATTAAGCACTTGCAAGTTGGCAGTGCTTTGATTCAAGCAGGGGAGATGCAAGGTCCATAAGCTCACAGCAGCAGTTGGAAACTAGCGAAAATACCCACGGAACAGCCCCCAGTCCAGTCAAGCCTGTATCCCTTACCTGCTGGTAGACAGTGCTTCCCGTTTCCGTAAAACCTGGACTGGCAGTGGCAGCAGAAGCCAGTGGTGTAGTCCGTGCAGAAGGCATGCCGGGAGCACTGTCTGTGGTTGTGTTCACAGGTTTCCTTGTTGGCAGCATTATACGTGAAGACTGGAAAGTAAAAACAAACTTGCGTTAAAAGGACTAAGTGATTCCAGCATCGTTGCTGTCAAATTTCATTAGGGACACCACATCTACTCCATAAAATCAGTTCAGATTGTAATAAACAAGTAGGTTGATGTTTAGGAGACAGGAACAACATTCAACCCAGGGGAACTCACTTACTTGGTCTTCTGACAAGAAGTACTGCTGACTGCTCCCATCTGGTCTCACCACAGAGCTGGTGAAGTCAGAGGAGGCTGCACCACTCACCACTCGGGTGGGGGTGGTGCAGGAACATAAAAGCCAACCAGTAAGCACAGGTTAGGCCAACCTGCGCAAAGCTGCCATCTTATGAACCTACAATGGTCACATAGCAGCAGTTCTTTTCTTTTTTTTTTTTTTTAGAATTTTTTTAATTTTTTTATTTATTTATGATAGTCATCACAGAGAGAGAGAAAGAGAGAGGCAGAGACACAGGCAGAGGGAGAAGCAGGCTCCATGCACCAGGAGCCCGACGTGGGATTCGATCCCGGGTCTCCAGGATTGCGCCCTGGGCCAAAGGCAGGCGCCAAACCGCTGCGCCACCCAGGGATCCCCATAGCAGCAGTTCTATGTGGCTCAACCTGAGAGCAACGACCCCGAGAGGAAGACCGAAGAGAGAAATAACAAATGTGGTCTCAGGTCCAAGAATGCTTTTCTTCTAGGGGACACTGACCCTAGAGAGAATAACTTGTAGCTTCTCACTGCCCAGGGAAGTAGATTCTCTTCTGAATAGGGCCTTCAAGGGCACACCCCCTAAGGAAAGTGTTTGGAGAGGGAGGGAGGAGGGGGAGGGAGAGGGGAATGCAGCTGTTAGATGTCCTATGCCTTTGCAGGGTTTCTGGTGGCAAGTATGGCACAAGCAAGATTGCTGTGCAGTATAAGACAGTGGGTCACAATCACAACTCTTCTGGGAGACTCCAGTGGACCAGTAGTATTCCTTCCATCTTCCACTTATTCTGCCCATTAATAAAAAGGCAGCCATCTGTACTCCCAAGAAACAAAGGAACTGGGGCAGAGGCCATTGTCCATAAAGGAAATGACCAAGGGAGTGGAGTGTGACTAGAGGACGTTAAGGGAAAAGAGAAGGCTCTCTCTGGACACCAGGGATGATGTTAATCCGAGTGTGGCCACCAGGAGGCAAAGTGGCCATGCACACCTGGCCTCCACCTTCCCCGGGGGCAAGAGGGAGTTGGGAGACTCCGGGAGCCCAGGGACAGCACAGAACCCCAGTGCTGGACTCTGTTGCTGCTGCTGCGAAGTGCCAGCTCCCAAGGAAGACAGGTACCCTACTCCTAGGCAAACCTAGGTGGCAGCTGTGCTTCAGATGTAGGTCTGATAAAGAGGAAACCAGAGGGTAAGGAAGAAATAGAAAGATCAACAGGTAGGCACACAGGATTCCAGGGAAGAACAGAAAACAAACCAACAGAGGGAAGATGTAGCACCACGGTAAGTCACAACACAGCCAGAAAGGGACTTATCAGCAAGTAAAAATCGAACAAAGTGAACATTTAAATAGTGTTTCCTCTATGCCAGAGACTACTGTGAAGTTTATTAAGGCTTTCAATTTGCATGTGAGCAGGGGCTCTTTTTATTCCTGTTCTGCAGATAAAAGATATTACTCAGCCATTAGAAATGACAAATACCCACCATTTGCTTCGACGTGGATGGAACTGGAGGCTATTATGCTGAGTGAAGTAAGTCAATTGGAGGAGGACAAACATTATATGGTCTCATTCATTTGGGGAATATAAAAAATAGTGAAAGGGAATAAAGGGGAAAGGAGAAAAAATGAGTGGGAAATATCAGAAAGGGAGACAGAACGTGAAAGACTCCTAACTCTGGAAAATGAACTAGGGGTGTGGAAGGGGAGGTGGGCGGGGGGTGGGGGTGACTGGGTGATGGGCACTGAGGTGGGCACTTGACGGAATGAGCACTGGGTGTTATTCTATATGTTGGCAAATTGAACACCAATAAAAAATAAATTTATAAAAAAATAGTAATCACTGAACAACAACAAAAAAAGATATTAAAGGGACATTCCTGAAGTCACACAGGTGGTAGGTAGCAGAGTTGGAATTTGAACCCAGGAGGTCTGGCTCCAGATTCCTAATAGCTGTGCTCCAATGGAACTCAGGTACCTAGACCATGAGAGCTAGGTTAAGGATCTGATCAGGTGCTTGAGGTTGATCAGCATAGGCTTCAGCAAGTAAGATGTGAGGCATACTTTAGAAATCAAGCCTAATGGTAGGAGATAGCAGAGATGCTCCAGATGGGGATTACAGCAAGCAGAGAAAAAAAGCATAGGAGGAGCATTAACTTTCGGGCAGTACTTGACTGCTGCTTATAGATTGAGAAAGCAGCAGGCTGAGGGGCTGGCAGGATGGTAATACAGTTTAAGTGGAATATCTGTGAACATCATGAGAATAAAGTCAATGACTCAAGACTTGCTATATGGCCTTGATGATACAGCTGACAAATTTCAGTTTGATAAACATAAAAATTTAGCCATAACTCTGAACATTTTTTTATATTTTTAAAATATTTTATTTATTTATTCACGAAAGACACATAGAGAGTGAGGCAGAGACACAGGCAGAAGAAGCAGGCCCCATGCAGGCAGGGAGCATGACGTGGGACTCGATCCCTGGTCTCCAGGATCATGCCCTAGGCTGAAGGCGGCGCTAAACCGCTGTGCCACCCAGGGTGCCCTGAACATTTTTTTTGAAATAGGAAAGTGATCTAGAATTCGCATCCTTCCCCCACCACCATCACCACAAAAACCAGAATGGATATTATAGATGCTGTTGTGAAGAAAACTACGTATCACTGTCTACCATTGGTTTAAGAAGTCTGTGGGGACCTAGTTTGAGTAAAATAAACCAAGGTAACTGGTCAGTCTTGGGTTTCTCCAGCTCCAAAGGTAAGCGCTTAGTGAAAGCAGCACACTGGTAAGTGCTCAGGGCACTGCCTCAGGCAGGACTCTCCTCTAGAACAAGGTGGGGAGGGACATGGCATAGGGGATTACAGTGGGGGGGGCACCCCCACCTCTAGAACTCAACCTTGGCCACAGCTCAGGTGGCTCTGTGCAATCCGCAGAAATGCACTATTCCTTCCTCTCTAAAATCAGGGTGACACACTTCTCATACTTTCATCGCCAGAAGCCACACTTTTTCTGAACATATTTCTGAGTACCAAGGTAAAAAAGCAATCTGATACAGATCTAAAGGGTAGTCATTTTCAGGTTGAGGAAAAAGAAAACCAAGCTCTAAACACTGTTCTTCTGAATTAAATTGTGAGTTTATATTATATTCCCTCTATTTGTTATTTGGTGAAGACGTGTCCTTGCACTCAGTCCCCTTTGCAAAAGAGTCATCAAACAGACACCTGGGACACGGGAAGACAATAAATAGGGAGAGTGGGTTAATTTAGCTAAAAAGGCTCAGGCATGGCTTTCATATGGGCAACAGGAGAGGAGCTTGGTAGTGCAGCCAGCAGCTTACAAAGGCAACTGTGCAAAAGTTTGAGCTGACTGCCATCCAGACTGCACTTTTCCTCACAACAAAAAACACTGGTTAGGCTTCCATGAAAGACCATAAGGAGGCTTAAACTATTATTATGACAGGTTAGTGGTCATTGGGAAGCTGGCTCGGGGATATTCATAAGCAGTTTTGTTCGAGGGGAACATTGAATTCGCAGGATGGAGCTTGTTGCGTCACAGATAGAAGCTCAGCCTTCCAGCCCCAGGACAGCTACACAGGGAAAAGACGGGTTCACTCCTAATGGGGAACACATGTTTCCCTTAGGATGGCTTTTCTGTGCCTGCCTCCACATAGATGTGCACACAGATGCACCCCTTACAACAGCTCATTAGGGGAAAGGTAAATGCCCGTTGCACTTTTCTTTCATTTATTAATGCAGCAAATAATGTGAGCTCTCTGGGCACCTGGGTGGCTCAGTGGTTGAGCATCTGCCTTTGGTTCAGGTTGTGATCCTGGGGTCCTGGGATGAGTCCCACATCGGGTTCCCTGCAGGGAGCCTGCTTCTCCCTCTGCTTTTGTCTCTGCCTCTCTCTCTGGGTCTCTCATGAATAAATAAAATCTTAAAAAAATAATGTGAGCACTCACTAAGGGCCTGGCTCTGTTCTAGGAATTAGAGACACAGCAGACAAACATTTGTACTGAAGCTTACATTATCCTAGGCAGCAGTGAACAGACAGGTAAATTATTTAGCACAGATGTTAAGAGTTGTGCAGAATCTTAGGGAAGGTCAAGAGGGCTGATGGGGAGGGGACTTCGTTCTTTAGAACAGCAGGATCAGAGAAGACCATGGGAGAAGGGGGGGTACCTCCGGGCAGAGGCTGGAGGCAGGGACACTATCAGCAGGACACAGGGGGGCTGGGAGAGGAGCAGGGGCAGTGAGAGAAGGCTGGGGATGTATGGGCCAGTTGATGGAGGGCCCCCGCAGGTCATAGGATGGAGCTGGGCCTCAGTTCGAGTGAGAAGGGGAGCCACTGAGCTGTCCAGAGCAGAAGAGTGACAACATCGGACTTAAGGATACCTCAGAGAACGAGCCAGTAAGTGGGTGCCAGCAGTTGGAAGTGCTGTTGGAGAGGAGAGGGCCCAGATACGGAATATTTTGAAGATGGAGCTGACAGGGCTTGCTGATGGGTTGGATGGAGCAGAGAACGAGGGCAGAAAGGGAGAGAAGGCAAGAGCGAGGGAGAAAGAGAAGACAGAGAGATGTCTATGGTGACTTTCACATCTCGGTGAGCTGCCGTCTCCTGAGACAGGGGCACCGTGGCGGGGCAGGCTTGTGAGGGATCCATTCCAGCAACAGCTTGGAGGCATCAGGGAAGCTCTGCTGCCTCCCACAGGACTTAGAGCCTCAGCAGGGCACCATTCAACCAGGCAGAAGGAGAGCTGGCATTTCACTGTGGGTTGGGGAAGGGGGATCACTGCATCACAATCACCTGAAGGGCTTGTTAAAAATGCGAATTCCCAGGGCACATCTTAGCCCTACCAATTCAGGCTCTAGGGGTGGAGCCCAGGTATCTGCACCTGCGCCACTCCCCAGGTGGTTCTTATGCCCATAGGTAATGACCTTCGGGACATCTGTAAATTTTCCATTTAAGAGCTAGAGAATGCTCATTAACGTGCGTGGTTAATGAATTTCATCTGACAGCAGCTCCTGGGGTGGTGGGATTTCAGGGAATGCTCTCACATTCATTCCTGGCCAG
Source organism: Nyctereutes procyonoides (assembly GCF_905146905.1). Taxonomy (NCBI): domain Eukaryota; kingdom Metazoa; phylum Chordata; class Mammalia; order Carnivora; family Canidae; genus Nyctereutes; species Nyctereutes procyonoides. The sequence goes on along the minus strand of NW_026575139.1, from coordinate 44,374,389 downwards.
CTGAGCAGGAGGACTCGGTGCTTATTGCCCACTCAGGCCCAGATCCACAAGCATGCAAAGTGAAGATCCTTTAGTGGAGGGAATCCAGAAGCCTCGAAGCCAAATCCCCTCCCTGAAGAAAAGGCAGAAATGGACCTAGAAACAGGATCCCACATGCAGCTATCAACCTCAGGCCAAATTTCTATGGGAAATGCAGATAGATCCAAAGATGCTGAACTACTTGAAGGTATAGAGTCAATGTCTGAATCTCAGCTGGATGAGTTGTGCGATGAGTGTGTCCCAAAACAAAGTGGCAGTTTTCTCTTTCAGTCATCATTTATATGCTTCTCCACATCAATTTTGGATATATTTTCTCACTTCTTTCTATTCTGGTAAATAGATATCATCTCCATTTTACAGATGAGAAAACTAAGGCCCATGGAAATATGGTCTTCTGGCTCTAAGTCCATGCTCTATTACACCGGGCAGTACTCAAGTGTGGCCTTTGGAATCACCCAGGGACCCTGGTTTAAAAATGCAGATTCTGGTTCAGAAGGTGGAGAAGGGGTGTGGAAAGTGGCATTTTAAAGAAAGACCCGGGTGAATCAGAGGCAAGTGGACTAGAGTCCATACATTAATAAATCATTTTTCTTCCATGGCCTCCTGTCTCCTGAATTTACCCACAGGCTGCCTTCCAGACCCTCCTGGGACCCACTCTCTGCCTGGAAGCACCTGTCCCAAAGAGTCAGAACAGTAGAGACAAGTCTGCTGGTGACTCAGGGTACAGCAGGAGGATGGAGGCCAGCCAGTTTTGATGTGATCAGTTTGCAAAGGCTTTGTTAACTGGTTAGACAGTAGCTGAAGCAATCGTCACATAAGGACTTTTACATCATTTCTTTTTCCCATTTAATGCTTCTTCACTCATATCCTTAATAGAAAGAAAAATGGGGCGGGGATACATAAGAGAAAAGAAGCAAAGGCATTACCAAAGTACTTGAGATGTGTCCTAATTGGAAGTTACTCATGCATATGGAAACCTCTCTGCACTGCTTTGGATCTGTCCTTCACCTTTCCTTTTGCCAGCAACATTTAAGCACCTGTTTTCAGCCTTGGGCCTGGCCTGCCCCCTTCTCTAAGAGCTCTGATGGAGCCACGTGGAAGGGGACAGTGGGCAGGCTCCAGGCACAGTGTGCGAGAAGAGAGGGGACAGAGGGCTCCCAGCATGGGGCTGCCCCTGGCAGCTGGCATGACTTTTACTTTTGACAGCTTTCACTGTTCAAAAAAGGACCCACATTTTCACTAAAGGAAAGATCTTCCTGTTTCCCTGCCTTGAAGAATGATTAGTAAGAAAAACCACATCCAACTTTGTAAATGAAAAACAGTGGCATGCTTTTTCCTCCGGTTTTCATGTGTGTTTATTTCGTGTGTGTGTGTGTGTGTGTGTGTGTGGTGTACCGATGCTGCTTGGACAAACAGTTATTAGGATCACCAGCAGGCTCTCCCTTGCAGGTGTCTTCACTAGTTACTCTTGGTGTTCACAGACCCTGAGCACCCTGGAGGTGTACCCAGGAGAGACGCTTTCTCCTCTGGAAGGTCGGATGGGGAGGCAGAGCCTGTTCTAATTCATCCTGAGGTGGAAGCTGCATGAGTAACACATTCTTGCAGCCTTTCCCAAAGCCAAAAGTCGGGTTGGACTAAAAGCCACAGGGAAATCCCTGTGACAGCCTGGGCTTTCCCAGCTCGACTGCCATCTAAGTAGGAACATGAGGATCCCACAATGGAGTCTGTATGAGTAGGTTTTGAAAGCCGGGTGTCCCTCCCCTTTCTAATTCATGCAGACTGAGGCTAGATGAAGCTCCTGGTAGCACCACCTCAGCAGGTGTAAGAATATCTAAGAGCTCTGGAAGTCATGACCCCTGCTCCTCACCACACAGGCAGACCCGGTCAGCTGTAATTCTGACCTCTCCACCCACCCCCTCATCATCTCTCTCTCCATCTCCATACTTGTCAGTCCTCTGTGCAGACTATTTCCCCAGTTTCCTTCTCAGACCCTGAGCCCATGGTCCAGCTCAAGGCCCTCCTCCGTCACAAAGACTTCCCAGACCGCAGGGACACGTAGGGCTACCTTCTGTTGTTACCTTACCACCTGTGCCAATCCTTCCATGGCTTCCTTGCCTCTTACTCAGACAAATCGCTCCGTATTTCCAGGCTTCAGTTTCTCTGTAACATGGGAACAATAAGAGTATCTACCTCACAGGGAAGCTCAGAAGAGTGACCATGGCAGCACAAACTAAAGCAAGTTCCACTTAGCAACCCACTGGGTATGTGGTAAATGCCAGGCAAAACGTCTACTAGTGTTTCAGTCAGAGAAGGACATGCAGTAGGTGCTCATGTAACTTTCTGGGTTGTCGACAAGCTACTGGAGCTCCCTGGAGTCACAAGGCACCTCAGACAGGATGCTTGCATTTCCACTTTATTGCTGGTTCTGTGGTCTATGAGAACAGAACAAAGTGAGTAATACACTTGAGGACAGAACTAGAATGTGGTTGGGACATTCTTGCGTGGTGTACACATGTTCTGAAAAGAATCTAGATTTCTCAATAACAAGAAGAGCCTCTAAAAAGAGTCCCTAAGGGGAAAAATTGAAAGGGAGAGAGATTTGGGGGTTCTTTAAATCTTAATATCTTCATTTGGCAAGATGACTTCTAAGTTTAAAGGGAAATTAAAATGCAATGGGCTTGGTGCCTTCCATATTCAACTTTAATTCTCACAGCTACGTCATGAGGTCTACATTTCCTCCATTTTATAGCTGAAGAACATGAGGGTCAAACAGAGTATACATCTTACCAAAAAACACACAGCAGAGCTGGGAATCAAGCTCAAGTCCACCTAACACCTAAAGCCATGCTTCTCTACTCCATCAGTAGAAACAGCCAGGCAGGATGGCTCACAGCTGGGCACTTGTAGGCAATTTTCTGTGTGAGTCTCCACCATCCCCACCCACCAGCTGTCCCAGAGGAAGTCCACACAGACCTCTGGGGTGCCAATGTTTCATCTGAAAAAAGAAAATGTCATAACTGCATAGTCCCATAAGCCACACAGTCTTCCTAAAACCTGAGGGGAAAGCAGAAGCTTGCCCATTTTCCCTCTGTGCTTTCAAGTTTCCAAGTCTTTCTCTGTGCTTTCTAACATGCTGTTGCTGATTTTGTTGTTGTTGTTGTTCAAACATTTCTGGTTGGATTTTCCCCCCTAAATGTCGTAGTGTATTAACCGGCTTTTTCATATGCATTCTGCCATTTTTAAGACGTCAGGAGTAAACGCCCTCCAGCAGCTGGTAAATATCAGAGTTCATGCCCCAGAAGGGTTATGGCTGCCGCCTCTGTTCTTGACTCTCCTTAAGCCTCCTCCCCTATTACTGCAGCGAGCTTAACCTCTCACAGCTCAAAGCAGGCTGTGCAGCCCCTTCTTCTTAACTCCTTAATAAATCACTCCACAGATCTGCTTAATATTCCAACCTCTTCCCAGGCCAGGAAGTCACAAGGGAAGAGACCATTTTAGGATTCCATCTTTACCTCAAAATCCCTTTACTATAAATCTTTGATACTTGGCTTTACATTTTCTTTAGATATACAGAGTTTTCACTGAAAAGTCAGGAGGTTGTCATAAGGAAGTGAAGGTTCTGAAGCCTTCCGATAAAATTCACATCTTGGATTTAACTGAAATGTGGCCCTACAGCACAAAATAAAGCACGGTGATTCAACAAGCCTATTGGCTAGTCTCTTGCCATCCCTTCACCCTATTCCTCCTGTTTTAAATCTCCTATAGTAACAACAGCCACAATTTATTAAGGATCAGTTAGTGCAGACACTGAGAACTTTGTTATCTCATTTAGTCCCCTCAGCAAATTTAAGAAAAATCAGGGACTTGGGGGTTCCATGAGTGCCTCAAGCAAACACACAAGCAAGCAAAGCATCTAGGATTCAAATCTAACTCTGACACCAATAGCTCTCCCTCTAATCATTACACGAGGCCACTTTCATCACAAAATCGTTTCTTTCCTCCTAGAATAGGCACATCTTCAAACATATTCTTGCTTGATCCCTACCACGGCAGAAGAACCCAGAAGGCCCTCTTTGCTAGGTCCCGACTTGTTTTTACTACAAAAGAATGGGAAACAGAAAAGGTGGTGGGGAAGGGGGAAAGCGGTCCTGAAGAATGCTTTCACCTCTGGCCCCTTTCCTCCTCTTAGAGGTCAGAAGAGCAATCCCTGGAACAAATGGGCTCAGTTGCCCACTCACATGTTTACATCCCTGATTGGAAAGAAAGAACCAATGTGACAAGTCTTAACAAGGAAAGGAAGGCGACATGACTTCGTGTCTGTATTAATTAACCACTGCCTCCTCTCAGCATTTCTTTTCTGGCCCCTCACTCTGGTCAGTGAGTCATGAAATGAGGACAAGACTCCAGGGAGGTGAATACCACAGCTGCACAGCCATGAACCAAAAATGACAAGACACAGGTGGTTAGCAATTTTCTTTCCCCATGGGTCTCCTCTCCCACACGCCACCGAGGCATCTCTCACCAAGAAGAGCACACGCGTTGTCCCATAGTGGAGTACGAATCTGGAATGATCCTCTGAGCCAGCATAAGCAGTCACTTAAAACAACTGCCTTAACCCTTTCATCCCTGTAATGTCTATGAAACCCCAGAACGTTTCACCTTTGCTGAACTTTCAAATTGAAATACTTCATTACACTTGAGAGCATAGCTGGCCCGAGCAACCTAGTTCTTCCCCACTTGCTTCATGAGGCCCATTTGTAGAAAACATTATTAATGGTCAAGAAATTCCAACAGAATCTGCCTGCCAAGATTTATTTGGCAAAGGAAAGCTACTCCATCTCCTGAAACATAGGTTTAAAAGTCCATTCCAATCTTCATTTTTCTAAACATCACACCAACTCACTTGAGAGAAAAATTGCAACTCTGTGCAAACCAGCATTTTAAAAATGAAATCCCAGCACCCAGTCTTCTCAGGCACTTACCCTCCGTGCTGGAATCAATGACATCTTCCACACCTAGCACTTGCCTCCTCTGACCCAGTGGAGTATGAGCTGGCATGGAGTAATTCAGAAGAACTGCCTTTCCTTCAGGATGGGCTGGAGGAACATCCTCTTCTGAAAGCGGTGCCCCTCTACCTGGATGGGGAGGTGGGGTTCCCCAGGTAGGATCCAGTGAATCGCTTTCTATCTCTGATGGGGCTGGGCCTCTGGTCCCTGGCTGTTCAGAAGACTCCACTCGGCCATTTAAATCTGGAACATCTCTCCCCTCTAGAACTCTCCCCTCTTTGGTTTGAGGGTCCAAGGTGGCAGACTCTGTTTCAGGGTAGGATTGCCCATCACTAGCTGTCAGATGCGGCAAAGGGGAGGCTGGAACAGAATCTGGTGGAGATATCCCACCTCCTCCAGGTCCCAGCTCAGCCTTCGCCTGGAAGGAAACGTCAATACTGCTGTGGCCATTCCATGCTTCCTCAGGTTCACTCGGGGGGTATTCCACTTCTCCCTCATTCTCATCATAATAATCCAAATTGTCCTCAGTGTAGTCACTTTCCAGGGCTGCCTCAAGCCTGAAGGACTGCCCTGGGGGAGGTGAAGGGTGGGCTTTGGTAAGGTCTCCTCCAATGGTGGCTGGCCTGATATTGTCCAGTGGGGAGGTGCTGCCGATATGAAAAGCCCACACTCCAGGAATCCCCAGGTTGCTCTGTCTAAATAAAAAGGAAACGGTGCATAACAAAAGTGTCCACTTACCCACCATCCTACAATGGTGAGCAATTTATTTCAAAACTGAAAGACTATTAAGATCAGATTCAAAGTTTTCCCTAGTATAAAACCAAATAGAACCAGGCCTACATGCTAACTAAGAGGACCATACTGAAATTTTGACATTAGGTTTCAGAATGCTAGACCATCAAGTTAGAAATCTCTAAAATTCACATATTTTGTCTAAAATCTGGCTATTTGAAAACAAATAGGGAATGATGGAGTATTTTATGTTTTCTCTACTTTTAACACGCTTGGGAAAATGTATGCTTAAAAATCTTTGCCAAACAAATAATAATGACACATTATTGTACATAATTTTGAGACTTAGTGATGTCCTGGATCCTTAATGTTGAGATTGACTTTAAAATACTTAAAAAAAGATGAATATGGTGAAATATCAACAACTCTAAATCCAGGGGATGAGATTTTGGGTGTTCATTTACGTATTCCCTCCATTCTTCTGTGTATTTTTGAAAATTTAAATGAAAAGTAAAATAGAATATTAAATTGAGGAACATTCCTACAATTGAAGGTATAGAAGGACTTTCTAAGAGTAACAAAGACCTAAAATCATAAAGGAAGAGACTAACTTTGCCAACCCTGAACTTACAGCTTCTAGATGGTAAATAGCTTTAAAGATGAACAACTGGACAAATATATTCACATCATATAAAAGGATTAATATCCTCATTATATTTTTTCTTATTTACGAGCTCTCTTTGCAAACATTCCAACAGAAAATAGCAAAGGACAGGGGCAGAGAAGTCACAAAGATAGATAAATAGCTATTATACTACTAATCAAAGAAATCAGAATGAGAGAATAACATTTACACTGATCAGATTCACAAATATTGAAAAGAGGGCTTCTGGGTCGCTTAGTCAGTTAAGCATCTGCCTTGGGCTCAAGTTATGATCCTGGAGTCCTGGGATGGAGGCCGCTGTTGGGTTCCCTGCTCAGTGGGGAGTCTGCTTCTCCCTCTATCTCTGCCCCTCCCCCTGCTTGTGCACTCTCTCTCTCTCTCTCTCTCTCTCAAATAAAATAAATAAAAACCTTTATAAATATATAAATAAAATAAAATATTGACAAGCTATTGATCACAGCTCTATCTTGTGAGGACATACACTGGACATTTCGGAAGGGCAGTATGTTCCTGTTCATCAGAATGTTCAACTGTGTATAGCTTTTCTCAGCAATTCTACTCTTAAGAAGTTATTGTTAGTGGAAATGAGAATCTGAGCAACGTGTGTTCTGCTGTTTCTGCAATGATATTTATAATGAGAAAAATAAAAAAAAACATGTTAAGTGTTCATCAATAAGTTATTATCTTAATGGTATAGTATAACTATGATGCAGTGTTTTGTAGTCTTAAAATGATTAAAAGAAAAAACACACGTATCTTCCTGAATGATACCTATAAAATAGTGATAAATGGGAAAATGTCGCATGGATAGCAAAAGAACCATATTGGTTTTTAAAAGTTTCTGCATGGTCCTACAGTCCTCAAATAACTAACACTGGTTATCACGTGAAATGGGTAGTGATACTGGGTAATTTGTGCTTAAAGTCTGTGCTTTCTTTTTTATGTTAAGCATGGATTATACTAAAGAAAAGTCCCTCCCTCTGTACCACATCTTTCTCTGTTCTCATCAAGCAAGTTGGAGATCTCTAAGAAGCATCAAAAATACAAACTGAGGGCAGGCACTGACAGAGGTAAATGCGAGCGCTGCGTGTGTGTGTGTGTGTGTGTGTGTGTGTGCATGCGCATGTGTCTCCTAGTTCCAAAGGGTCTTTATCACCGCAGTGAGGAAGCACAACTGCTTTTTCCTGCAGGTTGTTTGGCCCCCATTGCCTCCTGTACCCTGAGTACTGCTGGCACTCTTTCCAATGCTCTGGAATTGTTGATCTGTTCGTGTGTCGCCCCTACCAGAGTGCAGGTTGTTAGTGTGTGCGGGGCCTATGTTTCAGACATCTTTGTATTTCAAGTGTTCGGCCCATTGTGATCTCTCAATAATGTGTGAGGAGAAGAGAATCTGTGGAAAAGTGGAAGAGAAAGGTGCAACCATAGAAGAGAAAGCAAAGAGCTAAGTTTTCTCACAACTGGATTTCTAAAGGCAGCCTGGGTGGAGACCTAAAGATGCCCAAGGTGGGTCATAAGACTGGGAAAGGAGACGAGGATTCAGCACAAAAGAAGTAGTTCAGAACTCCAGGCTCGTGCTTGAATTTTGAACTTGCCCCTGAATAACTCTGAGGTCACAGGCAATCTAACTTCCCTATGCACATTTGTCAAATTGAGAAAAATAGTAGAACTTACCTCCTAGGATTCTTGTGAGTTTTAATTAAGATAACTTGTGGAAAGTGTTTTACATGGTGTTTGGCAAATAACAAGCTCTCAATAAATGCCAGCTCTAAGTAACCATATTTGGTTGTAGGGCCTGCTTGCTGGCAGCTGAGCAAAGCAGATGGCATGCAAAAGTGTAAGGTGTTCCAGGGCCCAGGAATAATGTAATGGAAGGGAGAAGCAGTTAGGCGAGGCTAAGTAACCAGTGTATTCCGCCTGGCTTCTAGACCCGGACTTGGGAAAGAAATAAAAGCAAAGATTTTTTTTTTCGCAAGCCCTAAAATTAACAAATACCCACTGGTGCTAACCCAGATATGGTACTATGTGGACCGACAAAGAGCAAAGGGGCTTATTACTGCACTAGTAGAGTAAGCCTCTGATGGGTCTCAGGAATGTGCCGGCTACCTCATGGAAAACCAACCAGTGTGGTTTCAGTTGATGAAGCTGTACGGAAACCCTGAGACCTCTGAATGCTACCAATGTGTTTGGTTTTCCCTTTGCTCCAAATTACACTATTCTTGACTTAACTTTTAACGTGTATCTGTCTAAATGACTAAATCACAACATCTCTTCCTGTGAAATGATTAACCTGGAAAAATCTGTTATATTACTGGATATTTTTATGTGGCTCCAAGAGCAATGTTTTCCATAGCAAGCCTCAGTGGCTGTGCAAACACATACACACTGTTCTGTTTCTGATGTCTGTACCAAATAGGGCAGAAAGGATAGAGAGCCTTTTATATTTTGGTGAATTTGCTCCTCCCAGGGTCTAATCTAGTTCCTGGTTTTGACCTGAAGCCTCCCTTAGCAGTCACCAAGAGGGGCACCTGGGTGGCTCAGTGGTTGAGCATCTGCCTTTGGCTCAGGTTGTGATCCAGGGCTCCTGGGATCAAGTCTCACATCGGGCTTTCAATGGGGAGCCTGCTTCTCCCTCTGCCTGTGTCTCTGCCTCTCTCTCTGTGTGTCTCTCATGAATAAATAAATAGAATCTTTAAATAGAGAGAAAAAAAAGAAGTCATCAAGATATTATTTAATGGTGTTATGGCCACTCAAGTTTGGGTAGCTGCAAAGGGTCCTTACATCTGACAGGGAAGGGCTTATGCCCTATGTTACTTACTGGTAGAGATTTTTCACAGACTGCTCAGTGCTAGTCAAGCTGAAATAGGGTCCTTCTCTCTTCAGGTCATCAGTCTCCCCTCGGCAGAAGCCCACCCGAGCAGGAAGCTCAAGCTGGACGTTGTAAGACTCTTTGGGGCGGGTTCCAAAGAACTGAAGGCCATTGGCAGGGTAAAGAAAGAGGGCGTAGGTATCAGATTCATCAGATGCCAGAACTGCCTGGAAAGTGTTCAGCTATGAAAAACGAACAAACACACAAAAAAAATAGGTAAGATTCTTAATTAAATAAGAATAGAAAAAACAATGCAAGCAAAGCATCATTAAAGTATAAAGGGTCTCCTACCTTCTCAGGATTCCTCCAAATTGCTTTTATATATTATTTTCTATTCAAATTCCTCTTCAAGTTGTAATTTTATAAGCTATATCATTACCATAATCCTCTTTTATCATTTAGGTCGATACTTGTAATATGCATAGGTAAGAACCATAGGTTCCAAAAATAATGTTTTTAAGGTTTCAAACTTCTCTCATCCAACCATCTTTAAGAGCAAGTATCAGGCACCTGGGTGGCTCAGCAGTTGAGCATCTGCCTTTGGCTCACGTCATGATCCTGGGGTCCTGGGATGGAGTCCTGCCTCAGGCTCCCTCTGCCTATGTCTCTGCCTCTCTGTGTCTCTCATGAATAAATAAATAAAATCTTAAAAAAAAAAAAAAGCAAGTACCAAAATTCACCTGTGTATTCCCACAATTGCTGCCTTAGTTTACTGCCTTGGGCACTCATGTGGAGCATTCATTCATTCATTCATTTGTGCATTTACTGAACGCCTATTATGGGCAGGCATGGTGTTAGCCATTGGCTGGCTGACCAAAAGCCTCCATACTATTCTCACAGCCTCTCTCTTTTCTCTTTCATCTGCCTTTTCACACCAGCACCTGAGTTATCTGACCCTCATTTCACAGACCAGGAAACAAGACATGTGGGCTAACAGATCTGCCTAAGGTCAGCCAGCTCTAGAGTCCATACCCTGCACCACTAGGCATCCTAACTCCTTAGCATCCCATTCAAGGTGGTTTCTAACTGCCCCAAACTCTTTCCCCAGGTTTAGATCCGCTGGGTCTTCATCACACTGAGTAATATTCCCCTTTGTGCTTTAACATACTTTAATGCTTCTGTATTTTTGCTCATGTTTCTCTGTGTCTGGAAACCCTCCTAACCTTCTAATGCTGCCCTTTTGAAGTATTCTATGATTCTCTGTAGATTTATTTCTGTTCTCTGACCACCCATAACACCTTTGTGGGTGTTTCTGGTTAGTATTTACCTCCATCTTGCCTGGTTAGCTGTTTCTGTGTTTGTAAACTCCACTTATTAATTCACTTGCACATTAATTCAGCCAAGTACCTACTAAACATGAGGCATTACGCTTGGTGCTGAAGAAAATGGAGCAAAGAAGGGAGTCTCTGCCCAGGACAGTCTCATACTTAGAAGGGAACGGCCATGGCTGGAATTCAGGACAGTTACTGTTGAAGATAGTACAGGCCAGATGAGGGTGTGTGAGGTGTCAGGCTTAGGCTGGGAGGCATCACAGAGGCAGCCTGTGAACATTAATAAACACAGGAAGAGCCAAAGCAGACCAGAGTGAGAGGCCAGGAGTCTGAATTAGCCACAAACTCCACACCTAGGCCCTCATAAAATCACTCCTTAAAGTCCAATTTATTCTTGTATTTTCAGCCAGACGCTTTTTGCCTTTACCTATATAATGCTATCTCCATCCATACCCCCAAGTAATCTGTTAGTGGTATTTCCTTGTCTTAAACCGGTATTATATCTAGGACTCTCTTCTCTCACTAAATCCCTCTCCTTTTACAATTTGGTAGGGAACTGGGAGCTATTTATAAATACCACTACTTCCTAAATAATGTGACTCTTAGAAATGTTATTTTAAACAATGTTTTAAATAACATTTTAAATAAATGGAGTATTATTTCTCCATTTTGCTAGACAGACAAAAGTAGGCGCCAGAAAAGAACATCATATCTTACTAAATAAAATAGCAAACAATAGGAAAGTGCCTTGCATTTCATTCTGTCCTGGGCCCTTCCCCATATGGTGTTCAGACTCTTCCAATGTTTATTCTTCCTTTCTCCAATGCTTAATTTCAAGTATAGTTCTGACATTTTGCTTATAGGACACAGCAATTCAGGTGTTAAATGCTTTTCAAGAAAAACACACAATCTTTCTTTTTGTTCTCTAACATAGACACACTTACCTTATTTTGCTTTCTTTTAAAGATTTTATTTTTAAGTAATCTCTGCATCCAACATGGGACTCAAACTTACAACCCCAAGATCAAGAATGAACATGCTTGGGACGGCTGGGTGGCTCAGTGGTTAAGTATCTGCCTTCGGCTCAGGGCGTGATCCTGGAGTCCCAGGATCGAGTGCCACATTGGGCTCCCTGCGTGGAGTCTGCTTCTCCTTCTGCCTGTGTCTCTGCCTGCCTCTCTCTCTCTCTTTCTGTCTCTCATGAATAAATAAATAAAATCTTAAAAAGAATCGCATGCTTTACTGACTAAGCCAGCCAGGCACCCCTGCTTTCTCTCTTTAAGCTCACATACTTAAAGATGGTGGAGTTAGAGGGCTATATATTTGTTATCTTTACAGTTGTTGATAGTTTCATCAGCAAAGTTTGACGGTTCCAGAAACAAAAGGCAAAAGATGCTTTCTAGAATTTCTCAAAGCTAGGAAACCATAACTCCTGCCAAATGTAAACAAAGCCTATTCTGCAGTATGTCTATACATAATACATACTATGTCATTGATTAGCATTGATTCCATAACTTCAGAGTACTCCTTTGGTCAGAATCAACAAGCTTCAGCTAGGGAAATCAAAGTACTTGAGGAAAGAGAAAGGACATGTAACAAGCTAAGCTTTCCAAGCTCCTGGCATTGATTACCTACAACAAATGTAAGATATGAAGAACCCTGGTTCTAAGTTTAGAGAAATTCTGTAAGATAAGGGGGGGGGGTCCTATGGATTGTGAGGAACTGAAGGGGATGGGGGAGGAGAGGAGGGAGAAAATAAACAGAGCTGTGAAGGGGAGTGTCTGGCTTTTACTGTGGAGCCTGGGAATTTAGCACTTTATTTTATTCATTCTGTCAGTCAAAAAATCCAGTTTGATGAAAATTTATTCAATGCCTTTTATACGCCATCCCTAAGGCAAGCACTTATTATATAGGTGGCAAGGCTGTCTTTAATCTACTTGTCTCCACTGAAAAAGGCGAATAGGAGGATTTTAGATAGAATTTATGATACTAAAGTACAGGCCAAAAGAGTTTGGCTGTTTAAAAACCACCCACACACCAAATGATCACTTTTAGAGTTCTCTCTCTTGGTTCTACAAAATTCTACATCTAATTGCTAAAGAGCATACTTCTTAAAGTCCTGAAGGACTCCTCCTCCCAACACACTCCTCGACTGGCTTCCAGACCGGAAAGGTCTTCACATTCCTGGAGACCAGTGCCTTTGCAAGAACCACACATGCTCTGTCTCTGAAGATAAACCCTCAGATGGGCTGCCAAACCCTACAAAAGGGTCACCGGTTCCCAACTTCCTCAGGATCCCAGGGAGGAGAGAGGGGCCTTCATGGGAAGAGAAGTAGCACAGAAAGGATCAGGGCCAGTGGCTGCCTTGCTTCAAAGTTTCTGCCATCCTGTTATCAGAGAGAAAAGCCAGAGTTGTCAGCAGGAACCAGGCAGGGTCCGACTCTCCCTTTCAGGTATGGGACATCACCAATCAATGTTGACTTGACACTCGGCAGAACCAGGCTGAGGGATACAAAACATGCTCCTTTACAGGCTTCTAAATTTACAATTCATTTAATTAATTTTCAGCCATTTGGCAAAGAAACAGAATGGTGCCAGCCTTGTCTCAAACAGGTTTACCTATAGTGGCTTACAAAAATTACGATAAAAATTCAGAAGTAGGGTAAATCCTACAGGGGTCACAAAGTTCTCTTTCCAGTCTTCCTTAGGGTCACATGTTCTCTACAGTGGTAGCATCACTGACTTCTGGCCTCCAGTGTTTGGTGTGAGCACTAACCTCCATCCCTTACTTTAATTCTCCACCTCCCAGTACCTGTATGTTGCTGTCACATGCTTGATTTCCCCTCATTCATTTATTTATGCCCTAAATCCTACAGATCCTGCCCAAAATTCAAAGATATATGTTCTTGTCTCTAATGTGACATCCTTCCTGACTCTTAGTCCTTAGGAAAGCTTAAACATTTCATGAACCAATTTCCATATATGTCTCTATTCAGCACATCTTCACAGCTATGTCTTAGCCTCAGGTTAAATGTTTTCGGATAGACCCAGACCTCCCGTCTTCTGGACTTCAGCTCCAGAAGTCAAAAAGCTACAATGAAGTCCTTCTACCTCTCATTCTCTCTGTGGATTCACCACCCTGCATCAACGACAATCATCCCTTGAAACAAGTCAACACCCTCTAGTCCCGATGGGCTCCAATGGGCAACCTTCCATTCATGTGTGACGGCCCCATGACTCCATCCATGTCTCCCACCTCAGCTCTCTCAGCCTGCTCCCAGAACAAGGCCTTACTTAGAACATTTTCTCCTGCTGCTTCATTCTTGAGATCCATTCTTTCAGCCCTTTCAGCTCAACTGACATTCAAGGTCAACAAAACAATCCCCATATCACAAAGATCTGTGTGACCAGTTCTCCATAACTCCCATCCGTCCAACAACAACAAAACAATTCTCTCCCTCCCTGCAAACCACAGCTGAAGTAAACAGCAGTCCTCTTTATGTCTCCGTCAACAAGTTCTTTGAAGGTCAATACTGTGACTTCTTTGCCCTGTGAGGTACCTATGACAGTTGAGGAGTCTCAGATCAACTGAACTGATAAACACTATTTGTTCCTTTTTTTTTTTTTTTAAGAGAGCCAGGGGAAGGAGAGAATCTTAAGCAGGCTACACATCCAAAGCACCCAACGAGGTAGATCTCACGACCCTGAGATCAGGACCTGAGCTGAAATCAAGAGTTGGATGCTTAACCAACTGAGCCACTGAGGCACCCCATATTTATCCATTTTGTTTTTAGTTGCAGTTACACTTTGCCATTCCTGCAACATCAGGTACAACATCTTGTCATAACCCCCGTGAATATCCATGGAGAGGAAGGGCAACAACTGAAATAGTTTTAAATGGTAAAGATGCCTGTTCCTCTGGTATCTTCAAGTTTCCCAGATAAACAGGGGTTAGTGTGTCAAGGTTTAAGAAAGCCACGTAGAACTCACACAGCCCTTCAGGCAAGGCAGATGACTGCTTGCCAAAATCTATCTCCAAAGAACTGTTAAAATAAGAACTCAAATCACAGAGCTCTTTAAAGTATTCTGAAGAACCTTCAATGTGGGTAATTGAAAAAACATCCTCTCTCCAAACAGAACCCTTATCTTCTTTTGAAATGAAACAAATTCTGAAGCCAACTCAGCATATGGCAATATCTGAAGAATGATTTTAACTAGAAAAGAGAGCTGGAATCTACAAATCTTCCCGTAGTTCCCACCCAAAAGAGATCAAACAGAAGTTGTAGTTCAGAAAACCTAATATTTAAAGAGTTCTAATGTAAAGGCCTTACATCACTGAGTCCTTACAAGATAGAGAAATTTAAAAACCAGAATCTGCCCGTATCATGCCAACATATAGGAACACAGATTGGCTGAGCAGCCACATCCACTAGGTCTAAAAGAATACAATGACTACTTAAAAACGTCACCTTAGTTAATTCTGACTACAATCCTGTAAGGTAGGCATTTGTCCCCCATTTTACAGCTTAGGAATCTAAGAATGAAGCTAAGTCATTGCTTCCAAAGCCACTGCTAACCTTTCACAACCCACATCTTCTTTCAAACTGTTTTTGTATTGTCATTGTCTTCACAACCACCCTGAAAGGTGGGTGAAAGAGCAGTATTCCCATGCTACAGGCGAAATTGAAACAATAAGTAACGAAGTCACCTTTTCTATATTGTAATTTTTGGTTTCAAATAAGCTGTGAAAAAATGAAATCTTAAAGCTCTAGTGTGATTTCACCATCCCAGCACTTCTGTACAACTGTTCATCTCTCTGACTCCTCTCACTTAACTCAACTTCATCTTTATATTGTTGAAAAAGTAAGACAGGTGCAGCTGAATTCAGAGCACTGGAATGCTAATTTGGAAGTATTAAGGTATCAACAGCATCCTTGCCAGCCAATTTCATTGCAAGTCCATTTTTCCTTTGAATGAAATATGATGCCAAGTACTCCTCTGATACTAAGATCACATCAAGCCTTATTTATTGGAAGTCTTTGGGAAAAGCACAATTATCATTGTGTCCACCTACATTACTTGAGCCAAGAAAATGGGTCTTGCATGAAAAAATCTGGGCTAAAAGCAATAAGAAAACAAACAAACAAAAAACAAACAAAACGGGCACCTGGCTGGCTCAGTTGGTAGAGCATACAATTCTTGATTTTGGGGTCATGAGTTTAAGCTCCACACTGGGTGTAGAGATTACTTAAAAATAAAGGCAATAAAAAAAAAACTAGGAATCAAATGTGTACTCTAAACTGACCTTTGCCTCATTAAGAGCAGAATTCTGGACAATTGCATTATCTTCTATTTGCCATTATCTGTGAAATGCAAACAGTAATTCTTGTACTTATCTTGTAGGATTGTTGTGGGAAGACAATATGATAAAATAATGGTTTTAAGAATTAACTAGGTAGCTTGAATATACAACATATATAATAATTGTCTTAGTAGTCTTTCCTTTGAGCCCTTACCTTTTCAATATAGACAAAAAAGAACTCTGGGGAAAAAGAAATTCAATCCCTTGCTTAAAATTCTTCAAAACCTGTCCACTGCCAAAGAAACAAGTCCAAACTCCCAGAAGAGCATGATCTGCCCCCACCCCATGGCCTTTTCATCCTCATGCCTAAACACCCTTCCTATTCAGTAATAATGTACCACATGCAATGCCCAAAACACATTATACTTTACAGAACATGGGTAATATGTCACATGCTATTTCTTTGGAGACTGTTCCACTATGCTCAACTCAGATTCAAAACTGCTTCTTCATTAAAACCTTCCCAGATTGAGTCCCCTAACCAGGAAGTAGAGGAGTTAGTCTCCAAGTGAAGATGCTACTGCACTTACCATTTGAACATAATCAATGTCTCCACTAAACTATGAGGTCCTTTCATTGTATCTGTACCAGTTCTGAACTATAGTAGGTGTGCAAAAACAATTTGCTGGATGAATAAATCTTAACTACATTTAAATATAAATGACTTATACACACATTTATATGAATATACCACATATAAGATACATGTCTACAAAAAAAGATTGACAGAAAACAATAAGCTATTAGCAGTGGTAACCTCTGCTAATTATAATTATAAATAATGTTTATTTCCTAAGTTTTTACTATAAATATGTTATATTTAATTTAATTTTTTAGTATTTATTTATTTATTTGAGAGAGAGAGAATACAAGCACACAAGCACACACACAAGCTGGGGGAGGGGCAGAGGAAGGGAGGAAGGGAGGAAAGGAGGGGAAACATTCCCTGCTGAGCCAGGAACCTGACACCAGGCTTGATCTCAGGACCCTGAGATCATGACTTGAGCCCAAATCAAGAGTCCATAGCTCAACTGACTGAGCCAAGCAGGCGCCACTAATTTTAAATAAGTTTTTAAAACTTATATACAAAAATGAATGAATGTGAATGAATGAATGCAACATAATAATGGAGAGCCCTTTCTCATTCATCTTTCTCCAGCCCTCCACCTAGCTCAATGCGCTGCAAAAGGGAAGTGCCCAATATATTTGTTCAAATTGAGTGTATTCTGTTGCCCTGAATAACTGAAATGTCAAGCCCACAACTGTAAAAAAAGTTACTCAAAAAACAAAACTAAATGCTGCCTGACAAAAAAAAAGAATGTCAAAAAAATCACAAATTCAAATATCTTTTATTTCTAGATTTTCTTAGATATCTTTTGGGAATATTTTTCTTATTTTTCTTTTCTTTTTTGAACACAAAACAAGAATGGCCATCTTCTTGAACGATTCAGTGAGAGTGAGCAAACTACTTAATCTTCTAGGGAGGAAAAAAAAATCTTCTAGGGAGGATATATGCCATCTTTCTATAACTTAGAAACACTCTGATGAGTTAAAATAGAGATAAATTATAAGAGTTTCAGCCCTTCGAGTATGACATTTTAGATTCCGTCTAATTTCACGGGAGGAAGACCTTAACTATTCCAGGAATGAGGCAGTTCCCCATTTGCCAAGCTACCCTGATTCCACCTGATGTCCATTTAGAGTACTTTATTTATTTATTTTTTTAAAGATTTTATTTATTTATTCATGAGAGACACACACAGAGAGAGGCAGAGACACAGGTGGAGGGAGAAGCAGACTCCATGCAGGGAGCCCGATGTGGGACTTGATCCCGGGACTCCAGGACCATGCCCTAGACTGAAGGCAGGCACTAAACCACTGAGCCACCCGGGCTCCCCCATTTAGAGTACCTTAAATGTTGCTGCCAAATCTAAAGCCTGGGAGCTTGGGTTGTTTTACCTTCCTAGGTAGAGACTATAAAACGAATGGAGGACACTCTCTTACAAACTAGGGAGCATGTAAACTGATGTATGCAGGGCATTTGGCAAAAGCTATCAAGAACCTTTATAAAAAGTATATCCTCTGTGGCCCACCAATTCCACTTCCTGGAATATCAAGTAAGGACATGTGGAAATGTTTAGTTTAAAAAAAAAGTGCTTGGGGGGATCCCTGGGTGGCGCAGCGGTTTGGCGCCTGCCTTTGGCCCAGGGCGCGATCCTGGAGACCCGGGATCGAATCCCACGTCAGGCTCCCGGTGCATGGAGCCTGCTTCTCCCTCTGCCTGTGTCTCTGCCTCTCTCTCTCTGTGACTATCATAAATAAATAAAAAAAAAAATTAAAAAAAAAGTGCTTAAAAAAAAGTGCTTCATAAAATTATTTATAATGATGAAAAATTGGAAATAACCTTAATGACCCCTGGACTCAGTGGCAAATTCACTGGGTGGAATATTATGCAAATAGTATAGATGATGCTATTGAAACATACTCACAATATACTATTTAGTGAAAAAAAAATCTTTTATAAAACAGTATGTGCTGTGTGAACCCGTTAGTGTTACCAGACAGTGACAGATAAATACAGGTATCAGTAGGAAAAAAAAAAAAAAAACCTCTGGAATATAGAAATGAAAATGTTTAACAGTGATTATCTTTGAGTGGTAGGAAAATGGATGGTTGTTCTTTTTTAAATTGCCTGTATTTGCTGATGTTTTCCTTCAATGAACATATAATTAGAAATAATTCTTAGATACTTAGAGGTGACTCTAAACAACCTAACAGTGAACCTCCTTGTGTTCGGAGGGCCTTCCGCATCTGGACTGGGCCCTCATACTCCCTTGCTTGAAGCAGTCACCCTCAGGCCCACCTTAGAGGACCCCTGGAGAAAACAGCCTTCTTCGCTTCCAAGCCACTTCAGCCCTGGGGCCACCCATCCACCCATCAGGTTCAGCACGAGAGCAACTCCAAACCCGGCCCGGGGTTCCAGCCCAGGATTCAAGCCCACCCCTCCGCTGGCCCGCGGCCAAGCACCCCGGGTCACTCACCTCTCCTGAGGGCGGCGCCCGGCTGGTGGCCTCCTCGTAGGCGCCCACCTGCTCCCAGGTGGCCAGGAAGGCGTGAGTGGGGGTGAAGCGCGCCGCGGTGCGCGGGAAGCCTGCGCGCACGTAGCGGGCGGCCTGGCCCAGCACGGCCAGGGACGTGTCCTCACGGTACAGGACCTGGCCCCTGCCCTGGCTCGTGTCGATGTCCGCCAAGAAGGGGGCGATGGCCGGAAAGTCTGTGGGGAAGTCATCGTCCACGTACTGGGTCTCCCTAGGGAAGTCCTGAGTGGAGATGATGCCGTTGGTGCCCACCTGTGGGAGGAGGAGGACAGAAGGTGACGCTCGCGTTCGCGGCAGGAGGCCCACGGGCGGCCACCACGGGTCCAAATGTGCGCGCCCACCCTGCTGCGCACGGAGGGAAGGCAACGGCCCGGGGGCCTGACGCTCCCCCCTCTCCACCCTCTGGGAACCGGCCTCCGGATTCAGGGCGACCAGCGCCAACTGCAGCCGACGTCCCACCCGCCACCCCAACCCACAGCGCGGTGCGATGGGTCCAGGAATCCCCTAAAACTTCTGGTCCACGTATCTTCCCACTTCCCGCACAGCGCCGGAGAAAACCTCCGGGTCCGAGGGGGGACCCGCCAGCTCTGCCGAAGCGCGCAGCCTTCTCGTGGTCCTTCCTGGAAATCCCACTGGCCGCCCCAGCATCCCCACCTCCTTTCCTGCCTGGGACGCTTGTGTGGCTGAGAATTTGTGGGTCTGAATTAATGCCCCTCCTCTCGAGGTAAAGCAAAGCAAGCAAGTCAGCAGCATCGCTGCAAAGCCAGGTCCCACCCCGGGGGCGCTCGGGGACAGCCCGGCGTGCGTTCTATTTATTTCCTCCCCTTGGAAAACAGGGGTTCGGGGAGATCCACACTACATTGACCCGTGGGAAGAAGCTGCGAGAAATCTGCGGGTTTCCACACCAAGCGGGGGGATGGACTTACGTAGAGGTAGCTGAACTGGGCTTCGTAGAAGTGCAGGGGACTCGCCAGCTTCACCGCGGCAGAGCTTTCGTCGTCGCCTTCCTGCAGGAGCTGGTCCCCCCGCGACTGCCCGTAGGGGAAGAGCTCGCCTGGGTGCAGCGCCGCAGCCCGGGACAGCAGCAGCAGCAGCAGCAGCAGCAGTGGCGGCGGCGGCGGCTGCAGCGCCAGTCGCCGGGCTGCCTGGTCCCCCCGCATGCTGGCTCCGCTCCTGGGCTGCCCCGCTGCAGAGCGCGTCCCCGCCCGGCCCGCCCGGCCCGCCAGTCCGCTAGCTGCGCCGCGCCAGCCTGCAACCTGGATCCCCGCGGGCGCCCGGGCGGGCCGGGACTCCGGGCCCTCCCAGCGCGCTGATTGGCTGCGGCCCCCGGCGGGGACCCAATCACCGGCTCGGGGAAAGTTCGACATCTGGTTCTTATTAAAAGTTTTCCGAGGCAGCGGTCGCCGGAGCGGCGGGGCTGGCGAGGTAGAAGCCTCGGGCCGGGGCTGCCCGGCGTGCTGCTCCGCCTCTTGCCTCCGCAACCCGAGAGCTGCCGGGCTCGCTCCCGCCCTCCTGCGGGGACAGCTCCGCAGGGGTCGGCGAGCCCCTCCCCCGAGACCAAACGGCCCGCGAAGTCCGAGGCCAGCGGCGCTGCAGGAGCGGGGAGCTCAGCGCCAAGGGGGAACCCCGCAGCGGCGTGTGCAGCCCCGCCAGGCTGGCAGGACGAGGGTGTGGTGGTGGAGTCCCGGGTGCCCCTGCTCTCGAGGCACTGTCGCGGCCGCAACTCCCTTGCTCCACCCAGAGACGCCCAGCCGAGAAGCGCGCCTTTGTGTGAAGCCGGAATGAAGGCTGGGGGCGGGGGGGAGTGCAGGGGTGGGGGTTCTAATTCCTAAGTTCCGACCCGCGTCCAGAGGCTACCACCTGGGAAGACTGGGCTACCCAGCCGAAATGCCCACCGGCCTGGGTCTGGGTCTGCGTCTGGGTCAAGAGAGCGCTGTGTACCTTTCCCAGGGAAAACAGCACTTGGGAAGACCGTGAAACACTACTGTGTGTGATCGGCTCCACGTGGGGCATGGAATGAAGCCTCCCATTTGGGCACCAAGCGGAAATGGGCGTGGCGCTAGGGGGCGGGGGGGGGGTACCTTCCGTCTCTCACCCGCTGCCTTGTGGGCACAGGGGTTGGCCTTGGGGTGGGCAAGAGGGTAGTAACCTGAGTCGCTCCCTGGGACTGGAAACCAGCTGCTAGATGTGGGGGAACCCCATAAACCACAAACAAACCCTATGTGAAGCATCAGGAACCAGATGAGATTTTATTACCACTTTTATTATCAAGAGCTTGAAATTTCCCAGATAGTCTGTTTTCTCTCTCTAGCCCCCATGGGGTCCTTGGAAGCAAAGGTATTTAAAAAGAAGGGGGGAAAAAAAGCAAACCCTTAGAAATGCCTTAAGGGATGTTCAAAAGACAAATTTCTTTTTGTGGGTGTTTATTCCAGTTATACAAATCCTTCTGGGCCCAGAGGGCCAGGCCCTGAAAACTTTGAAGATATCAGACGGTGAGTCTCACAGTATCAACACAAAATGGAAAACTGGCCCAAAGCAGTTTGCTTCCTCTGACTGTGATGAGTTGTATGCTTGTTGTTACAAAAATGTATTTATACTTGCACATGTATGTTCTCATTTCTATGGGAAGTAGGTATTTTCACTGTACTGAGGAGAAAATGAAGGCTCAAAGACATGACATGATTTGACCTAGCCAAAATCAGCTGAAGTTACTCTTTGATATAAAATCCTTCACCAGCTTTCTCTAGGTTTTCCAAATCTCTCAATTGAGCATAATAAAAATCGCTAACATTTATTTGGTGGTAATATAAGCTACCATCTATAGGCTAGTAGCCTAAAATGACTCCCAAAGATCCCCATTTCATGGTGCTCATTTCCTTTTATAATCCCCTCCCCTGGAGTGTAGTCTGCCCTGATGACTTTTAACCTATAAAATGTGGCAATAGTGTTGAGAAGTCACTTTAGTGATTAGGCTACATCTGTCTTGGTCACAGATGGTCTCTTACTGACTCTGATGAAGCAAGCTGTTATCTTGGGAAGGCCCACATGGCAAGGAACTGAGAGCAGCTTCTGGCCAATGGTCAGCAAGACACTGAATTCTGCCCACAACCATGTAAGGGAGCTTGGAAATGGATCCTTCTCCAGTCACGTTCTGAGATGACACCTCATCTCTGCTGACACTTAGATTGCAGCCTTGTGGAGATCCTGAAGCAGAGGACCAGATTCTGGACCCACAGAAACTGAGAATTTAATAAATGTGTGATGGTTTGGAATAATTTCTTAGGCAGCAATAGATAAATGAGAGAGCTAGACACTATGCTAAGGAAACCAAGACTTACAGTTAAAAAAAAAATCAGTTATGTGGCTGCTAACTACCAGAGCTGGGATTTGAACTCAGTTCTGTCTGATTTCTAAACGTCTGCTCTGAACACTAAATCATATTTCCATAAGGCCCTTTGCAAGGTAGTTCTAGCCTACTTCTCTAACTTCAGCTCTGGCCACAGCTACCATTATAGCTGAGCCCTTAGTTCTCAAATGCAATCTTCCATTTTACGGTATGTAACACCTTCACATGATAGTCCCTCTACCTATCATGCTTTTCTCAATCAATCTCCTCTACCCATCACTCATTCATCCTTCAACACTTGAAAAAAAAAATCTTTCTCTTTCCGGAAGCTTTCCCGAAATCCACAGTCTGATTTAGAATCTCCATGTGCCCTGTATGTGCCATTATCATATTGCCAATCACATTGTATCTCCCATATTCCCTGACTGCCACATGTCCTCCTCACCCTCACCACCACACTGTGAGGGCAGGGACTTGGTCTTATTCAGGGCCTGCCGCAAGGATTACACCGCTCATCGCTCATCTGGAGAAACTTAAAGAAATGTTTGTTGAATAAGTGAAAACAAGCAAGGCAGCCTGGGGCTAAAATCCATGTCTGCTGACACAAATGAAACATTCTTTCCCCCACACCACCTTTCCTGTTAATCTGACCTGAGTTTCGTAATCCTCTTTACCGGGCTGTAAAGCAACTCATCTTCCACTGTTTTTCAGTTTTTGTCATTTTTTCATTCATCCATCCAACAATTATTTTCTGCAAGTTTACCATGACAAACACAACTCTGCAAGATGTATTAGATTATAAAGTATGACCTCTGACATCAAGAAACTCTTAATCTGGTCAGAAAAATAAAGTATAAATATGAAAAAAGCAACACCACAATGTAGCATAGATTCGGCAGCAAAACAGGCAAAAGGAGGGGCACCTGGGTGGCTCAGTAGGTTAAACTTCTGTCTTTGGGTCAGGGCATGATCCCAGGGTCCTGGATGAGGCCACATCAGCTCCCTGCTCCATGGGGAGTCTGCTTCTCCCTCTTCCTCTGCCTCCCCCTCTGCTGTGCTCTTGCTCTCTCTCTCTCTCACTCTCTCTCAAATATTAAAAAAAAAAAAAAACAGGCCAAAAGAGCTGTTGCACTGAGAGGATGTCACTAGTTTTTAATCTGATGCCGAGTACAGGGAAGGGGCAGGGGCTGAAATAAGCAGTTCTGGCTCTTTGTCTGCTTAGAGTGGCCGGATTCTTCTTGAAATACGAGGCTATAGACAGTTGTGCCTGAGCAGACATTCCTTTGAGCCCTTATTCTAATATTATTTTTAAAAGACTATGGCACCAAGTGGTTTCTCCTTTAAAATGTCACTCTGTGTATTGAGGAAAAGAAAAAAAAATCTGTCATAGTAATTTCACTGGTCAAAGTAAATACTGAAGAAATACCTCTCTTGTATCCAGTTCCAGAGTAGAATTTCCATGACTTGCCAGACTGGCTGAAAAGGCAGAGGCCCCTTTTGGGTTGGCAGTCAAAGAAGACCTCTATAGATGTTGAAGTCTTCTTGGATTCCATCTTCACGGTAGCTCTGAGCACTATTACTTGAGAGGTAAGATGATTCAGGTGCAGGACTTTTTATCCCAAGCCAGGAATCATACCAGACACCTTGCCAACAGACCTCATCAAGAGTCTCCATAGTTATATTTTTGTGTGTGTGGTTATATGTCTGTTATAAATACCAAGACTTCAAGAATGATGATACTTCCTGTTATTTTAATCAAGAGAATGAAAACACATTTGCTCCACAGTGTGGCAAATAGATGTTGGGTTTCAAGAGCAAGTTCTATGTATAGCCCTGACTGGTATGTGTATGTGTTTGTATTGGAGGTGGGCTTGGCAGAAAATGTTCTGGTTCTTGTTGCACACAGTGATTCTTTGCATAACTTTACTATCCATTAAATTCCAGGGTGGGTATATTGACATGTAGAAAAAACAGGGCTGTGCAAATTAGCAGGCCTCCACAGACTTAGGCTTAATTGAAGTTGTTAGGCCTAAGAAAAACCATGCACTGCTTAGAAATTCCCAGTAGTGCTTGGGATATATCTGATGGGATCCCTACATTCTAATGACCTCCAAATATATCCCAAACCCTAGGCTTTCACTTGAGTTTTTCATTTATATCCATCCCTAGGTGGGATGACACATCAAACCCACTCTTAGAATTAGATCCACTACTCAGAATTTCTGTGTTCAGTTTTTGTTAGTGGCAGCAATGACCACTCTTTCTTTCTTACCATTGCCCCATTTCCAGTCCTTGTCTCCTCTTACTGGCTAGCTTTTGTGACAGAAATGACGGTTATCTACCCAACCTGTATTCCCAATCTCCTCCCTTGCAAGAATCCACCATAGATGGAAGGAGATGAGTGCTCTCTCGGGTTCTCTTGTGGCTGGAGTCACCATTAGTTACCAAACTGTTAGGCTGAACTGCTAACAGTTTGCTGGAAGGCAAGTGATTTCCAGGCATAGTTGTGTCTTTCTCCATTTGCTGCCTTACATATCAATGTGTTGGTTTGAGCCTGGACAACCCTCTCCTGACTATAAAGTGACAATTATGAGAACAAAAGTATGGCAAAGTATAAAGATAGGAGATGAGTGACTTGGTTGTAACTGCCTACCTCCAGATAGTCAGTTATGTGAGAAAACAAACCTGCACTGGTGTTAATCCAACATTGGGTGCAATAGTACCTAATCCTGATACTTGGCTAACTCCTTTCTCTACGTCTTTCTAATGCACAAATCTGATCACCACACATTCCTGTCTAGGACCCTTTGCTGGATCTTCCCTCACCTGCAGGCTAAATCTTTAGCTGGAAAGTCCCTGTGGCTTGCCCTCAGTCTGTCAACTCCTGCCCTTTCCTACCTATACCGTCAGGGATAATAAACTATTGGTAGCTCTCCATCCCCACAGATAGCTTGACTCCAGTGTGCCCTGTTTATGCTGTTCCTTGCTTAAAATACTGTTCTTATCACCTGATGATCTCTCATTCCCTCTGGGACTTCAGTTCGGACATCACTACACATCTGCAGCCTCTCAGAGTTCTGGCAGAGAACTTACCCCACAAGTGGTTGTAACACTTGGGCACACTCCCATCTCAGGTCCTCACCAAAAATACTAAAGTGCTCTGTTTATATTTGTCCCTTCAACTGGTTAAAAGGGCCTGAAGGGGTAGTTTTCATATAATGGCACACCTTTGTCTTCTTTATTTTCTTATATAGTCATATGGATTCAGTATATCTATTTCAGATCATTTGACCACAATCCTGAGCACAGAGAAAGAAACAGACCTTGATAGGCCACTAGAATGTGAACCAACCCTGAAGGTAGGACCATATCTTTCTCATCCTAAACATCACAGGTCTAGCACAGTACCTGGTACAACCTTCTGGGCTATTTCTGGGAAAAAGTGTTGTAAATAAATCTTCCAAATAAATAAAAAGAAATCTTCCATAACTCCCACACCTTTTCCTGAATAATCTACTCCCTGATTCTTCACAGATTAGTTATATCCTGGATTGTTGTGGAATAAAAGGAATTAAAAGGTGTGGCTTTTATGTTGGTAGCCAGGATACCTTCACTACTAATCATATTTTAAGGTATTTTGAGTAACAGCATTATTTTCCTCTAGAAAGAATGGTGGCAGAAGGGCCAAAATTGTTCTCTCTCTTCTTGAAACTCCACTGCAAGCATAGGCTGAACCTCACAAGTTAGCACTTAACATCAGCATCCACCTTCTTCACAAAGACTTCTTTCCCCACCCAGACTAGAAGTTCCTCTAAGGGTCTACTTTTCACTTCCTTTAAATATTTCCACCACTATCGGACACAATGTTGAATAAATAGGGCTGGTCAAATTCTAATGAGTTGAGTGACTGCCCAAGAGTGACCTCAGTGTGTGCTGTCTCCATCGGGTAGTGGCTGTGGTTGTGTTTCCAAAGGCTGTTGTCCTTGGCTTCGTCTGTGCTTCTTTCCTAGACATCCTGTGCTTCTTACCAAATTGAGTCACCTCATTTCTGTTTGCATGTGACCTGCTGGCCATTGTCCCTTCCTCTAGAAGTTAGTACATGAGTCAGAACAATGCTAATAAAGCCAAAGATAATAATAGCAAGCCTTAGCTGAACCTTTATATTGTACCAGATTCTAGGTAAGAACTGTATATACATTATTTCATTCATCCATTCAACATATCCAGTTTTCAGATGAAGAAACAAGTGAAGAGGGATTAAGCAACTTGAGCAAAAACTCAGCCAGCAAGAATTGAAACCAGAATTCAAACTCAGATGGTCTGACTCTAGGACCCGAGCTTTTAACCTCTTAAGACTGTGGACCTGATTCTCCAGTAGACATGGTCATTTTTTTCTGTAACACGGTCGTAGACAGTACTTTCAATTCTGTATGCCTGATAAAGGCAATTCTTTCTAATATTCCCTATCATTTATAAAGTTGGAATTGTATTACCTTTATTGAAAACCATCTCGTGCATGTTTAGGAAACTATAAATACCTAAACTTCATAGAGAAAATATGACCCAATACCCTTAAGGAGTCTGTAATCTAGATTTGGAGATAACAGCTATAATTTATTGAGCATTTATTATGCAATAGACACTGTAATATATTATTTGCAATCCTTACAACAACCCTACAAGACAAGGACAATGAGATTCTGAGACCTAAACTGACTTGCTCAGGCTATAACAACAAGCAATAGCTGAACTATGATCTGATGGCCCCAACAGTCACATCAAATGTAAATATGATTGTGTTTCATGCATCCAGTGACAGGAATCTGGTACATAAGTCATCCAGAATGAGCATGAGCACCAAAATGAGCTAGCAATCTTCCAAGCATAAATATCAGAAATAACAAAAACAATAAATAAATGAAGAAAAGACAAAAATGTGAAGGCTACAAAACCTTCTCAGGGCTTGATTCCATTAATATATTGATAGATTCCCCCAAGCAGTGGAGCGGCCATATCAGATGCTACTTCTTTTTCTTTATAATGTAATACTACTACCAAGGTTAACATGAGTAAGAACAAGGTCTCAAGTTCTAAATGATGTAAAGGGGCTATATCCCATGGCTGCCCTCTCTCTTTTTTTTTTTTTTTTTGTTTCTACCATGCACATGTAACCTGATAAAGATACTCCTTGAATTGGCTAGGGTGCATTTCTACCACCAAAGTAAAGTACATCAAAGTGAAAAGGGCTAAGTAAGCACTGAGTCATAGTAAATAAGGATTTCTCTTTGGACCTTGTTTTTCGGCCAGCTTATGTCCCTGGGATATGGTCTTACTCCCAAATCCAGTGTTTTACAGTTATGGTTCTCAACAATAGCTGCACATGAGAATTACCTAGGAAATTTTTTCTCTCTCAAAGACCAATTAAAACACAGCCCCTGGGGTCAGACTCGGGTATCAATATGTTTTAAGGTTCCCAGGGTGATTCAAAATACAGCCAAGGTTGAAAACCACTGTTCTACAGACACCTTATAAATAATAGCTTGCTGGCTACCTTGACCTAAGGAAAACCTATTTATATATGTCACTGATTGTGTGAACCTACTCTTAATATTTTTTCGAGATAAAATGATCTCTTCTGTAGTTATGATTCAAAGCAGTAAGGTTTAAACAAATCCTTTAAAAGTATGAGCAGATTCACTATACTTTTTTTTTAATTTTTTTTTTTTTTTTTTTTTGAGGAAACTATGATCTTACCATCTCAGTGGCACACCTCCACGAGGAAGTAGAATGATCTCTGGCCTGAGAAGGAGTAAAAGAGGAAGGTTTCTAAATTTTTCCAGCAGCATGTCAACTCTGTTGGCACGTATCAGTGGCCTACAGAGCTTTCTTTGATGAGCCACATTGAATATTGCTGTGTTAGGTAGCAGGCAGGGAATCTCTCTGGCCAAGAATTAACCAAAATCCAGCCCTTGGCAGTAGTTTCCTAGACTCATCTGATATTTGAAACATGGCCTATGGGACATAAGTTCTATATTCCATCCCTATATTAACTTATATCATTATAAAAAATGTGTTTGGATTATTTTGTCTTGCTGCCTCCAAAAAATACCTTGACTGGGTTAAGACTTATTTTTATGCTTTCAACTTTATAGAAGGTCTTTATGGGAAAAGTCAACTTGACATATATTTTAGTATCTTTTTCTAAAACTATGCTTACAGATATTGTCTACGTTAATGAATTTTCTCATTTTAGGTTTAAAAAAAAAGTCTCCCCAAATCCGAGACCAGGAATGAGCATCTCCAGTCTAATCTGGATGTCTCTCTAATTAGACACTGAGAAACTACCACTCCACACAGATCACCTGGTTCCAGCCATAGAACTCAAGAGTTGAAGCTTATTTCATTTTAGGAAAGCATTTTAATTAGATATCAATTCTTCAAGTCCATTTTGCTGAACGCTGAATGTGTCACCTTTCATACTGACCCAGTCCTCCTTCCTTGTTGTCCTTTCCTTATTGTCAGTTGCATCAGCATTTCCTCAGACACGCAAGCTAGAAACATTGGCACCCTCTGTTTGACTTTCCCCTTTCCCTTCTCGCTGACCTCCAGTTAATGGAACAGACCATAATTTCACAGACATCAAGATTCTGCCTATTTCACCCACCAATGTATTCCCTGGTACAATCTCTGACACGGTAAATATAAATAAATATAAATATTTAAATTTAAATATAAATAAATATAAATATTTATCGAATGAATAAAGGTCTAGAGGATCCCTGGGTGGCTCAGTGGTTTAGCTCCGCCTTGGGCCCAGGGCGTGATCCTGGAGACTCGGGATCAGGTCCCGCATCGGGCTCCCTGCATGGAGCCTGTTCCTCCCTCTACCTGTGTCTCTGCCTCTCTCTCTCTGTGTCTCTCATGAATAAATAAATAAAATCTTAAAAAAAAAATACAGGTCTAGAGACTTGCTGGCTTGCCTGGTACTCTCTTTAGGCTTTACCCCCTCCTGCTCTTGCCTGTCATCATTCAAATACAGGCTCTTCTCATCTTTCCTTGTCAGTAAATAACACTACTCTGTTCTGACCCCAGTCCCCATCTTCACCCCGTCATATCAACAGTTTCTAGGTAAGCTTTCTAAAACACCTGAATGTGCCTCTTCCTTACTCAAAGGCTCCCCTTGCCCTAGCATTCAAGATGAATGTTTGATAGGATTCTTTTTTTTTTTAAGATTTTATTTATTTATTCATGAGAGACCAGAGAGAGAGAGAGAGAGAGAGAGAGGCAGAGACACAGGCAGAGGGAGAAGCAGGCTCCACACAGGGAGCCTGATATGGGACCTGATCCCGGGACTCCAGGATCACGCCCTGGGCAGAAGGGTTTGATAGGATTCTTACATCTGCTTCCAATAAAAGCTATGTGGTATGAGAGAAAAGAAGTGGGAGCAGCAACCAGACCATGGCAGCTGTGAAGGAAGATGCTGATGGGAATGAAGCACAGGGTCAGGATGAGGACAAACAGCTTCTGCACCTCTCAGAGGGAACAGAAGGAAGTTGGGCCTGTGAACAGGGTAAAATTGTGAAGCGCCACAGACAGGTATGTTTTGTTTGTAATAGATGTTCACAAAGATAACCCTGAGTCATTAAAAAAAATAATTGCAAATTATTTCAGTATGTCGGAGAAACAGAGTATCATTTCAGAAAGATTTCTGTCCAAAGTTTTCATTCATACTCTTACTGGCACATAGCAATCCTTGCGTTTGTGGGGGAGTTTGTGGTTTACAATGCATGATTTCATGTGCATTATCTCACGTACCTCATTCCAATATCCTTAAGAGATAAGCATTAGTGCCGTCATGGGGACACTGAGGCTCAGAGAGGTTGGCTACATGGTCAAAGTCACCCGGCTAGGAAGTGGCGGTACATGCCTAGCGTAAATTAAACTGTGGAATTTGTTTGCAGGCACATTCTTGATCTCTGTGTTATCTTGAAGTAAAATCCAACTTTGGAGGCCAAGTCTGGTGCCTTAGTCACTCCACCACTGCCATTCCTTTCCCCACCACTGCCTGCTGCTCAGTGTGGTTCTGGAGCATATCATTCACTACAAACTGTATGTGGAAGAAGCAGCAGAAGTGGTGTTGGTAATTGACTTCAAATGTTTCATGATCCAGGCAAGCATGCATTATTTTATTTAATCCTCAGAGCAACTCTCTAAGGAGAGTAATGTTATTATCATTTTTCACATCTGATGGGCAAAGGCCCCAAAGCAAGGAATTTGGCTAAGGATACACAGCTACCTGATAAGACTAACATTTGAACCAGGGCAGGCTGACTCAAAAACTTGAATATCTACTGTCACTATGCCATGTGCCCTAGGACTTTAGAAACATCTCAATCTTGCCAAATTGTCATCTTTTAATAGTGTCACTTGCCTGTACCCACCACTTCTTCACTTTGTAGTCTATGTATTGAATGAGTAGTATACTGTAATGCAGATGAGTTAATGATTCAGGAAGAATCCTAGGCCTTGTGTATCCTTGAACTCCACTACTGATTGGACCCTATGTTTTCGCCTTTTTGCATAGACTCATAGCCCAACGTGGATGGAACTGGAGGGTATTATGCTGAGTGAAGTAAGTCAATTGGAGAAGGACAAACATTATATGGTTTCACTCATTTGGGGAATATAAAAAATAGTGAAAGGGATTAAAGGGGAAAGGAGAGAAAAATGAGTGAGAAATATCAGTGAGGGTGAAGGAACATGAGAGACTCCTAAGTCTGGGAAACGAACAAGGGGTAGTGGAAAGGGAGGTGGGAGGTGGGAGGGGGTGAGTGAGTGACAGGCACTGAGGGGGCACTTGACGGGATGAGCCCTGGGTGTTATGCTATATGTTGGCAAATTGAACTCCAGTACAAAAAATAAAAAAAGGAACTGGAAGGGGCTCAGGAAATCCCGTCATCTAATCTCCTTGTTTTAGTGTGACAAAATTCTGACTCAGAAAGTTACAGTCACTTATTCCCAGGTCATAGCACCAGGAGGAACACATCAAGCCTAGTTCCCAGGCTAGCAATCCCAAAGCCAGAGCACCAGCCCTTGCTGCACTAGAGCAGGCATGCCAGAGATAACACAGTGATGGTAAGAAAAAGCACCCTCTCTCAGATCAGTGCCGAGCAGTGGTGGTACCCTCTTTCCTGAGGGTACCTGTCAAAGACAAATTCCTGTCAAAGACAAAGTATATAGGAAGGACTTAATAGACTCTGTTCGCTTGACTGAGATATGGAAACATTAGCTTGATGCTCTGGGTTGAAAAGACCTACTATTAGCATTGACTTGAAGCAGCTGCAACCACAGTAAACAGAATGACAGAAGCAAAGAGGCAGCAAGCTAGTGTCCCACTGTTATTTTCTGATGCGGACAGGAGGAGATGTTCTATTAGAAGAAGGGAAAAAAATGATAGGCATTTGGTGGGGAGGGGGAACTTCCTTCAGTTTAGACTCTAGCGTACACTGTTATGTGAAGTGGTCACTTCATTAAGAACATCTGGTGCATCGTAACCATTACTTAGGGTGCTACTTTGAGAACTTATTTATATGGAACAATCTGTTTCAGCCTTTTCTATTAACAAACCAAAATTTATCAAGCCTGACTCATTAATAAGACATGTGAAATGAGTAGACTTCATTTCTAAGCTGAGCTGTAAAATGGATGTGGCCAAGAAAAGCTCAGGCTTTCAGCCTTAGGCAGCAGATTTTGTTGTGTTGTCTTCTCCATTTTCTTCTTTTTCCTCTCTTAAAAATTTATTCATTTATTTACTCCTCCATAAGACACACAAACTTAAAGGGAAATATAATTGGAAACAGTGTTTTTATTTTGCGGAGTACCATGCTAACTGCTAAAGATTATTCCTTTTTTAAAAAAGATTTTATTTATTTATTCATAGAGACAGAGAGAGAGAGAGAGAGAGAGAGAGAGAGAGAGAGAGGCAGAGACACAGGCAGAGGGAGAAGCAGGCTCCACACAGTGAGCCCGACACGGGGCTCAATCCCAGGTCTCCAGGATCATGCCCTGGACTGAAGGTGGTGCTAAACCAACCGCTGAGCCACCCAGGCTGCCCTAAAGATTTTCTAATGCTGCCCACTAAGCATTTCATTTTAGGTTTTGGAGCCCTCTAGGGACTTCTTTACTATGGTTTGAATCAAGGAAGAAGCAGCATAGACATTTGAGACAAAGGTGATCAAACAATTTTTTGCATCTAAGTAATGGGTGGGTAATGCCACCCTCTGGTGCGAAGGGGGTTAAAGCCTTAAAAGAAGGCACCTACAATCTGCAGTCTACTCCTGAATAATGAGTATTGACCTGCACGTCATACAGTCTTCATTTATGCAGAGACTTTGCAAGATATGGCTCTGAACTCCCAATCTCTCCTTAAGTAGCAAGAATCTCACAGTTAATTTACAATTGGCAACCGCCTTGGTCAATTTAAAAGCAGTTTCTCTTAATATGACCCAGAAAATTCATAGGGTGAATCAAAACTTGTGGATTTATAAAAATATTAATTAGATCTTTTTAATAGCATTTAAAAAGTATTTTTTTAATTTACATACGATAAAATTCACCTTTTTGGCATATAGTTATAGGAATTTTGAAAATGTTTAGAGTTGTATAACCACAACTGCACTCAAAATCAAAAACAGTTCCATCACCCTAAAACACTGCCCAGTGCTTCCACTTTTCTCACCCCATCCCTAATCCCTGGATACCAACTTACAGTTGTGCCTTTTCCAGAATGTCATATAAATGGAAACATACAGCTCTTTGGGTGGACTTCTTCCACTCAGCATAATGCATTTGAGACTCATCTATGTTGTTGCATATGAATTAATAGCCTGTTTCTTTTTACTGCTGAATAGTAGTTCATTTTATTGGAATACCAGTTTATCCATTCACCAGTTGAAAGACACTTAGCTGTTTTCAGATGTTGGTAACTATGACTAGGACAGCTAGAAATATTCATGTACAGGTGTTTGTGTGGAAATTAAATTTTTCTTTCTCTTGTCCTAGAAGTGGAACTACGGAGTCATATGTTGAGAGTATGTTTAACTTTATAAGAAAGTGCCAAACTGTTTTCCAGAATGGTTGTACCATTTTACATTCCCACCAGCAATGCGTCAATGATCTGTTTTCTTCTGCATGCTCTCCAGCATTTGATTTTGCCATTATTTCTCATTTTGGCCATTATGATAAATATGTAGTGGTAGCTCATTGTGGTTTTATTTTTTTAAAAAGATTTTATTTATTTATTCAGGAAAGACACAGAGGATAGAGAGAGGCAGAGACACAGGCAGTGGGAGAAGCAGGCTCCATGCAGGGAGCCCAATGTGGGATTCGATCCTGGGACTCCAGGATCACACCCTGGGCCAAAGGCAGGCGCTAAACTGCTGAGCCACCCAGGGGTTCCCTCACTGTGGTTTTAATTTGTATTTCTTTAATTATGAATGATGTTGAACAGCTTTTCATATGCTTATTTGCCATCTGTATATACAGATTTTTAAAAATACCTTTATCTGATTTCAAACACAATATACAGCTTGTTATTAAAAACTTAAAATGTTTCAGAAATATAATAGATTGAATACCAAAGTTTCCTTTAATAATTTTATTTTCTACTTATAGCTGCTACAACAGCTTAGCTATATATTCCTCCATATAGTTTCTATGGATGTGCTCTAGTATGTATATAGTATAGTTTTATACAAGTGCAAAAACAGTGGCATTTTATATATACAGTTTGAAAACTTGCTTTTATCACCCAACAATAATCTTGGCTAGCCTTCTACATCATGCTATTCAATTGTATGCTTTATTCAATCATCTAATGTGTTATATTTTCCAATAAAGCAAATTTTCTGTGTTTTTTATGTTAAAGAAATCACATTTCCACAATTCCATATGCTTCAGTATAATAGCAATTGTATTTCTAGTATACCTGAGTAAAATTTAAAGTTGTATAAACTTCCTGATGAAATTATACACTGCACGTTCCCCAGCTTTGAACTGAGAATTATGTTGCAGCAATAAGGACTGTTTTAGAAAGATGTGACCAGTTGAATTGTGTGGAAATATAAAACAAAGTCTAGTCCATTTCATGTTTATGTCTTAAGAAACTTGGCATGTGAGTAGCTGCTGTATCATAAGGAATAGCAAGACTACAAAGAAATTTATTACACTATATTATTCCTCACCAGGATTTTCCATATTAAACAAACTGGTTCTGGCATGTACTTTTAATTATTTCATTTCAAGGCAATTACTTTCTGCATCAATCACTCCCACTAACTCATAATATTCTCATGGGGGTCAAATTACTATCACTATCCTTTCATTGATGATCTCATAGAGAACAGATATGGTGGCAAGGGAATGAAAATGATTT
The DNA here is from genome assembly GCF_905146905.1 of Nyctereutes procyonoides. NCBI lineage: Eukaryota > Metazoa > Chordata > Mammalia > Carnivora > Canidae > Nyctereutes > Nyctereutes procyonoides. The sequence goes on along the minus strand of NW_026575139.1, from coordinate 44,339,572 downwards.
ATTTCTTGTGACTTAACCTTAGACTCCTATGCTTGCTTAAACTGAGAGAGATAAAGGGAAAATGCTGACAATATGGTCATTCTTAAGCAGAAGATTCTTTTGGTCTTTTTAACCACAGACAGGCATTATTTAAATCTAGAAGACTACACAGAAGTAAGAAAGAAAAAGGAAATATCGGAGACCTTAGTGAGTTTCTCTCTCTCTCTCCTAAGAGTATTTAATCTTTTGGTTTTTAAAGCAAATCTCTTGCAGCTGCTTAGTTCTCTGTTCGTGCCAAGGACCCTTTGTTTATACTAACTGCACCCAAAGAATTCTTCTTACACAAGTTGTACTACTTAAGCTCTTTTGCAAGGCTCAGACTTTATCACATCTATGGGGGAACAGAGCTATACTTTTCTTTCTCAACATTCCTTCTGGTCAAAAGAGAATGTAGAGGATTTAATTCCTTAAGCATCAAGTCTTAATACTGCCTGTGATTTGCATGTATAGATGTATGAGAAAACTTTCATAAGCCTGTGGCTAGATAAACCTACCATTTCCGTGCCAACTGAACTTAGAGAGACAGCCCTAAGAAGGGACCTGGAACAACAGGTTTAGTCCATCTGGATCCAGGTGGCTTTCTATCCTAACCTTAAAATCAGCAAGAACCAAAAGGTCTAAGAAACAGAATAAAGCAACTGGACTATGTTCTCCTGGAGAAGATGGATTCCAGATATTCATCCCATAAATTCACAACTTTTTAGTTCCATGAAAAAAATAGCTTTTTTGGACACGTTCTTTAAAATTCTTGAAGATTAAAAAAATAATGTATCATTTTTCATCATCAAAACTCGAATTATGCAATTATTAATCTAATTCTCAATTTATTTTTTTTATTTTAAATAGACTCCATGCCCCATGTGGGGCTCTAACTCATGACCCTGGGATCAAGAGTTGCATGCTCTACCAACTGAGCCAGCCAGGTGCCCCTCATTCTCAATGTTTAACATTTTCCCAGAAATCTCAAAAGTTGTAAACAAAAGGAAGTTCCTTTTGTTCAGCCATGTCTGATCAACACCAAAACTTAATATTATATAAACGTTTGGATGGTTAACTCCATTCACTTAAATTGTCTCAGTTGATGTCTAGTCAACCGTTTTAGAGATGAGATCATCAAAGCTAGGAAACGTCAAGGGACACATTGGAGATCGTGTATCTATCCATTGGATGAAGTGAACTCAATCCAGACTCTTTGATTTCTTCACATTCTCTTCACTGTACCATAACTACTTTTCCCAAATTATCCAGATTTTTAAAATTAAAAACTCAGCTAATCATTTTGATATTTATTATCAGACTCATAGCTTTTTTTTTTTTGGCATGATATAGATAAACTTCATCTATGTAAAATCTTACTTGGCTAACATTACCTCTCTTCCGTCTTTATTTTCCAGTTCTTCCTGAAAAGTTCGTCATCTACGGAATTGACAGACTCAAGGCTAGCCTTAGTCTAGCAATACTTCACTCACTTGTGAGCTGTGTGTTTCACCAAAGTACTTAAACCCTTGCCTCTGTTTCCTCATTTTGTGAAAGAAGGAAAACAACAGTAGTCTCCCACTATAGAGAAAATCAGATGAGAAAATTGTGTGGGAAGTCTTTATGACTTGGCCAGGTGAAGTACCTGGGAGCAGTGCTCCAAGAGAACAACATACAAGAGGAAATGTGTGGGAATATGAGGAGTAAGAAGACTGCATTCCTTGCCACTCAATGGTGAGTGACACAGGTTTCCTCCAGGCTCCGACATGTATTTGATAACATAATCTGCAAGGTAAACTGTGGTGTGCTGGAGGCAGTGGATAGCAGCAAGGATTGGTTTTGTGTATTTCTTCCTCATTCTGTGTTCAGTGAGGTCAAGTTGGTGGCTTGAACATTTGGTGGTTTATTGTTTGGTAGTTGAATATTTATACTACTGGAAATTGGCAAGCACTTTAAAGCAGACCTCCACTCCTGTACCAGAGAGCTGGATGTTGAACAGTCATCATCACACTACTGGCAGAGACCAAGCTTTGAGGTCCAATCAATACAGGTTTGCAACCAAACCTAAACTTTACACTCACTAATGTCCCCTGGGCAAGTTCCTAGAGCCACAAGCCTCTGATTCCTGACCCTTAAAGTGGAGATAATAATACTACTTAGTTTAAAGACAATTGAGAAGATTAAGTGAAAGAAAGTATGTGAAACATTTATGATCGGACCTAGGACCTACCATCAAATAGTGGCTGTTATTATTGTTGTGGAAAGTCAGGAGTAGTTTAAAACTTAACCAAATCCTATATATATTTCACTTCCTTCTGCACAATATTTAACAAAGACATGCATGTGATTTTAGAGTGAACTTGTCAGTCTAAGTCAGGAAAGAATTTGTTTCATGAAAAAAATTCTATTCAAGTTCTTTTATTGTTTCTGTTTCAGAAAATATTTAAACAAATTTGAACATCTAAACAAAGAAAATTTTAAAGCCAAACATCTAAGTGCTCTGAGTCTCCTCTGAGCATTTTTCAACAATGTTGGGCCCAAAGCCAGAATATGTTACAACCCTTTTGAACCCACCCCACCCTGCCCCAACAGCAGGCCTCCCCCAGAGAAAAGAATTTGATATAATGCCAACAAGAGAATCTTCCTCCTTAGAATATCTTAAAGCTTTCATCCTTTTTGTTTTTCTTTAAAAAAAAAAAGTAGCTAAAAATTTGGGTGTAACAAGCTTCAAAATATCCAAATTCATTGAGCCCAGAGGAATAAATTTTTGAAATATAAAAATCTTTGGTTCAGAGGCATACACATTAAGGGCCTGGGCCTGAGGTTCCACTTGCCATAGTGTAGAATAATCCAGACAACCACAGGGCTGGATTCCTGTCTACACTCAAGCCTTCCTCTTAGTTCCCACATCATTAAAGGAGTAGCTGGTCACCCTCCTGTTATGTCCTTTGGTGGAGGCACAATGGCTCAAGGCAGTCCAATTGGGCAGTTGGGTAAAGGGTCATCCATTCATTTTTCACTCTGTTGCCAGGGTGTGCCAGGGTGGAGCAGAAAAAGGAGAAAGCAGACATGACTTAAGAGCACTGGTGGAGTTCCGGAAGCTACACCCTATAAGCTGGTGAAGGAAGGATGCGGAAAGGATGGTCCCTTGCTGGTCCTCCAGTGTTCTGGGGAAGTTCTATCACTTCCTCTTTATCTCCACCATCCACCTCCTCCTTTTGCTGGAGGGACTTCTGGGAATATGTAATATATTTGATATACTCTATAGCAGGGTAAAATCAAGATTATCTATGGACAGCTTCTTCATTCTGAACCATGAGTCTATATCACCATTGCTGCAGTATTATGGAAGCCAGAAAGACAAATAGGACTTTAGAATTGCACTTTGTTCTGATAACAGGACTCCAAGAGGTGAAATCCTGTTTCTTAGGTTGCACAGCTTGTTCATTGTGTGCCTAGAGCAAATTTTTTTAACTTTCCTCCAACTTTAATTTTCCCAGGATACACAGTGATAGCAACTTCTCACCACCAAGACCTTAAACTTTAAGTCTCTTTCTCTGAATTAAGAAATTCAGAATTCTTTCAGAATTCAGCTTCTTCAGGCTAACTTTGAACCAAAGTCCCACAGAGCAATACTCTTCTGGTCCATTTGCTTTGAACACCAACCTCCTTCTGGATTTACTTCTCCCCATGCAGAGGCTGGACCCCAGAGCCTGGTTCATAGCTTTCCCTGGGTAATCGGCCTCACCCAGTTTCTTTAGCCCTTGGCTTTTCCCACTGTGATCTCAGGCTGCTAGGCCTGGCTGGGCTCACACAACCTTAGCTAGGTCCTAAGTGCTACTCAGCACCCTCTTGCTGAGGATACTTGAGTGCTTCAGTGGTTGAGTGTCCTCCTTCAGCTCAGGTCATGATCCCGGGGTCTCAGGATCAAGTCCTGCATCTGGTTCCCTGTGGGGAGCCTACTTCTCCCTCTGCCTATGTCTCTGCCTCTCTGTGTCTCTCATGAATAAATAAATAAAATATTTTTTAAAAAAGAACATTCTTGCTCATCATGCAGCAATTTCTCATTGGCTGAGCTGTTGCTGGACAAGGAGAAGTTCTTCCCCTCCCTCTGCTGGAGTATGAAAATAGTAGTGTGTGAGAACTTCCCTTCTGGGCTTCCTGACTCCATTTTTAATAATTATGGTTTTCTTTATTTTCACAAGTTCATTATCTTGATTGTAATGATAATTTATTATTTTTTTAAGATTTTATTTATTTGATAGAGCATGGAAGAGAAAGCAAGAGAATACAAGGAGGGAAGAGCGAGGGAAGAGAAGCAGAGGCAGAGAGAGAAGCTGACCCCCTCCCGAACAGGGGTCCTGATACAGGGTTCAATCCCAGGATGCTGAGATCACCACCTGAGCCAAAGGCAGATGCTCAATCAGCTGAGCCACCCAGGCTCGCTTGTAATGATAATTTCATGACTATACATATAGCAAAACTCATCAAATGGTATATTTTAAATACGTACAGTTTATTGTATGTCAGTTATACCTCAATGAGATTGTAAAAACTAATAAAGCTACTGGAAAAAAATGCCACCTGGGATCAACCATCTTATCTTATAGTTCCCACTGATTCTCACTCCTAAATCTCTAGGAAAATTCCAGAGACATTTGTCTACTAAGGGCAGGACACTGCCTAGACAATAGGAGAAGAGGAAGAAAGCTCATTAGATAAAGCCAGAGTCTTCTCTGGGGAGCAATAGAAGCACAAAGGAGAGGCTAGGAACACTCATTTTTTTTGCAGCTCTCACAAAGAAATGTCCTATAATTAAATGTGCTACTGGAACAATCACAATCATGCAGAACATGAATCTGGCCTTTATCTCTTCTTGGAGCTCTTTTAAAAAGGAGGCATTCATATATATTGACATACAAAGCAACTTCAAGTTGGTCATTTCTTGAGATTCCTGTCTTGTTTTTGTTTTATTTCTTTTTAAAAAAGATTTATGTATTTGTTTGAGAGAGTGCATGCAAGAGTGGGGGAGGGGCAGAGGGAGAGAATCTCAAGCAGACTCCCCATTGAGCAAGGACCGCCATGCCCCCAGGGCTCCATCTCATGACCCATAAGATCATGACCTGAGCCAGAATCATGAGTTGGATCATGAGTTGGATATTTATCCAATTGAGCTATCCAGGCACCCCTCATTTTATTTCTAATGAAACAACATCAATTAAGTGAACATACTTACATGCATTATCCCTTATTTGGCAACTCATAGTAAAGCAAGTCTTGTTTGGCTCCTGTTCCAGTGCTCTTGGTCTAACCATCAGAGGGAAACTGTTTCTTGGCTCTTAGCTGTGTTGGTGATTTCTGTCCAGCACCCGAGTCTGCTATCACACCTGAAAGCCCCTTGTAGATCCATAATGGCACCGTGACCCACATCCATCAGTCTCAGAATGGTGCCAACGTCCACAGAAAAAGCTGCAGCACCAACTAAGATTTCTAAGTGAAGCAATCTTTGACTAATATTTCTCAAACACTATGAGGGAGATACATAATCAACAGCAATGTTTTTTTTTTAAGATTTTATTTATTTATTCATGAGAGACAGAGAGAGAGAGAGAGAGAGAGAGAGAGAGAGGCAGAGACACAGGCAGAGGGAGAAGCAGGCTCCATGCAGGGAGCCTGACATGGGACTCGATCCTGGGTCTCCAGGATCAGGCCCTGAGCTGAAGGTGGCGCTAAACCACTGAGCCACCCAGGCTGCCCAACAGCAATGTTTCTTAAAAGCATTTTGTTCTTGGAATACCTGGCGGCTCAGTCAGCGAAGTGTCCAACTCTTGATTTCTGCTCAGGTCATATCTCAAGGTCATGAAATTGAGCTCCTCAGTGGACTCTGCACTCAGTGGGGAGTCTGCTTGAGATTCTCTCTTTCCCTCTCCTTCTGCCCCTCCCCTCGTGTTCTTACTCTCTCTCCCTCTCTGAAATGAATAAATAAATCTTTAAAAAAAGGGAGGGGGGCATTTTGTTCTTCTGTGTTTCTTTCATGCCTCATAGATTCTTTAAGCCAAAACTCCTCCCAAAGTCCTTGGAGGGTTTCTCTCCCAATCTTAGTTCACACATATCTTGGCTCCCATCCTTCTCCCTTTTCTCTCAATTAGTCATCAACAAAATCCAGGGGGAAAAAGTCTGCAAAGGCAGAGTTGTCTTCAAATCATGCAGAGGGAGAAGAAGCTTAGTAAGCAAAAACCTAGTCTTATCAGGTTTATAGTGGAAATGTGGCTATAGACCTAGTAAGATCCAGTGTAGTGTCTTTAAACATGCAAATCTATGTGCTGATATCACATCTGATTGATATTTCCTATTTCTCTTACCACCTGATTCTCTTGTCTATTTATACTTTGTAATTTTATAAGTGGCTTCAGGTCCATTGTGGAATGAGGTAACGTGATGAATGAATGAATGAATGAATGAATGAATGAATGAATGAATGAAAACACACATAACTTTCCTTCTATCTCCTCCTTTACAAGATTACACATACCTTTCCCCCTGCCTTTTAAATTTCAACTCCCCTGTACTCTAAACCCATTTCTGCCCTAGGTTCCCTTCTTTCTCCCAGTGACCTGGGATCAAAGTTAGACTTTATCTTTGGCTTCTCCTGTCCCTTCTCTCTCAGGCACTCACTAAGACCTGCCAGTTCTCCCTTCATTCCCTACTGTACATCATTCCCTTCCTTTCCATTCTCAAGAACAGATTCTTGTTCAGGTTCTCACTACCTCATACCTAGATTATTGCAATATTTTCCTAACTAATCTCCTTGGCTGCCAGCCTTCTCCACTCCAAGTCATCCTACAGATGCTGCATCATTATTCCTAAATGCATAGAGACTCTTTTGTCTTTTGTAAATTTAAACCCCAAATTCAAATTTTATTTAAAAAATCTGTGAAGAGTCTTTTACATCTTAATATCTTTGAGGTTTTCCAGATGGTCCTTAGGTAACTAAAAAGAATTATCCCCTCACCTTATAAAAGGAATGATATTAAAATAATAAGGTATGTTTCATGCTCTTTATAGTTTAATTAGCTCCATCAGCTATACGAGTGACTGAAATAATTGTATCAATGCTCACTTTCTGGATCCAGATACAAAATGAGCCTTTCTTTTCTTCAAAAACTAGACTAACTCTCTACTTTTGACATTTTAACTTATACCAACCCTTTATCATAATACGTGCATCATGGACAAGGTCATATTTTAAGGGTACTTATTCCAAAGTAGGAGCTCATCATAAGTCCATTGCTTATGTTTCTCTTGACCCCTCATCTAAGGCTTATATACTTTGTTTATCTGCTGGAGGCAACCCAACAATAACCAGCACTCTAGGCTGGTTGATTTTCACCTATTAAATTCTTGTGCTATTTCCAATACATGATTAAATGCTGCTTTGATCCAAACCTAATAACTCTCCCTAACCTTCCCTTTAAAAAAATTTATTTAAAACCTTTTAAAGTAATCTCTACACCCAACAGGGGACTCAAACTCACAACCTCAAGATCAAGAGTCCCATGCTCTACCAACTGAGGCAGCCAGACATCCTATTCTCTTCCTAATATAAAAGAATCTCATGACATGAAAGAGCTGTTCAAAGACTGTTCTGTTCTGATTGGACTGTTCAACCCTCATGACAATGATATATTTGGTGATTGTCCCATCTTAAGAATAATCAATACATAGTTTGTACTGCATGAGTAATAGATTCTAGATATTCTTTTATCAATAGCTTATTCTCCTCAGATAGCTCTGATGTGAGTATGCCACAATTAAAACATGTCTAAGCTGATATTTTTCATGATTTTGACATGTTATTCCAGAAAAGGGGGTTTTCTAACCTCCTTGGAAACTCCAATTACAAATTTAAAAAATTAATGTCTACTTATTGGAACAGTCTAATATCCAAAGGGAAGTCTCATTAATTCAGACTGGCACCATTCTAAAAGAAAATAGACTAACCTACTATTATACAAAACAAATACCCCATGCGGGTGTTACTATCATTAAAATACAGTGGTTCAATAGGATTTCTGAATAAAATAGAGTTCCTCACATATAACAATCTTCTCCACTGAAAAAGAAAAGATACTATTTCAAAATTTTCTCACATCCCTTGATGTCTTTCCAAACCACATCTCTAAGTTTTTATACTTACAAATCAACACACACACACACACACACACACACACACACACACACACACACATACTTGGAAAAACCCAAGCGACAGTGGTAGGGCTAAATCGGTTCAGACTTTACAAAACTGAATTGGAAAAAATTTACCTGAGAGACTCAACAGATGATCAAATCCTGCTATATTTAGCTATCATAATTCAGGAAAAACTGGATGATTTTTTTAAATCTCATTTTACAGTTAAAATATATGCAGAAATATTTAAAGAAATATATCACTGAAATATCCTTCCTGAAACTCTATGAAAATAAAATGAGCTAATGGTACTTGAAAATAAAAAATGTCCCAGTTTTCCATTTTAATGGAATCTGTCAAAACCTCCATAAATATGCACTGTAAAAAATTGTAAAATTGTTGCATAAAGCACTGTGAGACTAAGCTTGACTCTTTCCCTGGCAGATTCTATTTGGTCTTGTCAGATATGATCAGGTAGGTATGTGGTCACAGGTGCAAAAGATGTGAGCTGCCATTATAAAAGGTACATAGTTGAAATTATCACTACAGGATATAGATTTAGGAGACCAAATATATTTAAACAGACCCCAGTGAAAGTCAGCCTTAAAACTGCACTGAGTCCAAGCCCCATGTTGGGTATAGAGTTTTCTTAAGAAAAGAAAAAAAAATGCAGAGCTCCTGGGTGGCTCAGTCAGTTAAACATCCAGCTCGTGATCTCAGCTCAGGGCTCGATCTCAGGTTCATGAGTCCAAGCTCCACATTGGCCTCCATGCTGGGCATGGAGCCTACTTAAAAAAAATGCAATGCAATAGATGTTGGGGCGTCTAGCTGGCTCTGTTAGTAGAACATGCAACTCTTGATCTTAGAGTGCTAAGTTCAAGGCTCACATTGGGCATGGAGCCTCCTTAAAAAAAACAAAACAAACACTACACCAAAAAGGACTATTTCAGGTACTCTTAGTCACACATATTGTTCTTAAATTCCAAGACATATATCGTAGACACACATGTGGCAGTAAACATACTTAGTATCCTCCATTTGTATCCTAAAGTCTAGACCACTATATATCTGACTCAAGGTTCACTAAAAGTCCTCCAAAAGCAAGACAACTTCTGGAAGTCATCAGCTTACTTCCCAACCCTCTGTGAATGAAAAAAGGTGTCATTAAGTATAGATAGTTTTTTTTTCAACACCTTTGGATGAACATCTATGATTGGGTCAAAGGACCTATCATTGAACTTAAGATTTATTGTCTCTTCTTTATTTATTTTTGTGTTAATTTCTTTCAATCTCTTCTCAACTACTTCCTTTCCTATAGAATTCTCTGAACTAAATTTGCCTTTCTCAAAGAATTGCAGTGACCACTAAACTTTCTGCATAATAAATTTAATCTATAGCCCCCAAATTCACTAAAATATACATATTTTAACTTTGACACATCTCTATACTTCAGTGGGATTTTAGATCCCCACCAATTAGCTCCTGTTACTGATATTATTCTGAGCTTCAAAGGAATGCAAGGACATCAGAAAATAAGGAGACATGTGACTAATCGTGCAAACTGGTCCAAACTATTTTTCCATAAAACTACAGGAATCACTGCATTTTCTCTTAACTCTCCTGGGATTTTGTCCTCTACAATTAGACCAATTAAAGTCAGATTGTTAAAATAAATACATACATTAAAAAATTAAAAATAAAATAAAATCAGATTGTTATTAGTCCCTATTCTCATTTAACAGTACCTCAATACTCTTGAGTCTATTCTTATTGAATAATGAAATAGTCCTCTTGTCCTTACCATACTAAAATATTTTTTGGATATGGTAATGTGTTCTTTCCAAGCATTTAAAACCATTCTATCATTTACTTACATTTTATTGAGAGCTTTACAAAACTTACCAAGAGCTGTCCAATATAGATTTTTTTGGTTTACACAAGGATTCCTGAACTATAATGTAAGATTCATAATTTATGTCTGACGATGGTCCCCCACAGAAAATAAGAAAACTCAATCTTGAGTTGCTCAAGAGGCTAGAATACATTTATTGGCTAAAATAGTCCTAAGTAATAAAATTGCCCTGGCCCATTTCCTGGTCAGCCAAGTTGCCGTCTGATAATATTTAATGTATTTTTCTGGAACTGGGTAAATACGTCAAAAAAGACAAAACAATTAATTAATAAAAGGGATAACAGTCACTTGTTTAATTAAAATCCATCAAACCTATCCTTTGAGACTTACTCTCCTAATTAGGCCTACACTGACTAAAAATTGAATGCAAAACAATTTCCATTTTTTTTATATTTGTAATTATCCTCATACATGTTTGCCTTGTTCTGCCTTTTACTGATGATACAACACCAAAAAGAGACTGAAGCCCTTGGAAAAACTGATTCTTCAGGAGTTTGCTTTAACAAGATTGTGTCCTTATTTGTTTATTGTCTTTCTCTTCCATTGAAAACATAGGTTCCATGAGGGACTACCTCTTTTTCACCCTAGATGTCATAGTGTCTGGCATGTAACAGATGGTCAATAAGAATTTGCTGAATAAATAGGTTTCCCTCTCCTGCACTGATGGAGGACAATATAGAAGTATTCTCAACACTTGGAAGACAGCCCAGGTGCATCTTGGTGGGAACCACATGTATACACTTGTCAGTGGCCATGCAGAGCAAGCAGTGTTCACCATCATCAGAGACACCCCTGGGGGCTGTCAGAACAAGGAGATCAGGACCTTGGCTTTCTCATACCTGTTGCTTCAATAATCAAGACAGGGTCTTGGACACAAGTGTGCATTCTGGAAATGCCAAGATTTATTTGGGGATAAAGACACTGGAAGACATTATACCTCTGGTAATCAATGCCATCAAGATGTAGATATGTATATCAATGGGACCACAGTGTGTTTACCAGCTTTAGACACTAGGATTGCACATATATTTTCCATTTTGAATATGTATAGTCAGTCCGCCTTGACTTCATTGTAAATTTCTCAAGGGCAGGCATTTAACTTGAATGAGGAGTTTTATTGATGATGGAATGAAAATAACCCCTACAGGTTTAAATCTAGAGAAATGAAGAACAATGAAAAGCAGGTCAAAATCTTCCTTTCTTATCCCATACTCTACTCATGAGGCCTCTGAAAATAATTTTTACCATGTGATATGGGGATATGCAGTGGCAAGGAGGTTGACTAGATTAATATAATTTAACATCCAATGTGATCTGGTGGTGGTATCTGCTTATTATCTTTCAGAATAGCCAAAAAGAAGCTTCTTTTTTTCTGCTTGTTATTCAAAGACAGTGGCCCAAAAAGAATCTGGCAAGAGTAATGGTTCAAACTTGATTTAGCTGATGATTTCTTGTGTGATCCTGATTCCAACATTTGACTTCTTTCCAAATGTATTTCCTCCTCTGCTAAACAAGGACCATATTTGTCTGTGTCACACAGAGTTATAAAAGTTTATATAATTATAGAAAGGCATTTAGAATGTAAACGGTTCTATATTAAAAGTGTTCTAGCACCTCTTCATTCCCTAAAAGCATTTTAAGCAGTATTATGTTGTGGGCCATTTGCTATCACTGAAATAAACAGATGGTCCCCTATAGTACAAATTTATACAGGTGACAAGGTCATTGTTTTACAAAAATGTATTGAAAGCAAAGAGTCCTCGCATAAAGATTCAGAAAGATTCAGCTACAATTTTCTCAGGATTTCCAAAAGTGGAAGAGAAATCATCATGCTGGGATCACGGAAAGCTACATCTGGCTCAGGCAAACAGGTAACCTAGAAAGACATGCTCAGAGAAGACAGTATTATTGCTGCTAATGCCTGCAGATGATATTGCTCAGTGTTACCCTCAGTTTCTTGCTAATGGAGAAACATTATACAGAAAGCATTTCTGCAGCATGAGTTAAGCATTGAGTGGATTAATCAATAAATGTCAGAAAAAATCATAAATAAGATATATGCACAGGACATAAGATATAAAGATTCCAAAAAGTTTCAAGTATTTCCTGTTTTTCTTGTTATCATCATGCAGTACAGTTTGATGTTTGATAAATGTAGATCTCATTAAGAAAATGACACAATCATTTTCTGGCAAGTAAATGTGAAGCACAAGGTAATGCACAAGGCAGGCCCCATATCTTTTAATCTCAGGATAATGTGAGAATCAGAGAACCAGGAGTGTCAGGCAGATGTTAAATGGCAAACATTTGGAAGGTTTTCTATTTTGTCTTAAAAGGTCTTGCAGAGATGAGTATTCTGTTCTTACCTTGCATGGTCTAATGCTTGAGCTCTTTTAGATCAACAGACAGCTTCTCTGCCTGGCTGAGATCCTTGTTACTACAAGTTGAGCCGATGTCCCATCTTCTCTCAAGGAGATGAAAAACAACTACCTAGCATTATCCCCTTGACTACTGTCAGAATATATAATGCTACTGTATATCTATATATCAACATGTAAAGATTACACCTTCATGAGAATGAATGAGGAAAGATAAATCTTCTGTATGGGTGCATATATTCTGGTGAGCAGAAGATGCCAGGGTATGAAAAAAACGTGCTCCTCTTACTGACAAATTCTGCCTAAGCCAGAGCAGTTTGGCAAGCCCCCATTGACTTCCTTGGCTGCAACCCTTTGTGCAGCAAACAAACCTTACAACTGTATAGAGTAATTCATCAGTACTGCAGGATAGTCATTCTCACAGCCTGGCTTCCTAGTAAGAACATTTTCCCAAATCTGTCTGTGTTTTAGAATTTACAAAGCCCTTTTAATATTATCTTACTTAATTCCTTCAAAAATCATGTAAGTAGGTATTGCTTCTATTATTTAGATAAAGAAGCTTAGACAGTACATAACTAGAAGTAGTAAGACTGGGCGTTAGAAACTAAACTTATCTTTCACAATATCCTTGCTCTACAGCATTAAACTGCTCCTTACCCCATTTAAATATACCAGATTATTTGACCATTTTTCATACATCTGTTTCTCTCCATTTAAGATCATCTTTGTTAGAAACCTAAGTCCCATATCTTACTAGCACTCAGAGATCCAAAATTCAGACACCCTAATATATATAGAGTCATGTGTCAATAGCCTTTATTGGCTGAATGTGTTGTGAAGGGATCCAAAGCACTAAGAAGTACAGCCCTAAGGCTTGAGTATTGATCTCAAACTGATAAGCATGTCATTGCTATTAAACCTTACCTGTGTTTGGTTCTCTTGAGAATATGGCATTACTATTTAACACTATAATTTGACAACTTTCATCAGATTATTAATGCCATACCCTCAGGTTTTCCTTATTTTGCACCTGTAGCATTTCATATTAGATCCTAAATGCCCACTTCAACTTAATCATTTATCATATTTATTTTTAATACTTTTTCTGATATGTGGTTAACAACTCTTTTCTCCTCCTGCCTGATTTAGCAGCACTACAAATTTAGCAAACATAAGTTCAATACTTGATTTTAAGTCACATGGGACATCTCTCTTATATCTTCTACCTCTGTAAGGTGTTCAGTTGTGTAAGGCTATGTCTTTAAATGCGTTAGAGCAGTAGACCACACACTTTTTCTGCAAAGGGCCTGAGAATGAATATTTTAAGTTTTGTAGACCATACAGTCTCTGTTGCAATGATTCCACTTTCATTATGGCACAAAAGCAGACAATACATAACCAAACAAGCATGACTGTGTTCCAATATAGCTTGTTTTATGGACACTAAAGTTTGAGTTTCATACGTTTTCACATGTTAAAAAATGTTATTTTCCTTTCAATTTTCTTCTGACCATTTATACATCTAAAAGCCATCCTTAGCTGGACAAGTTTTGGTAGCCTTGACATAGAGATCAATACTTAAATATTAACATATTTCCAGCTAGTTATATATCTGATAGGGGGTTAATATCTGAAATATATAAAGAACTCAGACAATGCAATAGCAAAAAAAAAACCCCAAACAATCCAATTAAAAAATGGGCAGAGGAATTGAATAGATATTTTTCTTTAAAAAAATTTATGTATTTATTTTACAGAGAGAGAGAGAGAGAGCGCTCATGAGTGGGGGATGAGCAGAGGAAGAAGGAGAGAGAAACTGTAGCAGACTCTGTGCTGAGTACAGAGCCCAATGCAGGGCTCAATCCCAGGTTTTGACCTGAGCCAAAACCAAGAGTCAGGCACTTTACTGACTGAGCCACTCAGGCACCCTTGAATTGATACTTTTCTAAAGAAGACATACAAATAGCCAACAGATACATGAAAAGGTACTCAACATCACTAATAATCAGGGAAATACAAATCAAAACCACAATGAGTTATCACCTCACACCTACCAGAATGGCCATCATCAAAGATAAGAGATAAGTATTACCAAGAATGTGGAGAAAAGGGAACCTTTGTGCACTTTTATGTGAATGTAAATCAGTACAGCCACTATAGAAAACAAGATGAGGTATCCTCAGAAAAATTGAAAATAGAACTCCCCCATGATCCACCAATTCCACTTCTGGGTATTTATCCAAAGGAAATGAAATCACTATGTTGAAGAGATATCTGCATTCCCCCTGTTCCTTGCAGCATTATTTATATTATTCAAGTCAGAAACAACCTAAGTGCCCATTGACAAATGAATAGGTAAAGAAAATGAGGTGTATACACACACACTGGAATATTAGTCAGATATAAGAAAAAAACAAGCAAGTTCTGCCATTTGCTACAACATGGATAGACCTTGGGGGCATTATGCTAAGTGAAATACCTTGGACAAAGATGAGTACTATATGATCTCACTTATATCTAAAATCTAAAAGAACCAAACTCCTAGAAACAAAAAATAGACCAGTGGCTGCCAGAGGTGGGGGTTGGTGGGGTGGATGAAAGTGGTCAAAAGATGCAAGCTTCTAAATATATAAGATATATAAGTTCTAGGGATATAAAGTACAGAGAGCATGATGACTAAAGTTAATGATGCTGTATCATATATTGGGAAGTGGCTAGTAGAGTATATCTTAAAAGTTCTTATCAGGGATCCTGGATGGCACAGCGGTTTAGCGCCTGCCTTTGGCCCAGGGCGCGATCCTGGAGACTCGGGATCGAATCCCACGTTGGGCTCCCAGTGCATGGAGCCTGCTTCTCCCTCTGCCTATGTCTCTGCCTCTCTCTCTCTCTCTCTCTCTCTCTGTGACTATCATAAATAAATAAAAATTTAAAAAAAAGTTCTTATCACACACACAAAATTTAACTATGTGAGGTGATAGGTATCAACTAAGCTGATTGTGGTGATCATTTCAGAATATATACACATATCAAATCATATTGTAGTCCTAAAACTAACACAGTGTTACATGTCAATTACATTTCAATAAAACCACAAAAAAATAAGTCTACCATCTTCCCTAAATATTCTATTAATTTTATACACAGGTATATATAGGAACATTATAGAGGATATATTCTTATGAAACACCATTGAAATATAAATAAATTAAAATATTCTATAATGTTAGATGCTCAAAGTAATTGAGTTACTCTAAACAGTATTATTTACATATTGATAAATATTATATATATAAATAGTCATCATTTATCGAAGAAGTATTTGTTAACTCTAACTACGAACTTAAAGGACACATGAAAAAGGAAGATGCAACTTGGCCACAACAACTTCTTGCAAGATACATCTAGAAGGCAAGGGAAACAAAAGCAAAAATGAGTTATTGGGACTTCATCAAGATAAAAAGCTTCTGCACAGCACAAGAAACAGTCAACAAAACTAAAAGACAACCTACAGAATGGGAGAAGATATTTGCAAATGATGTATCAGATAAAGGACTAGTATCCAAGATCTATAAAGAACTTATTAAACTCAATAGCAAAGAAACAAACAATCCAATCATGAAATGGGCAAAAGACACGAACAGAAATCTCACAGAGGAAGACATAGACATGGCCAACACGCACATGAGAAAATGCTCCGCATCACTTCCCATCAGGAAAATACAAATCAAAACCACAAGGAGATACCACCTTACACCAGTGAGAATGGTGAACATTAACAAGACAGAAAACCACAAATGTTGGAGAGGATGTGGAGCAAGGGGAACCCTCTTGCAATGTTGGTGGGAATGTGAACTGGTGCAGCCACTCTGGAAAACTGTGTGGAGGTTCCTTAAAGAGTTAAAAATAGAGCTACCCTATGACTGAGCAATTGCACTGCTGGGGATTTACTCCAAAGATACAGATGCAGTGAAACGCCGGGACACCTGCACCCCAATGTTTATAGCAGCAATGTCCACAGTAGCTAAACTGTGGAAGGAGCCTCGGTGTCCATCAAAAGATGAATGGATAAAGAAGATGTGGTCTGTGTATACAATGGAATATTACTCAGCCATTAAAAACGATGAATACCCACCATTTGCTTCGACATGGATGGAACTGGAGGGTATTATGCTGAGTGAAGTAAGTCAATTGGAGAAGGACAAACATTATATGGTCTCATTCATTTGGGGAATATAAAAAATAGTGAAAGTGAATAAAGGGGAAAGGAGAGAAAATGAGTGGGAAATATCAGAGAGGGAGACAGAACATGAGAGACTCCTAACTCTGGGAAATGAACAAGGGGTAGTGGAAGGGGAGGTGGGCGGGGGGATGGGGGTGACTGGATGATGGGTACTGAGGGGGGCACTTGGCGTGATGAGCACTGGGTGTTATACTATATGTCAGGAAATCGAATAAATAAAAAAATATACAAAAAATTTTAAAAAAAGAAAAAGGAAGATTCACTCTTCTTAGGGAATTAACACTTTGGGGGAAGAAGTTTATATTAAAAATAAATGTAATCAAAATTATATATAAATCTATATATTAAAATGCATATATATATATATACATATATACACACACACATATATCATTCTTTTGGTCTGCCAGCTGACACTATCCAACTACAAACCCACAGTAGCCCTAGACTGGCCCCTTAACAACACAGGAACCAAACCCTTCCCGTTGTACCCATAGCAGGTAAAGTGGACCACTGCAGCCAATGGGACTGAAGGTAAATGAAGTCAGACACAACAGTAAGGCACATGTAGCCTACACAGAAAACACCCCTGAAGTGCTGGTCCTCGTGAAAAGGGTCATTGTGCTACAGAGCCTTCTTCATAAGACCATGTCTTTCAAGAGCAGGCGATACAGCTGTCTTTCCTAATACATAGAAACACAGATTTAGACAAAATGAGGAGACAGAGGAATACATCCCAGTTGAAAGAACAGAACAAAATCACAGCAAAAGAGCTAAATGAAATGGAGATAGGCAATATGCCTGAGAAAGAATTCAAAGTCATGATCATACAGATAGTCACTGGACTTGAGACAAAAGGAGTGGAGGACCTCAGTGAGACCTTCAACAAACAGATAGAAAAAATAAAAAAGGACCAATCAGAGATGAAGAATTCAATAACTGAAATAAAAAATACACAATAGGGAATCAATAGCAGATTAGAGGAGGCAAAAGAATGGATCAGCAACTTGGAAGACAGGGTAATGAAAGGAAGCTCAGATAAACAGTGAACAAAAGAAAGAAAAAAGAAAGAAAGAAAGAAAGAAAGAAAGAAAGAAAGAAAGAAAGAA
Source organism: Nyctereutes procyonoides (assembly GCF_905146905.1). Lineage (NCBI taxonomy): Eukaryota > Metazoa > Chordata > Mammalia > Carnivora > Canidae > Nyctereutes > Nyctereutes procyonoides. The sequence continues at coordinate 44,321,727 of NW_026575139.1, read as the reverse complement.
AGAAGAGACTAAGGGAACTCATAGCATAATCAAGCATAATAATATTCACATTACATGGATCTCAGAAGGAGAAAAGAGAGAGAAGGAGGCAGAAAATTTATTTGAGGAAATAATAGCTGAAAATTTCCCAAATCTAGGGAAGGAAAAGAGACATCCAGATCTAGCAGGCACAGAGAACTCCCAACAAAATCAACCCAACGAGGTTGACACCAACACACATAGTAATTAAAATGGCAAATGCAAATGGTACTGAAAAGAGAAAATTTTAAAAACAGCAAGAGAGAAGAAAACACATACTAAGTAAACACCATAAGGCTGTCAGCTAATTTTTTAGCAGAAATTTTGTAGGTCAGAAGAGAGTGGCATGATATATTCAAAGCTGAAAGAAAAAAACTGGCACCTACAAATACTCTATCCAGTAAGGCTGACAAATACTCTACCCAGCATTCAGGATAGAAGGAGAGACGAACAGTTTCCCAGACAAACAAACTTAAAGGAATTCATGAGCACTAAACCAGCTTTACAAGAAATGTTAAAGGGAATTGTTTGAATGGAGAAAAAAAAGGCCATAATCAGGAGCATGAAAATTAGGAAACGGATAAAATTTCACAGCAAGCATAAATAAAAGTAGTAGATTAATCACGTGTAAAACTAGTATGGGAGTGAAAACACAAAACTAGTAAATCAATTTTATGTACAAAATTCAGTCAAGGGATTCACAAAATAAGATGATGTAGAGTATGAAATCCCAATACATAAAACATGGAGGGTGGAATAAAAATTTAGTGCTTTTTAGAATGGGTTCAAACTTAAGCAACCATCAACTTAATATAGACTGCTATATGCATAAGATGTTATATATGAATGTAATGATAACCACAAATAAAAAACCTGTAATAAATATACAAAAAATTAAAAAGAATCCAAGCATAACACTAAAGAAAGCCATCAAAAAGCAAGGGAAGAGAACAAGAGAAGAAGAAAGAAACAGAGAACTACAAAAATAACTTTAAAACAAGTAATAAATGGCAGTAAGTACATACATATCAATAATTTTGTTTTTTTTTTAAGATTTTTATTTATTTATTCATAGAGACACAGAGAGAGAGGCAGAGACACAGGCAGAGAGAGAAGCAGGCCCCATGCAGAGAACCTGACATGGGACTCAATCCAGGGTCTCCAGGATCACGCCCTGGGCTGCAGGCGGTGCTAAACCACTGTGCCACCAGGGCTGCCCAATAATTATTTTTGATGTAAATGGACTAAATGCTCCAATCAAAAGACATAGGGTGACTGAATGAATAAAAAAGCTAAGACCCATCTATACACTGCCTACAGAAGACTCAATTCAGACCCAAAGACACATGTAGATTAAAGGTGAAGGGGTTAGAAAAACATTTACCATGCAAATGAATATGAAAAGAAAGCCAGCGTAGCAATATTAGGTCAGACAAAATAGACTTTAAAACAGACTTTAATAAGAGACAAATAAGGACACTACATAATGATAAAGGGAACAATCCAACAAAAGGACATAACAATTAAAAACATCTATGCACCCAACACGGGAGGACCTATATATAAAAACACTATTAATAGGTATATGGATGAAACTGAAAGTAACACAATACTAGTAGGGGAATCTAACACCCCACTTAGACCAATGGATACATCATCCAGACAGAAAATCAACATGGAAATAGTGGCTTTGAATGACACCTTAAATCAGATGGACCTAACAGATATGTTCAGAACATTCCATCCAAAAAGAATGGAATACACATTCTTTTCAAGTGAATGTGGAACATTCTCCAGAATAAATCACACGTTAGACCATAAAACAAGTCTTAATAAGTTCAAAAATATTGAAATCATATCATGCATCTTTTCTAACTACAACAATATGAAACTAGAAATCAATCACAAGAAAAATCTGGAAAAAATACAAATACACAGAGGTTAAATAACATGCTACTAAACAATGAATGGGGAAACCAATAAATCAAAGGGGAAATAAAAAATACATGGAGACAAATGAAAGTGAAAACATAACAGTCTAAAATCTTTTGGATGCAACAAAGCTGTTCTAAGAGGGAAGTTTATAGCAATGCAGGCCTACCTCAAGAAACAAGAAAAATCAAATAAACAATCTAATCTTACACCTACAGAAACTAAAAAAAAGAACAAAGCCCAAAGCCAGTGGAAGGAAGGAAATAATAAAGATTAGAGGAGATATAAATTAAATAGAGACTAAAATAACAGTAGAATAAATTAGTAAAACTAGGAACTGGTTCTTTGAAAAGATTAGCAAGATTGATAAAACTTTAGCCAGATTCATCAAGAAAAAGAGACAATTCAAATAAATAAAATCAGAAATAAGGGAGAAATAATTGACATCACAGAAATACAAAGGATTATAAAGAATATTATGAAAAATTATATGGCGATAAATTAGAAGGCAGCAAACCTAGAAAAAATAGATAACTTCCTAGCAACATAAAACCTTTCAAAACTGAATCAAGGAGAAATAGAAAATTTGAACAGACTACTAGTACTGAAATTTAATCAGTAATCAAAAAACTCAAACAAACAACAATTCAGGACCAAATGGTTTCACAGGTGAATTCTACCAAACATTTATAGAAGACTTAATACCTATTTTTCTCCAACAATTTCAAAAAATAGAAAAGGAGGTAAAGCTTCCAAATTCATTATGAGGCCAGCATTACCCTAATATGAAAATCAGATAAAGACACTGCAAAGAAAGGAAACTGCCAATATCTCTGATGAACATCAATGTAAAAATTCTCAACAAAATAATAGCAAACTGAACATTACAAAAACATTACATTTAAAAAAAATCATCCATCATGATCAAGTGGGATTTGTTCCAGGGATGCAAGAGTGGTTCAATATTGTAAACCAACTAATATGATACATCATATTAACAAGAAAAAGTATAAAAACAATATGATTATCTTAATAGATGCAGAAAAAGCATTTGACAAGGTGCAGTATCTATGTAGGATGAAAACTCTCAACAAAGTAGGTTTAGAAGAAATATACCTCAACATAATAAAAGCCATTTGTGAAAAACTCACAGCTAACATCATACTCAATGGTGAAAAACTGAGAGCTTTTCCTCTAAGATTAGGAAGAAGATAAGAATGTCCACTTTCACCACTTTCACTCACCATGGTATTGGAAGTTCTAGCCACAGCAATTAGACAACCAAAAGAGATAAAAGGCATCCAACTTGATAAGGAAGAAATAAAACTTTCACCCCTTCAGATGACATGATACCATATTTAGAAAATCTTAAAGAATCCACCAAAAAATTGCTAGAACTGATAAATTCAGTAAGTTGCAAGATACAAAATTAGTATATAGAAATATGTTGCATTTCTTTAACCTAAATATTAAGTAGCTGAAAGAGAAATTAAGGAAACAATCTCACTTACAATTGCACTAAAATAATAAAATACCTAGGAATAAACTTAACCAAGGAGGAAAAGACCTATGCTCTAAAAACTATAAAACATTGATGAAAGAAATTGCAGATGACACAAACAAATGGGAAGATATTCCATGTTCATGGATTGTAAGAATTAATATTGTTAAAATGTCCATACTACTGAAAGTAATCTACAGATTCAATGCAATCTCTATCAAAATACCAACAGAATTTTTCATAGAACTAGAACAATTAATATTAAAATACTAAAATTTGTATGGCCCTGAATAGCCAAAGCAATCTCTTTTTTTAAAGATTTTATTTATTTATTCATGAGAGAGACAGAGAGAGAGGTAGAGACATAGGCAAAGGGAGAAGCAGGCTCCCTGTGGGGAGCCCAATGTGGAACTTCACCCCAGGACGCTGGTAACATGACTGGGCCAAAGCCAGGTGCTCAACCACTGAGCCACCAGATGCCCTAGCCAAAGCAATCTTGAGAAAGAAGAAAAAAACTGCAGGTATCACAATACCAGATTTTACAATATACTACAAAGCTGTAGAAATCAAATCAGTATGGTACTGGCACAAAAATAGACTCATAGATCAATAGAACAGAAGAAAGCCCAGAAATAAAACTAAACATATATGGTCAATTAATCTATGACCAAGGAGGCAAGAATATATAATGGGAAAAACACAATGTCTTCAACAAAAGGCCTTGGGAAAAGTGGATAGCAACATGCAAAAGAATGAAACTAAGCCACTTCTTTTTTTTTTTTTACTAAACCACTTTCTTACACCATACATAAAAATAAACACAAGAAGGATTAAAGACCTACATGTGAGATCTGAAACCATAAAACTCCTAGAAAAAAAACATAGTAATTTCTTTGATATCAACTATAGAAACATTTTTCTAGATATGTCTCCTCCAGCAAGGGAATCAAAAACAAAACTATTGTGAATACACCAAAATAACATTTGCACAGGAAAGGAAACAATCAATGAAACAATGAGGCAACCTACTGAATGGGAGAAGATATCTGCAAATGGTATATCTGATGAGGGGTTAGTATCCAAAATATATAAAGAACTTATACAGCTCCACACTAAAGAGAACCAAATATTCTGATTTTAAAATGTGCAAAGGGAAAAAATAAATAAAATTAATTAGTTAATTAATTTAAAATGCTCAAAGGACCATAGTAAATATTTTGTTCAAAGACATACAAATGGCCAACATAAAAAGATAGCCAATAACACTAATTGTCAGGGAAATGCAAATTGAACCACAATAAGATATCACCTCATACCTGTCAGAATGGCTAAAATCAGAAGCACAAGAAATAGAAAGTGTTGACATTATTTGAAGTAAAAGGAATCCTTATGCACTCTTGGGAATGCAAATTGGTGCAGCCACTAAGAAAACACTATGGAGTTTCCATAGAATAAAAATAGAATTATCATATGATCTGGTAATTTTCCTACTGAATATTTACCCAAAGAGAATGAAAATACTACTTTGAAAAGATATATATATACCCCTATGCTTACCGTGGCATTATTTATAATAGGTTAAGATATGAAAGTGACCCAAAGTATGTATCCACAGATGAATGGATAAATATGTACTGTGTATATATAGAGATTTAAAGATAGTAAAATATTACACAGCCATAAAAAAGAATGAGATCTTGCCATTTGCAACAACATGAATGGATCTAGAGGCTATAATGCTATATGAAATAAGTTACACTGAGAAAGACAAATGCCATATGATTTCACTCATGTGTGGAATTTAAGAAACGAAACAAATGAGCAAACAAAGAAAAAAAAAAGAGAGACCAAAAAACCCAGATGTTAAATATAGAGAACAAAAGGTTGCCAGAGGAAAGGTAGATAGGGGGTGAGTGAAACAGATAAAGTGGATTAAGAGTGTACTTATTGTGATGAGCACTGAGAAATGAAGAGTTGTTGAGTCACTATATTGTACAGCTAAAACTAATATAACATTACACGTTAATTAAAAATTTAAAAATAAAAAGTATTCTTAGCTCACAAGTTGTACAAAAGCAGGCCAGAGTTTGGCAAGGTTTCTTGGTCCTGATGTGGAGATCAATGCTTATATTAACATTTTGTGAGCTAGGGAAAACTATAACTTTCATGCTCCCTACTCTGTTTCCCAGGCAGTAAAATCACTGGAAACAAATCCTAAAGACTAGAGATAAAAACTAGTAAAAATGCCTTCGATGAAATAAATTTGCAATTAAAATCTAGAAACAACTGTTCCCTTCAGGTTTAGTTACATATTACTGTAGCTAAGAATATTCATTATTCCCATGAGGTTTTAGATGTTCATATTTCCCTTTTCTCTTCAAACTTCAGCTTTAAGAAGTGTTTACAGAAAAAAAATATATGAAAAGACTTTTGACTCCACATTAATAATAAATAGCTCTAGGCAGTGAACGCTGGCTACTCCTGATGTTACCCTTGGCTCCCAAGTCTGATTGGCCGTGTTGACTTCTCCTTCCTGCCTTGAGTGATTTTAATCCAGGTCCAGGGTACTTGATTTTTAGTTTAGTTACATAAATGTAACTAAGTTAAATAAATGATTTGGATCTGGGACAGTAGGTTCCTTTCCTTCTTGAAAATCCTTTCTCAAGAGGAATTTCAAGCTGGCAGGATGAACTAGAAAGAACGATAAAGAAATGGAGACATTATCTATGGTGAAAAATATCAAGTGGCTTCCCAGACTTCTGGACTCATTAGGACTTTGGACCTAAAAACACTATACACTAGAAGACCCCCCACCCCTAAAATCTGTGTTCTGTGGATTTAACTATTTTGGGCTTTAGCTACGACGTCTGGCTCATAGACTGCTGTCTAAACCTTCCTGGTTTTCACAGGGCCGAGTTTTGTGGTCTCCACTCCTTTGCCTCATTCTGTTCGCAAGTGTCTCTGTTCCTGACTTCCTCTACCTTGGCTGGAGATTTCTGGGTCTCTGCCTCTGACACTTCCACCTCCATTAGCATGGCTGTCCCATGGTGGTCCCTTGAATTAGGGAGACCCTTTCCTTGGTGTTCTGCTCTGTTCAAAGGGCAAAGTTGGGTTCTTGGGGACTAGAAGAATGCAAATTAAAAACAAAAAGTGCTATGTTTCTGTATCAAATCAGTAGCGAATATATAAGCATAAATAAATATATATAATATATTAAAATAATATATAAACAAATATGTTTAATATAAATATAATAGGTAATATGTTATTAATTATATAATATTACATAATATATTAATTTATAATATAAGTATACAAAATATATAATATATAAACATAAAAATATTTATATATATACATTTGGTGCTGTTAAAGGTGTCAGGAAGCATCTTCTCACATAATGTAGGAACATGTGTAAATCAGAACAGTGGAGAGCCCTGCTGGAATACCATTTGACAACATACATCAAGAGCCTTAAAACTGTTTCTATCCTTTAATTGCAGAGCCCATTTCTAGGAATATATTTTAGCAGAAGAATCCCAATACAGAAAAAAGCTTTCAGCGGAGAGATATTCATTATAACATAATTACGACCTAAAAAGGAAAACCTAAACATCCAATCATGAGGAGAGATGATTGTCAACTAAGCCACATATAGTTGATGAGGAGTGTTCATGTTTATAATACAAGAAAAGGTGAAAAAGCTGGATACAAATTCGTATGTACAATATGATTCCTACTATTTAAAAAGACATGTGCATAGGGAAAAAATAAAAATTCCAAATACCAGTCCATTTCTTCCTACTTTCATGTACTTGATATTTCCTACTGTAGATATATGAGTATAATCAGGGAGAAAACATGTACAGGATCACATGGCATGTAACACTGTATGTACACTGGAATAATCAGGGACAAAGGTCCATGATCTATTGCCTAGGGAAAAGAGCTGAACATAAAGCTGCATATGCAAAATGAATGTGATGATTTAAAAACCCTCTACATATGGGCATCGAACTGAAATACCTATAGGAGCCAGATATGCAGCATAAACAAAAGAAAAGAAAAAAAAGAAACAAACAAACACGGGCCAGCACTGGGACAATGGCACATTGGCAAACATGCCTTCCTTTTGAAGGTGACTCCTCAGCTCCTGTCATTTGAAAATACAGGTTTGATTTTTTTTAAAGATTTATGTATGTATGTATGTATGTATGTATGTATGTATGTATTTATTTATTTATTTATTTATTTGAGGGGAGGAAGGGGAGAGGGAGAAGGAAAGAAGCAGACTCCCTGCTGAGTGCAGAGCCCAGCCCAGCTTGATCCCACAACCCTGAGATCATGACTTGAGCCAAAATCAAGAGTCACATGCTTAATTGAAGGAGTCACCCAGGTGCCCCCAGGTTCAATTTTTCAAGAAAAATATGAAATCTGGATTTAATGTAAAAATCTCTTCATTTTTGCATGTTAAAATCTAACTTTAAATTATAAATATATTGCATGAACCAAATAAAACATACTGGATTTTTTTTTTTAGCCAAAAAGCTACACATTTACATCTTCTGCTCTATATTTGAATAAATACACACACACACAGAGAAATAGAACTTAAGGAGAATCCAACCAAAATGGAAGCAGTCATCATGGCTGGTGATGGGACTTTGGTGATTCCTACTATTTTATTATGCTTCCGTGTATTTACAATTTTCCTTAATATACATAGATGGTCTTACAATGGCAATTTCAAAGCATTATTTTTCACCATAGTACAGACAGAGTTTATCTCTTGAAGATTGCTCAGGATCTGGAGCTTCTTTTTCTCATTCCTTTCTCCATATGAGAGCCATTAAATTAAGTGTTTAATTGTTCTTAAGGGATTTTTATAAAAAGCACCGACATCACACGTAGATAAAAGACCCAAATATGCCTGCATAAAAAATGACAACCATGTCAAGTGGACAGTAAAACAGGATATTATTTTGATGGCACTGCCTGGTATCTCTCTCCCCACCCCCTTGCCTCTGTGCCACTGAAACCCAAAGGAATCACGTCCCTCCCACCTGCTTTACCACTACAGTGCAGCTGAGGAGGAGGCAAGAAGAGGCAGTAGCTAAGCTTAGAGAACCTAGGAGATGCAGGAAGAGCTGGTGGCTTGGAAAAAATGAAAGATGTTACATCTTACCCCAAATTATTTTAATAATTCTGGTTTGAAAGCTGAGCCATTTCTCTAGATATTAAAGGGTGGGGGGAGAAGTAACGAAAGACCATCTCTAATTCTCCACAAGACAGAGCCGCAGATGGAGAAAAAGTAGAAAAGAAGTTAGATTGCCCTTCTACAAGTCAAGTACTTTTCAAGGCTCTTTTAATTTCCTTTATATTTTCCCTGTAAGTTCAAAGGGATGGTTTAAAGTTTCACTGTGCGCTTAGGTGGCATGCCCTGAGCAAGGCAGGAGTCATATTTTCACTCATTCTTTTGCTTCTCCTTGAGCACATGCCCTGTTTTCTGTCCCGTTCTAAGAGCCTTGGGGGGCTTAGGCATAACAAGAAAGTGTCTGGGGAGGTGGGTTTTGGTGGAGTCCCTGGGGCACTGCTGTGGGCAGGGGTCGTGAGGTTAAGTGGTTGGGAGAAAGGTTTGCATACTTTTGAACTTCTGCCTGGATTGCTTGACTTTGCCTTGGCTTTTCCCTTGAATGGTTATATGCTCTGTGTCAGTGCTATGCTGGGCAGGGTTTAACAACCAGTTAAGGGAAGAGCCTTGATTTATAGCATTTTCTGATTTTTGTCATGTAAATACTCCTCCCAGAGCTGACTTCGAGCCACCAACCTGATGTCATTGAATGCAGAGCTGGAGGAGATATATAGCCCACTCCTCCAGCACACTGCTAGGTTAACTCTTCAGCCCAAAATGGTCAAGCCACTTAAGGGTCTGTTGCTTTCCAGCAACATTTCTCAGCCTGGAAGCTGTTCTTGCTCTGAAATTCCACTCTCTATTCTGCTGCCACTTTATCCTCCTCTGGCTGGACACAGTCTTAGTCTGGGATCTTTTTTAGCTTATCGGATTAACAATTTTATTTCAACAGATTTTATTATATCTCTCTTCTTACAATTTCTTTTTTTTTCATTTTATTGACTTTATTTCTTCACCACTGTTCATTTCAGATGGAGAACATTGAATGTGGAATCAGTCCTTTCTTTAAAAAGGCAGAGAGTTCATGCCATGAGAAGCAGTAAGAGCTCCTCTGTGCTCACTTCAGCAGCAGGTGTACTAAAATAGATACAACCAAGAGCAGATTGGTGCAGCTCCTGCCCAACGATGACATGCGAATGTGTGAAGCAGGCCATATTTTTTCCAGGGACCATCTATATCTATATGGTGGTGCCAGATGACTAAGACAGATGATTAGGAGGAAGATGGTTTCTCTCTAACTTTGGAGTTAACTTAGCCACTGCTGCCACCATCGTGAGTCTTCTCAGAAGCTCTTGAAATGGCATGGGAGGATATTCATTGGGCAGAAAGTCAAAGTCTGACTTCACCACTAGCTTCCTGCGTGAGCTGCTGCATGTCATGTAAGCCTCTCAGGAACTTCAGTTTTCTGAAACTGATCGTCCAGCAACAAAAGGTTGCTCATTTCTGACTCACATGAGCAAAACAGAATCAAGTGAACATTTTCTCAGTTGGATTGCTGCTTCCTCTCCATCCAGGACTCTAAGCATCATTGTTTCCATTATGTGTTGATCTGTATTCCATCAGGAAATGTAAATCCCAAGCTCATCTGCTTAACCTTTGTAGGTAAGGCACAGGAGGAAATCCATCTTTACCTGTACTGGATCATTATGATCGCCTTGCATTTGTGTTCCATTTTTCTCTGCACAAATGCCTAAAACTCTGCTGTCTTTGTGAACAGAACTGCCCCTCTCACCATCCTTGCCATCTTTTTTGTGCTGTACCTGAATATCTATGAAATGAAACAAAAGGTTAGGGAGAGGAAGAAAGTTCCTCTCAACTCATTTAAAACAGTTGTGAGGGTCAAAAGGACAATACATTTGCTTCATTTTTACTACAAAAGTAGAACATATTCTTTGCAGAATTGGGAAATATGGTTGGCAAAAGAAGAAAAAATAACAAATGAAATAAACAAAAACCACCCATAATTCTAACAACCAGATATAGCCACTGTAACTACTGGCATATAACTTTCTAGACATATACATGTGTTTTGAGTACACAAAATGAGTTTCTATTGTATGTTTTGTTTGTAACCCTCTTTTTCCCATGTCCATAAGCATGTTTTTACTGTATCACTTTTAATGGTGGCAGTGTATCTCATTATGTTGATATACCTTATTTAACCTATCCCCTATACTTGGGCATTTAGGTTGTTTCTTATATTTTGCATCCTTGTACACGCATTTTTATATATTTGTGTGATTATTCTGTTAGGCTAAATTTCTGAAAGTGCAATTGTTTGATCAAAAGTTCTCAGAGGTTTTTTCTACTTTTCATTGGGTCGTCAAACTGAACAGATTAGAGGATGGGAGAAATGTGGTGGGCTGCTTTTGGAAGCTGTTTAATTGAAGTGACAAAAGTGTTATTATAAAGAGTAGAAACAATGAAATAAATTGTACTTAAAATTATAGCTAAAGAGGAGGCATGTCCTCAAGCCAGAAATGGATATCCTTGAAAGATGGAAGCATGCAGAAAGGTGGTATACTGGGATCTGCTGTCAAGGATCCTGGAAGTTGGAGTTTTGGAACCAAGCTCAGCTGCCTCCTGAGAAAGAAATGATATTGGCTCTGCTGTTTAGATTGGGAATGTGCTTCTGTATTAGTCAGCTTCTGCTGCAGTTCCACTGTGTTTCAGACAACCCCCAACTTAGTGGCTCAGAACAGTAAATGTTTATTTCTCACTCATGGTCTGCAGGTCAGTGGCAAGCAGCTCCTCCTGAGGCTGAATATGAGATTCAGGATATAGGTCTCTGTGTGTATCTTCTTGCAGGACCCATGCTGAAGGACCACTGTCTCCCAGAATGTGATCTAATGGGGCTTCTGGTGCTCAGAACTGTCATATGGACTTCTTCTGTCTATATCCCATTGGCCACAGGGCCAAGCCCATGGAGGGAAGCCAGGGGAAGTAGACTCTGCCCCAGAGGAAGGGAGCATAGAGGTAAATACCTGCTGAACAATATTCAATCAATCACAGCAACTCTCCTAGGCACTGCATATTTAATTAGGTAATAAGGTATTTCCTGGGCTAGTTTTTCTTCAAAGTGTTCCTGCGCTGAAAAAGATGGACAAGAAAGTGGAAAGCAACAAAATGAGCAACTTGCTGTATCATCCCCTAATTGGAAATCTCTCACACAAGCTCCTAGCCTTTCTGATTGTTTAGCCAAAGCAGAGACTTCCATTTTTTTTTTTTTTTGACTTTTTTTTTATTTATTTATGACAGTCCCACACACACAGAGAGAGAGAGAGGCAGAGACACAGGCAGAGGGAGAGGGAGAAGCAGGCTCCATGCACCGGGAGCCCGACGTGGGACTCGATCCCGGGTCTCCAGGATCGCGCCCTGGGCCAAAGGCAGGCGCCAAACCGCTGCGCCACCCAGGGATCCCCAGAGACTTCCATTTTAAGTAGTACTACAAAAAAAGAAAGAAAGAAAGAAAAAGAAAAAGTGACGGAGTTGAAAGTATTGCTTAACGGCAGGTGGATCCTGATTTTAAGGGGTTTGCAGTTTATGATCTACAGGATTTAAGAAAAGAAATGTAAAATTATAAATATAAGCTTAAATTTAAAAGTGCTTATTTAAAATGAGAAAATAAGCCATAAAGCACATGTTTTAAAATAATTAATAAAATATTAACAAAATAATTAACAAAAATATCCCCAAATTTTAAAAAAATAAGATATTTTAATGAGCTAGCCACCTGACGCACCTCTATATGTCTTTCCACATTTTGTGGCCTCAAAAATTTTGATAACTTTTTTACTTGACAATAATTTTGTAATATCACTTCTATATGGATAAGAGAGATTTAATCATTCCACTAACATGATAGCTTCTGACTGTATATTTCAAAGTGTTCTCTTCCACAACCAGTGTCTGGCACATTGGCCATCCCCATAGTGTGATACCACCACTGGCCCTGGAGCTTCATGTTAGCTAACTTCACACATTGTCAGGAAGAACATAACTAGAAATAACTGAAATGTCTATCAACTGATGCATTTATTTGATGAACAAAATGGAGTATTATTTAGCCATAAAAAGAATAAAGTACTGATTCATACTATAATGTGAACGAATCTTGAAAACGTTATGCTAAGTTTAAAAAGCCAGATGCAAAAGGCAACATATTGTATGATTTCATGGACATGAAATGTCCAGAACAAGCAGATTTATAGAGACAGAAAGTAGATTAGGGGGCATTAAGAGATTAGGAGCTGGCTGGCAGTGGGGGAAGGAAAGAATAGAGTGACTAATGGGGTTTCTTTGGGGGGAGGGGGTGTGAAAATGTTCTAGAATCAAATAGTTGTGACAGTTGCATAGCATTGTGAATATACTAAAGTAACTGAATTATAGCTTTAAAGGATTCAATTTGAGGATATAAGAGTCATATCTCAATTAAATTAAAAAAAAATTCCTGAAAGCCATTCCTACATTCAAACAAGTGGAAATAACTAAACCCAAAGTGCCTGCAAACTGTGTAAATACATCACACTGAACCAAACTCACTCTATCTTCTCTTGGACGTCCCTTTAGTTAGACCCTGAAATACCCTTAGCTGCCCCATGATATGAAAAGATGGTGATGGAGGGAAGTCAAGGTAGAAGGAAACAATGGTTTTACTTTTGCAAACTTTACAAAAGCATATGACCAAGTGAACACTTGTCAGGCCCTGAAAGGGGTCCCTGCAAGTGAGAGCCTTGAAGTTCAAGCACCACACTTAATACTTTCATGGCCAGTACCCTCTCTCCCCACCATACCCTGTTTTTACCCTGTGTAGACACTCATTTAAATTTTAGAAAATGGTCAAGGGGTCTTTTTATCCAGTTTCTTGAAAGGAAACAAAGCAAAGATGTCTTAACTAACTTACTAAATCCTGTTTCTATTTTCATTGTACCTGAATAGACTAAAAGACTTCTACACAAACAAATAAGCAAATGAAAACCTTTGTTGTTGTTGTTGTTGTTTAGAGCTTTGCAATTTTTTTTCCTTTTCCATGAAATAGGGAGTAGCCTCTAACTGGAATCTCTCTCAACAGGGTCTGCCCCTTCCCAGAGGATCAAAGCCGAAACTTCATTTCACCACCAGGGCCTAACTAGAATTCCAGAGCCCTCAGAATCCTCTCTGTACTGATGACTCAGCCCCTCAGGCTGACCCTCCCGCTCATGGAATCCCCTCTCTCCAGCTGTAGCTCTAATTTTGTCATGCACCTGGCTGGCCCTTTCCCAAGCTTCTCTCCTATTCAGTTGGATAGAATTCAGAAGTCCATAAATTCTTCAGCTCCCTGGAACCAAATTATTTCTGAGCCCAGAGAAGGCAGCTCTGCCAGGTCCAGGGACTTGAAATTCACTCATTTGGAAAGTACATAAATCCAAACTCTAAAAGGCAATAGAGGTATTTTTCTGACATTGAGTATGCTTCTGACTTTGAGTGACCCATTTCCCAATAACCAAAAAATACTCTTTTGGATACAAACTTCTAACTCCCCATTCAGGTATTAAAAAGAAATCAGCTTTTTTTAAAAAAAAAAGATTTTATTTATTTATTCATGAGAGACACTGAGACAAAGAGAGGCAGAGACACAGGCAGAGGGGGAAGCAGGCTCCATGCAGGGAGCCTGACGTGGGACTCGATTCTGGGTTTCCAGGATCACACCCTGGGCTGACAGCGGCACTAAACCGCTGAGCCACCCAGGCTGCCCTAAAAAGAAATCAGCTTTAAGAAAATAAATTGTTCCTGTTTTCCAACAAATCTTTCCTGTCCTCTTCTCATTTCAGCAAAGATGGGCAAATAAGACAGATCCCAGTGACCTTGGGATGCCTGGGTGGCTCAGCAGTTGAGTGTCTGCCTTTGGCTCAGGTCGTGATCCCAAGGTCCTGGGATTGAATCTCCCTCTGCCTATGTCTCTACTTCTCTCTGTATGTCTATCATGAATAAATAAATAAAATCTTAAAAAAAAAAAGTCCCAGGGACTGTCAAAGATTAGCTTCTGAAATACTTGAGTGGTTTAGCCAGAGCAAAGACTTCCATTTCAAAATGGTAGACCAAATACAAGTAACAGTTTTTCCAAATTCCTAGAAATAATTGTGCTTTAAAAAACTAAGACTTTGGTCACAAATAACTTAGAGAATAAAAAATGAGGGGCACCTGCGTGGCTAGGTGGTAGAACATGTGACTCTTGATCTCAGGGTTGTAAGATGGAGCCCCACATTGAGTGTAGAGATTACTTAAAAATAAAACCTTAAAAAAAAAGGAATAAAAATTGAGAAGATTGGATTGACAGGGAAATCTGTAGTCCAGATGCATCTGAGACCTCTGAGAAAAGTTGAAGCATGCTAAGGAGGTATATCTTGGAGGCTGTATAAACTTGCAGCAGAAGGGAGTCCAGGACAACAGACAGGGAATAGATGTCATAGCAATAGCAGCCAGGCAGCAGTGATGGAGTGTCTGCCTCCAGGCTCCATCAGATCAGAGACAGGGCAGCAGGTGGCTGTTGACCTTAGTGGGAAGCGCTGAGTACTAACATCTAACAAACCAGTACAATGCCCTGCCAGGTGACACAGCCTGTCCTTCCTCTTCCTGAAAGCAGACCAGAATACAAGCAGGTCACCAGGGCAACTCTTGTCTCCTTTCCAGGCAGACCATACAAACAGATGTGACACAGACTCTAACTGGGAATATCAACCACACAGATAAGCCCACAACCAATATATAGAAAGTATTCGAGAAAATCAACCTTCGTGAAGAAGACAATGAACTAAAGAAGTGGAAGTATGATGAAACAAAGCTAGTGGAACAATGAAAATGGCACTTATGGACTAGAACCCAGTTTCCTTATACTCAGGCCGATCTTTTCCCTTCTTCACACTGCCATCTATTCCTAAGCTGGCACTCCCTATACAGTAGGAACATTTTTGAGACATTTCTTTATTTTCTCAAATAAAAGCAATTTTGAGAAAAAACTTGCATCCGAGTGGAGAACAGCCACACAGATAGGGAACTACTTCATTTCCTCATTTCCTTTTTTTTTTCACTGTTCAAAATTTATTTGGTATTTTAGTTGGTATGACAGATAGTTGGCTGCATTGTCTTTTTACATTTTATGGCAATGTACACTATATTCCGACATATATAGTACACAAAATAAGATCCTTTAGAAGAGTTATGCACTATACATGGAATATTGAATTTATACAATAGATCCCAGGATGTGACTGAAGAAAAAAGATCGACTAGGCATGTTGGGTATTGGGGCAAAGGAATCAGAAGTTACAGAACACAATAAATACACATCTGGTTTGAAGAGTAGCTGCAGCATATATGACACTGGCAGAGGTGCCTCTGAGATGGTGGAACTATATTATGTTAACCAATTTAGGACTACTCAAGACAGGTATCATCCAGCATCAGGGTATAGCTGCAGGGTTTTGTGAACCATTCCCATTTGTAACTTTAGGAAACTGATGTTTTTCTTAGGCCATTTTAATATTACTACTTGAGTAACAGGTCAAATAATAAGGACAACATACACAACCTCCAACTAAAATCTTGTTGTAGTATAGACAGTGACGTGGTACATTAGAAAATTTTAAAACTGCAGTTCCTTTTGGATCCCCCAAAGTGTATCTGCATTCTTCAAATGGGCCTCTTCCTCAGGAGTCAGAGTCACTTTCACATCGGAGATTCCATTCTGTCCCAAGATGCAAGGAACACTAAGGAAGACATCATCTTTTATTCCATAGAGACCCTTAATCATGTGGAAATTGGATGCACCCACCTAAAATTCTTCATTATACTTTCTGCCAAATCTGCCACAGACAGTCCAATGGCCCAGGAAGTGTAGCCTTTCAGTTTGATCACCTCATAGACACCGTCAACCACCTGTTTGTGAACCTCTTTCCACTGTTCCTGATCTGCTTCAGTGCCTAAGTCAGGGTGCAGATTCTTCAGAGAGACACCAGCAACATTTGCTCCACTCCATACAGGCACACTGGAGTCTCCATGCTCTCCAAGGACCCACCTATGACAGCTTAATGGGTGAACTCCCAACCTTTCCCCTATTAGGTAACAGAACCGGGCTGAATCCAGATTGCAAAAACTTCCAATAACACGGTTTTTGGGAAAGCCAGTTATCCTCCAAGCCACATAGGTAAAGATATCCACTGGATTGGAAACAACAAGCAACTTGCAGTTTGGGCTGTATTTGACAATATTAGGAATGGTGAACTTAAAGATGTTCAGGTTATGCTGGATCAAATTAAGACGACTTTCTCCCTCTTGGTGATGTGCCCCAGCTGTGATAATAGCCAGCTTGGAGCTTGCAGTCACATTATAGTCTTTGCCAGAGACAATTTTTGGTGTTCTAAAGAAAAGGCTGCTGTGCTGGAGATCCATCATCTCTCCCTTCAATTTGTCTTCCATGACATCAACAAGATGTCATGCAGCAGAAGGGAGTTCATCTGCCAAGTCCTTCATTAAGATTCTGATGGCACAAGTCATGCCAACAGCACCAACCCCATTGACTGTAATCTTATTCTGGGAGATATTGTCTTTCTTAAGAAGATTCTGAATCAGCTGATCCTTGAGAGTTGCCATTTTGGACTTAGAACCAAAAGGAATCAGGAGTGCATGGCAGGCGGCAGGTGGCCGTGTGCGGGGTCAGGTCGGGGTCGGGACTTGGTGGCGGTGGCTCGTCCTTATTTCCTATTTTGAAGAATGGCTTCCCTATCCTCCACTCTGAAATGTTTGTATTGCCCACCCCCATGCCCCACCCCATCCATCCATTAGCAACGTCACCGTCACCTCTCTGTAGTGAAGCACCTGGGTGGCTGAGTCACTTAGTCAGCTAAGTGTTTGACTCTTGATTTTTCAGCTCAGGTCATGATCTCAGGGTTGTGAGATCGAGTGCCACACCCCCATGCGAACCTACTTAAGATTTGATTCTCTTTCCCTCTCCCTCCATCCCTACCTCCCCACCCATCCCTGTCCCAGCTCACAGTCTCTCAAAAAAAAAAAAAAAAAAAAAGGATTGCACAGCTTTGTAGCTATCACCCTCCCATCCGTTCTCTGCACTTTAGTCAGATAGGACTTCCAAAAATGCAAAACCTGAGTACTACGTCACTCTGGATGCTCAAGAACTTTTCAAGGTCTTCTCTCAGCTTTTTATATTGAGTTCACATTCCATAAATTAGCCTACAATACCCTGCAGGATATGGCTCCTCTGTTCTTGTCCAATCTTATCTCTTGACTTGACCCTTGACAACCAGTCTGCCTGACCTGCTTTGTTCTATGACCCACCCTCAGTAAACTTCTTTCATTTGTTCCTCTCTTCTCCAAGCTGCTTTCTCTGCTTGAAACAGTCTTTCCTTCTGTTTTCATAAGGCAAACACTTATTTATCCTTCAGCTTTCAGCTCTGGGGAACCTTCCTGGGCCTCCAGAGTTTGTGGTGCCTCTTCTGTTTTCCTGTGACACTATACAACTTATTCTGCATTGATCTCTCCAGACCATGTATTTTTTTGTCTGTACCTCCTCTACTATATAAGCCCCAGAAGGCAGAGACTTCTTTGTTCTCTATTTTATTCACACATGAAGCATGGTAAGCACACAATGGCATCTTCTTGAATAAATGAGCTGTTTGGTGCTTTTATTTATGCTTTTGCAGTACACTGTGAACATATTTAGGCCCCAAGAGAAACATGGCCATTTTCTTCTTTGACAGAATGGATTTGCAGGCTGTTCTCAGACCTACCTTGACTTATAGATCATCTATTTACTCAATAAGTTAATTCCCCAAATAATATGGAGGGCCAGGAACATTCTATATGCTGGGTACAGCCAGAAACAGAGCAGACACAAATCTTGTAGAATCTAATTTTATAGGCTGGTTACATAATCACCATACTCCTCTTCTCTACCAACCCTCCCTGAGACCAATTTGACATTCTGCTGGAATCCGCTCCAACTGTTGATGAGTCCTGCCTGTATAGGACACCATGTTTTGGGATGCTTAGGTGGCTCAGAGGTTGAGCATCTGCCTTGGCTCAGGGTGTGGTCCCAGAGTCCTGGGATTGAGTCCCATATCAGGTTTCCTGCATGGAGCCTGCTTCTCCCTCTGCCCCCCCCCCCGTCTCTCATGAATAAATAAATAAAATCTTAAAAAAAAAAGGATGCTATGTTTCATGGCCATACTCCTAGATTCTATTTTATTTTTAAACTTTCTGTAATGGAAGATTCAAACATATACAAAAGTTCAGAGAGTAGGTTAATGAACCTCTGTATATCTAACATGGCAACCTGTGTCCATGTCATTTCATTTATTACCCCCCCCCACATACACACTTGTCCACTGCCCACTGGATTATTTTAAAGCAAAACTGGGCATCTAGTTATTTCATCCATAAATCCCTTCTGAAGGAAGAGGGTTTTCACAGGGACTTGGAGGATGGAAAGGTCACAGATCAGTGGAGAAGAAGCAGCGTGTCATCTGAAATGAGAATGAGAGTATAAGGAAAGGTTTTGACAGTAAATGATTAGTGTATACACAGTCAGGAGGAAGCTGTGCTGGAGAGAGAGAAGGTTGGGAACGTCAGGTAGAAATAATTACAAAAAAAAATAATTACAAAAAAGAAATAATTACAAATAATTACAATAATTATGCCAGCCTGAGTATGTTGGGTTCCTACAGAGAAGGGTAGATATTCACATAATATTTTAGATTTGGAATGAACCAAGCAGTGTTTGAGTGAATAATCATCTAGGGTGAGAGTGGGCCCAGGGAACCCAAGGGGCAAAACAAATAGAGGGGAAATGGGTGTAGAGGAGTCATTATTATCATTCAGCACAACCAATGGGCCCAGATCACCATGATATTGGTAGAAACGGTGAGGAGGGATGGGTGAGGATGCGTTTCAAAGACTGAGATAATAAAATGTGCTCCTTGTCCCAATGGATTGGTGAAGGAAAGAACAAGAGATGAGTCTGAGGCTCAAGTCTGGGTGGCTAGGAGCCTGAAAATGTCACAAAGTCAAAGAAAATGTGAGGGAGAATCTCTTAGGGAGATGATAAGTTTTATTTTGGAATTAAAAACAAGGATATCCAAATATAAATATCAATTAGTCTGTTGGAGATGCAGGATTGGAATGTGGGTAGAAGTGATAAAGAAGGTTTCAAATTGACCCACATAAAACTGACAGTCGAGGTCGGGTGTTTCTAATAGTTTTACACAGGAAGAATGAAAAGAGAAACCAGGAGAAGGAAAAAGCAGGAAGCAGATAGCAAGGAATATAGGAGGAGGAAAAAATAAAAGAAAAGGACAGAAAAAGGAGAACAGAATTGAGGAGAGGGTAGGGAAAAAAGAGCAAGTCAGAAGAAAAAAGAATCATGGCCATGACAGGAAAAAAAAAAAAAAAAAGATAAAAGCACCAGGAGAGTAAAATAACCTCCAAAGTCAGAGGAGAGCCTTTGTAAAAAAAAGAATTTTGGTCATGAGTAGGACTCTGTCGGTTGGAAAAGCCCACTGAATATGCATGATGTCATTTACTGTACATTCACGACACACACAAGGCCACATTCAATCCACTGACCTTAAGGGCAGAGCACAAGGCTCATTTGTTCCCCCCGTGAGCACTTGTCTCTGAAAAGAAGGAGAAGTCTGTCCTGGGAGAGTTCTTACTCTTCCATCAGGCTAGTTAGCTAGCTGGGTTGTGAAAAAGGCTAGTTTTCAGAAATTGAAAAATTCATTTCTGCTTCGAGTCACTCTAGTAAGTAAGCGGCAGGTAATAGGTTTGGGAGACACATGGGCACCAAATTTAGTGTCAGGGAAGAAAGAAGTGACAAAGTCATGACTCAACACTGGAGAAGAGCTAATATAGCTTAGAAGGAATGAGCTGTGCCTCAGTGTCTACTATGATCCAAACAGGATTTACTTTTGCAATTGGGCTGCCTCCTTTGGTGACTACAGGAAAAATAAATCTAACACAGAACCATGGAAGACAAATAAAGTCCTATAAATTGCATTAATCATGGGAAAATTGCATCATGGCACAAATTAGGTGGCATCACAAATTCAAACAGAAGGGAGATAGTTCTCGGAAAAAAGAGCCAGAAAAATAGAATTTGTGCATTACCAGAATCACATGGAAGAGAGGTGATTGATATCTAGAACATTGGTAGTGACGACATAGAAATCAAGTAAGGTAGACGTAGAGGAGATGGTTAGTTTATCATCGTGTTTTGTTCATTTAGATTTTCTTTTGGAAATACCCATTTTCTTTTTTTTGTCCACGTTCTATGTTAACCAAGATTGTTTTTTCTATTGTTTTTTAAAACTATGTTTATTTAGAGATAACTTTGATTCAACATTCACCAAGAATTTGTTCCTTTATTTTTTAAAAACCTAATTGATAGAAAATTTTGAACTTAGAAGTAGAAAGAACAGTATAATGAACTCACATGTATCTATTACCCAGTTTCACCAATTTTTAAACCCATCTAGAAATACTTCAATATACATCTATCTTTTGCTGAACAAAACTTTTAAAAATAGCACTTATACCATTATGATAGTACAACTTAAAATAATTCCTTTATATAATTGAATACTAAGCCTATATTCAAATTTCCCCAATTATCTCAAAGATGTATTTTATAGTGAGTTTGTTCAAAGTAGGATCCAAACAATGTCCATGCATTGGCTTTGGTTGTTATATCTCACAAGTATCTTGTATTCTCTAACAATGCATGCCTCTATTTTTTTATGCCATTATTTTGTGGAGAAAGTAGCTCATCTGACTTATGGGATATCTCATTCAAGATTTCATTTATTACATATTAATGATCTAGTTTAAATGTTCTTCTTCTTGTTTTCTGTAAACTGACCACTAAACCTACTGAGTTGATAAGATTCAGGTTTAATTTTTTTTTTAAGCAAGAATATACTCCCTAAGTGGTGTTGTGTTTTCCCTACCATAGGACATCATTATACAGTCCAGTTGTTTTAATGATACCAAGATGGATCAATGGGTTAAGGAAACATTTCCATTATGAAGGTCTTCATTGACTTTTAACCTAATTGTTTTAGCAAACACTAATTGTTGTCTAGATCATAAAGGGGTGCAAAATGATGCTTTTTGAATCCTATCATTTTTTCTCATTCACTGGTCAGAATTATAGGTCTACGAAGACCTTTACCACATCAACAATTTGGTTACCCTGAAATACAGTACATACAGGAAAGGAAGGATATTTCATATTTTCCTTTTCAATGTTATTGTGCCCTAGCAACCTTCAAAGATGACCAATGAAATATTTTTGAAAACCATCATAAACTCGGGAATTTTTATATATCTGATTCTTTGTCTTGCTCAAATGGTCCCATCTTTGGCAAATGGGAGCCTCAAAGATGGCTTTGTGTCCTTTTGATGTGATTTCATTTGTTTTGAAAGGCTTCTTTATTTCTTCCTTGACATAAAATGATATCCCAGACTTACTTGTTAATTTCTTGCCCTAGTCTTGAAATCAGGCACTTTTCCAAAAGAGTTCTGGTTTCTCATAGTTGGGAATGGTTTCTGATTTCTCTTACTGGGAAGTTCTGATTTCTCTTAGTGGGGAATGGTATTTAGAGACCAGAATCTGAATGCTGGTCATGCATATTACTACTGAATTATCATTGCTTCTCAGACTTTTCAGGGACAGAGCAATGAAGTGTGCATTTTTTATTTATTTTAAGAAAAAAGATAAGTTCATATTGATTTCCTATTCAAATGGAAGATTATGGGATTTTTACTTAATTTCTTTGTTTTATACTCTTTAGTAATCTTACTGTTATTAATAATACTGATGTTTTACTATCTCTATTTTTTAGTCAACAGCCAAAGTTCATCAAATACTTATGAAAATCTAGGTAGTAAAAACAAAACAATAAAGGGAATACAAGAAAACATTATTGTAAAAAGGAACTACAATTGCTATCTTCAGAAACATAAGAGACAATACTGCTTCCACAGAATTACTGCAAGAAAATTTTAACCTACATTAAATGTGTTGTGAATTACAACTAATTAGTAATTATGTTAATATTATAAAAATCAAGTTTTTCAGGAAAGGAGAAATAAGATACAAATACAAAATCAAGTAAATTAAGGGGTCCCTTGTGGCTCAGTTGGTTAAGCATCTGCTTTCAGTTCAGGTCATAATCCCAGCATCCTGGGATCAATCCCCCACATTGGGCTATCTGCTCTGTGGGGAGCCTGCTTCTCTCTCTCTCTCTCTCTCTCTCTCTCTCTCTGCGCCTGCTGCTTCTCCTGCTCGTGCTCTCTCTGTCAAAGAAATAAATAAAATCTTTATTTATTATTATTTTTTTAAATTTTTTAAAATTTTTATTTATTTTATGATAGTCACACACACACACACACAGAGAGAGAGAGGCAGAGACACAGGCATTTTTTTAAATCAAGTAAGCAAAAACCCTGCAACCATGAACTTAAATTGAAAATATTAATAGGAACTCAGTTTTTCTTATTTTCAAAAATAAATACTTTCTCACTATTTGCCCTTAAAAATTCATAAAACAATGACAATGCAGTGGCAAAGACTATCCTTCAAGCCCAGATGGTAGTCTCTAAATAACATTTCCTAATGAAAAGGAAGTAGGAATCATGGGAAAAATACCACAAGGATGCAATGAGCCAAATCTAGGATGTGGGAAATTCTATAGAAACTTAAGACCCAGGCAGCGTGGGTGGCTCAGCAGTTTAGCGCCACCTTCGGCCCAGGGCCTGATCCTGGAGACTCGGGATCCAGTCCCATGTTGGGCAGGCTTCCTGCATTGGAGCCTGCTTCTCCCTCTGCCTGTGTCTCTGCCTCTCTCTCTCTGTGTGTGTCTCTCATGAATAAATAAATAAAATCTTAAAAAAAAAAAAAAAGAAACTTATGACCCAATTTCTCTTACAAATAAATGGCAATTTAAAAAGAGAGGAACCATGGGTGACGGGCACGGAGGGGGACACTTGACGGGAGGAGCACTGGGTGTTATTCTGTATGTTGGTAAATTGAACACCAATAAAAATTAATTTATAAAAAAAAAAAAAAATAAATAAATACACAAAATAAAAAAAAAAAAAATAAAATAAAAAGAGAGGAACCAATATGTATTATGTGTGGATCTTTTTTGGGTTCTGTGGTATAAGACATATATTTGTATGATATTTTAAAATCACTAATTTTATTACATATGATATATGATAGTATTATTATGTTACAAAAAAAGAGTCCTTATCTGGGGTGCCTGGCTGGCTCAGTTGGTAGAGCATGTAACTCTTGATCTCAGGTCATGAGTTCAAGGCCCACTTTGGGTCTAGGCCTTACTTAATGAAAGTCCTTATCTGCTAGCATTCTGAAATTTTTATAATTGAAATGATATGAGATTTGGTATTTGCTTTAATACCTTATACTCTAGATTTAAAAAGTGGAGGAGATATAAGTAAAACAAACTTGGCACAATATTGATAAATATTGAAGCCAGGTGGTACAGTTTCAATATATACTATTTTTTTCTTGTATGTTTGAAAATGACATTAATAAAAGTTTTAAAAAAAGACATTATTTAGAAACACTAAAGAAAACTGAAATTAATGGAGAAATATAAGGATGCTTAAAAAGTGATTAAGTCATTAATTAATTAAACACAAGAATTATGAGCAAATCCAGCCCAAATCCCATGCCTCAGGGTCCAGTAAGGAGCAGGATGTGCCTGAAATTCTTCCAAAGTCCCAGTTCAGGGCCTGAACTCAGCTCCAGATGTCCCTTGACCCTTGGGCCTCCTTTGCCTAGGGCAGCAATTTGTGTTCCCAGCCTGCTGGTTGGAGACCATTGTATAGCAGGCTACACGTGCAGCCTCATAATTCACAGAGCCCTTCCGACACGCGTGAATAGTTGGTCACATTCTCCACATTTTTATGCAGATGACATTGCATAGGGTGGAGGTTGGGGACTGGGGCAGCTGATTAGGAAATCACCAAAGGCAGTCAAAAAAAAAAAACAAAAAAAAAAACCCCAACGAACCTCCCTAAGGAACACCACAGGAAACCAGCATAAGCTCACAGCCTTTGGGTTTGTTCCTCTGTGGTGCTGGTTGGGAGTCACAGGCCTGTTGCAGTGTCCCTCTCTCCAGCTTCCGGTCCCCCCCCCCCCCCAGCTGTTGTTTCCCCTCACTCCCTTTCCTCCCACCCAAGGTACAGGAGGACTTCATTCCATTTAGAGAACTCCTAGTGTTTCCTGGCGGCCAGCGATGATTCATTTTTATTCCCTTGAATCTTCTCCATGGCCAGAGCATTGTTTTCCATATCCTTCCCATCCTCCAGGAGAGAACAAAAGGCCACACATTTGGTCTTCTGGCTGGAGTCTATGCTAGATAGACCATGACATCCCACACCTTGAGCTAGGGTTCCTCCAGCTCCCTTAGATTTCACAAAGCATTTTGAGATAAACTCTTAACAGTAGGATACATTCACTTTCCGGTTGAAGTGATGTATTATATGATTCATCTGTTCCCTAATATTTCCAGTCAGAGTCATGAAATCTGGCCTCTACCCCTGATGCAAACCCTTGTGTTTATAAGAAGTAACCTAAGTAACCTACCACATTTTCAGAGTTGAAATCATGCTTCCTGTTCCATGAATTTGTAAACTCAGCAAGACAAAATTTTCTCTGTTGCAAGTCAATCCTACTTGAAAAGTTGGTATTATTGAAATAAGTTCTAAATAAGGCAGGTTTGAATAAGAATTTCATCTTCACACTTCTACCCCAAACTATGGCTAGATCAATGTGACCTTCAATTGTATTTTATTTCAACTTTGTGACCTCAAATGGAGGCACAATCATATTAGCAAAATTGAGGGATTAAAAAGTGACCAAGATCATCCAAAATTCTATTTGCAGCAGAGGACAAATAGGATTCCCAGAATCACAGAAAGTTTGCAGTACATAGACTTTAGCCAGCATCTACCCTCTCTTTTCAGAAATAGTAAAACTGAAGTCCAAAGAGAGTGGTATTTTGCCTAAGATAACAGAGGTAGTAAGTTGAAATCAGGTTCAAAACCAAGTTTACCACAAAAGACTCAAAATTCATTCTCTCACTCATGTCAACTGTGTCAACTTCTGAAGTATCCTCCTTACTGGTGTCTGCTTCCTTGCCGGTCTCTTCTTGTCCCTTCCATCTGTCCTCCATACTGCTACCTGCCATGGCCACCTAGCCTCTGATCACATCTCTCTCGGCCCAGAACTGTTCCATCATTCTGACTGTTCCTACTGACATTTCAGTGGTATCTCATAGTGCATGAGCGTGCTCTTCCCAGAGCACATGGAAAAGTAGCTACTCCTCAAGCAAGCTCTGGGTTTAGCTACATCTCTTCCCATGCAGTTTTCTCTGTCCAGAAGATTCTTCCTCTTTATCTTTACCAGACAAGATCCTCTTACCTTTTAGAGGCTCAGTTCAGATGACACATCCTCCACAAAACTTTCATTAATGCTGCTAAGTGAAACCTCTTCCCTCTATCTCTTGCTCGGTACAGTTCAAAGCTCCATTTTAGTAGATACCACATTCCATCTGGTGTAACACTGGAGTCAATTATGAACATTCTGCTTTTTCCCACTAAACTATACATTCCTTTAAGTTAAAGACTAGATTTTATTTGCAGCCCCAGCAGAGATATTTCTCACAGTGAATATCAAAAATATTTTTTTTATTAAACTGTGTTGAAATCCACTATCTTGGGGTGCCTGGGTAGCTCAGGGGTTCAGCATCTGCCTTTGGCTCAGGTTGTGATCCCAGGGTCCTGGGATGGAGTCCTGCATCAGGCTCCCCACAGGGAGTCTGCTTCTCCCTCTGCCTGTGTCTCTGCCTCTCTCTCATGAATAAATGAATAAAATATTTTAATAGGTTTTTTTTAATTTTTTTATTTATTTATGATAGTCACACAGAATGAGAGAGAGAGAGAGGCAGAGACATAGGCAGAGGGAGAAGCAGGCTCCATGCACCGGGAGCCCGACGTGGGATTCGATCCCGGGTCTCCAGGATCGCGCCCTGGGCCAAAGACAGGCACTAAACCGCTGCGCCACCCAGGGATCCTGAATAAAATATTTTAAAAAATAAAAAAGAAATCCATTATCTTTGAGAACCCAACAGCACTTAGTATAGACATGTCATTCTGAAGAGCTGAAATTAAGTATTTTATATGTTTCTATACTTGATGTTCTCAAGTATAATGAAGGATACTTCTATTTCCCACAATGTGTCAGGAATAAAAATAGGAAGGATTCTTTCTCTTTTCCTGTTTCCTTAGATCAAGCTCAGCTAAAAGTTCAACTAAATATATAATTATTGAATGCTCTATAACAATTGCCAACCATCGCTGTCTATTATTAAAGAAAGTTGCAAAAAACTGATGGCCTTAGAAACTACCCTTGACTAGAAATCAGAAGGCCTTGCTATTTTAGACTATACCAAATCTCTATCAATGTGACCATGGACCAATCACTTAATCTCTACTCTCTGCCTCAGCTGTAAAAAGGGCCATTCATAAAAGGTGGCTTCCATCATGGGCATGGATGCCATACACCCTGCAACAAGGTTGTAGACAATTCTGCAAATGTATATGGTATGAGTTAAAGCAGAGATTCTCAAAGTGTAGTCCCCAGTCAGAAATATCTACTAGGAATTTTATTAAAATGCACATTCTCAAGTTGTGCCCTAAATTAACTGACTCAGAAACACTGGTTCCTTGGTCTGAGGCCAATTCCATTGCTGTGATGATACTGGATCTGGAAGGGGGTGGGGCTGCACTGTGGTAGTTCTTCTCCATCCTACCAGCTCAAAGTGCAGGCAGCCTAGAGTACTCTTTTCTATCACCTTTAAACAATTCTGCTCACCAGAGGCCCCATAGCCTACTTTCCTCATAGAGGTAAACCTGAGGCTCAATGGACAAATGCTACAAAAATACTTTGAAAACTCAGAGGAGCCATATAAATGTAAATATTGTTAAAGTTGCCAAGTCTTTAGGGAGAAAAAATGGAAGAGACACTGATGGCATGACAATATAACCTACTCTCAGCTTTTGAAGAAATCATCATACACATAGCTTCCCTCCCTTGATTTTACTCTGCTTTTCTGTTTATGCTTGAAACAAAGCTATAACAAATGGATAGAGTGAAGATACGGTAATGTAAAAGGCAGCCCAGGGACACCTGGCTAGCTTAGTTGGTAGAATATGAGGCTCTTGATCTCAAGGTTGTGAGTTTGAGCTCCATGGTGGATGTAGAGATTACTTAAGAATAAAATTCTTTAACAGATTTAAAAAAATAGAATTAAGAAATAAAATGAATCCAAGTACCCCATGACCAGTATCAGGGTATGCCCTTACTTGGCAGAGATTAAAAGCTCTAGTGCCCTCTTGAGGGTTGGACAAAGAGAGCACTACCTTTGATTATGAAGCAAATAGGATTTTCTCTCTAGTCCCACAATTCCAAGTCACTTGAATAAAGAATCAGAATTGTTTGCATGTAGTTTGATTCTGACACCCACCTCACCCAAGAGTCCCACTCTTTTCAGTCCTGCCTGTCTGTGTTGAGCTTTCTCAAATGCAGAATTGACTGGCCTCTTTCCTTTCTCCCCACCCTCCTGTGACAAACTGCTGTGGAGAACTACTTTCCAAAGTAAGCAGTGTAATGAGGGAGGAAACAACCTTGAATCATAAAGCCAGGATTTTAGTTAGGCTTCTGCTAGTTGCTAGATGACTAAAGGTAAATCCCATCTTGACCACACTTTCCTTAGGGTCTTTGAATAAACTGTATGGTATTTCTAAACTACAAAATATTTACAGTGTAAGGTGATATGATCATACTGTTGATGGTAAAGGCTAGATAGACAAGTAAAATTATCTTGACCAAGACCTTTGTTTTCTAAAGAAGAGAGTTTGTAAACAAAGAAGGAAGCCAAGTTTATCTGCTATAACTAAATGACGGGGAACAAATCGAGATATCCTATTCCTTGAATTTCTATTCCTTGGTTATCAGAGTCTCATATATCTGCTTCTACATTCAGTCTGTTTGTGCTCTATTGTTCAAGTTGAAGCATGTGAAAAAAAAATCCAACCTCATCCAGATAAGTAGTTGGAAAAGGGAGAGGTATTTCAACAGCTTCACAGATTTGCTTGTGGCTTTTTTTTTTCCTTTTTTTAAAGTTTATTTATTTATTTGGTAATCTCTACACCCAGCATTGGGACTTGAACTCACAATCCCAAGATCAAGAGTCACCTGTTCTGACTGAACCAGCCTGGCAGCTGGCCTATGACTCTCTCTTTTTTATTTTAATTATGGAATGCTTCACGAATTTGCATGTCATCCTTGTGCAGGGGCCATGCTAATCTTCTCTGTATTGTTCCAATTTTAGTATATGTACTGCCGAAGTGAGCACTGGCCTATGACTCTTGATCTTTCATACTACACCTAACTACCAAATGAAAGGGTCTCAGTGCCTCCCAAATTTGATCTGGGAACCATATTTTGAGAATCATTGCTCAACCTTCCCTGCCTCAAAGTTTGCACTGTAACTTTCTCTAAAACTTCTGAAACAGACCATACATAGAGAAAAGGCTGGAAAAGAACTGGGGAGGCCAATACTCCAATGTTTACAAGGAACCTTCTGAAGAGAACTTTTATCTTCTTCTGCCCCCTTGTGGTCAACCATCAATACAACAGTTGGTTACCTTCAGGACTGTTCTATGTAAGACAAAGGAAAATGGTTTCCTCTTTGATGTGTTGTCAGTATTTTATAGCCATACTTCCCTCATTCTCTTCTAGATCCAAGTGTGTTGGATACTTTAGTGACAAAAACCCAGGAGAATAAATTGTCATCATGATAAAGGCTGAGGATAGGGACTCTGGTGAAAATAATTGGTCTAGTTACTCTCAGGGGACGGTACCACAGGTCTTGGCTACCTTTATCTGTGAAAACCTTTGCTACCTTTCCATTGAGGAACTAACTATAATCCTCGAGTTTTTCCTCTTACTTTTTCTATGCCCAAAGCAAGTTAAAGGGAGAAAAAGCAGGATTCTAAGTGTCGTCCTATGTAGTAATAAAGGGGAGGCTGACCCAGGATTTAAAAAGCTGTCTTCTGTGCCTCATTCTGTTTTCACTGAGATCTCCTGAAGAAAAACAAAATCTGCACAGATGTTCTAAAACCTGCCCTCTTCACATTTTATGGTGAATTGCCAGATGTGGATGTTTGATAGAAATCTGAAGATTAG
Source organism: Nyctereutes procyonoides (assembly GCF_905146905.1). Classification (NCBI taxonomy): domain Eukaryota; kingdom Metazoa; phylum Chordata; class Mammalia; order Carnivora; family Canidae; genus Nyctereutes; species Nyctereutes procyonoides. Next base: position 44,291,751 of record NW_026575139.1, on the reverse strand, counting down.
GGATCCCTGGGTGGCACAGCGGTTTGGCGCCTGCCTTTGGCCCAGGGCGCGATCCTGCAGACCCGGGATCGAATCCCACGTCGGGCTCCCGGTGCATGGAGCCTGCTTCTCTCTCTGCCTGTGTCTCTGCCTCTCTCTCGCTCTCACTGTGTGCCTATCATAAATAAATAAAATTAAAAAAAAAGAAATCTGAAGATTAGGGTTACCAGACGTGTCCATGTATCATTGAAGCTAGCACCTAATTGGGGACCTGAAGTGAAATAAGTGATGGGGAGAAAAAGGGAACCTGGGGCTGGGGCCACAGGCAGAGAGAGCAGCAGAGCCTTTGGGTTTTACTCTACCCACTTCCCTCTCTCTTCCCCTCTTGCCAAGCTACTTGTGCTGAGGTGAGAGCTGAAGCACTCTGGGCTGAGGGGAGTTATTGTACACAGCCTAGAGAAGATGGAGAGAAAGAGAGAGAGAGAGAAGGGAAGACTCGACACGCTGCGGGGTAGGGGTGGAGCTGGAGGGAAGCCATGTGGCTCTGGTCTCCAGGAGCCCATGAAGCAGGGTTATTCATAGATAAGAAACTAGGGTGCAAAGCTGAAGGTAAGCTGGAAACCATGAGTAACAAACTACAAAGGTAGAGATGGAAATTCAGAACTCTGCCAGGCTGAGCTGAGAGAGAAGAGAGCAAATAAGAAGTGGGAGCCAACTGTAGTCCTTTGTCCAAGCCTCTAACCCGTTTCACAGAAGGGGAATTCTTCACATTTATACTAATGTCAAAGGCAGGGGAGGGATTGAGGTCATCCCAAATCCTTCCTATGCATATTTTTCCACTGCCTCTCCTGGCTCCAGCCCACCTGGAAATATTCTAGCAAACAGCTTGTTATTCCCCCAATGAGTCGTCATGTTATCACTAGTTTTCCAGGCTGGTTTCCACTGCTCCACAGTCTCTGAAGAGTGTCCCCTTGTGGCACTCTCTGCATTCACCCATCAGATGCCATCTGAGATGTCCTGACCGCTTGAGCCAGGGCCACTGCCACAAGTTCCCACTGCACCCCACACTTACCCCTAGTTTCATACTCACGGCTTTATGCTGCATACCCGCAGCACGGTGAGGCTGGGACTGTTGACATCCCTCTTGTATTCCTGCTCCCAGCACAGTGTTTGAAGATGGGAGTCCCACAGTGAAAACTTAGAGTGCTCTCTGATCCCACTTTGACTGGGAACTCTTAGATCACCTGAGCACACATACTTCTAAGGAATTCCTCTCATGCTTGAAGACATAGCTCAACAGCTCCCTCTCCTTGAAGTCCTCCTTCCCTGAGGTACCCAATCCCACTAATACTCCTTTCTCTGTGGCTAGTGCCCATGATTTGTACTGATGGTGGCATATAGTTAACTGGCCTGCAAGAGATTTAGTTCATTGTAGGTGGATTTTCCCCACAGGAGTTTCAGCTACTTGCTGGCAGAGGACACTCCCAGCTCCATTCCCTCCTAGTTTACCTTGTATAGAAGTCACTGTAAAATATGCACTAATTTCATATTTTTCTCTTGGAAACAAGGACTTTGTGGTGATTAGCAGGTTGGACTTGAATGATGTAAGATAAAGCACCACTTCCAATTACAATTCTCAAAAAGGATTGGACTTAAAGAAGACATTTAAAGTGAATTTTGCTAAATTAACCTGTTTATTCACAGACTTCCATCATCATGTCTAAGATGCATTCAGGTGGAAAACATTTTTAGCTCAATGTGAAGAGGAGGCTTGGTATAGTAGAAAACTCACAGATTTACAATCAGACAAACTTGAGTTTAAATCCCACCTGCACCCCTTAGTCTTTGAACACATTACTTAACCTAATAATTGTTGTCAGGCTGGCAGAGAGATCAAGCATAGGAATTAGTAGTAGTAGTAGTAGTAGTAGTAGTAGTAGTAGTAGTAGTAGTAGGCAGTGAGCAGATAAAATTTTCTGTAATAAAATATGAAACTGGAGTATACCCAGAACTTAGGGATAAGCACTTATAAGTGCTAAAATAGCATTTATAAGTAGATCTGGAGCCTCTTTCAATTACAAAGATGGAAATTGAATTCAAGGGCAGCCCGAGTGGCTCAGCAGCTTAGCGCTGCCTTCAGCCCAGTGCGTGATCCTGGAGACCCAGGATCGAGTCCCATGTCAAGCTCCCTGCATGGAACCTGGTTCTCCCTCTGCCTCTCTCTCTCTCTATCATGAATATATAAATAAAAATTTTTTAAAAAGGAAACTGAATTCAAACAGGTTAAGAAGAAGAGAGAACTAGTCAATCATAAGTCTGATATGTGTCTAGTTTCAGCCACATATGGATCCAGAGGTTCAAATGATCTCAGAGCTATGTCTTGCTCTCCATGCCTTGAGCAGACTCTCTCCATAGCGTGGGTAAGAGGACTCAACAGTCCAGCTGTTCATCCCACAAAGTCAGCAAATCCAGAGGGAAACAGAAATGAGTCCCTGGGGCCAGGGGTGAGGAAGCACCGAGTCAGAACCCCATAGAATGGAGAAGGGCCATTTCCTAAAGCAAAGCTGGGTGGTTTTACCAGAGGAAGTGGGCATATGCTGTATAGGCAAACACAAGAGTCGCACACTAAAACCAGTTTGAATTAATTATGCCCGGAATGTTTTACCTTATCTCCAGAGATCTTGGAGATAATCAACTTCCTGATGCCTTTCTGAGAAATATGTAAGTATGAATTATGGTAATGATGACTAACATATGTTGAACTTACTGCCTACAAGTGCTGTGCTTTGTAGCATAAAGTGCTGAATGCTTTATACAGATGATCTCCTTTCATCCTCCCCACTTCCCACTGAGGAAGGCACTGTTATCTCCTTGATTCAGATGAGGACAGAGGCACAGAAAAGTCATTGCCCAAGGGGGTGGAGTCAGAATTCTAACCCCAGGATTCCCATGTGAGGGCTTGCACACCTAACCAGCACAACACCTGCACCTGACCACACGCATAATCTACCATCTGCAACATAGTGCACATAGTTCTTTACACACTGGTCTCCAGCATCCTGCAGTTACTGAGCAGAACAGATATTATGTTAATATCACTTAAAGATGACGTAAGTAGCAGTGAACTATTTTTTTCATTTCACCTCCTATGACTGTAAAAGGGCACTGATATCATGTACATTGTTGAATGGTCCAAGACTTAAATGAGGCAATATTTACAAAGCAGTTGGTGTGGTGCCTGACACACAATAAGCTGCTGGTGGTATTGTTGTCATTATCAGGCTAATCAATTGTGTTTGCACCTGGCTTTCCTGGGGATAGAGGACCTGAGTAGGATGGGGTATCTGCATGTACTGAACCCCTCAGCAGTCGCGTGGATCTATGACAGGGATATCTGAACATCTGGTCTTCCTTCTTTGTTTTCATGGAGGAGTTTCTCCATAGCCAAGGGTGCTCCAGGAGATGCCCGATGGGTGCTCCTGCAGGGCCAAACATGAGAGGCGGGGAGTCCTGTCTAGCTTAAGAAAATGTGCCAGTGGTGTTCTTTGCCCCTGCAACCCTTCTGGAGCTGGTCAGGGCAGGAAGCTCTAAGTGAAATTCGATGGAAAGCTCCTACCCTCATGGCCATTCCCATCTCCGATATCTCCCTCATGCCACTAGAAATTCTATGCATTAGTGGTTTATTTCAGTTAGGGAGGAGGACTGCCAGACAAGCAGGAGCTAGCTACCGTGAGTTGGATACTGTCTAGCACAAGGATTCTCTTTTTTTTTTTTAATTTTTGTTGGAGTTCAATTTGCCAACATATAGCATATCACCCAGTGCTCATCCCATCAAGTGCCCCCTTAGTGCCTGTCACCCAGTCACCCCCATCCCCCCACCCACCTCCCTTTCCACCACCCCTTGTTCGTTTCCCAGAGTTAGGAGTCTCTCATGTTCTGTCTCCCTCTCTGATATTTCCCACTCATTTTCTCTCCTTTCCCCTTTATTCACTTTCACTATTTTTTATATTCCCCAAATGAATGAGACCATATAATGTTTGTCCTTCTCCGATTGACTTACTTCTCTCAGCATAATACCCCCCAGTTCCATCCATGTTGAAGCAAATGGTGGGTATTCATCGTTTCTAATGGCTGAGTAATATTCCATTGTATACATAGACCACATCTTCTTTATCCATTCATCTTTCGATGGACACCGAGGATCCTTCCACAGTTTGGCTACTGTGGACATTGCTGCTAGAAACATCGGGGTGCAGGTGTCCCGGCGTTTCACTGCATCTGTATCCTTGGGGTAAATCCCCAGCAGTGCAATTGCTGGGTCGTAGGGCAGATCTATTTTTAACTCTTTGAGGAACCTCCACACAGTTTTCCAGAGTGGCTGCACCAGTTCACATTCCCACCAACAGTGCAAGAGGGTTCCCCTTGCTCCGCATCCTCTCCAACATTTGTGGTTTCCTGTTAGTTTTCACCATTCTCACTGGTGTGAGGTGGTATCTCATTGTGGTTTTGATTTATATTTCCCTGATGGCCGGTGATGCGGAGCATTTTCTCATGTGCTTGTTGGCCATGTCTGTGTCTTCCTCTGTGAAATTTCTGTTCATGTCTTTTGCCCATTTCATGATTGGATTGTTTGTTTCTTTGCTGTTGAGTTTAATAAGTTCTTTATAGATCTTGGAAACTAGCCCTTTATCTGATACGTCATTTGCAAATATCTTCTCCCATTCTGTAGGTTGTCTTTTAGTTTTGTTGACTGTTTCTTTTGCTGTGCAGAAGCTTTTTATCTTGATGAAGTCCCAATAATTCATTTTTGCTTTTGTTTCCCTTGCCTTCATAGATGTATCTTGCAAGAAGTTGCTGTGGCCAAGTTCAAAAAGGGTGTTGCCTGTGTTCTCCTCTAGGATTTTGATGGAATCTTGTCTCACATTTAGATCTTTCATCCATTTGAATTTATCTTTGTGTATGTGTAAGAGAATGGTCCAGTTTCATTCTTCTGCTCGTGGCTGTCCAATTTTCCCAGCACCATTTATTAAAGAGACTGTCTTTTTTCCAGTGGATAGTCTTTCCTGCTTTGTCAAGTATTAGTTGACCATAGAGTTGAGGGCCCATTTCTGGATTTTCTATTCTGTTCCATTGATCTATGTGTCTGTTTTTGTTCTAGTACCACACTGTCTTGATGACCACAGCTTTGTAGTACAACCTGAAATCTGGCATTGTGATGCCCCCGGCTCTGGTTTTCTTTTGTAAAATTCCCCTGGCTATTCGGGGTCTTTTCTGATTCCACACAAATCTTAAGATGATTTGTCCCAACTCTCTGAAGAAAGTCCATGGTATTTTGATACGGATTACATTAAATATGTCTAGCACAAGGATTCTTAAGTTCTTTGTGCTCTGGCCCTTCTGACACTTGGAGGAAGTCTGTGGACCCCTTCTCAGAAAAATATTTTTGAATGCATGTTTTAAGACAGATGACAAGGGAAACCAATGATATTGAAATATAGTTATTAAAATAATTTTTAAAATTATGGTACAATATATGTACCTTTTTATTAATCCATAGCTACCACCATGTCAAAGTCCTGATGAGAGTTTATGATCTTTAAACTCTCTGCAACCACCGTAGTGTGCTCTGAAAATATCTGCAACTCCCACGGTGAGAGTCAAGTCAGAGGCACTTAGCAATTGCTGCTGGAGTGTGTTGCTTATGCTTGTAAAGGAAAGACATGCCTAATTTCAGCTTGAGGTTATGGAAAAAAGTAATTTTTTTCTTATCCAAGATCTAAGACCTTTGAATTCTTCTCTCCAAAGAGTTCAGCTCCCTAGGTTAAAAACAAGAAAACAAAAAACACTTGCTCTAAGAGCTTAAATTAAGAATTCACTGGAAGAAACTGATGTCAAGAACTCGGATAGAAGAGGATGGGAAAAGGAGAAACACTTAGATAGTGGTCTCATATTTTAGGATGCCTAAGAAATCTGGAAAGTTTATTGATGATGTAGGCTCTGCTCCCGCAGATTCTGGTTCAGCAGGTCTAGGGGTGGGGTCTGGGATTCCTCCCAAGGCTCTTTTGGAATTAGAACTCAGGTCTATCTGCCCCCAGAGCCTGAGACTCTATACACTCCATACATTCAATACACTCCCTGACCATCTGGAGATAAGAGTAGGGTCAGGATATCGCCAAGGAAACCAGCATCTGGGATATCCAGGAAATTGTACAAGGCACAGCTCATGTCAAAGCAGGCTTTGAATCCATACTGCACCACCAGAGGGACATATAATGGAAGACTAAAGACCTCCTGGCAATTTTACAGCCTACTTTATGGCTGATCTGGCTCCATCTCCTACTACCACTGCCCCAACTGTCTAACAGTTGTCCTTTGACCATCAGGTAAGTAGCCCAGCTCTTCCTGGTTCCATTTGCTCTGCCTAAGAGAAAAATAGACATACATCTTCACTCAGAAGACTACAGTTCTTCTTGTACCCATTGTTTGGCCTTATTGGAATGGGCAGCAAAAGACAGCACATACCAAACATCTGAAAATGTCCCCTGTTAACAGAGCCATCTAGTTTCTTTTAGTTTCCATCTGTTGAATTGAAAGCTCAAATTGCAGCAGAATGTTTTCATAGGCAACATTCCCATGCCTCTCTCCACACACTTTAAGACACAATTAGTACACTGTGAGAGAAACAAAAGCACATTCCTCATGGAATTCCAAGGCAGGGAATTCAGAGGCCACTGCCAGTGGGAAGTTCAATTCACCTCATTTAATTTATGGGCCTTGCAAGAGCCGAGAGACGAGCCCTTAATTCTCCCACACCTCTTCTGCTCCAACTCTGGGCATTCAGTCATTGACTGTTCCTTGCAAGATTTACATCAGGAGCTGGTAACCTTTCAGAAATGTTATTCCAAGTACTCATTCATTCATTCCCTTCTGGAAATAAAAGGGCAGTTGCCTATCTTCTGCCAAAAGGTAGGTTGGCCTGAAATTTTAACTAGGGCTACCAAAGATCACCCACTCTCTCCCAGATTTTCTGCAGCTTTTGAGAAGCAAAGGTAGATTTTCTCCAAAATCCTTCCTTGAAGGGAGAAGCTTCCCCAACGCTTATATCATGTAAGTCTCAAAACCATATATTGAACTGATATTGGTAAACACTAAGAATATCTGTTAAACCTTCCTAGATGTCTTTAGTAGGCTGTTTTTTTTTTTCAATCGAGATGTAATTAACATGTAACATTACGTTAATTTCAAGTGTACAACATAATGATCCCTTATTTGTGTCTGTTACCAAATGATCACTACAGTGAGTCTAGGTAACATCATCACCACACACAGTTTCAATTTTGTTTTCTTATAATGAGAACTTTTAGGATCTACCCTCTTAGCAACCTTCAAGTATACAATACAGAATTGTAACTGTAGTCATCATGCTATACATTATGTCTCTAGGACTTATTTATCTTATAATTGGAAGTTGTAACTTTTGGTCCCTTTTACCCATTTTGTCCACCCCAGCCTCCTGCCTCTGGAAACCACCAATCTGTTCTCTATATTTATTAGCTTTGTGGTTGTTGTTGTTGTTGTTTTTCGGTTTTGTTTTGCCTTTTTTTTTTTTAAGATTCCACATATAAGTGAGATCATATGGTATTTGTCTTTCTCTGTTTGACTTATTTCACTCAGTGTAATGCCCTGAAGGTCCACCCATGTTGTCACAAACAGCAAGATTTCCTCCTTTTAGTTCTAAATAATATTCTATTTTATATGCTGTATGTTCTTCAACAATTCATCTGTCAATGGACACTCTGTGTCTTGGATATTATGAATAATGTTGCAACCGGCTTCTTCAAGTAATAAATTCTTGATACCCCCCACCCCCTCACAAGCCCCTCACTGCTTCCCTCACAATCTCGCTATACTCCCATCACAACAAATTGGATAAATAACCTTTTCCAATCTTCCACTGCCTCTACCTCTGATTCATACAGCATTTGGCATGTTTGGCCCTATTTTTTCAGGGACTTAGGCTCCCACACTCAGCCCTGCCCTAGTTCAAATCCTGCCCCTTTATGGCTGCTCATTTCCTCTGCTGGTTACCTGGGAGAATGTCCTATTTCAGTCCTGGCTCCTTTGCTTCATTGATTTCTGCATCTCTGAAGCCACAGCTCTGTTTGGGGAGATAGCTCCTCCTTCAGAATCACCCTCTTTGCCCAGGAGTTATGTCTGGCCCTGGGGAACTAATGGTGGCCTGGACAGATCAGGAAATGTTGCTCTTGGGACACACTGCAGATAAATTATCAGACTCCTGGTGGCACTCTGTCTTTTCCACAGCAGGAATCTGTCTGGCAACTCTTAACCCAGTGGCTTTTCAAAGTCCTCTGGATTTTCTGCCCTTCTCACCCAGAACTGTGCTATTTTGCAGCCCTTAAGTATGTCTCCTGCCTCCTTGACTCTACTCCCACTCATCTATTTTATAGAGTGAGAATAATAATGAAATCAAGGCTAGGAATTCTGGGCTTAGCTCTGGATCTATCATCAACTAACTGTCTCCATAGGCCTCAATTTCTCATCAGTGAAGTAAGATGTGGGTGTATGTCATCTCTGAGACCCCTTTAACATATACCTTACCCGTGTTAGGGATGGGGAGATATCAGGGCAGACCTCCAACAGCCCTTGACCAAAGGATGATGGAATTTTAAGGCTGACAGTCTTTAACAGAGAAGACAGTAACTTTGGAAAATCAACCTATCTAGGGACATGAAAGCTGTATAAGTACTTAGAAGCAGAATCTAAGCTTAACCAGAAGTGCTATGGAAACCAGAGAAAAGCTTCCCTTTAGCTTGCCAGCAGTGGAGTGCCTGTGGAAGCAGTGGGAACAGCTGAGCAAACATAATTACAATAACTTCTAAAGTTTGTAAGATATTATATAAGAAGGAAACAGCCCACACCCCTGGGATCTCTGTGGGTAATATCTGTGCCTAAGAATTTGATCCTGGATTATATTAGAGAACAACTGTAGTTTCAAAGCTTTCGCCAGTTCTTTATATTTTTTCATGATGAAGTCATAAAGCAAATAATTCCTTGTTTAGCTGAGCCAAAAATGAATTCTTATATATGCAAAGTCAAGACAAAACCTCATTTGGAATGGTGGGAGAGATCTATGGTGCTTCACATGAATTGAGACGCAGTCCTCAGATAACTGGGTAGAAAGATGGATGGAGCAATTCAAGTGACATCCAGAAGAGAGTTGGTAGGACCAAAGGGAAATTTTCTGGAATTGGGAGAGTAGACGAATGTTAAAAAATAATGTTTATGTAGCAATGTCTGATGTCCAATTGTTTTTTTTCTTCCTTGAGCTGCAATTGGCCTTCATCACCTTATTATTTCTGAAATTATTGATAGCAGGCAACAGTCTGTTGTCAGTGGAATTTGGCAAAATGAAGAGAAAAGGATGATTCCCAGTTGAAATCGAGTGGGTCTACAGGAGGAGACAGCAGCTGGGAAAGAGTTGGTTAATGAACAAGGAACAGGAGAGATGTGGGTGCCAAAAAGAGGGTGAGGCTGAAAATACAGAAGAGAGAAAAATGGTGGAAAAATGTTCCTGAGAAGATACAGGAATTGGATGGAGTCCATGGTATGAAAGGAAGTATTTTCCTTGACTGGGAGGAAGGACTCTCTCTTTCCCTAGAAGCTCTGTCTCAGCAGTTGGCACCACCAATCTGAATCCATCTCCATTTCCAGGCCTCCATATTTGGAACCTTATCTGGGCATACCATTTTTCAGACTTTTCTATTATTATCTGCCTGTCACATCCTAGTCCCTCAAAGACTATTTTGCCATGCTTCACATTATGTCAGTCAGCTAAAACATAATGTTTCCTTTTTTTAAATTTAATTTAATTTTATTTTTTTAACATAATGTTTCCTAAGACATGCTGTCCAATATAGTAGCTACTGACTACAAGTGGCTATGGAACACTTGAAATGTGGCTAGTCTGAATTGAGACGTGCTGTAAATGTGAAATGCACACCAAGTTGTGAAGACTTGATATGAAAAATGTGTAAAATAACTCATTTGTTATTTATTAATTAATGTTGAAATGATAATGCTTTGGGCATACAAGTTTAAATAAACTATATTATTAAAATTTTAAAAATAAATGGATAAACCATATTATTAAAATAATTTCACCCATTTTTAATACTTTTTAAAATGTACCCCCTAGAAAATTTAAATCTTATTTCTTATATTATATTTCTACTGCAAAGCAATGATCTAGACTAATGGATAGTGGACCAGTTACAGTTCCTATGAGATCATAGCCCCCCTACTTACATGGGAAACTGCTGAGACTATTCTAGATCTTGTAAATCTACCCCTCCCACCCTGGCCACTTCCTCCATCAGCTTCCTGAGAAAGACCACTGCCAGGTGATATTTTGAATTTTGCATAATAAAAAATCTTTATTTTACATTTACATTTGATTAATGGATAGTTAAATATAATTTTTCACTCAAAATTTTGTAAGAATTGCTCCTTTATTGCTTACCTGCCAATGAGCTCAGGCTTGAACTCATGACCCTGAGATCAAGAGTTGCATGCTCTTTGACTGAGCTTGCCAGGCACCCTACCAATGTGGGTATTTTAAAGGTTGGTATTATTCTGATTCCCAACCCTGACCATGGAGTTGTGTTTTTTGCTTGTTTGTTTGTTTGCAGCTGTTTTTTTCATCTCAAAGGTTTTAGGTATTTCTAAATGTCATGGTTATTATAGTTTGGTGTGGGTATTTCGTGAGTTCGTGTGTGTGTCTTGGACATTTTATGGGTCATTTCAATCCAGAAACTCATGTCCTTTCATTCTCATACTCTTTGTGGGATAATTACATTATATCTTTCATTTTCTCTGTTCTTTCTTCCCCTGAATGTTGAAATTCCTTGATTGAATCTTTATTTTTGTATTTTTTGGTCCCTATTGTCCATTTCTGAATTATTTTATTTTAAATACTGAAAGAATTCCTGAGCTTTATTTTCCAACCAATCTACTGAATATGTAATATTAAATATGTTCCCATTTTCTATTTTTTTTCTGATAGTATTTAGCTCTTATTTCATGGATGCAATATCTTCTTTTATCCCTCTGAAGATATGAATTACAGATTGCTAGGGGTTTTTTTTTTTTTTTAGTTTTCTTGTTTTCTGCATTACTATGTTTCTCCTGAGGTTGTGGGGGTTTTTGCTTTGTTTTGTTTTGTTTTTCTGTTTGTCTGATATGTTTTCTGATGGAGTCTTTCCTCAAATGCCTCAGGAGGTTTGACCAATTTTTCACATTTAAGAGCAAGACCTACAAAGCTAGCTGTAAACTCTGTGTATGAGGATGGGGCTCATCAAATGGCCAGCTTTGCTGCAAGGCAATGGCTGACAAACAGACTTTTTGCATTAGGAGGACCACATATATGTCAGTGCCTAAACATTATTTCTCCAGAAAATGAAACTTCATTTTTGTCTTTAGAGACATATAAGAAGCAAGATAAGGGAAGAGGGCTGCTGGTGTTGATGGTGTATGTTGGGGGGTAGGAAGGAGGGATTTTCTCTTTAATGTGTGGACTTTGACTTAATTCCTTCTTTCCTTCACTTATTTATCTATGTATTTAAAGTACCCAATGTGGGGCTTGAACTCATGACCCTAAGATTATGACTTGAGCTGAAACCAAAGCTGGATGCTCAACTGACTGAGCCACTCAGGCAACTCGAAATACATCCTTCTGAAACAACAAATATGTATGAGAATTTAAATAGTAACACAAGGCAGAATAATAGAAACTATTTACAATTCTAATCTTTTATTGAATTGTTTGCACAGACATTTGTAAAACTAGACAAAATAACTTAAAGGAACTGTATTTCATTTTTAATTACTTAATTTCATTAGGCCTTGAGTCTTCCATGAAAATCTTCTATTTGTGAATTGCTCACATCTTGTGAAAATGAGTAGGAAGCAGAATATCAATGTTGCCACTTAAAAATTAAATTCTGAACTACAGCGTACATAAGTCATCTTTTATCCAATCATAATAAAGAGTAATAAACGTGAAGAAAAGAAGAAATATTTCTAGTAATCAAAAATTTTGTTTCTAGTTATCAAACATCAAGACAACAGAATTTTAAGAAGACAACACTTCATAATTTTGAATTTATAGAGGCCAAAACTATAAATGGAACTTGTCTAAATGATTGGTAGGCATTGACATTTTCAATAGTGAACACAAATGAGTTTTATTTTGCTTTGTTTGAACCCAAAAGATTTTTTTCCAACTTGCCTAAGCTATGGATTCTAAGTACAAAGTTCCTTCCAGAAAAATTAGGCACATCAGTTTGGAGAATTTTGGTCCTACTCGGATGGAAATATTACTTACAAGGGTCGTGTGAAGACTTGAATTTGCTCAAACAGCTCCTTTAACACTAAACAGCTTCTATTTTTATCTTAAATAAGGAGAGTGAATGGCAAGGCAGTTCCTAATTCCCTTTTATTCGGGTGGATCAGATGAAGAGTAACAGGAGGAGCCCGCTCTCTTCCTGCTCACCACTAAGATGTCTGTAACCTCACTGTGCTATCCTTACTTTCTAAAGGCTGTGAACAGAACATCATATGCCTGTGGTTCCTAAACCCGAAGCCTCTGCTGCAGTGTCACACTGTCAATGACAATTACCTGACACTTTAAGTCACTAGTTTTCCATTATATAAATGTTTCTTCAGTCAGATTCACTGTGATATTAGTCCTGTGAGACCCAGAACTCTCTTGGCAGTCAAGTAAATTAGAAGCAAAGTTCAACAATAATCAGGACCCATCCATCAAGGAGTCACACAGAACGTGTCTGAGGAACCGGTACAAAATGCAGAATTAGCACATCATAAGATAACAGAGCAGAATATAACTCAGGAATTGGGCTGGGGGTGGGGGCAGCCTAACAGGACCAAAGTTCAACAGTTGCTTGCAGAGAAAGTAAGCATCCAAAAAGGACACCAAGCTTATCTGCCTTGAGATGGTAAATATCTTTTATATGATATCTGTTGTAAAGAGCCTTCTATACTTCAATCCAGGGTAAAGGGTGCGTATGCACTGCCAGTTGAGATATAGATGGCAATTCAAACATATCTATTTTTAACCTTTCAGAGCCAATTGTATCGACTTACTCCACATTTGTAGATGACGATTTAAGGACACGTTTTTTCCCAAGTGATAAACCATCAAATGCTTGCCTATTCCCAGAAAAGAAAGAAAGAAAAAAGGAAGGGAGAGGGAGGGAGGGAGGGAGGGAGGGAGGGAGGGAGGGAGGGAGGAAGGAAAGGAAGGAAGGAAGGAAGGAAGGAAGGAAGGAAGGAAGGAAGGAAGGAAGGAGAAATAAGGGCTATGATATTAAGTCTGTTTCTGAAAATATTTAAGAATGTTTTTCAGGAAGTGGTTTGCTTCAATGAGATTACATTGTCACCATCAATCAAGTTTTAACATGCAGGAATCATAGAGAAGATAACATTTTACTTTAAGCAGTTACTCTTCAGAGTGAGAAAGCCTTGATAACTCAGTGATAACATCACAACCAACAATGTCCTATACTGGTAGAGCTAGTCAAAATACTACTACTACTATTACTACTACAACTACCACTGCTATAACTCCTCCTCCTCCTCCCCCTCCTCCTCCTCCTCCTCCTACTACTAAAATCTTGCTACTTCCCCCTCCCTGTAATTATAAGCCAGCAATCTCTTTAATATTGCAATAGAGTGATACCAGGAACCATATATGGTGGCAGTGCAGACAAATCATTTTTCTGCATAGATTTGTCAAATTTGTAATATTTGACTATCCACCTTTTTTGTCATAACATCGAAATAATATTTATAATTTGATGAAACTTCAGATTCATTTTTGTATCCTGGGAATTCAATCAGTGGTGATGATATTTGATGTTAGTCTTCACTTTGGATAAATATCGACTTGAACATTGATCCAGTTGTCATCCATATGTGCTGCATCTCTATTTTTTCTTTGTGGAATTTCACTTTTTAAAATTCCTTTATTGTCATCTAGTGGAATTTTGAAAGGGTGAAAAAATAAATACACATGATGTTTTAGAGAACATTATACTTTAAACCTCATCAGTTACCTTATGATCATAAAAATGGATGACACATCCATGTTCTAGAAATTCTTCCACATACTTTATGTATAGTAACTCTTTTAATTTCTCATATGAGGAACTTGCCCACTTACTAAGCTAATTAGTGCCCAAGTCAGGACTCAAACAAAACATTTTGGCTTGGAGTTTATGCTTTTAATCTACAGACCAGCTTTCCTTTTCTTCTTTTTTTCCATAAAAGGGGCAGTAATTGTTGATATGGTCATTTTGTTACATACACTCTGCTACTTTATTAAGGATAAAAGTAAACAGTATAAAAGGAAAGCACTTTAAAATATAAAAACATGTAAGCTATTATTTAGTCTATATTGCAATATTCATTGGTAGGCCCTGTAAACAAGCATTTTCTTCTGATTCCTTAACATATAATGGGATGAATGTGCTTCTCAAGAAGGATAGTTATTATTTTTTCAGAGCTGTATCTCCAGTGCCCAGAACACTGCCTGTGCACATTTGCTACTCAATACATACTTCTTGCAAGAACAAATGGGTTTGAGTTGAGATAATGTAGTATTTATGGATTTTCATTTCTCTTCATTCATCTATTTCTTATAATAAACTATTCCCCCATATGACTAAATATTTTTCTAAAACATTTCACATTTGTGAAAAGTCCATCATATGGAGCCACTTATTTAACTAATTAACTAATTAGTTTAATTATTTAACTAATTCTCTTTGCTGCAAAGTTAATTTTTTCCTAAAATCTCATTTTTATATAAGTTCAAGGAATAGCCTTGTGCAGAAATTTTTCTGCATACCTATGACCAATTATTTTCCCAAAATAGATTTTAAAATGTAGAACTAGATCAATGAGCATGAATATTTTTAAAGTAGTATGATTTAGTAGCTTATAATAGTAATAATAATATATTACAACTAACACTTATTGAACACTTACTCTATACCATTTTACTAAGAGCTTTACCCATACTGTCTTTTTGAACTATTACAGTGACCCTAGAATGCTAGTACTATTGGTGTTCCATTTTACATATAAGAAAACCTAAGCTGAGAAAGCAAATTTCCTGAAGCCACACAATAAATGGTGGAAGCAGGATCGGAAAAAAGGCAAAATCACCCCAGGGCCTAATTCCATCTTTTTTTTTTTTCCCCTGCAAATAACGACTTTTTTTTCTTTTTAAGTTTTTATTTTAATTCCAATTAATGTACAGTGTTATATTAGTTTCAGGTGTATAATATAGTGACTCCATACTTCCTTACAATACCTGGTGCTCATCATAAGTGCACTCCTTAATCCTCATCACCTATTTCACTCATTTCCCCCCCACCCCACCTTACTCCTCTGTGGTAACCATCAATTTATTCTCTATAGTTAAGAATCTATTTCTTGATTTCTCTCTCTCTCTTGCTCTCTCTCTTTTCCCCTTTACATGTTTGTTTTGTTCCTTACATTCCACATATGAGTAAAATCATATGATATTTGACTTTCTCTGACTGGCTTATTTTGCTTAGCATTATACCCTCTAGATCCCTCTATGTTGTTGAAAATGGCAAGATTTCATTCTTTTTTATGGCTGAATAATATTCCAGTGTGTATGTGTGTGTGTATATACACGTGTAAATGAATGGCCTGACTCCATTTTTTTAAATGAAAGTCTGAGAATAAATTTGCTTAGTTTGTATCTAATGTCCATTATTTACTAGCTATGAGAACTATGGAGATTACTTAGTGTCTTTAGCTTTGGTTTTCTGTAAAATGAGGTCAATCATAGTAAGAGTAAAACAAGAAAATGTAAATAAAACTCGTACTAGTGCTGATACATACGAGTGCAACATAAATTAGGTACCATTTTTTATTTTGTTATTTATAGAGCTCAAATATACCTTGCATATTTTTTTTAAATTTTTATTTATTTATGATAGTCACAGAGAGAGAGAGAGAGAGGCAGAGACACAGGCAGAGGGAGAAGCAGGCTCCATGCACTGGGAGCCCGACGTGGGATTCGATCCTGGGTCTCCAGGATCGCGCCCTGGGCCAAAGGCAGGCGCCAAACGGCTGCGCCACCCAGGGATCCCACCTTGCATATTTTTAATAAAACTCTTACGATTTACATTCACACCAGCAGTGTGGTCAACAGATTTATATCCAAAAGTGCCAAGAAAAATAATATACCAAACAGATGACCTACATATAACAGAACCCACTTCCTGTTGCTTGTACCTTAAATATTCATCTTAAAAATGTTATTTAGATTTTCCCCACTAAGTTTCCTTTCTATTCTTTGCCATGGTGTTCATTTTGGAAAGATGAATGTAAATAATTAAAGTGGACAATTGACAGAATAATTTTGGTAAATGAAACTCTTAAATTAATATTTTATGAAACTTCTGGTTAATGAGGTATTGTTTGAAATTGTAGATAATCTTATCATTATCCTAAAATTTAAAAAAAATTGTATTCAACTTATTTAAACTAAAAAAAGAAAAATAGTTCACCCACTGTGGTGTTTTCTCTTCTATGCATATAAGATGCTGGAGGAAGAGAAAGAAGAAATAACTGGGTACTTGGGACTCTGCTTGACATTCAAATCACTAACAAAATAGAGACATATTTAACTTACATATGTTATTATTTATTTCATTCAATCTTTATCATATTCTTCATCAACACCATTTTTAGCTACTACCCAGCATCCCATTGCATGGATAAATAATAATTTATTTAATAAATCTCCTCTAATTGGGCATCTAGACCATTTCTATTTTTTCCCTAATAAGCAATGTTGAGCTGAATCTAATTATAGCCCATCTTTGTACCATCTGATGATTTCCTTGAATTAAAGATGTGTATTTTAACCATGGCTCCTTAGAACTAAAACCAATATAACACTATAAGTTAACTATGCTGGAATTAAAATTAAAAATTTAATTAAAAAAAGAAAGTTAAAAATAGAACTGTTTTAAATGTAGCACTATGCACCCTCTTGCCTTTAGGGCAAGTCTCAAACCAAACTGTTAGTTCTACCTTGCTGTGACAGTTTCTCCAGTGGCACCTACCAAAGTGTTAAACTTCCGGTCTTATGGTTTCACAGCCAGTCCTTTTAAATCTCTCACAGTGCTCCTCCCTGGCTGTACTCACTGCTAAACAATGCATACTTCGGGGTGCAGGTGTCCGGCGTTTCATTGCATCTGTATCTTTGGGGTAAATCCCCAGCAGTGCAGTTGCTGGGTCGTAGGGCAGGTCTATTTTTAACTCTTTGAGGAACCTCCACACAGTTTTCCAGAGTGGCTGCACCAGTTCACACCTGCACCCCGATGTTTCTAGCAGCAATGTCCACAATAGCCAAACTGTGGAAGGAGCCTTGGTGTCCATCGACAGATGAATGGATAAAGAAGATGTGGTTTATGTATACAATGGAATATTACTCAGCCATTAGAAATGACAAATATCCACCATTTGCTTCAACGTGGATGAAACTGGAGGGTATTATGCTGAGTGAAGTAAGTCAATCGGAGAAGGACAAACATTATATGGTCTCATTCATTTGGGGAATATAAATAATAGTGAAAGGGAATAAAGGGGAAAGGAGAAAAAACAAGTGGGAAATATCAGAAAGGGAGGCAGAACATGGAAGACTCCTAACTGGGAAACGAACTAGGGGTGGTGGAAGGGAAGGAGGGTGGGGGCTGGGGGTGACTGGGTGGCGGGCACTGAGGGGGGCACTTGACGGGATGAGCACTGGGTGTTATTCTGTATGTTGGCAAATTGAACACCAATAAAAAATAAATTTATTATTAAAAAATAAACAATGCATACTTGTACCACGCAGAGTCATCAGAGCCATTGATCTCCTTCAACACACTTCAAATACAGTGGCAAAAAAAAAATACAGTGGCAAGAGAAGCTGGGGGTAATATATGAGGCAAATTGCGGATTCTGAGCCTCATATTACCAATTGGTGCTGGCTTGAAGCATGTCCTCAGCTTTCCCAGCATCTCGTGTCCCATCTCCGTCAGATATTTTCTGTTTCCTGAGCCTAGACCCGCACTGTTCTGTTCTATTAGGCTGAGCCAAAGGACTGCTTTTGACCTACAAAAACCTGACAAGGCTGAGAGATTTCTTTGCCCACGAGAGAACACAGCAACCATTTGTCATGCTATGAAGCTGTTCAAAATCTGTGTAAACCCTTCCTATACAGGCGGTAATGTCCATCTTTTAAATCTTGTTCTCCTTAGGGTGATGCCAGAAACTCACTTTCCAGATTTCTTGAGACTAGAATATATGAATGTAGCCCAGGTTCCTCCAATCAGATGTAAGATTTTTGGCTGTGAAGAGAATACCAGGAAGAGTTATTCCTTCTTTAAAGAGAGATAAGGATAGAGGGAGAGACTGGGAGGAGAAGGAAATTCTAGGATGCTCTAAAGTTCTATTTCTTGAACTGGGTGGTGATTATATGGAAGTTTACCTTGCAATCATTCTTTTAGGTTTTCTGCATTTTTTGCTTGTGCATTATTCTTCACTAAAAAAAATTTAAACTCAATTCTGGTAAAGATAGGGGGAGACAAGGAGCTTCCAGAAGGCAGACAGCAGCTCTGGAAGTTGTCCCAAACGCTGATCAGCAGTGTGAGCTGCAGCCCTGGCGTTTACTGTGCTCTGTGGGAGCAGTCCTGTGGAGAATGTAGATGTAGCTCTTAGTCTGTAGCCTCCAAGCCTATTTTTCTGGCTCTCCTAGTGTTCTGTAAGCTATGCTTCAGTAAATACTCTTCCTGTTCTAACTACTAGAGAAGGACCTTGGTTGACAGCTAAGAGCTCTGGCTGATAAAAGGGAGTTCCAACTCTTTTCAGGTAAGATCTTGATGCTGAAAATGCTGTCCTTAGGACCACCATAATGCTGGCTTGGTGATACCTCCAAAACCTAAGGATTCCTCTATTCTATAATCAGAGCATATAGGTTTCAAAACTGCTTCTGATTGATTATTATCCTCTCTGAAAGTCATAACTTTTTTCTACATCAATCTCCACTATTTTCCTTTACCCCACTGCTCCTGGGAAAATATTCACACACACACACACACACACACAAACACACACATGCACCACCATCACCATTGCAACCCATTGTCAGGAATATGTGAAAGTCTTGATGTACTTGCTTATCACTAGAAGGTAAGTTTCAGGGGCAGAGATATTCAGATCTGTTTTGTTCAGTGCTACATCAGAGCATTTAGAATGGTACCTGGAACATATTAGAAACTCAATAAATATCTGAAATGAATGACAAAGTATTCTGTCCTAAAATGCATTGTCCATTAGTTCACCCAACAAAGAGCAAATGCTTACACTGATAGGCTAGTGAAGGCACCGGGTGTTGGGGATATCCAAGTGATTAAGGCACAGCTCTGCCCATGAGCAATTCAGAATGAACTGCTTATTCCAAAAACATTGCTACCAATCCTCAGAATGCATTTTGTCACCTCCATGAACCCACTGAGAGCTTCTCTTTAAAGGAGATGTGGAGCAGTGCAGGTAGGGTTTTGTTTTGCTTTGTTTTATCAATTATCAATGCTTTCCCTCTATCAGTCTCAGTTTCAGGCTAAACAGGAGGGAGGCAGCAACAGTGCAGAATGGTAGGTGAGACAGTCAGAGATTGCACACAACTTTTGTCCAAACTAGTGCCCTGATTTGATGGTTGCAACTCAATTTTGACATTAAATAAGGCAACATCTCGGTGGCTATAATCTAATCAATATCAGATCCTGTCACACTCCCCAGTGGCTTTTCTTCAGACTTGGAATTAAGCCCTCTATATGGTCCTTGCCCCCATGTGATATCACCTTGCCTGTCTCTCTGACTGCCCTGCTGTGGCCTCCTCTTCTCCAACCGCATTGGCCTCCAACATAAGCTTCTCACCATCCTTGGTCCTTTCTCCCATCATTCCCTTTTCTAGGTATGTTCTCTTTCTTGCTTTTTCCTCCTTTTCTTCCTTCTCTTTCTCTGCCATCTCCATTAGATTCTTAGCTCCATGAAAGCAGGAGCTTGTCAATCTGATTCACCCATGTATCCTCAGTGTCTAGAACAATGTTTCCCATACAATAGGCATGCAATTACACATTTACTCGAGGAATACATTCATCTAGACCTTTAAAAGCCAAGACTGACATCACTCCCTTCCAGAGTAAAATAGTAGATGCCACATATCAAGCAATCTTGGTCAAATTTTCATAATTCTGGAGAAACCATGTATAATGCAAAAACCAAGCTTCCTATGAAAAATGTCTGTTAGATTTATGGTCTGGGATATCATTGGCTGAAGGAACATGAAAACAGGAAGTTGTCTGAGCAGTGAAAATTCAACTTAATGTATCTAGATAACCAAGAAGAAAGTTAACATTTCATTGTCCAGAGCATTAAATTTATTCCTTGTTAATGTAAAATTGAGAAAAGTTCGATGTCTTTCATACACAAGCTTACAGAACGAGTATTCAAACAAACATGCTCCCTTTCCTAAGGGCCAACTTGTATATTACTGCACTTCACCCTAGAGCAGCCCTTTTAGCAGGGCCTGTTATTATCCCCATTTCTGAGGTGAAGAAATTGAGCTTAGTGAAATTGAGCAATTTGCTCAAAGATGCAGAGCCAGGTCTGTCATCAGAGAAATCAGGAATTCTTATTAGGCTCAGAAATGAATAACCACAATAATGCATATGGGATAAGAGTCCTTGGGGACTCCAGAAAAAATTTCCCAGCTACTCCAAGACTGGAAGATGATGACTTCCCAGCTCTGCAACCCACCTGCTGTTGACAGTGGATGAGTCACTTAAGATTATAGATGAGATAAAAGCATAAACAGTAGGAAAGATTTGATTTGGCTCAAAGTATTTTTCAGCCAAATGGTCAGAATATAAAAGCTTTAGGTACATTTTTGTTTGATTTTAAAGGATTAGCTTAGTCAAACTGACAGTAGCTAAGAGAAAAGGAAGAAGAGGCAGAGATACTTCCCTAATGATGCAAGAAACATTTAATGACTATCTGGAAAAAAAAATCAGATTAGAAAATTTGTAAGACACCATCTGGAACACATGATCCATTTTCCATTTACCAGAGTAATGGATTTATTGTGACAATAACAAAGCTAACTAAGCTTCAGGTTTCCTTCTTGCACAGGTACCTTTCAACATTCTGTACCCAAATTTGTATGCTTTCTATATTTTATCCTAAAGGAATGCCTCATAGAAACTTAAATAAATGCCTACAATAGCTTTAGGGGAAGGTTCTCTGTTTTACTGTATGGGTTAGTATTTAAGTTGTAGTTGTGGTCTTAAAATAGTAGGGTGCTACAATTACTTTTTTCCTTTTATTAGCCATTAATGATAAGAAATAAAATACAAGATGTGAGTAAAGTAAAAAAAAATTTTTTAAAGGCCCATAAATCTGGTCAGTTGGTACATGCCCCACATGGGAAATAGAGCTAAAATTAAATAGTCTTGAGAAAACTAACAGAAAATTAGCCCCTGCTGAGAGGCTGTGCCTCTATGTCCCAAATCTGCTTAACTTTCTTTGCGCATGTTGAGGGTTAGGCTGGGTTGGTGAGTTGTTTGGTATTTTTTAACCAAGCATAACACAAAAATGATAATTTCAGTAAATTTTTTCAGTCACTTGATGCATTTTAGAGGTGAATTTATAAGGTCATCAAAATGGATTTCAATAAGACAAAATGATCCTATATTTTCATTTTCAACACAAAAGCAATGAACTTGAACATGCTGTCACATTCAGCTCATACCTCAGGATTTTGTGGTTTGAATTGGCACTTACATAAAATAAACACCATTCATTCTTTATTTTGTTACTTGGCAATATATAATAGAGAATACCTCTATATTCTTAAAGTTATTCTATCTGAGTCCATTTTGCATAGAATTTTTAAAACATTAACTCATGTTCACATCTGGGTATAAAGGCCATGGACATTATAATTGGTCCCAAAATGATGTATACAACACTGAACACACAAAAAAATGATGAGAGAACATTTACCTTGTCAGATTAAATAAACCAACACAGGAAACGGTTCATCCAGAGGGTCATCATGCTGATCAAAATAATGAGTATAAGTAACATTAAAGTTTATGTTTTTTGAAAGATTTGGTTGAGGTACATGAGTCATCAAAGCTTTATTCCCTGAACAGTAGAACACAGAGCTTTGAATTCCTTCTGGCCAACCTAAGTTGGGGGGTTCTTAGAATCTTAAATTCATAGGTTATTTTTGTGAGGGTTTAAGAAGGAGAAAAGAATAGAACACATTATTTGTGCTTCCAGTACCTTTTTCCATTTCCTGTTGAAACCTGAGTGGTGTGTGTGTATGTGTGTGTGTGTGTGTGTGTGTGTGTGTGTGGTGTGGTGGTGATTACAGTGGAGGTGGTGGAAGTGCGAGGAGGGAGGATCTATTTGAAGCATAATTTTAACTTCAGATCTTGGTAAGAACTGCCTTATCTCCATCTGATCATGACCTACATCACACTGCTCCCCATCCTACATAGATAGCAAGTAAGTCCATGAAAAGATGTTAAATACCATTAGCCATAAGAAAAATGCCACTTTAAACCACAATGAAATACCATTAAACACCTATCAAAATGGCTAGAACAAAAATGAAAGGAAATTCCATAAGTCAGAGAGAATGTGGAAAAACCAAAATCATTTGTGCTTTATTGGTAGGAAGGCAAAATGATACAACTACTTTAGAAAGCAGTTTGATAGTTTCTTTAAAAAATAAACATGCAGAGATCATACCCAACAATTGCCCTCTGAGGCATTTATCCCAGAGAAATGGAGACTTAGTTCACACAAAAATCTATATGCAAATGTTGATAGCAGCTTTACTCATAATTGCCAAAAGAATTGGAAACAACCCAGCTGCTCTTCAGTGGGTGAATTATTAAACTATGGTACTTCCATACTGTGGAATATTACATTCAGCAATAAAAAGGAATGACTGGGGCAGCCGGGGTGGCTCAGTGGTTTAGCGCTGCCTGCAGCCCAGGACGTGATCCTGGGGACCCGGGATCGAGTCCCACATCGGGCTCCCTGCATGGAGCCTGCTTCTCTCTCTGCCTGTGCCTTTGCCTCTCTCTCTGTGTATCTCTCCTGATTAAATAAATAAAATCTTTAAAAAAAAAAAAAGGAATGACTGATTTTTACATGCAATAACCTGCATGAACCTGCCAAGAATCATGCTGAGTGAAAAATCTATCTCAAAAGGCCTTTTTCATATTTGTGTATAATACATGATTGCATTTATAATATAATACATTCTTGGAATGATGAAATTGAGAAATGGAAAACAGTTTAGTGGTTGTCAGGAACCGAAGAAAAGGAAGGCGTGGGAGGAAAGTGGGGCTGGTTACAAAAGAGCAATATGAGCAATCCTTGTGATGATGGAACTCTTCTACATCTTGACTCTATCAACATCAATATCCTGATTGCGATACTATACTATAGTCCTGCAAATGTTATCACTGGGGAAACTGGGTAAAAGGTGAAGACAATCACTCTGGATTATTTTCTACAACTGCATGTCAATCTACAATTACCCACAAATTAAAAGTTTAACGTAAAAACTAAAAGTTAAAATTATAATTTTAACCACAGATCTCAGTAAGAACTGCCTTATCTCCATTGTATCCTGTTGTACATGTTGCCTCTTCCCACCCTTCCTCATCCAACCCACATGTGAACCACACAGTATCTGTGGTTTACTTTTCTTGACCAAAATTAGATTCTAAGAGGGTAAGGGTGGGACAGATAGAGACATCAAAAAATGCTACTATCAAAAAAAATTTAAAAATGAAAAAATAATGCTACCACCGGGACCAGCCCCACCAATCTACAGCTGGTTTTCCTCATGGCCTAATCACCTCCTGCTTTGGCAGGAATGAACCTCCTGGTGTCAGAGTCAAAAGTTAGGAATCCATGCAGGGCTTGAGATTATTATCTGGTGACATGTCTTGGCCCTAGCTGACTCCCTGGCTACCCCTGATGTTTCTTACTGACCTACTATCTTACTTCCCTTTCCCACTGCCCACGCCTGTTTCTTACCTTTGACAATTGTTTTTCACTCTCTGTTTAACAATAATCTCATTATTTCTCTCTTTTTTGGTGAGGGGGGAACATATAGGCCTTTTGAGATGTGTTAAGCATTTCATTTCTTTTTTGTCTTAGTAACAGAAGGAATGTAGTCTGAGATAAAACAATAATAACAGTATAGTCTTCTCCATGCCTCAATTTACTCTCTTTAATTTAGACCAGGTAGACAAAGGACTACATATTTGATTCTCCAGCTGTTGCCAATTCTGATTATGCATCACGGTCCCTGAAAGTGTGGGGGGCTTTTAAATAAACATCAAAGCCTGGCCCTACTCCACATTCACTGACTCAAAATTCAAGGCCTAGGACCCAACAGAAGTGTCTCTATAAAGCTCCAAAGATTTCTTTGATATTCAGGTACTGTTGAGAACCATAATTCTACAAAACACATTAAAACAGTGTTCGTCTCTAACTCACACAAAAACAGATACTCTTAAAATTAATCTGAGGTCAACAAGCTCCTGGGTTGATCAAACTCTGAGTCAGGACATCTGGGAATTAGATGCTGTAAAGCTGGGCTGACTCCAGGAGGTGTCGATCTTTATGAGGAATAAAACATCCATCCTTTAAACCAGAAGTAAGGCACAATTCTAGTGCATTACAGGGGAAACACAAATGGGATCTGTTTCAATGGGAGCTGACATTGCCTTCTCTAAAATAAACATCAGTACGTGTTTAAAGAATGTTGATTAGGTCCTCCTCCTACTCCAGGTTGGCCTCATCTTACCTAATTACATCTACAATGGCCCTAATTTCCAAATAAGGTCATATTCTGAAGTATTGAAAGGTTAGGTCTTCAACATATGAATTTTGGGAGGATATCATTCCACCCATAATAGGGCCCAGTGTTTTAGCTACCTCAGAGGTGCTTGCATGGGTTGGTATGGCTTTGGGATGAGGAGAAAGATAGGAAAATTCAGGGAGATGGAAGAGAATGAGGGGCCTGGGAGGAGGGATGTGGGTGAGAAAATTAATTACCCAGAAGGAAGGAGGGGAGTCATATGGCCCTACTTTCTCATTTCCCAGTACCCCTACTTTCTCATTTCCTGGTACACCATTAGCACTGAACAGAATGGGGATAAAGACCTGGTAAGCCATGAAAGAGTCTGTGGAAGCAATGGAAAAAACAAGAGAGGCAGGCAGTTCCCACTTCCAATTAGAGGACAATAGTGGAACAGGAGTGCTGCTCCTAACATTTCCTTCTAAGGAACAACAGGAAACGCCTTGAATTTTGCTTTTAATATCACAATATTTGGATTACTTAGTTTCTTAAAAAGTCAAAGAAGTTTTAAAATACTAATGAAATGGAAAGGTAATTGTAATGGTAATTTTATTTTGCCATAGTAAGTTGACTACTGTAAGAAGAAACCAACAAATCCACTTTGGACTATTTTTAAGGGTCTGGTTGAAGAACACATGTTGTATAATTTACAGGCATGGCTGGTTTACCCAAGAAATGGGGTGATATTTAATATTAGTTTCACTTTACTTTGTATCTGAATATACTTTCTGAAAACTTGAAATAACTATCATGTGTTATCTCTTCTGGGCTGATCATACAAAAAGATAAACAATATTAATATCAAGTTTTATAAGTCCCAGGAAGATCAAGCTGCTTGCCTATCAGTCTGTAACAAAGCTATAATTCAAACCTGCTGGGTGTTTTGTGTTGCATAAATGGAGTTTATATTTCTTTGCTGTTTGTTCAAGAGGATGGAAGTCTTTGACAGTCAAATTAAAATTCTAAGCAATTTAGGTCTTAGTTTCCAAATCAAGACATCAGTATAAATCTAACTCTATGGGAAGACAAGAATAACATTATATAATGGACTGGGTTTTTATTTTTTAAGATTTTATTTATTTATTCACGAGAGACAGAGAAAGAAGCAGAGACATAGGCAGAGGGAGAAGCAGGCTCCCTGCAGGGAGCCCAGTGTAGGACTCCATCCCAGGATCTCGGGATCACGACCTGAGTCAAAGGCAGAGACTCAATCACTGAGTCACCCAGGTGCCCTATAATGGAGTGGATTAAAAATATGCAGTTAGGAAAAAAGTGGGAAGTAATCAGCAAATAGATGGAATATGACTTGTACTCATCTATTCTCCCCGATTCTCTGGGTGCTTGTTGTATCCAGGTTCTTTTGTTGCTTGGATGGTTCACTTCAGTCTAATTGACTCATCACCATGATGCTTTTGTGAAGGATATTCAAGATACTTACTGGTCTACCTCTGAATTTATGTCCTCTAGCCAGGATGAGCCCAGCTTTCCAAAATATTTTCCTTTTACTAGCATATTTGTTATAGTGTTGTCCTTCATTAAACTTTCTATTTTTGTAAATCTCATGATGATCATGTCTTATAAGAAATATTCAGTACTTAAAAAAAAAACAACTGTCTTCCTTAAAAGAAGCTTAAAATTATTAATTTGGATATTTTCTGTGATTTTTATTTGACCTTGGCAATTCTCCAAAGTTTTTATGAATAAATTAAACTTTTGAGGATAAAAGTCACCTTTACATTGCAAAAGGATTGTTTGCAAGTATTTCTGAACTACACTGACTCTCTGCTCAGGAGTTCATGTCCAGGGAAGTGTTTTTCCTTTGAAAATTCATTTTATGGTACTCTGCTTTGAGTTTGGTTTGTCCCAAGAGTTCTCTTCTAGTATATGAATTCATTCAAATCTGGATTTTGTAACCATTTAAAAAAATCCTCCCCCAAATTCTTTTTATTAGGATGTTCCTAACTTGAACATGAGATTCATCTTTCTTCAGGCAATCCTCTGTATAAAAAAAATAAATTTTTAGAAAAAAATTGTTTTAGCAGAGAACTTGCAGTTTCAAAGGTGTTAAAATTGGTTTAATATCCTGTTTCAATTCCTGTGTCAAATGTCAGAGTAGAACAAACATTGAATATCATGAGTTATCTCTAGACTAATGAAATTATAGATTGAATGGTGAATCAACAAGCAGTAAACTTGGGTTTTGATATTACATCTTTTGCTTATTTGGAAGGAAGATAATACTATTTTTAAATTTAAAAGTCTAATGTAAAATATAAGACATATAGGTAATAAAAATAAGATTTGCACACATTCATATTTTATAAAATATGCTTGGTGTTTTGGCTGAAACTACCTGAGGTTATAATTTTATAAGATATTATGAAGGCTTTCCTTCTCAGACTCTGCATGCTCAGACACTAAATACTTGTTCAGGCAAGGATTCACTGGTAGGTTATATTATAAGTACATGTTTAACTTCAAAAGAAACTGCCAAACTGTTTTCCAAAGTGGCTCTACTATTTTGTATTGCAAATGTCCTTATATGAGAGTTGCTCTATATCCTTGCTATAGCACTTACCATAGGTCTTTTGTTTTGTTTATTTTGGCTGTTATGATAGGTGAGTAGTGGTATCTCTTTGTGGTTTTGATTTACATTTCCCTAAGGACTAAGGATGTTGAGCCAGGCAGATTATTGATATTATCCCTTTCCAAAATCTACACTGGCTATTCAAAAGTCTACACAAGGCTCCAACTCCACTCCATTCCTCATTCGCTCACCTACTTCTCTAAGAACATAGAGGTAGTCAAGTATGAAGTCCTTAACTTTCCTCCCTTCTAAACTTAAAAAAAAAAAAATTGTCCCCAAATCTCCTTTTTCAGAATGGGTAATGTCTCTCTCTGCCATGACCAATCATCCTCTCATGTGCCTGGACGCTGCCCAGCTCCCACCTCTATGAGCCTCAGTACTAACAACAATTCCTTCCTTCTGTCTGGCTCTCCTTCTCTATGGCCCATCTTCTCTGGGGTAGGTCTTTTTTGTTACATCAGTGATTCTCAAACATACGCATACACCAGGATCACCCAGAAAACTTGTTAAAACCGAGATTATTGGGCCCCATCCCCAGACTTCCTGATTTAGTAGGTCAGAGGTGGGGCTGAAAATATGCGTCTCTAAGTTTGCAGGTGATGCTGATGCTGCTAGTCAGGGACCATACTCAGAAAAACTGCACTTTATAGCAAGTACAGAGGTGAGAGTTTCAGGATACCAAGAAAGGAGTTAAAGGTTTCCCTATTTTTATCTCTACCCAAGACAATGCTAAGTTCAGTTCTCTGCCGCCAAGATGAGAATCTTCGACTGCCTGGAAATAAGGATAGACACAGATGCCTTTGCCTGGAACACAAACTCCGAGAATGATACCAAATGGGGAAGCCTCCTGACACTTGCTGATTCCTCCCATGGCCACATCCAGTCATAACTCTGCCAGTTCATTTGCGGCCAAATCAATAGGCAGGCTCTCTCTAAGGTACCTGAAATTGGGAAAAAGCAACACATCTCCTGGCTATTTCCTAAGCATTCTGTTTTCTCTCTTCATTACAATACACATAATTTATCTTCTGGGCAAAGGTACACACAGATCTGTGTATGGCTTATTTAAAAAAAAAATCATTGATCACAACTTGCTCATCCCATTTATTTTCCAAAACAAAGGAGAAAATAATTCATTTTATTGCAAATATGAAGGGAAGTTCTGGCCTATAAAAGGATAATTAGGCAAGAGTCTCCCCAAATAAATCAGAATTTAGAAGGTATTTTTTCTCAATATTAAGGGGGGAAAAGATATAATTATTTCATGTCTAGATTGCCATCTTTACTGACATTTGTCTTTTTGTAAATGCCATAGATATTTTTCTAGGGGAAAACTATTATCCACTCCTCCATAATTAGTTTGGATATGATAAGGCCGTCTCCTGGGAATGTCATTTTTTTCCATTGACTTCAGTGGAAAATAAACAACACTGGCTACATCTCCAAAGGACCACCATTCAGAAGTCACTGGGGTGTTTCTGAGGTTCAGGATTAGGGCAGATTTTGATCTGCCTTGCACATCTGGGAACTGTTAGTGAATCACTTTTCTCATCATCGACATCAGTATGTATATATGTTCACAATCCATATATATTAAAGGCTAAACTCCTAACTGTCACCACCCAGAGAAAAGCATAACTGAGATGGATTTAGGGACTAATGAAGCTTGAGCTACTGAGAACACAACCGATTTCTCTGAGATTGATCCCATTATCATAAAGGTCTGGTATGTCCCATGAGGATGCTCCATATCATGACCTTGCCAGGGTTGTTACATGGAAGATCCAGCAATCAAAATTTGGCTGAAAGCCAAATGGCAGTAGTAAGAGTATTAGTATGCAAGGCCAGTATTTACAGATCTAGATGCTTTGGGGTAGGATGAGAGAAAATAGGATCAGTTAAGGCATTTGATACTAATTGAAGCTAAATTATTAGAGCATCTTTGAATCAGAAGGGAATGGGAGTTCTCAAATGAGACCTGTCATTGAATCCAGAATTTCCCCTTTCAGATTCCCAAAAGGTGGCTATCCAATCTTAAGACCACCAAACCAACAGAATACAATAATAAACAATAAATTGTCCTCATTTCCTTTAAGCTTTTAAAAATATGTATTTCATAGACATAAACATAATAAGCATCCAGTACCTTGAATGTGTTTAAGAAAAACCCTCCCACTGCAGATTGGTGCCTCAGTAGAATGTCTGTTTCTAACCTTTGTTGGGGCCTCAATACTTCTTTCCCTCTTAGAGCCCCTTAACTTCTTAGAGGCTTTTTAGAGCCTCTTAGCTCTCTCTCCTCTTCTCCACAAAACCTATTTTTCTTAAAGATTTTATTTATTCATGAGAGAGAGACAGAGACAGAGACAGAGACAGAGACACAGGCAGAGGGAGAAGCAGGCTCCGTGCAGGTAGCCTGACGTGGGACTCGATCCCAGGTCTCCAGGATCACACCCTGGGCTAAAGGCAGCACTAAACTGCTGAGCCACCTGGGCTACCCACAAAATCTATTTTAAACTTCATCATCTAGTCTTTCAAAAATTCCTGGCCCCTCTCCCAGCAGATGAATTCAGCTGATACTCTCAGCAGATGAATTCAGCTTCCACTGTATGCCATCAATTGGAATATACCTCAATTTGCTGAGCCCCAACAATCAAATTTATACATCTATAGCTGTTTTGCCCTTCCATCAGCTTGGTAGAGGCATTTGCTTCTATAAAGCTAGTTTTTTTTTTACCTCTGTTCTGTTTCCTTTCCCTCCTGCCTCCTCAGAAGCCTTCCTTCTGACATTAGCACCTTGCTTCTGTGTCTTTAACACGTCTTTTCTGCTGGTGTTTCCCACCAATATTAAATATGTGCTTTAACTTTCTTATCTTAAAAAAAAATAGACCTACATTTTACTCTATCATCTATTTCCCTTCAGCCAAGCCTCCCAAAAGCTTTCTCTATGCCTATCTTCACTTCCTCAAGTTCGATTTACTCTTCAATCCACTGCCATCTAGATCATCTGGATCCAGTCACTCTCTCCCTGTCCCCACACACTACCATCAAAGCTGCTCTGCCAAGTACATGAGATAGACCAAGATATTAATAATGCTTGTATCTGTATGCATGAATAAGTGTGGGTATATGGGGACACTCTGTTCTTTCCATTCGATGTTTCTGGAGACCTAAAATTGCTCTTGAAAATGTTTATTAATTTTAAAAATGAACAAAGGTTCAGTGACCTTGGGAACAATACTGATGATGTATCACAAGCATAGTTAGAGGTTCTAGGAAGAGTAGGGAAGAAAAAATAGTTGGAGAAATAATGCCTGAAACTTTTTCACATTTGAGGAAAAATAACCAACACACAGGTCAAAGACATTTAACAAACACACTAAAAGGGGTAATGACAAAGAAAATCACTCCAAATCATATTATAATTACATTGTTGAAAATGATAAGAGAAAATCTTTAAAACAACCAGAGAGGAAGATACATTACATAAGAATCATGGCTGATGTCATCAAAACCAATGCAAGTCAGGAGTCAATGAAATGACATTAAGAAATTTCTGAAGAGGGAAGTGAGTGAGCTCTATCAACTTCTATCAACCTATAATTGCATATCCAGCAAATATATTCTTCAAAAATAAAGGTGAAATAAAGATATTTTCTTATTAGCAAACTTGCACTGCAAGAAATGTTCAAGTTGAAGGAAAATGATACTTAGACTTATACAAAGGAATAAAGATTATGCAAAATGGTAATACATAACATGGAAAATTCATTTTTGATTCTGAAAAAATATATATATATCTGAAAATCTAAATATAGAAGTTTAGGCAGTCAGGTCAATGGCCACTGTAGCTTTTCAATTTTGTGTTTTAAAAAAATTTGAGTATTCATTAGATTGTGACTGGAAAAAAAACTGATTATGAAGTACTAACATATGGCATTTAACTAATGCACTAATGCAATCTTTATTATCTCATATTTCTTTTTCTGTTTCTTTAGTGACTTATTAGATTATTACATTAACATGCATCAGAAGCATAAGTCCATGTTAGCATTTAATATTTTGATGGTAATTTTTTTTCTTTTCATAATATTTGCCTTTTGATTTACCTATTATATCCTTCTTCCCCACCAACCTGTTCATGCCACCCTTCCTCACAAGGACTTTCAAGCCAATTATTAAAATGAGGATATAAGATTATATTAAAGAACATCTGAATGGGAGGACCATACATATTCCTACCTAAGTTCTTTATGCAATTTGGGCTACAAGCAAATATATTTTTATTGTTGTAGTCACACTGTACACTGCAGTAACACTGTAACTTAATTTTGTATCTCATTTTTTTACTCAATACTAAATGATACCACTTTCACATATATGTATAAATATTCCATGTGATAGCTTCTATTCTTTCTTCTATTACTTGTGATTAGGAGCTTTACTTCAATCTAGATATTTTGATATTAATAGATAGCTTTAATGGGTAACCCTGAGTTCACATGTTTTTTATTTTACTTATTCTTGAGTGAACTGTTTCCAATTGAAAACTGGTTTTTGTAGTATCTCATTTACAACTGAATAATCAAACATCACAGAGGTTTATTTTTCAACTTTCCCCCTTTTCCATCTATTGCATCTCACCCCCCCAAATGTGTAATCTCATCCATCCTACAGTGTCCACTTCAAATATTACCCTCTTTATTTAACTTTAGCTGCACTTACCTAATACTCTGTAGTACAGGATATGTAGTAATGTGCAATAGATGTGTAGGTGTGTTGACTTCAAGTTGAACAACAAGTGTGTTAAAATGAAATTGAATCTATAACTAGTCATTTATAATTCCATACAAATTAGTTTAATAACATTTTATTCAAAGTTGTAAAGATTTGGGAAAATCTTCATGATTCAACCATTTAATTAGCTTTATTTTCCTTTTTCTGGGTGTAAAACAATTAAGTGTAATTCCAATGATTTCCATTTTTATTTTTATTTTATTTATTATTATTATTATTTAAGTTTTGTAGATTTTATTTTTTTAATAAATTTATTTTTTATTGGTGTTCAATTTGCCAACATGTTGAATAACACCCAGTGCTCATCCCATCAAGTGCCCCCCTCAGTGCCCATCACCCAATCATCCCCACCCCCCGCCCACCTCCCCTTCCACCACCCCTAGTTCGTTTCCCAGAGTTAGGAGTCTCTCATGTTCTGTCTCCCTCCCTGATATAAAAAATAGTGAAAGGGAATAAAGGGGAAAGGAGAAAAAATGAGTGGGAAATATTTATTATTTATTAATGAGAAACAGAGAGAGAGAGGCAGAGACACAGGCAGAGGGAGAAGCAGGCTCCATGCAGAGAGCCCGACGTGGGACTCGAGCCGAGCCCGGGTCTCCAGGATCAGGCCCTGGACTGAAGGCGGCGCTAAACCGCTGAGCCACCCAGGCTGCCTGATTTCCATTTTTATTTTTATTTATTTATTTTTTTATTTCCATTTTTAAATAAGAAAGGAGTGTGATATAATTTAATTGGCATCATTTTTTAAAATAGTGGCACAAAGAATTATGGTATATTTTATGCTTGATGGCATCTTGAATTCAATAAATAAGGCAAATGAGTCAGATGTGGCAGGAACACTCTGGGAGGGTACACTCTGGGTGTCTTGGAAATTAGAGAGGAAGACCCAGGGAGGAGGAGAAGAGCAGGGAAATAATAACTTGAGAGAAATAAGGCTAAACAAAAGTCAAAATTTTGTGTCAGGACAGTTCTGTATATTCCAAAGAGTTAACACTGAATTACATAACCCCTTCCAGAATTCTGTCTTCCCAAATAAATCATAAGCTTTGTGAAGGGAGAGATGATATCTTCTTCCCCCAGAGAGTTGGTGAGGCACTTGAGTTGCAAGTGTCCAGCTGGCATACGTATAGTGATCATGCTTTGTTTCATCTAGGCATATACCTACCAGAAAGATATTTTCACCAAATTATCCTTTCATATTTCTGGTTTTGTGAGTTAATATAAATCAGAGTCCTATTAGTATATACAAGACATTGCTCTTTGTTTAAGATTGCTCTGCTAACTGGACATCCCACTGACTATGGCCTAATGCCCATTTATGAATATTTGAATATCACAAAAAGAAACCACAAAACTTTGCCAACATAAACTTTGCTAATATAGAGAAATGGAAATCTTTAAGTTCATTCCTAAATTATCTTAGGATATACAGGGTTACACAGATTCATATAAAAATTTTTTTCAAATATTTTAAAAGATTTTTAAAACTCAGAACATAAATAGGGGAAAATAAATAAACAAGAGACTGATGGAAGAGAAGGCAATATAGGTAAAGAAAGTAAAGATAAGACTTAATTCTAAGATCTGCTTATAGTGGATCAAGGTCATTTGTAGATTTGCTCACTATTGACAGTGGTAACCATATGAAAACATATTGCTCTATACAGGATGAGATTTTTGCGTTGAAAGAAAGTGTCCTCATTTTTAATTAAAGCTTGTAGGCATATTATGGAAATAACACTATCTTCATTACTCACTGTACTTTAAAACATTCATGTGGCTCAGGAAACAGATGTTATTAAAATGTTTACGGTTATCTATGTTAAAAATGTCCATGCCCTGCTGGAGCTTATTTTTAAGCCAACATTCATTTCGTAACAAAATATTTCCATCAATTTATAATTATCTTTTTAATACAGTATTTGCTTTGGAAATTTGTCAAAAAAGCTTTATGAAAATCTAAATAAATTACATTGACTAGTTCCTCCTTCTCTACATTTCTAATTAACCCATCCCTTCCCAGAATATAATAAAATTTTATTAAAGCTACAGAACTTTAAAAATGGAGTCTAGAGTAATAGCCAAATAACCAAACAAAAATTCCAGTTAAGAGTTTAGAAGCCCCACCCAAAGTCATTATCTTCAATTTACAACTACTACATTTTTTCTTCTAGCAGCTGACCATAAATTCACAAGACAGGATGACTTTAGGTAAGGGAGATGTAATGGGTGGGGGAGGATTTTGCTAATAATTATATCATAGATTAATAGTGTGTATGTTTTAAATAGGTATGTGTGTAAAAAGACACATAACATACATATGTTGTATACATAGTATAATATATATGTATTTTCCATGTGTATTTATAATGTGTGTGTACGTATATGACGATTATGATGAGTTCACCATCATAGGGAGAAGAGCTAGAAGCAGAGAAGGGGGTTGGGAAAGCACCCTGACGGTATTCAGAGGCAGGGGGAGGGATATCTGTGATGACATGGAGGGAAGAAATGAAGTCTGTTTCCTATGAATCACAATTCAAAATGCCCCAAACTTGATTCAATGTCTGCTGGTATTCCAGTGGGAGAATGAAAGGAAGAGAAGATTTTGGAAAGATATGTAGAAAAAAATCACAGGACTTAGAAGAGAGCATTACACAGTGGAAAGAGTACAGTCCGTGGGATCACACCTAACCTTGCAGCCCCGCTCTGCCATTAACCAGATGTGTGACCCTTGGCAACTTACTCTTAAACTCTTGGATCCTCCATTTCCTCATCTGCAAAATGCGTGCAATAATATTGCCTATCTCATGTGGCTGTTGGGAATATTAGAGACTTTACTAGACTCTAACAGGTTATCCCTTTCCTGTGACTTCCATCTCATCATCTCTTTAGGTTCCTTTGCCTGGCCTATAAACATGCTCACACTTCTATTCTTTATTAAAACAAACAAAGCCTCCCATGAGCTTTGATTTTTTTTAGCCTTATGACTCTCTTTGTAATATTATCTTTGGCTTCATCTCGGATAACTTTAGGCCAAATGCTGATCAGCGCTTTCCCAAATGATTTTTGTAGAGCACAAATTCAATAAAATGTTAATGGAGCAGGATTATTTGAGAAAAAGTGCCCTCTATGGCTAAATAAATTTAGCTAGTTCTGGGTTAGAGAAACCCTACTTGAGGATTACTCGGAGCCTTTACTGTGCATTATAAATTTCTAAGAGAGGTAGTGTGCAGTTTTTCACAAACTTAATCGACCATATGACTCTTGTACCTGAAGAATCATATGACACTAATATTCCCCAAAAAAACATTTTTTGATAGAGGGAGACAGTGGCTCAAACTCTGCCTATGATTACCACATCCTTCCTTTTTCTACTGCCTACCTTTTGGGAAATCCTAGCTTAGGGTTTCTGACTTTCCCCAACTGCCTTCTCACAAAGAGTCAACTGAGCCATAATTGGCTGAATTAAAAGATATTCACTGAGTATAAGAAGTATTCAACTAATACAGGAAATTAACACGAAGATTGTCAATGAAAATTGCCATCTAGTTTGATGATCCACCTAGATGGCAAAGCCTTTAAAAGATCAAAACTTGTTGATTCATAATATTGAGAAACAGTAGAAAAACAAAAACACTCAGTGAGGGTGACAGAACATGAAAGACTCCTAACTCTGGGAGACGAACAAGGGGTGGTGGAAAGGGAGGTGGGTGGGGGTTGGGGTAACTGGGTGACAGGCACTGAGGGGGACACTTGATGGGATGAGCACTGGGTGTTATGCTCTATGCTGGCAAATCAAACGCCAATAAAAAGATATACAAAAAATTAAAAAAAAACAAATGTACTGCTCTGGTGAGGGATGTTTGTGATGGGGGAGGCTGTGCATATGTAGGGGCAGGGGAATATATTGGAAATTTGCCTTTCACCTGATTTTGCTGTGCTGTAAGATTGCTCTAAAAATCAAATCCATTAAGAAAACAGAAAAAAAAATGCCACAAAAATAGAGATAAGGAAAATTCTGACATTCTGAAAAACAAGGACCATTGGTGCTAGTAAATGTTAGAGAAAGTTTTTCTTTATGTATTACTTTTAAATTATTTTAAGATCACTGAAATATCCAAGAATTTATATTGCTTCCCATCTTTATATCAATGATAACTTAATTATTCTGGCCACACAATTATAAATTACTACCAGGTCGTTAGTTATAGTTTTGAATCTTGTGTCTAAATCCTAGGGGACTTGAAAGAGCCAGCTAGTAGAACAGTTCCAAGTCTTTAAAACATGATCCTGGAATGACATGAAGGGGTCATTTTCTTAATATATTTTTTAATATTTATTTATTTTAAAGAGTGAGTACAAGGGGTGGGGTGGGAAGAGGCAGAGAGAGAAGAAGAGGGAGAAACTTAAGCAGACTCTGTGCCGAGCATCGATCCCACCACTGTGAGATTATGACCTGAGCCCAAAACAAGAGTCAGATGCTTAACCTACTGTGCCACCCAGTCACCCCTTTTTAATACTTTATGTCTGATTTTACCTATCTTGATGTGATTTTATGGTTAGTGATTTATACATGTAAACATGTTATAGTTAATTCACTGCCGTATAGATAGAAGAATGAAAGACTTGTTCACTGAATTCCTATTCCCTTAAATGAATAAAATTGAACTAAAACCCAAACTCCTGACATCCTTTACCTTTTCTCTCATGTCCCTATAAGCATATTCTATTTTCTCTGTCCTGAGGATTCCTGGGCTAGTTTGGGGTAAGAGATTTAACTCACCATTATAACAAGTGTCCCAACTTGAGAAGGTGGGAACCAAATTCACCAGGATCTAGAAATTGGCAACACCTTTATGTCCAGCTGCCCTGGCAAAATAACTCACAAAGCTCCTCTTCTCCTTGATCCTCTCCTTTATTCTTGCACGTTAGGGAAAATGAATATCAACCTGGTTTGGTCAGTTGCCAGGGCACTGCTTTGACCTACTTTTATTTCCTTTCATTTTTTTTTAAGTTTATTTATTTTAAGTTATCTCTGCCCAATGTGGTGCTCAAACTCATGGCCTTGAGATCATGAGTCACATGCCAGGTATCCCCTGACCTAGTTTTCTGATGGGTACAGTCCCAGGCTTAAAAGTCATATAGGATATGACTCTCTTTCTTTAAACTCCCTTTTCCTCTTGGATGCAGTTCTAAGTCAAAGTTTATTCCCACATGGAAGGAAATCAACTTCTTTCCCTCTACCCCATCCTTCCACATGGTTGGGCCAGGACTAGGCCCCAGCTGTGGCCTTGCTCAGCTCCACAGTGTGGGGAAGTACATGGATGCCATCCTCTCTGTGGTGACATTTAGTCAGGTGCTGGCAGTTGTGTGTTGGATTAGTCTCCAAGATACCCAAGAGTGTTATGGAGGATGGTAGAGAAGGAAGTAAGGGGTGAAAGAAAGGGCTCACAGCTTCTTTGGTCTGAGGCCATACTGACTAATAGCTGATATAACAGGAGAGCTCCACAGAGCAGCTCACCTTACCAGAATTCTCTAAAATAGGGACTAGAGTCTAAGACACACAAAAATTAAAGTGTGACTTTCTTTTTCTTGCTATTTTTCTTTGTACGTATACTTCCTTTAGAAACCACAGAAGGGTAGCTATGGTCAAAGGAAGACTTGAGTAGCCCTAGATCTCATGGTCATGGTGACCTTTATTTAATGAAACACTCCTTATTTAGATACTTAAATAGGGTTAAATAGGAATCTAACCCCCTCCTCTAATTTCTCTAGAGCCTAGAAGCCCTTCAGCAAGAGAATCTTTTTTTTTTAATTTTTTTTATTGGAGTTCAATTTGCCAACATTTAGCATAACACCCAGTGCTCATCCCGCCAAATGCCCCCCTCAGTGCCCATCACCCAGTCACCCCAACCCCTTGCCCACCTCCCCTTCCACTACCCCTTGTTCATATCCCAGAGTTAGGTGTCTCATGTTTTGTCACCCTCATTGAGATTTTCACTCCTTTCCCTTTATTCCATTTCACTAATTTTTATATTCCCCAAATGAATGAGACCATATAATGTTTGTCATTCTCCGATTGACTTATTTCACTCAACATAATACCCTCCAGGTCCATCCATGTCGAAGCAAATGGTGGGTATTTGTCATTTCTAACGGCTGAGTAATATTCCATTGTATACATAGACTACAGCTTCTTTATCCATTCATCTTTCGATGGACACCGAGGCTCCTTCCACAGTTTGGCTATTGTGGACATTTCAGCAAGAGAATCTAATCTCTCTCCACAATTAGAGTATTGGAATTCAAATAATATATAGATGCACTAAAAAAAATATATATATATATAGATGCATTTGATAACAGTTCATTGGGATTGGAAGGGGCCACAGAAGCCAAATGACAGAGGGGAAAACAAGTGAGGTTTGTTTTGTTTTGAAATAAGGACAATTTAACTGAGTGAACATTGCCAGACCTGAATGCTAGACAAACAAGGTATCTGAGGGACACATGAATTCGGACTTGAACTCTTCTAGCTTGCCCTTACCAGACTGCCAATGCATCCTGAGAAAGAAAAGGCTACATGATAAAATGGGAAGACCCAAGACTGTCTTCTGTGGGATCCACCATCTTTTAGAAAGGAGTCTTAATTGGAAAACACAACAACAACTACTGAAATCAACTCTGATCCATTTAAGTAGAAAAATAATTTATTAAAGGATTTTAAATTTCTTTGATAATCAGAGAAACAGGATTTGGAGGCAACCTCACCAGTAACCATGCCCCAAATCACACAGCAGAGGTCACCAATGATGCTTCCACCCTGGGCTAGACAATGCAGCTTCCATCACCAACACTATTGATGTTAGATAACAGGCCTGGCTACCACGTTAGAACCTGAGATGTCACTCCCTCTGAAAACAGGAGAGAGCCTCACCTAACCTTGCCAGAATGAATACCTCCATTCCTTTAGGGTTTGAGCTCTGGTAGCTGACGGGTGGATCTCAGGATATGTGGATCAGGACTGGTGGATCTCAGCATATGTCTATGCTCTAGCTTCTAGTAGGAGAAAAT
The DNA here is from genome assembly GCF_905146905.1 of Nyctereutes procyonoides. Classification (NCBI taxonomy): domain Eukaryota; kingdom Metazoa; phylum Chordata; class Mammalia; order Carnivora; family Canidae; genus Nyctereutes; species Nyctereutes procyonoides. Next base: position 44,252,236 of record NW_026575139.1, on the reverse strand, counting down.
AGAGACTCAAATGGGGACTCTTCTGCCTAAACATTAAGAAAATGTTCAAAGGTACTGATGGCCAACAGAAACTGACCTGAGTCTACTCTTTAGCTGACAATAGAAGGGGAGAGGTTTTTCTGACTAGCCAATGAGCCTCAGTTAATTAGAAACTAAAACAAGATTTAAACCCAGGCAGCTTGGATCTCAAGCTTGTATTCTTACACACTAGAGAATTCTGCCAAAATAATTGGTCTTATCTAGGACCAACAAACTGGTCAAATCTGGACACATTTAACTCATACACAATTTAAATTTTTAAAAAGATTTTATTTATTTAATCATGACGGGGGGGGGGGGAGGGAGGGAGAGGCAGACACTGGCAGAGGGAGAAGCAGGCTCCATGCAGGGAGCCCAATTTGGGACTTGATCCCGGGTCTCCAGGATCATGCCCTGGGCGGAGGGTGACACCAAACCGCTGGGCCATCGGGGCTGCCCCACAATTTAATTCTGAATGCATCTTAGTCCTTTCCCATAAAATATACAAAAAAAATCAGAATTATAGTTTATCATTCTTTTGTTCTAAAAACTGTTGTTTCATTGATAAGGAAGAACTGGATATTAAGATGTTCACTGTAGCACTGCTTATAATGGCAAAAATTTGGAAAATAAAACACACACCAGGAAAGAATGAATAAGTAAAATGTGGTATGCTATATGATGAATATACATAGTTAAAAGGAACAAACTCGATCAATGTATATAACCATGGTTAGAGCTCAAAAATATGTTCAGTGACAAAAGCAACTTGTCCAACAATATGTACAGTATGACATATTTCCTCTTTTTAAAGTAGCCTCCCATACTGGACTTGAACTCAGGACTCTGAGATCAAGACCTGAGCTGATATCAAGAGTCAGACACTTAATCAGCTGAGCCACTCAGGTGCCTCATTATTCTATTCTTAAATCACAAAAAGCAATACATTATGTTGTTTGTGGGAAAACATGTATAGTGACAAAAATTTTTTATTTTTAATTTTATTTTTTCTTTTCAATTTTTTATTTAAATTATAGTTAGTTAACATATAGTGTAATATTGATTTCAGGAGTAGAATTTAGTGATTCATCACTTACATATAACACCTGGTGCTTCATCATAACAAGTGATGATGTTATACCTTAATACCCATCACCCATTTAGCTCATCCTCCACTCACCTCTCTCCATCAACCCTCAGTTTTTTCTCTATCATTAGGAGTCTCTTATGGGGGGCACCTGGGTGGCTCAATCTATTTAGCATCTGCATTGCACACAGGTCATAATCCCAGGGTCCTGGGATCAAGCCCTGAGTCGGACTCCCTGCTCAGTAGGGAGTCTGCTTCTCCATCTGTCCCTACCCCTGCCTGCCCCTACCCCTGCTCATGCTTTTTCTCCCTCTCTCAAGTAAATAAATACAGTCTTTTTTTAAAAAGTCTCTTATAGTTTCTCTCTCTCACTTTTTTTTTACCTTCCCCTATGTTCATCTGTTTCTTAAATTCCACAAGTGAAATCATATGGTATTTGTCTTTCTCTGACTTATTTCTGTTAGCATAATACATTATAGCCCTATCTACATCGTTGCAAATGGCAAGATTTCATTCTTTCTGATGGCTGAGTAATATTCCATTGTGCATATACACCACGTCTTCTTTATCCATTTGTAAGTTGATGGACATATGCTCTTTCCATAGCTTGGCTATTGTTGATAATGCTGTTATGAACATCGGGGTGCCTGTACCCCTTTGAATTTATATTTTTGTATCATTTGGGAAAATAGCTAGTAGTGTAACTCTATTTTTAACTTTTTGAGGAACCTCAATACTGTCTTCCAGAGTAGCTGCACCAGTTTTCATTCCCACCAACAGTGCAAGAGGGTTCCCTTTTGCCCTCATCCTCGCCAACACTTGTTTCTTGTGTTGTTAATTTTAGCCATTCTGACAGGTGTGAGATGGTATCTCATCATAGTTTGATTTGTACTTCCCTGATGATGAATGAAGTAACAAAATTTTCTAAAGTGTGGACTAGAAGAATCTACACCAAACTCATGATTGTAGATGTGCATGGGCAGGGAAGCAGATGAACGGGACTGAGGAGAGGGACAACTTTATCTGTAATTCTCTTTGATTAAAAATATTTGAAGCCAATATGGTAAAATATTAACATCTGTCCTCTCTGAGTGGCAGAACATATAGGAAGTTTTCTCCAGATTAAAAAAAAAAAAAGACAGAGAAAAGAGGAGGAAAAGGAGATGAATGGAAGAGGGGGGAAGTGATGGATCTCAAGTTCCAGATAGAAAGACAAAGCATTTGGTTATTTAAGAAGCAATTCCTTCCAAAAGCCCTGTCTATAAATGAACTTCTCTAAGCCAAGTGGGAATTCCAACCCAAATTCATTGTCAACAGCTTTGATTTTGAATAACTTCTTTCTTGCTTTTAAGCCTTCAACTCTGTTTATCTTTGACATTGGTTGATAGTACTTTGCCCTTTAGAGTCTGTCATTTTTCTGGCTTCAGCCTGGATCTTTTTGATGAAATCCTATTTTCCTCCCCGGGACTGTTATTTCTGCCACTTCAGCCCACTTCTCTGCTGCTGCTATTGATAGATTTTATTTGTGTTTGACACTGTTTCTAAGTTTTTTTGTTTTTGTTTTTGGTTTTTTTTTACAACACAGACTCATTTTACCTTTAAAAATCTTTTCTAATCAGATAGGTACTATTGGGATCTTCATCCTTGGGTTCAGAAACAAAGATACAAAGGGTTAAGCTCTAGATCACATGGCCAATAAATGAGTATGAAGACAGATCATTTTTCTCTGTTCTCCTGTTCATAGGCATCAATGAGATTTCCAATTATTTGCCATTACAAATAATGCTGCAGGGAGCATCCGGTACATGCCTTTTCGTGCACCTATAACAAGTCTCTAGGGTATACACTTTGAAATGGAATTGTAGCATTATAGGGAATAAGTATTCTCAACTTTGCTACATTTTGTCATAGTGTTTTAAGTGATGATCCTTATTTATGCTCCCCACCTATACAGCCCAGCAATGTTAACCCATATTATTCCCACCTACTAGAAAAGTAAAACTTTAAATTTTTATTAATATGACAGGTATAAAATAGAACCTCACTGTGGTTTTAATTTGTATTTCTGATTACTCTTCAGGTTAAACCCCTTTTAAAGTTTTCTATGAATTATCTAACTATACCTTTTACCGTTGCTATATTGGGTTATCTGTTATTTTTGTCATGTTGAGAACCTTTACATATTAAATACCAATCCTTTGTCTATCACCTACACTGTAAATACCTTCTCCCAGTCTGTGGCTTATCATTTCCTCCATGGTATCTTCTGTAAAACAGATTTTTTTCTAAATCTAGTCAAATTTTCCAATCTTTCACTTATGGTTAAACTTATTTTGTCTTACCTAGAAAAATATTTTTATGCCCAGACATAAAGTAATTCTCTTAAATTTTTCTCCAAAAGAGTTAAAGTTTTGCTTTGGACATCCAGGTCTAAATTAGCTGGAGTTATATTTGTGTATGATGAGTCGTGGCACTCTAGCTGTATCCTTCCTCCACATGATTCACAATTTTCCCCAGGACCATTTTGTATACAGTCTATCTCCTAATCAGTATTACCACCTCTTTTATTTATTTAGCAAGTTTTCTTATGCACATAGTCCTGTTCCTGGACTCTCCAAGCTGTCCCACTATTCCATGTGTCTATTTCTGCATTTATGTCACAATGTTTTACTTAACTTCATTATAAATATTGATATCTGATAAGACATGTCTCCCTGCTTGTTCATCTTTAAAATATTTCTTGACTCTTGGCCCTTTGCTCTTTTATATAAAATTTAGAGTCAGAACACTAAGTTCCACAAAAAAATGGAATTTTTATTCTATCAACACTTTCCAATCCAATATTTGTATTAACATTATGGATAATTTGGCAAAAATCAACCTTTTAATATTAAGTCTACCTATTAGTGAAAGGTATAAATCTTTCCATCTATTTAGGTCTTCTTTAATACCTTGTTACAGAATGTCAAAACACTTCAAAGATCTTGTACATATTCAGTTATTTGGTCCTTGGTGTTTTATGTTTCTTATTGCCCTTAAAAATTATGTTTTATTTTAAAAATTTACATTGATAAAATAAACAAGTCACAGGAGTGAAAAGTACAGTAGAGGGAATATAGTCAATTATATTGAAATAACTTTGTATGGTAACAGAGGGTAACCATCCTTACTATGGTGAGGATTTTGTAATGTATATAATCGTTAAATCACTGTTGTACACCTGAAACTAATATAATATTACATGTCAACTATACTTAATTAAAAATAAAGGCAAGGAGGGGGGCAGGATGTCAGGAAAGTAGGGTCCCCAAGTCACCTGTCCCCACCAACTTATCTAGATAACTTTCAAATCATCCTGAAAACCTACAAATTCGGCCTGAGATTTAAAGAGAGAACAGCTGGAATGCTACAGTGAGAAGAGTACGCACTTCTATCATGGTAGGAAGACGGAAAAAAAAGATACAAAAAGCATCCAAGGGGGAGGGCCCCCTCGAGGAGCCAAGGCTAAGGCCAGGCAGCGAGAGCCCCCAGGACAGGAAAGCCCCGTCCCAGAGAAGCAGGAGCTTCACCAATCTTCCCGGAGGGAAAGGCGCTCACAGGGAGCTCGGGCAGGATCCCAGGAGGGGCAGTGATGCCCTCGGGCTCCCAGGGGCACTAACAGAGGACCTGCGTCCCAGGGGAGACCCGCCACACCCCGTAGCCGCCGAGCTCCTTAAAGGGCTGCAGCGCGCGCCCGGCGGGGCCCGGGAGCAGCTCAGACAGCAGCTCAGGCGGCGGCTCCACGCGGAGGAGGCTGCACGGCCCGGGAGCGCGATTCCAGTAGCGCAGGCCCCGGATACTAGGGCACCGGGGACACAGCCCAGGATCCTGCGTTCCCCCGGGACAGGCGGAGGCCGGGAGGACACAGGATAGCGAGGACGCTCCTGCTGCCTGGCGCCCCTGAGCTGTGCAGATCAGCGCCCCCACCCCCAGAGCATCCGGGCTCCTGCGGACTTGGAGCTGCGGTAGTTACTGCAGGAGCTGACTCCAGGGCTGGAGAGCTGGCCATCACCAGTGGGGTTGTTCCTCCTGGTGTCACCTTGCACCTGGGACTGAGCAGGGCCACCAGGGAGCAGGGGCCTCACGGGGTAAACAGCTCCCACTGAGCCGTGCCCCTGGCAACGGGTAGGACAGCTCCCCCAGGTGCACACACCTGAGAGTCAGCACAGCAGGCCTCTCCCCCAGAAGACCAGCTGGAAGGACAGGGTAAGAGCAAGTTCTTGACCAAGCAGCGCTGGAAAGTTCCAGAGGAAGTCTAGGGACTTACAGTACATAGAATCAGAGGACACCCCTCCTTGTTTTTTTTTTGTTTTTTTTTGTTTGTCCCCCCCCCCATTTTTTTCTCTTTTTCCTTCCTTTTTCCAGTACAACTTGTTTTAGCCACTCTGCACTGAGCAAAATGACTAGAAGGAAGAACTCACCACAAAAGAAAGAATCAGAAACAGTCCTCTCTCCCACAGAGTTACAGAATTTGGATTACAATTTTATGTCAGAAAGCCAATTCAGAAGCACAATTATAAAGCTACTGGTGGCTCTGGAAAAAAGCATAAAGGATTCAAGAGAGTTCATGACTGCAGAATTTAGATCTAATCAGGCTGAAATTAAAAATCAATTAAATGAGATGCAATCCAAACTGGAGGTCCTAACGATGAGGGTTAACAAGGTAGAAGCACGAGTGAGTGACATAGAAGACAAACTGATGGCAAGGAAGGAAGCTGAGGAAAAAAGAGAAAAACAAAAGATCATGAGGAGGGCAGCCTGAGTGGCTCAGGGGTTTAGCGCCACCTTCAGCCAAGGGCATGATCCTGGAGACGCAGGATTGAGTCCCACTCCGGGCTCTCTGCATGGAGCCTGCTTCTCCCTCTGCCTGTGTCTCTGCCTCTCTCTGTCTCTGTGTGTGTGTCTCTCATGAATAAATAAATAAAATCTTGAAAAAAAGATCATGCACTGGGTGTTATCCTACATGTTGGCAAATTGAACACCAATAAAAAATAAATTTATAAAAAAAATAAAAAATAAAAATAAAACCTTAAAAAGATCATGAGGAAAGGTTAAGGGGAATAAATGTCAGCCTCAGAAGGAGAAATCTACATTTAATTGGGGTTCCAGAGGGAGCCGAAAGGGACAGAGGACCAGAAAGTGTATTACAAATCATAGCTGAGAACTATGAGGCCAGCATCACCCTAATTCCAAAACCAGACAAAGACCCCACCAAAAAGAATTATAGACCAATATCCCTGATGAACACAGATGCAAAAATTCTCAACAAAATACCAGCCAATAGGATCCAACAGTACATTAAGAAGATTATTCACTATGACCAAGTGGGATTTATCCCTAGGATGCAAGACTGGTTCAACACTCATAAAGCAGTCAATGTGATAGATCATATCAACAAGAGAAAAAAACAAGAACCACATGATCCTCTCAATAGATACAGAGAAAGCATTTGACAAAATACAGCATCCATTCCTGATCAAAACTCTTCAGAGTGTAGGGATAGAGGGAACATCCCTCAGCATCTTAGAAGCCATCTACGAAAAGCCCACAGCAAATATCATTCTCAATGGGGAAACACTGGGAGCCTTTCCCCTAAGATCAGGAACATGACAGGGATGTCCACTCTCACCACTGCTATTCAACATAGTACTAGAAGTCCTAGCCTCAGCAATCAGGCAACAAAAAGAAATAAAAGGCATTCAAATTGGCAAAGAAGTCAAAGTCTCCCTCTTTGCAGATGACATGATACTGTACCTAGAAAACCCAAAAGACTCCACCCCAAGATTGCTAGAACTCATACAGCAATTCGGAAGTGTGACAGGATACAAAAATCAATGCCCAGAAATCAGTGGCATTTCTATACACTAACAATGAGACTGAAGAAAGAGAAATTAAGGAGTCAATCCCATTTACAGTTGCACCCAAAAGCATAAGATACCTAGGAATAAACCTAACCAAAGAGGTAAAGGATCTGGTTTTCTTTTTTTTAATATTCCCCTGGCTATTCGGGGTCTTTTCTGATTCCATACAAATCTTAAGATGATTTGTTCCAACTCTCTGAAGAAAGCCCATGGTATTTTGATAGGGATTGCATTAAACGTGTAAATTGCCCTGGGTAGCATTGACATTTTCACAATATTAATTCTTCCAATCCATGAGCATGGAATATTTTTCCATCTTTTTGTGTCTTCCTCAATTTCTTTCAGAAGTGTTCTGTAGTTTTTAGGGTAGAGATCCTTTACCTCTTTGGTCCCCCTTAATATTTCTTGCAGAGCTGGTTTGGTGGTCACATATTCTTTCAGTTTCTGCCTATCTTGGAAGTTCTGTATCTCTCCTTCTATTCTGAATGAGAGCCTTGCTGGATAAAGTATTCTTGGTTGCATGTTCTTCTCATTTAGGACCCTGAATATATCCTGCCAGCCCTTTCTGGCCTGCCAGGTCTCTGTGGAGAGGTCTGCTGTTAACCTAACACTTCTCCCCATAATGGTTAGGGATCTCTTGTCTCTTGCTGCTTTAAGGAGCTTCTGTTTATCTTTGGAATTTGCAAGTTTCACTATTAAATGTCAGGAGGTTGAACAGTTTTTATTGATTTTAGGGGGGGATCTATCTCCTGGATCTGAATGCCTGTTTCCCTTCCCAAGTTGGGGAAGTTCTCAGCTATGATTTGTTCAAATACACTTTCTGGTCCTCTGTCCCTTTTGGCGCCCTCTGGAACCCCAATTAAATGTAGATTTCTCCTTCCGAGGGTGTCATTTATTTCCCTTAACCTTTCCTCATGATCTTTTAATTGTTTTTCTCTTTTTTCCTCAGCTTCCTTCCTTGCCATCAGTTTGTCTTCTATGTCACTCACTCGTGCTTCTACCTTGTTAACCCTCATCGTTAGGACCTCCAGTTTGGATTGCATCTCATTTAATTGATTTTTAATTTCAGCCTGATTAGATCTAAATTCTGCAGTCATGAACTCTCTTGAATCCTTTATGCTTTTTTCCAGAGCCACCAGTAGCTGTAGAATAGTGCTTCTGAATTGGCTTTCTGACATCAAATTGTAATCCAAATTCTGTAACTCTGTGGAAGAGAGGACTGTTTCTGTTTCTTTCTTTTGTGGTGAGTTCTTCTTCTAGTCATTTTGCTCAGTGCAGAGTGGCTAAAAACAAGTTGTACTTGATAGAAGTGGGAACTCTTCTCACTGTAGCATTCCAACTGTTCTCTCTTTAAATCTCAGGTCGAATTCATAGGTTTTCAGGATGATTTGAAAGTTATTAGGTAAGTTGGTGGGGACAGGTGACTTGGTGATCCTACTCTTCTGCCATCTTGCCCTGCCCCCCATTTGATTTTTCAGATTTTAGAATGTCCTTGCATTCTTGAAACTACTTGATCATAATATTTTTGATATACTATTTTATTTAATCAACTAATAGTTTACTTATAATTTTATGTCTTTGTTAATAAGTGAAAATGAGGGACACCTGGGTAGCTCAGTGCTTTAACGCCTGCCTTTGGCCCAGGGTGTGATCCTAGAGTCCCAGGATCAAGTGCCACATTGGGTTCCCTGCATAGAACCTGCTTCTCCCTCTCCCTGTGTCTCTGCCTCCTTCTCTCTCTGTGGGTCTCTCATGATGAATGATAAAACCTTTTAAAAAAGTAAGTGAAAATGGGCCTATACATCTTTTTCCTTACCTTTTCCTTTTTTTTAAGATTTTATTTATTTATTTGAGAGAGAAAGAAAGCACAGAGAGGGAGTAAGAGGGAGAAGCAGATACCTCACTGAGCAGGGAGCCCAACGTGGGACCCGATCCCAGAACTCCAGTATCATGACTTGAGCTGAAGACAGACACTTAACCTACTAAGCCCCCCAGGTACTCCTCCTTTTCCTTTCCTTATTAAATTTTGGAGACAAGACTAAATTAAACTCATGAAAAGAAAAAGAGTTGGAGGCATCTTTTTTTTTCCTATTTTCAGAAACAACTTGTATTAAACAAGTATTATCTATTCCCTGAAAGCTTTGTGGAATTCACTTACAATGCTCTCTGAGCCTCAGCTTTTATGGTAATTGGAGGGGTGATCTCTGATGACTACCATTTTCATTTCTTCAGTGACTATTATTAGCCTGTTCAAGTTATCTCTTTGTGACAATATTAGTATTTTCTATTTTTACCAGAAATTCACTTTTATAGATTTCAAATGTATTATTAGCATGTAGTTAGAAAAACTATTGTGTCATATGGATACAATTAGCTACAAAGAAGGCTGAGAAACATCATGTTTATTCTAGGCAATCACATAATCATGTGTCCAGCTAAAAATGGATCATTTATTTTAACTTAGGAAAAATTAAAAATGAATATTAGTAGACAATTTATAGTCATCTTCATAGCTTCAATGATTAGCAACATGCTCCAGGAGATGGGTTAATACTGGGGTCTTAGTTTGTGTTCTCCTGGTAGGTTTAAGAGGCAAGAGTTAGAGGCATTTTTAAGGGCAGATACCAGAGCCTATGGTGCCAGAGTTTGGAATTATCATTCCTATTTTTCTCTGCACAAGGAAATTAGGGTGCCTCAGGAACCCCCACTTAGTCTTCTACCCCAAGGCTGCTCTATTTAAAGTTTTCTTCCTTGTTCTATTCCCCTGTCTCTCAAGGAAAGGAAGGAGAGGAGAAATATTCAGAAGTTGGATGTCTATCTATATCCAACCAGGTTTTCTGTTCTTATCCCTCACATACCAGGCTACATTACCCTTATAACTACCCATGAAGGTTTCATTCAAATTTTTCCCTACCTTATTCATTTATTCATTTTCTGGTCATTTACTATTTTACTCATTATTTTTATTGGCTTTATTCATTTATTATTTTATTTCTCAGCCCCATACACTTTCCTCTTCCCTGAGGCCCCCTGTCAGGTTTGGAGGGGACCAGCAGCCTAAGCTGGTCTCCTACTTGCCAAGAATCACAGGTGCCTTATTTGTGTTTTAATTTGGGGGGTTGGGAGACTCCAGAGGGAGACATTTATGACTCTGCAGAAAGAAGAGCATGATGATATCAGAGTGGATTCCCCTCTCAAAAGGAGATGAGAATTCTACCAGTGGCAGAAGAGGGACATGTAAAAACTATATAAGCTGAGATGCATGGTTTCTGAGAAGAGCCTGGAGCTAGGCTGCTTCCTCTGTAGGCTGAGCTCCCATGTTACAGGGTCGAGATCTTTCTGAGGAATTTGGGGGACTCCAGAATAGGAGCTTTGTACCTCCTTTCCCAGATGTGGCCTGAGGAAACTGAGAGTACACTAGAGAAGCCCCAAGTCCAGTCTGACTCAAGGCAATGAATTAGCAATGCTGAGGGCAGTATCTAGGTAAGCAGACCTGACAGTGGTCCCACAGAGGACCAAAAATGCCCCGGTGGCACAGAAAAGCCTCTGGAATTGTCACTTTCCCTGAAGAAGGACACAGAGGTAGGTCAAGAGAAGGCTACAGATAGAAGAGGTTCACAATTGGGACAAAGAAGAAGCAATGTGTGTGGGCTTGCTGACTGCAAGCCATAGTAGAAGATATCAGCAAGGGAGTTGGGTGGACATAGCACATGGCTGAACCCAAAGGTCAGTGAAGGCAGAGACAGGCCCACCCCCAGGTGTCCCACCCCAGTGTCAGGACACCATGCCAGCCCCTGGAGTCTCAGGCCATCCCCAAGAGAAGGCAAGGAAAAGAGGGAGGAGAATGCCACATGAACAGAGCCATTAGACAAAAGTGGTTATGTTTTTAAAGTAGAAGTTAGTGAATCAAAGCAAATTGGCAAGTTTAAGTTTTCTACCATTAGCAAAGCCTGAATTGAGCCAAGTAGATATAAGAAAAACACCCTTCCCTTTTTTTTTTTTTAATTTATGATAGTCACACACAGAGAGAGAGAGGCAGAGACATAGGCAGAGGGAGAAGCAGGCTCCATGCACCGGGAGCCTGATGTGGGATTCAATCCTGGGTCTCCAGGATCGCGCCCTGGGCCAAAGGCAGGCGCCAAACCGCTGCGCCACCCAGGGATCCCCACCCTTCCCTTTTTTGCACACCCAAACTGAAATAGTGAATTTGACACTTGAGACAAACCTCACCTTGATTTTTCTTACGGGTTTAAGCATTTATCATTTAAACTTTCTCATTCTACCTGTTTTGTTGTTTATTGATCACTAAATTATTTCTTTTTAAGCTTTTCTGTCTTTTTTTCTAGGTCCTCTTTTTTTATTATTGATTCATATTTATTTTATCACTGATTCATCTTTATCTTCCCTTTTATTAAATATTTATTAAAATCTCATCCTTTTAGAGTTACACATATTTGCAATAAGTAGCAAAGACAATATAGCTAGACCTGTACGGTAATGTCTTCAACCACCAATTCAACACTTCAAAAAAGAAAATGGTATAAAAACGATTTAAAGTGGAAGATAAGCCAGGCAGTTTAATATAGAGCTGTATAATTTAACTTAATCTGTATAACTGTGTCACTGTATAACTGTGTAATTTAACTCCATTAAAGATGGAGTCTGGAAGCCCCAAAGGGGGAGCTCTCACTTATTACCACCTGCCCTAAGAGGATACCTCACATTTCCCAAACGGAAGGAGCTTACTTTACAGACCACAGTAGGAAGAAGGAAGAATCTTTCCTTGACTAGCAATAGCTTAGCCAATGAAAATGCAGCCGAACAGCCCCCACTCCTAGCTCTTTTCCGGGGTAAGAACAAGCCCTTCCCTTCTGTTCTCTAGACTTATCTCTAATTTGCCATAGTTTGCTTGTGGAAATTTCTGAATAAGCTCATTATTCTGATAAGATAACTGGCTCTTCTGTTTTTTAAAGTCAACATTACATGGTACCACAAAGGTACCTGAAGGAGATAAACCCTTAAGGGACTAACAAACCCCCAGAACTGTGTGAGGTAGTCACATGAACTCCTGTACTCTCTCTCTCTCTGCTCCCATGGTTCATTTCTTTCCTTTTAGTTCAGTGAGTCTCCTCTTGGATCTGAGCTCCCTCCTTTTGGTTGACATTTGGTTTGACTTTACTCAGGATGTAGTTTTTTGTTGTTGTCATTTTTATGAAGGCATTGGCCTTCCTGATGAGTACTCTTATGCTTTCTGAACTTCTGGTTTTGAGTAATGGTATCCGAATCTACTAAAATATCTCAGGAGCATCCTCCTTCTGGGACCCTGGCTGGTTTTACATATAAAAATTACAGTTCTTCTCATGCACATTTTTAACTAATTGGACCAATGTAATAAAAAATTTACAACTCCAGTGGTCATTATGGGAGATTTTTCATCTCCTCAAACTTACTTTTCTTAGAACCAAGTTAGAAGGCCGTAACTCTAAACTAAAACACACTGAATGCGATGCCTATTTCAATAGGGGTCTTGAGGTTTCCAAGCATATCCAGGCCTCTAAAATCACTTCTTTACAAAGTTCCATTTCTAAACTAACCAAGGCACACAAACAAAAGAAATCTAAGGTTTTGAAGCCTTTTGCCCCTCTCCCATCCCCATAATCTGTACTTCCTTCATACCACCCAATTCCTCATTCTAATTCTCTGAGCTTTCCTTTTTCTTGGAACCATTCCCTGCTCCCTACTTCTCCAACCCCATTAGAACCTGCACTTTTAAAACTAGATCCTCTGAGGATTCTCATGCTAAGCATCTAATTTCCTTATATACTATAAGCCATAGTCAAAGATTTTCCTAGAATTACTGAAAATCCTCAGATTTGCCAAGGACTTAATATAGTCATCCAGATTTACTAACCAGGTTCCTCAATTTGTACCAGCTAGTTCACATGCTCATTGGTGAAGGCCAAGCCCAACAGGGGATGAAACAGCTAACTGGGATGATTCGGTTTTCAGAATCTCTACAACTGCACATGTAACTGCCTTGTTATAGTACTAGGTTCAGCAAGTACTAAACTACTTCACCTGGAATCCCTAAGGCGTTCCTAAAACCTACTGATCGAAATAAGATTCAGGCCTGTACTCAGAAATGCAGTGAACCTGTAGATAACTATTAGAATCAACTCCAAATTGTTTTCCAGGAAAATTCTGGCCTTTCTATGGATGTTGAATCCACTCAGGTAGCCTTCCACTCTATGTTCATTAATGGGATGAACTAAGATCTTTCCCTTCTGGTGAAAATGCAAATCATCTCACCATACACTTGATGATTCAATTAACAGGAAGGCCATTGAAATACTTATTTTTCAATTCTAATAAATCGAGGCCTCTAAACAAAACCAAGCCCCTTCCAATCTCTGCCACTATTGCAAAAATCCAGGATGTTGGAAGAAAGATTGTTACAAATGTAAGCACTCTGGGTGTCCTTGGCCCTCTAACCAGTGTTTCCAATGCCCTCCTAACTCCCAATCTGGGGACTCCGAGAAACCACAGAGCCTTCTCTCAATCCTTCCTCATAATCAACCTGGATAAATAACTCTCTAGACTGGGAATAAATTTCTCTATCATTGACAGCAAAGCTACACTCTTGCTGCTCAACCCCACTGTTATTAAACAGCTACTGCCTCAAAGTATTGAGATGGTTCAAATAGTGGGGGTCTCACAAACTTAAATAGGTTTCTATCTCTAAGCACATTTTTTTGTTTGTTTTTTGTTTAGGCCCACTGAAAGATAAGCGTCCTTTTCTCCTTAGTTCCTCCATCCTTGTTCATATATTAAGCTGAGATTTCTTTTTTTTTTTTTATTTATTTATTTTTATTTTATTTTATAAATTAATTTTTATTGGTGTTCAATTTACCAACATACAGAATAACACCCAGTGCTCATCCCGTCAAGTGTACCCCTCAGTGCCCGTCACCCATTCACCCCCACCCCCCGCCCTCCTCCCCCTCCACCACCCCTAGTTCATTTCCCAGAGTTAGAAGTCTTTATGTTCTGTCTCCCTTTCTGATATTTCTCACACATTTCTTCTCCCTTCCCTTATATTCCCTTTCACTATTATTCATATTCCCCAAATGAATGAGAACATACACTGTTTGTCCTTCTCCGGTTACTATGGCCAAGTTCAAAAAGGGTGTTGCCTGAGTTCTCCTCTGGGATTTTGATGGAATCTTGTCTCACATTTAGATCTTTCATCTATTTTGAGTTTATCTTTGTGTATGGTGCAAGAGAGTGGTCCAGTTTCATTCTTCTGCATGTGGATGTCCAATTTTCCCAGCACCATTTATTGAAGAGAGTGTCTTTCTTCCAGTGGATCGTCTTTCCTCCTTTATCGTATATTAGTTGACCATAAAGTTCAGGGTCCACTTCTGGGTTCTCTGTTCTGTTCCATTGATCTATATGTCTGTTTTTGTGCCAGTACCACACTGTCTTGATGAACACAGCTTTGTAGTACAACCTGAAATCTGGCATTGTGATGCCCCCAGATATGGTTTTCTTTTTTTAAAATTCCCCTGGCTGTTTGGGGTCTTTTCTGATTCCACACAAATCTTAAAATAATTTGTTCTAAGTCTCTGAAGAAAGTCCATGGTATTTTGATAGGGATTGCATTATACGTGTAAATTGCCCTGGGTAACATTGACATTTTCACAATATTAATTCTGCCAATCCATGAGCATGGAATATTTTTCCATCTCTTTGTGTCTTCCTCAATTTCTTTCAGAAGTGTTCTATAGTTTTTAGGGTATATTTTGAGAACCATTTGAATGGTAAATGGTTCTCCAACCTTTTATTTTCAGGTTGTAGGTGTCCTTCTGTCTAAAATGAGTCTCTTGTAGACAGCAAATAGATGGGTCCTGCTTTTTTATCCAGTCTGAAACCCTGGGCCTTTTGATGGGGTCATTAAGCCCATTCACGTTCAGAGTTACTATTGACAGATATGAGTTTAGTGTCATCATGATATCTATTTAGTCCTTGTTTTTGTGAATTGTTCCACTGAACTTCTTCTTAAAGGGGAGTTTTAAGAGTCCCCCTTAAAATTTCTTGCAGAGCTGGTTTGGAGGTCACATATTCTTTCAGTTCCTGCCTGTCTTGGAAGCTCTTTATCTCTCCTTCCATTTTGAATGAGAGCCTTGCTGGATAAAGTATTCTTGGTTGCATGTTCTTCTCATTTAGGACCCTGAATATATCCTGCCAGCCCTTTCTGGCCTGCCAGGTCTCTGTGGAGAGGTCTGCTGTTACCCTAATACTCCTCCCCATAAAAGTCAGGGACTTCTTGTCTCTTGCTGCTTTAAGGATCTTCTCTTTATCTTTGGAATTTGCAAGCTTCACTATTAAATGTCGAGGTGTTGAACGGTTTTTATTGATTTTAGGGGGGGATCTCTCTATTTCCTGGATCTGAATGCCTGTTTCCCTTCCCAGATTGGGAAAGTTTTCAGCTAGGATTTGTTCAAATACATATTCTGGCCCTCTGTCCCTTTCGGCGCCCTCGGGAACCCCAATTAAACGTAGGTTTTTCTTCCTTAGACTGTCATTTATTTGCCTTAATCTGTCTTCATGGTCCCTTAATTGATTGTCTCTTTTTTCCTCAGTTTCCCTCTTTGCCATTAACTTGTCTTCTATGTCACTCACTCGTTCTTCCACCTCGTTAACCCTCGTCGTTAGGACTTCTAGTTTGGATTGCATCTCATTCAATTGATTTTTAATTTCTGCCTGATTGGATCTAAATTCTGCAGTCATGAAGTCTCGTGAGTCTTTAATGCTTTTTTCTAGAGCCACCAGTAGCTGTAGAATAGTGCTTCTGAATTGGCTTTCTGACATTGAAGTGTAATCCAGATTTTGTAACTCTGTGGGAGAGAGGGCTGTTTCTGATTCTTTCTTTTGAGGTGAGGTTTTCCTTCTAGTCATTTTGCTCAGTGCAGAGTGGCCAAAAACAAGTTGTATTGGAACACGGGGGAGTATCACTGGTCCGTCCAGCTGGTCTTCTGGGGGAGGGGCCTGCTGTGCTGATTTTCAGATGTTAGCACTTGGGGGAGCTGCTCTGCCCCTGCCTGCTGCCGGGCTCAGCAGGGGTTGTTTACCCCCGTGGGGCCCCAGGAGGAACAGCAGCAGTTGCTATGGCAACTCTGGAAGCCTGGATTTAGCCTCCGCAGGAATGCCTGCCCGGGGGAGGCCGGATCCTGGGCTGTGTCCCGGCGCCCTGTGCTCCGGGGCCTGCGCTGTTGGATTCGCGCTCCCGCCCTGCAGCTCCCTCCCTGGAGCCCCTCCGAGCTGCTCCGGTTGGTCCCTCCGTGTGCGCTGCAGCCCTTAGGGAGCTCGGAGCACTCTCCTGCGCTCGCAGGTGTCTGTTAGTGTCCCAGGGAGCCTGAGGGCATCCCCGCTCTCCTGGGTCCTGCTCTAACTCCCTGCGAGCCCCTTTCCGCCCGCCCGGGAAGGTTGGTGCAGCTCCTGCTTCTCCGGGACCGGGCTCTCCTGTCCTGGGGACACTCGCCCCGGCCCTAGCCCGGCTCCTCGCGGGGCCCCTCCCCCTCGGAGGCCTTTTGTTCCTTTATTTCTTTTCCCCGTCTTCCTACCTTGATAGAAGCGCGGACTCTTCTCACTGTAGCATTCCAGCTGGTCTCTCTTTACATCTCAGGCCGAATTCGTAAATTTTCAGGATTGTTTGAAGGTTATCTAGGTAATTTGGTGGGGACAGGCGATTTGGGGACCCTGCTCTTCCGCCATCTTGCCCCTCCCTCTAAGCTGAGATTTCTTAGAGAACTATCTTGCTGGAATTTCTTTCTCCCAAAAGAGGAAGGTAATTTTAGAATTTGATAGCAGCAATCAAATAGCCAACCAGGTGAATCAAATGACCCTTCAACATCTTTGCTTCTTCTCTGATCCCACTGGAGCTAATTTTAAGGACACTAACAATTTGTCCCCATTGAATCACCTTTTACCCTCATTATGGGCAAAATCTTCAACTGGTAGAATCCACAGTGCACCTCCTATTAAGATCTAAGTATATCCCTCAAGACCTCTCCCAGAATTAATCAATACCCTATAAACAAGCCCTTCAAGGCATCAAGTCCACAATAGAATATTATAAGACTCAGGGCCTCCTTCTCCCTGCACCAGTTCTTGTAATATTCCTACTTTCCCTGTGATGAAACCCAATGGCATAGATGGAGATTTCTTCAGGATCTCGGAGCCATAAACAATATTGTTATTCTTCATCATCCTGTTGTTCCAAATCCCCATACTTTGTAGATTAATTCATGTGGTGCCCTCTTGAGTATCCCTGGATAAGGCTGGCCAGTATCTCTTTGCCTTTACTGAGGAAGGGAAACAACACACCTAACAATTGTGCTTCAAGGCTTTACCAAAAGTCCTTTCCAAATCTTAAGCAGATTTAGATGATATAAAGTTACCTAGAGGCTCTACTTTATAACAATATATAGATGATGTCTCTGCTCCCCTTCTCAGGCCTCTGGAGGAAGAGAGCATCCAGCATCCACTTGTTAAAACTTATAGCCACAGGGACAACAAAGTCTCCAAGGAGAAACTGTGGTTTTCTTAAACTTAGGTTAGATATTTGGAACACCTGCTTTTAGAACAAGGGCTATATTTAGGTCCAAATAGGTTGCCTGGCATCCTGAACTTTTCTAAACCCAAAACTAAGTGCCAATTACGAGCTTTTCTTGGGCTAGTGGGCCACTACCAAAATTGGATTCTAAACTTCTCTCATACGGTCCAACTCATATGTTTTATCAAAAACAACAAATCTGGCTCTATTACTTAGGAAGACAAGAGTAAACTTAACCTTGAAAGCTCTAATGGAAAGCTTGATAAATTCCCCTGCCTTTGGACCATATCAATTATCAACTTCAGTTTGTTTTTTGTTTTGTTTTGTTTTGTTTTTACATTTGAAAGACAAGGGAACCTCCTTGGGATACTTACCCAAAACCATGAAGCCACCATCAATTGATATGGTATTATAACCAACAGCTAGACCCTGTGGCACAAGAATATCCCCCTTGCCTCAGGGCCATTCCTGACACCACCCTGTTAGTCAAGGTCATTGGAAACATATTCATGAGAACACTTCTAACAATCTAGCACCCCATGCAGTGGGAGTACCCTCTGCATTCTCATCACATTCAACACCTTTTGGCCAGTCCTCTTGCCTCCTATGAAATCCTCTTGTTTATCACTCCTTATTTAACTCTTTGTGACTGGAATAATCTTAACCATGTCATCCTTCTTCACTCTGCTATGGATGATACATCTCATGACTAACAGATCACCTCCTCATCCCTGTGATGATTTACAGAAAAATCCTTTGGATAATGCTGACATTTTGTGATTTACTGATGGTTCTTATTTGAAAGGTGAAAATGGTAAATTTTCACCTCAGTATTCTGTTGCAAGTCCCTACAAAGTTGTTAAGGCAGAAACTTTGCCTTCAGCTACGTTGGCCCAACAGGCTGGATTGTACATTCTTGCTTGGGCCTGCATTTCAGCAAGGGTAAAATTTCAAACATTTACACTGATAGGAGATATACCTTTGCGGTAGCTCATGACTTTGGAATGACATGCTATTAGTGAGGTTTCTTCCTTTCCAGTGGGGATAAAAAAAAATAGACTTAATGTCCAGGAATTATTAGATGCCATATCCTTGCCAGCTGCTTTATCTATTTCCAAGGTACCTGGGCATTCCTGATATGATTGCCTGGAGGCTAAAGAAAACCACCTTGCTGATACTTCTTCAAAGAAAATGCTTTCAAAGGAGTGAACCTATGTCATGGTCCACAGGAATGTTCCCCTAAACTGACTAGAGATGCCCAAATTGGCCCCCCAAAAGGAAAAACAATATTAGAATTCAAATAACTGTTGTTCAATTAAAAAAAAAAAACTCTGGCTTGGGCCAAACAGTAATCCAGTTCTGCCAGAGACTCTAAAGTTCCTAGTACTAACATATATACATTGAATCATTAGTCTACTGATAAAATGATAAAGTTCCTGAACCAATACTGGTGGAAATATATTAACAAACCTGCAAAGAGCACCTACTTTGCTTGTCCCCCCTGCCTGAATTCAAGAAAACCTGTTAACACTGCTCCCAGACACTTTAAATTGTCCAATGGACTACTTGAGATTTGGCAAGTGGATTTTATTCAGCTACCCTCATTTCATGGATATAACTATGTCTTGGTAATGGTTTGTATGTTTTCTCATTGAACTTAAGTCTTCCCTTGTAGATAGCCATTACTAGTTCTGTGGCTAAATTCCTACTAGGAAAGATCACTCCTACCTGTGGAATCTCCCTCAATCTCAGGTCTACCCTCTTTGGAACCCATAAACTCTTACTCTTTGAGATAATCACTGGATTCTCAATATACTTGGCTCCTGCTTCTTTCAACCCATAACTGGTAAACAGGGGCACAATTCAATATCATAAAGGCCTAAAAGAAAAAAAAATAAAAATAAAGGCCTAAAAGTTTCTGTTGAGAATAACCATGGTTTCATAGAAGAATCTGCCAAATATTCTCAAAAGACAAAGACCTTAAATTCCACATCTTGCAGCCTGGAGATTTCATCTATTGAGTAAGACCTCTCCAGAAGACTCTTCAACCCCACTGGATAGGCCCCTATCAGGTACTGTTAACCTACCCTTGCGCTATCAAACTCCAAGAAATAGGCTCTTGGATCCATGTGTCACATCTAGAGGAAGCACTAAACCCTGACTAGACATGCACACCAAATGATGACCTGAAAATAAAGATTTCCAGGACCTGAAGCAAACGACAGCTACAGGGGACAGCTTTCCCAGGATGACTGGATTAGGCCTAGATACCTTCTTCTCACAGGTGCTTCTTACCTTATTTCCTCCCTTTCTTTCTTGGCCCAATATATTGCAAAAGGGGAAAACCTTTCTGACTATTTGATCTGTCACCAGAAACTCCAATCTGTTCATAATGCCAGAGATCCCTTTGTCTTCCCTATTTAAATACCGTGCTCCCCTGTACCCAAGAGAAATACAAATGACCTAACTCATTTAACTGTTGCAAGGATTTTAGAAAAGACATCTTTAGCCTGGGATGGTTCCTTGAAGAATGTCTGCTTCTCATCTTATTCTGTATAATCATTATTTCATTTCATTTATTTTGAGAGAGAAAGAGAGAGACTGCATGTGTGCATGAGTGGGGGCAGGGGCAGAGGGAGAGAGACTCAAATAGACTTTGTTCTAAGTGCAGAGCCCGAGGCAGGGCTTGACCCCAGGACCCCAAGATCATGACCTGAGCAGAGACCAAGAGTCGGACACTTAACCAACTGAATCACGCAGGTTCCCCCAGTAAAATCATTATTAAGTTTTATATCTGTTGCCTGTCAAACATTAACAGAAATAATAAGCCCAAAAGGAAAATACTAGCTCAGTGTTTTGAGATGATTTCCAATGCTTATTTCAGATGGGAAATGCCTGATAGTCCTCCTTCCTACGCTTCCTTGTTACTCATATGTGGCTTTAGTGCTTTCTAATGTATCTACTTTCTCCGTGATGTGGGATATGACAATCAGGAAAGGTCCTTCCTGGCAATGAGGAATTAAATCTCTAAATACAAAATGCTACTTTAAATCAGCTATGCTTTTGAGGAAAGATCTTGGTTAAAAAAGGGAAATGTGAAAAAAAAGAAAATTTAAAATGGAAGTCTGGAAACCCTGAAGGAGAAGTTCTCAGGCACTACCATTTGCCATAGGAAGCATACCTCACATTCCCCAAGAGGAAGAAGCTTATTTTACAGACTGCAGGAGGAGAAAGGAAGAATTTCTCTTCTCCCAGCAACAGACTAATGAGAATACAGCAAAACAACCCCACCCAGCTTATTCCTTTCTCCTATGAAAGTAAGTCCTTCTCCTCTGTTCTCTGGACTTACCTATGGTTTGTCATAGCTTGCTTATCCCAAGCTGCATTCCCTCTGGTATTCTCAAATAATCATTCTATTGGTAAAATAACTCATTCTTTTATTTTTTAAGATCGTTAGTTTTTTATAGCCAAACTTAAATATCCAATATAAAATTTAATTTTCAGAAGGAAGTTGATATCCAAAATTTAATACATATATTGATATGTAATATACTCTATTGATGAGAATATTTATGATTTAAAATTTATGTATTAGAGTTATTCTTTATTTTACTTGCAAAATGCTGATTTAGTGAGGTCACAGTTGAGTTTATTATGACTGCTTAGTTATAATAAAGTGGTGAGTGACAACAGCTTTCTATTGCAAACACAGTTTACAACTTTAAGTGAAAAAATCCAGTTCTCTACATCATATTCCAGCAGATGTGTTATCAAACATTCATCTCTTAACTGTTTTTGAAACTATTAACACAAACTTTCAATATTAAAGGAAGCTCTTTGCTGTCTTAGTAAATAGATGAAACTGCAATTTTATGAGAGGCAGAGTAATTATAGATTTAACCCACACTCTATGGCAAATCATATTGTGAATATTCACTCACCATCTTCCTTATTGATCTAATTGAAGGCTGTTAATCTGGTGCTTATAATAGTTCAGTGCTGCAATTTACAAAAGTATTGATATCTGGCTTCTAAAAATTTTCCTACAAGTTTCTGTTTCAAAACCTATTTGTCTTCTGATATTAATATTAATTTTAAATCAAGGCTGAATCAAAAACATTGAAGGGGGGGACACCTTGGTGGCTCAGTCAGTTAAGCATCTGACTCCTGGTTTTGGTTCAGGTCATCATCTCAGGATTGCGGGATAGGGTTCTGCATGGAGTTCCACATTCAGCACAGAGTCTGCTTGAGATTCTGTCCCTTTCTCTCTGCCCCTACCCCAGGTCACACACACTCTCATAAATAAATAAATAAATAAATAAATAAATAAATAACTTTAAACAAAAAAAAATTGAGATGGATGACAAATTTGTTTCCACATACACAATCTTAAGAGTTCACCAGTACAATGTTAATTTCATTAGTAATGTCTCAAAATCAAAAAGTAGATTACACAAGATTGTATATATTTTCCCTGTCCTTGTTATTATACATGTATATGGCTATGGTTAAGAGTAGTCAAATATTAATACTATAATTCTATATCTCTTGTGTCTTGGAGAGCCAAAAATTTGGATGTAGACAAAAGGAGATACAAATATAACAAAATGAAGAGATTAAATAAAAAACCCAGAGGCCTGAATTTGAGTTGCAAGAATGATTATGATCACAGGAGGTATTTTATCTTTATATTTAGGATGTTTCAAAAGTTTTAGGGCAATTTTAAGACTTAAAATTTCACAAACATAAATGTTACAAGTTTACAAAGCTCATCATTTAAAGGTTTAATTATTTAAATGTATTTTATACATATTTAGTTTTGTGAATTTTGGATCATCAATTTGCCACCTCTAATTAGGAGGACTCCTGATGAAAGAACAAAGTGGCCTTGTTAAGAGGGTTGAATCTGAGGAGAGAAATCAAGACTCTAGGTCCAGCTGCCACTTTGCAGGAAATACAGAGGACAGAGAAACATGTTAAATTTCACTGTGAGCATGCAGTCCACAAACTCTAGACTGTAAAAAGCTGTCTACCAGACAGCCAAGGTTCTTCAATGGGTAAACTGTCAGGAAAAGAAGGGTATAGAAGGAGAATCTATAGATTGTAAGTCTTTAAAGAAGTAAACTTTAAAAATAAAGAAATCTAAGTTACAGTGACAAAGGGATGCACTTGAATGATAAAACAATAAAGAAAGATAAGGAAGTGATGACTACAAATGTCACATGGTAGGAGGGAGCACTTGTGATAAGACAGGGCTCCTTGGTGGCTGGAGAATTCTATCTTGATCTGCTTATTGGTTGCAAGGATATTTATTTTCTGGTAGTTCATTAAATCATGAGTTAGTTTTGTGTAGTTTTATGTATCTGTGTTTTATTAAAAAAAGAATACAGTAAATAGTAAAAGAATTTAAAAATACAATTTAAATAAGAAAGGAATGCCCATTGATAGCATCTGTCTTACAGGTTGTATTCTCACAGGTTTCTAATTTTACTCTTTTTTTAGCTTTGGGTTTTTTTTAAAAAAAATTTGCATTTTAATTTACATATAAAGTTCTTTTCAGTTTAGAGTTCTGTGAGTTTTGACAAATACTTAGCATTATGTAACCACGCCCAGATTCCAGATTCAGAATACTTTTACTACCCCAGAAAATTCTCTTGTTGTTGCACTTTAGAGTCAGTCCTCCCTCACTTGGTTCCGGGCAGTCATTGATCTTTCAATTCCTATAATTTTGTCTTTTCCAGAATGTAATATAGATGGAATTACACAGTGGATAACCTTGGGAACCTAACTTCCTTCATGAGCATGATGCATTTGATATTTACCCCTGTTGTTGCATGTATCAATAATCATTTCTCCTTATTGCAGAATAGTAGTTTATCCCTCTCTTATTGCTGAGTAGAATGTTTATCCATTCACCAATTGAAAGACTTGGCTTGTTTTCAGCTTTTGGCAATTTTAACAAATCTACTCTAAATATTTACATACA
This sequence comes from Nyctereutes procyonoides, assembly GCF_905146905.1. Classification (NCBI taxonomy): domain Eukaryota; kingdom Metazoa; phylum Chordata; class Mammalia; order Carnivora; family Canidae; genus Nyctereutes; species Nyctereutes procyonoides. The sequence continues at coordinate 44,228,630 of NW_026575139.1, read as the reverse complement.
GAGTTTCATGTGCACATAAGTTTTCATTTCTACTGAGTAAATTTTAGGGTTTTTTAAAAAATGTTATTCCTAAATATTTGTCCTTTAGTTTATCAAGGGAAATAAAAGCTCAGCCATAAAGGGGACAGCTGTGAGGATAATTCAGGCCCTGCAGAAGAAAAAGCTGATTCATTTTCACTTTTACTCTGTCCTGTGGCAAGCCTGTTAAGCCCCCCATAATTGACTTCTGATTTCTTTTAGGATTAAACCCTTTGTCTCTTTTAGAAATGGAAAATTATATGACATATATTTTAAAATTCAGCCTTGGCTAAGAGCTATAGCTGAAACCAGAGGATATAAATCTCAATTAGGGGTTTATTGATGAACTTCAAGAAAGTAGACCCTGTGGACAGCTGCTTTGAGGAGACAAGACTGAGGCAGTCCTTTCTTTGTCTTATTAAATAAAAGTAAAAACTGGAGCATATTTAGAAAAATTTTACTTTGAAAACATTATGAATATAAATACTAATCCACATTACAGTCATGATCCCATCTTGTAAGATACATACATATTCTGTATGTTGTTTTCAAATTTTCTCTCTCTGGTTATGATTACAAGAATTCCCTTTAAATCCTGACATTTAAGTAATTAGTGTTGTCTTATATAACCCTAATCTTGTGGCTAAGCTATATTCAGTTATTGGTTACAGAAACATTAAGTTTACTCATTATATATTTGTTCTAGGAAATTAAATTTGTTAAATTGGTGTTTTTGTAGCATATTAAATTTAAATGAGCTGATATAAGAAAGTGACCTAGATAAGTAGTCTCAGACAAGAGAGAAGTTTATTTCTCTCTAGGTAATAGTCCAGAGATAGGCAGACAATTCAGGCAAATACGAGCCTCCATTCCACTAGGTCATTTGGAGAACCACGCTACTCTCTTATTGCTCCATAATCACATAAAACAGAAGTCAACAAACTTTTTCTGTAAAGAGCCAAATAGTAAATATTTCAGGCTTTATGAGCCATATATGCTCTGTTAGAACTACTCAAGTCTGCCACTGTAGCATGAAAGCAGTCACAGATAATGTATCAGTGAATGGGTGTGGCTTTATTCCAATAAAACTTTATTTACTAAAACAGGTGGCAGACTAGATTTGTCCCATGAATCATAGTTGGAAACTCCTGCCCTAGCATCTGGTCTTCATTGTTGAAGCTCCATTCATGTTTGGGTTTGTGGAAAAGGATAAGGAGGAAGTAAAAGGCAAGACATTACCCAGAATTGGACGCATCATTTCTGTTAACATTCCATTGACCAAAACTTAATCATCCATTCATCTACTTCTAATCGGAGACCAGAAATGAAATGTTCTAACTGAGTGATCACATGCCTAGATAAAACATAGGAATTTGATAATCAAAAGAAAAGAGAGGGGGATATTAGGGAACAATTATAGTTTGGTGATGAAATTCCTTTGCGCTCTGAATGCTGAAACCCCTTTTCCCTCATTGTTCCACTTCCACCTAAGTCCAATGTTGAAGTCAAAAAGTTAAAAGTTACTTTAATTAAGCCTTAGTTTTTAGCCTCTAAATTTCATAATGATATGCTCTGGTGTGATCTTTTTTCAACCATTTTGCTGGGGATTAGTGGACACTTTACATTTGAAACTTGGATCCTTCAGTTCCGGAAAATTGTCTTGAATCCTTTCTCGTATAGTTTCTTCCCTTCCATTTGCTCTGTTCTTTCTTGCTTTAGTACTAATTAGACTGATTTTGGATTTCCTGGATCAATTTGTAATTTCATTTTCTTTTCTCTCCTATTGTCTATCACTTACTTTCTTTGCTCCACTTTTAAAGTTGATGATATCTTCAACTTTCAATTCCAATCCTTTAAATTTTTATTTGCTATCTTATTTTTAATTTCTAAAAAGTTCTCTCTTTTTTTTTTTTTTTTGCTATTTCTGAATGTTTCCTCTTTAGATCAGTCTGTTATTTTATTATGGATGGCATATCTTTCCTAACATGTTCTGCTGCTGTATTGTCTCTACTCTGAACTGTTCCTCCTTGATTATTTTATTTTCTGCCTTAAATGTTGGGGGATTTAGGGCAGCCCGGTGGCTCAGCAGTTTAGCACCCCCTTCAGCCTGGGGTGTGATCTTGGAGACCCGGGATCGAATCCCATGTCAGGCTCACTGCACAGAGCCTGCTTCTCCCTCTGCCTCTCTCTCTCTCTCTCTCTCTCTCTCTCTCTCTCTCTCTCTCTCATGAATAAATAAATAAAATCTTAAAAAAAAAAGAATGAGGCAATTTTAAAAAAAAGAGTGATTGTAAAAAAAAAATGATTGTAAACTCCATGCTGATGGGCTGGACTTGTCCCAGGGCCAGGGGCTGCTTCCCTGCAGTGTGACTAGGGGAATGCTGCTTAGAGGATCACAGATGTCATGTTTGTAGGTCTTTTCTCTAAAGTCTATGCAAGAGTGAGATTTCGTGTTGCGTTTTAGAAATAAATATTCTATAAACTCCATTTTATTTTTCACTTTCACAACTACAAGGAGGAAGTATCTAGGGAATTTACATAACTTCTCTATTGGTACAGTTAACTATAACAAAGCAAGTATGGTGATGACTAGTTGTTTAATTATAAGAAAACAGGTCTGAAAATTCAATTTCCTACGATGAATAAAATTTATAACTTAAGTGAACAAAGAATTCTATCAGGCAAATAGAATTTTCTACAGTGTACCTAGTATATACATAACATAGCTGTTGTATTTAGAAGTTAAATATCAAGGACACTCTCTGCTCCTAGTAAGCAAAATGTAACAGGAAGTAGAATTATATTTTAAAGAGTTAAGCATGTATAAACTAGAAAATAAACTTTGGCCCCGTTGTTCAAAATTTTGTTCCCTTCCTTGATAGAATCAAATATAAGAACCCCTTAATTATCCATATCTCATTAACCTGAGGCAAGTAACTTAACTCTGAATCCAAAATACTTGTTTCAGCCAAGTGCTTTTTGCTCCATATTCTCATCACATACAATTTACACCATGTAACTTGTTATTTTCTGTTAATTTAAGCAGGACCAAATTAAAGTTTCAAGTTAATAAAATTTCATAGGCCAGTCATTTTCTCCAGAAAGCCTTCCAATCTTCTACCTAGCGAGGGGAGGGGGAAATGGAGAAAAGGAGACAAGAGCTAATAAATCCAACAGCCAACAATTGCATAGCCAAAAGGAGAAAGAGAACAGGAAAAGACTGCACCATGTAGTTTGCAATCTTCCACTCAATCCCCCTGATTTCAGTTACGTACCTCACTCTCCCCTTTAAATTTATTCAGTGTCATCCTAGTAGAGTTTGTGGAGAGAGTAGAAATAAGTCTTGGCTCAGTCTAACATATTCAATTCGTAACACTAATAGATTTCTTTGGAAATAGGAAGCACCTCACTATTCGTGGAAATAAAAAAAAAAGATTTCTTGCTTAACTGCTCATACTGTCAAAAAATTAGAAGTGCCACAATTATAGAGTACTATGTTTACTCTCTATGAAAGACTGTTAGTTCTGTCTCAGTATCTATTTTCCCCTTTTCTCATAATAATTTTTTTTTCAGTTTTCTTGAGACATAATCGATATACACCACAGTATGAGTTTCAGGAGTATAACATAATGACTTGATATACATATATTGTGAAATTATTACCACAATAAGTTTGATTAACATACATCATTTCATGTAGTTACAAAAAAATTTGTTCTTGTGTTGAGAAGCTTTCAGATTTACTCTCTTATCAACTTTCAAGTTTACTACATAGCAGTGCTAACTATAGCCATCATGTTGTATGTACATCACATCCCCAGCACTTATTTATTTTATAACTGTAAATTTCTACAAGAACTCTAATTCTAATTGAGTGTCTTGCCATCCAGCTAAAAGATGGCATTTCCTGGCCTCCTTTATAGGTACATTTAGCCATGTGACCAAGTTCTGGCCTGTGAAAAGTAAAAGTAAATGATATATGGAACTTCTGGGATGTCTCCTTAAAAATGAAGAAAGCTTTGTCCTTCTTCCCTTTCTTCATCCTGCTTTCCCATAATCAGATGAGATGCTGGACTACCGGCAGCCATCTTGGACAGGAGCCATATCCTGAGATTGGTGGACCAGACATCTTGAGGGAAACTAGGTCCATGGTATCTTCCTGATGAATAAAATCCCCATGAATTGTCTAAAACCCTTGCTTTATCTTTTCCAAATATCTTCAGAGGGTTTACACTCCAGGCTTCCTCTTACAGAGGTTTAATTCCCTTCCTCAGTGCTAGTTTGTTTTTTTATCCTGAATGATTCTCCCTGCCTCTCTGCAAGCAACCTGGTCTAGTAATCTTAGATCCCAAGTACAACTCAGTCACAATGCTCAGATCAGAGGAGTTAGACACATCAGAGCTGTCAAACATTGATGGTTTGAGCTGTCAAGCCATCAACCCTTAAGCTACACCTACTGGGTTTTTCTTTAGCCAATACTCAGTAGACTGTGCCTTTCAGTGACTCAGATTCTTCTCCTGAAGTGTGGCAAATACTCATAGCTACCTGTTCACATCTATTCTTTCTTCACTCTTGATGACAGGATCTCAATTTTGTTTGAGAGTTGTATTAGTTTCCTATTGCCACTGTAACAAACCATCACAAATTCAGTGGCTTAAAACAATACAAAGTATTCTCTTCGGATTTTGGAGGCCAGAAGTCTACAATGGAGATCTAAGGGGAAGTCCATTTCCTTGCCTTCTCTAGTTTCTAGAAACTCTCTGCATTCCTTGGTTTGTGGACCTGCATAATTCCAACCTCTACTTCCATTACTTCCTTCTCTTTGACCTTCGTGTTTCCCTCTTATAAAGAACCTTGTGATTATACTGAGCCCATCTGATAATCTAGAATAATCTCCCTATCTCAAGATCTTTAACATAATCCTATTTCTAAATTTCCCTTTTCCATGCAAGGCAACATGGCCACAGGCTCCAGGGAGGTTATTATTTTGCCTATCACAGGAGGCAATGACACCAGTCCTAAGGGTGTCATAATTAGTCTAGGCCAGCTATGGCAATTCTGTTTGTTTACCATTGATGGTAATGAGTCTGTGAGGGGAACATGTGATCCATTCTGTCCAGTAAGATGTAAGAAGTCTGAGGTGTCTGGCAAGATCTTCTGCTTGATAGGAGAGGTACAAGAGGAAAGAGCCCAACTTCTCTGGCTACCTCCTTCCTCATCTTTTGGATGTTATCATGTGAGGACATGATACTTAAGGCTGCTTCAACTACCTTGTGACATTTTAAAGGAAAAGCCAAAACAATTCCTGACATAGTTTACCCACTAACCCAACTCTGAAATCATTTAACTTTACACTTCTTATTAAATAAAATACTTAAACGTTTTTAGTTTAAAAACTGTTAGTAGGGTATTTTATTACCTGCACCCAAAGGCGTTCCAACTAAAACACAATTCTAAACAGAATACTCTCAATTGCATATCCCTTGGAGTCTGTTACTCACCTCTAAGAATCCAGGTCTTAGAAAATAATTTCCAAACATGCAGGAAAAAAATCAACATTAACAAAGATGGCTGTATTGGTGATTTCTATCTCAGAGGATTCATATTTGAGTTTCCAGACTCAGATAATCACAAGTTATCTTCTTTTTATCTCATCTCATATTCTTCCCACCAAAATGCACACAGATGGTTTCTATGTCTGGCCTCAATTACACAACATATTGGATGGTAAATTAAACAGGATAAGCCCTATAAAGTACCAAGCATAGTGCTATCTAGTAAGTGTTCAACAAATTATAGCTATTATTATCATATATTCTCTATGCTTGATGACTCGTATTTTGTTTTGGCAGATTAAATCCCATGATTAATAACAGTGTCACCAAAACCCCACCTTGAGATAAATGTGTTGGAGAAAATGCCTTCTACATACATTGATCCTCTCTTGAAGAATTAATAATTACATCCAATACTGAAGAAAATAATCTCTGAGAAAACTCTGGGGAAATTTCACTTATTTTCTAATTAAGAGCCCATGTTAGAAATTAATAATAGATATTTTATTCAATACTAATTTAAAGATGGGTATTTTCAATAATGCTGAAGCCAGGCATCTCCCTCAAATTCTGGTCCTTAAACAGATAGGAGCGAGTACCTGTTTATACCCTACACTAAGATGGAACAAGAAGGCCCTTAGGTCCACAAAATGCTACATTATCTGGTGATCTAATGTGCTTCTAAAAATGCCTCTTGAGAGAGGCTTTCCTAATCTTTATAGACAGACTGAAACCTGCCTGTCTGTCCCTCCTTTGGCAAATATGGGCATTGTCTTTATCATTCCTGGTTGAATAAAGACCATTAAGAAGAATTCATCATCCCGTAATAAAAGCTGGCAAGAATGGATATAAAATGGCACCTGGAGAAATGGCTGCTCCGTGCCATGCATGGAAGTCTAACTGGGTTCTGGTTTCACCGAACAACATTGGGCATTTGGGTTGTTGGAACAACAGTTCCATGAACAGTGACCAGGAAGAGGTGTATGAGCCCATTATAGAGAGCTACATCTAGCCAATTATGCAGAAATAGTAAATAGCTCTCATGGCTGCATTCCCCCTTGACTAGCATGGTGCCTGGCTTGTGGCTGCAAGTAATATTTTTTTAATGATTTTTTGTAAACCAAGAGGGACCAAGAGAGTGCACTGCAGTGGTAGTCTGGAGGAAGTGAACTCTGAGACCTAAAGTCTTCTTTTGAAACAAATAGAATTTCATTATACTTTTTCAAGCTAATTTGTTTTAAAAATTCTCTCACAGATGCTTAACTCCTTTGCGAATGTATCCTCCAACCTTTCATTTCTATTATACTGCACTACCCCTTAAAGAAAAAGACTCTTGTTTTTAACTCTACGTATTTTAATGCATTTTCATTTTCTGTAAATTGATTTTGTGTGGCCACTAAGAAAGTGGATATTGTAGTTCATTTGTAGGCTGCTGTTTTGCACAATATGAAAATATTATTTGATTATATTTTTCTATTGAATTGGCCCGTTCCAGAGCCATGCATGTGGCAATACCCTTTACTCAACTTACCAGATAAAGCTGAAATTCAATCCACATTGTATTTGGCACTTTTAAATCCAAAGCACTTAAAAACCTCGCCACGCCATAGGAAAAGCATGAGCCAAACAGACAAACTATACAGAGAGTCATTTGGCTGAGGCCAGAGAAAAGAATTCTTCCACATCGATCCCTGAAAAAGCAGCCCACAAAGGGATTAAGCAAAAGGGTGTTTCAGTTCTCCCCAGGCACTTTTCATCATAGGACTTCATTCCTTTCTGAGATTGCAGTCCCTATTTAGGAGCTCCGCTGGTGGGTGGAGCTACACCACCATAGTTGCAAGGCATTGCAGTTCCCCTGCCCACATCCTTGTTCTGCCTCCAGGAGCCCTGGGAGCAGCTGTAGAACCCTAGTCATGGCAGATGACGAGCTGGCATATTGCCTTATGGATATGGGTGGTGCAATATTTCAACCATACAAACCCCACTCCTTCATGCAAACCCTAGCCCCTTGCTGGCCATGTCTTCCTAACAGAGATGGATATTTGTAGTATTCAGACTGCAGCAGAATGTGAAAAACTCAACTTTTCTTCTTTTGCCTTGTTAAAAAAACTTTGGGCTCAGCCTTGGGAGGATTAGAATTACTGTTCTCTCCACTTCAGGGAACATAACTATCCCATGTTTCTAGGGACAGTCACCAGAACTTCTGTGTGAAAAACCAGGGCTCCTTCAAACTGACCTTTCCTGAGGGACTACAGCATCACCTGTTGCATTTGCTCACAATTACTTCCTGAACCATGAAATGAGGCATGGCCAGGCACTTGCAGAGGCCAACGAAATGGGAGCAGAACAATGTATCACTTCTGGAAGGAGGCATTTTACAGAGGGCATTCAGACTATAGTCTGTTCTTCTCTATCTTGCTCATCAGGGTGGGACATGCTCAGCCTCACTCTGTGTTCCTATATGACTGTGGTGGGCACAACCCTCTTGCCAGCCCATGTCAGACTTGCAGGGCAAGGAAGAAATAAGCCTTTGGTTTTTTTAAGTCACTTAGATTTTTTTTTTTAACTCCATTGCAACCTAGTTCATTCTAATGCAGGAATATTAAGGATTCCTGTGTGTGGAAAAAAGGCAAAATGAGGGTTTTTTGAATAAAGGACTAAAGAGAGAAGTGGCGGCCCCAGGGAAAAGCTGAGGAGCAGTGTAGACAGTGGGTCCCAGCCCAGAATGGGCACTAGGCCTCCATCCCAGTGAGTGCTGTGCCAAGTGCAGGACACTTATGAGGGATCTGTTCACGTGCCTGATAGCTGTGTAGGACCAGACAACTCCCCTAGTCCAGGATGTACATGCCAAGGGAACTCCCAGGGTATGGGGGGGACTGTCACTGCCAACTGCTCTAGGCCCTGCAGGACAGTCACAGTAAGTTGAATGCATGGTCTATGCTCGTCCAAGTCTAAGAGGCATATGCTAAGACAAGATGAAGACAAGCAAGAAGTTTGTCAAGAAATGAAGACAGGCAACCCCAGTGGAGAGATATGAGGAGAATGGTAGAGGAGGCAGGGAGAACAATCAGACTGCAGTGAGTTCCAGCTCCTTTGACAGAGAGAGGGAGGAAATTAATCTGTGAAGAGGTTTCTAGGGAAGTTTTGGCAAGATTTATTGAGAAGTCCAGCCAAGGCCATACTTCTAAGGAGCCTGTGTTTCCCATGTCCTAGACTCCCTGACTCACTTAAGCCATCAGCTGGGAGCAGTCCCTGGAAAACAGGCCTGGTGTTGACGTGGTGCTGGACGTCAGAGAGCAGCAGCTGGGAATCCCAGAAAACTCTGATCCCACAGGAATTGTGTCAGTGGAGAACTGTCATAGCCACCACATAGCTGCCACACTACCTTCCATACAGCTTATAAAAGTCTACTAGGGAAGAAGACCAACAATTACACATAACGTGATAATAGTATTGCCTTACATTTGTCTCAGAGTTTATAGTTTACCAAGTGTTTTTATGTATTTCCTCTTGTTTTAATGGTCAGGGTGACATTATCCACATTATAAGGTTGAGAAACCTGAAGCTCCAGCACACCTGTGCATACAGAGGGAAAGGGAAACTGAACCTCACACTCAGCCATCTGTCTCACTCTTAGGGCTCAGTCCACTGTGAAATGAAAACACCTGCTGAAACCCAGTGCCCCAGAAGTGTCTGTCATGTCCTTAAGTGAGAATGCACCTTAGACCACCTGCTTATAAGCTGCTTATTAGAAAGAAGATTCATTGTGAGGAAGGCTCTGTGTTTATTCTTTCACCAGAGGTAGCATTCATAGGGTGAGAATAGATTTGTCTCTAGCACAGACACCCAAGGGTGGGTCACAAGATATCCTGTTTACCAGGAAGCTATGGGGGGGGGGGGGCGTGACCATAGGCTGCTGTGTCCAATTGCCAAAGCAGACCAGTATGGCTTCAGGGTAGAGGAGGACACACCTCCAGGCTGAGATGCCTCACCATGTGTGAAGAGGAGATCTGTCTTCAAGATGCAAATACTGCAGAGAAAACCCTCCCAAAGCCACAGTATATTCCTCAACCTCACAACAGGCTTGTTTATGGGGGATGAGACCAACATACCTTTTTCTTTAGCAGTAATTGAGATTTTCTTCTTCCGAAAGAGAATTTAAAAAATTGTGAAGCAGAAATTACCTGGACTGCAGGAAAAACCCAAACCACAGTGGCATTGTCTGAGTTGGCACAGCTTAGTAAGGAAGGAGAAAGGGCAGGCTTTTTTGGGTTTTACCTAAAATCAGAGACTGGGTAAAGGAAACCCAATCAATACCAGAAATATGGCATATGAGATTAGAATAAACACAAAATTTTCAAGTTCTAAGGAAAAATATGGGTTAAGACATGTTAATTTTAGGATTGCTGATTATATGGAAACCTCTGAAAGCATCAATATTTTCACTGGGCATAAAAAAAATCCAGAAACAAAGACTTTTTAAATATGAAATTATTTCCTAGGGGAATATAATGGAAAATATTTCTAATGTACACTTCTCCATGCAACTTCCTCTCAGAGTAGGATAGAAAGAAATGCACATTCAACCTCTCTGGGACTGCTTCCATCACAGAAATGTGTTCCTGTGATAATAGCACTCCATTAAAGAGCATTAGACCTGACTTTTATTTTATACTAAAGAGTCATCTACTCAGAGGTGGGAAATTGCTTTCCTTTCTTAGCAGAAGCAACAGCCCTGGGCAGCAAAAGAGGAAATAGTTTGGTGATAGGTTGAAAAAGGTCTAAGTTCCAGTCTTGATGCTGTCACTAACTGGGTTTTGTCAGGTAAGTTTCCTTATTTGTAAAATAAAGTGGTTGTTAATGGTCAAAGTCTTTTTGGTCCTCTAATTGACCTGGGAAGCTCTAGGAAGAATACAGATGCCTGGGGCCTCACACAGACTTATAGAATCAGAACCTCTGGAAATCCAGGTTTTTAAAGCTACCCCAGTGATTCCAACATGGTTACTCCATAGGCCAATATTTCAGGGGTAATTAGAGAAGATGCTCAAGATCCCTTACAGTTCTAAAATTCTATGATGAGGAGGAGGTAGGAAGTCAGGGAGAAGCATTCTTCTGTGCCACAGAGCAGAAGAGTCTATATGACCTGGGAGCTTATTAGAAGTGCAAATTCTGGGACCCTATTCCAGAACCCTGTTTTAGAATCTATTTTTTAAAAAAGATTTTATTTATTTATTCATGAGAAATACAGAGAGAAAGAGAGAGGGGCAGAGACACAGGCAGAGGGAGAAGCAGGCTCCCTGCAGGGAGCCCGACATGGGACTTGATACTGGGTCTCCAGGATCACACCCTGGGCTGAAGGCGGCACTAAACCGCTGAGCCACCTGGGCTGCCCCCTGCTTTAGAATCTATATATATTTTTGTGAGTTTATTTATTTTTATTTTTTTTTGTAAGCTCTATGCCTAATGTAGGGCTTGAACTCACAACCTCTACCAACTGAGACAGCCAGGCATCCCTAGAATCTATATTTTAATAAGATCTCCAGTAGTTCATAAATACATGAAAGTTAGACAGCCTTGCTATATTCCACATAATCAGGAGTGAACCTGTCTACCAATACGCCAACTGGTCATTCTCCTGCCCAATCTCTGTGGTGCCACAAGGGAAACTCATCATAAGGTGGAAACATCCAGCTTCAGATATTTCTCCTTTTTCCTCAAAGAATGCAAATTTGGGGCACTGTCACCTCATCATAATTCCCCTTTCAAATCTGTCTTAAGAGCCAATGGAGGAGAACTATGGGTGGTGGAAGGGGAGGTGGGGGGGTGACGGGCACTGAGGGGGGCACTTGATGGGATGAGCACTGAGTGTTATTCTATATGTTGGCAAATTGAACACCAATAAAAAATAAATTTATATTAAAAAAAAGAGCCAATGGAGGTAAAAGAGTGAGGCCAACGGAGAGTGGGCTAGGCTCTGTGTGCATACGTGTGTTTAAGTGTGTATATGTGATTTTTCTTCCACTTATCAAGCAGGCAAAGTACCCTAGATGAATTACCAGAGGTGGAGTTAACCATTTGGGGGCAAAGAAAAATTTAACTTGTGTTTAACTGGTAGTCTTTGATTTAGTTAGGGGGAAATTTAAAATATTGCAACTCACTTTTTCAGGGGTTTTCTATTCTTACCCACATCCTGTGTGGGTTTTTTTTTAAGACTTTATTTATTTACTTGAGAGAGAGAGTGAGCAAGAGAGAAGGAGCAGGGGGTGGAGCAGAGGGAGAAGCAGAGTTCCTGCTAAGCAAGGAGCTTGATCCAGGGATTCCAATCTGGGACTTTGGAATCATGACCTAAGTGGAAGGTAGACACTTAACCCACTGAGCCACCCAGGAGCCCCATCCACATCCTGTTTTGAGCACTGATTCTCAAAGGAAGAGAAAGAAACACCTCCACAAAGAAAAGAGTAATTTCTACTATGGGGTGGGGGAAAGAAGTCTAATTTATAAGATTCAGATAGATTATGTAAAAGACAATCTAAAAACTAGGGCAAAAAAAGATTAAAAAAACCTTTCACACAGAAGCAAGTCTATTGCTATTTTTTTCTCAAGAAAATAAGCACCCAGTTTTATTCTTTTATGACATTCCATTGTAATAAAATTCTTAGAGAAACTTTAAGGGCTCTGGGTGCTGTGTTGGTAAGTGTTCACTATAAGAAGCAGATGGTATCTTTTCTGGGAACACAAATATTCTTTCTGCTACTTTGAAGATATGCCATTTTTACTTTTTTTTCCAAGATAAAACTGAATTTTCCATTTATCATTCACAGGAATTATTCCTGATGTATAACACAAGAGTAAGGTGTTTCACTTGCCTATATTCATAAAAGAAAGAAATCCATGGTGAAGAAATATATAGCACTTTTTTTTTTTACCTTACATCCATATGTAAAATTAAAATTTGTAAATGGGCTTCCAGGTTGCCTGGCCCTAGGACTGAGGACAAGAAAAAAGCTCTTCCTAGGCCTGTGCACAACCACTGGCCCCGAAACTCACCACACATATATATCTCAAACTACTGCCATTTATATTCTTGTCTCCTAAAGATAGGTGAGCCAATGGTCATTCATAACACAAGTTCCTCAGATTGTCACCTTCTGAGACTAAGCAGACTGGAAAGTTTGGAAGGAAATCTGGTGGAGAGGAGGTAGCAAAGGGGAAGGACAAAGTTTGTTTTTTCATATATCTTTTTTAAGATTGATTGATTGATTTAGTGTGCAAGCAGGGGGAGGAACAAACAGGGAGAGAATCTCAACCAGACTCCACACCAGTGCAGAGCCCAACATAGGACTCTATCCCATGTATTCTAACCCACGTATTCTAATAAGTTAGAATTACCTGGGGAGCTTTTAAAAACCATAATACTCATGATGAGATAGATCATGACCTGAAGTGTCAAGAGTATGACACTCAACCAACTAAGCCACCCACATCCCTCAGGACAAATTTTTATTATTAGGGACTTCATTCAGGTTAAATCTCTAGGAATGAGTGAGTCAGGGAACACAAAGCCTCCCCAAATATCATAGCAAACCATAGGCTTGCTGGTGGGATCAACGTCTCAGCTCCAGGTGCGATTAGTACAAGGACCCAGCTTTGGCTCCACGGGCTGGTGGGTGGGGTAATTCTATACCTAAAACATGAACAGCATGAAAACCAGTAAGCTGAGGAGCTGCTTATATCTTAGATTCCAAGAAACGGGGATCCCTGGGTGGCGCAGCGGTTTGGCGCCTGCCTTTGGCCCAGGGCCTGATCCTGGAGACCCGGGATCGAATCCCACGTCGGGCTCTCTGCATGGAGCCTGCTTCTCCCTCTGCCTGTGTCTCTGCCTCTCTCTCTCTCTCTCTCTCTCTCATAAATAAATAAAAATTAAAAAAAAAAAGATTCCAAGAAACGGGTGTGGGGGGTATGGCCACTTGGTTCCTGATTGTGCACCTAGGTCCCAGTGCCTGAGTTCACCCCAATTCAACCTCAGGTATGGGTAGTCCTAGTCCCAGTCATACTACAGAACACGTTCCTGCTGTGAGTGGTCAGGGAGGTCCTGGTAACCACCATATCCCATGCCATCAACCAGGTAATTCTTCTAGTTTTCCATCCACATTATTATACTTTTTTGGCAGTACAGCTAGTTCTTCTGGAGTTTTGGGATAGGGCCCCCAGAAGCATGGTCTTAGTAATGCAGAAGACTGTCTGCACACCCATGTACCAGCTGCCCTTTGCAGCTATAGGCATCCCAGGACTCTCATCTGGGTTGACACCTCTTCACCTTCTTTCTTAATTTACTGTTAGTTTATCTGGAAACTATTTTCAACAGTTCTAAATCTAACATCTATTTAAGACCCTATGTAATTCTAATTTAAGCTTGTGCTAGTTTTGCTAACAAACAGATGAATGCGATTAGCAGTGTTCTTGTTCCTTTAGTGAATTAGATGGTGCACTGATCACACTTTCAGAATAATGAGTACCAAGCTTGTTAGTACATTAGAATTACCTGGGGAGTTTTTAAAAACCATAATGCTCAGGCCATACTTCAGACCATTTAAATCAGAATGTCTGAGGGGGTAGAAGTCAAGCATCCATGTTTTTAATACTCCCCAGATAATTCAAACGTGCATCCAAGGTTGAAAACCATCCAGAAAGGGGATAAAAAAGAGGAAGAGCTTTACATGAAAGGCCAGTCGGTGTGAGAAATGTGAGTTTGGGGCTGGCTGATTTGATTGATGGTTGGTTGAATGAATGGTTGTTTGAAAGGACAGAAGGCCTTACTCGCAATGTGATTTAGGACTCAAAGCAAAGTTAGAAAGGATTCCAAAACTCCCACTTTCAGAGCGCGTGGGAGGAGCATGGCTTTTTACTTCACAGAGGTCACTTCATGGACACCTACACTTACCCCTTCCTGAAGCTTGTTCAGAGCCTCCCCTGGTCAGGGGAATTTCTCTTCCACCTTTTTTCCCTCCACTGCCACTTCGGGCCCTTCTGCTGACCCCTCCACCTGCCAGCTTGACGTGGCTCCCATAACTGCTCCAGCTGCCCCCTTGGAATAGCCGTCCATGTGATGTTTGACCCTAATGGTGGCAGGCAGGAGGAAGACTGGAGGGAAATTTCTCCCACTTCCTCCTTCATGATCCTTGAGTCATGCACCAGAGACACAATTGGTTATTTACAACTTCAAAAAAAACCTCTACATTTTAGCTAGTGCTTATGGCCTCTTACAGGCAGCCCCTGTTAACCCACTTCCTGGTTTAGGTCATTTCCATGCTTTCCACAGAGCAAGAGATGTGTGTTGAATAAATTAGTCACCTCTCCTTTTTTTCATAGCAGTTGTAGCACTTATGTTTACCAACCTTGTCAGACTGAAAACTTTGTGTCTAGCTTCTTTCCAGTGTATCTCCAGCTCCTATCAGGTGGCTCTCAATAAGTATTTGCTGAATGATAAATGTTTAACTAAATAACTGCTTTGATCTTCATGCAGCAAAGTTGGTTTGCAAACTGATGCAGAGGGCAAGGGAAGACCAAAGTAAGAGGCAGGCTGCCCCAGATTGGTAGGTGGCAGTTTTCACAAGCAGAGAACTTACGAGGCTTATCTTGGGCAGGAGCAAGATGAGTAGATCTCTATACCTGCTTCCAAATCTTAAAAGTTTATGTAGAGGCCTTACCTGGGATCAATCACATATTCAGTTCCAGATGGCCTCAACAACATATCGTTCTCCTGAGGCTATGCCCTCAGAACAACTTTCACTGTGGGAATGGTAGGCAGGGTGTATATTCAAGGACAGGGGAGGAAAGAAGGAGGCTCCAGTTGCTTGGGTCCAGCTTGAGAGTCATTTGGCAGTCATGTCATCTTGATGATCTCCTTTCCACCCTTTGTGACTGGTTCTTGCAATCTTACATCCCCTCCTCTTCCACAGTGTGCCCTGAGTGGTGTGCAAGGGGTTTCACTAGCATGGAGGTGGCTTGTTTGGTGCTATCTGGCTGCACTGGAGGTAGACAGCACAGCAACAATACAGACACATGTGAGAGAAAACTCAGGCTAAGTTGATTCCCAAAATAAGTTATAAGATCCAGGAGCCCCAGGAATCAAACTATTGATTTACTAAGTCTAAGACTGAAGGTTGGATCACTTGAGTTGTCCACTTGTTGTCCTCATGTGATTTAATAGATTTTATACACTGGGAAGACTCATCAGGTATAAACACACAATACTCTGGGTATTTACACAGCTGTCCCTTTCTAAGGCAATAATAATATCTAAGGCCATTCTATTTTAGAGGATAGTTTTCTCATATGAGACATTTCAGTATTCAGCAAGGGAAGGGTTTGTTGGCTATCATTTAAAGCTTGCTGAGTAAATGTAGTAGGGGCTTCTATATATATTGTCCCCAGGCCAATGGAGGGGGAAAATATGGTGGTTAAATGATTGTAACAGTGGGAGACAGAACATACCCACCAGGCCTCGAGGAGAGGCAGGTTGGCATCTTTGGGAATGTGACCTGGTTGTGCATGTCATACATGTTCTCCAGGGGAGGCAGCATTGTCAGGCATGAGGAGATGGACTGGGTACAGAAACAGGACCCCTCTCTTCTTCCCCCTTTTAATGGTGCATGTTGTATTCCAGGTATAGTGTGTTTCAACATTTCTAGCCTGCAGCAGGACAGTAGGATCCTAGTGGAGACTGAATAGTTTCCCCTCATTCAGAGTTCAAAACATGAATTGTTTGAGTATCAAGCTTGGTGGATATCCCATTCCAGATTCCAGTAAATACCTCCTTTCCCAGGCATGATGGCACTTGATGTTCTTAGCAGCATATTGCATTGACCTACACTGAGAGGCAGGGCAATGGCTATTTCTCTCAATTTCCACACCTTTTCAATATTGGCTGCATCAGTGGTGGTCCCCAGTCTAGCATATGGGACAACAGGCCCTGCTGGTTGCTCATTCAAATGTAGCCTGTGGAAGTATTTCAGTCCACCCGGCCAACGTGGTTTTACCTGTCAGTAATTTAATCTGCTGCTTTACTATTCCATTTTTCCTTGCTACAATTCTGCCATTTGATGTTATAGGGGAGATGGAACTTCCATTCGTCATGTTCTTTTGCCCAGTCTTGCACATGATGGCCTTTGAAATGTGACTCCCTAACACTGTCTATTCAATGAGGGCATCTTTACGTGATACTCAATTTCTCTAATCTCCAAATGGTGGCAGCCTGGTTTGCATGGCAACAGGGGAAAGCTTGGGTTAGGATAGACACAGTGTCCACACAAACCAGGGCACATTTAGAACCCTCACTCAGAGGGAAGAGGCCAATATAGTTAATTTGCCAAACCATCACTGGTTGGGAGCTCCAGTGGATGTCCCCAGACCTCTTTGACAGTTGCCTTGGGCACTGTTTAGAATACACATGACATACTGTTACTGCACTACCCATGTCACTATATTTTAAGGGCAGTCTGGCATTCTTGGCAATATGCCATCTCACCTGGGCATAATGATGGCTGCTCTTCCTATGCAACCAATATGCTGTATCTACTGAAGTGTCAGTTGTTAGGACTCATACCCAGTCTAGGGCATCAGTCTTCTGATTGTCAAGAGTGTCAATGCCTTATGAGCTGAGATGTGGAAGACAGTGAGGATTGATTCAGTCCTTTGCAAGCAAACCCAAATATCGTTCCACATATCTTGACTCAAGGGCTTATTCATGATCATCTACCTGTCAGCTTGTCATTGTTCCAGCATAAGGCTAATCCCTTTAGAACAGCTCAACAGTTACTGCAAAGGGTTAATGTCCAGGGCTTATGAGTGATCAATAGCCAAACTGCTCCAAATTCAGCCCACCACCTACTTTGGTCTATTCCTGGTTCCAGGCATCTGTATACCAGGCATTAGTGGGAATTGCCCTCACTCCCAGGGTGCAGGGCCACCACAGGAATAGGAGTAGGGGCATTTGGAGCATCTATATACTTTACAGGTCGAGCATCATCCATGCTTCTGGAGACAGTAGTCTGGCAGATAGGGTGCTCCTCTGCTGTAAAGAGGCATGCCACTTAATCAAAGTGGGAGTTTGAGCCATGGCAGAAATGGGTCATTGAGATATATTCTTAACTCACCCCTTGGTAAAAAGGGAAGTTTGTACCACAATATACTATTCCTCTATGAGAGACTACTTGGAGAAGCACTGTGTGCTTCTAGCAGAAGTTCTTGCTCTGTGAAGGGTATATTGGGTTTCTACCCTTTTCCAGAATTCAGAGGCCAAAATTGTTAGGATACCGTATTCTGTTGTCTCTGCCACAGTACCCAATCCATACCTTCCGGAGTCACACACATCACTCAAATGGTAGCCCTGTGTAGGAGATGCCCACAGCTTTAATCTGCTTTACTAGTAGTTTTGCCTTTCTGAAGCTGCCTTGTTGCTCTGATATCCTAGTCCCACATATTCTCTCTATCAGGCAATATAAGGGATGGAGGCACTGTGCCAGGTGGGGAATAAAAATCTTCCCAAATACCCAAATCCCTACAGAGGCCTGAACTTTGTTCATGTCCTAAGGGGTTGGATAGCCTTGCACCTTACCAATCACAGCTTCTGGAACAATGCACATCCCACCTGACCAGATGACTCCCCAAAACTTTAAGGCTGTG
Source organism: Nyctereutes procyonoides (assembly GCF_905146905.1). Lineage (NCBI taxonomy): Eukaryota > Metazoa > Chordata > Mammalia > Carnivora > Canidae > Nyctereutes > Nyctereutes procyonoides. The sequence continues at coordinate 44,210,373 of NW_026575139.1, read as the reverse complement.
CCTGAGCCTGGAATTTTATGTGGGTTCACCTTGCATCCTCTCTCTCACAGATGTTCCAGCAAAGCCTGTAGAGTCTCCTGCAGTGGCCATGGAGAAGGAGAACAGGAAGAGGTCTTGAGCTAATATCCCATGATACACTCTGGGATTGTACAGGTAGCCTTAGGAGAAGCACTTGAAAGGTCCATTGTTGCCCCTCCCGCATGAAGGCAAATTGATCTTAGCTATCAGAAATCTGTACTTGTCAGGATCTCTGGGTGGCTCAGCGGTTTAGCACCTGCCTTCAGCCTAGGGCGTGATCCTGGAGTCCCAGGACTGAGTCCTGCATTGGGCTCCCTGCATCGAGCCTGCTTCTCCCTCTGCCTGTGTCTCTGCCTCTCTCTGTGTGTGTCTTTCATGAATAAATAGGTAAAATCTTTTTTTAAAAAAAAGAAATCTGTACTTGTCAATCAGTGTCTTTTCTATGAATCTCCTTAAATATAATGCACTTTTGCAGGAACACTTCTGCAAAAGTGTCAGGGTAAAACAATAAATGTCTGTAAGTGAAAAAAGGCTTAAAAACAACCATGGTTAAAGATTTGATAAGAGTTAATTATAATGCTGTTAGCAGGCAAATCTGGTTATTTCTATGACATACATTTTTAAATTATGACTGATAAAATTATATCAAGATATACCAGATTTTTAGGGATTTCATACAACCACACCCTAAAAAAAGTTTAGCATCATTTCTTATTTGACCACGTTTCCCATGTAATTTAACATCTCAAATAGGCTTAATCAGTTTAATATCTCTCTTTCATATGGAGAGAGAACACATCTTACAAGATTTTCCAGGAACCCTCTGGAACCCAAAGTAAGTTCAAGATCAATAAGACTTCATTAAGAATTTCGTTTTTAGGAAGCTTGTCAAAAATACCAAAAGGTTTTAAAGCACTTGATGAAAACCAAAAGATTTTAAAGCACATGATCCTAAGTCACTGTAAAACAATACTTGGTTATCTATTTAACCAAAATGACAAAGGCAAGTACAGAAAGTTACATCATGGTTAAAAAAACAAAAAGGAGAAAACTTTAGTCTTTTAATAAAGACTCTTAAGTAATTGAAGACCTAATAAAGACAACACAAAGCACAGGAAATTATTTTGATAAAACACAAAACCTTTGTTTTTTAGGGAGATTACTTAAAAGCCAAAGCAAAACTTTTCACAACCCCATCAAGAACTGACCGATAATCCAAGAAAACCTTGTCCTTATAGCAGATGAAAGAAAATTAAGTTTCACTTTACATAAGTACACTATTGATATTAAAGCTTATTTTTCTTTATGCCAATTAAATAGAGCTCTTCTACAAAACAATTTGGGTAATATCCTCCAGAGGCAAAGAAACAGCAAATATACATAATATGTATCCACGGGCATACATAAACATAGAGACAGACACAAACAGGACCCTACAGCTCTCATTCCAAAATTTTATCCATGAGTCAGGTACCCACTCACATGGCTAAAGCTTTCTACTAATACATGCGGAGAAGACTTTGAAGATTTGAATTTGCTCTTGATGAATAATCTTATGGAGATTATTCCATAATCTGGAATAACAGATGAAAATCTATGGACTAGATTTCTGGGCAAGGGAGTGGTCTATACTTTACAAAGGCTCTTTTTCCTCCTTTCCCCCATGAGTTTCTGTGGGCATTGTTTTAGTTATCTTCTGGGGTATTTACATGATAAGATTTATAAACAACTTCAAAGGACAGAGAAAGAATGCAAATTTTCTCCTAGGAGTTTTGGGGCATATTTCTCTATTATCAGAAGTCAAGTGCAATTGCTATTTGTAATTCTTCTTTGTATTAGGGGTTGGATGGCATGGAGCACTCCATCTATTTTACTGTTGATCACACCTTCCCCTTTGCTCTCCTCACTTTTCCAGAGATTCCACCTCTTAATGTTCTAATCAGGCTTTGTCTCAAGTATTCGGAGCTTAATCTGTGGCAGCTTGTGCCCCCCTGGTTTTGCAAAATGGCACACTGAGGTCTCTAACTTATTGTCCTGCTCTCCCACCTTGTTTGTCAGTTCTGAAGCTAACAGAGTAGCAGACAACTACACATCCTTCTCTAACCCCAGCTCTTCTTCCAACTTTCTAACCTGAGATTCAGCATCTAGCTGAAGGCCAGTGTACTGCTTCCCTTCTCTGCCATAGCGTGGTAGGTGCAGTTTCTCAAGAAAACGCATTAAAGCAGCCTGCATTTGGGGGGCATTCCTATACTCATGCAGCAGTCCATAAGCATCTAACATATAAGCCACTCCTCCCACAGAGAGGTCAATGGCTAACTCAGGATATCCTTCACGGTTGCTTCTTTCTCAAGGCCTATTTTTCAGTTTCCTGGCTGACTCACCAATTGTTCATTCGCAAACTGGACTCACACACAGAAGGCAAGGAGAGACTGCAGAATGGTGGCCCACTCCAGGTTGGTAGATGGTAGGGTTAATAAAGAAGGGAACTTGTTTACAAGGTTTCTCTTGGGTGGCCACCAGATAAGCAAAGCTCAACACCCACTTGCCAAATCTTAGAAGTTTATAGAGAGGTTTTAACTGCATGCATTTATGTATACTATGCAGGTAGTCTCAGCAGAAAATTTCTGTCTCAGGTCTATGCCCTTGGAACAATGCCCTCTGTAAGGACAATGGGTACAGCACACATTCCAAGGATGGTGAGGGGTGGGGGAAGAGCCTCCAATTACCTGGGTCCTGCTCACAGGTCAACTGGAGGTCATGTCCTCTTGATTACCTCCTCCAATAATAAAGTTACTTGAAACTAAAACCTTTCTAGAAACTGCAATGCCAGGAGTCTCCATTACTTGTCTGTCTCCAGCTCACCAGTGATATTTTCCTCAAATGTAAAGCAGCGGTAGTAATATGCATTAGGCTGGGAGAAGCACTAATGAAATTAGTATAAGTGTGAAATTAAAAAAAAAAACTGTGGCAAAAGAAACCACAGAGCACTCAATGATAGTGGTCACTGAAGGATCATTTCCTGCTGCTTCCTGTGCCATGGTCTATGTGCAGAAAACAAACAAGGGTTATTTTAGGAGAAAATGTGAAGAGATAATAACCTGGTAATATGGTTGAAATATTAATGACAGGGCAAGGAAAACATTAAAATGAAGGAGAACAAGTGTTCTAAGAGATATGTAGTATTGTGTAAAACTATGTGCTTAAGTGTGACTCTGATGAGGATGGGATTCCTGACATGCATGGAAAATCCCCAAAATGCAAGTTAGTCTGCACTAAATGTTAACATTCATATAATCATAAAGTTAGAAAACCCCTCAAGCAATCAGCTGGAATTCATACCTTTGCCCTCAGTAGGATAAGAGTCAAGCTTGAGAGAGAGAGAGAGAGAGAGAAGCACCAGACCTTAAAAAACAAAATTCCCATAATACTGTTCAACATTTTCTTTGGAAGTATGCTTCACTCCCAAGCCTGACTAATATTAAAATAATAAAACCATAACCCCCCCCCAAAAAACCCAAAACACCTGGTTTAACTGAAATCCATGTTGCAATTTAAACTTATTACCCCTTTTGGTTCTCAGCAGTAATGGAGAACAGTAAATTTCTTCTTCATGATACATCTAGCCAATGTAATACCCCTAAACCATTCAACTTTTCTCATTAAATATATTATCTATAATCCTTTTTTACATTCTGAATATTAAAATCCTAAATACTAAACCCAAAAATACTAAAAAATAAAAATTAAAATGCTTTTATAATAATTAATGACTTGGGAAAAGGAGCAATGATAAGCATTATTATATGTGCAATAAAAAGATTTTAAACATTTTTTACAAAAAGTTAAAATTCACACAGGAGATTTTACCCATTAGGTATTAAAACATTATATGAAACTGCATGAAATTAAAGCAGTACAGTCCTGGCACAGCTATAAATGAACAGATCAACAGAATAGAATAAAGTCCCCCCAAAAACATATCATCCTGCTACACCACTAAGTCAAAATGATGCCCAACATGATGACATTAGTAAATGCCCCTTGGTGTTACATAAGCTGTCCCCATGAATCCCCACAGCAGCAGGGAAGAGGCAGAGCTGACAGTCACTATGTAAACACAGAACTTTCTGACCCCAAACTCTGTGCTCTTAATGAAAACATGCTAGAGCCTTCACTGCAAATCAGTAACAGTTAAAATTGGAGAAATGGCACTGGAGCAATTAGCTAAACAAGTGAGAAAAAGTAAAGTTAGATTACTTCCTCACATCACTAAAAAAGAGACATTAGGTGGAATGTAATCTGGAATGTAAAAATAAATACAGTGTACTATATTAACTATTGAACAATTTTATAATCTTACCATAAAGAAGGACATTCCTAGAATGACACCAAGGTCAGAAGTCAAAAAGGAAAGGGGACATATTTGGCTTGGAAGATGCTGCTAAGAAAGTTAAACCTAGAAAAACACTTGCATGTGTATACCAGAAACAAAGTGTTTCCCATAAGGTGATCCCTTAGTTATAAAATGCACTTACAAATAAAGATGAAAAATAGCAACATCCCAATCAAAACTGAGAAAAGGATATGAACAGACATCTCACAATGAAGAAAGATATATTGCCAATATACCCAAATTTGCTATCAGAGGTATAGGACGCTGAAAACACCCAGGCTAATGAGACTGTGTGCAGGACAGGTATTCTTGTACACTGCTGGTAGACACATAAATCAGTATGAAGAACGGACACATTTCTTTTTATTTTGTTTTGTTGTTGGTTTTTTTTTTTTGAAAGACACATTTCTTTACCCAGAAGATAAAGGAGATGGTTAAGTGATCTCCATGAATCAAGATTTAAAATTGTGACAGTCTATTTCTGAGTGGTGCCAATGATGTATAAAACTTGTAGCGATCAATAAAATACATTTTTTACATTAATAAATTGTTAACATATGATTCTTCTCTCTCCAGTGAGTCCAATCTATTTTGAGAACTTATGTGACTCATATTGAAAACTGTATGGCACCCAACACAAATACCAAAAACAAACATTTACCAAGGGGAGTGCTGAATGCAGCAGGAACTGCCTGAACAGGAGAAACCAGGAAACACACCATGATGCACAGGGTGAAAAGCTTTACGGGAGCTGAGGAAATGCATGAGATAGGCATTTAAGACAGACGTGGGGACAAAAGGAATTGCAAGGATGCCTCATAGTTCCTGAAATGGGTCCAAACAGCATATGCAAACATGACACATATGAAAGAGGTATGCCTTTCCAGGGAAAAGAACAGTATATGCAAAGACAAAGGCACACTGGAAAGAGCAAGTAGGTTCAAGAACTCTTGGTGTCTCCTGAGGCTTCAGAGATGGATAGCTAGAAGCCCAGAGAGGAATGACAGGTGTTCTAGCTCATCATAAGAAACCGGGATTTTATTCTGATGGTAGCTGTAAACAAGCAAAGGATTTTACATAGGGCCCAAGCAGCTCTGTACTTGAGCACAATCACTCTAGGAGACTCTCATTTGCAGTAAAACAGTAGACTGAGATAGCCAGGGGGAAAAAAAATCCAAATATAAAGCCGTGAAATGTGCAGACATTTAAAAAATGGCACAGTCAAAATCACAAGCAGCAGAGTGAAATCCCTAGATACCAAACACAGGGAACTGAAAATTAGAGTGGAGAGTGTCTGAGCTGATGCAATAGTCTCTGTGGAAGGAAGGGAAACTGTGTCCTTCTATTTTAGAGACTTGAGTCTAACTGACCACGGGCAAGGCTTGGGCTGGGGAGAAGCAAGGAATTGGAGCAATGACTCTTGGAAGAGATTCCCTGTCAGTGACCTCAGTGAACTCATTTTTTCTTATCTACTCAAGGACCTTGCTCTGGTAGTGCTTCACTCTCTGCTTATATCATCTTTTTTTTTTTTTCAGTAGGCCCTAAATCCAGCATGGAGCCCAATGCAGGGCATGAACCTATGACCCTGAGATCAAGACCTGAGCAGAGATCAAGAGTCGAGTGCTTAACTGACTGAGCCACCCAAGTGCCTCTACACCATCAGTTTGTTATCTTTACTGGATCATTCCCATCAGCATAGTGTGACTTCTCACATCATAAGGGTCTTTTTCTCAGTTTTTCTATAGACTACCAAATCATTTCTTAGTTTCCCTTTGCAAAATATCTCCTCAAAATAGTTGCCTATATTCAGCCTCTTCAATTCTTGTCTTCCCATTGTCTTTTTTTTATTTTAATGTTATTTTTTTTAAAAATTAAAGTGTATTTGACATACCATTATATTAGTTTCAGTGCCCAACATAACGATTTGACATTTGTATACATTGCAAAATGATCACCACAGTCTCACTGCCATCTGTCACCACACAAAGTTATAAAAATGTTTTTTTTCCTTGTGATGGGAGCTTTTAAGATTTACTTTCTTAGCATCTATCAAATTTGCAATACAATACTATTGACTATAGTCACCATGCTGTACATTATATCTCCATGACTTATTTTATAGCTGGAAGTTTGTAACTCTTGATCTCCTTCACCCATTTTGCCCACCCCACGATCCTCCTACTCTTTGGCAACCACCAGTCTACTCTCTGTATCTATGAGTTTTTTTGTTTTGTTTTTTTCATTTGTTTTGTTCTTTAGATTCCATATATAAGTGAAATCATATGGTATTTGTCTTTCTTTATGACTTATTTCACTTAGCATAGTATCAAGATTCATTTGTGTTTTTCCAAAAGGCAAAATTTTGTTCCTTTTGTGGCTGAGAATTCTACTCTGTGTATATTCTGTGTGTGTGTGTCTTCTTTACCCAGTTATCCATCAATGGACATTTAGGTTGTTGAGAGTTTTTATCATAAATGAATATGGAGGGGGAACCCGGGGTGGCTCAACAGTTTAGCTCCTGCCTTTGGCCCAGGGCGTGATCCTGGAGTCCCGGGATCAAGTCCCACATCGGGCTCCCTGCATGGAGCCTGCTCCTCCCTCTGCCTGTGTCTCTGGCTCTCTCTCTCTCTCTCTCTCTCTCTGTCTCTCTCTCTCTCTCTTTCTGTGTCTCTCATGTATAAATAAATAAAATCTTTAAAAAATAAATGAATGTGGAACTTTATTAAATGCTTTTTCTGCATCTATTAAGATGATCATATGATTTTTATCCTTTGTTTTGTGAATGTGATTTACCACACTGACTGAATTGTGCATGTTAAACCACTCTTGCATCTCTGGAATAAATCCTACTTGGTTGTGGTGTATGGATTTTTAATGTATTATTGAATTGGGTTTATTAATATTTTGTTGAGTATTCCTGCATCTATGATCATGAGGGATATTGGCCTGTTACTTATGTATGTATGTAGTGTCCTTGTCTGGTTTTAGTATCAGGAAAATGCTGCCACATAAAATGAATTTGGAGTATTTCTTCTTCTTCAATTTTCTGGAAGAGTTTCAGAAGGATAGGTATTAAGTACTCCTTGAATGTTTGATGGAATTGACCTGGGAAGGAATATGGTTCTGCCTTTTTTTGTTGGAAGGATTTTTTAAATTACTGATTCAATCTCCTTACTAGTAATTGGCCTATTTAGATTCTAGTTCTTCATGATTCAGTCTTAGAAGATATTATATTTCTAGCAATTTATCCATTTCTTCTAGGTTGTCAAATTTGTTGGCATGAAATTGTTCACAGTTATTTCATAATCCTTTGTATTTCTTTGGTTCAGTTGTCACTTCTTTCATTTCCCATTTTATTTATTTGAGTCCTTCCTCTTTTGTTCTTAATGAGTCTAGGTAATGGTTTGTCAATTTTGCTCATCTTTTCAAAGAACAGCCCTTAATTTCATTAATCTTTTTTACTGTCTTTTCAGTCTCTGTTTCATTTATTTCTGCTCTGATCTTTATTATTTTCTTCCTTCTAATTTTGGGCTTAATTTATTTTTCCCCAGTTCCTTCAGGTGCAAAGTTAGATTGCTTATTTGGGATTCTTCTTGCTTCGGGGGGTAGGCCTGCACTGCTATAAACTTCCCACTTAGAAATGCTTTTGCTGCATCTCATAAATTTTGGCATATGGTATTTCCATTTTCATTTGTCTCAAGACATTTTTTAATTTCTCCTTTGATTTCTTCATTGACCCATTAATTGTTTAGTAACATGTTGTTTAATCTTCACATATTTGTGATTTTTCCAGTTTTCTTCTTGAGATTGACTTCTAAATTCACATCATTGTAGTTGGGAAAGATGCTTGATAGGATTCTAATTTTCTCAGATTTATTGGGACTTGTTTTATGGCCAAACATGTGATCTATCCAGGGGAATGTTCCATGTGCACTTGAGAAGAATGTGTATTCCACTGGTTTTTGATGGAATGTTCCTTATATATCTATTACATGCATCTGGTCTAATGTGTTATTTAAAGCCAATGTTTCCTTATTGACTTTCTGTCTGGATAATCTATCCACTGATGTAAGTGGGGTATTAAAGTCCCCTACTATTATTGTATTGCTATCAATTTTTCCTTTAGGTCTGATAATATTTGCTGTATGCCCCTATGTTGGGTACAGAGATATTAACAAATGTATCTTCTTGATGGATTGATCTTGTTATCATTATGCAATGCCTAGTTTTGTCTTTTATTAGTCTTTGTTTTAAAGTCTACTTTGTCTGATGTAAGTATAACTACCCCAACTTCCTTTTAGTTTTCACTTGCATGAAACATCTTTTTTCATCCCTTCACTTTTACTGTGTGTGTCCTTACATCTGAAGTGAGTCTCTTATAGGCAGCATATAGATGGGTCTTTTTCTTTTTTTAAATATATTCAGTCACTTTAGGCTTTTTGATCATAGAACTTAGTCCATTTACATTTAAAGTAATTAGTGGTAGGTATTTGCATACTGCCATTTTGTTAATTATTTTCTGGCTGTTGTTTTGTAGTTCCTATCTGCTCCTTTCTTCTTCTCTTGCTCTCTCCCTTTTGGTTTAATGACGTTCTATAGTATTATACTTAGATTCCTTTTTCCTTATCTTTTATGTATCTACTATAAACTTTCACTTTATGGTTACCATGATATCTACATATAACATAATGGTCTATTTTAAGTTGATGGCAAGTCAAGTTTGAATACATTCTAAAACTCTACATCTTTATTCTCCCCATTTTGATTTTGTATTTGAAGTCACATTGTACATCCTTTTATTTTTTGTATCCCTTGACTAAGTATTATAGCCACAGTTATTTTTACTACTTTTGCCTTATCACTTTCATATTACCTTTTAAGTGATTAATCCATCTCCTTTACTATATATTTCCCTCTACCAGTGAGATTTTTCACATTTTTTCTTGCTACTAATTTAGTGTCCATTTCCTTTTTAGCTTAAATAAGTCCCTTCAATATTTCTTACAAGGCTAGTTTAGTGTGAATGCACTCCTTCAGCTTGTGTCTGGAAAGCTCTTTATTTCTCCTTCAATTCTGAATGATAATCTTGTCTGTTCTTAGGTGGGAGGTTTTTCCTTCAGCACTTTGAATATATCATGCCATTCCTTTCTGGCCTGCAAAGTTTCTGCTAAGAAATCTGGTGATAGCCTTATGGGAGTTCCCTTGTATGTAACAAGTTGTTTTTCTCTTGCTTCTTATTAGATCCCCTTTATCTTCAACTCTTGACATTTCAATTATAATGTTGTTTGGTGTGAGTCTCTTTAAGTTCATCTTGTTTGGAACTCTTTAGACTTCCTAGATATGGATATATGTGTCCTCCTCCAGGCCAGGGAAGGTTTCAGCTAGTATTTATTCAAATATTTTTTTAGCCCCTTTCTCTCTATTTCTTCCTGGGACCCCTGTAATGAAAATGTTATTCCACTTGATGTTGTCCCACAGGTCCCTTATGCTACCTTCTCTGTCTCTTTTTACTCTTTTTTCTTTTTGCTGCTGTTTGAGTTCCACTGCCCTGTCTTCCAGATCACTGATTGTTTCTTCTGCTCCATCTTGTCTGCTTTGAACTCCTCTAATGTATTTTTCAGTTCATTAATTGTATTCTTCAACTCTGTAACTTCTATTTGGTACTTTCTTATATTTTCTCTCTCTTCATTAAAGTTCTCACTGTGTGCATCCATTTTTCTCTTGAGTTTGGTGAGCATCTTTACTTTGATATAAAGTACTTTACTTTGATTACTTTGAACTTTTTATCAGGTAAATTACTTATCTCCATTTAATTGGGATTTTTTTCTGGAATTGTATCTTGTTCTTTCATTTGGAACATATTCTTCTGTCTCTTAATTTTGCCTAACCCTGTGTTGTTTCTCTGTATTAGGTGAAACAGCTTTCTTTACTGTTCTTTAAGAAGTGGTCTGTGTAGTAGATGAACCTTATTGTTTAACCTTGCCCTAACTCTTAGTTGTCTCTTGAACCTTTGCAGTTTGTCTAAGCATCTTATTCTTGGCAGGTCCCAGTTGTTGATAGCATGTCAAGACCTGTGTGTTCCAGAGGGAGTGATCTAAGTTAATCCCTAGTTTCAGGCTGATTAGAAGCCAATCTTTCAGGCAGCAGCTTTTAAGGTACACAATATATATACACTTCTGTGGGACTGCTGTTGTAAACTTTGCTGGCCTCCAGACCAGATAATCCGAAGGTGTCCCCTTGGCAATGGTTTCACAAATCAGGGCTCTAGAAGAGTATATGAGCCTTTTGGGGAGGTATCAGTGAACTATATAGAGACAGTAAACATGATGTCTCCTAGTCTATATTCTCTGAGAACACCTCCACACCCTCTAGATGTATGGTAATCCTCAAGCATGCAATTCAGTCCAAAGCTCTAGGACAAGTAACTAGGACTTTTTCACAGGAAGACTTAGGTGTGTTTTGTCTGCTGTCTGCTGAGCAGTGCACTGGGAGTGGTAGCCTGCCAAGAGCTGTCTCTGATTATTTCAGACTTATGGAGTCCAGAACCACAATCTTTCCTGGCCACTAGAGCCAGGTGTTCAAAGGGAGTCCCCTATATGAGCTATACATGTCTGATGGCTTTGGTGAGGTCACAGGGGCAATACAGGGACAGGGTACTTGCCTGCTTGACTCTGGTGAGATTGCTAGAATGGTGCTAGCAGGTTAGAGAGAGAGTGCAAGAATGACACCTACCAGCATTAGTAAGATGGAGGGAAAACAAGAAATGGCAACCGTCAGTACCTCTATCCCTGGAGTCCTAACAGCCCCTGCCCCCCAAGAAGACACTATAAGATTAGCAAATGAATCTCCTTCATGTATAATCTAGGTACTTTTCAAACTACTGCTTTTGTCCTGGGTCCTGGAGTGAGTGAGTCTGCAGGGGAGCCCTTTAAGGATGGAAATTCTGGCCCTATGATTCTCCTGCACATAAGCCCTATTGGTTTTCAAAGCCAGATGTTTTGGGGCTTTGTCTCTCTGGTGAAAGTCCCAAGGGTTGAGCTGCCTGATTTATAACACAGACCCCTCACTTTCAGGGTGAAACTCTGTGTTTGTAAGATCTTTCCTGATTGTGAGTCATTGCATCAGGGATGGGTTTTTTTGGTGAGACAATATCTCTACCTATCTCAGTGTGGTCTTTTTTTTTTTTTCTTTTCAGCTAGTTTGCAGTCTTTGAGCCAAAGTTTCCCTTTAGAATTATTCCATGACCTACAGGAGTAAGTCTGCACTAGTATCCCAGCTGTGTAGTCATGTGCCACGTTCTGAGTGAGCATGGTGGAAGATATGGAGGGCTTACAGGTCAACTACACTCCCCATAGCAGATCTGAGTGCCTCATTTCCATGGCAGCCATAGCCTACCCCCTAAGATCTAGTTTTCCATGTAAGTAGAAGCAGTTGGGGAGCAGTTCTTTCATGGTTCCCATTGCCTCTAGTTTTAAGGGAAGGCTTAGAGAGAGGCATTGTTGGAGTTGCTACCAAGACACTCATCATCTCCTCCCTTCATTATCCATTCTGAATTTCTCTCACTCTCAGCTATCACAGCAGGTCTTGATGCCTTCCCTGGTGGTGTGACCCAACCCTCATTCCTGAGGTGTCTTCTTGGGTTGGGGTTGCTGCATGTGTCCATTCACCATTACAAGCAGCCAGGAAGCACCAAGAGGCTCCAAATGGAGTGTCTTGTTCCACATGTATTCTTCCTGCCCTGTGTAACAACAGCTCTACCTCCTGCCAAGATAGTGATACCTCTTCTTGCCCACTTGGCTCTGGATGGATACAAGGAATTTAAAGTGCTTTGACAGTTTGTAGTTTGGCAGTTCCCTGGTAAGGAGAGCCTCTTTGGAGGACCAGTCTCTGACCCTGCAAATCCCAGAGCTGTAGGGACAGGAAGCACAAAGCCCCCCAGTGGATCTTTGGGAGGAATAGAAGGGCATTCATGCTTCCACCTATTGGTTCCCTAACCTGTGTATTATTTCTAATGGCAACACAGTGCTATACAGAGATCTCTGATTTAGCACATACACTACATCCTAAATGATAATACCCAGCCTCTCAGTGTATTGTCTCTGAGATGGTGCTTCCGCTGTGCCTTTGGAATACTGTTTCAGAATTCTGTAAGACCTGCTTATTCTGGGAGAGGTGGTATATGAATCCCATGGGCAAGGGTTAAGTCCCACACATTCTTAATGTAAAATGGATCGCCTATGCTGTGGGGGATTCCCATGCCTATGGATCAAACATTCTATAACCCCCTAGATAAGGACGCTGACTGAGACTCACTCTATGGGCAAGAAAAGCAAAGTATCTCCAGAAAAAAGTATCCCTCCTATGAAAACCAGCTACTTATCCTTCCAGGATGAAAGAAGCCTAATGTAATTGATTTTTTTTTCTTGCCATCAGGTGGCTGATTGGTCTCAAGGAATAGTATCATATCCAATTGCTCAGTATTGGTCTCTGTTGCTGACAAGTCAGACATTTAGAGGAAGCAGTAGCTAAATCAGAGCTGTAGCCTACATCTCAATTGCCATGGCCACTCCATTTGTGTGCCCATCATGCCATTTTGGGGTGCCTTATGATGAAGGCTGGTTAATGTCAATTGGCTAAGTCACTTTGTCTACTTGGTTGTTTAGAGCATCTTCCATGGTAGATGCTTTCTCATGGGCATTATATACGACACAAAGATCCTCACACTTCATACCTATTCCCATAGATCCATCAAATATCTCTACACCAGACTTCCTTGTCTCTGGTTTTCTAGTACATTTCCTTTCCAGACTGCCAGGCCATTGGCTGTTGCTCAGGAATCTATAGGCATTCTCAGCTCAGTCTACTTCTTCAACATAAAGTAGATTACCAGGTCCATCTCTCATGGTTCCACCAATTGGAAATATTTTCATTTTCTATTGTCTTTCAAGGCCACTCTTGAATATGACTATAATGCAGCCACTGTTCATTTTCAGCTTACACAAGGTACCAACTCAACTCATCTGTAAACCAACCTTGGGATTATGCCTCCTCTTTCAGCTGTCCCATATGGCCATAACTATGGGGCAGAGGCACTGGTGCAACTGTGGGGGTGATATGAGGATCTGGATAACTGGCTAATATAGCTTATTCATGCCCTGTGGTCCTACTTGGGCTTGACCCCAGTTATGCCATTTCCCTCATACAATGGAGTGCTGCTGTGCTCATCTGACTTAGGTCTTGATGGGCTCAATGATAAGAATCTTGGTTAATTTTGTCCACTGATTTATTTCAAGTGCCTAAAACAGTGTTTAGAATATAGTAAGAGCTCAACAAATATCTACTGAGGAAACAACGAAATGAACATAACAAAAAAAAAGAAAAAATTTAAATAATTTTTTAAAAGTTAAGTTCCTTAAAAGACTAACAAAATCAATAAAATGTTAGCAAAATTCATCATTTAAAAAGGGAGACAGTATAAATTAATAATACTGTAAGTCAAAAAATGATACAGATATATAGCTATGATAGTTTCAAAAATTAGTAAACCACTTCTCATCTTACTGCTAACATCTTTACTCTTCCAAACCACCTTTCCTGAATGTCTACTTGTTTTCTCTATGTTCAGTCTGTCCCTACCCCCAGTCTATTTTCTACACAGCTACCAGAATGATGTCTTCCTAAAAAACCATTTTACTTTAAACTAGTTTTAGACTATAAGAAAAGTTGCAAAAATAAAAGATTTCCCATATTACCCTTCACCCAGTTTCTCTTTGTGTTATATAACCATAGTACAAAGATTGAAACCAAAAAATTAACATTGGCACTATATTATTAGCTAAATTTCAGACTTTATTTAAATCTCACTTGCTTTTCCACTAATGTTCTTTTTCTGTTCCAGGATCCTATTCAGGCCCCCACATTGCATTAGTTGTTTTTTTTTTTTTCCTTAGTCTCCTCCTATGTGTGACATTTCCTTAGACTTTACTTCTTTATTATGATATTGACACTTTTGAATAGTACTGAGCAATTTAAAGAAGTAAATTATATCACAATGAGAGAGAGAAAGAGAGAGAGAGAAGTACTAAGAAGAACTTTATATCTACACACTGAAAACTTGGATTCAAGAATAATTCCTAGAAAATCAAACTAGTCAAAGGAAACTCAAAAAGAAACCCTGATTAGGCCTATAGCTATTAAAGAAATTAAAATATGCCTTCCAAAAATAAAATAAACATTAGGTCTAGTCAGTTTTATGGGTGAGTTCTAACAATCCATTAAGAAACACAGAATCTCAATTTTCTACAAACTGTTCTAATGAAGAAAAAAAGAGGTCAATTCCCCCATCTTATGTGATGAGGCAGGTATATGCTTGATACTAAACCTAGGTAAGATCAATATGAGAAGAGAAAAATGTAGAACAGTCTCCTGAGTAAATAGAGAAGCATGATTTTTGCCAATTTATGTGGGTAAAAAAATATGATTACCCCAAGATATTTAGAAAAAAAATGGATAGGGGATCCCTGGGTGACTCAGCAGTGGTTTAGAGCCTGCCTTTGGCCCAGGGCGCAATCCTGGAGTCCTAGGATCGAGTCCTGCATCTAGCTCCCTGCATGGAGCCTGCTTCTCCCTCCTCCTGTGTCTCTGCCTCTCTCTCTCTCTCTCTGACTGTCATAAATAAATAAATAAATAAATAAATAAATAAATAAATAAATAAATCTTTAAAATTGAAAAAAAAGAAAAGAAAAAAATTTGATAAAAGATATCACACACATAGGACTTTCAAAAAAAAATCTCTTAACAGACTAGAAATACATGGGAACTTCCTGAACTTGATAAACAATATCTATGAAAAACTTAGAGCAAATTTTATACTCAATGATAAATCATTAGAAACATTTCCTTTTGAGAAGAAATAAGATAGATGCCATCATTATTTCCATTTAACATTTTACTGGATGTCCAAGGAAAAGATAAAAAAGCATAATGATAGGAAGGAAAGAAACAAAATGGTCATTACACATACAGATGATACCCTTCTCTGCATAATAATTTAAGAGGATCTAAGGATAAGTTATTTGAAATAAGAAAGTTCATTTATTTTAGAAATTTAGAAGCAGATCTTATTTGGTGACTAGGTAAGAGAAGGAAGAAATAAGAATGATACATGATGTTCTGACTCAAGGAAATATGTGATATGGTAACATTTACTTAGATTGATAATTCTGCAGGAGAGTGAGCCTTGAGTTAGGGCAGAATCATAATAGGTGGGTGGTTTCCTGGAGAACTTATATATATGGGGCGCTAAACATCGCTGGAAATATAAGGAGATGGAGAAAACTGTCTGCAGAACTTCTATGAAAGAGATTATTACATGTAGTTCTAAGGAATACTCTGATAAGTCACTTCAGATGAGAGTAAGACTCCTTTCCTCCCAAGATGGCAAATCACCTAACTGACTCCTTAAAAGAAAAGGTAGGTTCTGATTAGCCATGTTGGTTTTGTTTCTCTGGGTGGGATATCCAAGTCTGTGACCAAGCTGATTTTGGCCAGGAAAATAGAAGAGAAGCTGGATTTTGGGAACAGTAACAATTCATTCTCTACCCTTCCTCACAAGAGTTCTCAGGCTCCATTCTAAATAAAGCTTAAAAGGATGAAGTGGAGTGACAAGTTAGTAACTAGCTAAGGAGGGGCCTGTCTCAGGCTGGGTGGTGGAAACGGATGAATTCAGCTCAGTCGTGAATGAAGATTTCAAATAGATGGTTGGATATGTGTGTGTGGAGCCTGGAAATACATATTTGAGAGTTATGAGCAGATGAAGGAGAGCTGAAACCATGGGCACAGATGAATGGATTAAGTCGAGAAGATGTAGAGAACAAGAGAAAAGTGAGGCGCTCCAAGAATAGAATGCTGAGAAAGAGAAACTGAGAATGGGTGGCCAGAGAAGAGGAAAAAACTATCTTGAAAGTATTTTCAAAGAGCCCAGGAGAAGAGAGAATATGGAGGAGAAAATATTAGCAGAGTGAAAACTGCTCACTGTCAAAGTCACATAGTCAAATTAACCAAGTTTAATCTACTCTGTGCAATATGGCGATCTTGAAGTAGTAAGATTTCACCCTGACAAATTCATTCCTTAACTCATTTGTTCACTCATATTTGAAGTTCAAATATATGCTCATTCATTCATATTGAAGACTGTAGAAGATCTGCTCTAATATCTCTTCCCTTTTCCCCTCTTGAGCTAAATTCAAACCATCTTGGTTGTGTCCTGAGTTTCTAAGAATAGTATGGATGGACTCAATTTTATAAACTTTCTTTTTTTACTTGATTAATTCCTAAACCCCTCTGACTCTGACTCAGTATTTCATTCTTGTGTGTATTGAAATAAAATAGTTTTCTAAGGTTACAACCTTCAGCTTCCTATGTATTTCTCCCAGAGATTTATAGTCATTAAAAATATGTCTGTTCATTCTTTTGCTGTTCTGATATAATCTTATTTCAGAATCTTCCAAGTGAACTTTATTCAGTAGTCTCTTGAGATCATGTAGATACTTTGTAAAGGCATTTCCACTGAATCTAATGTAATGCTTTCCTCACTGTATTAGGATACATGATCCCATATTAATCCACTCATGATCATCTACTACTAATCAAAACTGACTAGGTGTTCTTTTTCCAGCAAACAACTTAGAATCTTGTAAGGAAGATAAATCACAGAATTAAATAATTATAATACAAGTCATAATATGCCAGAAGAATGAGCAAAAGACTATGAGACTTCACTGAAGGACAAATCAGCTTTGGCTTGAGTGACCTGGGAGGACTTCATGGGAAAGGTGGCATCTAAGTAGCATTGAAGGAGGTCAAAGGATTTTAGTAGGTGAGGGGGGTGGACCTTCCAGGGAGAGGCAATGATGTGAGTATAAGCCGTAAAATAGGAAGAAAGCACAGAGAAAGCCCAGGAAATTATGTGTAGGTATGCTGGGTAGAAGAAAATATACCAGAGACAAGAGACAGATTGAAATGCTAACAGTTTACTCTAAGCATTTATTACAATCCAGTTAGCCTACAAAGTACTTATGTTAACATGATTGAATTCTCACACAACTCAAAGGAACAGGTACCATTCCCATTTCTGTTTAACAGATGAGGAAACTAAGATACAGTAGGATCCCTTGACTTGTCCAACACTGCATAAATAGGAAGTTGCAGAGCCAGGATTTGAAACCAATAATTCTGACTTCAGAGCCACAGCATGCCCAATGTGGCCAGAGAAGGCCGGGGGTGGGGGGTAACTGTATGAAAGGTGGTGCAGAGATCCAGGGGAACACTGGGTCATAGATACAAAGCAAGGAGTTTCGAGAAGGCAAAGGTCGGGACACTTGGGTGGCTCAGTAGTTGAGTGTCTGCCTTTTATGATCCCAGGGTCGCCTGCTTCTCTCTCTGCCTATGTCTCTGCCTCTCTCTGTGTGTCTCTCATGAATAAATAAATAAAATCTTTAAAAAAAAAAAAAGAAGAAGGCAAAGGACATTTATAGTTATACATCTCTTAGACATAGCCCCAGCTGAGAAAAAGCCTTGGAGGGATAATTTGTTGGTCCCTGGAGACTTGTTCAGCAGAGCAGTGTCAAAGAAACCAAAACTCAGAGGATTAAACATGGAGAAGGGTGGGAGTGAGAGGCAGTCACCTTTCTAGAATTTTGGTGCTTAAGGTAAAGAAGGAGCGGACAGTAGCCAGAAAAGAGGGATCAATTTGTGGTTCTGTTTTTCAGGCTAACTCTATTTGTGCTTATTTGTGTAGAGGAACATTAGCAAAAGTGTTAAAGAGAGAAGATAACTGAAGTGACAAAGTCCTTTTGCAGAGGTGGGGGCAGGGAAGGTTTGGGATAAAGAGATTGAGGACACAGAGGAAGGCTTGGAGAGCTGAGGAGAGCCAGAAAAATAACACTGCCTCTGAGACAACAGGAAGGGAAGACAGGAAGTGAGGTAGTAAGGTAGAGGCTGAGCAAGTATACTCCTGAGGACCCCAATCACCCTGGTGAGGTAGAGGCTGAAGCCAGGGCTGAAAGAGGTTAAGGTGGGCTAGAAGCAGAGACTTAAGAATTGCAGTACTGATTTAAATGATAGTGAAAGGTCAACAAAAGTTGTGTTGGGTCTGGCCTGACATAATTCACCTGGTCATCTCTGTACCCTGCTGTGACGCCAGGCCCTGTTAAGAGCTCATGTGTAGCAACCTCACCTCTTCTGTGCTTTCCCTACTGAATGGCCACCCCCACCAGTCGTCCTGCCCTCTGCATCATGCTCATGCCTATTCTCATTCCAACTCCTTCCTCCCTTCTTCTAATAGCCTCACTCCTTGGATTTATGTTTGGTATTAGTTCTGCTGCCAGTTCTGACTTCTAGCTTCCATACTCATTACAGTTGCAGTTTATCCCTTTCAATTCTCTGCTTTGTAAGCTAATGACTTGCTCAATCCAGACTAAGCCTCAGAATCTTTCATAGCATATGCCCAAGAGGCATGCTCCATTAAAGGTGAGCACATAGAAGGGCTGCAAAGCATCTATGATAGCTGATTCAGATAGCCTCTGTGCTAGATAGTCTTGGTTTGCTCTCCAGGTCCACTCTCCATGCTTTTTCCATCTGCCCCATGCCCTAGAAGGCTGACCCCTATGAGTAATATCAAAGAGGTTCCCTTGCTCACTGATGTTCAGTTGGGCTAGGTTACTGGGAAGGACTGACTGGAGTTTAGGGGCAGGGTAGGAAAGAGAGGACAGGAAATGTATTTCTCAAGTTCCCTCCTGTGTGCTTGCAGCCTGGCAGTGGCTGCATCCCTCCACCACAACTTCTCTCCAGCAGCCTCACCTACAGCTACAGCTATAACCACAGTTCCGGCTCCACCCGCATAAATTCCAGTAACCACTCTTTGCCTTTGCAAGATCAAGAAACATTATTTTCCTTAACATCTTTGTAAATAGTCCATTAACCCCTCTTCAATTTTCCCATGTAAATGTGGTATCTCTTTCCTGTCACAACCTAACTGACACAGTCCCAATCTTGAATAGATCCAGTTGGCATCATTTCAAGACACATGTAGCAGGACTAAGAAGGTCTAGGATAACTTAGGTGATAGAGAATCTCTGCCAGAATGCCCTACTGGTATCCTCAAATTTAATGTATCTAAAATCTAATTGATTATTGCCTCCCCCTTACCTAAATGTATTCCTCTTTCAGACTTACCCTACTTTTTCCCATTCATTCTTTAAGTATTCACCATTCTTATAGTATTCACTATAAATAGGATGCTTCCTACTTGCTGGGTACTGTCTAGGCACTAGAGATTCCAAGATGCCTAGAAAAACGTTCCTTCTCTAAGATCTAAGTACCAGTCGGGAAGACCCAAAGTTGACCATAAAATGATATGATACATGCTTTTTTTAGTAAACAGTAGGGACTACATGCTGGCAAAGCACAGAGGAAGAACCCAGGACAGGCATAGGCAAAAGGCTTCTCCAAGGAAGTAATGTAAGAAATGAACCTTAAAGACCAAGTAAGCTTTCAGCAGTGGAGGGCAAAAGAGGGTGGGCAGGCATGCCAGGCAGAGACAATATGAGCAAAGAACAGAGGCATGAAAGTGCACAGCATGTTCAGAAAATGAAAACTGTTCTGTACAGCTGGACTACAGGATAAATGATGAGTGGGCAGGCAGGAAGAAAAGGAATAAGCTAATAGGCTAAAAGAGAGAGAGAGACAGAGGGAGAGAAAGAGGGAGAGAGGCTCTGCCAGATAATGAAGGGTGTTTGTCATTGTATTGGCATGATACCTAATATGGTAAACCTTTTTACCTGTCCCCTAGAATAAACAGATAGGGCTTTCTGCCTTTGCCTTAGGAAAAAGATACAACAAAAACAGCCAAGAAGCAAAGAAAGGAGGGCCTAGCTTTTGAGTTTCTAGCTAGGATTTTGAGTCATGTGAGAGCAGTTCTGAGAAGAAAGGGCTTCTCAATTTCTAAAATCTTGGGCACCAAAGGACTAAGGGTTCAATTTATGCCATCGACTCCATTTTTAGGTAGAACAGTTGGAGAGTCACATGCTGGCTGGCCTTGCAGCTTTTCCTTCCCATTTCAGATGCCCTATCTACAGACCTCAGCTAGGAATGAAAAAGATAGAACAGAAGAGGCCTAGTGTGGAGGAGCACATACTTTCTTGCTTAAACTGACGTTAGTCATTGGGAGAATATCCAGATGAAATGGAATAGGGCAATGAGAAGACCTCTGAAAAGGATACAGATACATTAAGAAATAATGAAAAATCATGAGAGAGACTTTTTCCCAAAGATTTTTTTCTTTCATATTTGGGTATGTCTAGTTGGAAATTCATAAATTATTCTAAACTTTAATAAATGTGCAAAGGTACATGCCAGAAGCCACCTATAAATATCTCCTGAAAATAAACAGTTGAAAAATGCAATATAAGCTTCATCACTCTTCTCTTTTTGCTTCATGTCATTCACCCTAATTGAAATACATGGAAAATATTATATAATTGCAAAGTTTATTCTGGTTAAATCAAATTGTACTACCTGTTTGTTTATTTATTTATGTACTTATTCATTCCTTCACTCCATGTTTCAAGTTTTTATTTAAATTCTAGTTAGTTGATATATAGTGTAATACTGGTTTCAGGAGTAGAATTTAGTGATTCATCACTTAGGTGTAACACTCAGTGAAGTTGTGCTTCCTTTAGTCAAAAATTATTGCAAGGATTACTTTTCAATGATACTTTTGTTGTTGGGGGCCCAAATGTGTACAAATAAAGCTACTTAAATAAGTAAAGAAGATTTTGACTGTTTATGTCTATTGTGGGTCAGGCCTGAAGGACCACATTAGATGAGTCAGCTTGGTTTCCAGCTTCAGCCAAGATTCTAATTATTTGCCAGTTCTTCTCTTCTCTTTGCTCCCATCATCTTGAAACCAACAAGGCTTACAAATGTTCACTAAACATACCTGTAGGATTTTGGAGAAAACTTGCCTGAGTCACTTTTCAGATAGCATCTGTTCTCTATCCCAGCCTCTTTCTCATGATTCAGTTCTGTCCTGAATTAATTAGACATCAAAATATCTCAGGACAATGTTTTTGTTTTTTCTTTTACAAAATTATTATCAAATGTAGGCTTAATGCATCATGATGCCAATGATTCCACATTCATGGTGTTTTGTTTTGTTTTATTTATTTATTTTTTTAAGGGGCTGGTGCCACTCTTTTCAGTATATTTGCCTTATAAGCTTCTCAGAAATTCAGAAATACAGGTTTTGGAAAGCCAGGGTCATTAACTGAGGTTGCCATAAGAGACCTATTTGCATGCTTGTTTTCCCAAAAACAACAGTAATGAGAAGAGATAAAAATGGACAACTACTAGTCTATATGCATTCCTTGTGGCAGTTGAGCAGAACATCCTTTTCTTTGTGCAGACACAGGTCACAACAGGAATCAAGGCTTAGGGACAGAGTTATAGTTGATTTAAGCCTCCCTCATTCCCACAGCCATGATAGCTTCAAAAAGACTGCAACACAGCCTCAAGTCAGCTCGGTCCCTGAACAGATTACAGTAATTTGCCCTTATTGTAGTTATCCACTAAGAGTGAGGTGAGCCCTCTCTGGAGACAAGATAACTTCACCAAAGCCTCTATGGTATTTTTACACAATGTCCAATATTTAACAAAAATATATTAGGTAGGACCAAGAGAAGAAGCAGACAATGGAAACATACTTCCAGATGGCTGAAGTGTTAGAACGATTCACCACAAGCTTTAAAGTAACTGTAATTAAAATGTCCAATAAAATACATGATGGAATAGAGAATCTCACCCAAGGACTAGAATACGTTAAAAAACACAAACAAATTCTATAATTCTAAAATTTTGGATCGCATATATGTTAGTTGTAAGTTATTAAGTATTAATGGAAAAGTTGTGAAGAGAGAGGAGGTGAAGTAAATGACAGCCTGGGAGGGGGCCTTTGGAATGCGGCCATGGCAAAGTAAAAGAATCCAAAGCAGTCTTCCTGAGTCTTGCACCTGCATTCCTGACATCAGCATGGGGAGACAACGGAGCTACCTAGCAACAGTCTGCTGATGTATGCTGGAAGGAAGTTATCAGGGAAATGCCAAGCTCTCTAAATTCTAGGAACAGGGAAGGAAGTTTGAAAAATATACCTGCATACACCCAGAGAACTGTTAAATAAAGGGTTCAAAAACAAAGCCATGATGGGGTCCAGGAAGGATATATGAACAGTCCCAACCATAACACCCAGAAGGTACTGAACTTTTGAATATGTGGCCAGACACAGGCAAAGAAAGCATCTCTGTCTCAAAAGCAATCAGTTTCTCCAATTCATCTACTAAATTGTGTTGAAAGACATTTGTAATTTCAGAAAATCTTTTTTGAGCTATACGTGAATCCCCTTAAATGTTTTTCTTATCTTTTGTTCAAATTATCACCATTCGCCTTCTGTGCTTCTGGTGTGTTAGAGCCTATGTTAATTCTTCTTCCCCTCCACTAATGCTTGGCTCTCTACCTTTGTTGTTATTTCTCTTGGAGCTGCTCATAGAGACTCAGTTTACCTGCATGCCCTAAGTGGTCAGCTGTTTTATACCAGGCAGCTTCCAGGAGGACACGTTTTTGTTCCTTGGTTATCTCCTGATCTCTTAAATTTAGTGAGGTTATACCCGTCTTCATCTCCCAGGGACTCAAAGAGTCTGGGTATGCTCATGTTGATCTTCCCTAGAGCATTAGAGATTCCACTGAGCCCAGATACCCTAGGTATGAATGCTTGTGGTTGCTTGCTTAGGACTCTGCCAGTTTTCCCAGAGTTCTCATTTGTACCATAGAGGATGGGACCCAGCTACATATCACAACTTAGTTTTGAAGGTAATGAGTTACCATCACTATTATGTGTTGTTATTTCTCCTTTTTATGATTAACTCGTTTTAAACCACAGATCAATTATTTTTACGGCTCATTTTTTTTTATCCACCCCAAAGTATAAATTTAACAAAAGAGGTTTTCATTGGGTTTTTACTACTATATCTCCTAATGATGAACTTTGTGGAGTTGGTATGCAAGATCTACAAAACAAAAACAAAAACAAAAACAAAACCCACACCTATTCAAAATATGATTATGGAATTGACTACTGCCCTGTAAGTTCTTTTGGGTTCCTGGGCCTATATCACTATGTGCCACATGGTAAAGCAATTCTTTTTACAGCTTTTCTTTGTGGCAACAAGGGTGAAACATTTCTTTTTACACTGACTCATGACATCAGAAAGCCATGGCACCAGTGTGATATGAACAGAAACATATGGGAACAATATTGAGTCATAATGACTACATAAGACAGAATAAGTTTATGTAAATTTTTTAAAATATGTAAATGAAAGCATAAAATTAAAACTTCTTATGGAACTTTGAAAATATGGATGGAAGTCCAAGTTTGAGAAACTTTCAGAAAAGACTGTCCCCAAAACTCTTTGCCTAGCCATGAGGCCCAGAGCCTAAACTCAAAAGCTTTATTAATGTTCATGGATTTGATGTGCTAACTTCTAATTCCATTTCCTTTTTTAATATCTTGAAAATATTGATTACTTAGTTCCAATTCAAATATTTAAGCCAGCCTTTCACAAAAGTTCTAGAAGTAAATTTTTTTTAAAGTTATAAATCCTTTCCCTTTTATGGCTTAGTTTCCTCCAATTCACTTCATCTCCTCACTGCTGACTTCTGTTTCAAAACTTGGGAGACCTCATTTAGAAAGATCAAGGGCAAAAGTGATGCCTGATTTATCTGTAGAATTCAAAAAAACGTTTTACTTCTAACCTCTTTGTAAATGATACATAAATAGATTCCTAATTTTCTTAGTTTCACTGTACCTAGTATATGCTGTGCTTCTGCTCAGTGAGAATCTGCTTAATTTCTTTTTCAAATTAAAAATCTGTAATGGCTTTAGTTCACTTACATTTACTATTATTGAAAATATATTTGGATTTCACTATTGCTTTATTGGTCCTGTTTTATATTTTTTCTTTTTTTCCTTATTTTGAATTCACTAAATATTTTGTTCCTGCATTTTCTTTTTTATTAATTATACATTATTTTGCTATTATTTAGCAGTTACTCTAGTGATGATGGCATGCATTCTTGACTTATTATTGCATAGTATATATTAATACTTGTACCACTTCCTAGATAACGTTAAAAATCTTTAAAATTTTTGACTCCATTTATTCCCTCACACATGTTGTGCTGCATTTAGTTCTATATATATTTAAACTACACAAGGCATTATAATAGCTGCTTTGTATAGTGTGTATTTGTTTAGGTTTATCCACATATTTACTCTTTCTTTCCTACATTTCTGTTTTCTGTCTGGAAACATTTTCCTTATGCTTGAAGAATTGTATTCACTACTTCTTTCAGTGTGAATCTTCTGGTGATGAATTCTCTTAGCCTTTCCGTGCTGATAAATGTCTTTGTTTTTCTCTGATTTGAAGAATATTTTCACTGAGTATAGAATTCTAGGTTGGTACTTGAGCATTTTTCAAACCCCTTTCCCTGTTCCTGTGATTTAAAAAACTTGGCATTCCCCTGATAACTTCCTGCCAGCATACACTGGCACACTGCTCCTCAGGCAATTCAACCATCTCTCCACAGTGGTGTCAGGAATGCAGGTGCAAGATCCAGGAAGACCTTGCTTCAGATTCTTTTACTTTAAGATGGCTGAATTCCAAAGGCCTCTTCCCGGTCTCTGACATATTCTTCACCTCCCTTTTGTCTTAGCCAACTTTCCCATTAATCTTTAATATCGGCGACTAGAAATGTACAGAATATACATGCCAGCCTTTAAACAGAATACTGACTCTACTATTAAGCCATGTCCGTTAAAACAGGATAGTTATGTACAATTAAGTCTTCTCTCCACACATAAATATCACGTGTAAAATCGCCTTCTAAGTCTCCAAACTATCCTCTATCAATTCTACAGTTTCAAAGAGTCAGTAGTTTCAAAACTGTAATATGAATGTGCTTGAAAATCCTAGTCTTTTGTTCACTCATTCCATTTGTATAATTGCACCTGTCTTTGGTTCTATTGTCTTATGCTCTCGAGAAGATTTTTATTCTTTTATAAACTGTGTACCTAATGTTGATTAAATATATCTGTATAGTGATGTTTCAGTGACATTTATTTCAACAAATACGAAATGCAGTTTAACTACAGTGAATAAATTTGAACCTTTCTTTTGAAATACAAAAACAAACAAACAAACAAACACACACACATTATCCAACATTTTCCATTATAGGAAAGGTATTAAGTAAATTTGTTCTTTATTGTTCTTTATTGGCATGTACTAAAATTTTGTGTAAAGAAATTTAAGGTTAGGACAGGTTAGCTATATTTCAGACTAGATAATTGTATCATTATTAAGCCCACCTCCCATCTGATTAGTAATTTGATTATTTAGGGGGAGAAATGCCAGCTAGCTGCTATAACAAACCAACCTCAGAATTTCAGAGGCCTAACACAATAGTTTACTTTGCGCTCAGTAGAATTCAACTGAATTTTTAGGGAGCAGCCTTTCATGTAGAATTCAGTGAGCCCAGACTCTTAAATCCCTGGGATTCAGTCTTCCACTGTAAGCTCTGCATTCAACCAGCATGGGAAAAAAGAGAGTGACCAGAGGATCATGAATAGCTAGTTTTCATAGATTGAGTCTGCAAGTGGTGTTCATTACTTCCACCTACATTCCGTGGGCCAGAACTCAGTCAACAGCCAAATCTGAATGTACAAGAGGCTGGGAGATGTTATCTAGCTGAGTGTCCAGGAAAAAGAGTAAACTGGTTTAGTGGGCAGTCTTTACCACAGTAATTCAACTTAAAATCATTAACTTTTTCCAAACCATGCTCAAGAAATTAAGAATTCTTTTTTTTTTTAGATTTTATTTATTTATTCATGAGAGACAGAGAGAGAGAGAGAGAGAGAGAGAGAGGCAGAGACACAGGCAGAGGGAAAAGCAGGCTCCTTGTAGGGAGCCCAACGTGGGACTGGATCCTGGGACTCCATCCCGGGACTCCAGGAGCATGCCCTTGGGCTGAAGGCGATGCTAAACCGCTGAGCCACCTGGGCTGCCCAAAATTAAGAATTCTTTAATGTACGTTCAATCTGAGCTTAAAGCAACTTGCATATAGAACAAAAATTAATGTTTACTAAAGTATAACTTATCCCTATTAGTGTTTTTTCTCTTTAACTTATACAAAGATAATAAAACTAATGGATTTTAAATAATTTATCGTATAGAGTAAATTTCACTTATTCAGATCACTGTTCCAAAATTACCACACTTAACATTAGAGACAGAATACTCCCTGAACTGACCTGGTGTTTTCTTTCCATTCCTGCCTTCAAGTCTCAGAGTGTGTATGTTGCAAAAGTAGAGAAGTATTCGAAGGAATTTAGTACAAATTCATGCTCACTTCAACTGTGCTATCAGTGTTGTATGTCAACCACCACCACCACCACATCCTAGTGATAGCTCAGTGTTTTCCCTACCCTGGCTACTCCATTCTTCTCCTTTTTTATATTCCTGACCCTCTACCTTCAAGACATACTCATCACCTCACTCTTCATGCGTAAGCAATTTATTGCTCAATAACCACTTCTCCCTTCTCCATGTAGGCAGGGACCACATCTTTCGCATTCACAGCTCCTTCTATAGTGGTATTTGGAGAATGACCAAATTAAGCTACTTAGGGTCACTCTAGCAGGGACCCCACTTTTCACCTCAAGATATGTCTCTCCATGCACCGCTTTCACTTTCTTAACTCCTATCATGGGA
This sequence comes from Nyctereutes procyonoides, assembly GCF_905146905.1. NCBI lineage: Eukaryota > Metazoa > Chordata > Mammalia > Carnivora > Canidae > Nyctereutes > Nyctereutes procyonoides. The sequence goes on along the minus strand of NW_026575139.1, from coordinate 44,183,079 downwards.
GAAGATCTTTCCTTTCCTTTCCTCATCTTTTCTTACCTACCAAGTCCCATCCCAGTATCTTTGAGTCTTCTTTCAATCATCTGTTCCTTCAGAATTTTTACTCTACTTTTCTACTGGTTTTCCTAAGTGTGAATAAGCTTACCTCAGTTTGAAAAGCCTTTATTTCACCCCTCTGCCAGTCAAACTTTTCATTTCTTTCTTTCCTTTTACAGCCCAAACCAACTGCTGTTTTCCAATGACTTCTGGCCCATGTACTCCTTCATCTTCTGCAATCTGATATTCTGTTCTGGGCTCCCGAAAGTCATCAGTGACTTCCTAGTTGCCAAATGGAATGATCTTTTCTCGGTCCTCATTTTCCTCAATTACTCTGCAGTATTGAAACTATTACACACTCTGGCAGAGACTGCTGGCTGACCAGGGAATGTCCCATTCCTCCCTTCTTACCAGCATAACTCCAACGGTATTCCAAGTGGTGATCCGTCCAACTAAGGGACAATATTTCCCAGCCTCTCTTGCAATAGGGTTGGTCTTATGAAATGTAAGCTGACAAGCTTGTATTTGTTAGATTAATGACAGCTGCTCTAACAGACAAATTCTAAATTCTCATCAGATTACATAATAGTTGTTTTTTTTTTCTTCTTACACAACACCAAAAATGTGTGTTCCTGGCCAACAGCAAGCCTTCTCCATGGTCATTCCAGGACCCAAGCTCTTTCCAAATATTTCCAATATTTCCAAATATTTCTTGTACTTCAAAGTCTTTTACATTCAGCTAGCAAACGGGAAAAGGTTGTGGAGGACGGCATGTAGGGCTGCAGCTCAGCTATATGGCGACATATAACAATAAGGGAGGCAGAAAAATGTAGTTTATGTGACTGCCCAAGAAAAGGAAACAGATTTGATGGGCAATTAGCCGTCTCTGCTTTACAGCTAAGCTAATTCAGTAATGGATTCTGACTCAGCCAAATCAGCAGACATGATTTGAACAGGCCACGGTCCCTGATCCATGACTCGGTGCATTCCAAGGCAGAAAATTTCATCTGATCAGTCCGCTAAGCCAAAGATTAGCATTTCTTCTTTACTCTCTGCCATAACAAGTTAATCACTCAACATTTTGTTTCTCTTACTATTGTTGTGATAAATCATGACATAAGAATAGTTCCCACTCACAATCAGACTCATCAGCCCTTATAGTTAAAAAAAAAATTAAGTTTGAAAACTACTGAGATAAGCAAATGGATGAGATAAGCTTACTATGAATTTGTATTTAAAATCCCCAGAGTCAAAATTGCAAAATTTGAGTTGTTGATTGTTGTTCACAATCATGTTTTTTGCCAAATATAAGAAAAATACAGATGAGGTTTATAAGACATACAGTGTCTCACTGCCCAGATCAATAACTCTCCTGTTCATTTCACTCGTTCTGCAGACTCTAAATCAAAGTCTTCCTCAACATTCCCTTAGCATACTTCCTCATTGACATGACGTTTACAGACTACCCTTGATCCACTGTCACAAGTGGCATGCCTGTGGATTACCCTTTGTTCAATTCATATCACTTTGTAATAGGAGCACATTTATCTCAAGGTGATCACAGAAAAATTTAAAGCCAAAATTTCTCCTCCTCTCTTCCCAATAATATTGAGAGTAATAATTCATCCCTAAACTCTGAAGTTTCTGACTCTTCCAGTTACCTATTTGTTCTCAAGGTTTTCCTACTAAGAATGTGTGTTATTTTAAATAATTCATCTTCCATATAAATTAGCATGGATACAGAGAAATAACTGATTCCAAAAGTCAATCAGAACTATTTCCTTTAGGTCTTCCTCCAGAGCCACAGCCAGGCATATGAAACAGTTTTGAGACCCAGACATTGTACTTGCATGCAACTTATATTTATTTGAGCTGGACTTTCTGCCTGGTAGTTGAATACAGAAGAATATCTTAGCTTTTTAGAATAAGAGATTAAAAAAAAGGAATAAGAGATCAAAATTGCTTAAGACTCAAGAATAGAGCCTTTCAGGACAAGGAAAAACAAAGGTATCATGGTTATTCATCCATGCGGTAAACATTTACTGAGAGCCTATTGTGTGCCTAGCAGTGTGTGTTGGGACATGGGGGTAGGGAGCAAAGTTGAACAAGACATGACCCCTGCCCTTGACAGACTCAAAATGCAAACACACAACACAATAAACATGATGGGACATTTGAGGGAGCCCAAGAGAGTGGGTCACTTAGGTTTGGGGATGAGGGTGAGGAACTCCTGTGAAGAATCTGAAGAAGACTGCTGAGTGAGCAGAGAGATGATCTAGATGGCAGGAATGAAAACATTAATCCCACTAGCAGAGCCATGCAAAGCATGTCATAGCACCATGCTTCACAGAAACATGAAATGAACTAACAGTGGTTCCCATCCTCGCTGCACAGTAGAATGAACTGGGGAGCTTCAAAAATATTGAAGCTTGGAAAGCATCCCCAGAGAGTCTGATATAATTGGTTGAGGATGCTGAAGCATCAAAAATGTTTAAAGCTCTCCAGGTGATTCCAGCCAAGGTTGAATAGAGCATACTGCTCCATGCAGATACTTTTACTTAAGCCACATAACTACCCTGTGGGTTTAGTACAATTATCCACCCTCCCCTCATTTTTACAAACAAGGAAATTGAGGTTTAGAAAGGTTAGAAGATTACTCAAGTGTACAAAACTAGTAAGGGGCCAAGCTGAGAGTTGAATTTACACAATATGACTCCAAAGAGCTTACCCATCATCAGCACACTGCTGTATTACCACCTCATCTACTGAATGTGAAGAACCTTCCAAAATGGCTTTGAGCATGCAGGAGATACTTCAAAATTGGCAGCTAATTTGTTCTCTGCTTTTTATCTTTCCTTCTCTCCATTCTCCACTTTTCACACTCCACAACCTGAAATATTGCTTGCAGTTCATTAGAAGTGAGAGATGGATAAGATTTAGAAAAATAGTCAGGAAGGATCTAGGAAAGACTGTTCTTTTTCCTTCTCCTCCTCTTCCTAAAACCAGGCCATGAGCATACACTTGCTTTCTGTTTAAAACCTTTTAAGATAATTATTACAGATACTTTAATGGAAATATCAGAAACCCAAAAAGAAATTTTCTACCATCTCTTCCCAAGTTTAAGTCAATGTTTCCTTTACCTATGTCAACTTTTAGGTCTTGTCCATGAGCATATATGGTTTTTACAATTACAAAATCATAATTATATATTCACATTATGCCATACATATTTTCCCAGATTGTTTTATAAGCCAATTAAGCTGCCCAGTACAGTTCTGCAAATAATGAAGATAACTTACCAAGCCCAAGATGGGTCAGGATATCTTTATTAAAAATTTTCCTCTTACCAGAAAAAAAAATTTAGCCTTACTACTCTGAAAACTGATATAAAAAGCTGTAACCATGTAAAGTCACCGGACATGACATCTGCCTTCCTTTTTTTTTTTTTTTTTTTTTTTTTTTTTTTTTTTTTTTTTTTTTTTGCTGTGCACTGCTCAGTGCTGACATTCCTCACTGCCATGCCCGGCACCAAAGAGCTCAAAACAAATGCATGATGCATGAACAAATTACACTTTTCTTGGCTGAACAGTACATTCATAAAATCAGAATTCTTAGGAGACTCCAAAGTTATGCCTGAGAACAGAGCAGGGTAAACAAGAGCAAAGTGGGCAAGAAGGCAGCGGAAACCCAATGGCAAAGGCCAGCTACATTAGCCAGGAGGAAACATGTGGTTTCCTGAATTGTACTCATGCGAGGCCACCAACCTTTGAGGCATGACATATATAAACACTGTCAAGGATCACAGCTCTCCCTTCAGTCACTCTTCGGAGCTGTTTCTAAAAAGTTGCTTACATTTGTATGCTTCTGAGGAGGGTACAGAGGTAAAGGCAGCTGTGACAGAAAAACAAGGCTGCAAAGAATTGGTAGGTATGCTTGGAGTAGGTATGCTTCCGAGAACACCCCTGGACAACATCCTTAGGGGAGGTTTTTTAAGCTGTGGGGCCTCCTCTGGGCACCACAGTGGGACTTCAGGAAACTGGTAACACACTATAATTAGTGTAAATTGTGAGTGTATGTGCTTGTGTGTCTGTCGGTCTGTCTGTCTTTCTGGAAAGGAGACCTCAGATGTCATCAGATTTTGTGTCTTTGGTTTTCAGAGCCTGTTCCTTCTTCCACTTGATCAACTCAAGTCGGACTATTCTAAACCCATCATTGGTCATTAAGGGCTGGAGGTGGGGATGAGTGGGAGAAGGTGGAAGACAAGGGAACTCACCCCATGGAATACCTTCTATTAACTGAGTCAACAGATGTGAAAGGATTTGAAAGTGCCTAGCGTGTATAAGGGCCTATAAATGTTAGTTGTTACAATTACTGTTGTTATTATTGCTCTCTGCCAACACTTGGGTTTTTTCAACTTGACAGCAACTTTGGGAGGTCAGCATAAACCCCATACCCTATCTGCACAGAGATTTACCTAGATTGAGTAAACTAACTCAGGGCCACAGCCATCCAATTCCAGAGTTATCCAATTCCAAAGCCTAGATTCTTCATCTCTATCCCATGGCCTGAATTTTTGGCCAAGCTTTCAATCTGGAGGCAGATTCTCTGGCTTTCACACGGAAAGCTCAAGAGTCTTGCACTCTGTTGGAGTCTATCCATCAAAACAAGCACTGTTCCTAAGAAGAGGCTTCTGGAAGCCAAGCATAATCTACTTGCTTGTGTAATATGGTCCCAATAATCTCACTCAAATTTCACACTCAAAGCCAGTTGCTCTTCTCTCTTGTCAAGGGTTACAGAAAGAAATCACACTTATCACCATGAACTCCTTTGTCCCTATGATGCAGGCAAGTCAAAGACCAGAAGGGAACAAATGTTTTCTAGTAGTCACAAACCAGAGTGAGAAAGCTCTAAACCAAGTCTACTGTTTTCTGGTTTCCAAATCCATGCTAAAATCTGCAGTTAAATTTCAGCTACTAAAACAGCCTTCCTAAGACAGGTGAGAATCCTGACAGCGGCATTGTACTGAGCACATCCTCGGGCGTCTGCACTTTACAAACGTCCTTTCTATACCTCAAGAGCCAAGCAGGCTGGCTAGATGTTAACTCCTTGAGAAGTTAAGCAAGGCCCTCAGGGTCACAAAAGCCGTGCGTGACAGGCAGAAGAACCAGGACTCGAACCCTGGGCTAGACGATAACAGCATTAGTGCTCTTACCCATACCCCTACCCAGGGCCAACATCTCTTCTTGGTTTTGCCTGGAGCCACTTCCCTGAAATCTAACCAACCTCTCCAGAGGAGAAGGCATGGAAGCAATGCAAGGTACGGGTTCCGGGACCACTTCCACCACTTACTCGCAGTTACCTTGGGCAAACAGAACTTAACCACGCAAGGTCTCATGTTCCTCACCTCTACAATCGAGGTCACGGTTCAGCCTGCACGGACGGACCAGGAAGACAATGCGCGCTAAGGCTTAATTAAGTAGGATGCAAGCGCGGGTTCCCTTGACCCCTCCTCAGCCCACTGATTCAAAAACCAGCAGTGTTTCTCAGCCTCCCCTCCGTGCTTGTGTCCCAGCTCCGCCGCCACCGCGTCCCCGCGCCCTTCTCCGCCCTAGCAGCCGCTGCGTAATCGCCCCTCCACTTCAGCGGTTCCCTTGCCTTGTCCGTAGGAAGGATGGGCCCCGGGTGCTCAGACTCTGGCTACTTTTCTCTCTTTCCGCCTCGGGGCACTAGGGCTCGGCTCTCCTCGGGGGCGCCGCGGCGGGGCGGGGATCTTTGGGCGGCTGTCTGGGGCTCCGCACAGCCAGCGCGGGGTGCGCACGCGGCCCGCCCCGGGGGGCGGGGTGCAACCCGAGGGTTTAGATAGGAGGCGCCCGCCGTGCGGAACACCCTGCAGCCCGCGCAGCTTCCTCGGCCGCACGGCCTCGCGTCCCGGGCCGCGCGCGCAGCCGCCGGGGGTGCCCGCACGCCGGCGCCGGGGCCCCTGGCCCTTCCGCAGCCCTGCGCCTGCCCGCCGAGCCGCCCGCCATGCGGCCGCCGCTCTACCGCTGCCACAACATCACCTCGGTGGAGAAGGGCAACTCGGCGACGATGGGCGCGGTGCTCTTCAGCGCAGGTCTCCTGGGCAACCTGCTGGCCCTGGGGCTGCTGGCGCGCTCCGGGCTGGGGTCGTGCCGGCCGCGCCCGCCGCCCTCGGTCTTCTGCGTGCTGGTGTGCGGCCTGACGGTCACAGACTTGCTGGGCAAATCCCTCGTGAGCCCTTTCGTGCTGGCCGCCTACGCGCAGAACCGGAGCCTGTGGGGACTGGCGCCCGCGTCGGGCAGCTCGCTGTGCCAAGCCTTCGCCTTCTTCATGTCCTTCTTTGGGCTCGCCTCGACGCTGCAGCTCCTGGCCATGGCCCTGGAGTGCTGGCTGTCTTTGGGGCACCCCTTCTTCTACCGACGGCACATCACCCTGCGCCGCGGCGCGCTCGTGGCGCCCATCGTGGGCGCCTTCTGCCTGGTTTTCTGCGCGCTGCCCTTCGCGGGCTTCGGGAAGTTCGTGCAGTACTGTCCCGGCACCTGGTGCTTCATCCAGATGATGCACGAGGAGCGCTCGTGGTCGGTGCTGGGCTACTCAGCGCTCTACGCCAGCCTCATGGCGCTGCTGGTCCTCGCCATCGTGCTGTGCAACGTGAGCGCCATGCGCAACCTCTACGCGATGCACCGGCGGCTGCGGCAGCGCCCGCGCTGGGGCGCCCGGGACCGCGCGGAGCCGGGCGCGGACGAGAGGGACGCGGCGGCGCAGCCCCTGGAGGAGCTGGACCACCTGCTGCTGCTGGCCCTCATGACCGTGCTCTTCACTATGTGCTCCCTGCCTTTAATAGTGAGTCCCGGCGCAGGAGCGCGGCCCGCCGCGGGGGCGGGAGGCAAGGGTGGAGGCTGTTGCACCCCGCGCAGGAGGAGCTGCTCCCGGGGCCCCGCGGGTGTCTTGGGTTTCCCTCCAGAGCCCAGATCTGAGTTCCTTCCATAGCCCCGAGGACACACAAACGGGTTTGTTGAACCAGAACGGGGAAAGTCAAAGAAAGGAAGGGAAAGACAGAGTCTGATCGCGTCTTCGTAGCCCCGCAGAAGCTCTCCGCTTAGCAGTACCCTCGCCCCTCTCCTTCCCTCTGGGAAGATCTCGGGCTTGTTTTTGCGCCTCGGAATTTTGAACAGCGAAATGTGATTCCTCCTTGGCAGTACGAGTTCTTTCCTTCCCGGTGGCTGGGCAGTGTGTTTTAGTCCTTGGACCTGCCCATGATTTTAGTGGCACCGGATATAGGCAAATGTACCTGGGAGTTTCCCCGCAAAAGGTGTTAGCGTGGCCGAAGACTAAGGGGAGGTGTAATCCTTCCAGAGTGATACGCAGAGATGAGAGAGTAAAGCTGCTGTTCCTCGTGCTGCCGCCACGGAGGATGGTGGCCATGGAGGTGGGAGGTTGTTTGGACAGGTAGGTGTGTGGGCACAGTTCAGCCAACGGTGTCGTTTTGATAACCTGTCTTGACAGGTCTTGTGTCTGTCTTGGCAAGCGAAGTGACATGAAAGCCATTATCTCAGGTTTCAGTTGACTAACGGGGGTGGTGGTGGAGATTGAATTACCTCGTCGTTTTGATGGTATTTCCTCCTGGAGTCCCAGCCAAGACTTCTGGGAGCGGCTGATGGATGCTGAGAAGACTTGCCCCCAGCCCCAGGGTGCTTGTTCAACAGGAGCAACATTTAAATAAATTCATTGCTAATTCAGTGCTTTTGAATGCTGAGACTTCTGTGAATAGGAATGTTAAGTTTCTTATGGCAACGTAGCAATTTTGGATGATACTTTCAAGATTGGATCAAGGTGAAATATAATGGGATTTTCCTTAAACGGAGGCTTTCATGTATGGGAAAAGAGTTGTCTGTGGCATCCTCATGCAGGGTTAAGGTCAGAATTCCCATAAATAAATAAATCTATATCTGTATGAATAGGTAAGATATAGACATAGATATGAAGCAGTGGTTCTCAAACTTTAACTTGCTCGGAATCACCAGTAGGACTTTTAAAAACACAGATGCCTGCCTCCTCTCCCGAGTTTCTGATTCAGATGTTTTTGAAGAATTCTTATTCTTAACAAGTTCCCAGGTGAGGTGAAAGCTGCTGGTAGGGATCCCATTTGGAGGACCACACTCTAAAGCAGAAGTTGGCACACCGCAGCCCACAGTCCAAATCCATCCTGCCTGCTGTTTTTGTACAGTGGGTGGAATTAAGAATAGTATTTACAAATGAACTGATTTTGCAATCTATTTGATGATAGTGTACAGGAACTCTAAACCCCAATTAATTCAAATACTATTCCAAGAAAAAAAAGGTTTTGATTTTTCTCCATAGTAGACATGAACTACTGCCCCTCAAATACTTAATTATTATTACATTTTAAATTTCATCGATGAAAGTTGTGGAAATGTGTTTTCTCTCTTGTTACAAAAGTACCTACCAAACACTCACCATTTGCCTCTTGAGCTATAAAACCTAAAACACTTATTGTTTGAGCTATAAACCTAAAACACTTATTGTTTGGCTCTTTACACAGAATGTTTGCAGACCTCTGCTTTTTTTTGTATATTTTTTATTGGAGTTTGATTTGCCAACATATAGTATAACACCCAGTGCTCATCCCATCAAGTGCCCCTCTCAGTGCCCCTCACCCAGACCTCTGCTCTTAAGTAAATAGCCTTAATTACCTGTGCTGTGAAAAAGCAGACAGTAGCCAAATGCATGTATATTATGTCCTCAGTTTGAATGTCTTGGTAATAATAATGCAGAAAAGACATAACAGAGTATAATGCAAGAGTATTGCATTTGGACATGTCTCTCAGGGGACTTGAATAACTTGGGATTGTGAGGATAGAAAGAAATAATGGATTTGAAAATGATTTTTTTTAAGTTTTTAGATATTTTTTAAATTTTTTATTTATTTATGACAGTCACAGAGAGAGAGAGAAAGAGGCAGAGACACAGGCAGAGGGAGAAGCAGGCTCCATGCACCGGGAGCCTGACGTGGGATTCGATCCCGGGTCTCCAGGATCGCGCCCCGGGCCAAAGACAGGCGCCAAACCACTGCACCACCCAGGGATCCCAGATTTTTTAAAAGATTTTTTTCCATTTATTCATGAGAAATACAGAGAGAGAGGCAGAGACACAGGCGAGAGAAGCAGGCTCCTCGCAGGGAGCCCAATGTGGGACTCGATCCTGGGACCAGGATCACACCCTGAGCCAAAGGCAGACGCTCAACTGCTGAGCCACCCAGGCGTCCCTGAAAATGATTTTATTAAAAAAAAAACTGTAATGTTCCAAAGATAAGCAATGCAGACAGCATTCTTCACAGGAACTATAATTTTCTAGAAAGGATAAGGGCTTTAGCATAATACATGGGTTTGAATTAGCCTTCATCACTTACTAGCTATGATAGTGGTTCAAGTATCTTTTCTAACATCAATTTTCTGATCTATAACAAGGATAACCATACTTGCCTGTAAGATAGTTATGAAGATTTGAATGAATAAAAATAAAGCACCTAACCAGGTGTCTGGCCTCAAAAATTAGTACCATTATTACTAATTATGATTTCCATTTATTATTATTGCCTCGTGGACATAGAAAATTAACCAAGAAATATGATCTCCTCAGGAGATAGCATTATTTTCTTTTTTAAAGGGTTTTAATTTAAATTCCAGTTAGTTAGCATACAGTGTAGTATTAGTTCCTGGTGTACAATATAGTGATTCAGCAAACACTTCCAAATATCCTCAGTGGGCATTACTTTCTAATGCAGTGGTTTTCTAACATGTTTTGGTCTAAGGAGCCCTTTTCACTCTTAAAATTATTAAGGATGCAAAGAACTTTTATTTTTGTAGATTATAGCTATCAGTATTTATCATATTGAAATTTAAAATAAGAAAAAAATTAAGTATTATTGCAAAACAAGTTAACAAAATGTACTTTTGTTTTTGCAACAAAAGAGATGCATAGGTGTAAGGAAAACATTAGGCTTTCACAATGATTTAAGAATGAGAATAAAATTATAGGGATTATAACAGGTAAAACAGAAAAAAGAGCACAGAAGTGTTAAGAGCACAGAAGTATTGAAAACAGTACATTTGTGAAATGTACATCTGAAAATGTACATTTGTGTATACCCAAAATCAACTACCTTAGAAAGGTCTAAAAACACAAGAATACACAGTATATATTCCATTAGCCATGGAAGTGATGATGTCATTACACATCAGGTATCTTTGATAAAACTTATGAGTAAAAAAGGCAAGTAATTTCTTTTTTATGAAAATAGTTTTGACCCTGAAGACACACTCACAGAGAATTGAAAAACTCTACACTTTGAAAATCGCTTTTCTACGGAATGAGTCTAGTGATTGGAAAAAGTAAAGCCATATATGAAGGGACAAAAGAACCTTTAAAAAAAAAACCCTACTCATAGCATGAATATTGTATTTCATTAAGCCAGTGAAAAGTATGTTGGGTTTGATTTTTTTAAATTAATTTTGCTATAATGCTGCATTAGAGCAAGATACTTAACCAAATTGAATTTTCAAATTTCCAACTTGAAAACTTTCTTAGGAAGAAAACACAGGGAATATCGAATGAGCTTTAGAAGCAGTTTGCGGCACATTCTCTAATGCATATAACATATTTTAATCAAAATTAATGTACCTGAGAGGCTTACAATGTATTGGAGGTAGGTAGAGGAGCAGGGACAGATGAGAAAGGAATCTAATGATAGATTAGATAGATTTAATAATAGCTGAGAGGTTTACAAGCCAGATAAGGATAAGTATGAGCTTGTGTAATTGCATATATCAGAATCCATGGAGTCAGAGAAGTGATGAAGGACATCCTACAAATATTGAGATAACTCATGTATGTATTCATTCTGGTGGGCAAAAAAGAATGGGTAAGATGCTCCTTTCAAAGAAAGCTGGTAGATGTATGTAAGGGATGGTGGGCAAGACCTACACCCAGGAAAAAATGTTGAAAGTGGATTTAAAGGGCTAGAGCAGAGGATTCGGTCTAAGGTGTTGTGATGGATGAACATGATAGAAGGGGCGTTGGAATCCAGAGAGCTCTCTCCTCACAGGGATGTCCCGCTATATAAGGCTCCAGCAAATTGGCAATGGCAACATTGTCTTAATGGACTCCTAAATCCAGTTGAGGGAGCTCTTCTCACATCAATTAGCTGTGTAAATTGAACGACTTTAAACATATGTGGTGTATAATCTGAGATTACTCTTTAATCCAATCATCTTTTATAGGAACAGTTTTTAAAGTGTGTTCTAGAGAGTTGTACTGAGCAACAGAGATCTTTTGAAAGTCTAAATTGTGTTCAAGTTGATACCTTTTTCAGGATTTATAGAATATGTGTTTTCATTACTGTCATAAACGAATTAATTTCTGTCACATTTTTAGACTCGATCAGTAAAAAAATTAAAAAACCAGGTGTAGAACAATACATTTCTAATATAAATCAAGTGACTGGAAAATACAAATAACCTAGTTATATGCAATAGAACTGACACGGATGAATACTGCATAGGAATAAAATGGTTTCAGTTATGTAGATGTCATTTAGTTACTCAGATCCTAACTAATCAAATACTCTGAAATAGTTGGAATTATATATCACTGTACTCCACTTTCAAGAGGAAGGAACAAACGTAAAAACAAACTTACATAAAGTATTTGCTTTTTAAATCAAATGTATAGTCTATTGTCAACCATTTATTGAATTCAGCATGTAGCTGGTACCTACAACATTCAAGACACTGTAATTCATTGTGAGGATATAAAATGAGAAAAATATCACATTTGCCCACACAAGCTGAGATACTGAGTGAGGGATGGAGTGATTGGGGCCATGAGGGAGTTTAGAGGATAAAAGGAGTCACTACTAATTGATAAAATAATAATACTACCAAATTTTTGAGTTCTTATGTGCTGGGGCCTGTCGTCAAGGTATAAACCATCATATTCAAACTTACTAACAGTGATGGAAGGAAAGTGGGTACAATTATCCCCATCATGCAGATGAGGAAATGGAATAATTTGCCCAATTTCACACAGCTAGTGAGAGGATTTCATCCGACCCCATAGTCAGACTCTAAAGCCAATGGTCTTAACCACTACCGCCAAGAGACTTCCGGAAGGACTTTGTAACAGAGATAGACCCTGAAAGGAGCTAGGATTTGGGCATGTAAAATCCAAAAGATTTTAAAGTGAAATGCTCAGTTTTGACGTTTGTGAAATGGAGATAATGATCATCCTGCATAGGATTTTTGTGAGGGTGAAATGAAGTTTTTAAAATAAAATGCTTATTTACAGTACCTGGATATAGTTAAGTCCTACATGGACATTAGCCATTAGTAGTACTAGTAGTAGTAATCAATTATGATAGGAGAGGGCATTTAGATATGAATATATCTTCTTTTTCTTTAAGATTTTATTTATTTATTTGAGAGAGAAAGAGCATGAGCAGGGGGAGGAGGAGAGGGAGAGGGAGAGAGACAAGCAGACTCCCCAGTGAGCTCACAGAGCTCCATGCAGGGCTCCATCCCAGGACCCTGGGATCATGACCTGTGCTGAAGTCAGATGCTTAACCGACTAAGCTATCTAAGGCATTCCATGAGTATCTTTTCCTCCTCCTCCTCCTCCTCCTCCTCCTCCTCCTCTCTCTTCTTCTTCTTCTTCTTCTTCTTCTTCAGATTTTTTTATTTATTCATGAGACACACACACAGAGAGAGAGAGAGAGAGAGAGAGGCAGAGACATAGGCAGAGGGAGAAACAGGCTCCACGTAGGGAGCCTGATGTGGGATTCAATCCCAGGACTCCAGGATCACACCCTGCACCAAGGGTAGACTCAACCACTGAGCCACCCAGGTGTCCCATGAGTATCTCTTCTTAAGTGGGGTAGATGGCAATGTCCGAGCCCAATGAAATGCTCTATAGAAAAGGGAGTAAAAGGTAAGGAAACAATTATGAGAAAACACATTTCATGTTCCTTGATTGCCCCCAAATGGGTCTGGTCTGGGCAGTTTTTCATGTCCCCCTCCACAAACGTGGAGCTTATATACTTTCTGTCCCATTAGAGTCCATTTTGTCCCATTATGGATTTAGAATCTCGATAGGCATGGGGAATGGAGTGGCTGGCCTCCAACAGAGTGGGAGCTGACTGGAGTGCTGGCAGAAGTATTGGCCATCTTGGCTTAGTGACCGGAAAAGCCACGGGAGAGGGCAGTTTGCAGGGCTCCACAGACACCGCAGGAAAGATCAAGACAATAGGGGAATCAGGCCCAAGTAAGTAGGCTTCTGTTTCTGTGTGTGTGTGTGTTCTAGTCTGAAAAGAGGATGTCAGCTACAGAAAGGTAACCATCTATTCTGAGAATAAGTAATTCACACAAGGTAGCAGGTCCCTTTGTAAGTCTCCTCCGATCTTCTCACTGGAGTATTTCCTGTCTCCTCACGTTGATTAAAAGTTTCTGTTTCATTGTTGTCTCCATACATGTGACATTTCACAAGTAAGGCTTCTTTCTGGGCTAACCAGAGGACGGAGAGCAGGCAGAAGAAAGAAAGAACTGAAGAAAAGAAAATCTCTGCGTTTATGAAAATGTGGTGACCCTGTCTGTAAAAGACTGGGTGGACTGGATTTGCCCCACCTCAGCTCTTCCTCTGTGTGGCAGGGACCTGGAAACCCCAGGCCTGCAGCCTCCCAGCAGGCAGAACAGCCTCCAGGGACTGAGCCCGGGGCTCCCAGGGGTGCTCATTTCCACACAGCCCTCAGGTCAGCCCTGCACCTGCTAGGCTCCTCCCTCACCCGGGTAGCTGCAGTGGCCCTTGCTGCTTGCACATTTGCCAAAAATGAATATTCCAAGCTGAGTCTTTATGTTCATACGAAATTAATGTTTCTAAAGTGAGGTAAGTGCATTTATCTCTACCATCAACCTTTCAATATCATAATGGGATTTTTTTTTTCTTTAAACAGTATCGTGCTTACTATGGAGCATTTAAAACTGTCCATGAGAAAGATGGAAACACTGAAGAAATGGAAGACCTCCGAGCCTTGCGTTTTCTATCTGTAATCTCCATTGTGGATCCTTGGATTTTCATAATTTTCAGAACACCAGTATTTCGGATGTTTTTCCACAAGATTTTCATAAGGCCTCTTATGTACAGAAACTGGCCGAGCAATTCCTGCGGAACTAACATGGAGTCCAGTCTGTAACAGTGTTTTACCATCTAGTCTCTGGTAAGCTGAGGAATACGAATACGTTATACTTTGTGTCAAAGAACCATGATAAAAAAAAAAAAGTAACAACTTAAAATTTAAAAGTTATCTCCTATAACAAAGCATCTAAATGTATTTTCAAAACTATTTGATAGCTGGTAACATCTTTAACAATGTGTGGTCACTCTGTATTCATGAGCCCATTCAGTAGATGTTTTCATTTCGAGTTGTCAACAGCAACTACAATTTCACATATTGTAACCAATGTTAAAAGTCTTAAAGCAGTGGTACTTTTTGTTCCAACATTTGTGCTTGGTGTCCCTAAATTTTAGAGAGGCCTAGAGACCTCTAGGTCTTTATTTCAGATCCAACAGAAACACCACTGTTTACAGTTATGCGAGGTGTATTCTTAAAATTTCCTACCCTATTCATTTCTAGTGAAACTTGATTTGTTTATTTTGTAGCATAATAGCCTGAATTATAGAGGCTCCACAGAGAAGTGAGGTGGGAAATATAGCCAGGTCAGGGTTTGGTGAGACCTTCCCCAGCCACCCTTTGGAGGAGGCCCTGGTAGGGAGGCAATCCATAAATAAGCAGATGCAAGGCAAGGTGTGACTATGGCCCACAACCCAGAGAAGAAAAATTAGTCTTTATCTTTTGAAGTCTAGTTTCTTGTGTGTTAGGGTAGGAATCAAAATTTGGGAGTGGGTTACAAAATGTTTCGATTTTTGGAAACTTCATTTTATAGGTTTCTCATATTGATGGATTCTTTGCAGGAGGGGTTTATGCTTCTTTTGAAAAACAGTGATGTATGACTTATCAGAGCGTCATGTTTACCGCATTTTTCTGTGTGAAGCAGCAGGGCATTCAGCACAGAGCAAAGTCCACCCAGGACTCAGTCAGCCTTAATTGAGGATGGTAGCAACAACCTCAACGACTACCTGTTAACAGCCATATTCAGCTTTTTGTGGAAACATAATAAGTAAAATTATGTTGAGGTTCCTGAGAGCTATGCTTTCAAAACCAGAGCAGGATGTGGCTCAGATGTAGCACAACTGAGCACTTTAATTGTACATTTAAATGTTTACAAAGGTTAACAACACTATGACCAAAAGGGGAAAGTGGGGAAAACACAACTGCAGCTAATAAACCAAACAAGAAACTCTAAACCCAGCTTGTAGGTAAGAACGTTCACCTTTGGTAAAAGAACACACGCGAATGTTAGAGAGGTTTCAGCCGGTCTGAGATCTCCTTGTACTCCAGCACACTCAAAGACTCTGAGCTGGAGAGCTGGCTACATTTGAATAGTCCCAGGACCTCCATTCAACCATCCCTTCCAGAGACAAGAATATTTGTCTTATTTCCATCTTAGCAGCAACCCCATTTTCAACCTCTGATTTATCTCACAGATGTATTAACTTGGATAAATATGTGTGTGTGTGTGTTTGTGTGGTATAGCAAAACTGTGAAATGGCCAAATTAGGAATATACAAGTTGTAATTTTAGAGTATAACATGACAAAAATGGATTTGTTTTCAAGTGTAACATTCATTTGTGTATTTAATGTGTAAATATAATACGTGTTCTATTGTCAGAGGAAGTACTCCTTTTTTTGTGTTTTCCTTTTGGAAAATATGTATGATAACTGTTGAGCCAATTTGATAAGTTCTCAGATGAATCAATAAAAATAATTTTATAGTATTGGCAGAGAAAATTTCTTTAAATGAAAAAAACTGTTTAGCTTTCTTTTTTGAATAAACAGTTGCCAATAGTATTTCATTTTCTAGGAGTTTAATAGTATGAATTTTTATATGCTCTTCTATTCAAATTTATATTACTCTAAACAAGTTTGCGTAGCTTTGTCTAAGGACTTAGTAATCCTTTCTGTTTAATACAAAATGTAAATATACCATCCTGATGAAATCCATATTAATTTAGAAGTCAACTCTTCAATGATCTTTTATTTATTTTCATTTATTCATTAGATCATTAAATAAGGCTTCATTGACTCATACCTTTTGTCAGGTAATTGGTTAGGTGCTGAGGAAAAGAATACATAAGACTCAACCCTGGCCCATGAGTTTCTCATTGTTGAGAAATGTATAAATCTCAATAGTAACCCTGGGTGGCTCAGTGGTTGAATGACTGCCTTTGGCTCAGGGTGTGATCCTGGGTCCTGGAATTGAGTCCCACATCCGGCTCCCCACAGGAAGTCTGCTTCTCCCTCTGCCTATGTCTCTGCCTATCTGTGTCTCTCATGAATAAATAAATAAAAACTTAAAAAAAGAGAGAAACATGACTGGTGAGTTTATAAATTTGACCACCTTTTCTTGATAGCAACCCAACAATGCATATCAAGAATCTAAAAGTGTTCTTTTTTACCATCCCAGTAATCCCACTCTAGAATCCTCTAGAATACTCAGAGGGGCTGTCTCAGTTATGTACTAAACTCTTCCTTGTAGCATTATTTATAATAGGAAAAAATGAAAAAAAAAAAAAACATCCAAAGACCAGAACAAGGGTTAAACAAACTCTTCAGATACATTATACGGTTGATCTTTAATAAAACAACACAGGTTTGAACTGTGCAGGTCCACTGATTTGTGGATTTCTTTTCAACAAATATATTGGAAAAAAATTTTGGAGATTTGCAACAATTTAGTTTTGGAAAAAGACAAACTAGTATTAACTAGAAATACAAAAAAATTAAGAAAAAGCTATTACTATAAGAATATAGTATATAACATACAAAATATGTGTTCATTGACTGCTTATGTTATTTGTAAGGCTTCCAGTCAACAGTAGGCTATTTGTAGTTAAGTTTTGGGGGAGTCAAAGGTTATATGAAAGTTTTTGACTGTTAGGGGTGTAGTTGGGGCCCCTGACCTCCTTGTGTTCAAGGATCGATCGTATGCACACAGATGAACATGAGAATTATGTAGCCATTAAAAAAGTTTTTTTCAAATAATTTGTAAAAATTGAGAAGGAAATTTACAATGTAATATTAGGTGAAAAAAAGCATGAGGGCAACCCAGGTGGCTCAGTGGTTTAGCACCGCCTTCGGCCCAGGGCCTGATCCTGGAGACCTGCGATCAATCGAGTCCCACATCAGGCTCCCTACATGGAGCCTGCTTCTCCCTCTGCCTGTGTCTTCTTCTCTCTCTCTCTCTCTCTCTCTCTCTCTCTCTCTCAAATAAATAAATAAGATCTTAAAAATAAAAAAGCATGATACAAACTTTTAAGGTATGATCCATAAATATATATGCATAGAAAATACCTTGAAAAAATGAATCAAAGAATCAGAAGTGTGAACCACAGTTAACCTTTTCATATGGACTTTCCCCCCTAATTCTTTGCATTTTCCAAGTTTTAAAGTAAGTCCATGGGGATGCCTGTGTGGCTCAGCAGTTGATCATCTGCCTTCGGCTCAAGTCCTGATCCCGGGTCTGGGGATCGAGTCCCACATCAGGCTCCCTGCAAGGAACCTGCTTCTCCCTCTGTGTCTCTGCTTCTCTCTGTGTGTCTCTCATGAATAAATAAATAAAATCTTAAAAAAAAATAGTCCATGTTTCTTTCACATAAAATGGTCTTTTTAAAAGAATGACTAGAAATTGACCAAACAAACATAGGGAGAAAGGCATGAATGAAAAGCTTTCTAGTCTAAAGGAATAGTAGTGCAAAGCCATACAGGAATAAAGGAGTGTGGCATGTTCAGGCTTCATTAGTAGCTCCATTTGACAGAAGCCTGGGAATTGTGAGCAAAGGTGACAAAAAATCTGAAAAGAGGCAGGTTTCATATCATATAGAATGTTGTGTGCAATGGTGGAAGGTCAGAGACTTTGAAGCAAGTATGCACACAGAATGGAATTTGAGGAAGGTCATACTGGTGGTATGAGCTGTGGATGGGACAGGTGGGGCACCAGATGGGAGTGTGTGTGCTGAGGTCCCATGCAGGTGTGCAGTCCATACACTAGACCAGGGTGCTGGCTAACTGAGTTGGATTGAAATACAGCCCAACCCTGCTCACCTGGCTGTGGGCTGCATCAGCTCAGAGGAATGGACCGCCTTTTTATGATCTTTCTACTTGGAGGGGCATGAAGATGCCATATGAATACCCTCAGAGGGCCTTGCTGCAAGGGAGGGAGAGAAGTAAGGAGGAGCTGAACACAAGCAGTGGGGAGGGAGACATGAATCACAGCTTTTTAGCAGGCAGAACTGACAGGAAGGATTCCAACTGATGATTTAGCTATGTCTCTTGTTTTTCTTTCAGTTGCATTTTTTTGGCCATTTTCTGCTTCTTAGTTTCAATACACTCGAGAACAGTTAGGAAAGGGAAAATTCTAAACAAAAAAGTACCCCCCCCTTTTTTGTTACATCCCCACTTCTCTGGACAGAAGATTGCAGCTATTGACTCCAGTGAAGTCTCTGAATTACCTGTGTCTTTTAATTACATACTACACACCCAAGTTAATAAAAAGCTATTAGTACTGTTAATTTAGTTCCAATAAGCTGTCAAAGGCTGCCTAGACCAAGTATTCTTGAACCTTTGAAGAACCAGAGAACCTTGAGAACCAAGTATTCTTGAACCTTCTCTTGAACCAGAGAGGAGGAATCCCACAAACAATAAGCACTTAGATGACCCCAGACACTCACTAGCCACACAGCCAGCTTGTCCATTTAACTGGAGATCCCTATATTCCAGGCCAGTGCTTTAAAAAAAAAAAAAAAAAAGATTTATTTATTTATTCATGACAGACACAGAGAGAGAGAGGGGCAGAGACACAGGCAGAGGGAGAAGCAGGCTCCATGCCGGGACACCGATGCGGGACTCCAGGATCGCTCCGTGGGCCAAAGTCAGGCGCTAAACCGCTGAGCCGCGGAGCCACCCGGGG
The DNA here is from genome assembly GCF_905146905.1 of Nyctereutes procyonoides. NCBI lineage: Eukaryota > Metazoa > Chordata > Mammalia > Carnivora > Canidae > Nyctereutes > Nyctereutes procyonoides. The sequence continues at coordinate 44,163,870 of NW_026575139.1, read as the reverse complement.
ATCCCCAGGCCAGTGCTTCTTAAAGCAAGGTCCTGGAGCAGCATTGTCAGCAACCCCTAGAACTTGTGCAGCCACACCTCAGATTTCCTGAATCAGAGTCTCTTGGTATGAGCCCAGCAAACTGCTTTAACATGCCCTCCAGGTGATCAAGTTTGAGAACCACTGCTCCATGCAAAAGGAAAAGGAAAAAAAAAAAGATAAAATATGTAATAGACATAATGTTTCTCTGATCTCTGATTGTCAGATCTTTTCACTTGTAGGTAATCAAATAACTCCCAATAGCATTTTTTTAAGGATTTTATTTATTTGAGAGAAAGAGAGCAGGGGGAGGGGCAGAGAAACAAGCAGAGCTGGAGGTGGGGCTCAATCCCAGAACCCTGAGATCATGACCTGAGCCAAAAGCAAAGTTTTAACCAACAGAGCGACCCAGGCACCCCTCCCAGTAGCATTTTTACCTGTATTTTTTTTTTTACTTAAATTCAATTTGTCAATTTGCCAATCCAGTGCTAATCACATCACGTGCCATCCATAATGCCTCTAATTTTTTTAAAGATTTTTATTTATTTATTCATGAGAGATATAAGGGAGAGAGGCAGAGACCTAGGAAGAGGGAGAAGTGGGCTCCCTGCAGGGAGCCGGTTGCAGGACTTGATCCCAGGACCCCAAGGTCACACCCAGGTGCCCTGCCTGTAATGTTCTTAAGGCATTTACAGCATTTGCATATAGGTGGCCATCACTGACCCTTTCACATATTCGCTACCAATGGCACGATGAGCCTTTGGCCCAAAGAGGTAGATGTGTTCCCTCAGATGTGCTACTTCTTAGCCTCCTGCAGATACACCTGGGGTCCAAGACCCACAGTTGTTCTGCTGTGAAAGAAAACCAACCATAAGGCAATTTTCATTCATAGAAATATCAGAGATTATATGTAAAGATGAGCTTTCATGTGGGATTTAATAATAGTTCATAGCTCTCTATATAGAATAGAAAGCTCCAATAAAATATGTAAAGCTATCTTTAAACTTATAATTTGACCTTTGTGAATATTTTAAAAAATACATAATTCATTTCATCTTCCTTTCTAGGCTTTTAAAGATGTGGGGACTAGAGATTTACTTGTTTTTCTCTTTTTTCCCCTAATAATTAACATGTACTATAGAAGGTTTAAAAATATGTATTAAACAAAAAGTGCTCCCTCCCATGATTTCCTAAAAACAGTAAATTCAGTGAGAGTCTGCTGTAAATTGGTCAAAAATCCCAGTATCTGAGAGGAATGTGCTCATTGCAGCATATAAGATTTTTCTCCTAGGCTATCCAAAGCTGAAAATAATAAATGCAGGAGAAAATATTTTTGCTCTATATTTTCCTGCTGTCACACGTTGTGGAAATTAACATGTGCTTCAGTTTTATCCAGGAAATGTAAGCTTTAATAAACAAAATCAACAATGTAGGAGTTTATTAGGCAGTTTTAAGACTGTTAAAACAATTTTCCCTTACTGAAGTAGAGTGTTTCATGCCTGGCTCTTAATAGGTCTCATGAGTGGACTAGAATTGCCTTTCTGGCTATTCCCAATACTGTCTGCAGGTGGAGCAAAGCTGAGCTCACAGCTAACAGGCGGTGTTACAGTTAGAGCTTGTTCTCCCTGCCTTTCCACAACTAATTTATTAAAACAAATCAGCAGGTCTTACCTGAGATTAGCTAGGTGAAGATTCAGTCTTCCATACAGTTTTTAAAACTGCATGTACTTGGGAGCCAGTCCAGTCTTAAAAATATTTTCAGTGAAAGTGTTCAGCATCCATCATGCTCTTGTTATGGAGTGTATGGAATCAAATATAGGGAGAATAGGCAATGAACTTGATTTTTTTCTTTTTGTTACTTAATTGCTAAAACCAATGAGGATGAAGCACACTCAAGTCAAACCTGATAAGAAAGTATATTTTAAGTCACCTTAGAGAGCCCTTCTAGTGATTTTTTAATTCATAGAAAGTGCTTAGAATTCTGTTGGAAACCCAGGATAAATTAGAAGTTAAAAATAATACAATGTAGTGCAAATGTTACCAAATGCTGCAGTATAGGGCATTTTAAAATTTTATTTATTTTTTAATTTAAACAACTAATTAGCATATAATATATTCTTAGTTTCAAAGGTAGAATTCAGTGATTCATCAGTCTTATATAATACCCAGTGCTCATTTAGAATAGGGCGTATATTTAAACACGTCAAATCCCAGCTAAAACATAACTGATGTTTAAGATTAGTCTAGTAGTGCATTGTATTGGCTCTGGGCAAACAGTGAAGTTGGTAGTCTGACAACCTCAATTTTGTATAAAATAGGATATGGAAACAGTAAGTGCCATGCAACATAATTCATAATGAATTTAATTTCCCCCAATTTAAAACCCATCCAGAGTATTTCACAATAAGGTTAAAAAGACAAAGTGCAATCAATGATTTACTGATTGGCACATCCAAAATAAAATAACCCCCAAAAATCTAAAATGGGACCAAAGATCTCCTTAAAATGTGAATAAAACTAATATCAGGCAAAGTAGAATTTAAGACAGTAAACACTTTAAATGGTTAAGTGGTTAAAAAGTCAGTTTGGGCCTATAAGGCACAACCAGTAGTGAATTCCTTACTTACAGCATGGATTATTTTGACAAAATAATATGTCAATAAAAATATGAAAAAACCCACTATTGGCATGGATGATTTTCATGCTCCTCTCCCCATCAATCAAAGGTAGATCAAATAGACAAAAAAAGACACTTTTCTAGATATATTTATATTTTTGGTGCCATGTAACTCAAAACTTGGATCTGTATTCAGTAGGAAGAGTATATTTAGGATAGTCTGTTCTTAAGCATAGGCTATGATATAAACTTAAAGTTAGTTCACTTTTGCAGTCTTAAAGTCACCTAAAGAAAGATATGATTTGGTTCTCCAGAGCAGCTCAAACAAACTTAGTGTCAACAAGAAGCTTCTGTTGCTGCAGAAGATACATGCCACATGTAAATTAGTGTTGGGGGCAGAGAAAATGAACAGTGTTTCAAACAGAAGCCCCATACTCAAAATCCTAAGGAACAGAATCTCTGGCTGTTAAATATTAGCTTGTGATCTAATTGCTTTGTGCCTGCAAAATTCTGTATACTGTGATCTAGGATGCGCATCAGTCAGGATTTTGTTCGTTTAATAATGTTTAGTGATTCTCCAAGCAACAATGGACAAACTAGCTGGTGATTTATATCATTGTAGTGGGCAGCTTCTCATAGAGCTGCCAATGATCCCCATCTTGGTGTTCATGCTCTTGTGTAATCTTTTCCCTCAAGTATGACCTGGACCTAGAAACTTACTTCTAATGAATAGAATACATCAAAAAACATCTGAGATGTAAACATCTCGATAGGAATTAGGGTAAATAAAGAAGACTGGCTTCTGCCTTGCTTGCTTGCTCTAATGGAAACCAGCTGCCATGCCATGAGAGGCTCACAAGGCAAAAAACTGAGGGACATCACTCAGCCAACAGCCAGCAAAGAGGTAACGCCTTCGGTTCAACTAGCCCACAAGGAAATCCTGCAACCATATGAGCAGTCTTGGAAGTAGAGCCTTTGGAGTCCAGTCTTGAGGTAGTTGTTGTCCCAGCCAATGCCTTGTGGTCTTTGTGAAAGACCCAGAGGACCCAGTGATGACATGCCCAGACTCCTAACCCACAGAAACCATGGGAGAAAGTGTTTTTTTTCAAGCTGCTAAATTTGGGGGTAAATTTTTCAGCAATCATAGATAACTAATACAATCATTACTATTAAACTGATGGATATATCAATGACATAAAAATCCATAGCATTGGAGACATCTGGCTGGCTCTGTCAGTAGAGCATGTGACTCTTGATCTCAGGGTTGTGAGTGTGAGCCCCATGTTGGATGCAGAGATTACTTAAAAATAAAATCTTTTTAAAAATCCATAGCATATTTTATTGATAAATATGATACATGAAATAGTTATAAGCCTTGATATATTAGGCTATGAGGAAAATCTGAACAAATGTAATAAGGCAGGAATTAAACAGTTCACCTTCTCTGATACGTTTTTATTGAGCTTGAAACAAAAAAAAACTCTTCAGGTGGAAATTTTTCTTCTTTGTGTGTATATTATACATGCTAAATGGTGCATCAACATGCACATAAATAAACAAATTAAATAATGATTATAAAGTGAATATCCGTGGAGACACGATGCAGGTCAAGAAATAGAACATTACCAGCACACTGTGTTCCTTTCCTGATCACAGCTCCAGAGGTAAACACTATTCTGACTTTAGGGGTGACCATGTTTTGGCTTTTCTTTATTTTCCCACCTATGTATGTATCATGATACATGTACATGTATCTTTTGTGTCTTTCCTTCTAGCTTAGCAATATGTCTCAGGTAAAATTCCTCACATGCAAAGACAAGGCCAGGGATTCAGGTGTACTTGATTCAGGTGTATGTGAAGCTCTTGCTATCAGGAGAAAGTGATGAAGGAAGCAGGACAGGGACAGGAGCTAATAAGCAAGAATGAGATTTCTGCTTCAGCCGGGTAGCCAGCAGAGCTCTGGAGCATGGAAAGCACCACGCGTGTTGGTCCCACAGAGATACTTGTGACAGCATGTCATAAAAAGTCTTTGGCCAGTGTGTAGTGGGGCTACCTTTTTGGCCAAGGGCAATTGTTCAGACAAGGGGCCATCTGCAAGCCATTAGCAACCAAGGCAGGAGCCGAGGGATAGAGCAGTGGCCTGGGAAAAGGGATCTGGACAGCATCCACTTTATACTCTGTTTGAGATTCAGCCTTGCTGTACGTGTAGCTACAATTCATACATTTTTTATTGACAAATAGCATATACTGTATGACTATCATATGCCATCAGTGTACATTTGCGTTGTTTCCAGACTTACCTATTACAAAGAGTGCTGCTTTGACTATTCTTATCATGTATTGTGTTGGATGTATTATGTTGGTACATACCTAGGAGTGAGATGGAAGTGTTACAGAGTATGTGCATCTTTGATTTTACTATATTATAAAAATTGTTTTCTAATTTACACCACACAGCAGCAGCATTTGGTAGTTTCCATTGCTCTACTTGTATTTTTGGACTTTGTAGGTGTTAGCCATTCTGCTAAGTTTGTAATGGTATCTCATTAAGGTTTTAATGTATTTTCCTTCTTGATAATAATGATGTTGCACACATTTTCATACATTTATTGGCTCTTTGGAAGTTCTCTTTTTATAAAATTTTTGTTCAAGTCTTTTGCCTAGATTTTTCATAAAATGTCTTCTCTTATTGATTTGATGGTGTCTGACCTACTGTTACTTTGTCAGTTCTATGTGTTGCAAAAATCTTCTTCCATTCTGTAAACCCTCCTTTCAGTCTCTCTGGGTGGCTTTTTAATGAGTAGAGGTTTTCCTTTTATTCAAATCTAGTTTATTAAGCTTTTATTTAATGATTAAGGTTTTTAATATCTTATTGGAGAATTTTTTTCTTAACCTAGAATCATGAAATATTTTTTTATATTATTCTATAAGAGCTTTATAGTTTTATCTTACTTTTGGATTTGTGGTTTGTTTTTTAGGAGGGGTAGATGGAGAGGTATAGAGAGAATCTTAAGCTGACTCCACACCGAGCACAGAGCCCTACCTTGGGCTGGATCTCACAACTGTGAGATCATGACCTGAGCCAAAATCCCGAGTTGGATGCTTAACCAACTGAGCCACCCAGGCACCCTTTTACTTTTGGGTTTTAATCCAGCTATAATTTATTTTGAATGTGGTGTGATGTAGATAACTAATTTTGTATTTTTACCACATAAATAACTAGTTGTCTAGTTGTCTCCAACTGAACTTTTTTTTACTGAAATGTTCTTTATTTCCCCATTGATATTAAACATCATCTCAATCATATAGCAAGTTTCTAGATTTGTATGTCCATTTCTAGTCTCTCGGTACTTACTATTCTACTGGTCTGTTGCCTTTGGTCCTGTATAAATAGAATGACACAGTATATACATGGCACTTTTCACTGAACATTACATTTATGAAATCCATCCATGCTGTCCAGATAGTTGTGTTTGTTCTCATCATTGAAGTGTATAATATTCGACAGTATGAATTTATATAATAGATTAATTCATTCTGTTGTAGGTGGACATTTGAGGTATTTCTAACTGGGCTATTACAAATGGTAATAAACATTCTGGTACACATCTTTGGGGAGCGCATGCATGCATTTCTACTGATATAACTGTAAAGTAATCGCTAGGTCAAAGGTTTTGTCCTTAGTAAATACTGCCAAGCAGCTTTCCAAAATGGATTGTATCTATTTATACTTCTACTGCAGTATTTGAAAGTTCTAGTCAATTCACATGCTCATCAGTACTTCAAATTGTCTCTTTCTTTAGCCATTCTAGGACTATACAGTGGTATCATATTGTGGTTTTAATTTGCATATTCTTGATATGCACCCTTTCATATTTTTATTGGCCTTTGGCTATCCCTCTGTAAAGGATCTGTGCAAGTCTTTTCCCATTTATAAGAGGTTATCTGCCTTTTGCTTATTGATTTGAGAGTTCCATCATCTGAATCTATTAGGTTCTTGAGTTTTGTACTTTGGCTGGTGTGGCACAATTTTGTGTGGTGTGGAAATTCTAGTAAACCCAAATCTATTTGATTCCTACAATTCAAAATGAGAGTTTTGATAATGAAGGATACCTGAAGCCATTATAGGTGTGTTTCTGTTGATTCTGGTTTCTGGTTCCTCATTTCCTAGTGAGCTTGATATTATGCTAACTGCTCATACTTCTGAGATTCTCTGACACCTAAGATTAGTGGTGCCTTCCTCCAGAGAGGAACTGCATTTGCCAAATGCCTACAGTCAGCCCAGGAGTACATTTCTTTAAAATATATTTCTTTATTTGAGAGAGAAAGAGGGAGAGAGAGAGAGAGAGAGAGAGAGAGAGAGAGAAACGATCAGTGGGAAGGGGGAGAAGCAGGCTCCCAGCTCGGTGGGGCTGGATCCCAGGACTCTGGGATCATGACCCGAGTCCAAGTTAGACACTTTAACCAACTGAGCTACCCAGGTGCCCCATCTAAGGACTAATTTAAACAAATTCAGGGAGTAAGGCTTTTTTTGGACCATCCAGGTAAGGTGAATTGGGGTTACAAACACATAATCACTGCCAGCATGTGGTTATGCTTCCCTAGGATAGGTTTTTTTCTTTTCTTTACTCTCTCTGCACTATTCAGCATCAAAAGATTTTATCATTCTTACAGTTTCCTGGGGGTGAGGTTTAGAGAGGAAAAGAATAGGTTTACTTCTGGTTCATTCTTAACCTGAGAAAATAGCCCTTTGGAATCCTAGCTTTATGGGAGAAGGTTTCCTATTACACTGTCCATCTTTGCCAGAATTTAGATGTGAATTTCTGAACTTGTGGGTCCTAAGAAGACATAAAAATAAAAACCAAGTTTCTTTATTTGGCAGATGTCCTCAGAGGCAAAAGCAACATCTGTGTTCTGCTTTTCCCTCTAAATTTCCATTTTTATTTAGATTTTTGGCCTGATAAATAAAGCTTTCCTTCCTATCTTATCATCTTTCTCATGCTTTTCAGACTTTTGAAATCTTTGCACATTTTTTAGTTGTTTTCAACTGGAGAATTAGTCTAAATAGTCTAGTCTTCTTTTAAGTTTTCAAACTATCAAACAACTGTGGGAACAAGAAAGGAATCTCTTAAATGAGATCATTAATATAGTCTAATAAATAATTAAAACCAGATCAGTTAACGTGTAAAAAAATGTATAGGATCTAGTCAATTCTGCATGTCAGAGATAAATCTGTAGTAACAAATACTTTTAATATTTAAAAAAAAAGGAGAGAAAGGGATTATATTATTTGCAATTTTAGGGAAAAAAACAGATCCTAAGCAAAATGGAATTTAAAAATGATAAAGATAAATAAAGAATTAAAAAATATATGTAAAGTAGACTAAAAGCTGATTCTTTGGCAGTGGGGAGAGAGATAAGAAAGACAAACTTAACTAATTAATTGGGAAAACAACAAAAAACAAAATTAAAGATAAAGGAGATATAGCACTGATACAAATTTGCAATTGTAGGCAGCTTCTAGGCAGTTTCTTGTCACTTTCTGGGTCTCCCCTTCACCTCCCAGAGCCACTAGGGAGTAAGCATAGGAGAGGAGTGACAGGAGATGAAATCAGGAGGTTCTAGACCTTTCTCCATCTGAAGGCAGGCAGGGCAGATCCATTTATATTGATACCTAAACTTGACAAAAACACCACACAGAAAAGAGAAGCATTATAAATTGCATTGAAGACTTCTAAGACCACCCTCAGTTTTGAGGATTCTCTACAAGGACTCACAGGACTCAACATACAGTTGTGCTCATGGCTATGATTTATTACAGTGAAAGGATACAAAGCAAAATCAACAAGAGGAGAAAGCACATGGAGGGAAGTCCAGAGATAACCAGGCACAAGCTGCCTAGAGTCATCTCCAGTATAATTACACAGATGTGCTTCATTCCTCCAGATGATCCTAGTGAAATGTTGTCCTCCAGGGATGTTCATTAGGGGCACACTGTCCAAGCATTTCATTGGAGGCTGGTTATATTGGAAGCCTCTGCTGGTACATACCAAAATTTCAGACTCCTAGAAGGAAAGCAGGTGTTCAGCATAAACCAATATTGCTTGTAAAAACAGTGTAGGCACAGTAAATGATCTTTTATCACTTAGGGAATGGTGGGAACCCTCCCCAAATCCAAGTGCCTAGAAGCCAACCACAGGCCAACCTTGCGAGCAGGCCTTTCCAATAAAACTGTCTCAGACCCACCACATAAATTCTTTCCTACACAAAATTTTATAAGAAAGAAAAGCATCATTTTTAACATATCATTTTTTCTAGAAAATATTTAAAAGTCATCTGATAAACTATTAAAATGATTAAGAGTTTGTAAATATAAACTTAAAATGTAATATTATTGTGTATTATATATAAATATTAAGTTTAATATAAAAGACATAAAAATCAATAACATTTTTATATACTAGCAGCAACCTATACAAAAACAAATACAATAGGTCCTGTTTACAATGGCAACTAAAACACATATAATGCCTGGGAATAATCTTAACAAGGTATGTAGCGACACTTGAAGAAGATAATACAAATTATATTAAAAATATAAAATAAGGCTTGGAAAGGTAACCAGGTATTTATTCCTGATTTGGAAGACTGTCTGAATTTAATTTGTGGGTTTAATGTAACACCAATCAAAATCTCTTTGCTTTGAGTTCCTTCTTTAAAAGAAAAATATGGGGATCCCTGGGTATCTCAGTGGTTTAGTGCCTGCCTTCCACCCAGGGTATGATCCTGGAGTCCCAGGATGGAGTCCCACAAGGGGCTCCCTGCAATGGAGCCTGCTTCTCCCTCTGCCTGTGTCTCTCTCTCTTTCTCTCTCTCTCTCTCTCTGTGTGTGTCTCTCATGAATAAATAAATAAAATCTTTAAAAAAAGAAAAATATTTTTTGCTTGCATTGGCAAAATGATCTTAAAGTTTACTTGGAAAATAAAAAGGGAAGAAAATTCTGAAAAAAAAAAGTTGTGGAAGAATTAGTTCTATTGTGTTTTAATCATCTTACAAAGATAAGATAATTAAAACAATGTGGTTTTTGTACAAAGGATAACTAGATCAACAAAACAGGTACAAATATAGATCTCACTACATGAATGACAAAGAAAGCATCATAAATCAATGAGAAAAAGAAAGATTAGTCAATATATGATATGCAAATAACTGTTTAACAATCTGAAACTAGGCCCTAATTTGTCTTTAGAGAAATCCAAGCATGTCCTATCTTTTTATCACTTTAAATAGCCATTCTGTACTTACCTAATTAAAGCCCAGATAGGTTTGGCTTTGAAAAGGATTTACAGTTTACTATTAGATGCTACTTCTGTATGTCCAAACGATAACTAAAATAAAAGTGCTGACAAGCCTAGGGAAAGTAGTGCAAAAGGCTAATATCTTCATTAGAAAATTAAGACATATCTTTACATGAGGCAGAAGCCATAGTAGAAAATAACCTGTCCAAGGTCATATGGCCTTTGAGTCAGCTATTTACCACTACAATTTCCTTCTTCCTTGCAGGATGTGAAGAAGATTAAAAATATATGTAAAGCTGCTAGCACCACCTTTGACATATTATGGCTGCTCAACAAATGATAGCTAATTAGTAGAGGTGGTGGCAGGGGTCATTAACATAAGAGCTCACAAAGTAAGAAAACATGAAGTCTCCAAAAGACAAATGCTTAAGAGTGTGAACAGAAATTCTCAGAAGAGGAAATAAAACTCTTAAGCTAGGAAAAATGCTCAACCTTACCAATGCAAATTGAAACAATAAGATAACATTTTTTGTCTACTAGATTATGAAAACATTTTAATAACAATAAATAAAACATTTAATACCCAGGGCTGGGAGAGTTTCCTGGAATTGGTATTTTTCATACATTACTAATAATACACAAATTGGTGCAATTCTCTTAGGAATTGATGTGGAAATATGTACTGTCGTTTCAAAAAAAGATCATATACTTCAAGTCAGTGATTTCACTTCTGACATTCAGTACTAGAACAGAATCCCAAACATGGACATACTACAAGGAAGAAAGATGTTATGTGTAGTTGTTATCAAATAATGCAAACAACCAGCAATGGGAGGAATGATTGAGATTTACTCAGAGGGACGATGATTACACTGATACTACATACAAAAATAGTAAGAGAGAAAAACAGGATAGAACATTTTCTGTGTATTGTATAACAGACAAAACTGGAAGGACACATTTCAAATTGAAAACAGGAATCACATTAAAGTGATATGATTATGGAAAATTATTACTTGTATCATTTAGATAGTATCAAAAACTGATAGTTAATTGAAACTAGGTTTTCTTGATTATTTCCAAATGAGTTCTTTCTCTTTTAAATGACACCAGAGGGGCACCTAGGTGGCTCAGTCAGGTAAGTGTCTGCCTTTGGTTCAGGTCTAGATCCTGGCATTCCAGGATAGAGCCCCATTGGGCTTCCCGCCTCATAGGGAGACTGCTTCTCCATCTGGCCCTCCCCCTGCTCGTGGGCTCTCTCTCTCTCTCTCTCTCTCTCTCTCTCTCAAATAAATAAATACAATCTTTTAAAAATATAATAAAATAAATGACACCAGAACTTAGTTTTAAAACTCTTGGCAAAAGCTGACAGACCTGATATTCTAATATTGCTCCTCTAGATGGAGCACAAGTACTTAAAATATATTATAACAGTACTTGTAGTCCAGCATTTTAGAGCTCAAGGGACTTCAAAGATAATATAGTGTGTTTTCTTTAATGTTAGGGATATATAGAAGGCACTCCCTAGCTACAAAACATTTTATTTTCTGTCATTAGTGCTGCTTTTATATGACAGACTTTCTCACACTGAGTATATAATCTTGAGTGCAAGTTTCCAGGAGAGAGGTAGATGGTAAACATCGGGAAAAATCAAATATGCAAACTATTCTGAAAGCCCTAAAGTTACTGACATAGAATTATAATCTAATAATTTTCCCCTGAAATTCCAAAAAGAAAGAATATGTCAGCTTATTTAATGATTTTGGTTTTGGTTTTCATTTTTGGTATCCTAGTGAGGCTGGGCTCCATAGAGCACCAAGAAAAGGAAAGAATTTGTGACTTTGATGTGTGGTTAATTTGACGAGGGGTCTATCCAGGTAAGGCAAGTCTGATCAAGGGCCCACGTTGGGGACCCCACTTTGGGATCCACTGTGATCCCAATTGCAATAGTTTAGCTTTGGACAGTCCTTGGGTTAAATCTGGATCTCTAGCTCTGAGTTCCCTCTATACTGTTTGTTGGATTTAAATTTCAAAACCCTAATTAAGATTCATAATCTCTTATAACCCAGTTTTGCCTCAGAGCTGTTTGCAACCAAGAACAAAAGGAAGAGCCACAACTGCCTCAGAAGTATTTATTCCTCTATCTTTCTATACCTAGACAACAATGAAGATGGGAGTGGTAGGAGCCTGAGACGTTTTTCTTTTTTTTCTGGCACTTGGCCTCAGGTATCATGACAAATCCTAGTAGCTCTCTGGGCTCCTAGATAGAAGAGCAGCAGGTAGGACTGCTTTTCACAGAATCCAGAGGTAGTGATGGCCTGTAAAACTCTTCTATTTGGGGATAACTTGCTCATGAGTCTTAATTCCTTCTGTTGGAGGCAGTGTGGTGGATGAAATTGGAGACCAGAATCCTGGACTTCCATCCCAGCTGTGGACTCATTGCCAAAATGGAGGTGCTGTGCCTCACCACCTGCCCAAAGGCACCTCCTCACCCATCTTCTTTGATCTTGCAGCCTCCTCCGCTTCCTCCTCCTTTTTTTAGAAAAAGAGATTTTATTTATTTGTTCATAAGAGACACAAAGAGAGAGGCAGAGACACAGGCAGAGGGAGAAGCAGACTCTGTGGGGAGCCTGAGGCAGGACTCCATCCCAGGACCCTGGGATCATGCCCTGAGCCAAAGGCAGATGCTCAACCACTGAGCCACCCAGGCATTCCTCCTCTTCCTCCTTATAATAATATTATTATTACTATTATTTGAAGAAATGTTTACATTATAGAAAGTTACTCCCCCAGAAGTAGAAGCAAAAATAAAATAACACCCTATTTTTACCACCAAGAAATTACTAACACTTTAGTGTATGTCCTTTCAGATATTTGTGTATATATGTTACCAAAATGAGACTTTATACCCTGTTTTGTTATTTGCTTATTTTACTTAAGATTTTCCGACTTTCCATGTCAACATATTTTCATCTAGCCTCACACCTACCTCCGATTCAAATTCCACAATTTGTTCCCAAAATGACCTTTATAGTTCAGTTGTCCAAATGACAACCCAATCCAGGGCCATGCTTTGCATCTGGCCATTATGTCCCTTAAGTGTGTGGATCTAGCACAGTCCCTCTTTTTATCTTCAAATGACTCTTACTTGTTAAAAAGGCCTAGTCAATTGTCCCCTGAGTTTACCTGCTTGCCACCTTGTCATGCCATTCAATTTGTTCTTCAAGCCCTGAAATTGAAATCTGAGAGTTAAAACCAAAGAGTTGATGAATTCAAGTGTTCATCTGAGCTAGGATGTATAACAGATAATAATGTGCTTCATGTTACATTTTCATCATGTCAGAGAACTACATTACTAATATATATTATTACACACAAACATATTACATATTTTATACATGATACATTATTATAATAGATTAACTGATTGCTACCCTAACCTCTGAGTTAGGATAAGAGTCAGTCTTTTATTGAACATTAATACCCTTTGTACCCCTTGCAATAATAAAATGATCTCTGTGGTATTAGTTTTGTCCTTAATATGAATGTCTACTTCCTAGCAATCATATACCTAAATGTATTCATAGCAACTGAACATCTTTGTCCAAATCAATCATTTTAATAGAGGAGACTGAGTGATGATTTTCTGATTTTTTATTCCTTCTACATTTGGAGGCTAGCATTCTTCTGTGAAATAGAATTTTCCCTTATCAGTTGGCACTATTCTGTTACTCTAAGATATATTTATTTCAGGAAAAATTGGATGAATATTTAATTATCCTTAATTACCAATTATCAAAGTAAGAAGTCAATTTATAGACCATTTCAAATGATGAATTACAAGTTCTCTTTTGACTTTCTCTTTTTTATTTTTATATAGGCACGAGGATTTTACCAAATCTGCTAGATAATTATGAGTTTTGATGTTCAAATTGTAACTGAGAAGTGCCTAGGCTCCCTATTTTGACATATTTTTTTAACTTAAATTTTACAGATAAAATTTCTTCCTCCAGGCTCTCTCCTAGTCCTCAATGCATGCTTAACAATTTTTGCCAATGTTTTTCTGTCATTAATTTAGGTAAAATTTTGTTATTATATAGCTATGTTTTGTCTCATGTAAACAATTTTCTACCTCTTAGTTGTCACCTTAACAATTCATGATCATAAAAAGTATTTATCTCTGGCCTGCATCAGTAATTTTTTTGTCCATTATCTTGAAGAAACCTCCCCCCCTTGTAAGTAGGGCCAGCCCTAATCCAGAGGCAGCCCATCCAGTCTTCTTCCTGAAATTTTAGCAACTAAAAGCATTCTGTTTACAATAAGAAAACCGTTCCCCCCCCCACACCCTGACTGGAATGTCCCTGAATAGGTTCATGTTGACCCTCCCCGAAATCAACCTGGATGCTACGCGACTCCCGCGGTTCTTTTGTCTTTAGGCAGTTTCTTTCCTTTTGCCTTTTAAAAGATCCCTGTAATTGCTAATCGGGGCTCTTTTCCTCCTCGGAGGCGGAGAGCCCGTTTGCGCAAACGTTCAATAAACCCTCTTGCTAATTGCATCTGCCTGTCTGGGGTCTGGGTCTCTGGGGCGTCCACCGGGCCACGTTGGCACCCGTGAGCCAGGGTCCAACATTTGGGGGCTCGTCCGGGATCTGAGACGCCCCAGACTCAATCCTAAGACCGGTAGGAGGTAAGACCGAGCTCGCTAAATGTCATATCTGTCTCGTCCGTTTGTCTGACTGGCCGGGTCTGTGTTGTGCCGGGTCTGTATTGTGCCTGCAGGACGCTGTACTCTGTATTCTGTATTTGGACCAGCGGGGGAGGCAGACGTGCCCGAGACCCCTGGTCCCCCTCCGGAGTCGGACTCCGGAGTGGTCTGGAAGAGGAACGGAGCCCCGGCACTCCCTCCTCTTCAGGGAAGGTCGTGGTTCGCGACCGCTCCCATCTGAATCTGCCGCGCCAGTCCTGTCGTTCGTGTGCGTCTGTTCGTTCCGTGTTTTTCTTCCTTTCCTGTCCTCCTCCTCACCGCTCACCCCTTCTCTACACCCATGGGGCAGACTGTAACCACCCCTTTAAGCCTTACTCTAGATCACTGGAAAGAAGTCGCCGGCCGGGCACACAATCTTTCGGTCGAAGTCAGAAGACGAAGATGGGTCACCTTCTGCTCCTCAGAGTGGCCGGCTTTCAACGTCGGGTGGCCCAGGAACGGAACTTTTAATATTGATATTATCTTGCAGGTGAAGGCCCTGGTCTTCCAGCCAGGACCCAATGGACACCTCGATCAGGTGCCGTACATCATAGTATGGGAGGATCTCGCTAAGAATCCCCCCCCCTGGATAAAATGCTTTATCCCTTCTCAAGGGGGACCGGGCCCGAGACCCTCACTCCCTCCCTGCCACACTCCCCCAATTCCCCGTCCCTCCTCTCCATCCACCCTTTGCCCCCTAAAATTTCCTGAATCAAAACCTAAGGAGCCGCCTGTGCTCCCAGGGGACCAGGACAGTCTCCTTCTCTTGGACTCCTCCCCTCCCCCTTATGCCCAACCCCCAACGCCCCGCTCGGAGGCCCCTACCTCTCCCTCCGCTCCCTCAGCTCCGTCCCCCGACTCTACGGGGGCAGAGGGGCAACCCCTCGCTTCACCCCCGCTCGCCAGTCGCCTCCGCTTTCGGCGAGAGCGCGGGGAGAGTCGGAAGACGTCTGGACCTCCCAGGCATTTCCCCTCCGGTCAGTAGGCGGCCAGATGCAATATTGGCCGTTCTCTGCCTCTGACCTTTACAACTGGAAAACTCATAACCCCTCCTTCTCCCAAGACCCCCAGGCGCTAACCGGATTAATTGAGTCAATTGTGTTGACCCACCAGCCGACCTGGGATGACCGCCAACAGCTCCTGCAGACTCCCCTCACCACGGAGGAGAGACAGCGCGTCTACCCCGAAGCTCGGAAAAACGTCCGGGGGCGGATGGGAGGCCGACCCAGCTGCCTAATGAGATTGAGGATGTTTTCCCCTTGGTTCGCCCGACCTGGGACTACGACACTGTTGCTGGTAGGGAGCGGCTCCGTCTCTATCGCCAGGTACTCCTAGCGGGTCTCAAAGG
Organism: Nyctereutes procyonoides; assembly: GCF_905146905.1. Taxonomy (NCBI): domain Eukaryota; kingdom Metazoa; phylum Chordata; class Mammalia; order Carnivora; family Canidae; genus Nyctereutes; species Nyctereutes procyonoides. The sequence continues at coordinate 44,147,845 of NW_026575139.1, read as the reverse complement.
GGCAGGGCGTCGCCCCACCAATTTGGCAAAGGTACGTGCTATAGTGCAGGGAAAAGAGGAGACGCCGGCAGGTTTTCTGGAGAGGTTAATAGAAGGCTACCGCATGGATACTCCCTTTGACCCCTTGGCTGAAGACCGCCAACCAGATGTAATTATGTCCTTCATTGGACAGTCGGCCTCGGATATTCGTAATAAGTTACAACGGTTGGAGGGACTTCAGGGGTACACCTTACAGGACTTAGTGAAAGAGGCAGAGAAGGTTTTTAACAAGCGAGAAACTCTAGAGGAAAGGGAGGAAAGGATCCGTAAAGAGCAAGAGGAACGGGAGGATAAGAGAGATAAAAGACGTAATAAAGAGCTGACTAGGATACTGGCCACCGTAGTACAGGGCTCAGGGCAGAGTAAGTCAGGACAGAGTAGGGACCTGGGAGACAAAAGAGGACCACGGGTTGAACGAGACCAGTGTGCCTACTGCAAGGAAAAAGGACATTGGGTTAAAGATTGCCCAAGGAAGGGCCAAACGCAGGGACCTAAAAAGAAGCCCATTCCTGTTTTGTCCCTAGAAGATGAAGATTAGGGGTGTCAGGGCCAGGAACCCCCCCCCTGAGCCTCGGATAACCCTTAAAGTGGGGGGACAGCCGGTGACCTTCCTGGTCGATACGGGAGCTCAACATTCAGTTTTAACTGAGGCAAAAGGACCCTTGAGCTCTAAAACGTCTTGGGTTCAGGGGGCAACTGGAGGCAAGTTATATCGATGGACAACCGAACGGAAGGTCCACCTGAGCACTGGGCAAGTAACGCATTCCTTCTTACTGGTCCCAGACTGCCCTTACCCTCTCCTAGGCAGAGACCTTCTTTCAAAAGTAGGGGCCCAGATACATTTTCAGCAAAAAGGGGCCACTATTACTGGTGCGGGAGGGCAGCCCCTCCAGGTACTGACCTTGCGCCTAGAGGATGAACACCGGCTGCACGAGGACTCTCCACCGTCCGTGCAGCCCCTAGATTCTGAATGGCTCACTAACTACCCTCAGGCCTGGGTGGAAACGGCCGGAATGGGACTAGCTGTAAACCAGCCGCCCATAATTATAAACTTAAAACCCTCGGCCACCCCCATATCGATCCGGCAATATTCAATGAGCAAAGAGGCCAAAGAAGGCATTCGGCCACATATACAGAGACTATTACAACTGGGCATTTTAATACCTTGCCAGTCGCCCTGGAATACTCCTCTATTACCCGTAAAAAAACCCGGCACAGGAGATTACCGGCCGGTACAAGATTTACGAGAGGTTAACTGGAGGACAGAGGACATACATCCCACGGTGCTGAATCCCTACAACTTGCTCAGCACCTTACCCCCAAGCCATGTCTGGTATACGGTGTTAGATCTAAAAGATGCATTCTTCTGCCTGAGGTTAAGCTCTCAAAGCCAGCCTATTTTTGCTTTTGAATGGAAAGATCCTGAGACGGGATTCTCAGGACAACTCACTTGGACAAGGCTGCCACAGGGATTCAAAAACTCCCCTACTTTGTTCGATGAGGCCTTGCATCGGGATTTGGCAGATTTCCGAGTTGGCCATCCGGACCTCGTCCTTCTGCAGTACGTGGATGATTTGCTCCTGGCGGCTAGGACAGAACAGGATTGTGTAAAAGGTACGGGGGCCCTGCTTGAGAGACTGGGAGAACTGGGGTATAGGGCCTCCGCCAAAAAGGCCCAAGTAGGCCAGAGACAAGTGACCTATCTGGGATATCTCCTGGAAGGAGGCCAGAGGTGGCTGACGGAGAGCCGCAAAAAGGCTGTAGCCCTGATCCCAGCACCCAGTAATGCCAAAGGACTACGAGAGCTACGAGAGTTCCTCGGCAGTGCTGGGTTCTGCCGCCTCTGGATACCCGGGTTTGCGGAGATGGCGGCTCCCCTATATCCTCTCACGAAATCCAACACCCCCTACCACTGGGGAAAGGAGCAGCAATTGGCTTTTGACAAAATAAAAAGGGCCTTATTGACCGCCCCTGCCCTGAGCCTCCCAGATGTAACCAAGCCTTTTACGCTATATGTTGATGAACATAATGGAATAGCCAAAGGGGTCCTAACTCAAAAACTGGGACCCTGGAAAAGGCCCGTGGCATACTTTTCAAAAAAATTAGACAGCGTGGCTGCAGGATGGCCCCCATGTCTCCGAATAATAGCGGCTGTGGCAGTCCTGGTAAAAGACTCAGACAAGTTGACTTTTGGCCAACCCCTCACTGTGGTGGCCCCCCACGCCGTAGAGACAGTCATCCGCCAGCCCCCTGATCGATGGCTCTCAAACGCCCGGGTCACCCATTATCAGGCCATGTTACTGAATTCTGAGCGGATACAGTTTGGAACGGCTACATCTCTAAACCCGGCCACCTTGCTTCCAGAAACCGAGTCCCCCTCCCTAGTAATGCATGATTGTCACCAGATCCTAGCTGAAGTCCATGGCACCAGAGGGGACTTGACGGACCAGCCTTTGCCAGATGCTGAAGCAACCTGGTACACCGATGGGAGTAGCTTTCTACGAAATGGTGAGCGTAAAGCCGGGGCAGCCGTGGTAGATGGGAAAGCTGTCATTTGGGCCAGTGCCTTAGAGCCTGGGACTTCAGCTCAAAGGGCAGAGCGTATAGCCCTAACTCAGGCCCTAAGAAAGGCTAAGGACAAAAAGGTCAACATTTATACTGACAGCAGATATGCTTTTGCAACTGCCCATGTTCATGGAGAAATATACCGTAGAAGGGGTCTCCTAACCTCAGCAGGTAAAAACATCAAAAACAGAGAAGAAATACAAGATCTTCTCCATTCCCTCTTTCTGCCGAGAAAACTGAGTATAATTCACTGTCCTGGGCATCAGCGAGGCAATGACCCAGTAGCAGAGGGGAACAGGATGGCCGATGAGACAGCACGGGCCGCTGCACTAGGCCCACAGGCCCTCTCCCTACAAGTACCAGAGGCTGTCCGGACACCGGGGCAACTCTCTCTCGAATACTCAGACAGCGACCTAGATATCGTCCAGCAAATAGGGGCAGAATATGACGAGCAAATGAAGGTCTGGAAACACCAAGGGAAGACGGTCCTGCCCCAGAAAAGGGCCAAAGAACTGGTGACTCACCTCCACCGATGGACTCACCTCGGACACAAAAAATTAAAAGCACTCCTCCGGAGAGAAGGTCAGACCTATTACATTCCCAAACTCCCCTCCCTGATCCAACAGGTAACCGACGCTTGTGTACCTTGTGCTAAGGTAAATACCAAACACCTCAAGATGCCTGAGGGAACCAGGATGAGGGGAGAAAGACCCGGAACTAATTGGGAAGTAGACTTCACTGAAATCAAGCCAGGTAAATATGGTAACAAGTACCTCCTAGTGTTTATACCTTTTCAGGCTGGACAGAAGCTTTCCCCACCAAGCGAGAAACCGCCCAGGTGGTTGTCAAGAAAATCCTGGAAGAAATTTTCCCGCGGTTTGGACTGCCCAAGGTAATAGGGTCGGACAATGGCCCCGCCTTCGTCTCCCAGGTAAGTCAGTTGGTGGCCAGATTACTGGGGATAAATTGGAAATTACATTGTGCATACAGACCCCAGAGCTCAGGTCAGGTAGAAAGAATGAATAGAACAATTAAAGAGACCCTAACTAAATTGACATTGGAGACTGGCACTAGAGACTGGGTCCAACTCCTCCCTATGGTTCTGTTCCGAGTCCGGAACACTCCCGCGCGCCATGGGCTAACTCCTTACGAGATTCTCTATGGAGGTCCCCCACCAGTAACGGACTTACTAGATTCTGCTATTGACCCTCTTGCTAACACTCCCGGTTTACAGGACAGGCTAAAGGCGCTCCAGATTATCCAGCACCAGATCTGGAAACCCCTTGTGGCTGTCTACCGCCCCGGAGACACAACCGGCCCACACCCGTTCCAGATCGGGGACTCCGTCTACGTCAGGAGACATCAGTCCAGGACGCTTGAGCCCCGCTGGAAGGGCCCATATACTGTACTACTGACCACCCCAACCGCCTTAAAGGTAGACGGCATTGCTGCTTGGGTCCACGCCTCACACGTCAAGCGCGCCCCATCAACGAGCACCGCTGACGCCAGCCAGGACGGACCGGACGAGACGCTCCAATGGAAGCTCCACCGCACCCAAAACCCGCTCAAGATAAGACTTTCAAAAATTGTTCAATGACAGTTGTTATATTCCTACCTCTCCTAGCGCTCTTCACCTCCGCCAAAGGTGACACTCATGCCCTCAAAAGGTTAACCTGGCAGGTACTAACGTCTGGGGGTGACGAGGTCTGGTCTATAACTAAGACCGCCCCCGTGGGAACCTGGTGGCCTGACCTATATCCTGACCTATGCAAGCTAACCATAGGGGCCCCTAGCCCATGGGACCTAGAGGGATACTTCGACACCTCTAGAGCCCCTAACCAAGAAAGCCCTCCAGGGCGACTGGGATTAGACCCATGGGGAGGATGTGGCACGCCTGACAGAAGGGCCATGCTAAGCACTCTTCCCTTTTATGTCTGTCCCGGGCACCACAGAGATCGCAGGCTAAATCCCACCTGTGGAGGAGGGGAATATTTTTATTGTAAAAATTGGGGGTGCGAAACTACTGGGGATACAGAATGGAGGCCCTCCTCCTCCTGGGATTATATCACTGTCAAGGCTAACTATACTCACCCGACATTTAGCAAATGGAAAACCCTTAATTATGGGCCCTGCCAAGGGTGGTGTCATCCCCTACGGATATCCTTCACGGAGCCCGGAAAAAGGGCTACTTACTGGGCCAATGGATATACGTGGGGACTCAGGTTATACAAAGAAAGAACAGATGATGGTTTTATATTCAGAATTAAACTAAAAATAGAATCCCCAGACCCCGTGGCGATCGGGCCTAACGCGGTCCTCGGGGAACAAAGAGCTGCCCCGGCCCTAGCCGCAGGGAGTGCCGCACCCACTAACTTCGCGGTCACTCCAACCCCTCGGTCGTCACCCGAGCCGGGACAACGACTGTTTAATCTTATCATAGGGGCATTCCTGGCCCTTAATCGAACCAGCCCCGATGTAACTAAATCCTGCTGGCTCTGCCTTGCTTCCCCTCCCCCTTATTATGAGGGAATTGCTACTTCAGGGACCTATAATAACATCACTAGCACTCAGGGATGCACACCCGACTCCCAACCACAATTCACCCTTACAGAAGTTACAGGACAGGGAACCTGCATAGGAACACCCCCCCGGGGCTACCAGAGACTCTGTAACACTACCACCCCGATTTTGGGGACTGATTCTTACCTGGAGCCCCAGCCGGGAACTTGGTGGGCATGCAACAAAGGCCTCACCCCCTGTGTGTCGGCTAAGGTTCTAAATAGCTCAAACGACTTCTGTGTCATGGTGCAGATCATACCCAGGGTGTTCTATCACCCTGCTGAAACTCTAGAAAATCAGTATGATAAACATCCCACCCGTTTTCGGCGCGAACCTGTCTCCCTAACCTTAGCCGTTATGTTGGGACTAGGGGTCGCTGCTGGGGTGGGTACTGGCGCAGCTGCTCTGATCCAGGACTCACAACATTATATTGAACTCCAAACAGCTGTAGATGAGGATCTACGGACACTAGAGCAGTCCGTTTCTAAGCTAGAGCAGTCCCTCACCTCACTTTCAGAAGTAGCACTTCACAACAGGAGAGGCTTGGATTGACTATTCCTGAAAGAGGGAGGACTGTGTGCGGCCCTGGGAGAGGAATGCTGTTTCTATGCAGACCATTCTGGAGTCATCAGAGACTCCATGGCCAAACTCAGGGAAAGGTTAAATAAAAGACAAAGGGACCGGGAGGCCCAGCAGAGCTGGTTTGAAAGCTGGTTTAACCAGTCTCCCTGGTTGACCACCCTAATCTCTACCATTATGGGCCCTCTAGTTATCCTGCTCCTGCTGCTAACTTTCGGCCCCTGCGTCCTCAACCAGCTGCTCCAGTTCATCCGAGAAAGATTGTCTATTACCCAAGCTCTGGTATTAACTCAGCAATGTCGGGCCCTCCAAACTGAAGAAATAAATGTTCCCTAAGATTTTAAGGTTAAAATCAGCCCAAACAAGAGGAGGGAATGAAGAAACCTCCCCCCTTGTAAGTAGGGCCAGCCCTAATCCAGAGGCAGCCCATCCAGTCTTCTTCCTGAAATTTTAGCAACTAAAAGCATTCTGTTTACAATAAGAAAACCGTTCCCCCCCCACACACACCCTGACTGGAATGTCCCTGAATAGGTTCATGTTGACCCTCCCCGAAATCAACCTGGATGCTACGCGACTCCCGCGGTTCTTTTGTCTTTAGGCAGTTTCTTTCCTTTTGCCTTTTAAAAGATCCCTGTAATTGCTAATCGGGGCTCTTTTCCTCCTCGGAGGCGGAGAGCCCGTTTGCGCAAACGTTCAATAAACCCTCTTGCTAATTGCATCTGCCTGTCTGGGGTCTGGGTCTCTGGGGCGTCCACCGGGCCACGTTGGCACCCGTGAGCCAGGGTCCAACAATCTTTATAATTTTTAATTGTTTTTTATGATAGTCACAGAGAGAGAGAGAGAGAGAGGCAGAGACACAGGCAGAGGGAGAAGCAGGCTCCATGCACCGGGAGCCTGATGTGGAATTCGATCCCGGGTCTCCAGGATCGCGCCCTGGGCCAAAGGCAGGCGCCAAACCGCTGCGCCACCCAGCGATCCCTTATCTTTATAATTTTTAAAATTATCTTGCTGTTGTTTCTTCTATTGTCTTTGTCTTCATGGAGAGGTAGGCCGGACTAGGGCATGATGGGTTTCATATACCAAGCTGAAGAATTTAGACTTGAACCTGAGGCAGTGGGAAGACACTGACCAGGCATAGGCAGGGGAGTGTAATGATCAGATCTTCTTTTTTGGGATAACCACTCAGGCGGTAATATGGAGAACTGAACAGAGGTGAACAGGACAAGAGCCTGGAAAACCAGATAGGAAGTCTCCTAACCTGCGGTCTAACGAGTTATCCATGTAACGAGATGTAAGAAAGTGGGAGTGCAGATAGAGAGAAGCAGATCAGAAAAGCAACCAAACAGGTTTTGGTGATTATGTAGAGGTCAAGGGAGAGGGAAGAGCCAAGGATGACCCCAGGTTTCTGGCTTGAGCAACTGAATGGGCAATGATGCATGCATTTTCATTGAAATGGAGAACAATGAGTGCAAAACCAGGTTTGAGGGGAGTATGGAAAGCTGCCTTTACAAATGCTGACTTTCACCATGCTTATTCTAATATTAGCAACCACCTTCCCAACAATTGCCATTTGCAGGAGGTAATTATATATTATTTCTACTTGAAATTGCCAGCATTTCCTTATCCTTCTCTTTTGGACAACTTCTTCATCCTCTTAGCTGATTCCACCAACCTACCCACGTCTCTGCCCACAGACACTGAATTCCATCCAGCTTCAGTGGGGGTAATATGCCTGTTCCCTTTATGACATGCCTCTACTTGTGCCTAAATCCTTCTCCTCTCAAAATTCTTAAGCTACTTGCACTGGCAAGTACTGAGTTTCTTTTGTATCATCTTTTTCTCCCTTTCTACATGTGATTTCCATCTACGTGCCACCATCCATTTTGTAAAGAAAATTCAACCCCAAAATCCCTTTAGCTGCCACTAAATTTCTTAGCACCCCTCATAGACTCATCCAAATTGTTGTCTTCACTGCTCTTTCCTTTTTCATCTTTGGTTCTCTCTCCATTCTCTCTTCTAGCTCTTCTCATGTCAGGTTTCTTTCCCCCACATGATCAAAAGTAGTCTTAGCAGGTCAGCAGTGAAGTTCCTCCTACAAAAGTCAGTAGCTGCTTGTCTGCACTCATCCTGTTAGACTTCTCAGCAGCACCAGTCCAGCTTACCAGGCCCTCTTTATTCATTCAACATGTATTTATTGAGTGCTTACTATATGCCAGACACAGTTCTATCTTTCGGACACTACAGTGAAGTAAAGAGACAAAGATCCCTTCCCTCTAGGAACCGACATTCTATCAGAGGGAAACGTTTAACAAGAAAAAAAAACAGTAGATGATTAAATTATATGAAAAATTATAGTCAATAAGGGCTATGGAAAAGAGAAAACAGAATTCAGCAGTGAATCTTGTAGAATTTTCCTTTAACACACAAATATCATTATAACTCACTCTATGTGACAACAGAATTTAGTGTCAAATCATAGGCTATGTCTGTATGTCCCCAGATAATAAAAATGAATCACATTTTCATCTGTTATCTGTCTTGATTCTGCATTCTTCTCCCTCCTACTTCTTCTGGGTTTGATAATGAGGACACTGCAGGAGAGAAAGAAACTCAGGAGAAGGGATAGTGAGGAGTTGGATTTCGTAGTTTGTGATACTGTATGTTGGGTTTTGGGCACAAGTAACAGAAATGGAAGTGACCAGACCTCCAGGGCACAAGCTGACTCATTTTTCACCTCTTTTTAAAATGATGTCAAGTTACACTATTCTCTGGCAGTTGCAGAACTCAAAGAATGATAGCATGGTCAAGGAGTAGAATTTTCTCTGGGTAATGCTTTTTGTTTTAATCTTAAAGAAAATATGAGGAGTTAAGATGGTGGAAGAGTAGGGGGACCCTAAGCTTGCTTCATCCCTTGAACATAGCTAGATAAACATTAGATCATTCTGAACATCGAAGAAATCAATCTGAAGACTGAGAGAATAAAACTGCAAGTCTACAAGTAGAATCATGGAAAGTAGGATCTATGGAGAGGTGATTTGGGGGAGATAAGAGCTGCAGGGCCTGCAGAGGAGAGGGAGCCTGCTTACAGAGACTACAAGGTATCATAAGCAACGGAGCATAAAATCTGAAGTTTTAGAAGTCCACCACTGCCCAGTTGTGCCTGGCTTAGTGATGCTCCATTGGGGAAGGACAATGGAGACCTGGGAGCAAACAGCATGGTCTGAGGATCCCCTGGGTTGCAGGAAGAGAAATGGTTCCCTTTCGTGGATTGCATTTGGTAGCTGTGGCAAAGCCTCTCTGGGGACAAGAGAATGGGTGGTGCCAACATGTTGCACTATTTCCAGGGCAACAAATCTTGGTGCAGGCTTTCTGCTCTACTTTACTATAAACTCTGAACCACTGGGAGGTTGCATGACCACTTTCCTGGACAGGCCAGCAAACAGCAAAAGAGCAGCAAGACCCTACACCAGAGGATCAACACAGGACCTCACCACACAAGTCCCTAAAATTTGAGTTTAGAAACCCAGCCAAGTGTCTGAGATGAAACACGGAGTACTGTGCCTCCTGGCAGGCAGACAGGGTGAAGGCAGGAACCTGATGGAAGCCAGGAACACAAGACAGGAGATTGTTTGCTCTCCTGCAAGGGTTTCCTGAAGACTGGTGGGTGTGAGCTTTCCTCTCCAGGCTGAGAAGGTGGAGCCCCACCATTTTGCCAGCGAGTTAAATGGCATCACCAAGTGGAGAATGGAGTCACTTAATACAGAATCCCACTCCTTATGCCCTGTAGGCACTTCTCCCTTAGAGCAAGTCCACCTGAGACAGTGCAACAGGCTTGCTCCTAGAAGACCAGAACAAACCCATCACGTGGACCAAGTCTACTGATCATAGAGTGCTGCAAAGCTTCAGCTCCTGAGGAAATAGGATTTAGCTTCCTTTATATATATATATATATATATTTTTACTTTTATTTTTTGGATTTAGCTTCTTTTAACAAGCAGGCCATAACACACCTAGGATCTAGCTTTTTGTTTTGTTTTATTTTGTTTTTCCTGGACAAAATGACAAGATGGAGGAAAGAATAAGAAGTAAAAGTAATGGCCAAGGTTTTAATCAATACAGATATAAGTAAGATGCTTGAACTAGAACTTAAAACAACAATTGTAAAGATAGTAGCTGGGCTTGAAAAAAGCATTGAAGACATTAGAGAATACCCTACTACAGATATAGAAGAACTAAAATCTAGTCAGATTGAAATTAAAAATGCTATAACCAAGAAGCCAACCTGACTGAATACCATATCAATGAGGATGGATGAAGAAGAGGAATGAATCAGTGATATAGAAAATTAAAATTCTAGAAAATAATGAAGCTGAAAAGAGGAGGGAAAGAAAGATACTGGATCACAAAAGTAGACTTAGGGAACTCAATGACTTCTTAAAATGTAATAACATTCATGTCATAGGAGTCCCAGAAGATAAAGAGAGATAAAAAGGGGCAGAAGGTTCATTTGAGCAAATTACAGCTGAAAACTTCCCTAATCTGAGGAAGGACACAGACTTTGAAATCCAAGAAACACAGAGAATTCCCATTAAATTAAACAAAAGCCGGTGATCACCAAAACATATCATAGTCAAATTTACAAACTACACAAACAAGGAAAGAATCCTGAGAGCAGCAAGGGGCAAGGGGTGGGGGGAGGGGGGAGTCCCTTAACCTACAAGGGAAGACAGATCAGATTCATAGCAGATCTGTCCACGGAAACTTGGCAGGCCAGAAGAGAATGTCAGGACATATCCAATATGCTGAATGGGAAAAATATGCAGCCAAGAATACCTTATCCATCAAGGCTGTCATTCAGAATGAAGGAGAGATAAAGAGTTTCCTAGATAAACAAAAACTAAAGGAGTTAATGACTACTAAACTAGTCCTCAAAGAAATATTAAAAGAAACTCTTTGAGTGAGGGGAAAAAAAAGACCAAAAGAAACAGAAACTATAGAGGAACAGAACCACCAACTTTACAGTAACACAGTGGCACTAAATTCTACCTATCAAGAATTATCCTGAATGTAAATGGATTAAATGGTACAATCAAAAGACATAGAGTGGGGTGCCTGGGTGGCTCAGTCAGTTGAGCATCTGAATCTTGATTTTGGCTCAGGTTGTGATGTCAGGGTAATGGGATCAAGTCCCCTGTTGGGCTCCCTGCTCAGCATGACATCTGCTGTCTCTCTCCCTCCCCCTTGGCCCTTCTCCCTGCTCCTGTTGTCTCTCTTTTAAATTAATTAATTAATTAATAAAATCTTTAGAAAAAAGAAGAAATGCATACTTTCCTTAAAAATGGAATATTTCATTTTATAAAGGATATAGGATATCAGATTGGGTTTAAAAAACAAGACACGTCTGGGATCCCTGGGTGGCGCAGCGGTTTGGCGCCTGCCTTTGGCCTAGGGCGCGATCCTGGAGACCCGGGATCGAATCCAACGTCGGGCTCCTGGTGCATGGAGCCTGCTTCTCCCTCTGCCTATGTCTCTGCCTCTTTCTCTCTCTCTCTCTGTGTGACTATCATAAATAAATAAAAAAATTTTTAAAAAATAAAAAATAAAAAACAAGACCCATCTATATGCTGCTTACAAGAGACTCATTTTAGACCTGAAGACACCTATAGATTGAAAGTGAGGGGATGGAGAACCATCTATCATGCTAATAGACATCAAAAGAATCCAGAGTAGCCATACTTATATCAGACAAACCAGATTTTGAAACAAAGACTGTAACAAGAGATAAGGAAGGGCATTATATCATAATAAAGGGTCTATCCATCAAGAAGGTCTATCAATTGTAAATATGTATACCCTCAACTTGGGAGCACCCAAATCTATAAAATAATTAATAACAAACATAAAGAAACTCATTGATAATAATACAGCAGGGGACTTTAACATCCCATTTAGAGCAGTGGATGTATATCTAAGCAGAAAATCAACAAGGAAACAATGCCTTGAATGACACACTGGACCAGATGGACTTAACAGATATATTCAGAAAACTTCATTCTAAAGCAGCAGAATACACATTCTTTTGGAGTGCACATTCTCCAGAATAGATCACATACTAGGTCATAAATCAGGCCTTAACAAGAACAAAAAGATTAAGATCATACCGTGCATATTTTCAGACCACAAAGCTATGAAACTTGAAGTCAATCACAGGAAAAAATGTGGAAAGATCTCAAATACACGGAGGTTCAAAAAACACCCTACTAAAGAATGAATGGGTTAATCAGGAAATTAAAGAAGAAATAAAAAAGTACATGGAAGCAAGTGAAAATGAAAGCACAACAGTCCAGAATCTTTGAGATACAGCAAAAGCAGTCCTAGGAGGGAAGTATATTGCAATACAGGCCTAACTCAAGAAGCAAGAAAAGTTTAAAATACACAACCTAACCTTACAACTAAAGGAGTTAGAAAAGGAAAAGCAAATGAGGCCTGAAGCCAGCAGAAGAAGGAAAATAATAAATATTAGAGCAGAAATAAACAATATAGAAACAAAAACATTTAAACAGATGAAATTAAGAGCTAGTTCTTTGAAAGAATTAATAAAATTGATAAACACTTAGCTAGACTAATCACAAAGAAAAGTGAAAGGAACCAAATAAACAAAATCACGAATGAAAGAATATAACTAACACCACAGAAATATAAATAATAAGAGAATATTATGAATATTATATGCCAACAAATTGGGCAATCTGGAAGAAATGGACAAATTCCTAGAAACAAACTACCAAAACCGAAACAAGAAGACACAGAAAATTTGAGTAGACCCATAATCAGCAAAAAAAAAATGAATCAGTAATTAAAAATCTCCCAACAAACAAAAGTTCAGGGCCAGATGGTTTCTCAGGGGAATTGTATCGAACATTTAAGGAAGAGTTAATATCTATTCTTCTCAAATTGTTACAAATATAGAAATGGAAGGAAAACCTCCAAACTCCCTTCTATGAGGCTAGAAGGATTACCCTGATTCCAAAACCAGACAAAAACCCACTAATAAGGAGAATTACAGGCCAATATCTTTGATGAAAAATGAATGCAAAAATTCTCAACAAAATACTAGCAAATTGAATCCAGCAGTACATAAAAAGAATTATTCACCACAATCAAGTGGGATTTATTCCTGGGCTGCCAGAGTGGTTAGATATTCACAAATCAACCAACATGATACATCACATTAATAAAAGAAGGGTAATAATTAGATGATACATTCAATACATGCAGAAAAAGCATTTGACAAAATACAATATCCATTCTTCATAAAAACCCTCAACAAAGTAGGGATAGACAGAACATTATCTCAACATCATAAAGGCCATATACAAAAGACCCGCAGCTAAGCTCATCCTCAATGGGGAAAAACTGAGAGCTTTTCTTCTATGGTCAGGAACAAGACAGGGATGTCCACTGTCATTATTACTATTTAACATAGTACTAGAAGTCTTAGCCACAGCGATCAGACAACAAAAAGAAAGAAAAGGAATCCAAACTGGCAAGGAAGAACTCAAACTTCCATTATTTGCAGACAACATGATACTCCATGTAGAAAACCCCAAAGATTCCACCAAAAAATTGCTAGAACTAATATATAAATTCAAAAAAGTTGCAGGATGTGAAATCAATCTGTTGCATTTCTATACATACATCAATAACGAAGCAGAGAAAAGAAAGAAAGAAAGAAAGAAAAGAAAGAAAGAAAGAAAGAAAGAAATCAAGGAACTGATCCCGTTTACAACTGCAGCAAAAACTGTAAGATACCTAGGAGTAAACCTAACCAAAGAGGTAAAAGATATGTACTCTGAAAACTATAGAGTACTTATGAAAGAAATTGAAGAGGACACAAAGAAATGGTAAAACATTCCAAGAGCATGGATTGGAAGAACAAATATTGTTAAAACTTCTGTACTACCCAAAGAAATCTACACATTTAATACAATCCCTATCAAAATACCACCAGCATTTTTCACAGAAGTAGAACAAATCCATAAAATGTTTATGGAACCACCAAAGACCCCGAATAGCCAAAGCAATCCTGAAAAAGAAAAGCAGAACTGAAGGCATCACAATTCTGAACTTCAAGCCATATTACAAAGCTGTTGTCATCAAGACAGTATAGTACTGGCACAAGAACAGACACATAGATTGATGGAACAGAATGGAAAGTCCAAAAATTGACCTACAACTCTATGGTCAACCAATCTTCAATAAAGCAGGAAAGAATATCCAATGGAAAAAAAGTCTCTTCAACAAATGATATTAGGAAAACTGGACAGTCACATGCAAAAGAATGAAACTGGACCACTTTCTTATACCGTACACAAAAATAAATTCAAAATGTATGAAAGACCTTAATGTGAGACAGGAAACCATCAAAATCCTAGAGGAAAATACAGGCACTAACCTCTTTGACCTAGGCCATAGCAACTTCTTACTAACATTAATAATACATTAGTAATGTATCTAACATTGCTGAAAGCAACAGAAACAAAAGCAAAAATTGAACTACTGGGATTTCATCAGGATAAGAAGCTTCTGCACAGTGAGGGAAACAATCAACAAGACTAAAAGGCAGCCTACAAAATGGGAGAATATATTTAAAATGGCGTATCTGATAAAGGGGTAGTATCCAAAATCTTTAAAGAACTTATCAAACTCAACACCCAAAAGACTAATAATCCAATTTAAAAATGGGCAGAAGACATGAATAGATATTTTTCCAAAGAAGACATACAGATGGCCAACAAACACATGATAAGACACTCGTCATCACTGCTCATCAGGGAAATATAAATCAAAACCATGGTGAGGGGACGCCTGGGTGGCTCAGTGGTTGAGCATCTGCCTTCGGCTCAGGACGTGATCCTGGGGTCCTAGGATCAAGTCCCTCATCGGGCTCCTGATGGAGAGCCTGCTTCTCCCTCTGCCTATTTCTCTGCCTCTCTGTGTCTCTCATAAATAAATAAATAAATAAATAAATAAATAAATAAATAAATAAATAAATACATAAATAAATAAAATCTTAAAAAAAAAACCACAGTGCGATACCACCTCATACCTGTCAGAATGGCTAAAATTAACAACACAGGAAACAACAGGTGTTGATGAGACTATGGAGAAAGAGAAAGAAGAGCCCTCTTCCACTGTTGGTGGGAATGCAAACTGGTGCAGCCACTCTGGAGAACAGTATGGTGGTTCCTCAAAAAGCTAAAAATAAAATTACCCTATGACCCAGCATTTGCACTACTAGGTACTTACCAAAAAAATACTAATTCAAAAGGATACTTGCACCCAACATTTATAGCAGAATTATCTACAATAGCCAAATTATGGAAAGAGCTCAAATATCCATTGATTGATGAACAGATAAAGAAGAAGTGCATATATATATATATATATGGAAGTGCATATATATGTATATATGTATACATATATATAATGCATATATATTATATATATGTATATATAATGGAATATTATTCAGCCATAAAAAGAATAATATCTTGCCATTTGCAATGATGATATGGATGGTTGGATGGATGTAGGGAGTATAATGCTAAGTGAAATAAGACAGAGAGACAAATACCTTATGATTTTACTCATACGTGGAATTTAAGAAACAAAACAAACAAGCAAAAGTGGGGGTGGAGGAGAGAGGCAGCAACAAACCAAGAAACAAACTCTTAACTAGAGAACAAACTGACGGTGGGGTTGGGCAGGGAAATAGGTGAAACAGGTGATGGGCATTAAGGAGTGCACTTGCTGTGATGAGCACCAGGTGATGTATCGAAGTGTTGAATCACTATATTGCACCTGAAACTAATATAACACTGTATGTTAACTAACTTAAATTTAAATAAAAACTTTTTATTTTTTTAAAGATTTTATTTATTTATTCATGATAGACATAGGGAGAGAGAGAGAGAGAGGCAGAGACACAGGCAGAGGGAGAAGCAGGCTCCACGCCGGGAGCCCGATGCGGGACTCGATCCCAGAACTCCAGGACCGCGCCCTGGGCCAAAGGCAGGCGCCAAACCACTGAGCCACCCAGGGATCCCCTAAATAAAAACTTTTTAAAAACCAAGGCAATCTGACTCTAGAACCCTTGCTCTTCAAACTATACTCTGCTGCCTCTTCTTACCTTTACTAAGGTAAATATATGCCTTAGTAAATTATTGTTGAGTGAATAAATAAATGGACTATAGATCTCTAGAATTGCAATATCTGGATCTCAGAGCATGAACATTTTTAAGGCCTTTAATGCATATTGCAGTATAAGCTATTCAATATACTTTTAAGGTTTTTTTAAAAATAGTATAGGAAAATTTACATATACTATTATCACAGCTGTGAAAACAAAAAAGTGCAGGAAAGTGAAGGAAAATTGAAAAGAAACACATCAAGATGTTAAAAGTGATAGTTTTTTGTGAATATACATTCATGGATGAATTTTTTCTTCCTTCTAATTTTCCAAAAATATCTGTAATGAGCTGTTACTTTATACAAGCAAATTGAATAACTATAGCCTTATTTTTGTGTTACATGTGCTTTTCTGCCCTACAGTTGGTTTTGTCCTCGGAAGCAACCTTTCTAAGAAAAGAGAATTTTCATGACTATCTCGGATTCTTTGTTCCCTATCAATCTTAAAAAGGAAATTAGAATCATAGGCAATTTGCCTTCTTGACATTATTGGAATAACTCATTTGATCTAACTCCTCATACTAATAAGCAGTTGATATTTCCCGTCTAAGGACAAGAGAACTATTGTACTCCTACATTTATTTGTAAAGCACTTTTTGTTGACTCAGGTTTTGCAAAGACTTTATCAAATTGTTTCTCAAACAGTCCTATGAGGTTGTAGTAAGTCCCACCAAGCCTTGGATATACACACACCTGTGTGAATGTAAATGTTAAAATTTGACATATTAACCTATTTTTTTCCCCAGTACTTGCTAGTCCAGCCCTTTCCCTAGTGTTATCAGCAGCTGGGGTGTGCTATACTGAATGTCTCAGGGAAAGGACAATGTAACAGAATACAGGTGTCAATGTTTGGTATCAGACTTTTGAAAGACTAGGCATAAAGGAGACCTAGGTCACAGGAAATGGGGAAGAGCAACGTTGTCCCACTCCTTCCCTACCTGTGTCCACAGGCTGTGAAGGAGGGAAGGTGAAGTTCAAGAGAAAAAAAGTTTAAATGTTAGCACAGGAGTTTCCTAGACAATGTAGCTCTGCACTCCAGATCTCAAAGAGGTTTGAAGGCTCTGAGAGCATAGAAAACCCATGCCTCACATCATGGGTAAAAATAGGGCAAGCCTCACATGATATGGGAAAAGTGAGAATATTTCCAATTAGCACAAAAGTAATGATGACATGGAAAGAAAGGTGACCAGATGTGATTAGTCCTTGAGTTCACTCTTCTGCCAACTCCAAGCTGCTGTAAATTGTAGTTCTAGAATTTCCATTCAGTTCTTTTTTATAGTTTCTATTTCTCTGCTAAGATTCTATACCTACCCACTCACAATTACCCTTAGTTTTTTGAACCTATCTCAAAGTTGTCTTTTATTGACTGCATTTTGCAGTTGTTGTTGGTTGGTTTTTTTTTTTTTAAACTCTTTGTTTGACTTTTTGTTTCCACCTTTATGGGAAAGGGACTTCCTGGCAATGATAGTATCAGAATTGGGTTATGGGATGCCAAAGCCCTTTGATTTTAGGAGGGCAAGGCATCATCTCATTAGAAGTGGTATAAAATATGTAATTTCCAATCTTCAAAGACAGTTACAAAACTGTTATGAAAAATACAAAGATATATCTCCAATCTTCTTCAGTCTCAAACAACCCTCTGTTTTCTGCCAAGTAGAAAACACAATTTCCTCCAATGATTAATTTTTTATAAATAAAAAGCAGCTTCCTCGAATTTCCTAAAAGTAATACACATTTATAGAAAAATTAGCCAAAGCAGATAGCCCTAACGGAGAAATTACTACCCAGAGAAATTACTACTAACATTTTGCTGAACATCCTTCTAGATGCTGCTCTTTGCAAATGTTTATGCATATAACTTTATGTGAATGAAATAATGTCATGCTTTTAACTCAATATGTGGTAAAGATCATTATCAAGAAATACAGATACAGGGATCCCTGGGTGGCTCAGCGGTTTGGCACCTGCCTTCGGCCCAGGGCATGATCCTGGAGTCCCGGGATCGAGTTCCACATCAGGGTCCCTGCATGGAGCCTGCTTCTCCCTCTGCCTGTGTCTTTGCCTCTCTCTCTCTCTCTGTCTCTCATGAATAAATAAAATCTTTAAAAAAGAAAGAAATACATCATCCTTTTTAATGACTATATATTCCCTTGCATTAGGTGTACCAAAATTTATTAAACCAATCCTCTACGGAAGGACATCTAATTCTAGATTCTTGCAATAATGAAAATTCCTCCTGGTGTGTGTGTGTGTGTGTGTGTGTGAGACAACTTTGTGTATTTGTCAGATTATGTCTCTTTGAGGCAGTACATTTCTATAACATTATTTCTGGGCTGAAGCATTTGTGATATTTAATAAACTTTTCTCACCAGGAAGGTTTTACCCACACTCACACTTCCACCAACAGTGAGCCCATTTCTCTCTCTCTTTGGTCATACTGGAAATGTGTAATCTTTTCAAACATTATCAATACTTCAGGCAAAAAGTAACATCTAAATTGTGTTGAGTGATTTGCCAGGGAGCTCTAATGTGGTATTAAAGATGGGTATTGTGCCAAGTGCTCCTTTCTGGCTTTAAATGGACAGTGTGTGCAATATGCAGAGGTCTGTAATGGAAATGAGATGGTCTGGCTTCCATATTCCTAGCTTTGCACTAACTTTGTGTATCTTTGGTAAGATACTCAACTTTTCTGTGCCTCGATTTCTTCAAATGCAAATGAAGGACTCGGAGTGGGTGCTCTTGCACTTCCTTTCTGGCTATAAGAAGGGGATAGTGGGGAATCCACTGTGTAGATCTGCAGCAGACAATGTTGACTGGCTAACCCAATGCCACTCCCAGCCCCTATCCCCCCACCTGCCTCTACTCTGGAAGAAGCTGGAAATGTTCAATATCCCCTTCCTCAGCCTCCTTTGGAGCTAAGGACTGGCCATTTTACCAAATTCTGCCTAATGGGGCATGAAGGGAAGTCTTTTGGGGTGCTTCTGGAAAACCAGCTTTTCTGATGAAAGAAACAAGCACAAGAGTCTGCCTGTTTCTCACCTTCTGCTTTCAATGCAGACTTCATACCTGGACCTGTGGGGCAGGGTGGTAGCTTTACACTGTGTCTACTCAGCTGAGGAGGATCTGTTCTTCAGAGTCCTACGTGGTTTCAAGGTCAACATTCGTCACAGGAGGAGTGATGAATGAGATTGAGAAGGCAGCGGTGAAGCAGCAGCCATGGTTGTCATGCTCCAAAGGACAATGCAGGACTCCCAGCCTGGTGATAACTCTAG
Source organism: Nyctereutes procyonoides (assembly GCF_905146905.1). Classification (NCBI taxonomy): domain Eukaryota; kingdom Metazoa; phylum Chordata; class Mammalia; order Carnivora; family Canidae; genus Nyctereutes; species Nyctereutes procyonoides. Next base: position 44,128,580 of record NW_026575139.1, on the reverse strand, counting down.
TACATTGTCACTTATCCACCTCTCCATGAAGGGTGCCACCACTTTATGAAGGGTGCCAGCTTCTCCCGCAGTATACCTGCATTATTGAGGTAAGAGGTGGTGAGAGACACACAGAAATCCAGTCTGTCGTTGAAGATTCTAGTTGTTCATGAATTCCAGTTTATCCCTTGTAGGTTCCAAGCCTGTACATGATTTTATCCACATCCAGCTTTCTGCCCTGCCATTCTGTCTGACCTATGGTGGCTTGGTTCAATTAACACTGGAATCAAACACAGCAAACAGCTTTGCGTAGACTTCTCCAGGAGCTCCCACCATCCCGTAGGGTCTAATGCATCACTCTCCAACAGAGCTTCTGCGATGGTAAAAGTGTTTTGTATACGAGCTGTCTGATATCATAGCCGCTACTCACATGCATATGGCTACTGAGCGCTGGAAATGTACCTAGTGCAACTGAGAAACTACATCTTTACTCTTAGTTAATTTTAACTCATTTAAATTTAAATTGCCACTTGTGGCCAGAGGTTACCATATAGAACAGCACAGGTCTAGTGCCTAATAATAAATCTCTCATTCTCCATCACTTCCAGTGGTTCTGTTTCTTTGGTTGAATCCTGAGACAGGCAGCGACTGCTGACGACATGGGGAAGAACATGTAGATAGAAAGCCAGCATGCTAGGAATGAAGGGCTGGAGAGCAGAAAGAGACTGGGGCCTGGGAGGCTCACCTGCCTGTGACTGATGGATTTCTTATTTGGGAAAAAGAGACTTCCATTGAACCTGCTCTGTTGAGAGTCCCATCTCCATTTCTAATCCCCAGGCCAGAATTATCAAGGTGGGCTAAACTTTTCATGGAGATCAAGCAGGCTGTGGTGAAATGTGTTCTTCAGCAGGTAATTTTTTTCTTTGTTCTCCCATGATGACTCTTACCCCTTGCCTGTTCCCAATGCAGATCCTTCACCTCCTAGTTCTTCTCCCTTCCCCAACTGAATATGAGAGAATATAATTACCTCACTTTGTCTACCAAACTGGATTTTGTTTGTTTGTTTTAAACACCAGCCCATTTTAGTGAGTCTGCAATTATGACAATGGGTGGTAGACGACCACTTTTGTCAACCCTGGTTTCTAAAACTGGCCACTCACTAATAAGCTTTACCAGGAGTGGGTCTTTCTAGATGGGCTCTGCACCGTTCATGTGAAAAAATTAATCCTGAACAACATTTTCTTTCAAGGCTGTACTTGACTAGAGAACAATGTGCAATGATTGCAAGCTGTGTTCACAAACAATTCTACACACAAGGAACATTTCTTTCTCTTATTCTTCTTTTCTTGCTTGCTTGCTTGCTTGCTTGCTTAAACAAGTGGTTATCCGTTATGGTGTTGACAGAAAAGGCGAAATGCTGGCAACCGAATCAAAGCAACAGTGCAACAGGCAGCTCAGCGGTGCGCGCTGTTTGGTTCCTTGGACAACCAGGCGAACTTTTCACTTCCTCCTAATTTTGGTCCCGCCCTCTTAGTTTATCTTCCTGAGAATGACAAAAAAGAAAAGAAAAGAAAAAGAGCATATGGGTCCTACTGCAAACGGTCTTTGGTGCCTGTTATGCCCTTCTTACACACATCTCCCCGGACTGGGTCCTTCCAAATTCTCTGTTGTTTGGTGAGTCACTTTGGGTTTCCGCTGTCGCCTTCTGCGAACCCCCACAAGTGCCCTGCACGCCCTCCCAGCCCCCTGCTGGGGCCGAACGCTTCCCACCCGGGCCAGCGGCCCCCCGCGCTTCCAGCCTGCAGTCCCGGAGGAACGGAGCGCGGGGATGCCCAGGCCACCGCGCTCGCGCGCAGAGCCGCTCCGGGCAGGCGTTCGGGGCCCCTCTCCTCGCGGTCACCGCTGAGGGACTCGCAAGTGCCCCGCACCGGGTGTGACGCGCCTTCCACCTCTCGGGCGTCCTGCGGGCGCCGGGCGGGACACCGCGTCTGAGTTGGTCGTCCCCGCGCGGGTGCAGAAGGGGCGGCGGCTGCCCCCCGTCCCCCCCCCCCCCCCGCCCCGGGTGTGGGCTCCTGGCTGCGGTGGGCGCGCGGATCCGCAGAGGAGCTCGGAGCGCCGCCCGGATGCTGCAGCCTAGCGGCGTCTCCGAGAGCAACGCGAGCCCCGGGGCCGAGCCTGGCCTGGGCGCGCGGGGCGCCGGAAGGGGGCTCTGGACTTGGGTCCCTCCCCCTTCCCCGCGGCTTCCCCGAGCGCTCCAGCTGCCAGACTCTCCTCCGCCCAGGTACGAGCCGGGAGAGGAGGGCGCGTCTCTCCTCTTGGCCCCCCACCATGGGCAGTATCTCCAATAACTCCGGGTCGGATGACTGCGAGTCTCGGGAGTGGCTCCCCTCCGGCGAGAGCCCGGCCATCAGCTCCGCGATGTTCTCGGCCGGGGTGCTGGGGAACCTCATCGCGCTGGCGCTGCTGGCGCGCCGCTGGCGGGGGGACGCGGGCCGCAGCGCGGGCCGCGGGAACTCCATCTCCTTGTTCCACGTGCTGGTGACAGAGCTGGTGTTCACCGACCTGCTCGGGACCTGCCTCATCAGCCCCGTGGTGCTGGCTTCCTACGCTCGGAACCAGACCCTGATGGCACTGGAGCCTGAGAGGCGCGCGTGCACCTACTTCGCCTTCGCCATGACCTTCTTCAGCCTGGCCACGATGCTCATGCTCTTCGCCATGGCCCTGGAGCGCTACCTGTCCATCGGGCGCCCCTACTTCTACCAGCGCCATGTCACGCGCCGAGGCGGCCTGGCCGTGCTGCCCACCATCTACACGGTCTCTCTGCTCTTTTGCTCCCTGCCGCTGCTGGGCTACGGGCAGTACGTCCAGTACTGCCCCGGGACGTGGTGCTTCATCCGGCACGGCCGGACCGCGTACCTGCAGCTGTACGCCACCCTGCTGCTGCTTCTCATCGTCGCGGTGCTCGCCTGCAACTTCAGCGTCATCCTCAACCTCATCCGCATGCACCGTCGGAGCGGGAGAAGTCGCTGCGGACCCTCCTTGGGCAGCTGCCGGGACGGCTCTGGGACCCGCAGGAGAGGGGAAAGGGTGTCCGTGGCAGAGGAGACGGACCACCTCATTCTCCTGGCTATTATGACCATCACCTTTGCGATCTGCTCCTTGCCGTTCACGGTAAGTCAGCCCACTCCGTTTCCACAACCGAGCTCTGGCCAGCCCTCTCACTCTCTCCCCTCTCGCTCCCACCCTTTCCACCGCCCCACTTTTGCAACGTTTAAAAATAGGTTCTGATTGTTGAGGTCCAGACCGCTTTCTCTGGCTTCCCACCTTTAGGCCACTTCTTTCCTCCCCTAACCCCGGCTGGCCTTCGGTGACTCTGTGCTAGTGATTCTCCCATTCCCTAGCAGCTCCCCCCCCCCAAAGGGATCCTCAGCCCTCCCCTATGCCAGCCCAGACCCTCAACCTACAGTTAAAAGCCGCTGTCTGCCTCTGCTAGCTCGCTTCGTGCCTGAGGGGGCGGCCCCTTCCACCTGCCACCTGCGTGTGTGTATCAGTTACAACCTTGACTTCCCTGAGCTGCAGTTCCCTCGAGGTGGTCCCCACCCACTGGTCCAAGTTCTCCTTGCTTTGCCTTGTACCCGACACGCAGCATTCCAGCTGTCATGAAGAATGGTCCCAGGTGAGAAGGGTCCCTGTTGATAAGTTCAGAGCACTCATTCCTTGTCCTAAAAGTTCAACAAACACAGAGTTTATAAGTTTCCCAATTTACATATTATGAGCGTAACTCTTTGTGACCATAGGGGGGAAAATGTGGACATTATATTATGTCCCTAATGATAACTAAAGGAAAAGATGGGTTGCTTGGAGAAACTCCTTGCTCAGCTTTTGCAGTCCCTCTCAAGGAGGCATTTGTACCTTCTCACAAAACCTCCTCTTCATATCACTATCAGAAATATATACAGGTGTTTTTCAGCGTATAGTCATGCACTTCATGAGCACAAAGCAACACACAGGAATGGCTGGTCCATCTCAGGGATGGGAAAGTCAGGATATCCAGCATATGCCATGACCCAGGAGGGCTGGGGGCAGCCTGGAAAACTGAAGACAGGAGCCCAAGTTGGAGGATGACTGCTATCCTGTTCGGGGGGCAGCTTAGCAGTTAGTTCTATGACACTGTGAGTTTGAGCCTTCTCAAGTATAACATAGATGGCAGGGCCAGGGAGGTGTCTGAGCATGTGTTGGCCTCTTATGGGGAGCTGGGGACTGGAAGTTGGAGTAGCCTCACTTTCCACTCTTTAAAAGAACAAGACTGACCCTACAGGGAGTAAACAGTTGGCTGTGACTTCTTCCTGCCAGTCTTGGAGAAAAGAAAGAGATAGATAGTGCCCACCATTAGCAGGTCTGACCTGTTACCTTACTTTATCTTTATCTTACTTCTCGCCTCCATCACTGCTTTTGATTATCTTCATACTCTCATCGTCTGGGGTGAGAAAGGATACCCATCCTCCTGATTCATAGCTATATTCTCTTCTTCCTGGTCGCCACTATCCTCCTTCTACCCCATTCTCCACCAGGGCAGAAGCTGATCAGAATCGATAAGTGACATGAAAGGACCCCCCCCTTATGAAACGAGGTAGCACCATGGGAACCTGCCTCTTCCATTCCACCCTGAATCAGGGAGTTTGTGCAACAGAAAGGCTGTGTAAATCGGCATGGCTTCTACATATTCCTTTTGTTTTACTGGTAGAAATTTTTGATGACGTGTTAGATGTTAAATCAGTTTTTTTGGGTCGGGACTAAGACACAAAACACATATCTATGAGAGAAAGAATTTCCAGTTCCACTAAACAGACTAGAATCCAATGTAGAGGCCATAAGCCCTTTCTGAGTTGGGCAGTGCCAGTCTCGGCCTGGTGAGAATTGGGAGGTCAGTTCCTAGAGTCTTGTGATTTTTGAGCATATATTTTAAAATACCCCCCACGCCAAGCCACTTAAATAGTTTGGGAATGGGCTCAGAGGGGACCACATGCTTGTGAAAAGAATTAGTATCCCTAAGTCCTTTAGGGGAAGAGAGCAGGAGGAAACGATCTATGCTTTGATCATGACTACCCCATTGCAAAACATATATTATAAAACATAAAGGCAGTGATTTTCAATGGGTTCCCCTGTTTTCAAGTAAATTTGCCTTTTATCATGAGAACTCAATCATTGCTGTATGTTGATTTTCAAGTCTCCCTGTGCATACACACAGACACACACACATTTATATTTATTTTCTCCCTTTATTTACTATTAAGCCAGGGGCAGCTCCAGATTTGCCAAATGGAAGGGGCTTAGAGCTAGAAGTCTGGGTAAAAGGAGTAGGGGAGTAGGAGGTTTGCTTTGAAGCTCTGTTTTTATTTAGATTGCCTCTTCATGGCTCGAGGATGCCCAATGAAGATTATGAGGACACTTTATGATAGTGGCATTGACTCTATTCTCAAAGAGTAGGGGAAAAGCCTAGAGTGAACATAATCAGAAAGCCAGACATGCTGATCCTTGTCTTGGGGCTAACATGGCATGTTATCCAGATGAAGAATGGATACCTCACTAGGCCCCAAATAGATATTTGAACCATACCTTAAATGGGAAGTATCAAATTGTCTTTTAATAAGGAAGTTTACATGGACCAGTAACTAATTTTATTTGTTAATAAATTATTGATACTTGTTAGAACCTTTCATTTACATAGCACCTTAAACCTTATGAAATACTGTAGTAACTTGATTTCAGTGATCTCATGGAAGGCTTCTTTGATGATTCTGAAGTCATAGCTACTGTTTAGTGCATACATTCTGCTATTTCAGAATGCTTGCATTGGCCCTGGAGGGCACTTTCCCCTTGTGTCCTTTTAGTCTTCTTGGCCCACACTAAAATTGTGGTCAGAAATAACCTACACCAATCTCCCACACAAGGCAGGAATCATTTCCACACATCCTAACTGGGAAACTGTTAGACAAGGCAAAGACTTATGGTGGTCTTCAGAAATTCTTCTGTTCCTCTAACAGAACATAGGCAGTCCAATAGAAGTACAGTTGAGCCACATATGGAATTTTAAGTGTTCTATTAGCCAAATAACAAAGAGTAAAAAGAAACGGTAAAAATTAATCAATATATTTTATTTAACCCAATATCCAAAATATTATCACTTCAAAATGTAAGCAATGTGATTATTAATGAGCTATTCCAACTAACTGACTTCCTTGTTCCCAGAAAGTACTAGCAATCTACTCTATCTCTGTCTGTTTCTTCCTCAGGATAACAGAGCTGCTTTCTATGTCCTTCAAAGGTGGGCCACACCACTGGCCCAGTAAAGAGGAGATTTCACAGCTGTGTACCCAGTGAGGTACCAGTCTTTTCCAGCACACCAGGAGTGAGGGAAGAAGAGGAGTGGGGAATTTAGGAAACCTGGAACTATTCAAGTCAGCCATTGTCCCAAGGTGTGGACAGGTTAGAATTACTGCTTCCTCCAAGAACACCAGTCTAGGACTTTTAATGTTTGGAAGTGAAAACTATCAAAGTGTAAAATGTTCAGCACCCTATAATGAAATCAACTTCAACCTTCAAGCCATAATATTTTTTTTAAGATTTTATTTATCTATTCATGAGACACAGAGAGAGAGCCAGAGACATAGGCAGAGGGAGAAGCAGGCTCCATGCAGGGAGCCCAATGCAGGACTCGATCCCAGGACCCTGGGATCACGCCCTGAGCCTAAGGCAGATGCTCAACCCCTGAATCACCCAGGCGTCCCCAAGTTCAACTTGCAAATATCATTATTATCAGCAACACAACAGCTAACATTTTGCATCTAATGTTTATATACACTAACCCATTATCTTCACAACAACTGCAAAATAGATAGTATTATTATTTCCGTTTTACAGATACGGCAGATAATACCAAGAGTCCTACAGCTAGTGAGTGTTGGAGCTAGGGATCAAAGCCAGACAGTTTAAAAATGCGCAGAGCCTATCCCCTTAGGAAGAAGGTATTTACCTCAGGGGTTAACATGTGAAAAGATTAAACCAAGATATTCATAAAGGAATGGTAAGGATGTTATAAATATCTGGATCACTTTGTCTCAATTCCAACTTGTTAGCTTTTCCTTTTTTAAGATTTTATTTATTTATTTATTTATTTGAGAGAGAGAACATGCAGAGGGTGGGGTGGGAAGGAGCAGGGAGACTGAAAGAAACCCAAGCAGACTCCCTGCTGAGCACGGGGCCCAAGGTGGGGTTTAGTCCCACAGCCCTGAGATCATGACCTGAGCCCAAAACAAGAGTCAGCGTGCTCAACCGACTGAGCCATCCAGGCTCCCCTCAACTTGTTAGCTTTAAAAATGAAATGACAAAGACCTTTTTTCCCATGCTGATCAAGGTGACTGAGCCGGGGCCAAGCGTGTGGTTCCTTTTTTCTTCTCCACAGTTCTATGAATTGAAAGGCTAAGACCGAGATTTGAGGAGATTGGCTAATATAAATGCTGGTCTAAATTAAGAAATAATCAGATTACCCTTCACATAAAATCTTCTGTTGGTACACATGAAACGTTTCTTATGAGATAAAAAAAAAAAATGTTGTGGTTAGGAAATGGCATTACTTTGGCTTCCCAATATGAAATCATGCATGGGACCGACAACATATTCCAAACTGTTTATGTACTAAAGGGATAGTGTATAAATTAATGAATTCCTCCTTATGTTGATCAGCTGTTGCCATCATTTCACAGAGATAAATAGAAACTTTTTTCCTGAAATGGAACAGAACACAGAAAATATATCAGACCATTCTTGCCTCAGATACTGTTTGTGTATTAATTTCCAACACAAGTCAAGTTACTTGGTCACTACTTTACCAATAGCTGTGGACAGCTGGTGGTCATTTTAAACTGCTTTCCATTTGGTGTTAGAATATTATTCAGTTCTAAAATTTCAAAAGTGAACCATTGCATCATTCTTTTTTTAAAAAGATTTTTTAAATTTATTTATTCATGAGAGACACACAGAGAGAGAGAGGGAGGGAGGCAGAGACACAGGCAGAGGGAGAAGCAGGCTCCATGCAGGGAGCCTGACATGGGACTCAATCCTGGGTCTCCAGGATCAGGCCCTGGGTTCAAGGTGCCGCTAAACTGCTGAGCCACCGGAGCTGCCCCATTGCATCACTCTAAAAAGGTCTTCATCTTTAGAAATCCTTTAGGGCTGTAATTTCTAGGCAAACCTGATTAGTGGAAAAATAATCTTAAAAATATAGAATAAACTCAAGTAAATAGTACTGGAGGTTCCTGTTCATTCCAGGAACTCTTTACTTAAAATGCAACATGAATGGGGGTTGTAAAACTCATGAAATTTGTTGATTATGTACCTGCAAAAAACCATAGTTCTAGTAAGGGTAAAAAAGAAATTCAGAACTCTCCATGAATAACTGTAATGAATTTGCTTGGTGATATTTTAAGTTATATCCATGAATTACTGGAAATCCCTTTATCATTTCTGCATCACCAATAATATATTTGGGGATTGGTGAAATCATTTTAAGACACGTGACTTTTTTTAAAATTTTATTTATTTATGATAGTCACAGAGAGAGAGAGAGAGAGAGGCAGAGACACAGGCAGAGGGAGAGGGAGAAGCAGGCTCCATGCACCGGGAAGCAGGCTCCATGCACCGGGAGCCCGACGTGGGATTCGATCCCTGGTCTCCAGGATCGTGCCCTGGGCCAAAGGCAGGCGCCAAACCGCTGCGCCACCCAGGGATCCCAAGACACGTGACCTTTTAAGAGAACATTCCTCTATATGAATGTTTTCATTTGACATCTTTTCCTTTGCCATTACAAAATGCTGGTTGTGAATAAAGACACTGAATCTTTAAAATTTAGACAGGAAGAACCATAGTCTTATTCCCAAAAAAGAAACTGTGCATTATGTCCACACCATCGGTCAAGTTGTTCATTGCTGCTATTTCAGATGATTAAGACCAGGTCCTCAGCTTAAAGAGAAATAGCTTCTATAGATGGTGTATTTCTTTTCTTTTTTTCTTTTTTTCTTTTCTTTTCTTTTCTTCTTTCTTTTCTTTTCTTTTTTTCTTTTCTTCTTTCCTTTCCTTTCCTTTTTTTTTTTTTTTGGCATGTCAAAAGCCCATCGCAGTATTAAGTTTAAAAAAATGGAATGGAAGGCAGCCTGGGGCGCTCAGCGGTTTAGCATCACCTTCAGTCCAGGGCCTGATCCTGGAGACCTGGAATCGAGTCCCATGTGGGGTTCCCTGCATGGAGCCTGCTTCTCTCTCTCTCTCTCCCTCTCTCTCTCTCTCTGTGTGTGTTTCTTATGAATAAATAAATAAAATATTTTTTAAAATGGAATGGAATGGAAGAGAAAAGAAAAGAAAGAAATGGTGAGGGATTGATCTCCAGAGATATGGTATTTCAGGAAGACAAGTCACTTTTCACCTAAAGGTTTAAGACCCAGTTAATCTGCAACTTGGTCTGCTCAGTTTCCATGGCTTATCCTGTCCTCTATTTTGTAGCTCTCAACTTTAGCATTAACTGTCTTTTGTATCCAGCCCTGGGATCATCTGAAGCATAAGGCAGGGAACACTCTTTAGTACTGAAGCCATATCTATGCCAGAATCTTTCCTTCCAAAGGGACATAAGCTCCTGTTCCCTACACCACAAAGCACCTAGGATTTGGGGGAAGGGATTTCTTTAAAACATCATATACTGGAAAATAATGTCCCTCCAAAAGCTTTGTGTGTTTTTTTTAAAGATTTTATTTATTTATTCATGACGAGAGAGAGAGAGAGAGAGGCAGAGACACATGTGGAGAGAGAAGCAGGCTCCATGCAAAGAGCCTGACCGAGTCTGTGGGACTTGATCCCCAGACTCCAGGATCACGCCCTGAGCCAAAGGCAGACACTCAACCACTGAGCTACCCAGGTGTCCCCAAAAGCTTTGTGTTTAAAAAAATTTTTTTTGAAGTATAGCTGACACCAAAAGTTTTTTAAAGAATGGGTTGTATAAAGCCATAGCCAGGACACCCAAATGACTTTCACCAGGCAGGTAAACATAAAATAACATATAATAAAATCCTCTGCCTGCAATTTAACTGTGCAAAGTATGAAGGAAAGAAAAGCTCCAAAGAAAGACAAGTAGATATGACCATGGTTTTCCAGACTATAAATAGGAACAGCCATACCCACAAACCCTTGTGACACCTTTGCAAACAAGGCTCTTAAAAAACTATAATCAGTTAGTGTGAACTTCACGTGAGACTTTACATCATAGGCTTTTTTTTTTAAGATTTTATTTAATTATTTGAAAGATAGAGCACAAGTGGAAGGAACAGCAGAGGAGAGGGAGAAGCAGGCTCCCTGCTCAGCAGGGAGCCAGATGCAGGACTCGATCCCAGGACCCCAGGATCATTACCTGAGCCAAAGGCAATTGCTTCACCAACTGAGCCACCCAGGCACCTCACATCACAGGATTTATATGTAGAAGGTGGTAGTTTGTGTAGTAGCTAAAAGGAAAAAATTTTTTTAAAGATTTTATTTATTTATTCATGAGAGAGAGAGAGAGAGAGAGAGAAGCAGGCTCCATTCAGGGAACCTGATGTGGGACTTGATCCCAGGACTCCAGGATCACACCCTGGGCTGAAGGCAGGTGCTAAACTGCTGAGACACCCGGGAATCCCCTAAAAGGAAAGTTTTGATCCCATTGCTTGAGTGTGGCTCCATGGCTTTCCTACTTACCTTGAGTGTGATTTGGGATATGGTAACTAATCTTCTAGGCCTTGATTTCCTCCTTACTAAAACAGGAATAATAATATTTTGCAAGTTCGTGCAAGGATTAAACAAGAAAATTTACAAATTGCTTAGCCCCATGCCTGGCACACATAGGTCTTCAATAAATATTAACTGCTATCTCCATAGGGTTCAATTTCCAAAAGAAAATCAGATTGCATACTAATGATCAGGGGCTGAATCCTAGAAGCTCAAAATCACTTGCTTGACCAGGTCTAAGTGGAGCTTTTGTTTTTAAGTATAATAATTGAATAATTTTAAACTGTTTCAGATGTTGGGTAAAGGTTCTAAAACAGAGGTTCTCAAGCTTAGCTGCACATTAGAATCACCTAGGTTGATTTAAAAACCTTGATACCCATGTTACAGCCCCAATAAATTAAATCAGAGTCTCTGGGGGTGGGAGCAAATCATCAGAGTAGTCTTAACAATCCTCAGGTGATTTCAATGAACAACCAAATAAAGTTCTCATTTGCTCTAAAATTCTGAAACCACGATGAAGTTGCATTGACAGCAGGAAAGTAGCTCAGAAGAAGAGTCCCAGGGGATCCCTGGGTGGCGCAGCGGTTTGGTGCCTGCCTTTGGCCCAGGGCGCGATCCTGGAGTCCTGGGATCGAATCCCACATCGGGCTCCCGGTGCGTGGAGCCTGCTTGTGTCTCTGCCTCTCTCTCTCTGTGACTATCATAAATGAATAATAAAAAAAAAAAGAGTCCCACATCAGTGACAAGATGAAGATTTCTGTGGGAGGCTGAAAGGGTTCTATAGAAGATGACTCTAAGGAACACTGGTTTTCATCTGTACCATTTTGTAGGTGTCAAACTATATTCTTAGCAAAGCCCTATAGGGAGAGCCTGTCCTAAGAAATTAAAACTCATTTGACTTGTTTAGATTTTTCTCTTAGCAAGTTTATTAGTGGTATGTGCAAACGTGTATCAACTCTGTCAGCCTCTGAGGCTGAATTCCAGAATATCACTGAAACACCTTTAATTAATTAATTGACATGTCAATTCATTGTCAGCCTTTAATTAAAATCTAGGATCAGCTGGAGTTTAAAGGGAAATGGAGTTATGGTTTCATGAGTACAGGGTTTCAGTGTAGGATGATGAAAAAGAGGTTCTGGAGATGGATGGTGGTGATGGTTGCTATTCTTTTATGTGACAGCCAGTCAGGGACAGCCACAGGAAGAGCACAGGAGAGGCCTAGGAAAATAGTTTATCATACTTACAGGTCCTAGACACAGGAAACACTGCCTAAGACCAGGGCCACAGGGAAAGTAGTACTGTGGGTCAGGAGCCAGAAGAGACAGGAGTTGGAGGACAGCCTGGGCTTCTGCAGGGATAGAGGGCCAGAGGGAGGGGCTCTAGCTTGGTTACTTCGCATATCAAAGGACTGCTCCTGGATGAGCCCCCAGCATTCTCTTAAGAATGGCTAGCCCTGGGGGGGAGGAGCAGCCTCTTCCCAGCCAGAAAGCTTTTAAGATGTCAAAACATCTTGCTATACGGAAAATAAAGAACCTAGCCAATAGAGTTGCAAACAATATAAATGTACTTAATGCCACTGATTACACACTTGAAAAATGGTTTAAAGTGATAGATTATATGCTATGTATATTTTGCAATTAAAAACAAACCCAAGATCCACAATGTCAAAAACAGTGAACTCTAGGCAAGAGACAAGAACCAAAGGGGGGGATATGGGGAAATGGAAAAAGACAAAACTTACATCAGGAACTTAAAGGGTCACTTCTCCCAGCATAAAAGAAGACGTTGTCTTCTACAAAATCTTGGTCACCTCCTGAAATGCAAATTTTAAGCATTTCTAAAAATGACCCAGCATAGTGGGATGAAAGGGAAAGGAAACAAATAGTACAGAATTGCTTCATCCTCTAAAACCATTTTTCACTTCTCATTGCTCTGTGACACTCTAACGACATCAGGAACTATGATACTGTACAGGTCATGCACCACTGAAAACCTGGCTCATCTCCATGTGTGACATTGGAATGCTGAGCCCTCTGTACACTGCCCATTATGGCTGGCTAATTCAATGTCATCGTATGCTTTGGTGAAGCTCGATCATGAACTGCTCTACAGACCTTTTCTCCAACAGAGTGTCAATTGTATGTGTGTGTAGGAACTAATATATTTGAATTTACTAGACTTTTTGTACAGTATTGTCCTGAAATTCTAAAATCCCAAATCACTCCTTAGATATAACATCTAAGTACTATTTCTCAGCCAAAATCATTTGGTTGACAAGAAAATTATTGCTTCATTGTGTATTCCCACCTAACTTTCCTCTTCTCTGTATAATCAGGGAAATCTACCATCACTTCTAATTTTTCCTTATTCATGTGCCAATTCTTTCCTCCATTCCCTATTCCAAGATTTCTCTGGCATAAACACCTATGGCTGCCAAACCTTCCTGCTCTTGTCCTAACATAAGCAACCAAAAGATGACTACTCTTCTCCCTCCCTGTAATTTGCTTTGTATATCCACTTGCCAGATTCTTACAGAATAAGTACTAGGGGAAAAGGAAATAAACCATTCCTCTTTCTGGCAAAGAAGCATGGAGGAATGAAGTTGTAGCTCTCTAACTCATGTTCCCACTGGTAAGAAAGTCCCTAGAGCATTATAAAGAACTGATTTCAAAGACTGGGTACGAGGAGCACCTGGGTGGCTTAGTCAGTTAAGCATCTGCCTTCCCCTGGCATCATGATCCCATGGTCCTGAAATCAAGTCCTGAGTTGAGCTCCCTGTTCAATGGGCAGTCTGCTTCTTCTCTCTCTGCCCACCACCGTCAACTCACCCCTACCACTCCTGCTCTCTCTCAAATAAATAAATCTTAAAAAAAAAACTGTATATGATTTCCATTTGCTTCCCTCTTTTCTGTAAGCTATGTGAAGTGTTTGATCTTTATTGAGCATGTACTATCCTTTAAATCTGACCAAAAAGTTGCATTGATCCCAAAATGCATAAGGAATCAGATGAGAGCTGGTATACCAGTTTGAAAACATCAGTCAGCATGCAAAGATGTGTCAGGTTTCCAGCATTTAGGACATTGTTCTAAAGGCCTTTGTTCTAATATAGGCTATCTGAATGTAACCCACGGTTGGGCACCTTCCTAGTGTCAAGGACGTTGGAATTTATGTCCTGAGTCTGCCAGCTGAGCAGCCTTGGGAACTGCAAGTCCCCTAACTTCTCTGCATGTGGATGTCTTCACTGGTAATTTGGAAATATGGACAACATTGTAGGGTACTTACTGAGTGAGCATTGTTTTAAATAACATACACATAATACTTCCTGTCATCTTCCTAACAAACCTAAGAGGTAGATATTGCTATCATTATCACCCATTTTAAAGATGTAGAAACTAAGGCACAAAGAAGTTAGTTTTCTTTCCAATGGTTCCAAAGTTATATATGAAGCCAGAATTGAAACCCAGGCAGTCCCATGTCCAGAATCCATGCTCTAGGTACCTTCTCTCACTGAATTGTGATCATTAAATCAGATTAGAGATTTGGATGTAAATGTAACATATTGTTATTACCTCTCCTGAAGTTTACTTCCTCATCTGTCAAAAGGAGACAATACTTACATTTCAGAGTTTTTGTCAGAATAAACATATGAAAGATGACTGAAATTTTGCTACCCAGCTGTCACCACCCCTGGCAAACAAAAAAACATGTTTTGCTCTTAAATATTAAGAAATTGCATGTGATCTAAGCCTGTCCACTGCTACAATATAAAACTAATATCATTTTTCCTTTTTACTTCTTACAGATTTTTGCATATATGAATGAAGCCTCTTCACGAAGAGAAAAATGGGACCTCCAAGCTCTTAGATTTTTATCGATCAATTCAATAATTGATCCTTGGGTCTTTGCCATCTTTAGGCCTCCTGTTCTGAGACTAATGCGTTCAGTCCTCTGTTGTCGGGTTTCATTAAGAGCACAAGATGCAACACAGACTTCCTGTTCTATACAGTCAAACGCCAGTAGATTGACCTTTGTCGACACTAGTTAGAAGTGCTTCATTAGCCAGACTCTGGAAGATCATTTTGAAATGGCTCCTTGGCGAAATGAAAAAAATTAGTTTATAAACCAAATGAAGCCACCTAATAAAACAGAGTAAACAAACATTTCAGCAGTGGTTTAGGCGACAGAGGTGCTGAGAAGGCGTTTCATGGAAAGGGTCAGAAGGATCCATAAAACCTACCTGCAATGAGCAGGTTAGTTGGTCTTTAGATGAAAAAGACCAGTTTTCAGATCCAGTTTCCTTTTGATTTAAGCTTTCCTGTTGAGTGAGAAAGCATGTGGTTTTGTGATTTGTTTAAAGCCCTAAATAGTTACTGTATTTTCTATTTTAATCTTCTATGCTACTGCTGTTATAAACATGCAGTGTATAGTCAGACAAGACAAAACTTCATGTGTATCTTCTAGGAAGATGATACATGGAAGCAACTAAGACTGGTGTCCTGTGATTGCTCAACAGCTCTTTGGCCGATGAATTTGGAAATCACAGGCACTTTGTACCATCATATTTGTGTATGTGGGTGGACTCTCTGGTCACTATGGTATTATGGGTGGAGCAGTAGGCTCAGCTGGTTAACATCACCTTTTCAATAGTCCTCCAGAAGCTTTGTGTCAACGTATTAGGTTATTTATTTTATATTGCCCATTATGTTAAGAGTAATCAAGAAAGCTTTTGGAATTTTCTTCTCAACAAGAAATAATAGGTTATTAAGAAAGTTTTAAATTCTGATTGATACTCTTCATTCTGTTTCCAGGGAGGGGCTATGTGGCTATGTCTAAAGCTAAATATTAGAATAAAAACTGAAAAATCTGGTCAATTCTCAATAAACCATGAAACTCTTCTATTGTTCCTGTTGAGACTATGACTAACGTATACTTGATAAGATGACTGTATTGTAACAAAATTCATGCATCTACATTTTTATCCAGGAAGCATGGTTTGACTCATTCTATATAGGAAATCATACAACAGTGAGTCATATCTTAATATGTTTCTAAATCTAAATGTTTGGCATGGTATAGATCTGACATCAAAATATTTCAGTGAATTTGCACTGTTTAATCATCTTAGTTACTGCATAAACTCATCTGAAATGTCACGAAAATAAACTATGAAACAAAAATTTCAGAATGGAATAGTATTTGATAAATTTCCCCAAATAACAATTTCTAGAGCATAGTATTTTTTAATGAGATAAAAGTGGAAAACTTGTATTTATTTTGGCAGATTTTTAAAGTGTGGTTGCATTTAGATGTTAAAATATTCAGTATAGTACTTGGTATTTAGAGGATATTTTTTCCTTATAGTATGATCTTAAGAGTAGAACCACCTGGGATCCCTGGGTGGCGCAGCGGTTTGGTGCCTGCCTTTGGCCCAGGGTGTGATCCTGGAGACCCGGGATCGAATCCCACGTTGGGCTCCCGGTGCATGGAGCCTGCTTCTCCCTCCTCTGTGTCTCTGCCTCTCTCTCTCTCTCTCTCTCTCTCTCTCTCTCTCTCTCTCTCTCTGTGACTATCATAAATAAATAAAAATTAAAAAAAAAAGAGTAGAACCACCTTATTTATTTATTTATTTTACAGTGAGTGTTATTACAGGATAGCTATTATTAAAAAAAAAAGGGATGTTAGTTTTTTCCAAAGTTTCACCGAATTGCTTACGCAAAACCATTTCCTATAAGTAGTTATCAAACTAGGTAATCACTTAAAGTGATTCTAAACCAATCTAGAATCAGACACAATCTATGTCAAATCAGTTCTTATTTTTAAAAGAGCAAATAAATGGTTTGCTTTTCTACTAACTTAAACAAACCAGGCAAAATTTAACTTAACTGAAATCTGGACATATAAATAAATCTTTCCTGCACACAAGTATTCTACAGTTAAGAAATTGTTCTAAATAAGACTAATTATTCTCATGGGTAATTCATAAACATAAAATTCTGAAGTTACTTTGAATCTGGAAGATTGATTTCTTTTATCAGATGACTGTTTTTTCCTCCAAATGAAAATGTTAACTATAAGCCTCACTCCACCTCACCACCCTCCAAAAATTCTGATATAATGCCTGAGAACTTAAAAAAAAAAAAAAGGCACACTTAGACATAGTATCACTAGTGGGAGCACAATAATTTACTATGGGAGCCTGATTTCGGGGATCCCTGGGTGACTCAGTGGTTTAGCGCCTGCCTTTGGCCGAGGGCGCGATCCTGGAGTCCTGGGATCGAGTCCCACGTCAGGCTCCCGGCATGGAGCCTGCTTCTCCCTCCTCTGTGTCTCTGCCTCTCTCTCTCTTTCTCTCTCTATCATAAATAAATAAATAAAAATTAAAAGAAAAAGAAAGGTAGATTTCTAGAGCTTTGTTTCCTAATATACTCCTCCTGTTCCTTGCACTGTGTTAAATGGCTAAATCTTGTTTGATTTGAATATACAAGAAGGAATTGAATGTAAAAATCCTATTACCTAATATTAATGGCAATTTAAAGGTAATGGAAAAAATTACTTAGAATAGATATATAAATATTTCCTTTCTAAAAAAACCCATCACATCAGACGAATCTGTTTACATTCACTGACTCATTTTCAAATTAAATAAAAAACACAGAGCTTAGCCTGGTATATTAGAGAACTGAACTGGGATAAAAGAAGACCTGAATCTCAACATGATTTGGACCCATGACAACCCAGAGCCAGAGCAAAGCTCTAGAAGTAGTACCATCCCTAAACCGCCAGGGTGGCAGAGGCTATAAGCAGTGGGAAGGAAAAGTCTGGTCTGGATCACTACATTCTCAGCGTAATTCAGTTACATTTTTGGCATCCCTGTCTGCTCATGCCAGTGCACTTTGAAAAGGTTAATGTAATGTTAGCTGCGATTTGAATCAAGAAAAAAATATATATATTCAGTTTTAAAATTTGATAACATTGAAAGGCAGGGGAAGACAATTAGCTTGCACTTTTGTAAAGGTTTGTTTCTTTCATTTAGCCAAAGCTAATGGTTTTCTGAATTTAGGAAGAGCCCTCTTTTTGAATCATTTACAGATGGAGAAGCAGTCTTCTCTGCAAATGAGAAGTTTATATGTATGGACATAAAATGCCTACTCATCCAGGCGGTGTTGCAACTTAAGTATTTGGTGACTATCTTATGCCTCATCCTTTAACTTCATTGGATTTCCTCTCCAAGTACACATTTATAATCACCAATCACCTAACAGCATTATAATTGATTTTTTTAACTTACAAAGCATTTTTATTACTGTAAATGCACACTATGAAAATAAATATTATTTTAGCTATTCAGAAAAGCTTTAGTCTTATACAGGGGACCAAGGACATGTACTGGGCATTAATTTTTATTTCAGAAAATTACTTTTTTTTGGTAGCTTTTACAGTTCTTTTAATTAATTGTTAAGTAAATTTTCTTGAATTACACTTTTTATTCCCTATAAAATGAATGTACTATTAAAATCCAGTTTGGGTGGTTTAATTCTGTGATTCAAGTGTTTCTTTTTTAAAATCTGCCACGAGTCAAATCAGCGAAGTTTCTAGCAAAAAAGAGATGGCGTGCTCCAAAGAGTTACCAAAGACTGTCGAATGAAAGGAGTATTTACAGTGGGGTGGGCAGACTTAAGGAAATCAACAAAGTTATGGTGGGGCAGCCAGGGTGGCTCAGTGGTTTAGCGCCACCTTCAGCCCTGGGCGTGATCCTGGAGTCCCGGGATCCTGTCCCACATCTCGCTCCCTGCATGGAGCCTGCTTCTCCCTCTGCCTGTCTCTGCCTCTCTCTCAACCTGTGTCACTCATGAATAAATAAATAAAATCTTAAAAAAAAAAAGTTTTTATGTTTTGGTGAGACATCCCTCACAAGCTCTTCCACTTCTCTGCCTGAAGGGACAAGGGAGGAGCAGTAACCTGAAAGGAGCTTTAGAAGATGGCACCCAACTGGAGCTGTAGCCTTAAGTAGGGAAGCAACAGCTGTTGCCCAACCACAGAGAGGGAACAAGGGGACTACCTTCCTGGAGAATCTCTCCTCCTACTCTCTACTCCTATGCCTATTTCCCCCACTGGCCAAACCCAACTATAATCCACACATCAGGAGACCCTGGTTAAAGCAAAACTGAAGGCCTTATTACAGGGGCAGAGAGATTTAGAGGGGAAGTGGAGAATATCCAGCAAAAGTCAGTTAAAAATATGTTCTCCCTTTTTTAAGTTACACTAATACAAAAATTGAAACTACAAAGTAAGCAGCTTCTCTTCCTGCCTTCTACTCCAAATATCCCCTAAAAGCTTGGGAACTAGGAATCAGCCCCATATGTATGAAAGGGGGTAAAATATTATTGATTCCTTCATCAAAATATTGGTTCTAAGCCCTGCTCTCCTGTGCCTCAGCATTTACATGTATCTAACTTTGAAAGCATATGATTTTATATAATTGGAGAAACAGAAGGGGATCAGGGGTGCCTGAGTGGCTCAGTTGATTAAGTGTCTACCTTCAGCTCAGGTTATGATCACGGGATCCTGGGATGAAGCCCTGCATCAGGCTTCCTGCTCAGTGAGGGGCCTGCTTCTCCCTCTTCCTCTGCCACTCCTTCTGCTCATGCTGTCTAAAATAAGTAAATAAAATATTTTTTTTAAAAAAAGAAGGGGGATGAGACCAGAGCATCTTTGTGTTTTCCCCTACCCAGAGCAATATAGCTATCCCTAGGCAGTACAAAGAGAGAGAACCATGTATGCTGGTCTAGAAATGAACTGGAGCCTCATTTTTAAGAAGGACCACTAGAGTGAGAAAAATCAAGAAAAACCTCACTTAGGGGCACCTGAGTGGCTCAGTCTGTTAGGCATCCAATTCTTGGTTTCAACTCAGGTCATGATCTCATGGGTTGTGGGATCAAGTCCCTCATCAGTCTCCATTATCAGTAGGGCGTCTGCTTGAGGATTCTCTCCCTCTGCCCCTCTGCCCACTCATGCACTCTCTCTCTCTCTCATAAATAAATAAATCTTTAAAAAAAGGAAAAAGAAAACCTCACTTAACAGTGCAGGGCAAGTCATTCCCAAATTTAACATAGCAGGGATGAGTCTATACAGCTATAGTAAAGAAAGAGAGTATGTAGCAATTCAGCAATTCTGCATAGTTTCAAATGCTGACAAAAGTGCAAGGAAAAAGAAAATTTTAACAAAATGGAAAAAGAGTAAACAAAGTTTGACTTCCAAACCATCTGTCAAAGTTGCCCTTTCTACTACCACAGTATCTGTCTCTACACCTCCTTCACTCACCTACTTTCATCCCCTTCCAGAACACACCTTTCCTAGCACAGACCGTCTCCTCTCTGCCCACTACTGGGTCCCGTGTCATCTTTGATGAACACACTCAACCTTTCTCCTGTCAAGAAATTCCAGATTTATTCAGGAATTTACCAGACTGCTGAGTCTTTTTCAGACAAATTATTTAACTCTCTGACTCTTTGTTTCCTTGTTTATAATATAAGGGTAATGAAATTATCTACCTCTTCAATTATTTTGAAGCTCAAATGAATAAATACATGCAGGACATTCAGCTCAGTGCCTGAACATGGTAATTGCGAATAAAGTTAGAGATTGGTATTATCCTACACACTCAGTTCAGTGGCCCCTCTGACCTCTTCATGCACATCTGGCTCAGAGTGCTCATTCCTGGCGGGAATTGTGGTACTAGGGGTCATGGTATCTATTTGTTGATTCTGGGTAATTATCAAGAATAATGGTGATAATAACCATGTCGGACAATTTTGTATTTCAAAGAATGCAACGCAGATTGGCACACATGGGACAGTTTAGAGGAACGTGTAATCATGAAAGAGAGGAGACCAAGAGACATAGAAGGACAACAGGACACATAACATGGCTCCTGTCCCCTCAACAGAGCCAAGTAGGGGAACTTGAGGGATAGCACCTGAAACATTATTCAAACAGGATATGTTATGTGTTGGAAACCCTCTATCACAAAGCTGAAACTGAGGGGTGCCAGGGTGGTTTGTCGGTTAAGGTTCTGACTCTTGATTTCAGCTCAGGTCAGGGTCTCAGGGTCGTGAGATCAAGCCCTGACATCTGGCTCTGAGCTCAGCGAGGAGTCTGCTTGAGATTTTCTCTCTCCCTCTCCATCTTCCTCTCGCCCTACTCACTCTCTCTCTCTCAAATAAATAAATAAAATCTTAAAAAAAAAAAACAAACCTGCAACTGAGCAGATTTCATTTACACATCATCTCCAAACATCCCCAGAATAAATCCAACCCATGTGCCACAGATGACCTTTCATATTCCCAAAAACAGCCCCCAGGACTTCTCTAGGCAAATATCTCTGATTACTTCGCTGTCACTTATGTGACACCTCACCATTTTGGTGCCTCCCCCAAATCTTATCCAAGTTATCAATGTCCACCTTAATTTACTGGGCCAAAACCAAACATGAATACATAATTCTAAATCAGTCTTATCAGTACTGAGTGCAGAGATGTCAGTTGCTGGCTTGCTCTAAACATTATATTCCTATTAATGAACCTGAGTATTACAAACTTTATTAACAATTAGGTCATACCTTTATGACCTTCATTTCATTGTTCATTTCAACAAATGAAAGCAGCACAGTGTTCCACTTTACATAGAGGAAAACAGCACAGGGGTGAAGTAGGTTCCTCACTAAGGGCATTCTCATAAGACCCCCCTTATGATTATGGTGCTGATCCTGCCACCTGACATCACACAGCCATTTGATTTAATTGGTTTAACTGACCAATACTCATCTTGGTCCTAAAAGGATGCATGATATATCATAAATTAAATATTTAAAATTCAACAGCTGTACACTTAAACCTTTGAGGACACAGTTGAGACTATCTTTCAGCTTGAAGAAAGCTTCTTAACACATCCACATTGTGAAGAGCCCAGAGGAAAGGCCAGGAAGCCTTAGGCTTTTGAAAATCCAACGTTAACTTCTCATGTTTTTAAAAATACCTGACCTCATGTTACTTGTAAAATGAAAGACACATAACCAAAACACAGTGGGCTGTGTACTGTAGTATAATACTCTGACCTGTAAAAATAAATCTTGCTGGTATAAGAAGGCATTCCAATAAAAGAAGCACAAGCTTAACTATGAACTAGGGATCTTTATTCTCTTGACTACCTATTATGGTGATCAGGGAGTCAGATGCCCACTTCTAAGAGGGAATACTAGCTCAAATGTTCACATCTGTCCATGAAATGCCAGTTTGGAAAACTAAGGAAGGTGGAGAGGAGAGTCCTGTCCTCCTTCTACAGATTTCTTCTGTGTTTTCAATTATAGTGAACCACAATGATTGCAAAGAAATACTAAGTGAGGAAACACAATTATCCTGTGTCATCATTATTAATAGTTTTATTTTAAATGCCTTGACTTTAGTTTATGTATTTGACCATGCTAAAATATTACTATTTGAAATCCTTTGTAATAGCAATTTAGAATTAAAGGCTGCCTTTAATAAATGATCTTCTCCCAGACAGCCATGGCTCAACTCTTCACTGCCTCATCTTCAAAATTTTACCCCAGTGATAGCTTGTCAGTGAGGCCTTTACTGACTACCTTTCCTAAAATTGCACCCGCACACACACACACTCCTCATTCCCTTTACCTGATTCTGTCCTTTCCCAATATGAATGACTTGAAACATACCTCAAGGTTGACATATTTAGAACATTCATGGTCTGTCTCCTTGCACTAGATTGTGAGTTCCAGGAGGGAGAGATTGTTGTGTCTCGTCTTTTGATGCCCAGTGTTTTAGTATTTTATGGTCCATTCAGAGGAGCAGCCTTGCAAGGGTCATCAGAGCCCAGCAGAATGAAGAGGCTAGCCACACAAGGGGTGAACTGTTGCAAGGGCTCAGAACCTCAGTGGTAGGGTAGGGCATCCTTGCAAGAGGACAGCCCAACAAAAGGGTTTAGGATCCTGAAAATGATGAAAAGTTACCCATTTGGGGGCAGAGAGTGGTGTGCCTGGCGTGGGCTATCAGAACCCAGGCAGAGTGAGGATGGTATCCAAGTGGAGCAGTTTGGGACTCACACTGGGGCAGATTGGGCAGAAAGATGGAGATGTGGGGAAGAGGGTGATGGTAGGGATCAGAGACTGGTTATAAATGGATTTATCAAACAAGCAAATATATGAAGGGTAATGGAAATCAGATCTGTCACTGTTAGAGAAATATAAAAAGAGGAAAGTAGAATGAATGCTGTATGTACTGGATTGGAATTGGGGGTATTGGTGTTAACTGATATTTTTCAATATATACAGATAAATATAGAAATAAATACATATGTAAGTATGTGTGTATGTTTTCTGGTTTTGTCTGCTGAGGCTGAGATTAGCAACTACTTTCCCCAACCAAGAGCAGTAAATACACCTACACAAATCTACTACACAAATCCTGACCTCTAAATGCCATTTCCTCTAAAAGGAACCTTGGAGAGTGTCTGACCCCAGGCCAAGGGCAAAAAAAGCATTAAGAAAAACCAGAAACGTCTTATTGTGCAAGAAAATAAGTGTTCAAGAAAAGAGGGTGCCATAAACAGGATATTTATACGGTTTCTGAGCAGTCCTGACAAAATAACTATTAATTACAAAAGGGAAAGAGTAGCTTTACAGTGAGAAATGCTGACAGACCGTAATTTAACCAGGGGATCCAAGTAAATAGCATCAGTAATGGAACCCATTTACGCTGTGAGCCAGAGGACGGGATGCAGTAAGAACACGGTGTCACTTCTGTGGTATTCCTCCCTGTCGAAACTTCGTAACCTGAAATCTAATCATGAGGAAATACCGGACGAACACAAATTGAATACTATTCTACAAAATGTCTGGCCTTCAGATGAGTCAAGGTCATGAAAATCAAGAGAAGCCTGAGGAACTGTTCCAGATTGAAGGAAACTAAATGGACAGAACAACTAATGGCAGGGCAAGGTTCTAAACCAGACCCCGTGGCTATGAAGGACCTTGGGGCAACTAGAACAATTTACATGAGTTTTGAAGAACAGATGGTAGGAAGCAGCAGTGTTAACTTTTTGATTTGGGTTATTAAATCATGTTATGCAGTAGAATGTCTCTGGAGACACTCTGACGCATTCCAGGGTAAGGATGCATCACATCGGAAACCTAATCACAAATAATTCAAAGAAAAAAGTTCCTGTGAGTCTATGATTATTTCAACATTAAAAAAAATTAATGAAACAGCAGGCACAGTCCCTGCAAAAGAGAAAAAAACAAAAAGTTCATGCTTTTTGTACATAGGGAGAAATTCACAAAGTGAATTAAAATTAGAATCTAATTTCTATCACTCTGATTCAGTTTTTCTCACATATTTTGTTTTTGGGCTGTGAATGAGTATCTACGAAATGAAAACCAAAACCAGATATTAATGATAGATATCTCAGGGGCAGGAGAAGACATGTCATCTTAATCTTTCCAATCCATTCACCAACAAGTCATGCTAAGCATCAATATGATGTTAATGGGTTTGGCTTAAAAATTTTATACACTTATCATCACATTCCCCTTAGGTAAAAGGAGACCAAACACCTCTACAACTATGAGCTGTTACTTGAATTCACATAAGTTATTTTGGGGAGAAATGCAGCTGTCTGAGCATCAACTTAATTTTAGATATCATAAGAGAAAATGATTCTGCCCAAAAGAAAGCGGTTTATCCACTAGAAGTCCTGCCCCATACTATGATTGAGTTCATGGACTTCTACAGCTTCCACAGAATCATCAGCTCATTCTTAGCTGTAAAGGAGCCCTACTTCAACCTTATTTCTCAGTTTGACCCACACTGTTGGCATTTACTGTATAACACTACTTGCCCATCTTACGTGCTTTAAAAAAAATGACAGTTGCTGTTATCATGACTAATTTTTTTAAAGAAAATGTGATCTTATTATTAAGATCCCATATTGATAGTGTATTGACTTCCAACCCTCTGATGGTCAAAACTATCTTAACATGCAGCCATACACACCTAGATCACCAGCACCACCACCACCAATACAAACATCATGCTGCTGGTGTCTATCTAATGACATGTTCCCAACAAAACTGAGATTGACGGGGGACACTGAGGAGTCCAGCGAAGTTAGAGATGGTGCAAGTGATCTCATCTACAACTGTTCACACAAGGAATCACCAAAAAAGCAGTGACTTCAGCCACGGCCCCACCTCTCTCCATGCCCTGAAGATGGTTGGAGGCATTCACACATGTCTTTTCCCCAGATGGTCTCATTGCTTTCTCTCTCATTTTGTTCATGGCTCTGCTCAAATGTCACTTCTACAGAGAAATCTTCCTTGACTAATATAAAACGACTCTATAAAATATCCCCATCACTCTCTTTCCTTTTTCCCTCTGTCCATTTTTCTTTATGACCTTTATTATCCTTCTCACTACCTGGCATTTTAGTGGGGAGGGAGGAGGCATGTGTATGAGCAACTGGACAGGAGCTTATTGTCTTTGTCTCCCGAATGGGGAAAAAAAAATCTCCATAATGGCAGGGTTTTTGTCCTTTTTTTGTTTGTTTGTTTGCCATCAGAACAATATCTCATATGATAGGTGTTTGGTAAATGTTTATTAAGTAAATGAATTGATGAATCTAATTGTCAGCTGGTAGTTTGGAGACCAATAAACCCAGTTTTTAATCGGGGCCAAAGATCTTTGGGAAAAAAAAGTTCCCATGTTTGCTACAGGGGGATTTACAAGGAAAGGAGACAACTTCAGTACAGTTCATGCAAAAAAAAACAAAGCAAGCAAACGAACAAAAAAAAACCCACAAAGTAGCCTCCACCACAACATAGCTCTTAAGACACATTTGTAAAAGCATATATTTTTCTATTTTTTCTTTTCTGTTTGTTTTCATCATTGAGGTTTTCCTTTTAATGGAATAGGTTTCCAAAAATAGAACACCACCCTATAACATTGCACCTCTAGGACTTAGTAGGCTAACATGTAACTACTGTCCAGAACCAATTCATTTCTAAGTCATCACTGGCTCCCTATCATCCTCAGAGTAAGAGCCAAGTTCCTTAGCAGGCAAGGAAAGTTGGGCTGGGGCTGCTCACTCCCTCTTCTCCTCTGAGGTACCTGCGGTGTCTGGTCTCAGTACTGAGATACTTCCAGTTTCAACTCAGTCTGCAGTCTCTCTGTTTCTCTGTCCTGATAAACACCTACCTATTTTTAAGTCTCTGAGGGAGGTATTCCTGACCTTTTATTCCTACCATGGCATTAATGAAAATCAAACTAATTCAACATTATGGTCAATAGTAGGTTTATAACTCTTTGCTAAAACTGGCTGGAGCAACTAAAATTAATCCAGCCCCTGCTTTTTCTCTATATACCCCTCCACACACACGCATACACCCCCCGCCCACACACACATACACACATTATAGGTACCTCTGAATACATATCTTTAAAATGTTTTCTTTTAATTTACAAAACAATTCATCTTATTCCATATAGACTATAGCTTCTGAGATCCTAAGTATGATAATATAATATGCATCACACCAATACCTGTGGAATTGTACCATCATTCAAATCTATAAAAGAAACTGAATACAGGCAGAAAAACATTCCCAAGACTAGCTGTTTATCCCCCTGCAAATAATTGTACAAAGAATATCCAACTTTTAGGAAAAATACAAAAACACTTAACACTAGTTCAGTCAGATGTATTTCTGTGAACCTATTTATCATCTTTCAACTCAACAAGAACTTTGAATGAGGAAATCCAGTTTGTTCTGTCACAAAATTTCATATTCCAAGACTTCTTGAGTATAAATTATAGCACAGAAATAATGGTGTCATACTTAGATACATTACTTTACATGAAATTTTCTCAAGGCAAAACATAAAATAAAGCTGATATCTGATAAGCATCTTTATTTCTTATGTCAAAAACAGTCCCCCAGGGGTTAAAACTAGAGGCTGTAGTTTGAGTTTCCTAAGGAATGAAAGAAAGATAAGATCTCAAAAGTGACGTAAATAATGAAGTAGGCCAGATACCATATACCAAAGACTTTTTACTAGGCTTCCACTTTAAATCTTTATCCAAAAGTTTTGTTTTGTATTCAGGCTATTTATTTTGAGTAAAGAGCATCTAGTTTTGGTTGAAAAAGAAACACACACACAAAATTAACAAACACGCACATAAAGAGAGACTTTGTACTTTCATTGGAAAGAGATTAAGATCACATATCTTGTTACCAACATCAGTAAATAAAAGATGATCTTTGAGAAGATTCTTCTTCAGAAATGCAAGTGTTAAGAGGATTCTTTTTTGAACTTTTCTTTGGAAAACTCTGTGAAAATCAAACACTCCTGAGAAAATATTCTGTTTTTATTTTTTTGTATCCTATGTACTTCCAGAAAAGATTTGAGGAAAGTTTTAGTGGTAAATCACATATATAACGTATAATCATGTATAATTTTATATATTTCTTTAACACAATTTTTGCTTGTCTTTTGTACTGATGATGTGGTAGACATTTATCTAATACAAATAAAGAGAAAAAGTCAACTGTCAATTATGAGGGACTGTGGAAAATATAATGGACAATGTCCAATGTTAGAACCTAAGAAATATTTTTCAAATGAATCCTTCATAGACTTTTATTAAAAAATTTTAAAACTTGGCACAGTAAAGGTATTCTGTATGGAGTCAACATGATGTGATATACATAAGATACTCTCTATCTAGCATGACAACAATTACAGTGGCTTTTTATTGTCAGTGTAGTTAAATTAAAACTGTTTCCCAGAATTTTCCTCTCTGCATGGTTCTGGATTCAGATTGGCCCAAGAGAAAATTTTTCCAGATTTAGAAAGCAGAAGTGAAGCAGCAGCCATATTCAAGCTTAGGATGTTCGAGTTAGGTCAGGCACCATTGCAGCTCACACACATTGTTGTGGGTTCCCATAGAAGGCTGGGCTCTCAGTTTCCTACTTCCTTCCAGAGCTCTGTAGGACAGCAGCTGAGCCCGCCGGACCCCCAAAAGGGACTGGGCTTATCTCCTTCAGTTTGTTTGACTTTGGGAACAGACTCATGTGTTGCTCCAAGAGTACACTTGATCTTCTGCAGGTTATTCAGTCACATCACTGAAAAAGTGGTGAGAGCCTGATAAAGAGTATTCTAGTTATTAATCCTGAATATCCTAGGCTAATAAAAGAAATCCTAGAAAAAGATAATATTGTTATTAAGATTTACTTGGCTTATTGCTCCCTTTGGGGATATTTTTAACTTCATACCATAAACAGAGTTTGTAAGAGTGACCAACTTTCCCAAGAAGGCTGTCATTTGGGCCAAGGAAAACAAATGGTACAAAAATGGAGGCTCATTCTAGAAAGATTTTTGTAGAACTGACAGTGTAAAAGACATAGCTAGTCTCCATGGTTTGGACAGGCTATCCCCAGAACAGTATAAGTTGCTTCATTATTCAAAATAGAGGGAAAATGTGTATAACTACAAAGCCAGTCAACTAGAACAAGAAGGAAATACTATCACTATTTTATTCTACTGACCTGGAAGCCTAATCATTGTAGTTAGACAACAGAAACAAGAATGATGAGGACTAGAAAGGAGGATACATTGTTTATAAATGATTGTCTATATGGAAAATTCAATAGGCACTTTAGGCAAATTATTACAATAATTTTTTCTAAGTTCAGAAAGTTTTTTGGGAAAAGGATCAATTTGAAAATACATATGGTGTTCTTATACAAAACAATGACAAATGAGAAAATACAATATTTAAAAATTCTGTTCCATGAACAACAGAAACTACAAAGTACCTCAGCAGAATTCTACCAAAAGATATGAAAGCCATTTTTGGAGATAATAGTAATACTTAATTTAAAGACATAAAAGACTTAATATATATATATATAATGCTCATAAGTGGAAAGACTCAATAATGTACAGATATTATTTCCTATCAAAGGTATTTATAAATCCCATGCAATTCCAATCGATATTTTTTGTGGAATTTGTGAATGTGTGTGCAGCTTAATAAAATTATTCTAAAATTAAAGTGTGGAAGAGTAAACAGCAAGAATAATCAAGCATATTAGTTTCCTATTGCTGCTGTAACAAATTACCACAAACTGAGTGACTTAAAACAACATGAATTTATTACTTTACTGTTCTGAAGGTAAAAAAATCAAAACGAGACTTACAGGGCTAAGATTAAGGTGTCAATAGGCCTGTGCTTCTTCTGGAGGTTCTAGGAGGGAATTCATCCCTTGCTTTTGCCAGTTTTTAGAGGCTGCCTGCATTCTTTGGCTCATGGCCATATCACTCTGACTTGTGCTTCCATCATCTTATCTCCTTCTCTGACTCTGACCCTCCTGCTTTCTTTTTAAAGGACCCTTGAGATCGCACTGGGTTCACCTGGATAATATAGGATTATCTCTCCATCTCAAGATCATTAGCTTAACCACCTCTGCAAGGTCCCTTTTGCCATGTAAGGGAAAAGGGTTCTAGGAACTAGGATGTGGACATTTATGGGGGGCCATGGGGACATTATTTTGTCTACCACACCAAGGCAATTTTGATGAAGAACTAGGAGAGGGAATTTGACATACTAGATACTAAGACTTCTAATAAAGCTATAATGATAAAAATTGGGTGGCACACAAAGAGGTATTAATCCAGAACTTGGTACACAATAGAAGTAATATTACATATTAGGAGGGAAAGTCAATAAATACTGCTTTTTTCTAAACATTTTATTTATTTATTCATGAGAGGCACAGGGAGAGAGAGAGGCAGAGACATAGGCAGAGGGAGGAGCAGGCTCCATGCAGGGAGTCCGACGCAGGACTTGATCCCTGGTCTCCAGGATCAGGCCCTGGGCTGAAGGTGGTGCTAAACCACTGAGCCACCTGGGCTGCCCAAAACTGTTAAGACCATTAGCTATACATGCAGGGAAAAAAATAATTAGATCCCTACTTCATGAAATATGTGAAAATTAATTCAGATAAATTGTGTGGACATAAAGGTAAGGAAATATAAACATACAGGCAAATAATTTTATGACTTCAGAAAGATTTCTTAAACAGACCGCAAAAGCACAAATAATAAACTGTATACATTAAAATGTAATACTCCTACAGGGCACCTGTTTGGCTCAGTCAGTTAATCTTCCAACTCTGATTTTGGCTCAGGTCATGATCCTGGGATCAAGCCCTGAGTTGGGCTCCATGTTCAGCTGGGAGTCTGAAATTCACTCTCTCTCCTAAATGGTGCTGTCTCTCTCTCTCTCTCTCTCTCTTGCTCTCTCTCTCTCTCTCTAAAAAAAAAAATCTTTTTTAAAAAATGTAATACTATACAACAAAAGCCTTTGCCATCCATGTGCCAAGAAAAACATTAGCACTGAGAATATAGGAAGAACATCTGTAAGTCATAAGAAAGTTGAGTTACACAAAAATTAACTCAAAATGGATTAGAGACCTAACTTTAAGAACTAAAACCATAAAAATCTTAGGAAAAAATAGGGGTAAAAGTTCATGGTCTTGGATTTAGCAATGGTTTCTTAGGTATAACATCAAAAGCATAAGCAACAAAATTAAAATATAGGAAAATTGGACTTCATCAAAAATAAACTTTTGCATCTCAAAGGACGCTACCAAGAAAATGAGAAAAACATTATTTGCAAATCATATAATTGATAAGCATCTAGTATCCAGGATATCTAAAGAGCTATGACAACTCAGTAACAAAAAGACAACACGTTGAAAATGGGCAAAGGACTTAAATAGACATTTCTCCAAAGAAGATATAAAAATAGCCAACAAGCAAACATGAAAAGATGTTCAACATTATTAACCATTAGGGAAATGCAAATCAAAACCACAATGAGGTAAAGCTTACACCCGCTAGAATAGCTATAATAATAGTAATTTTTTAAATGGAAAATAACAAGTACTCATAAGGATGTGGGGAAGTAAAAATCCTCATACATTGCTGATAGGAATGTAAAATGATGTAAATATTATGGAATGCAATTTTTGGTGTTCGTCAGAAAGCTAAACATAGGCATTATGATTAAGCAATTCCATTCCTAGAAATACACCCAAAAAATTTAAAACAAGGACTCTAACAAATACTTGTATGCCGATGTTCACAGCAGCATTATTCACAATAGCCAAAGGGTGAAAACAATCCAAATGTCCTTAACTGTTGAATGGATAGATCCACACTTTTTGTATGTGGTACATACAAATCAATATTATTCAGCCATAAAAAGGAATGAAGTACTAATACCTGCTACAACATGAATGAGGCTTGGAAACAGGCTAAGTGAAAGAAGCCAGTCACAAAAGGCAACATGTTATATAGGGGGAGAACAGGGAGCGACTGCTTAATGGGTATGGGCTGCCTTTGGGCAGGATGAAAACGTTCTGAAACTAGATAGTGATGATGGTTGTACATCATTGTGACTGTACTAAATGTCACTAATGGTCAATTTTGTGCTATGTATATTTCACCACAATAAATAAAGCACCAGTGATACATTATGTACATTAAGATGCAATATATATCTTATCCAGTGAAAGACATCATAAATAATGTGTAAGGGCAACCCACAAACTAAAAGACTTTTGCCACTTATGCAGCAAAAAAGCGTAACATCAAGAATATAGAAAAGTATTTCTTAAATCTATGAGAAAATACGAATTAAAAAAATGGAAAAGGGATCCCTGGGTGGCGCAGCGGTTTAGCGCCTACCTTTGGCCCAGGGCATGATCCTGGAGACCCGGGATCAAATCCCACTTCGGGCTCCCGGTGCATGGAGCCTGCTTCTCCCTCTGCCTGTGTCTCTGCCTCTCTCTCTCTCTCTATGTGACTATCATAAATAAAAAAAAAATTTAAAAATGGAAAAATGAGCAAAGACACCATTACACAATTTATAGAAAAGAGAACCTAAATGATCCCAAAAAAGTAGGACAAAATGTTTAGCCTCATTAGTTATCAGGAAAATGAAAATGTAAATATATTTTGCACCCATCAGACAAGTAATACTTTGAAAGTCTGATAATGATAATACCTGGTATTAGTGAGGTTATAAAGAAATAGAAGTATAGAACAGAATAGAATAGAGAAAATAGCAATAAAATAGAAAGAATTCTAATACATGGCCAGTAGTAGTACACATCAGAACCATTTTGGAGACCAATTTGGAAACAGTTGATAAAATTGAAAATCTGTATATTGTACTGATCAGCAATTCCACTTTTAGAAATATACTCCTGAGAATATTATCTTAGTACAAGGAGATGTATATACATATGCCCACTTAGCATTGTTTGTTACTGCAGAAAGGGAGGGGAGAAGGAAAGAGCTTTAAATAAATTGTGGAATAGTCTCACATTAGTTAGAATGAATGGCTAAACTAGATATAAGTGCTTCCTTATGGATAATTCTCAAAAACAATATTAAGTATTTAAAAAAAGACAAGTTTAAGACTGATTTATAGGATAAACTGAACTTGCATAAAGTTTTAAAATACAGACATGGACCAAATGTTGTTATCAATGTAGACATCTGTAGCAAAGATATAAAATATTAGAAGGAAAGGGTACCCAGCAACTTCCCAATGGTGTTGTCCCTGGGATGGAGGGAGAGGAATTAGGTGGCACAAAAGAAATATTGTCTCTAATTTTTATGTCTTACAAAAATTTGAAGCAAATAAAACACATTGTTAATGCATGTTAATTCTGAAGAGTGAGCACCCATGTTTTTGTTATATTACTTTCCATGCTTTCTTTGAGTCTAAGATTTTTTCAGAATAAAATAAACAATAGACTATTAATGTAGGGAAGTAAAGTAGGAAGCAACTCTGCAAAAACTAAATACAAAAATGTGTAAATTGTGCTATGGTGACAAAATCAACTAATAAGTTGTGTGTGTGTGTGTGTGTGTGTGAGAGAGAGAGAGAGAGAGAGAGAGAGAGAGAGAGAGAAAATGTTCCACGCAATAGAAGCAGCCAAGCTCTGTTTCTCTGAAGAGAGATCTCATAACAACAACTTTGGTGACACACCCTGGTCAGAGATCCTTGGACAGTACGGTGCCCAAACACTTGTGTGTTTGCCTAGGACAATGTGTGCTGCGGTCAACCAGGGGCAGGCACTTCCTGTTACTCTTCCAGAGAAGGTAGCCAAATAACAAATTCAGAACAAAAATTATCATCCATTTCTGTCTAACTCAATATTTTTCATATGCTGGGTTCATTTATTTTCTTCCTGACTTAAATCTGATATAAGAAATATTGTTTGAATCAAGAAGGTTTTTAGAGGACTTTTGCTACTATAAATATAACTAGAAAAAAGTGATCTCCGATCCATTTACCTTTGAGACCGTCTCCTGACATCAGCTCGTTTTCTGAAGGATAACACATGGCACATATTCCCACCACTCATTTAATTTGCTGTTGATTTTCTGGGCTGCACGTTCTAAGTTAACATTCAAACAGCCATTCATAAATGAAAATGTATTGACAAAGGAGCCAAAAGATTTCAGCAGCCCTACATTTCAGATCTCTTCTTGGTTTGATGCATCCAGATTGCTTGCCTGCTCAGCATGCAGGAATGCTTCATTTACATGCTACTTCTGCAAACTAATAAACACTCCTTCCTAATGCAGGGCTAGCTGGCAGAAGCCCTGACTTAGTGTTCTTTGGGTTTTTTGAGCCTTTCCACAGGAGATAAAGCAGGGAATTCTGTTCCTAAGAATCATCACAAACTTACAAAATCGCGTGTCAGTAAATGCTACATTAGGATGGGATTTCTGTTTGGTCAGATTGATGACTATTATTTGCATAGCAGGCTTTCTGAAATAAGGAGAGTCAATGATAAAATTCATAAACTTTTCCTACATCTCATTATTCAAAATTTTCTAGAACACAACCTTTCCTGTTAGAATATAAACTTGGGGGCAGCTATATGGTCCTACTTATCTAACACAGGGCCTGGTACCTAGTTGGTACCAGTTGAAAATAGTGCAAACATCAGATGACCACATAGATCATGGATTGCATTATCTAACCAAGACACAAGAAGCATGTTCTCCCCTCTAGTCTTAGAAGATTGAACAACAACAATGAAAAGAACTAAAACTACTACAATTCTAATTATCCTCAATCAAGAAAACCATCTTTTCACATCTGAAGAAATCATAAGTACAGTAATTGTAATTTAGAAAAAAAGACTATCTCACAGTAAAATGTGTAGTGATAAATAACTCATGAACTACTATCCATTAATCTCTAAAGAATAATTCTTTATATTAAAGAACAAGACCAAAATTTTTGGTGTGTGTGTTTTAATTTTTATGTGTGTGCATATGCACACTTATAAAAGAGGAAACACTGACTTTCATTTATAACCCTAAAGTTTCCAGATCTTAGGTGGATGGGCCATGGTACCTAAGGAGACTCTTTGCTAAGCAGCCTGATTGGGTCTGGGTGTGTCAATTTGTGTATAAGTAAGATGGCAGAGCTGACTAGTTCTGATAGAGAAGACTTTGCAATTTGGGGCACAGTAGAAATATATCTGAAAAAGAGAAGAGCCTGAAACATCAGTGCGCTGTGTGTAGTAGAAATATCAGAGAGAGAAGCCCCTGGGAAGATATAGCCAAGGACCAGGAGAGGCCTTTCGGAAACAATTGCCTAATTAGTGTTTAAGCTGTTTGCTATGAGATTTATGACGTAAAATGCCTCTGTCATCTCCTGAACAAAATCTTCAGTTTACATTACTGTGTGAGCAAATGCTATTTAAGGATCTAAGAGAAATGCTGAACTTTTTTTTCTGGGCTTACATGGAGCAAAAGAGAGAAAGGACATACAGACAAAGGTGGTAAAGGAGGAGGGTTCAGCTGATGCCCTGACAGTCCCTCTCAGATGTCTCTTCAGAATCTCAAACTTAACATGGTCAAAATAGAGCTCTATTCTACAACTTCCCCAGGTCTCCTCATGTTGTTAGATGGCACCACACCAACCAAGCTGCTCAAGCCAAAAACCTACATATTGGCCTTACTTCCTCACCTTCTCTTAACTCCTTATCTATAATCCATTAGTGAGTCCTGCTAACACCACCACACAAACCCCAAATCTTGGCCACTCTTGTCCAAAATCACATGTCAGTCAGGAGCTACAGCAACAGCCTCCTAACTGATTCCTTTACTTCTGCTTTTACCAACCACACCCACCCTGCACTGACTCACTGGTCTCCTCTTCATTTGGCAACTATAGTGACCCTTAGAACTCAAGACTATATCATGTCCCTCCCATGCTTAAAACTCCAATATTTGTCCATCCTACTGAGAATACAATCTTCCTTCACCATGGCTCACAGATGTGAACTGACCCACCCTTTAGGCCATGTCTTAACCCCTCTCTCCATTCCCCTTTTATCTCTGCAGTACTGCATTATTTCTGTTTCTCAAATGCCTTGCCCACAAGAGCATCTCCTTTTCCTGGAATGTTCTTCCTCCAGATTTTTGCATGGCTAGCTCCATTTTTAAATAAGATCTCAGCTCAAATGATACTTCCTCCAAAAATCATTCCCTATTCTAATGCAGCCATACTTTCATTAGAAGCTCTCCATCATATGATCCTGACTTAATATCTTCATAGCATTTATCACTATTGGAAATTTTTTCACCTCTATTCACTATCTTCCCTTATCAGAATGTATGATTCATAGAGAAGAAACCATAATGTTCATACAATGCCTGGCACACAGCAGAAATTCAGAAGACACTAAGTGAGAGGCAGTATAGCACAGTGGTTAAACATCTGAACTCTGGCACTTACTGGCTATACAACTTTAGTTTGCTAACTTAACCTCTCTGTCTCCTCATCTATATAATAAGATGATGATAATAGCATTTGCCTCATAGAGTTTTTGTGTGGATTAAATGAGTTAACCTATTTTAAATGTTTAGAGAAATTCTTGCCTAAGGACTATACAGGCTAGCTATTATTCACTTACTCTGATCTGCCCCTAATTTCTTATGCATAGGCAGAAAAAAATCCTGTATCTTCAGGCTGTTAATTCATTAATAGCCAGCAACATACATCAATTGATTTACATACTTTCCATTCCTCTTTAAAGCAGCCTAGAAAAGACTCAGCAAAGGGGATGGATGTTCCCACTTTGTGGCTTAAAGAATATATGGCCAGCAGCACATGACCAGAGGCACTTGAGGTCACAGAACTTACAAAAAGTTAAAGACTCAGGAGTGTCAGAATAGACCTCAGCATCTTCCCCTTGTAAACCCTCAGAAAATACATGACCTCTTCTGCAGGTGTAACCATCAGTTATTTTCAAACATATTATTACTAGAGTAGAATAACTCTACCACACTTCCTACATATCCCTCTTCCACCAACAAGTAAATTCCATGTTTGTAGGGTTGCCAGATAAATTACAAAACATCAATTAGTTTAAATGTCAGATAAATAAGAAATCATTTTTTATCTGAAATTCAAGTTTAACTGAATGTCCTATATTTTTTACTTGCTATATTATAGCTCCATCCTGGGTACTAAAGGACGCAGAGCCTGATATCAGGAAGAGGTTTAGATCTGGGATCGAATCTGAATTCCTGGATGTAATATGGAAGCAACTTTGAGCAAGTTACTTAATTCTCACTGAGCTTCAATTTTCTCATCTGTAAACAAACTACTTCATGGAGTGGCTATGAAGCTCTATAAGGTAAGCTTTGGGAGAGCACTTAGCACAGTGCCAGAGGGATGGATAAATAGGAGATTTGCAAAAAACATTAGTCTGCCTTCCATCCCTTTTGATGCATCAGGTCTGATCTCTGGCTGAGATGCTGAAAGCCGTTTTTGTCTAGGATAATTAGAATTAGCCTTAAAGGTGGGCATCTGGGTGGCTCAGTCAGTTAAGTGTCTGCCTTCAGCTCCATCCTGCATCCTCCATCCATGTCTGGCTCCCTGCTCACCGGGGAGCCTGCTTCTTCTTCTCCCTCTGCCACTCCATCTGCTTGTTCTCTCTCTCAATCTCTCTCTCTGTCAAGTCAATAAATAAAATCTTTATTTTTTTAATGATGGTTAATTGTCAAACTCAAAGTTTTCTTTTTTTAATATTTTATTTATTTATTCATGAGAGACAGAGAGAGACAGAGACAGAGACATAGGCAGAGAGAGAAGCAGGCTCCACGCAGGGAACCTGATGTGGGACTCCATCCCGGGAGTCCAGGATCATGCCCTGGGCTGAAGGCAGGTGCTAAACCACTGAGCCACCCCAGCATCTCAATAAATAAAATCTTTTTAAAAAATAATTAGCCCTAAAGGTAATTGAATTAAAGAAATAAAATATTTAAACATCACATTCCCCCATATCAATTATCTATTGTCACAATAATGCTGTATATTCACAAGTAACTGTGAAACTTCAGTGGCATTGTACAGTAACATCTTTTCTTGCTTATAAGCCCAGAGTTTGGCTCAGCAATTGTGCTGATATAAGCTGAACTAGTTGGGCTCACTTATACATCTGTGGTCAGCTCTCAGGTTGGCTGGGGACTGGCTGGTCTAGGATCACCTCAGCTAGGATGACTTGTTCTGTGCTCCCTGGTCTCTCATCCTCCAATAGGCTGCCTTAGGCCTACTCTTAAGACTAGGATAAGGGTTGGAGAGAAGAAACAGAAATATCCAAGTGCTTTTGTAAGACCATTTGTCCTATTGGCTAAAGCAAAGCACATGACCAAGGTCATATCAGGTCAGAAGAACACTACCAAAGGTATAAATATATAGAGGAATGAAACAATGGGACCATTAGTGTGATAAATCTACAACACCCCAATACAACACACCAACACCCCCAATAGAATTTTTAGAGTGAAATATTAAATTTAAGGAGTTGATAAATGAAGGCATGAATAATGTAGTAGACACCTATTGAGGGGCCTGCCCTGTCCCTCATCCCTGAGAGCTTCCCAGCCCACCCACAGGAGTGGGTTCCTGGCAGCCTTGCTTATGCCATGTGATCCTACAACCTGGTGTTGGCTGACCAACCACAGGGGGAACCAATGACCCAAGCTGACCCAGTCACCTTCTCCTTTTGGAATTTGGGAATGGAACCAAGAAAATTGAGTCAGAATCTGTATGTGATGGCACCTGCAACATGTAATCCTAGGCACCTGGGGAGGCTGTGTTTTGCTGCATGAACTAAGGAGCAGAAAACACAGCCAGGCTCTTAGCCACTAGAGGAAGCCAAATGAAGTCAATGCTGTATTAGTTTCCTATTGATGTAGTAACAAATTACTACAAACTTAGTGACTTAAAACAAGCCAATTTATTATTTTACAATTCTGGAGTTCAGAAGTCTAAAATGGGTTGGCAGGGCTGCATTCTCTGTGGAGGCTCTCAGGGGAAATCCTACTTTCTTGCCTTTTCCATCTTCTGGAGGCTGTCTGCATACCTTGGCTTATGGTTGCATCACTATAGCCTCTGTTCCCATTGTTACATCTCCTCTTCTAACTGACTCTCTCCTATCTCTTCTTGAAGGACCCTTGTGATTACACTGGGTTCACCCTGATAATCCAGGATGATCTCCCCATCTCAAGGTCTTTCACTTCATCCTTTCAGCAGAGTCCCTCTTGCCATATAAAGTAGCATTTTCACACTTCAGAGTTCCAGAGATTAGGACACCTGTGGGGGCCATTATCCTACCCACCGCAAAAGTTCATGAGGAACAGAGATGAAAGGGTGCCCGGGTGGCTCAGTCAGTTAAGCGTCTGCCTTCAGCTCAAGCCATACCCCGGGCCGGGCTCCCTGTCACTGGGGAGTCTGCTTCTCCCTCTCCCTCTGCTGCTCCCCCTGCTTGTGCTCTCTCTCTCTCTCTCTCTCTCTCTCTCTCAAATAAATAAAATCTTTTTAAAAGAGAGAGAGAGAGATGACAGTTAAGGAAAAGGCTTCAAGAGCCTTCTGCTTCTTGATCTGGTCAGGGCATTCCTCCATTCATGCCCTTGGTTGCCATGACATACTCTCATATCCTTATGAGAAGTCTTTTGGGTGATGGCTGCTCAGACTGCTCTGTTGAGAAAAGCTCTGAAGGCTTACTGGAATGCATGATCATCAATGATGTCTGACATCAATGTGCCACAAATTCACTTACTCTAGATTAGAAAAGGTAAAACTAGCATGGTTGAGTGTGAAGAATCATGTTTTCTTATCAAAATGGGGCTTAAATTATGAAAATTTAAATCCAGGTCAATGATAGCTGAACCTGAATTAAGGGATATCCCCTGAGGAGACTGCACATGTAGTATATCCCTTGTAGGCTGTGGGTGTGCTGCATTTTACCACGTACCAGATCTTAAAAGACAAAAAAAAAAAAATTTCAACCTGGTGATTTCTCTACCCAATATCTTTCATTTTGAACAAAAAACTAGGCCTCAGTCACCAACCCACATAGAATGCCTGCTTCTTGGTGGCATGGCCGTAGCCTAGAGGCAGTCTGTGTCACTATTCAAAACATTTTCCTTATCAGAGCACTTTCTCACAAGAGAAGGTTGTTGGTTTCAGGAGCTCCAAGTTTTATTTTTGTCAGTTTTGTTTAGTGCTGTGTGCCAGGCGTTCACTTATGCCCAGATCCTTGGTTTGGCTTTTATAGAGAATTCTACTGAGTAACACTTAATAACTTCACTGATCACGCACTCCAGTGTTCTTGGTGACTTAATGATGCTAAAATTACACTGTCGCATTCACATCAGAAAGAAAGATAAGAAAAGCCTGTAGTGTCCAGGGACTGATGAGCAACCAAAAGGTGGGCTAGAGTGTATTGCTCTGTTTTTTTAAGCAGCATCAACATTTCAAACTCACAGAATCAGTAAGAATACTTAATAGGAGAGGAGCCAGACCAAATACCTCCCAACAAAAGAGACTCCTTCCTGTAAACTCCCCGGGTGTTCCCTTTTCATGAAAAATTCTTTCCTTTCTGAAGATTTAAGGAGGCATATGTGATTTAATCCCTCCTGTAGCTTTTAAACTCGGTAGAATGAGTGTTTACAAAGCAGGATCTTTTACTAGATATTGTAAAAGAGATTTCTGTGCGTATGTTTTGCCAAGAAATTAGAATCCAGTGTTTGCCAAGGAGCATAAATATATTTGGCAGTATCCAGAGTCTCAGTAGCAGAGATAAAAGTAATTGTTCCCTTCAGCCAATTGCTCACACCTATTACAAAACATTTGTCTTCCCCAGGGGTGGATTTTCTCCCCTCTTACCGTCTGGCTCTGGGAGATATTGTCCGTCCTCTGGCTCAGGAAAGCTCCTCAGACAAGCTTTGAAGTGAGATGCTCTGAGGCCCATAATTACATCTTTATGTAGCTCCAGATGCATACAGAGTCAGAGAGGCTCGATTATTGACCTGAGACATTTCAGCTTTCATCAGTCTGCTACTTTCCCTTTCAATAATGATCAATTTTTAAGGAAGACATTTATGTTTTAACTGTGTCACTCTTTTCATTGCTTTAAAATCTGATTCAATTCAGCTCTCTGGGCTTTATATAATTGTCAATAAGCTGGATGGCTTGTCAACACTTGGGCCAATGCTCCGTTAACAGGAGATTTCTTAGCTTTACACTCAGTGAAAGAACTCAGGAAGTGCTTATATGAATATTCTGGTGCTGTTAAGATTTCTTCCTTAACCCCAAAAGACTTTCTATGTCCCCAAAGACTATCATCACCGGGGAGAAAAGTAACCACAATGGCCTGATTCAGAGCAAAACCTCCTTGTTTTTCCTTTTATGGTGACATGTACCCCAAACAACCAAATATCAGGAAATAACTTTTTCATACACCCAAATTTAAGATTGGTTCTTTTTAAACCGGTTAGAATGTGTCAAATTGATTTAAAGGTGAAAAAAAGTCTAACATTTCAGCAAAAACTTGACTCATCATCAGTAACTAAAATTTGATACTACTTCTTGGCAGTCAATTCATTTACTCTTTGTACTTGACAATCCTAAAGCTGTGTTTCTTTTTAAAATAAGCTGTAAAACTTATCAAATTGCTAATTTGTTTAGAACTATAGTTGTGTACTTATCTCATTTTTCCTCTGAACTAGGAGTTCCTGGAAGGGAAGATTGCACCAGAAAGCCATTCATGATCCCTGTCGTGCAGGGGTGAGACAAATGCTGGAGAGGGATCACTACACAAAGAACTATCTTCATCTTCTAATGACCCTCTTTTATTTCTCCTTCCACAAACTGCTACCCTTGCAAAACCCATAAACATTTCTTCTTATTCATTATATAGCTTTTGACAAAAGCCTCTATAAAACAGTTTCCCAGATCTTTTTTAAAAAAGGGTAATGTACATTATAAATCATTACCATAAATCATAATAATATATAGCAAGGCTACTACTTGGAATTCTTTGGACTAGGAGGTGGAGTAGAAAGAAGAAAGAAGGAAGAAGTTTTCTCTTAAGGGAATGACAGAAGTAGGCCATTTGGCACCATTGTGACAGGGTAGATCACATTTTAAGTGAAAGTTGCACATTGCAGATTTTAGGTAATAAGTTAATTTTAAAATTCAAACGTCCTGGAGAAACATTTTTAGTCTGTTAATAATGTTATTACTGAGATCTTTTCCCGCAAGACTACAAAATAAAAGGGCATGAAATATCATGGTTCTGCCCATTTTATGGTCTCAACAAGCAGTTATAGTTATACAAATCAAAAACAAGTTTATTCCAGGAAAAAGAAAATAGGAACAAGTTGAAGGCTACCATTAAGATTTTCAGATGATGAACCACTTAAGACTAACTACCTTCCGCCTTTCTTTAGCAAACCTAATATACCAAAATTTGGATTTGTACAAACAGTAACCTAAGATATACTCCTTCTTTGATAACATGAAGTAAAATTTCTTTAAGTCTCCAATTTCTCTATTAAGCAGTTTGTAAACATAATTTAGTATTGTATGTGTGAAGTTAAACAAAGCTTATACTGGTCAACAGCCTCCCTTATGAGTAAAACACAAATCGTCCAAGATTTTAGCAGAAAACAATGGTGTCGGGAAGTGACTCCAGAATAGGAGTGCCCTTAGGCTTTCCACATGTTAATCCCCAACTGAAGCTCTGACTCAACAGATACACCCCCATTCTTTAGTTCCCCTTAACCCAGTTGAAACTGACTTAATAATTTTTTGTCCTTATAAATGCATTCTCGTGTTACTCCCAATTTTCTTGCAGTTTGTCATTGATATTAAAAAAATACTTGACTAAATA
The DNA here is from genome assembly GCF_905146905.1 of Nyctereutes procyonoides. NCBI lineage: Eukaryota > Metazoa > Chordata > Mammalia > Carnivora > Canidae > Nyctereutes > Nyctereutes procyonoides. Next base: position 44,086,441 of record NW_026575139.1, on the reverse strand, counting down.
AGGGAGAACATGAGAAATAATTATGGAAAATCAAACTCAAAAAATAGGCACATTTCCAAAGCACATATTTCAGATCCTAAAATAACCTCCCTTTAGCCCTGAAGAACCAGTAGAACTTTGTAGACACCTTGATCAGCTTCCATGTCCAATTCCCTGCATTTCCCACATTTGCAAAGAAGTCTCGGAACCTATACCTGTAAGAGCAAATCTAAAATGACTTACCTTAGGCACCAAATGTAAACTTTTCCTTTTATTTCCTTTCTTTAAATTTCCTTTAACTTTCAGATTTTCCACTTACATGTGGTTTCCCATCTGAAGGACACAAATGATTTATAGGGACATGATGATTAGAATAATGAACTGTCCATCTCTTTCTATCCCAGTTTACTGGCTCTGCCCACTTTTGTAGGAGGCAATGATTCGATTCTAACATTTCACCAAATATAGAACCAACTGTATGTTATCTCTGGACTGGACAATATCCATTGTGTGCACACAATACAGTGGCTCACTCCACACCATTGGCCTTGGAAGGTATAGAACTTAGGAGAGCTCAGGGGTCCATGTCTCATCCATTAAACCATTCACATTGGCTGAGTATGTGAAGGACAAAGCCTCCAAAAACTGCAGGAACAAACAACATGACATGACACACATGAAAAGAAAAGAGCCAGAGGATTGACCATTTGAGCGAGAAGGGGGGAGGGTGGGGCCTTAGGAAATGAAACTCCAGCTAACAGCTCAGGGGATTTGACTACATGTTGTTTATGTCTCTGTGTGGAATGTTACCAAATTCCATTCATGGACTTTATTCATATCTGAAACATAAACTAGGGAAAAGAATCCAAACAAAAAAAAATAGCAACAAACTCAGTAATCAGAACAGGTTCTATATTTCTGCTTTTTGTAGAAAAACTATAGTTCAAGAGTGGTAGTTTCTTATTAACTAATTAACTCTTAATATCCAAGAGAACATAGCAGAAACCAAAGATTGACAAGAATTGATTTTTCTAGATGGGTTTTTTACTCCATTTTCTTCTCTTTGCTGTCATACTTAACTTCTTCCCAAAGAGAGAATGTATTGAGACTAAAGTCTTAAGGAGGATTTTTTCTTTTTTTGAGATTTTATTTATTTATTTAGACAGAGAGTGGTGGCAGGGGTAGAGAGCAAGAGAGAGAGAGAGAGAATCTCAAGTAGACTCCAAGCTGAATGTGGAGCCCAAAGCAGGGCTCCATCTCATGAACCTGAGCTGAGACCAAGAGTCAGACACTTATTGGACTGAACAACCCAGGCACCTCCTGGGAGGGTGGTCTTTTTACAAAATTACAAAGTCCTAATCTTCAGACTTGCTCCAAACATAATCCCTTCAGAAGTGTCAAACCAAGCTTTCCCTGTGCTCACCATCTCCTTAAGCATTCCACCCCTGTCTTAAATTCCAACCCAGGTATTCACATGATCTGACCTTCAGAATTATCTTCCATGAAGTATGTATGGATAAAAAAGTAAGATTTTTCAGTGTTTAAAAATAGTATTTTTTTAAGATTTTATTTATTTATTCATGAGAGACACACAGAGAGAGGCAGAGACAGGCAGAGGGAGAAGCAGTCTCCCTGTGGGAAGTCTGAAGTGGGACCCGATTCCAGGACTGCAGGATCACCACCTGAGCCAAAGGCAGATGCTCAACCACTGAGCCATCCAGGTGCCTCTAAATATAGTATTTTTTAAAAGTAACCTCTACACCTAACATGGGGCTCAAACTGTGATCCTGAAATTAAGAGCTGTATGCTCCACTGACTAAGTCAGGAACCCCAAACATGGTATTTTTGAATGAGATTTTTTTTCTTCAGTGGCTTGTGACATTAACATTTTTAACTATTTTACATTAGAAAATTTTCTATCCACTTATTCAAATGTCTCTTACCAGGAGTTGAATAGAAAAAAGCCTGACATAGATAAGACTTTTGTAATCTCAGCATGAACCCTCAACAGATTTTTCACTAAATTATGATGCTTTCATAGTTTCTCTTGTCCCTGAGAATCATTTTCCTCAGTGATGAAATGAAGGAGAGAAGATTGCGTTGAGCAGAAGTTGGCACAAGAGGAAATGGATCCACATCTCAAAGTTCTGATCAGTTATTTATCATGAAAGAACAGACTTTGAAATCCTGGGCTCCACACTGACTTTTACTTCCAAGGAACCCACATTCTTATTTGGCTGGTTTCTTAGATAGCATGATATAGTCAGGAAAACAGATCTCATTCCTTCTGATCTGAAGTCAGACCCTTGTTAATGCCATAGAAGTATGTTCTCACAATAATTATACTGGCAATTCTTTGGAGTTTGTTTTTGAAAGGTATTGGATATGTCAGGTGGTACTGTGCTCTGATGCTCATGATGCAGCCCTTTTCTCTTCACCATAGTCATTCTTTCGTGCATGTGACACAACCTCACAGTCTGACAAAGTGGCTGTAGTTGTTTATTACCAGAGTCAAGTACATCTTCAGCCAATTCCCACAACATGTGCTTCCTCTGGGCCCACTTTCCTCAGGACAAGCCTCTACTTTTTATTATACCAATAAACTCTCACAGCCCTGGAGTCTTTTTCCCCAAAATGCATGACTTTGAGTTTGTCCGCAGGCCTAAAAGAGCAATGTGAAATGCTGCTGCCCTGGCCCCACAGCGTGTGCCTGCTTTCAGGGTGGGCAGGCTCAGATGGAAGTAAGATGGGATGAAGCCACTTTCTGTAAGGACTGCCGGTTGGCCAATTATTCAGAGCATCTCAACCTTAACTTCTAGAATTGTGGCTTCCCAGAACTGTTATTCTTACAAAATACCTAAATTTTATGGAGCACTCATACTATGCCAGGCATTTAGGCAGACAGCTCAATTAATCTTCACCATATTCCTGTGGGGTAGGTTTCTCATTTTACAGATGAGAAGCAGGAGCTCAGAGAAGTTCAGAAAAGTGCTCAAGGTCATACAATCTAGTAGATAGTAGAAATGGAGTTCAAATGCAAGTAGTGTGACTCCAGATCCCTCAACCATCTTTTGGGCAGTAGTTTACCTTTTGGAATGAAAGAATACAATTAATTAGTTAAGCCTATGAATAAATAATAACAACAGTACCTACAAGAGTTCTTTAATTCAGGACTTTATGTGAAAATCATAGGAGAATTAGTTGAGAATGACTGGGGTTAATTTAAAATACCTCATAAACTATATAAAAATGTACAATGAGGTTCTTACATAAACTTCCAATTTCCCCTTTCTAAGGAGTTGATGAACACCTTCACCAGATGGGGTTAAAAGAATCATCTTTCTTCTTGTCTGCTTTAAATGTCCCTCCCTGTTCACTCTCCCAAATTCTCTTACCTCACAGTATCCTTGCACCAAAATGATTTGGAATTGTCCAAAGTTGACTTTAAGTACCAAATCATTATCATGGGTTACAAATGAGGTTTGCAAAGTGCCTGCCATAGATGAACTTAGTAAATGGTTTCTCTCAATCTCTTTCATCCCCTCCCCTATAGCACTTGCCAATCCTGCAACATTTCATTTCCACCTCTGTTTCAAGAGCCCTGTATCTTGCACCTGTTTCTGTGCTGTGTTCTGCCCTCTGTGGCAATGTAAAAATTATTGTATTTTGCTTCTCTGGGCATGAAGTGTGGTTCCCTCACAGAGACCTACAGCCGACATGGTTGGTCCCCATCAATATCCTCTCAGTGTTCACTTCACTGATGTCTGAGAACACTCTTCACTTGCTCTTCACAGGGAGCAAGCTTGCAGGCTGAGCCAGAAGTGTCCGAGATGACCTGAGAGAAATTCTTGATTCATTTATAGATGGGGAAAGGATAGAAAAATACTCTAGTTTCCTCACTTCTGGTTGGTATATCTCTGAGGCATATTCTACACCATCTCCCAGGGGTCCCCAAGTGCCATGACAAATCCATGTAATACCATCAAACATACCCCTAGGCAGAGCAATTCCAATGTGCTTCTGTTCAATCATTTCATGAGAAGACTCAGTGGGGACTAGAGAAATGAGCCAAGGTGGGCACATTGATTTTTTTTTAAGATTTTATTTATTTGAGAAAGAGAGAACATGGGAATGAGGAGGGCCAGAGGAAGAAGCAGACTCCCTGCTGAGTGGGAAGCCTGATGCAGGACTCAACTCCAGGATCATGAACTGAGCCGAAGACAAACGCGCAATTAACTGAGCCACCCACATGCTCTACAAACATTGATTCCATATAGTATTAGAGAGTGTTTGAGAAAACAAGCATTCTCACTCAAGCTTTGTTGCAGGGGCAAATGACATAATTCTTTGAAGGCAATTTGACAGGATATATCAAAACTTTGAATGTGTGCACACACTTTGGCCCAGAAATTCTTCTTTTAGAAATTTATTCTGCAGAAATACTTGCACATGTATGTCTAGGAATTTTCAACACAGCATGTTTATAACAGCAAAAACAATGCCCATCAAAAGGACACAAATAAAGAGAAACCTCTCAAAAAATAATCTGTGCCCATTGCAAATAGCTTGTGCATAAGCTATTTCTACAATGATAATTAAAGGGAGAAGATAAAAATTTATTGTGCCTTTCCTGGACAAGAATAATTTATATTTCGAAGTATCTGAGTAGTCCTAATTGATGTCAAAAAGTACTGTTTTATAGAACACTTGCAGCTGGGCAGCTCCAGTGGCCCAGCGGTTTAGTGCCATCTCCAGCCCCAGGGTGTGATTCTGGAGACCCGGGATCGAGTCCCATGTTGGGTTCCTTGCATGGAGCCTGCTCCTCCCACCCCCCCCCCTGTCTGTCATGAGTAAATAAATAATATCTTTTTTTTTTTTTAAAGAACACTCTAGCTGATAAGTGTAGAAGGAAGGATAGAATCCAAAAACATCTATTTTGTAATCCTTAATGAAATAATTGATTTGGGTTATGGTCATCAACAGATGATAAAATTCTAGAAGAACGGCCAGTGGGAACTAGGTATTTGCAGGGTGCCAAGCAGTTATTTCTTATTGGTTATGAAGAGAAATGAAAAACTTTCTATTGGAGAGAACAGGCTGTCACCTTGGCCACACTAATCTTGTCGACACTAACAGTGAGGAAAATGGCTATGACCCATCCTTGGGTGATGCAGTCTGGAGGACATGGTGCCACTTATAATGTATTCTCACCAAAATGTTGATCCTGAAACTAATCAACTGCAGAAAGATGTTGTTGTTTTTTTGTTGTTGTTGTTTGTTTGTTTGTTTGTTTGTTTGTTTTTTGCAATTATAAAGAGGCAATCAAGGAAACAGCAAATAGACTGGATGTTAGATGGAGGAATCATTGTCAATTTTGTTAGATGCCATTAGGAAAAGGAGCTTTTTTCCCCCCTTTTTGGTAGAACTGTATCCTGGAGTATTTAGGAGTAAAATGTCTTGATATTTCAAATTTAGTTTGAATACTTCAGCAAAGAAAAAATAAATTCAAAAAGATGAAATATGGCAAATTGTTAATCACTATTAATACCCTTAGAGAGATACTCACGTTAAGTTTATAGTTGGGGCACCTGGGTGGTTCAGTCAGTTAAGAGTCCAACTCTTGATTTCTGCTCAGGTCATGATCTCAGTGTTATGGGATCGAGCATTGGGCCCCACACTCAGCAGGAAAGCTGCTGAGCTTCTCTCTCTCTTGCATTCCCTCTGCCCCTCCCTATCACACTCAAGCTCTCTCACTCTTGCTCTCTCTCTCTCCAATAAATAAATCTTTAAAAAAGAGTTCATTGTAATCATTTATCTTCTAATGTATATTTGAAATATTTCAAAAAATTAAAAAGGAACAACATGTAAAAACTAAAATTTTAATATATTCCATTTTTATTCTTTTTTAAAATTTTATTTATTTATTCATGAGAGATACAGAGAGAGAGAGAGAGAGAGAGAGAGAGGCAGAGACACAGGCAGAGGGAGAAGCAGGCTCCATGCAGGGAGCCTGACATGGGACAAGACCCAGGGACTCCAGGATCAGGCCCTGTGCCAAAGGCGGCGCTAAACCACTGAGCCACCTGGGCTGCCCTCCATTTTTATTCTTAAAATAATCATATATATATATATGATTTTCTGTGTATAGGGGAAGTTTATTTTCACTCATGCATTCATTAATCAGTATATATATTCTGTGACTGGTGCTGTTCATCTCGGGAACATAATCCAGGCTTTCATGGAGCCTACATTACAGCAAAGGAAGCAAACATTAAACCAAATATGAAACTAATTATTTAATTGAAGCTGGGATGAGATCTCAAAGAAGTAGTCCAGGCTCTCTAGAGCAGAGCATCTAACATCAGGAGATCTGGCCTCATCTGGGGAAGTGATGGTCAAGCCAAATACAAGACAAATGTATTGTTTCCCAAATGCAATAGAATCTTAGGAATTCATGAACAGCACTGGCTAAATTATTGGCAGCAAGAAAGGACTTAAAGGTTAGGGGCTGGAGTCAGCTTCCAGATGGGCACAGGATTCAGTCAGGTATGGACAGTGTCCAAAGGTCCCTCTCTAGGGACCCACAAAGAGGCCTTATCCTCTATTAATCTAGGGAGAAAACTGGCTCCTACCAAGCCTGACAAGACAGAGGTGGGGAGGCAGGGAGAGAAGCCAATAAGGGACTTCCTGCTTGGAATTACTGGAGCTGCATTTGCAGATGGAGAGAGCTGAAGCGCCAGCTGGGAAAAGCTGGGGGAAGATAAAGGCCAGAGATGTTGGGCAGGACTCACCCAAATACACATAAACTTGGATGAAAGGTCAGACTTTAGTTTATTTACAAACAACAGTGCATTACTTGAATTCCCCGAACTAATACTCCTGGAGTATTAACTATAAACTAGAAGTCACTGAAGATAGCCAACTTCTCTCAGAACAATAATAAAGCATCCTGTCCCAAAGGAAGAGATGGGATTCTCTCGGGTTTGGCTAGGTAAATGTATCTTCCTTGGGACAGTCAAGGTAGAGCATGGTTTTCTGTTTCCTAGCCCTTGGATATGGAACAATCTACAGTCTAAACGAGTCTGTACTTATCATATAATCTTTTTTAAAAATTATGAAATATTGAGGTGCCTGGGTGGCTCAGTGGTTAAATGTCTGCCTTTGGCTCAGGTTGTGATTCCGGGGTCCTGGGATCAAGTCTCATATCAGGCTCCCTGCGGGGACCCTGCTTCTCCCTCTGCCTATGTCTCTGCCTCTCTCTTTGTGTCTCTCATGAATAAATAAACAAAATCTCTTTAAAAATTATGAAGTACTGTACATGAGACGTTCGGAGAGTAATATACAATATCTTACCACTCATAATTGTTTAAATTTAATATATGATCAATAGATTTATTATTTAAGAATAAAACATTACCATTGAAGTCCCTTACATATTCTTCCTCAAACCTATTCTCCTTCCCTCCTGGAGACAATTCTTTTCCTGATTGACCAGTCATGAGATCAAGATCCAATTATATCTCATATATAGGTGAAAAGTATATGAATATATATATATATATATATATATATATATGAAAAGTATGCATCCACAAATAACATATAGTATGGTTTTGTGCATCTTTAAGCAATTTTTATAATAAATTACCCAAGTCTTATCATACTGTGAAGTATCAGTCCTGCGACTTCTTTTTATCACAATATTGTTTTCTAAGATTCATAAACATAAATCTAGTTTATTCAGTTTAACTATTGGATGTATTCCACATAAGAATATACTATAATTTTCTCATTTCTCCTATTGGTGGGCATTTTAAAATTACATACTTTCGAGTATTACAGATTATGCTGCTTCAGTGAATACCCTTGTGCATTACCTTTAGGTATACACATGCAATAGTTTCTCTAAGATTTATACCAAGCAGTACAATTTCTGTGATTCTACCTTTTAATCAAAATGTGACTCTAGCAACTTTAGGTGCACAATCTATCTTCAAACTGCTTTGACCTTGGGGATAATGGAGAGATTCACAGGACCAAGGATTATTGATGGGAGCTCTAATTTTGTGAGATAATTAATATACCTTTATTTGTGGGACATCTATACATTGTTTTATTTATTTATTTATTTATAATTTTGTTAATCGGTTAATGACTATGCATATGGGTTTGTATATTAAAATTTACTTACCAAAAATAACTGTAATTTCAAGTTTCTATTTTGTTGGTATACACTCCCTTCATCCTAGGTTATCTAGTAAAACAAAACAAATCTTAGCTCCCCTAGAGAAATCTGGGAATCACATCTTCTTTATATCTTTCATAACCTACAGACTGTTTTCCTATTAAACCACATGTAAATTAATCTGTTTTCTTAAATTAATAAGAACTGTTTGATCTGAGTTTTGGATCTTTAGAAGATAACTCTGTTATCATACTGTGTAATTGCATTTCCACTGTAAATCAAGAATTTTAAATACTTTAGTTATCCTAAGATTGCTTCAAGGAAACCTGCTTCAGTGATACCACTAGTCTAGAACCCTATTGAGGTCACCTATAAAACCTAAATTTTGGAATTAATAAACAATTTTAACTATTAACATATTAAAATATACCATCTTAAATATTTATATGTGCAAATCATATATTACCTAGAAATACATGAGAGGGGGATCCCTGGGTGGCGCAGCGGTTTGGCGCCTGCCTTTGGCCCAGGGCATAATCCTGGAGACCCGGGATCGAATCCCACGTCGGGCTCCCAGTGCATGGAGCCTGCTTCTCCCTCTGCCTGTGTCTCTGCCTCTCTCTCTCTCTCTCTCTGTGTGACTATCATAAATTAAAAAAAAAATTAAAAAAAAAGAAATACATGAGAGGAAAGAAAATAATCAAACATTAGGAGCAAAGTATATCAATCACTAGTGCAAATTATGCATTGATGAAGAGCTTTCTAAAGAGTTCACAGCTAGATTTTTTCTTTTTTGTCATTGTCTTGTCTTCCATCCACAATAGAGATAATGCAATGACTCTTCCATTCACATTTGCTTGGGAAAGACATGAGAACTGATATGTAGCTAATCACTAAGTTGTCCAGTTTATTTAAATCACTTAATTCAATTAGTTAAAAGAAGCCAGTTTATCTCAATTTAGACCACCTTTCGATAGGATTATCTAGCAGAAAAGTATGGGCTAGATCAACTAAATGTGGCAGGAATAGGAGAGTCTGTTTTCTATCCCTGACTACATAGATATCCTTTCACTTTGGATGACCTGATATCATTTGAAAATAGGTCCAAAACCCTGGATTCTCCTACATTTGGGAAGCTGGACCAAAAAGAAGCAACCCACAATGTGTATATAAGCACCAAGACCTATGACACTGACCAAGCAAGTTCCAAGGGCCATTGTGGAATGAGATAAAGGTATTTTTAGTTTCTATGCAGAAAGTATACGCACTTTGTACATTTCAAAAACACAGGGCTATAGTTCCATAAGCAATTATAGAGACCAGGTGTTCATATTTTAGTCTCACCAGATAGAAAGAAAGTTTACTTTTTCTGAGAAGAAAGCGTATGTTTTTAGGCATCCTCTAATGATGCTATTTGTGTGTGGTCAGTTTTGAGGGGTAAGACTGCGTATTGGAGAAAACATTGTTGCTAAGTTGTCCTTAGACTGATTGAATCTACCAGTTGGGAGCCACTGAGTTGAGCCAATGCTGAGGTAAAGGGCTTCTCTGCCCATCATCACCATACATAGGTCAGCCTCCAAGATTTAAGTCCAGAACTAATAATAATTGATGGTATTTACCACTTGCGGTGTGTCAGGCACTGTTTATGTGATTTCACATATATTCATCAAATCCTCACATAACCACATGGGATAGATGCCAAAATTATCCTTCATTTCACAGATGAGGAAATAGAGACATAGATTAAGCAATTTACCCAAGTTACACAGCTCCAGAGCTTGAGGCACTAAACCTCACTATTTTACAGAGCTCCAGTATTTTACATAGCTGACGGGCCAGTCAGATACACACTGCTGTGGTCTCAGAACCTCAGGGAACTGGATCTCTTTTGGAGCTATTATAGGCTTTGGGGTCCCACTGTAGGCCCAAAACACAGAGGGAAAGACAAAGAAAACCAAAAGTTGAATCTGCCATTCACTCTGAAGTGGCATCAAAATGTCCTGGAGACTCCCAGAATCAAAGCCAGTTTGGAGATAGGTCAGGCTTCCTAAGTCTATCTCCAGGTTGGAATTTCATAAACCCAGTAATGATACTTCAAATTCTGAAAACTGAACTATTGAAAGGTAAGGAGAGACATCTTGGTCAAATAAATTTGAAAAGTAATATTCTACTGAAATTCACAATGAGTCACAATGAATATGAAAATATTAAAGATTCATAGAAATCCCACAATAAAGAAAATATTAAAGATTCATAGAAATCCCACAATAAAGAAACATGTTTAATTTTGCTTAAGGAAGCATTTCTCAAACTTGTACTTCTTTGCATTTACACAGATCATCATTTGAGACCAGTGCTCCAGAATGAAGTTGACCAGTGGTACCTTGAAATAGATGCTGTCTGGTTCACATGTCCTATAAACATTTCACAAAAGCTATTATGGGCCCTGCATCACCCCTCCTTCCAGCCTGGCTGCAGGAAGGCCTTCTCCTCTGAGAACTTTAGGAAGGCCTGGGTTCTGAGGTTGGCATTCCATACTCTCTGGCCTAAGCTTAGCTTCCTAAGTCCCTTTGGGCTTCTCTATCAAAAGCTTGATGTGTGGCTGTGAGCAACTTGAAAATGAGCCATTCAGTTCTGATCCCAAAACCAGGGAGTGAGACATTCTGTTTAGATTTTCCAAAGATCTTTGGCAACATTCCATATAAGTGGTTCCTCAATAAGCAATGAATCATAAACATCCATTATGGACAGGAGCAATTGGGTAATAATAGAACCGACACACGCTGTCCTTATGGCCTTTCCTCCAAAGGGGAGTTCAATTGAATTAAGTCTGTTCCCACAGTATATTACTCAATGTTTCTTAGGGCTATGAGAAACCTGGAAATTACGAGGCAAACCACGAATGAATTGCTGTTCAGTCAAGTTACACAACTAATAGAAAGTTAAATTCCTCTGTGGCCAAACACAACATCTAGTTTTCAATCTATCAAAGAATAACAAGCCAGGAAGTGAGCACATTACAGGTATCTACCTTCCACCCAACCAAGGATTTCAGAACATTTTAAAAGCATAACCTGATTAGGATACTCATTTTAATGGAGCTATGAAGTTTTATGACATACCCATCATCCTCTTCTTTTTCAGTTGCTAAGGAAAGTGAGAATCAGGTCAGGTCAGGACTGACTGTTTTCTTTAAAACCACTTAATTGAGGTATGATTGACATACAAACAGCGGTATATATTTAATTTAAACACCAAAGTTTTCTCCTTCCCTCGTCATTGTTGTTGTTATTATTACTACTTGTGTATGTATATATGATAAAAAACATCTCACATAAGATCTACCCTCTTAGCAGATTTGTAAGTATATAATGCAGCATTGTTAACTTTAGGCATTATGCTGTACAGCAAATCTCAAGGGCATATTTATCTTGCATAACTGAAATTTAGTCCCCTTTAACTGATACCTCTCCTCCCCTCCTTTCCCCCAGCCACTGGCAAATGCCATTTCACTCTCCACTTCTTTTTTTTTTTTAATAATAAATTTATTTTTTATTGGTGTTCAATTTGCCAACATACAGAATGCTTACCAGTGCTTACCACTTCTGAGTTTAACTGTTTTAGATTCTTTATAGAAGAGGCGTCTTGTAATATTTGTCCTTCTATATTGGTTTAATTCACTTAGCATAATGTCCTTCAAGTTCATTCATATTATCACAAATGGCAAGATTTCCTTCTTTTAAAAAGCTAAATAATATTCCACATTTGCTTTCTCCACGCATCTATCAATAGACAGCAAGAAATGATCTAGGCTCTTAGCTAGAAAATGAAGTAATAATAAAAAGGAATCGACTCAGGAATTCCTCAACATGGACTGGCCAAACATAACAGAGTCAGCAAGGGGACTACCACTGGAGCAAGGTCTGGAAATCAAGAAACTCTAAATGATAATGATGCCAGATACCCTACTGCTTAGTTCTGCAAAACACAAGTAGCAGAGATGCTAAGGCAGCTTTGAGAGACTGCTATGTTGGCCTAGTCCATCTGCCAGGGACATCAAATTCCTTGGGCTCTTCATAAACACAAGGCATTAAATGGGTACACATAGGTTAGTGAAAAGGAAAGCAGATTCCATGCTTCGTGGATTCTCTATATTTTATACTTCCACAGGATCAAGGAAAAGGACAGTAACATTTATTAGGTACCACGTGTTCTGTGTGCACTATTGTATTTAATTCTCACAACAACTTTATGAGGTAGGTACCATTCGTCCAATTTCTCAGGAAAACAAGACTTAGTGAGGTGTATTACCTGCCCAAGCTAGCTGGAATTGAGACCCTGTTCCGCACACACCTAAATACTCTTTGATAGTGCATGTCAACATTCAATAGCTATGTACTGGGCATTGTATCAGACCGATGGAGGTTAGAAACATGAATTAGATATAGTTCCTGTGCTCACGGAGTTTATGAGTAAGTAGGATAAATAGAATTCAGTCAAATAGGTATAATACAAAGCAGAATTAAGTCCCATAAGAAATACATATAACTAAGAGTTGAAGACAATGTAAATAGTAGGAGTCCTTGTGTCAGAGAAGAAAAGCACAAAACGGACACAAGGAATGTTGATTAATTCAGGACTGCTAGGGAGGAGAAAGTGAAAGGAGGTAGGGAGAGGTATAGTCAGAATGAGTCAGAATGGTAGTTTGGGGTAGGTAATGAGGACCTCTAAATTTTTAGCCCAGATTTGATTGTATTCATTCCAAGGAAAAATGGATGTTTTCAAGCAGGACAGTGCTTTAGAAAAAGAAGGCAGGAAGCGGTCTGCAGTGAGGATTGAAAGTAGATCAGCTTGAGTGAGAAAGGACATTAAGGAGGCCGGAAACTATGAAGGCTAAGAACTCCAGCCAGGAAGTATTTAGAGAACATTTTCTCTTAGAAGAAGGAAGGAGAAGAAACAGACAGAATACTATGTCTCAGATGTCAAAGGAGGAAAAATTTCAAGAAAGAAAAAGTGGAAATTTTGCATATCAGATTAATTTGTTATAATTATCTCATTAACAATTTATCAAGTGTCTTGAACCTGCTAAACATAGACCAGCAAGAGAGTCTACTCTGGGGGAACTTACATTCCAGTAAAAGAAAGCAAAGTCAACAAATGAAACAAGATAATTAAGCACTGTCAGAAGTCAGAAGTACCACAGGGATGCTGGGGTGGCTCAGTGGTTGAGCGTCTGCCTTCAGTTTAGGGCGTGATCCCCAGATCAGGATGGAGTTCCACATTGGGCTCCCCACAGGGAGCCTGCCTCTCCTTCTGCCTGTGTCTCTGCCTTTCTCTGTGTCTGTCATGAGTAAATAAATAAAATAGAAGAAGAAGAAGAAGAAGGAGGAGGAGGAGGAGGAGGAGGAGGAGTACCATAAAGAAATAAACAGGATGAAGAAGGAAGAGGGAGAAATCTTTATAGGGCATCCAGGTAAGACCTCTTAAAGAAGTGACATTTGAATTAAGGATGGTCAGCTATTCCAGAGCAGAGAAGAGAGTGTTCTAGGCAGAAAGAACAAGCTCAAAAAATGTGGAATCATTAGAAAGGGTCATGAGAAGAACGGAGAGGAGGTCATTGTGACTGGAGCATCCTGAACAGGCAAAATACCAGTATGTAATGAGGGCAAGGGTCCAGCAGAGAGGAGATACACCTTGGCCTTGGGTTGATGGCTGAGAAGATAAGGAAAGGGGTAGATCTGGAACTACAATCGATAGAATTTGTTGTTAACTATAGGAGATGAAAGAGAGGGGGATCAAAGAGGACTCTTACTTCTCTATTTGAGTAATCAGGTGGATACTTGTGCCATTTATTTTGATGTGAAAGAATGGGAAACAGATACATCCAAGGGAGAAGGAGCTCCATTTTAGATGTATAAAGTTTAAGAAACCTAGGTGAATGGTATTTGAATTGCCAAATCATGGATTTGGGCAATAAGGAGGCCATTGATTTCTAGTCAGAGATGTAGTCCTTAGTAGTTCTGGGGTAACTTCCTTAGCACAACCTCCCTTCTAACTCTAACAGAAAGTCTCTGTGAAGGATATGATTGGTATGACTTGGGCCCAGTGCCCAAGTGAAAATAGACTCCTAAGACTGGATCCTACCTTTACCTTCCCATTCTTGTGACGAGTGGGCAATGGGGGCCAGAGAGAATAAACAGGATCCATTACCAGAAAGAAGGTGGAAGGGTATTCCATACAGACAATGAAAATAACTACCAAAGGCAGAAGAGTTGGCCCTACTCATACTTTTATGGCAATTTTTTTTCTGACATATTCTCCACTAAAACTAAAAATCTATATTTTGCTTCATTAGAGACAAGAGCTGAATAATAAGTTGGCTACTAGATCTAAGTTTAAGTGTTCATTCATTTCCTCATTAAACAAGTATACCTTTGGTACTTAATATGTGCCAGGAGATGTGAGGTATAAATAGATATGTAAGACAAAGCTTTTAACCCTATGGGGGAGATGAGACATGAACACTAACAGTAATACAGAAAAGAATGAGTTAAGTGCCATTTGAAACAAAGTAATCTCTAGAAACCTGGCTGCGGTAACTTAAGGGGGAGGCAGCAGTACCTGTGTAGAGGAGAAGTAAGATGAGAGAAGAGGTTTTGCCTGTATGGAGACAGGAAGGACAAGGTGGGATGGTAGAATGGTCAAAATACCTGTGGAACTGAATGCTAAAGCAGTAGGATTGGGGCTTGAAAGGGAGGTTGAGGCCAGGTGATAGAAGGCTCTGAATGCCTGACCTGGATCACTGGGTTTGTTAGAACTCCTCGCGGTGTTTGAATGGAGGAATGACAAGATCTAGGCAGTGCCTCGGGAAAGTCAGCTCTGTGAGGAGTTGGGAAGCATTAGGGATGGGGTGACAGAGAGGTGTTAAGAGGTCACCCCAATCTCAATGCATGAGTGATAGAGTCAAGCTAGGGAGATGGTAGCACTAGAAAAGAAAAGTTGGGTGAAAGAGAGGGCATGAAGAAATATTTGACCAGACTGGAGAATGGTAGGTAGGGAAGAATTTCAGAGAGGAAGGAAATGAGAAAATAGTCCAAAGTGATGGATGTTTAGAACTTAGTGAAAAGGGGAAAGGGAGCAGTTTTACTACAGAAACGGGAAGGTCAGGAGGTTTGGGGAAGACATGGCTAGTTGACCTTAGACATAGTTTGTTAAGCTTGAGTCACCAGGAGGACAGCCTGGCATTGACTTTCAGCAGTGCGTTGGGCACGTAGAATTGGAACCAGAAAAGCCATCAGCCTGGAGACAAACCCTGGAATGGCATTAGCAGGCAGATGTGACAGTGAAAGGGGCCTCTGGGCAGAAAGTGGTAGAGAAAGGCCAAGGTCAGAACCTTGGGAATCAGTACACTTAGGAATCAGGTAGAGACAGGAGTCTGAGTGGAGTCTGAGGAGAGGCCAGAGAGTAAAAGGGAAAATGTGATTGTGACAGAAGCCAAAGAATGATCAGCCATGACTTTCATATTGATTAGCCTGATGTCAGAGAGACAGTTACCTTGTGACAAATTGGAAACACATCTTCTCTTTTTCCTCAGCTCATGGGGCCAATCCTTGGGCTTTGGCACTCTGGTTTGGCAGTGCATCTGTCAGGGGAGTTAGAACAACAAAGAGGGCAGGCGTTGACCCCACAGGCCCGATCTGGACTGCTGTGGGGCTTCTTTCCCAACTTGATTCAGGAGTGGAGTGGGAGCTGATGGAAACAGAGCCAGGGAATTTGAGATTCAAAGAAAGGAAGTTCACATAGTAGCAGATTAGAGGGGCAGATTATTTAGGGAAAAGAAGGATTTTGCGGTAGGGGAATTAGAAAACCATATCTAGAGGCCATTCTCTCTCTCTCTCTCTCTCTCTCTCTCTCTCTCTAGTGAAGAGAAAGAATTGGAAATTAAAATTAAAATGGAAACTAAGATGAAAAAAATGATGTTGTCAAACATTTAGTAAATTCCATTTCCTCATCCAGAAACATGCATGCTACATTATATGTGAATTACTTGCTTTTAAAAGTAACTGAAAGTTATTTATTTCTTAGAAAATAATGCATCCTGAACCTAGAAAGTATGGAAATATAAAAAAAAGTACACAGAAAAAAAGCAGGTTATCTCTAACCCTTAATCCAGAGAAACTTCTTTTAAATGTTTAAATGTTGGTGTATGAAATTTCATCTGTAATTGGACAACTAGGCAATTTCCAACTGAATCTGCCTCTTCCTCTGCCTCTTCCTGCCCCCTTCTAATAAAAAAGTGAATCTCAAAAAAAAAGGCATTGATAATCATTACAATCTAGTAAGGAATTCTGATTAACTTCAACTCAGTGCTTTACAAATGTGTTTGAACACTCTCTTTGCAACTCAACTATTAAAGTCAAACAAGTATTCATTGCATGTTTGCTATTTATAAACATATAGAATTATAGAAATTCAAAGGTGAACAAGATAGAATCCTTATCTTCAAAAATCTTAAAGCCAAAAAGGAATTATAGTCTAATAGGGACTGCTTTAGAGGGCAGAATATGATACATCCTTGCTACAAGTGGACAAAAGCTTTAGGGCTCGTCACCTGAATATGGATGAGGTGGGAGAGGAAAAGTTCAGATGAGAGTCCCAGGGGCTGGAAGATGATGCCATGTTGAGACTAGACTAGCTCAGCTTTGAACTGACAGTAGCATACCCTACTGGGGGCAACGGAAAATATAGAATGAGAGTTTGAATGAGGCGTGCAGAGATACAGATTTGGAAGACATCAGCAAGAGAAGATATAGAAAGCCCTTAGGGTAGATTAATATATGATAGAAGAGTAGAGAGCCACAACACCAGCCCTGGGGTGTGGCTTTATTTAGGGAGCAGTAGGAAGAGCTTGGGAAAGCAATAGATGATATCAGAGAGGAAGAAAGAGAGTCTTGAATAAACTTAGAAGTCCTTGGAAGAGGTTTATTTCACAGGATCGTTCTGAAATATTTTATTAAAAATGAATTGGTAACTTCTTGGATGAGAAGCTTGGGACAGAGGGCCAAATGATGTGCTGTGAGGAACATTTTGAATCAGCAGCTACCCATCAGTCCACCACAAATGCAACTGGAAATGCAAAAGCTGAGGAAGGGATGAAAACTGAAATTCTACAAACTACATATCAGAACTACATCCTTTAAAATGCAAAGAATTTGAAATACGTGTCTGTAATTTCAAAATCATTGTGACTACATATAAAATTGCTCTTTCTGCTTTGGGAAAGGAGAAGGGAAATTAGTGACAGAAAGGATGGGTGGTACTGGGTACTCAGTGAACTGGGGCTGTCTGAGGTCAATGGTCATCTCTCTAGTTTTGAAGGGTGCTAAGTGGGCAGAAGCGTTCACCAATAATGAGTAAAACCACAAGAACCTTCAGAAAGAGTCAACAGAATCCCAGAATATTAGGCTTTGTAAGAAATGTTTGGTAAACCACAGGCAGAGGTGCCCCAGATTCTGATGTGGGAATCGAGTATTCCAATTTGGGTCACAAATAAAAATCCCTTCTGCTTGAACCTGTTCTCATGGCTTCCATAAAGTCATCCTCAGTGGTGTGCCTTTTTTCTCTCTGGTTGCTTGTTCTCTGACTTCTCTTTATCACCCATTCCTTAATTCTGTGTTCATGAACCTGATTTCCTGATTCCAAGTCTCATGTCTTCTATCTTTAAAGTCAGTTGCTTAAACTATTTTCAGAAGATACTTTCATCTTATCTTGGTTCATTGTCTCTTCTTTGCCCATAAACAAAACCAATCTCCTCAGCCCTCTACTCCCAGCTCTCACCGTCTGTGGAAGTGATTCTGAAGGGTGTGGGAGCTCACCCTGGACCTGGGTGTTGCTGGTACTAGCAGAAGTTATAGGAGTAGCACTGCAGTTAAGTCACCATGGCCCTTGACTCCCTCGCAATCAGCATCCCTTGCCCAGGCACTAGATGATTATTAGTGCCTCCAAAGATGATCACCTAGGTCACAACTTTAATTTTTGAAATGGGCTCCTTGAGATGCCTGGGTGGCTCAGCGGTTGAGCATATGCCTTCCAGCTCAGGGTGTGATCCCAGAGTCCCGGGATCAAGTCCCTCATCAGGCTCTTTACAGGGAGCCTGCATCTCTCTCTGCCTGTGTCTCTGCCTCTCTCTGTGTCCCTCATGAATAAATAAAATCTTAAAAAAAAAGGAAAAGAAATGGGCTTCTTTCAAGGAATCGTTAATATTATAATTAACATTGCTAACTATGTACTAGTTAGTGCTACAAAAACGTTATATACATTAATGGATTGAATCATTATCAGCTACTCTTTAAAGATGGGGAAACTAAGGTGAACGGTGTTAAATAACTTGCCCAGCTGGTGAGTGGAGGAACCAGGATTCAGCCTAAGCCATCCAACTCCTGACATAGCATAAAGCAAGCCTGGGCCAAAAGAAAGGAATATAGTATTCAGAACAGACAAATGGTTTTAACACGTGGAGTTGAGTATAAAGGAAAAGGGACAGGTATAGTGAGGCAGGTATGTGCAGGAAAGCAAAGACACATCGGCTAGAAAATGACCCGATCACTTTGACCCAATCACTCTGCTGGACTAGTTCCATCCTCCCTCCCTTACATGCCACCCTTGCTAGTTGCCTCCCGGAATGCCCTTTCTGTCCAATTTCCCTGTCCACATTCTGTCCAGTACAGGAAAACCCCCTCTGTCTTCATTACATTCACTTTCCATGACCACCCATCATCCATAATGGGTTTCGTGACTCACCCAAATACATAACCTCACATGGCTTTATATTGTTACTTAGCAGTTTCATGTATTTCTGGCTTATCCCTCCAAATCAGTGAAGGCTCCTCAGAGCCAGGGACCAGGTCTTAGTACCCCTTCCCATCCTCCACCATCCCCCACATGAAGCTGCCCACATAAAAGGCATTCAATGAATACTTGTTTACTCAAATCCCATTATTGTGGGAAACCTTCTAAGTGACCTTTGAATGAGTAAGTTCTCAATCTTTAACTTTCTATTCATGTGTGGCACGCAATAGAGACCCACTGTTTGAAATTACATCCAGAACTTCTGTTTACTAAGTGTGGTTTGAGTTATTTCATGCAGACAAAAAAAAAAAAAGAGAGAGAGAGAGAGACTGCTTCCGGAAAACATTTTTCATAACATTATTATTGGCGACTCATGCTGACATGGAACTACTTCTTTATTTTGGCTGAACTTTGAACACAGATTCACATTGTTCAAGTTTCTTTTGGAGTCAACTTTACTCTCATGCAAACTTCCGAAGATTACCAGCTACATCTCTCAATGTGAAGGAGAAATGGCCATGTGTGCAGAAAATTTATCTAACTAAAAGTCCAAAGTCTGTGTTTATTTTACTGCTATTCGTTAAAATGTGCAAGTCTAGAATTTCCAAATGTTCACCATATGTGTAAGCCCAAGCAAATCAAACAATTTTCAATTATAATTGGGTAATAATATGGTCTACCTTCTGTCTCACTATTTGGGCTTGCGATGTGAGCAATAGTAGATAAATATCAGTTCCCATTTCTCATTTCCCAGACCAATATCACTCCAGAATTCACAGCACACATCACCCAGAATTCTATACACACCAATAATCGCTCCATCTTCCCAATGTCTTTGAAACACTCAACATGGATGTTCCTTTTCTTAGTGATGATAAATTCTCATACTCGAATCTTGTAGAGTTATTTAGCTCTTTTGCACTTAAATTCAGTCTTCCAACTAAGTAAATAAATAACAAATTCAGTCTTCCACTTAGAATCAAACTGTAAGTAAATAAAGTATTTTTAATACTTTTTAATGCCTTTGTATCTTCCACAACACCTGATTCCAAAGCTTTGAAACCAAACAAAAAATTTAATTGGCATATGAACAAGTAAACAAAAGCTTAAATGGCTTTTTTCATCAGGGATTGCAGGTGTTTTTTAATATTCTGTACTCCAAGAATGTGACCATCCTTTATAAATTTTACCTATAAATATTTATCCTATATTTAGTCAGAAGGTTACCTTGACTTAAAAAAAATAGTTAATAGAAAGCTAGAAGGTAGTTCTGTATATGTTTGACTTTTAAAATATATTTGTTAAATTGCCGAACTATTCACTAACTTCTGTCCCAGACCTAGTCCCATATCAGGCAACTGAGATGCAAACCAATGCAAAGCCAGCTGGGCATTTTATAAAAAGCATCCTTAACGATAACTTGGAGCGTTTACAAGTATGCTAGTACTTCCACCCATGTCTGATAGCTAAGTCCCTAACAGCAGTACAGTGATCTTGAAGACTATTCACATGAAGAAGCTAGGACCTACTCTGCTGCCCAACTCTTTAATGTATCCCAGTTCCTCCACCTCCCCATGGTACCCGGAGCCACTGGGACTCTATTCCATGCTGTGGACATCAGCCAGATGGCTTGGTCCTGCTCTCCACCTCTCTCTTTTCTTTTTTCTTTCTCTTCTCTCCTCTCCTTTCTGCTCTCTTCTCCTGTCCCCTCCCCTCTTTCTTCTTCTCCTTCTCTACCTCCTCTTTCTCTTCCTTCTTCACTTCATTCATAAGATATTTATTAACAACATTTTTTATTATTTATGGGCCCTCTGTCAAGCAATGGGGACACTCTTAGAGTTAATAGACGAATAGAGAGGTGAATATTAATAAAATGATCACAAATTGTGATGAGTACTATGACGGTAAAGAACAAAGAGATATATGATAGCAGGTTCCAGAGATCTGCTCTGATCTGGAGTGTCAAGAACACAGGCCTAATTTTACACTTTGATCTCAGAGGCAAGTTGAACTTATTAATTTATTCCCCTTTTCTCTTTTCTGTTTCATTTCTGAAATGCCAACTACTGGCACCTAGGGCCCAGCGTAGTGTGTGTGTGTGTGTGTGTGTGTGTGTGTGTGTTTACCTTCTCTCTTGCTATGCTAGAATTTGCCTATATATATATATATATATATATATATATATATATATATATCCTGAAATTAGGGTTTGGACATGTATTTGATATTTAATAAGTGTAAAGATGGTATCAGTGCAGAACTGATATTGCTTCCCCCTATAGACTATGGCCCCATGGACATATATCGTCTTCTGCCCTTATTTGCCTTCTAGTTGCCTCAAAGTATATGCTTCCTTGGTCCCTACCACTTGGTTTGGGACTGGCCTTATTTGCCACACCCCAGGCTGTACTTGACCTCTGTAGGCTTCCTCACTCCTGTTTCTTCTTCCTGTTAATTTTTCACCATGCAGCTCCTTAGTGAAACACATCAAAAATCTTACTCATTAATGAAAGTTTCCATTATTGCCAATATACTAACTATATTCTCTCCAAGGTAAAAAATATGTACATTTTATTCACATTTTTAATAGCAAGAGATAACTCAAAAAAGTTTTATTGGATAAAGTTTAATGTTGGCAAAAGTGTGGGAAAAATAGAAAGTCTAATGCAATGCTACGGACACTGTAAAATTTGGGAGATATACTGTCAATATCTACCAAAAATTTCAAACGCACCTGCTCCTCGACCTAGTGGATCCTCTGCTACTGGACATACTTCTACAAGTTATGCAAAGATGTATGTAGAAGACTATTCATTGCTTCTATTATAATAAACACTTTAAACAACCAAAAGGGGATTTGAGAAATAAACAATGGTTCGATCATACAAAGGGATCCTTGCTGCCAATTTAATCAATGAGATAAATCAATTTGGGTTGAGATGGAAACATGTTCACAATATATTGTTAAGTGGAAGAAGTCAAGGTACAGAATAATATAGTACTATGATCCTATTTCTGAAAAAAATCATAAATAGCACTTATGAAATAACAGGTGAATGGCAATCACTTCTGGGTGGTGGGATATCTGGGAACATTCATGTACTCTGTGATGCTTGAGCTTTAACAGTCAGTATGTCTTATTTTGTTAAATAAGTAATCATGGCTTTATAATATTTTTATACATTAATTTACAGTGGAGTTTCCCTCCTCTTATTCCCTTCCCTTTATTTGAGTGGTTTCTGTCCATTTTCTCAAGGAATGTAACAGAACATAAAAATAGCCTTTCCAGCCTTTCTGGCCTTTGTGTTCCAAAAGCACAAGCCCTTAGGGGAAGGGAATTTATTATGTGCATAAACACAATGTTTTATTCAGCAGCAAGGGGAAGGCAGAGTGTCCTTCAGACTAGGAAGAGCCACTACTTGATTGAGGTGATGAAAGAAAGAAAGTGTGAGAGGTGGTCAGAGGGAGGAGATCTTTTGAGTTACTAGAGCAGAAATAATCCACGCATTGTTCTCAGTAGCTGGTGAGTAGAGGAAGGGACAGGGGTGGGAATAGGTAAGATTCCAGGAAATAAATGTCTTTTTCTAAACCAGGAGTTACATTACAACTAAGATACCTTCAGGTGTCCTTGAGTGAAATGGCCCATGTTGCAAGGCAGCTGTTACTCAAAGTCTGTCAACTGCTATCTAATAAGAGTGGGGGTCCAGCATTGCCAGACCTTCCAATTTTTCAAATCCAAAGTTTAAGTTACAAACTCTTAACTTTTAACTGGATCAATTCCATGGGTTAAATTAAATGTTCCTGTCTCAGTCTATGAGGACTGTTATAGCAAGAATGTCATAGACTGGGTAACTTATAATTAACGCAATTGTACTTCTCACAGATCTAGAGGCTGGGACGTCCAAGAGCAAGGTGCCAGAAGATTCAGTGTCTGGTGAAGACCTGCTTTTTCAGTCTTCTTCTCACTTTTCTTCACATGGTGGAATAAGTGAGAGAGCTCTCTGGAGCCTCTTTTCTAAGAGTACTAATCCCATCACTAGCGCTCCACACTTATGACCCAAGTGCATCCCAAAGCTCCACCTCCAAATACCATCACCTTGAGGGCTAGGGCTTCGACATATGAATTTTGGGGAGACATAATCATTCAGGCCACTGTAGTCCCTGTGGGTTAAACCTGACCTACAGGCCTCATGGGTGTGAATTGATTGAAAAAGAGGTGGCCTTGCAGAACAATTCCTGTGCTCCAAGTATGGACCAGGTAACAGGAGCTATGGACATTTCTCTTCACAGGTGCCAATGTAGACCAGGATCACATGCTCCTTCCCACCTCCAGTGCCCTCTTCTTGAGATCCACAGCTATAGGTGCTGGATTAAAGAAGAGAGGGGAGGGGACAAGAACCCCAAGAGGTCCTGATGTTGTATTTTTTATCTACCAGGGCAGGTAAATAGAGACACAGTCAGAAGTGAAATGGGATAAAGAAGAAATCATTATATATGGATGTAGTCCTTGTAGAAAAAGCAGAAGAGCTCTGCCAGACCATAGAGAGCCAGTCCTTCTTTGAGAACGCAGCCTTGGCAGCCGTGGGCCTTTGCCTCGCTGTCCCTGCCACCCTTCTTCCCTTGCTGCCCCACCCCCGCCAGGAAGCCCCAGTGCCCAACTCCAGCCACTGTCACTGGTATCCATGAAAAAGCCAGGCCCGTGTAAGTAGGATTGGGGGTGACAGACAGGGAGGGGGCACTTTTATTTTTGGGATTGTGAGAAAAATGAGTTCTTGAAATCCCCAGTTGGAACCTGGAACAAATAGAAACAACATAATAAGGAGGGATTTGTTTCTCTGGTGCTGTGGATATTATAGTTTGGCCATATTAAGTCATGTTATGAGAACTGGCCTGGAAAACTAAACCAACTCTTGATTAAAAAAAATATTGAGGGGAGGTATTTGAATGCCACTAACTACAGTCAAATCTAAGGTTTTCCTCACCACTTTTCTCTCTTCCATCTCTACTTTCTCTCCATTATTCAGGTTACTGATTCTTACAGCTCCAACTCACACCCTTACATATGTGAATCAAAACCTAGACCGCAGGTGCAACTTCTCCTCTGAGCACCAGACACAGACGCTCCCTAGCCTGGGGCACATCTCAGCCTGGGCTGTCAGAAGCTTTCGCAGAGCTGATGAGAATCTTAATAAGGAACTCTCCAGAGGTGGGGGTTGGAGGGGGAGAGAAAGGGAGAAAAACAAGAGAAATGACTTCCCCTCGCTTCAGGGGAATAGAGGTATGGCTCACCTGGCCAGAGCACTAGCTGAATTTCAACTCCTGGCCAGGCATTCTTCTATGGAGTCTCTTCCTCTCATCTTCCCTTTTCTTGTCACTATTTTTCCAGTCACCAAGACTTGAGATCCCTTAACCAGCTTAGATGTCAATTCTTCCAGATAGTCTTTCCTGACCCTCTAAGTTAGAATCAGGTGCCCCTCCCTGCCCTGTACTTCCCTCCCAGAAACTCTTCTAGCACTGTAGTGTGAAGCCCTGTTATTTGACTGCATCTTACACTCTACAGTCCCTGCCTTACGATGGTTGACTTCACGATGGTGCAAAAGCAACATGCATTCAGTAGAAAACTTACTTTGAATTTTGAATTTGAATCTTTTCTCAGACTAGTGGTATGCAGTACAACACTCGCTCGTGATGCTGGGCAGCAGCAAGGAGCTGCAGCTTCCACGCAGCCAGGTAGTCAATGGGATAAACAATCCATACACAGACAAGCATCCTGTGTCCATATAACCATTCTGTGTTTCACTTTTAGTACAGTATTCAGTAAGTTACATGAGTTTTTGAACACTTTATTATAAAGTAGGCTTTGTGTTAGATGAGTTTGCCCACCTGTAAGCTGATGTAGGTGTTCTGGGCACACTTAACATAGGCCAGGCCAAGCTATCATGTCCAGTAGGCTAGGTGTATTAAATGCCTAATTTCTGACTTAAGATATTTCAACTTTTGGTATTTTCAATATAAAATTGTTTATCAGGACATAAGCCTGTTATAGGTTGAGGAAGATTTGTACTTAAAGAGAGGTGGGAGGAATGAAGAAACATCTGTCTTCTTTATATTCCTTTTAGGGTAGTGATATTATTCCATTTTTTATTTATGGTTTAGACAGTTGAGCAAGAAATAATGGATTTCCTTATCTCCTTAAACCCGTTTATTTTTTATTCCAAGCCCCCATTCTGACAGGCTGGGGGGTATTCTGATTTTGTTCATTCTTGGTCCTCCTTGCAGGACCTCCCTACAGGTTCCTCTGAACCTCAGTCATCAGAAACCCACCACAGACTCTTGGTTACTGCAACTATGCTAATTCTGGGCTATGCCTGAGCATAGGAATCCTGACAAAGCTAAGAACCATGAAGTTCTTTCTCTGAGCTCTCACCACTTCCAGGGGTCAAGAGCTTCACACCCGACTCCTAAACCCACCCACTCACCCTGAAGACAAAATGGAGCCCATCCCTGTCTCCATGTTTCCTGTTCAGCTTTCCCTGAAACACCCAGATTAATTTCCTCAGTGCACTTAGCCTTCACAAATCAAAAGTCAGAAAGGGAAGTGTACTGCCAACAACTTCTGCTTTCTACCCTTCTGAGGCAAGTCACATCCTGGCTTCCTGCTTGAATGAGAGAAGATAAAGAATATGAAACAAGGGCACCTGGGTGGCAAAGTTGGTTGAATGTCTGACTCTTGGTTTTGGCATAGGTCATGATCTCGGGGTCATGATCTTAGGGTCATAAGACTGAGCCCCATTGGTGCTCAGCACAGAGTCCTCTTAAGACTCTCTCTCCCTCTCCCTCTGCCCCTCTCACCTGTGCTCTCATGCTCTCTCTCGCTCTCTCTTGAATAAATAAATAAATGTTTTAAAAAAATAAAATACAGGAAGAAAAACATAGATTTGTATCTCAGAAAATTTTCCAACCATTATATTTTATCATGTGCCTCTCCTCTTGGAGGCCTGTGGTGAATAGTAACCCCCAACCAAAAGTGTCCACATCCTTTTTGTTTAAGATTTTATTTATTTTGCAGAGAGAGAGGATGTGAGCACAAGCAGGGGGAGGGGCAGCAGGAGAGGGAGAAGCAGACTCCCCGCTAAGAGGGAGCCCATCACAGGGCTCAATCCCAGGATCCTAGGATCACAACCTGAGCCAAAGGCAGATGCCCTACCAACTGAGCCACCTAGGCACCCAAGTGTCCACATCATAATCCCTGGACCTATGAATATGCTACCTTATATACTAAAAGAGACTTTCAGATGTGATAAAATTAAAGATCTTGAGATAGGGAGTTTATCCTGGATTATCTGAGTGAGCCCAACCTAACACTAGTGTCCTATTAATAGGGAGGCAAGGGGGCTCAGAGTCAGAGAGAAAAGACACCAGTAGGAGGCAGAGGTCAGAGAAGGGAGGTGCTACTTGCTGCCTTTCAATTTGGAAAAGGGGCTATAAGCCAAGGAATGTAGGCAGCCTTATGAACCTAGAGAAGGCAAGGAAACGAATTCTCCCCTAGAGTCTCCAAAAGGAACACAGGATTTAGCCCAGTGAGACTGGGTTTGGGCTTCTGACCTCTAGAACTCTTAATACATTTGTACTGTTTTAAGCCAATAAGTGTGGTAACTTGTTACAGCAACAATGGATAACTAATACACACCTGAGGGCATGGAGTGTATATATCTTTCACGTTGGACTTATGAAGTGTCTTGCACAGGGTACTCAAATAATTTTTTTAAGATTTTATTTATTTATTCATGAGAGAGAGAGAGAGAGAGAGAGAGAGAGAGAGAGAGAGAGAGGGAGAGACACAGGCAGAGGGAGAAGCAGGCTCCGTGCAAGGAGCCTGATGCGGGACTCGATCCCTGGACTCCAGGATCGCGCCCTGGGCCAAAGGCAGGCGCCAAACCACTAAGCCACCCAGGGATCCCCTCAAATAATGTTTATATAATTCTCTGCCTCTCATAAATAGAAGCCTGAAAAATTGAAAGACCTTTAGCATACTAGACTTAAAATATGGTTTAATCTGAGGGATTTGGGCAGGGTTGTGGTTCATTTTAAAAATATATTGTTCAGGGCAGCCGGGGTGGCTCAGCGGTTTAGCACCACCTTCAGCCCAGGGCACAATCCTGGGGTGCAGGGATGGAGTCCCGCGTCAGGCTCCCTGCATGGAGCCTACTTCTCCCTCTGCCTGTGTCTCTGCCTCTCTCTCTCTCTCTCTCTCTCATGTGTTTCTCATGAATAAACAAATAAAATCTTAAAAAATATATATGTATTGTCCAGGGGCCCCTGGTGGTGAAGTCAATTAACTGTCAACTCTTGGCTTTGGCTTAGGTCATGATCTCAGGGTCATGGGATCAAGCCCCATGTCTGGCTCTGAGCTCAACTTGAAGTCTGCTTGAAATTCTCTCTCCTTCTCCCTCTGTCAAATAAATAACTTTTAAAAAATAAAATGAAAACAAAAACTGTGTTGTCCAGGTTTTCCCCATTGCTTTTCTCTCCACCACCCAAATAGTACTGAGGAGTTTCTTTGTAGGCTGTTCTTAGCGTATGGGTGACACAGCCTGGAAAGAAGAAGGCTGTTTTCTCCACCTGGCTTTTGAGCACCTGGGGAGACCCTTATCCAGCTATACATTTCTGGCATTGAGGTAAAAAGGAGTGATATATATATATATATATTTATGTATTTATAAATATATTTAAAAGGGAACATATATATATTCAAGAGCCACTATATATATAAATATATAGGAATATATATATATATATATATATATATATATATATATATCAAGAGCCACTCATGATGAGTACTGGGTAATGTATGGAAGTGTTGAATCACTATATTGTATACCTGAAACCAATACAACATTGTATATTAACTATACTGGAATTAAAATTTAAAAAATATCAAGAGCCACAAACTGGCCAAATTGGAGCATGGAGTTTATACTGTGAATGGTAGAGCAGAAGAAATGTGTAAGTATGTAAGAACAATTCCCACCAGAAAGGGAGGCATTCAACAAACAGGAAGGCAAGAGAGATTCCTAGACTCTGAAACTAGGGTTCAGGGGCCATGGGTCTCCGAAAAATCCTAGCACTTTGCATTCCTCCTCTCTGGGCCCAGGCAGGAGAGGGGTGGGCAGAAGAGGCAAGCCTGCAGGCAAGTTTTGGGAGCCTAGAGCAGAAACCGACAACTGGATGAAGTGAAAGCAGGTCACCTGTCTCTGAGGGCAGCAGGCAAAGCTGATGCCAGAAATGTTGATGAGACTAGACCATGTGATACCACCCAGCTATATAGGGACGGCATGTAGTGCCTATACCTGCCTTAATGCCAAATGTTGCAGAAGTGCCCTTACCCTCAGCCTCATCCTTAGTAGGAAGGTAATGCTGATTTTTGCCTCCACATTTAATACAAGGAGGTGGTTTGTTCAAGTGACCCCAATTTGATACTATTAAGTCTTCTACCATTGGCAGAATAGGGTGCCACAGAGTGAAATAATTTCAGTTATAGAGGGTCATAAACAATTACATCTACACACATCTAAGATTTGTAGCCTGGCAAAAATTTATACCAACAAATGATTTTAAGCAGAGCTGAAATGGAAACTTTTATTGGAATAAAACCCAACCTTTTTACTTAAGATTTTTTAAAAAATTTATTTATTTAAGAGAGAAGGGGAGAGAGAGAGAGAAAAAGAGAGAGGGGAGGGGCAGAGAGAGAGGGAGAGAAGCAGACACCCTACTGAGTATGGAGCTTGATGACACAGAGCTCAATCCCAGGACCCTGAGATCATGACCTGAGCCAATGTCAGGAGTCAGACACATAACCGACTGAGCCACCCTGGTGCCCCTTTTATCCAACCACAGTTCAAGAAAATAATTCTATTTTATAGCTTCATACTTAAAGCATTCTTGTATTTCTTTAAAAATGACTTTTCAGTAATTTTACTATAGTTTTTTTCTCTGAGGCCAAGGAAAATTAGACTTTACAGATCAATTCTACTTGTATGTATTTTATCTTAAGAGTCTTTCCCCCTTTTCAAACATGAGGTGATCATTAAAAGCTCCATTTTCCATCCCACAGCCTGGAAACATCCTTGATGCAGAGGAAAGATAATAATCTGGATCTGCTCAGCGAAAGAGACCCACAATAGTTTATTTTCATGGCATATCAGCATAATGTAGTGGAAAAGTCACACGCCCAGGAATCAGTAGACATGGTCTCCTGGCTTCCAGTGTGGGAGTTTAGGCTCTGAGTGGGAGTTCTGTCAGCTGGTAGCTATCCTGTTTTCTTTTTCCCTATTTGTGAAATGTAGTGGCTGACAGGATTTCCAACGCAGTGCTTCTCACACTTTAATGTGTGGCTCTTGCCTGAGTGTGTAGAGCCTGCCCTAGGGGTGAGCGTGACATTCTGCATTCTGAACAGCTCCCAAGAGGCAGATGATGCACGTGCTCAAACCACATTCAAATACACATTGAGGAACTCCAAGGGACATCCCATCCCCAAAATGTTTTGTATTTCCTTAATTCATGTATGTCTTCAGAGAACTGCCATTGGTCATATTTTTAAAAATACACATTTTGGACAGTTAAGAAGGACACATACTGTTCGAATTTAAGTTAATTAGGGGTTGGGATTGCCATTAGGGCTTTTGGATCACTACAACTACATAAACACCTTTTTTTTCTGTAGCCCTGGCTCTAGCTGCACATCAGTATCACCTGAGGTGCCTTCGAAAACTACCAGTGCCTGCTAACTCCACCCACCTACCCACCCACCCTGCACTTCCAGGAACACCAGACTACAATTGAACTGGTCTGGGGAGGAGCCCGGCCACCGAGTGTTTCTCAAAAGCTCTGCTTGTCTTGTGATTATAATGTGCAGCCAAGACTGAGAACCACTGCAGGCCAGCCTCTCCAGCTATGAAGGCGCTCCAGGTACGGTCAAGTTGGTATTAAAGCTACTCACAGCTGTTATCCATTAACTCAGGGCATTCTCATGGAAAGCTTAAATTGTATAACTCACATAAACATTTCACTTATGAATTTGTAATTCAATAAAGGTTCTCAGCAAGGGAGATGATACAGGGAAACCTCTAGCTTTGTTTGGTCCTTTTTAGAAAAAAGAAAGAAAAGGGTCCAATTATAAAGCACACTTTGGTTCTACGGAGCACACAGGCTTTAAGTCTCATTTGGAAGGCTCAATTTTAAACAGCAAAGTTTTATAAAGTCAGCAGAAGACAGCAGAGGCAATAAAAGTTCCTAGACTAGGTTTAGCTGTCATCAGAACAATCCCTCCGCAGGGAACAAGTCTCTCCAGAAGATTGACATGGTTATGAAGCTACATCATCAGTTGAAATCTTGGCTACAGCATTTTCCAAATGTGACCTTGGGCAATTTTCTTTTAACACCTGAGTTCCTTTTTTTTGTAAATTGTGATAAGGATTAGGTTGTAAAGATTAAAATGAGTTAATGTCTATACAGTGCTTTTTGTACAATGCTTGTTATATAGTAACTATTATTAATATTATCACCTACTCTGAGATTAGAAGTGAGACATTACTGGGGTGCCTGGATGGCTCAGTTGGTTAAGCATCTGACTCTTGATTTCAGCTCAGGTCAAGATCTCAACGTCAAGATAGAGCCCCACATCGGGCTCTACCCTCAGCATAGAGCCAGCTTAAGATTCTCTCCCTCTGCTTCTCTTCTCTCCCTCCACCTCTCAAACTAATTAATTAACTAATTAAAAAGAAATGGAACATTTCTATCTCCCCCTTTAAAATTACATTTTAGCACTGCCTCAGCAAGACTATAGCATGTGTGTATTTGTTTAAAGAATAATGAAAACAGTGTGGCTCTGGCAGAGGGGAGGTAGTCATAACGCCAGAAAGGTAAGTTGAGGCTGGTTTGTGGCAGATCTTACAGGCAAGGCCAAAAAGTCTAGATTAATCTTGTTGGCAAAAATGAGCTATTTGAAATTTTTGAGCCAGAGAATGACATGACCATTCTTGTGTTTTAAAATAGACCAGTGCAGAGTTCAAAGGGGGTTTGCAAGTATCTCCCTTCTTCTGAAGCCGCAAGAATTTTTCTGCCCTACTTCTACAAATGATACCAACACAACACTTACATTTGCAGTTTGTGGTTTTTCTGAGGCAAACCATTGCCAGCTAACTACAGCCCTGAAATAATTTTATTTTTGCCATAAATCTTAAAACAGATATTTGTATTATCTAAGGCACTTGAGAGATTTACATTCCAGGGCCTTAGTAAGACCCAAGTCAAAGTAAAAGAACAAGGTAATGGAATACTATCCTTCCAGGAGCAGATGAGGTCCCTCCATATACTATGGGAATTTTATATAATTAAAAGAAATTGCTAGCCTACTGTCAAGTAGCTCGCAGGTTCAGGGTCAAGGAGTTTGTAACTGAGACTTGGGGCTTGGCCAGATATCCAGAATGTGAACATTTTTGCAGGCTAAGAATTTTGCCCAAATCATCTCCCATATATTAAAACCAGAGTATGTAGGGGCACCCATCGGGCTCAGTTGGTAGAGCATGCAATTCTTGATCTCAGGTTCATGAGTTTGAGTCCCACATTGGGCACAGAGATTACTTAATAAAATTTTTTTAAAAAAACAGTATATAAAATTAGGTAATCTGACTCTGGGCTTCTACTTAAGGAAAAGACAAAACACTTAAATAAGTGACGGGTCTGAATCAGCTGGTAGTTGGAGGAAGAGAAAGTAGGGAAGAAACTTAGGAGACATTAACTAGTAAAATGCTGAGAATTTAGTTCCTCTTGAAGGCTATGTCTAAGTCAGTTTTGTTTTAGAGGGTGCCTAGCCTTATTCCTGGCACGTAGTACACTCTAAAGTCATGTTTGTTGAATGAATAAAGGGGGGAAAGTGTCAAAAAGGAACCAAAGATGGGAGAGGAAGTAGATGAGGTAGAAATAAGTCAACATATACTACAAAAATACTTGAGGTTTCATATGTGAGTAAATGGTTGGTCCGTGAATTCAAATAGAAAAGAAGAGAAATTGGTTTGGGGGGTTGCCAGTCTATCTCACAAAGTTCTGATGAAGGCAAAAGAAACAAGGTTAGTAGGACATTTCTGTGGCTCTGAGGTATACATGTTTGCATTTGTTTATTCCCTAAACATTCTTGAATGTTCTTTGTGTTGTGCATTCATTCAAAAAATATTTCATAAACATCTATGATCTGTGTTATAAAGATGAATAGAAGAGAACACTTGTCTGAGAAACTCACTGGCTAGTGATTGAGGTAGAAATGAAATAAGGTAATAATAATACCCAATGTTTATTGGATATTGACCATATGCCAGATGAAAGTATTTTGTGTATTGATTCATTTTTATCCTCATTAAAATCCTCTGAGGTATATGTTACTACTATCTGTGATTAGTGGAATAATAGCCCCCTTCAAGTGTCCATATTTCAATTTCAAGAACCTGTGAGTACGGTATATTATATAGCCAAGGGGAATTAAGCTGAAGATAGAATTAATATTGCTAATCCACTGACACTGAGATAGAGCATCCTGGGTTAGCCAGGTGAGTCACATATAATCACAAGCACCTTTAAAAGTGGGAGGGGTAGGGGAAGGCAAAGAGAAGGCAGAGTCAGAAAGAGATGGAAGCAAGGTTGGAGGGATGTCAAGTCTCCGTCTTCCATTGTTAGCTTTGAAGATGGAAGGGAGTTAAAAGTCAAGGAATGTCGGCAATTTCTGGAAGCTGGAGAAAGCAAAGAAACAAATTATCTGTCCCCTAGAGCTTCCAGAAGCAACACAAGCCTGCTGACACACTGATATTAACCCAGGGTAAAAGACCTGTTTCAGACTTCTGACCTCCAGAAATGTAAGATGATACATTTTTGTTGCTGTAAGCCATTAAGTGTGTGGTACTTTCTTATAGCAGCAACAGAAAACTAATACCTACTCTGTATTTTTTTATTTAAGAAAAAGTCCTTTTATAATTTTTTAGAGATAAGGAAATAGAGGCACAGAAAGACTATTGTTATCCAAATTTAGATTACTTAACATTGTTCCTTTATGAGGGCTTCCTGGTTTTTCTCACTTCTCTGGCCACCTCAGGTTCCTTGTAAGTTCCTTGATTCATAAGCAGTCTCTAAATGGCAGTGTTTCTCAGGAATTTCTTCTAAATGCTTTTCTTTTTCTGTTTGAATATTTTTCCTAGGTGATCTCATCCACTCCCAGAGGTTTTTTCTTGTTGCTTTTTAAAAAATATTTATTTATTTATCATAGACACAGAGAGAGGCAGAGGCATAGGCAGAGGGAGAAGCAGGATCCCTGTGGGGATCCTGATGTAGAACTTGATTCCAGGACCCCAGGATTATGACCTGAGTCAAAGGCAGATGCTCAGCCACCAAGCCACCCAGGTGGCTCACACTCACAGTTTTTTTTTTTTTAATTTTTATTTATTTATGATAGTCACAGAGAGAGAGAGAGAGAGAGGCAGAGACATAGAGGGAGAAGCAGGTTCCATGCACCAGGAGCCTGACGTGGGATTTGATCCCAGGTCTCCAGGATCACGCCCTGGGCCAAAGGCAGGCGCTAAACCGCTGCGCCACCCAGGGATCCCCTCACACTCACAGTTTTAAACACTGTTTATAACCTAATTATTCCCAACACTATATTTCTAACTTTGTCCCCTCCTTTGAACTCCACACTAATAAGCTTGTTATCTGTATTTGGATGGCTTACAAACATTCCAAATCTAACATATGTTCAAAACAATCCAATCCTACCACAAAATGGCTCCACCCCCACATTCACTTACATTTGTCTCAAGTCAAGAAACTGAGTCAGCCTTTAGTCCTGTCTCTCCCTCTATCTCCACATTCACACCAGCAACCCATTCACATCTTTCTACCTTCACTTCTACCAACCTGATCCAAGCCACCACCACGTCCTACCTTGAAAACCACAGTGGCTTCCCCACAGCCTTTCTGTGTCTATCCTTGTTCCTCTGTGGATCTGTTTTCCTCACCTTTTCCTCACCACAATGACTGTCCTTCTTAGACAATAAATCAGATCTTGTCATGTCCCTGCTTAACACCTTTCAATGGCTTTCCATTCTACTTAAAATAATATCCAAACTCCTTTTCAATGACTCACAGGGCCCTACACAATCCTGCTCCTGCTTACGTTGCCAACCTCACCTGTCACCACTGCCCTTCATTCATCTACCTTTTTCCAACCCTACCCAGTTTCTTTCTGAAGTTACTCTGAATTTCCTGCCTCAAGAGCTTTGTATCACAGCTTCCTGCTAATGTAGTACACGTGCATTTGCGCACACACACATAACATATACCTTTCACCTATATATTACCCATTCTTCAATGTTCAGATTAAATGTTTCCTCCTTATAGAGGCCAGCATCAAAACATTTTTACTCTGACGCCCAGCCATTCTCCAATGTGATTCTCTATCCCAGCCCCCATTTGTTTAACATTTATTGCAACTTGCAGTAATTTGTCATTTTAATGACTTGGTTTTTTGCTTTTGTCTTTCTAGTAGGTTAGTTACAGACACAGGAACTGCGTCTACTTGGTTACCAATGTAACCCCAGAACACTATGCCTGACACATAGTAGGTGCTCAATAAATATTTGCCGACTATTGACTAAAGGTTGCATATTCAAAGTTAGTAATGTCTAAAATGGTACTGATACTCTCTGTACCATTATCTATAGCATATCTATAGTAATGCTACAACTACCTAAATGGTGAATTTGAATTTAAGTCAATAACTGATCACTAGCCAGTTGAATTTACATTTTATAATATCCTTTTATTCCATTAATTGTACTTACCTATAAATTAAATCAACTATACATTTAAAAGTAAAATTTCATGTCATAATTTTTTTTAATTTGTAAATGTCATGACAAATTTGATATATACATAATTTTTTCCCTAAAGACTTTGAATCAGTTTAGCTTCTTTTGGCTTTTACACTTATAGTAAAATCACATGGTACAGATGCAGAGTAAGAAAATACATATTTAGAGTAGATCAGACCAGCACACATCATATTTTTCCCCAAAGTTGGAGGTGCTAATGAGAAGTTTATGTGCCAGACACAAGTTTTTAAGAAATCTTCAATGAGAAATAAAAGTAGAATATAAATTATTCAACTTATGTGTAGCAAGTGACTAATGAATGCTTTTCAACTAGGTATTTGGAGATAAGCAACAAATGATACACATAGTAGCAGGCAGATGAAGTAATAATGTTGATATATTTAACTTCAAGTAAGGTTATATTTATCGTCACAAAGGAGCCTACTCCTTTGAAAAATATGTGGAATGAGAAACACCTTCATTCTTCCTCCACCCTTCCTTAAAGCAACATATACCCAATCCCTCAAAGAGGACAAATGGGAATGTGGGATCTGTTAGTTTGAAGGATAATATTCAATTCAATCAGTACATTTTTATTTTGAGGCCACATGATGTTAGGTATTTTTTAAAATAAGATGCGTAAATCACTATAGCTGACTTTATATAGGTTATAATCTTGTTGGATAAACAAGACAAAATATGTAGAGTCAAGCAGCAAACACATCAGGATCAGAGGTTTTACAAAACCATACTAACTAATTGATCACATATGTTCCTTCAAGAGACAAATGTGGTGTCAGATTCTTTCTCGATATCTTTACCAGCAGCACAACTTTTGTTAAGCTTTGCAGCCTCTGAGCCCCAGGCCCTCCTCTGTTAGAAGAGGATTATAAAAATATACTATGCCTCATAGGGTCATGATAGGATAAAATGAGATCATCTTGGTGGAGTGCTTGGGATTGAGCATAGCACCAAGTAAGCACTCATTAAACATTAGCTACTGTTATGACTATTTTAGTCTTTTGAAAGTTATATGATAAATTGCTTCTATAAATGGAAATGGAGAAAAGCCTTTGTTGAAAAGTATTATTTGCAAACTGTGTCATTTGTTGTAAAGGATTTATCACAAACTTACTAACATTGTTAGGATGAATCTCACTGTAATTTTTGCCAGGAGTTTGCAACTTTGAGGTGTTAATTTCTGGAGTTAAAAGACTCTTTTCTTAGATGGCTTTTTTTTTTAATTAAATGCTGCCCCAAGCAAGAGATTCTGGAATTGTATTTATGATCACATGGCCTAATATAAAAAGATAATTATTCAACAAGAACTTATTTTAAAGGATACAAAATGTCATATAGTCCTTGCACTTTAAAAAACATATATACATATCATCTGTCTGCCATGGAGAAAAAACATGCATACCAAAAACTACATTATAAGTTATTAAATAAGTATATACCTTCTGTTTGGCAATTTCTCCTCTCCTATGGTTTTAACTGCCTCCTGCATTCTGATAACTACCAAATCCGTACTTGGAAATTTAACCTCTCTTCTGGGCCACTGTAGGTTCAAATGATGGCTGAATAGCTCTACTGAGATAGCATGTCCAGAACTATACTCACCATCTTGCTGCCAGGTATCTACGTCGCCTCCTTTATCTTATCAAGCAGTCAGGCAAAGAACTCAGAGCCTAAGTTATTCTTCCTTCCTTCTCCCTAACTACTACCAATCCTTTAGTCCTTGATTTTGCCTTCTACATTTTCTTCACTCTATCTCTTCCTCTACACTGATATCCCCATTATCTTGATTTTGGGTCTTCCTTTTCTCTCATGTATATTAAAGCTGGTAAACTGGTCTCCCTACCCTGGTTCTGCCCCCTTCCAACTCCTCCATAACATGCAAAGTCCCCTTCTAAAAACTAAGCCTCATCTCCTCTGTTTAATATTTTTCCATGTCTCCCTCTGTTTAATGACTCCCCAATATTGGCAGTATTGACATTTACTCAGTTTGATTAATTTTTACTAAGTACCTACTGTGAAAAAGACACTGTTATAGGTACTGGGAGAAGGATATTTAAAGAAACAGGTAAGATTCTTCACTTTATAACTATATATTTTAAAGATACCCCCCCAAAAAAGTAAACAAAGACCTACTGTAATGTCAGGTAGTGATAATCAGTATGAAGAAAGCCAAAGCAGGATATGGGGATAGAGCCAGGTGACAATCACTGCTTTAGGTAAAGTAATTAAGAGAAGGTTTTTCTGAAGAGAGGACTCTTAAGTACAGATTTTAATGAAGTTAAGCAACCAAAAATTTAAAAAATCTAGACAGACATATCTCAGACAAGAGAAACAGTGGAAATTTTCTGAGCTTGGAAAGCTTGAGGAATAGATAGGAGACCATTATGGCTGAAATAGAATGTGCAAATTGGAAAGTGACAGTAATGAGGATGAACAGGTAGGCCAGGCACATGGTGCAGGGTTTTGTAAACTATGCCAAAGAGCAGGTTTATTTTAAGAATAATAGAAAGCCCCTAAAAGGTGCTTTTTAAAGTCAGATATATAAAGAGGTATAATTTACTTACCAAAAAAAAAAAAAGTATCTTTTTTAGGCATACCACTCAGTGAGCTTTGACATACTTTGAGCAAGCCATCACCACCACAATCAAGATAGTAGGAACATTTCCATCTCTCCAAAAAGATCTCTTGTGCTTCTTCATAAGCAACCTCTCAGACCCTGTTAACCACTGATCTGTTTTCTGATCCTATAGTTTTGCCTTTTTTAAAATATCCTGAAAATGGAATCATACCGTGCGTAGATTTCAGCGTCTGCCTTCTTTCACTTAGTACAATGCATTTGAAATTCATCCCTATCCTCACATGAATCAGTAGTTAGTAGTTTTATTCCCGAGTAGTATTCCATTATTGATGTGCCACACTTTGTCCAGTTGATGGACATTTAGGTTGTTTCCAGTTTGGGGCTATTACAAATAAAGCTGCTTTAAACATTTACATAGAGGTCTTTTTGTGGGTGAATGTTTTCGTTTCTTTTTTTTTTTAAGATTTTATTTATTTATTCATGAGAGACAGAGAGAGAGTGGCAGAGAGAGAAACAGGCTCCATGCAGGGAGCCTGATGTGGAACTCCATCCCGGGTCTCTAAGATTAATATTCAACCGCTGAGCCACCCAGGCGTTCCTGTTTTCGTTTCTATTGGGGAAATATCAAGGAGTGGGATTGATAATTCATACAGTAAATATAGGTTTAATTTTTTAAGATGCTGTCAAATTGTTTTCTAATGTGTCTGTACCATTTTGCATTCTACCAGCAGTATATGAGAGTGTCAATTGCTCCGTACCTTTGTTAACCCTTGATATTGTGAGTTTTTAGTTTTCATTATGGCCATTTTAGTAGGTGTGTAATGGCATTCACTGTGGCTTGAATTTGCATTTCCCTAATGATATTGAGCATATTTTCATGTGCTTATTTACCAGCCATGTCTCTTCCCATTTTGTTAATGGGATGTTGGCTTTATAAGAGTTCTTAATGGTCTGGATGTAGGATATTTATCTGATATGTATTTAGCAAATATATTCTCCCAGTCTATGGCTTGTCTTTTAATTTTCTTAACAATGTCTTTCAAAGAATGGAAGCTTTTAATTTTG
This sequence comes from Nyctereutes procyonoides, assembly GCF_905146905.1. Classification (NCBI taxonomy): domain Eukaryota; kingdom Metazoa; phylum Chordata; class Mammalia; order Carnivora; family Canidae; genus Nyctereutes; species Nyctereutes procyonoides. The sequence continues at coordinate 44,047,851 of NW_026575139.1, read as the reverse complement.
ATTAAGTCCAATTTATCAATTTTTATTTTGTTTTCATTCTTTTTGTGTGTGTGTCCCAAGAAATCTTTGTTTAACCCAGAGTCATGAAGATTTTCTCCTATATTTTAAAAGTTTTATGGTTTTAGGTTTTATATTTGGTCTCATTATATGTTTTTGACCAGCATTAGAACAAAATCTCACATTGAAGAAAATAACTGACTGTAATAAAGAAAAGAGACTGTAGAGTACCAGGAATGGGAGTTCAGAGACTGATTGGAAGGAAATTGGAGTAATCCAAATGGAGAGTTGTTTTTTTTTTTTTTTTAAGCTGCTGGTAATGAAAGTGGTGAGAGGTAGTCTGAAAGAAGATATATATATATGTTATTATATATATAATTTTAAAAGGTTTATTCATTTTAGAGAGAGAGTAAGCATGAAAGGGGGGGCAGAAGGAGAGGGAGAGAAAATCTCAAGCAGGCTCTGTGCCAAGTACAGAGCCGTCATGTAACAAATGGCTCGATCCCATGACACTGAGATCACAACCTGAGCTGACACAAAGAGTTGGACTCTTAGCCAACTATACCACCCAGGTGCCTTATATATATATATGTATATATACACATGTATATGTATATATATTAAATTTATTTATTTGAGAGAGAGAGAGCACACATGAGCAAGTAGGGGGAAGGGAAGAGGGATAAGGATAAGAATCCTCAAGCTGACTTCCCACCTAGGCAGGGAGCCTGATGCAGGGCTTAATCCATGACCCTGAGATCATGACCTGAGTTAAAATCAAGAGTCAAACACTTAAACAACTAAGCCACCCAGAAACCCCAGAAGATATAATTTTAAGTTAGAACCAAGAAGACTTGTTAATGAAAGAGAGAAAGAAAAATCTGATATTATTCCAAAGTTTTTGGACTGAGCAGCTGAGTTAATAGTTGGTATACTTGTTAATAGTTTTACCATTTTCTAAGTTAAAAAGACTGAGAGGAAAAATAAAGAGTTGCATTTTGGACCAATAATTTTGAGCTGTCTATTGAACAACCAGATGTGAGGCTTGCATAGGCATCTGTTGTTGCTTTTGCCTCCTATCCTCCGTTTACCTATCTCTTTTTTTTTTTTTTTTTGAGTTTCAATTCTACTTTGGTAACATGCAGTGTTATTAGTTTCAGGTGTACAAAATAGTGATTCAACACTTCATACATCACCTGACACTCGTCATGACAAGTGCACTCCTTATCCCCATCACCTATTTAACCGATTCTCCCCCCAACCTGCTCTAGGAACCATGAGTTTATTTTCTACAGTTAAAAGTCTGTTTCTTGATTCATGTCTCTCTCTCTTTTATTTTCCTTTTGCTCATTTGTTTTGTTTCTTAAATTCCACATATGAATGAACTCATGTGGTATTTGTCTTTCTCTGACTTATTTTGCTTAGCGTTATATGCTCTAGCTCCATCCATGTAGTGGCAAATGGCAAGATTTCATTATTTTTATGGCTAAATAATATCCCATTCTGTGTGTATATACACACATACACACACACAAACACACACACACACACACACACACACACACACATATATCTTCTTTACCCATTCATCTGTCCATGAACATTTGGGCTGTTCCATATCTTGGCTCTTTCAAATAATGCTACTATAAATATGGATGCTTGTATGCCTTTGAATTAGTGTTTTTATATTCTTTGGATAAATACTCCATAGTGCTGTATTATAAGGTAATTCTATTTTTAACTATTTGAGGAAACTCCATACTGTTTTCCAGAGTGGCTGTATCAGGTTGTATTCCCACTAACAGTGCAAGGGCTTTCCCCTTTCTCCATATCCTTGCCAATACCTGTTGTTTCCTGTGTTGTTGATTTTAGCCTTTCTGACAGATATGTGGTGATATCTCATAGTTTTGATTTGCATTTCCTGATGTTAAGTGATAATGAATATCTTTTCATGTGCTTGTTGGCCATCTGGATGTCTTCTTTGGGAAAATGTCTGTTCATGTCTTCTGCCCATTTTTTAACTGTATTACTTGTTATGGGGGTGTTGTTTTATAAGTTCTTTATGTATTTTAGGTACAAACCCTTTATCAGATATGTCACTTGCAAATATCATCTCCCATCGCATAGGTTACATTTTAGTTTTGTTTATTGTTTTCTTCATTGTGCAGAAACTTTATTTTGATGTAGTCCCAAAGTTTATTATTGCTTTTGTTTCCCTTGCCCAGAAGACATCTAGAAAAAAGTTGCTATGCCTGATGTCAAAGAGATTATTGTCTGTGTTTTGTTCTAGGATTTTTATGGCTTTCAAGTCTTTCATTTAGGTTTTAAATCCATTTTTAATTTATTTTTGTGTGTGGTACAAGAAAGTGGTCCAGTTTCTTTCTTTTGCATGTTGCTATCCAGTTTTCTCAGCATCATTTGTTGAAGAGACTGTCTTTTCCTATTGAATATTCTTTCCTGCTTTGATGAAGACTAATTGACCATGTAGTTGTGGACTTATTTCTGGCTTTTCTATTCTATTGATCTATGTGCTTTTTTTGTGCCAATACCGTACTGTTTTGATTACCACAGCTGTATCATACAACTTGACGTCTGTAATTTTGATACCTCTAGTTTTGCTTTTTTTTTCTTTTAAGATTTCATTTATTTTCTCATGAGAGACACAGAGACATAGGCTGTGACATAGAGGGAAAGGCAGGCTCCCTGTGGGCAGCCTAATGTGGGACTCAACCCCAGGACCCCAGGATCATGACCTGAGCCAAAGACAGATGCTCAACCCACTGAGTCACCCAGGCACCCCTGCTATTTTTTTTCAAGATTGCTTTGGTATTTGGGGTCTTTGGTGGCTCCATACAAGTTTTAGGATTGTTTGTTCTAGTTCTGTGGAAAATGCTGCTGACATTTTAATAGGGATTGTATTAAATGTGTATATTGCTTTGGGTGGTATAGACAGTTTAACAATATTTGTTCTTCCAGTTCATGAGCCTGGAATGTCTTTCCATTTCTTTGCATCCCTTTCAATTTCTTTCATATGTATTCCATAGTTTTCAGAGTACAGATCTTTTACCTCGTTGGCTAGGTTTATTTGTAGGTATCTTATTATTTAGGTGCAAATGTAAATGAGATTGTTTTCTTAATTTCTCTTTCTGCTGCTTCATTATTGGTGGCTAGAAATGCAACAGATTTCTGCACAATGATTTTTGTATCCTGTGACTTTACTAAATTGGTTTATCAGTTCTGGTAGTTTTTTGGTGGAGTCTTCCAGGTTTTCTACATACAGTATCAGGTCATGTGCAAATAGTGAAAGTCTTATTTCTTTCTTACCAATTTGGATCTCTTTTATTTCTTTTAGTTGTCTTACTGCTATGGCTAGGACTTCCAGTACTCTGGTGAATAAAAGTGGTGAGAGTGAATATCCCTGTTTTGTTCCTTACCATATAGGAAAAGCTCTCAATTTTTCCCCATTAAGGATGGTTTAGCTGGGATTTTCACATATGGCCTTTATTATGTTGACATATGTTCCCTCTAAACCAAGTTTGTCGAGGATTTTTATCATGAATAGATGGCATAATTTGTCAAATGCTTTTTCCGCACCTATTGAAAGGATCATGTGGTTCTTATCCTTTCTTTTATTAATGTGGTGTGTCATATTGATTTGGTTTGCAAATATTAAACCACCTTTGCAACCTAGGAATAAATCCTAATTGGTGGTGAATTTTTTTTTTAGTGTGTTGTTGGATTTGGTTTGCTAATATTCTTTAGAGGATTTTTGTATCCATGTTTATCAGAGATATTGGCCTATAGTTCTTTTTTAGTGGTGTCTTTTTCTGGTTTTGGTATCAGTGTAATGCTGGCATCATAGGATAAATTTTGAGCTTCTTCTTTTTCTGTTTTTTGGGATACTTTGAAAAGAATAGTTTTTAACTCTTTTTTAAATGTTTGGTAGAACTTGCCTATCAAGCAACTTTCATTTGTTGAGAGTTTTTTGATTACTGATTCAATTTCTTTGCTGGTTATTGGTCTGGCCAAATTTTCTATTTCTTCCTGATTCTGTTTTGGTAGTTTATATTTTCTAGGAACTTGTCCATATCTTCTAGGTGTCCAATTTGTTGGCATATAGTTTTTCACAATATTCTCTTATAATTCCATTTCTATAGTGTTGGTTGTTATTTCTCCTCTCTTATTTGTGATTTTATTTATTTGAATGCTTTCTTCTTTTCCCTTTAAATCTAGCTAGAGGCTTATCAACCTTATTGATTTCTTTTTTTCTTCAAAGAACCAGCTCCTGGTTTCACTGACCTATTTTTTCAGTTTCTATATCATTTATTTCTGCTCTAATCTTTATTATTTTCTTCCTTCTGCTGGTTCTAGGTTTTGTTTCTTTTCTAGCTCCTGTAGATATAAGGTTAGGTTGTATTTGGTTTTTTTTTTTTTTTTTTTTTTTTTGCTTCTTGAGGTAGACCTGTATTGCTAGAAACTTCTCTCTTAGAACCACTTTTGCTGCATCTCAGAGGTTTTGGACCATTGTGTTTTCATTTTCATTTGTTTCCATGTACTTTTTATTTATTCCATTATTTCCTGGTTGACTCATTCATTGTTTTGTAGCATGTTATATAACCTCTGTCTAAAAAAAAAAAAAAAATAAGCTCTGTCTATGTGTGGTCTTTCCAGATTTTCTTCTTGTACCTGACTTCCAGTTTCATAGCACTGTGGTCAGAAAAGTTCATGGTATGATTTCAGTCTTCTTAAATTTGTTGAGGCTTGTTTTGTAGGCTAATACATGATCTGTTCTGGAGAATGTTCCATGTGTTCTCTAAAAGAATATGTATTGTACTGTTTTAGAATGGAATGTTCTGAATATATCTGTTAGATCCATATGGCCCAATGTATCATTCAAAGCCATTGTTTCCTTGTTGATCTTCTGTTTAGATGGCCTGTTCATTGATGTGAGTGGGATAGTCAAGTCCCCTACTATTGCATTGTTATCAATTAGTTCCCTTATGTTTTTTGTTAACTCTTTTATGTATTTGAGTGCTCCTTTGTTGGGTGCATAAATATTTCCAATTGTTATATCTTCTTGTAGGATTGTCCCCTTTATTATTATATGGTGTCCTTCTCTCTTTTTGCAGTCTCTAGTTTGTCTGATGTAAATATTGCTATTCCAGCTTTCTTTGACATCCATCCATGATAGATGTTTTTTCTATCCCCTCACTTTTAACCTGCACGTGTCTTTAGGTCTGAAATGACTCTCTTATAGGCAGCTTATAGATGTATCTTGTTTTTTATTCATTCTGTCACCCTATGTCTTTGGATTAGAGCATTTACCCCATTTACACTCAAAGTAAATATTAATAGATATGTATTTATTGCCATTTTATTGTTTTGTGGTTGTTTCTGGAGATTATTTCTGATCCTTTATTGTCTTTCTCTCTTTCATGGTTTGCTGCTTTTCTTTAGTGATATACTTGGATTTCTTTCTCTTTATTCTTTGCATATTTATTAGTGGTTTTTGATATATGGTTGCCATTAGGTTTGTTTATAAAGTCTTCTGCATATAGCAATCTGTATTAAGTTGATGGTCCTTTAAGTTTGAACCCATTCTTCACTCCTCTCCTCCCCATAACTTAGGCATATGTTGTCATATTTTATATGTTTTTGAGTTCCTTGATTGATTTTTTTTAAAAGATTTTTATTTATTCATGAGAGACAGAGAGAGAGGGAGAGGCAGGCAGAGACACAGGCAGAAGGAGAAGCAGGCTCCCCACAGGAAGCCCGATGTGGGACACGATCCCGGACCCCCAGACCCTGGGATAATGCCCTGAGTCAAAGGCAGATGCTCAACCGCTGAGCCACCCAGGCGTCCCCCTTGACTGTTTTGTTTTTTTTTTTTTACAGAAACATTCATTTTTACTGCTTTTGTGTTTCCTACCTTCATACTGTCACTTTTTGTCTCTACTTTCCATTGAAAGTATCCCCTTTAATATTTCTTGCAAGGCTGGTTTAGTGATCATGAACTCCTTTCTCTCTCTCTCTCTGGGCAACTCTTTTTTCTCATTCTATTCTAAAACTGATAGCTTTGTTGAATAGAGTATTCTTGACTCCTGTTTTTTTGTTTTGTTTTGTTGTTTTTTTCCCATTCATCACTTTAAAGATATCATGCCAGTCTCTTTTAGCTTGTCATTTTCTGTTTAAAAAAATCTGCTAGCCTTATGAGTTTTCCCTTGTAGATTACTGTCTTCTTTTGTCTTGCTGCTTTTAAATTTTTTACTTTGTCACCATGTTCTGCCAATTTAATTACAATATGTATTGCTGTGGGTCTGCTTTTGTTGATTTTGATGGGAGATCTCTGTGCCTCCTGGATCCGGATATCTGCTTTCTTCCCCAGATTAGGGAAGTTTTCTGTTATTATTTCCTCAAATAAATTTTCTGCCCCCTTTTCTCTCTCTCTCCCTCTTCTGGGACTTCTATAATATGAATGTTATTACATTATGATGGAGTTACTGACTTCCCTAAGTTTATTCTCATTTTACAAAATTCTTTTTTTCTCTTTTATTCAGCTTGATTACTTTCCATTCCTCTGTCTTCTAGGTCACTAATCCATTCCTCTTTTTCTTCCATTCTGCTGTTCATTCCATCAAGGATGTTTCTTATTTCCCTTATTGAGCCCTTTTATCTCCATGTAGTTCCTTATCTCTATGTTGTTCCTTATCTCTATGTTAAGGGTCTCACTTAGAGTTTCCACTCTTTTCTCAAGTTCAGTGAGTATCCTTATAATCATTGCTTTATACTTCTCAGTCCCAGAGGTGGCAGGACTGAGCCAGCAGAATGCACCCAAGGGCTTTCCACACCTCTACTCCACTCCACCTCCGTTCCTCCATCTGCCCTGCCACCCATGACTGAACAGGTATCTCCTTCCTCAAGGACTTCCTACCTGGAGGCATCACCACCGCCATCTCCAAGATAGTTGTGGCCCCAATCAAATGGGTCAGCTGCTGCTTCAGGTGCAGCACTCGAGCAAGCAGATCTACTGCTGATAAGTAGTACAAGGGCATTGTAGACTGTACTGTGTGCATCTCCAAGGAGCAGGGTGTGCTGTCCTGAAGGGGCAAGCTAACCAATATCATCTGCTACTTGCCCACACATGCCCTCAATTTTGCCTTCAAGAATAAAGCATAAGCAGATCTTCCCCAGGAGTCATAGACAAGCACACACAATTCTGGAGGGACCTTGTAAACTGCCATTTTTATGTTGTCTCCCCACTCTGGCTGCTATCTCTTTAAGGGTGGCAAGCCAGTGATCACTCACCCTCCTGGCTCACCCAGGGCTCAGTCAGCTGACTGTTAAAGCCCTAGGATCCAAGTCCCATTGGTTATAAAAACTCACATAATGCAGCCCCTTTGGTTTTCAAAGCCAACTATTATTGGGATGAGTCTTGCCCATGATTGCTCCTTGGTGCAAGGGCCCATTTCTCTGCCTTCTCCACATGTGCAGCTCCCTCCTGCAGGTAGCTTCCCTCTGCCTTTCTGACCTTCCCAACTTCTTAGATACAGCTTCTTCTCTATATTTAGTCATGGAGTTTGTTCTGCCAGTCTCCATACCCCTCTCTGTGTTGTGTGAATGATATCTAGTTGTAAAGATTGGGATGGGTTGAGCCAGGGTCCTCCTACTCTACCATCTTCCTAAGCTCCTCCTACCCTTCTTCTGATAAGGGTCTCACTCTTCTATCTTCCTTTGGGAACTGTCCTTCACCTACTTCTGGAAGGTCACAGGCCATGGCCTTCCAGAGGGGTAGACTTCAGCTCTAGGAGTGGGCATGTGATTCAGAGAATCATCCCTCCTCAGCCATATTGCTCTGTCTGAAGGTGTTGCAATTAGGAACCATGAAATTTTTGTTGGCATGTTGGAAAGACATTATCTTTTCTGCTGCTTGCCAAAGGTATAGGATCCTACTTAATAGCCATCTTATCACTGACAACAAAAACCCTCAGTGAGAAGTCAGAAGAAAGCAGAGGTCCACCAATTTGAGAGATCACCTCTTGATGTCAGTTTGGGCTCTTGGGCTATGTTTAAGTCTTACTCTTCAGTATTTCAATTATGTAAACCATTAAACATCATTTTTAATTGTGCCAATTTGAGCTGGGGGTTTCTGTCACTTGCAACTAGTAAAGTCCCAAGTAATAAATAGGATATCTCAAATTTTTCCATTCATATAGCTATAATGGAAAAGAACAATAAATCAGTAATAACCTGATAGTGCAGTACAGAGAGGGTCAAAAGATGCATTAGATGTCTTTAAAATCTCCTGTCCTCTTAAAATTTGAAGTGAAGTTTACATTACTCTTCTTTGTATTTTACATCAATAAAAAAATTACCTTTTTTTTTTGCCTGTGGCTCTGTTTACCGGCCATTTGAAGGATTGCTCATGACTGTAAGAGACTAGAACTCATCATAGGAATTGGGTAGAGGGAACTAGATTAGGAGAATGTGCAATTCAATGTGGAGAAAGAACTTGGAGGCAAAAGAGCTAGATGTGAACCTTGGTTTATACAAATGTCAGATGACTTTTTAAAAGTTTCAGTTTCCACACTGAAAAATAAGCCTACATGTTCCATTTCTCTAACACTCTGTAACTTTTAACCCTTCCTACTTCATCTGGCGGCTATTGAAAGGACCAGTCTAGTGGTAAGATAATGCCCATTATCCTTAGGAAGATTCGGAAATCAATGACCCCTAGGAGTCAGCATGGACTAAGAACTCATCATCATAGTTTTTAAAACTGAAAGCTTGATTGTTTTTTAAAATGGAGTTATTAGTAACCATATTTTAATACAGTTTGGAAATTAATGAAGTATCTTAAATATACTGTATCTTGATTTTTTAGAAAACATTTGACAAAGTTTCTCATGGTATTTTTTTTAAATATTGTATTTATTCATGAGAGACACACAGAGAGAGAGGCAGAGACATAGGCAGAGGGAGAAGCAGGCTCCCTGTGGGGAGCCGGATGCAGGTCTTGATCCCAGGACCCCGGAATCATGGCTTGAGCCAAAGGCAGATGCTCAACCACTTAGCCTCTCAGGTGCCTTCTCATGGTATTTTTATGGATAAAATGATGATGAACACTAATGTCACTGCAGTGTTTAGTGGAGGTATAGCTGATTGAATAATCCATTGAAAGAAGTTTGACTACTCATTCTGAAAAATGTTTATTTAATGGCATACCACCCACTAGTCTCTGTTCTTGGGCCTGTCAAGTACAATATTTTATATTAATAATATGAAAGAAAAATTACATATAATTGATTAAGATAAACAACCAGAGATTGAAAATGATCCTGATATGCTAGAATATTTACAGATATTAAAACAAAATAATTCAAACAAATGTTAACTTTGACATTTAGCCTCAGGTTAGGAAATTTTGGGCTCCAAAGCAATTCTTGTTCAACAGATCTAAGCATATAGTTAATTACATATACAAAATTAATTGAGAAAAAGTGTGGTTTCAACTAACTTACCTTGGGTATTAATAGAAGTACAATACCCAGAAGTTAGGAAGTAATGTATCCCACACCATTCAGCACTGATGAGATAATATCTAGTGTTTATATTCTGAAGAGAGATGTAGTAGAAAAACTAGTGTATGTCCTGGAAAAAAATTACCAAATAGTGGGATATCTGGAAACATGGAGGTTGAAAGGTTTTCTTCTGGGTTGTGTAACTGATGAGGACAAGGACTGAGGGAAAATGTAGCTATCACATCCCTCCAAGCTATTAACAGAGCAAAGGCTGCAGACTTGCCCTTCCTACTTCAGAGGGGAGGGCCAGGACCAAGAGGGAAAGCAGGCAGGTGAAGTGAGCTTTGGTTCAGGATGAGAAAGAACCAGAAACCACCAAACAGACTCACAAAAGGCAAACCCTCTGTCACAGGCAAGTCTTTGAGAAAGACTGCACACTCTTTATCTAAGATCTTAAAGAAGAGAGGTTTTACTCATCTAGTAAAACTAGATTAGAGAAACTTGTGATTCCTTCCAAACCTAAGCTTAGGTAATTTATTACAAGTTATTAAGACAAGAAGTTAAATCATATAGACACCAGCCCCCTACAATGTACATATTTTCACAAATGTGAGGCAAGTCAGGAGGTGCCCACGGGTATCTTGTTGTCTCACTATTTACCTTTTGTAGCAATTGTTTTGCTTCAGTCACTATTGGCAACCAGACTGGAATTTCTGTCTGGTTTTACTCCGTTTGTATAGCAGTGAGGAATATGAGCTCTGGAGACAGAATGCCTGTGATTGAATTTTGGTTTTACAATGCAGGTTTGGGGTATGTTATTTGAGCTTTCAAGCCTCTTTTTCCAACCTGAAAACCTGGAATAATTGACCTACTCATAGGATGGTTGTGAGGATCAGGTGAGGCAGTGCATGTAAAGCACTTAGTGCAGTGCCTGCAACAGAGCAAACCCTCAGATAATGTTACCTGTGATGTTATCATCAGTAGTAATAAACTGTGCCCACCTTTGCAATGTTGCTCTTAGGTTTTACCATCAAATTTATCTAATTTAGAGGCTGAGTAATTCAGTTTGTTTTGTCCATTGTCCTGCTTTGGGAATAGAATTTGAAAATATGAAATAGGGCTTCTTAAACAGATGAAGGGTAGCACTGGTGTGGTGGTAGGAGCAGGATCCTGGTTCTCCATTCGGATCAGCGCTATGACCAGACAAACTACTTAGTCTCAACATCAGTAAAATGAGAGCGTCACGTTCTTTCCTGGCTAAAATGTTTTGTTCTAAATGGGGCCATGAATGGAAAAAAATAATAAATCATGAGGATATGGGAATACTGAAAAGCCTAAACATTGACTATTTAGAATAGTCCGTGAACCAAACTACCTCCTTTACAAGCTTCACTGTGCAATTAATGGTCCTTGTGAACCATATGCAACAATAATAATAATCATGTCTTCCAATTACTTCCAATTACAAATTACTAAAATTGCCTTAAATTTTAATAAGGGTATACTTTATTCAACTGAGGTGAAGTTAAAGGTGACATCTGCCAGACATTGCCACGCTAATCACATATCGTCTTCCTGATAGGGTGGCATGCCATGTTAAAGGGTCATAGCCAGGGCAGCCTGGGGGGCTCAGCAGTTTAGCGCTGCCTTTAGCCCAGGGCATGATCCTGGAGACCCGGGATCAAGCCCCATGTCGGGCTCCCTGCATGGAGCCTGCTTCTCCCTCTGCTGTGTCTCTGCCCCCCACCCCTCTCTCTCTCTGTGTGTATCTCTCATGAATAAATAAATAAAATATTTAAAACAAAACAAAATGAAGGGTCATAGCCAAATGGAATAGAAAATTGCCTGCCCTATAACCCCAGTGCATTGTTTATTTGATTTATTTGGTTTTTTACTGAAATTCTGTAGATTGATTACAGAATCCAGAACAGATGGAATTAAAAGAATCTTTTTACTGCCAGATGGCCTTCTGAAGCTTTACTCTAACCCAGAGCCACATGCTGTCTGTATCAATAGATAGCCCCAGTAATCAAGGGCACAAGTTTCACTACCTCCCACCCCCTTCTTCCTCTAATCTCTTCTCCCGATTTATCCAGCACCTCCAGTGTGAATGTACTGTGCATACAAGGAATACGATGTACTTCAGTTGCAAGAAATTCAGCGACACAGAAGAAATAGACACATAAATAGGCAATTTTTATGTAATGGGATAAGTGCAATGTAGAAATGTGTCCAGTGCAGTGTGGGAGTATGAGAAGAGGGCTATCTAGCTCAAACGAGGAGTTGGGGAGGCAATTTAAATGATAGAGAAGATTCTAGCATTGGGGGATGACAGACCCTGATTCATTAAAGTTAAATAGTTGGGCACCTGGGTAGCTCAGTGGGTTAAGCATCTGCCTTCAGTTCAGGTCATGATCTCAGAGTCCTGCTCAGTGGGGAATCTGCTTCTCCCTCTGCCCTTCTCCCCTGCTCATGATCTCTCTCTCTCTCTCTCTCTCTCTCTCCCCCCCCTCCCTCTCCCTCTCTCCCTCTCTCTAATAAATAAAGAATATATTTTTAAAAATAATTTTAAAACATTTTAAATTAAAAAGATAATTTTAAAAAATTTAAATGATTAGCCAGGTAAATAAATGGAACAGGGAGAGGTGGGCCTTCTAAGCAGAGTGTAGAACATAAACAGGCATGGCAACAGGAAACAGCGTGGTGACCACCAAATGCACTGCAAGCAGTTCCACATTGCTACACTAAGAAGATCTAGTTCTGTGATGTCAGGTAGCCTAGATGAATAGTTTACAGTGTGGCCTGTGGGCCAGCAGTCTCAATGTTACCTGGGTATTTGTTGGACATGTAAATGCTCAGGTCCTGGACCCACTGAATCAGAAATTTTGGAGGTAGGGTCCAGCAATCAATATTTCCATAGTTGAGTCTGATGTACACTACAGTTTCAAAAACATCAGTCTAGATTTTATCCTATAGTAGGAAGGGAACTTTTGAAGACTATTAAGTGATGGACTCTTTATGGTATCAAATATGCATTCCCTGACTTTTGTAATTTTTAGAGATTATTGCTCTAATGAAATGCCACTCAAGAAGATGGAAACATCTTGCATTTGGGAAACAAAATCATATACATTTTCTTACATATGTATAAAACTGTAGAGCTGGATAGAATCAAGGTACTGGGAAAGGATGTGTCCTGAAAAATCCTTATCATATAATAGCATGATAATATCTTCCTACAAAAAATACATTTGGCACATTTTGAGATATTACTGCCTCATCAGTCAAAATTACACTAAAACTTTTTGTTAAATTCATTCAGATACCATATACATGTAAACTTTGAGAAAGTAGTCCATCCTAACCATAACCATAACCTTGTAATTTTCAAGCTTTATTTTTAGCAGTAGAATGTTTTTTGAAGAATCTTTTATAACATCTTGCAATATGTAAAATAAATAAAAGTCAAGTCCCTCTGGTTAAAGATCTGGAAGGGAAGCACTTTACTTGTCCCCTTTGACAGTATCTGAGATGGGGCCATTGTTTTAGATTCACTGATCATTTTATTCCCAGGAGGCATGAATAATCCCACTTTATTAATAAGGCTGATAGTTGCTGTATTAGAACTCTCTAGAGAAATAGATTTTTAGGTTTGTGTATATGTGTGCACGTGTGTGTGTGTGTGTGTGTGAGAGAGAGAGAGTGGTATATCCTAATTCACTATATACACATACATACAGAGAGAATTGAAAAGAGGGTAGATTTATTTTAAGGAATTGACTTATGTGACTATGGGAGGCTAAAAGTCTACAATTTGTAGGGCAGGCCAGCAGCCTTGAAATTCCAGCAGGAGTTGACATTGTAGGTTTGAGTCCAAAGGCAGTCAGTCTGGAGCCAGAACTTCTGTCTTCCTTTAGGGACCCAGTCTTTTGTCTTAAGGCCTTTAACTGATTGTATGAGGCCCACCCTTATTGTAGAAGATAATATGCTTTACTCAGTGTCTACTAATAGACCTTAAAAAGACCTTCACGGTAATAGCTAGGCTGGTGTTAGAACAAACAATTGGGTCATAGTCATAGCCTAGCCAAATTAACAAATAGCTGAAATAGATTGTGCTGATTATTCTAGCTACTACAGTAATAAGGAAGGTTCTGAAGAGCTAGGTGACCAGAGGCAAAAACCAAACATCTTAAAGTGTGAATATGTTCAAAAATTGCTTCTTTGAAATAAATGATATAACTAGAGGTTTAGCAAGGACCATATGAGGAAAGGCAGGGGAAAGCAGGCCTAACATTGATGAATTTGTCTTACCTCAGAAACAAATTATAGATTATAAATTAGTCACCAAAACTCTGCCAAAAACAAAACTTTTCACTAAAGATTAATTAACATTTGAGGCTGACACAGCAGCAGATCAGAGTTTCATGTGTAACTCTGACCTACTTTTGCGCAACTGGTTCTTGTTACCAGGAATGTCCATGAAGAAAATAAAATTCTTGCCTGTTAAAAGCTGAGCTCATTCTTCTTCCCCAAAAGAATATTAATTCTTCAATCTAAAAGAAAACAGTTCAGAAAGCACTGGCTGAATGGTAACCAATACAGGTCATTCATGCATTTAATCACTTACCAGGTTTTTGGACTATAAACTATGATCTCTTGCATGGCACAGTTCAAGTCCCAAAATGGGCCTTCCCTCCAAACCCACTGCCAGGCTGGACTATGGGAGTTACTATGCTGGTACTACCCTCATCAATTTGGCCATAGCCCTTGAATTGGGGCAGCCATTTTGTATATCAACAGCCTATGAGGTAATCTGGCATGAAAAAAAACCTACCCCCACAGAGAAGATGGAGATTAAATGCAAAAATCTAATTTTCCCTTTGAGAAAGTTTTGAGTCCTAAAAAGATAATCAAAAGTAGCTGGTAAGGGAAACATACACTAACAAAAACAGAGAAGCCAGAGGATCAGAACACAGAGATAACCAAGGCACAGAACATGACTTCACAATCTAATAGAGGGATCTAACGAGAAAAGGAGAATTATAATACAATGTGATAAATCTCACAACAGCAGGATGCATAGAACACTAGGGGAACACATTGAAAGGGTACTTGGTAGGTGACTAATGGCTTTTGGAGTAGACCATACCAATAGCTGAGGAGTAATAACAGCAGAGCACTGTCAAGGGCTCCATAAACTTCTGCTGTTGAGGGGGTGACTCATGGCTCCCTAAAGCTAGAATTGGATGCTAAGGAATAGAAATCTTCTAGTTCTCAAATTACATTGTGATTGCCATATAGCCAAGGCACGTGTCTTTACATGATTTCTACTTCTGTTGCTGTACTTGGTTCTCATGTGGTGCCTAGACATCTCTTTTCCATATTCTTTTTCCATGTATATTTGTAGTAAGACCTCTACAATCAAGAGAGTTGATGGTACTTGTAACGTGAAAGCCAAACATGCCTCTTTTGGTTAATAACTTATTATATAAAGAAGCTTTGCAAATCAAGGCCAAAACAACCTAAAAGCCAAAATTTTGATAATTTGAAAAATTACTTCAATTTTTTTAGTTCAACTTCTGAAAAACTTTACTTACACAAATTGTGACTGATGCGTGGTAGACAAACTAAAGGGGAATTTATACTGTCTTCCTTTCTAGTTAGAGATTGGAAACCATGAGTCAAAAACCAAAAGTTGCTGCACCTCACATCATCTTCAAGTGTCAATTAAATTTTCCACAGAGCACTGAATCAAAATGAAAATGAAACATCTACATACATACATGCATTATGAATACCAGAATTGGATCTGTATGTTTTAAAACCTGCTCTTAACTGGTATTTCATTTGGTTCAATTTCTCCTTTCTGTTGGGTTTCCTTAGTTGTCTGCCTGCTACAGGATATAAAGGCAACACAACATGGACTACCACTGAAGAATGAGAGAAATTTATTCACTTTTATAGATTAGTTGAGCCATTAATTACAGTGATTGTACCAACAATGGTGTTAGTTGTTCTATTCATTGTGCAAAATTATTTGTGAGTGATGTCTTGCAAGAGATAAATCCAGTTAAAAATTTGAGCATCCTAATAATTAGGAAAGGATGAAATTTCAGTTTATTGTACGCAATGTAACATACCTAATGGAAATGTATGCAAATTTACATTGTGTTAACTTGAAAAAGCTGAATTTCAATTATCAATAAAGTTCTATTTTCAGCACAAAATTAGGAATAATGTAAGTCATTTTTTTACCCTTCAAGAATTGTAATTTTAAATTGGAGGAAGGATAAATGAATTACCAACTGTGGTTATTTTAGTGGCATGTGACTCAGCCACTTTTGCTTGTAAATATCTTTGTCCTATGAGAGCAATTTGACATGGAATATGTAAGTTTTGAATTGTGCAAGGTCTTTAGGAATACATCACTTTCATAAAATGAAACTGTAATGTTCTTTCTCTGCTTTAATCATTTGCCTGTACCATTCATGTCAATAAAATTTCTTCAGTCTATTGATTGGCATCTGGTTCTTAAGAGGCAGAGAAGTCATGATAAATTTATATTCCAGGCTACTAAGGTGTGATGGTTAATTTTATGTGTCAACTTGACTAGGCCAAGGATGCCCAGATAACTGGTAAAACACTATGTCTGGAAGTGTCTGTGAGGGTTTGTCCAGAAGAGATTAGTATTTGAATTGGTGAACTGAGTAAATAAAGCCAATGACCCTCCCCAATATAGGTGTGCATGATCCAATCTGTTGAGGGCCTGAATAGAAGAAAAAGGTGCTTGAACTGAGACATCCATCTTTTCCTGCCTTCAGACATCAATGCTCCTGGTTCTCTGACTTTTGAACTCAGGTTGGAACTAATACTTTAGACCCCCTATTCTCAGACCTTCAGACTTGAATAGCTATCCTGGTTTTCCAGACTGCAGATCAAAGGATGTCTTGGCCTCCATAACCATATGAGTCAATTTTTATTGGTTCTATTTCCCTGGAGAACCCTAATACATAAGTGATATTTAGAAAATCTGAAATATTTAGGTCATTGGATATAGTCATCTTGTAAGTTTCTGGTCTATAGTTTTTTTTTGCCTTTTTTGGGTTATGAAACCCTTTGAAAGTCTATGACTCTAATCACCAGAAAAATGCATATACACACATGTATACTCCATTCTGCCTGCATGTATCATGGATCCTAAGTAAAGAAGTCCTCTTTAGATGGATAATATTTACAGAAAGGAGGTCTGTTTAAGCAAGTACATACATTCTACCACAACCACCACTACCAGGGATTCAGCAGTCATTCTATAGTGTACTATACACATGTGTAGGTAGAGTGTGGTTCTGGGTTCAGATTACCATTTTAATTACTCTCCCTTCAACACTCTTAAATGTTCTGGAATTCCTCTTTGTATACAGTATGAGAGAATTTTAGAAAAACTAAAGATGAAGCTAGGGTTCCCAATGTTATAAATATTTGCAAAAATTCTTTTTGGTGACAATTAGAGCAGTAATGACAAAAATGGTTAAAAATAGAAACAGAACAAACCAGGCTCATGTGCTAATTTAATACAGTAAAAGTAAAATGCAAAGGTATTTTTTCTCTTAAAATAGTTTCTTAAATTAATATGTACCAAACACACACACACAGATAGACATAAATAGGCTTAGATAGCCAAACTCTAAAACTTATATCAACATACATAGAATTTGTGTGAATATATACTTTTGATTATTATTCATTAAGACTATACCTTTCTCTAAAAGAGAGCAAGATTTGCAAATCCAAAAATATAACACAAGGATTTGTGGATGAGTTTTTATTTAGAAAGTAATTAATTGTCTAAACAAAATAAAGGTACAAAATGGTTTCTTTAACTAGAAGTTTGTGCAACCGCCTGTCATACAGATTCACAAAAGGGCATTTACCTGTAGTATTACTCATTTAGAAAATATAAAATGTGAATTGAAATATGTCCTCAACAAAAAGAAACTCCTATTTTAAAGACACTTGAGAGTCATAAAAATCATTATTTTCTCTGGTAGATGAAAAGCTAGAGACCATTCTCAAGGGGAACAAGAGTGGTCAACTCTCAGGTTACCTGTTGTTAGCGGTGTTGGAAAACCTCCATTTTGTGGAGGAGGATTAAAATTAGAGCGTTAACAAAATAAAGTCAGTTACACATTGAAAAAAAATCTGATAGCAGTCCATTAAGGGAACAAGGGAATTACTAGAAATAACTCTGAAATTCTTTCCCACCAATACTGAACTTAATTACAGACAGGCATTGTAAAAAGAATCTATGAGAAGGAAAAGTAAAACAAGAAAAATGAAGAAATTACTGCATGGTAAGTATTGTTTAATGGATTTCATAATGAAGGACTGTATTTTTCACATGTTATGTTCTTAATGTTAGACACAAATGTTTATAAAAATTGCATTTGATATGATTTCTAGGAGCTTGGTAAAGAACAAACTATAGTTTATCAGGTTTGCATATACTTAAAAGTAAGGCAAGAAAGGCAAGTCATCTCTTGTGTTCCTATAGTAAAAAGATCATTGTGAATTATTGGGTTCATGCTCATAAAATGCCATATTGCTTTCTCTTAGGAAAAACAAATATGATCAGAAGTTTTGAAGTTGGAGGGGCAGCCCTGGTGGCACAGCGGTTTAGCGCCGCCTGCAGCCCAGGGCACGATCCTGGAGACCCAGGACTGAGTCCCACGTCGGGCTCCCTGCATGGAGCCTGCTCCTCCCTCTGCCTGTGTCTCTGCCTCTCTCTCTCTATGTCTCTCATGAATAAATAAAAATAAAATCTTAAAAAAAAAAAGTTTTGAAGTTGGAGAGCAGAGACACCTGGGTGGTTCAGTGGTTGAGCATCTGCCTTTGGCTCAGGTCATGATCCCAGGGTCCTGAGATAAGTGTCCTGCATCAGGTTCCCCGCAGGGAGCTTGCTTCTCTTTCTGCCTATGTCTCTGCTTCTCTCTGTGTGTCCTTCATGAATAAATAAATAACATCTTAAAAAAAAAGAAAGAAAGAAAAGAAGAAATCAGAGAGCAGAGCTTAATCAGAAATCCCTTCCATAGAGGCGCCTGGATGCTCAGTTGGTTAAGCATCTGCCTTCAGCTCAGGTCATGATCCTGGGGTCCTGGAATACAGCCCTGAGACAGGCTTTCCACTCAGTGGGGAATCTGGTTCTTCCTTGCACGCTGCTCTCCCTATGTTCATGCTCTCTCTTGCTCTCTCTCTCTCAAATAATAAATAAAATCTTAAAAAAAAATTCCTTCCATAGATTATGGTAAGTGAGTGACAATGAATCAGAATACTCAGAAGAAATTTCAGGTACTAGTCGTTCAATGTTTTCCCAAAGCCAAATTCAAATTTATGTGAGGCATACAAACCCTGCATTGACTCTTAGCACTCAGGAAGTCCTTTGGAACAGAAATAGAAAAGGAGCATAGCTTTTGATGGAAGCTGGACCACTATGAACTAATGCTTGGAATAACTTTGTGACAATGTAGAAAAAGGGAGCGTTATTTGGAAGGAAAAAACAACCCATTGCATAGATTATCAATGATTAAAAACATCAAAATAAGCTTTTAAAAGTCCTTAATAGCCTTGAGAAAACACATTTTACAAGGTATACTATAACATATAATACAGAATGTGGGAGCTATACACACTTGAAAGCAGTGCTTGCAGTATACTACTTAAGATGGGATTATCTAAAACAAAAATTCTCAACAGGTGATAAATAGCAGCACAAAGAAATTATCTAAGACGTATCTTCCATCAGATATGTTTTATTTTATTTTAAAGATTATTTATTTGAAAGAATGCATGCATTTGGTGGGGTGTTGCAGATGGAGAGGGAGAAAGAGAATTCCAAGCAGACACCATGCCCAGCACAGAGCCGACTCGGGATTCAATCACATGACCCTGAGAACATGACCTAAGCCAAAATCAAGAGTCTGACACTTAACTGCCAAGCTACTCAGGTGCCCCAAATCTGATGTGTTTGTTTGTTTCTTTTTAATCTTGCTTAAGGATTTCTTTTTTAAATCAACTTCTGAATAAGAATTTGGAAGGTCCCAATGTGAAATGTCCAAGAAGAAATTTCATGAGGATAGTTCAGTGGTGTTCTTTGGTGATAAACACGGTAAAGCAACATTACATTCCATCAATCTCACAGAGCAGGTTATAGGATGCATCACCTAGGCCTTCCTTCAGTCTCCTAGAGCTTACTTTCCTTCTCTTATGGGTTCCTTTTTATGCTGCCATGTATTATGGTTCTGGTTTGATAGAAAACTTGAATTCACAGTTTCACATCCTCTTCTCCCACATATTTACCTAACATCTTAGGCAATATCTTTCACTTCTCTGAGCCTTAGGGCCATAGGGGAGACCATCTAATAAGCTTGTAACTGAAATTCATAACCTGCAATTCAGAGTTCAAGCTCATTAATTTAATAATATTTTACAATATCTGGCTCATGTTCCTCTCTGGTCCCCTAGACTTCATTTCTTCAAATACCCTTCCTTTCACTTGGAACTCCTGTTGTTGTTTCTGCATGTATTGGTTGTATGATGGAGTAGCAGGTGCAGAAATGACCTGGTGCTCACAGAAACAATACCATGAGCACCCTGTTATCATCCATCCTCTCCCTGAAAAATCTTTTAGCACCTTCTACTCATACTTCAAAATTCAGCTCAAGGATCCTCTCTCCTGAAAACTTTTCTGGCCCCTAACCTGATTTAGCTGCCCCTTTTCTGGGATTCCTTACCATCCTAGGCATCCCTCTGCCCTAGAACCCAAAACAATAGGTAAAAATGATTTCTACACCTCTCCCACACCCTAGATGCTAAGGTCCAAGTAATGGACCATGCCTTTTTATCCGCAGCATTTACCTCAGGGCTGGTACCTAGTGGGTATCACAGATGTTTGTTGGTTGAAGAAAGGTTCTAATAATAAATAAGTGATGTGATCTAAACATGTGTTACATGAAACCTCAAAGTCAGTTGTGCCACTTGCAAGTATTGGCACTATTACATATTTTCTAATTGTTTGGTATAGCTAGATTTTGTTTTTCTAGGTGAGAGAAGGTGAACTCCATCTATCTGGTAAGCAAGTAGGCAATACAGAGAGTTGCCTTGGATGATATTTCTTGTTCTTTAGTCATTTGAATCATTCTTTTATTTTTTAAGATTTTATTTATTTATTTATTTATTTATTTATTTATTTATTTATTTATTTATTTATTTGACAGAGAGAGCGAGCAAGAGAGCACAAGCAGGGAAGCAGCAGAGGAAGAAGTAGAAGCAGGCTCCCTACTCCCAATGCAGGCTTCTTTCTCTGGACCCTGGGATCATGACCAGAGACAAAGGCAGAGGCTTAACTAACTGAGCCACCTAGGCGACCCAATTTGAATCATCCTTATATGTAAAGCAAACCTAAGCTAAGATCCTTTACCTATAAAAAAGGATACATGGAGACAATTCTCCTTTGGAATGCAAACTTCCAAGAAGGGGTGAACTTATTTGCATAAGGATCCCTGGACTTAGAAAGACCTTCCCAATGCGCCAGACTGTCCATAAACAATACTCAGGGGATGAAAGGTTCCCAAATTAAACATTGAGGGTAGAAAAGTACTAGAATTTTTAGCTGAACTCAGGACTGAGCTGACAGAGAAGAATAAGGATCTTGGGTCAACAGATGGCAGATGCCAGATGCCAGAACTTCATCAACCCAGCCTCAGGGCACATCTGGACCCTGGCAAGTAGCCTGGTTCAATGTATGAACCAACGGAGCTAGTCATTAAAAGCTATAACAGGGATCCCTGGGTGGCGCAGCGGTTTGGCGCCTGCCTTTGGTCCAGGGCCCGATCCTGGAGACCCGGGATCGAATCCCACATCTGGCTCCCGGTGCATGGAGCCTGCTTCTCCCTCTGCCTGTGTCTCTGCCTCTCTCTCTCTCTCTCTCTCTCTCTCTCTGTGACTATCATAAGTAAATAAAAATAAAAATAAAAAGCTATAACAACTGGGGAACTCCAGTCTTCTCTTGGCATAGAATTTCTGAATAGTGAGTTTATGGGCCATATTCACTGCTGTGATGGGCATGTCTTCATATCAGCTCCAACAAGAACAAAGCAGAATAATCATAGCCCACCCCCTCATCTCCCACTACCCCTCATATGCCAGAGACTATAGATTTGTTATACCATTTTTCATTGCTATTACCCACTGTACAGGTTGGAAAATCAAATAGAGGACTTGCTTCCCAACTCTTTTGCAGGTAGGAATGGTTGTGTGGGCAACAGATGACAAATAAGCAGAAGACTTCCAGAGGACTTCTGATTAAGCCTTTGTTGTCCATATAACATGGAAAAAGACCTATCTGATACCACCCTCCCTCCTTTCTTTCTGCCTTATAATGCTAGATCTTGCTCTCCAGCAAGCATGTTGCAGTCAAGAGTAAACAAGCCATTACATCATGGATGGCAAAACAGAAAGAACTAGGGCATCGACACTATCATGGAGTTTCTATATCTGCAGACTTCTGGTCACTTAAGTAAAATAAAATCCTACGTGTTTCAGCTCTTGTTAGGTACCTGTTACATGCAGTTAAAGCATCCTTAACTGATACAACATTCATATATACAGTCATATTCATCAA
This sequence comes from Nyctereutes procyonoides, assembly GCF_905146905.1. Classification (NCBI taxonomy): domain Eukaryota; kingdom Metazoa; phylum Chordata; class Mammalia; order Carnivora; family Canidae; genus Nyctereutes; species Nyctereutes procyonoides. The sequence continues at coordinate 44,025,660 of NW_026575139.1, read as the reverse complement.
ACACCAGTAACCACAAATGATACCTAGGTGCCCTTCCCAGGACATCTGGTGAAGTGCTACTCATACAGAAAGGTGCTCTCAAATACTGCATTTTGGGATGCCAGGGGGATGGTTTTCTTCAGCCAAGCCAAGGACAATGTAGATATGAGTGTGTTTATTTTTAAAGTTCAGGTTTGAAAAGCAAACCCCAAATACTAGAAAGTGAAAGAAAAAGTAAACTGAATTTTTAAAAAAGTATGCTAATATAGTTATCTCAAACCCTAAGAATAAGAAGTGAAACTTCTAGAACGTCAAATACAAATCAAATCGCTAATAGTGATTACCACTAGACTCTGCATGTGAAGTTGGAGGGTAGTATGGAAGCTATTGCTTCCTAAAATCTTTTTTAAGATTTTATTTACTTGAGAGAGTAGAGAGAAAGAGCAGGAGCACAAGTGGGGGGAGGCGCAGATAGATAAGGAGAAGCAGATTCCCCACCGAGCAGAGAGCCTGATGTGGGGCTCAATCCTAGGACTGGGATCATAACCTGAGCTGAAGACAGATGCTTAACCCACCGAACCACTCAGGTGCCCCAGCATTTTCTTATATATTTTTGTATATTTCTGTATTTGAATTTTTCTTACAAGGATATATTGCTTCGTTAGTAGAAAAAACTTATGATAAACTCGTCTCTAAGATGATATTTATCAAATGCTTACTATGCATGCTCCTGTGTAATCCTCAGAACTGTGCAGTGAGTAGTGTCTTTATTTTCACTAAAAAAGAAACTAAGATGCCAGGACCTTAAGTAACTTTACAGTATCACACAGCTGGTGCCTGGGAGAATAAGGACTGGGAGATTCCTCAATCCAGATGCAAAGCCCATTCTCTACCTACTGTGCATACTGGCTCGCCCAGAGGTTTTCGGTATGCAGATATTCTTATTCTCCTCACCAAATATGAGTTTCTCTGGAAGACACTTTCATTAGACTACATGAAGGAAATGGTCTTCCAGTAGTTTCTCATCCCAGTATAAATATGTTTAGAAACAAGAATGAGCCTACCTTCTTCTGGTGTCTCGTTAGGGATTTACTTACGGTGGTTAAAAAAAGAAGCCTAAAGTAGAGTCATTTGCCCCCAAAAACAGCAAACCAAAGCTTAATTACAGTTTCAACCTTTCCCAGGAATGTGACCTTTTAACATTCAATCTGAAATATCCTGATGAGCACTAGTACTGCATGATAAAACTCTGCCCTTCCCTTCCTCCCAAAAAGATGAAGTCCTGGCCTGAAATAATCTTTATTTTTTTCCCTTTTACTAATAACATCTTGCCCCACCCTCCTTCCTATGAAATCTTTCCATTTTGTACAACTCCTCAGAGCATCTCTCTACTTACTAGATGGGATGCTGCCCAACTCATAAAGCCAATTAGATCTTTAAATGTACTCCATTGAATTTTGTTTTTTAACACTGTTTACATTTGTCAAGACCATCTAGGGTTAGTGTGTCCTAGAGTCCAATCCTGGCAACTTTGGGAAAGAGCTTTAAATGCATTAGTCACTGAACACAGCAAACCAGACATTTCAAAAGGAGTTTCATGACACAAAGAATGGGTGGCTGCTAATGTTGTATCTCTAACAAGGAAATATGTTTAAATGTGAGGAAAATTAATTCTTCAAAAACAGACTTCATAACTATATAAAATATCAGCATGAAAAACAAAATCCAGACTGTATCTAATGTTAGAGGAAATGAGTGCTTTATTTGATTAAAAGGCTGACGTGAAATTTTGGCCACTAAAAGTCAGGAGGACTGTCTGGAATATTTCACAAGACTCCAGATTCTGCATCTGTTTTTTTAAAGCTCTTGAGGACTATATAAGGACTTGACCCTGGGTTAGCCGAACTAAATCTTGGATAAGCTTCCATTAACGTATCTTATTTGCATAAGTCTTATTTTAAGAGACTATGAAATTATAACCTACAACCATAAAGTGTTAGAACATGAATCACCTCTAAGTGGGAGAGATGTTTGAATTATTTGCTTATTCAATAATCCAGTATTAGACCATCTAAGTATTATTTTAATAAATTGTATATATTCTCAATGCAGAAAGAAATATTTTGAACAGAAAAGACTTTATATGGTGTCATCTCCCTAAATGGTTGTGAAGGAGAGTCACATTTAATTCCAAGTTTTGCCATTAATAAACTCTATGAGTCTCAGATTTTTATCTCAAATTCAGGCTTCCATATCTAACTCCTTAACTCTACCTGTCTAGTTAGAACTTTTTAAAATTGATTTCTAGTTTAATTGCACTGTGGTCAGAGAACATGTTCTGAATGATTTTAGTTCTTTAACAATTTTTGAGACGTGCTTTATGGCTCAGAATATGTCAATTTTTATAAATTTTCTTGTGCATGCTTAAAACAGATGTATAATCTACAGTTGAGTGAGGTCAGTTAGGTAAAGTTTATTAATGACATTGTTTATATCTTCAGTAACTTTTTTTCTGTGGACTCCATTAACAACTTAGGTACTTAAAAATCTAATATGATGGCAAATTTGTGAATGTCTATTAATTTTTGCTTCATATAATTTGAAACTGTGTTATTAGGTGATTACAGATTTACAATTGTTAAAACCTGGTGAATTGAACAGTTTATCCTTAGAAAGTGATCTTTTGTTTTTAATAATCTTTAATGTCTATCTTATCTGACACTAAGGCTATCTTATCTGATCAGCTTTCTCTTACTTAGGAATTGAATGGTGTACCTTTTATCTATCCTTTTACTTGAAACCTTTTTTTTCTGCCTTAATTAAATATTCAATTTTATTTCTGTAAAGTTCTGCCTTCCACAAAACACACAAATGTGAACACAATTTAGCCAACTTATTTAACAATTTGTAAAAAAGATCACCTTTTGAACAACATGTTCCTCATTTCCTTTTGAGACCTCATCAGAATGGCCTTTACCCCTCAATTACTACAATCATTCTGCTCAGAATTACTTAAGTATGTCTCCTCTTCATTCTGAGCCACCAACAGAAAGGTTCACTAGTGGAAATGTAGGGCTGTTTCTATCGGGTGTCTCTCCAAACTCTTCTAGCCTCCCTTATCACCTATTCCCATAGTTGCTGCTACATTTTTAGTTATCTATTATAGTAGTAATCTACTTCTTTCTCTTTCTTAATGTTTCAAGTTTTTATTTAAATTCTAGTTAGTTGGGCAGCATGGGTGGCTCAGCGGTTTAGCGCCACCTTTAGCCCAGGGCGTGACCCTGGGGTCTCGGGATCCAGTTCCCTATCTGGCTCCCTGCATGGAGCCGCCTTCTCCTCCTGCCTGTGTCTCTGCCTCTCTCTTTCTCTCTCTCTCTCTCTCTCTCTCTCTCTCTCTCTCTCATAAATAATTTTTTAAAAAAATCTTTAAAAAATAAATTCTAATTATTTAATATAGAACGTAATATTAGTTTCTGGAGTAGAATTTTGTGATTCATCATTTACACACAACACACAGTGCTCATCACAGCGAGTGCCCTCCTTGATGCCCAACACCCATGTAGCCCATCACCCACCCTCTTCCCCTCCATCAACCCTGCTTGTGTGTGTGGTTTTTTTTAAGATTTTATTTATTTATTCAAGAGAGACACAGAGAGAGAGAGGCAGACACATAGGCAGAGGGAGAAGCAGGCTCCATGCAGGGAGATGGATGTGGGACTTGATCCCGGGATCCTGGGATCACGACCTTAGCCAAAGGCAGATGCTCAACTGCTGAGCCACCCAGGCGTCCTGCTTGTTCTTTATAGTGAAGTGTGTTATATGGCTTGCCTCTCTCTCTTGTTTATCTTTCTCCTATGTTCATCTGTTTTGTTTCTTAAATTCCACATGTGAGTGAAATCATATGGTATTTGTCTTTCTCTGACTGGCTTATTTTGCTTAGCATAATACACTCCAGCTCCATCCATGTTGTTCCAAATGGCAAGATTTCATTCTTTTTGTGACCAAGTAATATTCTTGGTCACAATAATATATATATAGATTCATTAGTCAATGGACATTGGGCTCTTTCCAAAATTTACCTATTGTTGACAATGCTGCTTTAACAGTGGGATGCATGTGCCCCTTCAAATCAGTATCCAATGGGTAAAAACCTAGTAGTATAATTGCTGGTTCATAAGGCAGTTCTATTTTCAACTTTTTGAGGAATCTATACTGTTTTCCAGAGTGGATGCAACAGTTTACGTTCCCACCAACAGTAAGAGGATTCCCTTTTCTCTGCATCCTTGCCAACACTGTTGTTTCCTGTGTTATTAATTTCAGCCATTCTGACAGGTGTGAGCTGATATCTCATTCTAGTTTTGGTTTGTATCTCCCTGATGATGAGTGATGTTGAGCACCTTTTCATGTGTCCATTAGCCATCTGGACATCTTCCTTGGGAAAATGTCTATTCATGCCCATTTATTAACTGGATTGCTTTTGGGGGGTTGAATTTGTTAAGTTCTTTTTAGATTTTGGATCCTAACCCTTTATCAGATATGTCATCTGCAAATATCTTCTCCCATTCCATAGGCTGCCTTTTAGTTTTGTTGATTGTTTCTTGTCTCTGTGCAGAATTTTTTTATCTTGACAAAGTCCCAACAGTTCATTTTTGCTTTGCTTTCCCTTGCCTCCAGAGATGTATCTAGTAGGAAGTTGCTATGGCTGAAGTCAAAGAGGCTGCTGCCTGTGTTCTCCTCTAGGAATTTGATGGTTTCCTGTCTCACGTTTAAGCCTTTCATTCATTTTGAATTTATTTTTGTGTATAGTGTAAGAAAGTGGTCCAGTTTCATTCTTCTGCATGTGACTGTCTAGTTTTCCCAATATGACTCGTTGAAGAGACTGTCTTTTCTCTATTGGATATTCTTTCCTGCTTTGTTGAAGATTAGCAACCATATAACTGTGGGTCCATTTCTGGGTTCTCTATTCTGTTCCATTGATCTATGTGTCTGTTTTTGTGCAGTACCATACTGTTGTGATAAATACATCATTGTAAAATAACTTGAAGTTCAGAATTATGATGCTTCCAGTCATGCTTTCTTTTTCAAGGTTGCTTTGGCTATTCAGGCTCTTTTGTGGTCCCAACAATATTTTAGGATTGTTTGTTCTAGCTCAGTGAAAAATCCTGGTGGTATTTTGGTACAGAATGTATTAAATGTGTAGATTGCTTTGGGTAGTATAGACATTTTAACAATATTTGTTATCTAAACCATGAGCATGGAATACTTTTCCATTTCTTTGTGTCCTCTTCAATTTCTTAATAAGTGTTCTATAGTTTCCAGAATACAGATCTTTTACCTCTTTGGTCAGGCTTGTCCCTAGGTATATTGTATTTCTTGGTGCAATTGTGAATGGAATCAATTTCTTGATTTCTCTTTCTGCTGCTTCATTATTGGTGTATAGAAATGTAACAGATTTCTGTACATTGAGTTTATATCCTGTGACTTTACTGAATTTGTGCAATACTTGTGGAGTCTTTTGGGTTTTCTACAGAAAGCATCATGTTTTCTGCAAATAGTGTAAGGCTGACTTCGTCCTTGCTGATTTGGATGCCTTTATTTCTTTTTGTTGTCTGATTGTTAAGGCTAGGACTTCCAGAACTATGTTAAATAACAGTGATGAGAGTGAACATCCCAGTTTTGTTCCTAACAATAGAGGAAAAGCTCTCAATTTTTTCCATTGAGAATAATATTAGCCGTGGGTCTTTCATATATGTTCTTTAGGTTGTTGAGGTATATTTCCTCTATCCCTACATTGTTGAAGGTTTCTATTGAGAATGAATGCTCTATTTTGTCAAATGCTTTTTCTACATCTATTAAGTGGATCATATGCTTCTTATCCTCTCTTTTATTAATGCGGTGTATCACATTGATTGATTTGTGAATATTGAACCACCCTTGCATCCCAGAAATAAATTCCACTTAATCATGGTGAATGATTCTTTTAATGTACTGTTGTATTCAATTTGCTAGTATTTTGTTGAGAATTTTTGCATCCATGTTCATCAGGGATATTGGCCTGTAATTATCATTTTTAGTGGAGCCTCTGGTTTTGGAATCAAGGTAATGCTGGCCTCATAGAATGAGTTTGGAAGTTTTCCTCCCATTTCTATTTTTTGTAACAGTTTGAGAAAAATAGGTATTAACTCTTCTTTAAATGTTTGGTAGAACATTTTGTTTTGGGGAAATTTTGTTTATTGGGGAATTTGTTTTTGTTTATTGGGAAAATTTTTATTGCTGATTCAGTATCTTTGCTAGTTATTGATCTGTTCAGATTTTCTTCCTATTTCTTCCTGTTTCAGTTTTGGTAATTTATATGTTTTTAGGAATTTATCTATTTCTTCCAGATTGCTCAATTTGTTGGCATATAATTTTTCATAATCGTCTCATAACTTCCTATTTTTCTGTGGTGCTGGTTATGATCTCCCTCTCTCATTCATGATTTCATTTATTTGGCTCCTATCTCTTTTCTTTTTGATAAGTCTGGCAAGGCATTTATCAATTTTATTAATTCAAAGAACCAACTTCTAATTTCATTGATTTGTTCTACTGGGTTTTTTTTTTGCTTGTTTTTATATCATTTATTTCTGCTCTAATCTTTATTATTTCCCTTCTTCTGCTGACTTTTGGCTTCATTTGCTATTCCTTTCGTAGTTTCTTTAGGTGTAATGTTAGGTTGTGTATTTGAAACTTTTCTTGCTCCTTGAGGTAGGCCTGTATTGTGATATAATTTCCTTTTATGACTGTTTTTGCTACATCCCAAAAGTTTTGGACCATCGTGATTTCATTTTCATTTGTTTCCAAGTATTTTTTTTTCTTCTGTGGTTTGCTGGTTAACCCATTCATTCTTTAGTAGGATGTTCTTTAACCTCTGTGATTTTTGTGGCCTTTCCAAATATTTTCTTGTGGTTGACTTCAAGTTCCATAGCACTGTGTTCTGAAAATATACATGTATGATCTCTATCTTTTAGTTCTTGTTGAGACCTGATTTGTGACCCAGTATGTGATATATTCTGGAGAATGTCCCATGTGTACTTGAAAAGAATGTGTATTCTGCTGCTTTAGGCTAAAATGTTCTCAGTATACTGTTAAGTCCATCTAGTCCAGTGTATCATTCTAAGCCATTGTTTCCTTGTTGATTTTCTGCTTGGATCATTTGTCCATTGCTGTAAGTGGGGTATTAAAGTCCCCTACTATGATTGTATTATTATCAATGAGTTTCATTATGTTTGTTATTAATTATTTTATATATTTAGGTGCCCCCAGGTTACAATTATTGGATCTTCTTGTTGGATAGACCCCTTTATTATGATATAATGCCCTTCTTTATCCCTTATTACAGTCTTTGTTTCAAAATCTAGTTTGTCTGATATAAATATGACTACTCTGCCTTTCCTTGGACATCCATTAGCTTAATAAATGGTTCTGAACCCCTCACTTTCAATCTACAGGTTTCTTAAGGTCTAAAATGATTCTCTTGTAGGCAGCATATAGATGGGTCTTATTTATTTATCCATTCTAACACCATATGTCTTTTGATTAGAGCACTTAGTCCATTTATGTTTAGAATGATTATTGATATATATGAATTTAGTGTCATTGTATTCCTTGTTAAGTCATTGTTTCTGGAGATTTTCTTTGTTCTTTTCTAGTCTATCATTTTTGGTCTTTCTTTCCCACTCACAGAGTCTCCTTTAATATTTCTTGCAGGGCTGATTTAGTGGTCACAAGCTCTTAGTTTTTATTTGTCTGTGAAACTCTTTATTTCTCCTTCTGTTCTTAATGACAGCCTTGCAGGATAAAGTATTCTCAGCATATTTTTCCCATCCAGAACATTGAATATATACTGCCACTCTCTTCTTGCCTGACAAGTTTCTGTGGAGAGAACTACTGCTAACCTTATTCATCTTCCCTTATAAGTTAGGGATCATTTCCCTTGCTACTTCTAGAATTTTTTCTGTATCTCCATATTTTGCAAATTATACTATGATATATCTTGGTGTTGGACTGCTTTTGTTGATTTTTATGGGAGTTCTCTGTGCCTCCAGGATTTGGATGTCTGTGTCCTTCCCCAGATTAGGCAAGTTTTCAGCTATAATTTTATCAAAAAAAACCTTCTGCCTCCTTTTCTCTCCCTACTTCCTCTGGGACTCCTATGATACAAATGTTAATACACTTTATGGAGTCACTGAGTTCCCTAAGTCTGCATTCATGATCCAATATTTTTCTTTCCCTCTTCTTTTTTTTATTTTTTTTTAATTTTTATTTATTTATGATAGTCACAGAGAGAGAGAGAGAGGCAGAGACAGAAGCAGGCTCCATGCACCGGGAGCCCGACGTGGGATTCGATCCCGGGTCTCCAGGATCGCACCCTGGGCCAAAGGCAGGCGCCAAACTGCTGCGCCACCCAGGGATCCCCTTCTTTCCCTCTTCTTTACAGCTTCATTATTTTCCATAATTTTATCATCTATATCACTATTTGTTCCTCTGCTTCTTCTATCCTTGTGGTCATTATATCCAGGCAGTTTTGCATCTCTTAACAGCATTTTTTATTTCAACCTGACAGTTTTTAGGTATTTATGTCTGTGGTAAGAGACTCCCTGGCGTCTTTTGTACTTTTCTCAAGTCCAGTAGCATTCTTATGATTGTTGTTTTAACTTCTGGATCAGGCATATTACTTCTATCCATTTTTATTAGACCCTTGGCTATGACCTTTTCTTGTTCTTTCTTTTGGGGTGAGTTCCTCCATCTTGGCATTTTGTCTACATCTTTGTCTTATTCTCTGTGTTAAAAAAAGCCTGTTACATTTCCTGCTCCTGAGGATAATGGCTTTATTAAGAAGAGGTCATATATAGTCCAGGGTCTGGCATTTTAGGAAGTGTTTCCTATGTATGCTTTGTGCATTCTGTTACTGTATTTTGGCTGTTCTTTTCCTCAGGTCAGTCCCTGAAGTTTCTCCTTGCCTATAGTGGAGAGTGTTTGGACCTTGTCCAGAGTGTGATGAGTTTTTAAATAGGTGTGCTCTTGTCTCTGTGTTAATAAGAGGCCTGATCCTCTTTCCATTAGAGCTGAGGTATTGCAGCACTCTATGGCCCGTAGACTTGGTCCCTGCAGGGGTTTGTGCTGGTCTTCTGGGGAATAAGCGGGCTGCTTCTGGTTCTCAAGCACACTTGCCCTGGTAAAGAAGCATTTGCTGAGCACAGGGGTGCAGGATTTGATAAACAAGTGGCTCAAGCTTCCACTGTGGGGGCTGTGTTGCTTACTAAAGAAATTCTGTGCTGATGGGCCAGGGGATATTTGGTGCTTGTCCTCTCCCTCATCAATGGATTGAGGAGTCTACACCCACTACTGTCCAAGAAGCCCTCACAGAAGAGTAAATAATCTCCCCTCATGTGTCACAGGTGTATTTCAGATTCCTGCCTTCACCCAGTCTGTATCCAGACCATCTGCCTGCCCAGATGGGTTTCAAAACTCCAAATTTTAGGGCCCCAGCACAGTGTAGGCCCACTCTGATCCTCTGGGGGAGGGTCTTGCCACATAGGGACTAGGGTCAGATTGTCCCAGAAGGGCAGTTGAACAAACACATAGGGCCTTGGAGTTTGTGGTAAAACACAGCAAAAATCCAGTATCCGGGTTAGCTGCCCTCAGCAGCTGCCTCTGCTTGTAGACTAATGAATGGAGCAGAAGCTCCATGGTGCCCACCAGCTCTTTTGTCCCTGGAGAAGCCGTGCCACCTCTTCCAGATGTGTTCCAAGAAGGGGGGGACTTCTCTCCCAATGTATCCCAGGGGATCCTCAGATCATATCATCCACTCCCAGGCCTCTGCCCTCCTTCTCCACAGGAACACTACAGCACCTATGGCTCAGCCCCAACCACTGTGTGGACTCCTAAAACTCCAGTTTTTGAGCTCTCCTGGTTATAAAAACTCACAACAATCAGCCCCTTTCATTTTCTCTGTCAATGGTTTTGGGGAAGTGTTTTCCTTGTGCAATCTCCTGTGCATTGCTCTGTGATCAGGGCTCCCTCCTCTCCACAACAACTGTGATCCCTTTCTCTCCTAAATCACATCTCTGCACCTCCTACCTTCCAGTATATGGCCTTTTCTCTCCCTTTAGTTATGCAGTTTGTTCTGTCCTCAGATTTCTTGGGTGTTCAGAAAGATTTTATACTATTCTAGCTGTATTCAAGTGATAAGACAAGCTAAAGTCCTGCTAATACTCTAGCATCTTAACTTTCCTCAACCTTTTTTCTATTTAACACATATCTCTTGTATCTTTTGTACAATTGACTTTTTGATCCTTCATGACAATTATTTAATTTCAGTTTAAATTGCTCTTATTTTGTGCCATTTCTCCCACCTGTTCTGTATTTCATTTGTCTTCCTTTCTTGCCTTCTTTTGGTTGATATTTTTTTTTATAGCTAAAATTTTTTCCCTCTTATAGTTCAAATGTTTTCTATTCTTTTAGTGGATATTCTAGAAATTATAAAATGTATAATTATTGCCTTTTAAAAACTAAATTAATTGACAACTTAATTTTTTTCCAGAGAACTTAGAATATATTAATTCTATTGACTTTCCCTACTTACATATTGTTGTGTGTGTTAATTTCATCATTTTTTTAAAGATCTTATTTATTCATTCATGAGAGACACACACACACAGAGAAAGAGAGGCAGAGACACAGGTAGAGGGAGAAGCAGGCTCCATGCAAGGAGCCTGATGCGGGACTCGATTCCAGGACTCCAGGATCACACCCTGGGCTGAAGGCAGGCGCCAAACTGCTGAGCCATCCAGGGATCCCCATCATGTTTGCTTTTTAATCCCATAAGACATTATTGTTTTATATATTCGGTACTCATGAAGATTTAACCACAGACTTATCACTTTGCTTCTCATTCCCTTTTGCTTCTCTGTCCCTCAATCCAGGAGCTCTTTCTTCTCATATGAGGTATAGATCCTGAATCTCTTTATTTTGCTGATGGCAATTCTGTTTCTGCTATTCCAAGATGTCTTTGTCATTGTCATATTCCTTTTTTAAAAAAAATTTCCACTGAATATAAAATTCTAGGTTAGCAATTATTTTTCAGTCAGCCTACTGAAAATATCATTCCACTGTCTTCTGGTTCAGCTGTTGTCTAACTGCCACTATTTGAATGTAATCTGTCTTTTTCTCTGTCATCTTATAAGATTTTCTTTGTCTTTGATGTTCTGTAGCTTCACTGTGTGCCTAGTGTGTATTTCGTTTTTCTTTAATCTGTTTAGGAACTTGTAAGCATCTTGAATTTGTGAACTGGTATTGTTAGGGAGCGAGAAATTCTATTCTACCTTTCAAGTTTCTTTTGGTTGGTCTAAGAATTAATTGGGCACAAGACAGATTAACAAGAGAAAATCCAATTTAATTATGTGTATATGAGGGTTCTGTAAGTATATGAGACCTATAGACAGACATACACTTGAGACTTATATGCCATCCAGAGCTAAGAAGAGGGGTAGAGGTCTGGGACTTCAAAGAGATAAAATACAATTCACAGGAAGATGAAAAAGAGTAAATGGTAAACAAATGTTTGCCAGGCCATACAGAGACAATGGGACATAGAGGAATGTTAACAAACAGTCTGTTAGGTTCCTCCCTATCTACCACCCCTAGTTCATATTACACTGCAATGTAGTCATCTCTGGTGATTGTTCCCTTTCTGGAGCAGATCCTCTATCTAAGTTGTTTTAGACAACTAAGGAGAATGTCACAGCTTCTTTCTAAGTCTTCTGTTTCTTAGATATAATGACTCTAAAATGAACCCACATGCCAAAAAGACACGTTTTAGGGTGGCAAAGTTTGTTCCCCTATAGTAGCTTTCAACATTCTGAAAATTCTTCAGTAATTGCCTCATTTGGAAACGTGCTCCCATTTTCTCTCTTTCTTCTCCTAGAATTCCTATTACATGTATGTTCATCTTTTTCACTTCATCTCCCAGGACTTTAAATCTTTTTTATATCTTTCACCTTTTTTTGCCTCTCTGTAGTATATTCTGAATAATATCTATCCTCTATCTTCTAGTTAACTCTCTCACTTCTAAAAGTTCTATTTGGATCTTTTTCAAGTCAGCACTGGTCCTTCTATAACAACCTATTTTCTGTGATATGTTCAAGCTTGCCTTTTACTTCTTGAAACATGGTAAATATAATCGTTTTATAATATGTGTCTCATAATATTAACACCTGAATTTTTTATTGGTTTGTTTTTCCTATTAACTCAAGCTAGTTTTCATTCATAGTATGCTTGGTTTTTCCTTTTGTGCTTGCTTACTCTTTACTACATGTATATCATTGTCCTTGACAAAGTTATTTGGAGGAATCATTTGAGGCCTACTATGAAAGTGGCTTTACCTCGAAAGGATGTGTTTTTTCTAGATTCCTAGTTCCAGAACCTGTTTGAGACTATTTAAAACTGAATTAATTACTTGAAATTTTCTTGAACCACACAGGTTATGTCAGTTTGATTTGCACATCCTCTAAAGGGCTCCCAACCTGTTCCTACTATTCTAGATTCTGAGAGAGTTCATTTAGCCTTTGGGGTTTGGTTTTATTTTATGTTTATCTAGTTTCAAAACATTTCTCCTTGTAGTACTTGAGTATGCAAAGATGGAGTTGCTTGTAGTTGTGGGGTTTTTTTTTGTTTTTTGTTTTTTTTTTCCTAATTTACTTTTACCTTACAGGTGTAGGAGCCCCTTGGAGTCCCAACTTTCCATCTTGAGTGAGCCCTGGACTTTGACTCTGGTCACTATGACAAAGCTGAAGTTCAAATTATATACACATTAACAAATGCATTTCCAGAAAAGCACCTAACGTGCTTCTTTCACTACTCTGCTTTCCTGCCTTTACTTAGATTTTGATCTGATAATTTCCTGGTCTCTTGTTAGCCCCTCAATCCTTTTAAGAAAGGTTATTTTTAGAATTACCTACAATTTTAAACTATATTCAGTAGTAGGTTCAATCCAAATGACATAGGCTGCCATATCCCTGGAACCACTTAGTAGTAGCTGTTATCAATTGCGTATTTTTCAGGTATTTGATTTATGCCTACTTGTGGTACATTTAGGATGCTAGATGACATTCTGGTGAAATGGTATTATGAGCTTATCAGTGGATGTTCTCTGCATTCTTTACTTAACAGTTGGCCAAATTGCCCCTCAAATATTCTATTACATTAGGTCCAGCAAATAGTTGTACATGAAGCCTTGGTTGTACACAAGGCTTTTTTGACATCTTGATCTCATCCTTATCTGATGCTAGTGAATAGTCATTGTTCCATAAGGTACTCTACTCTCTTGCCTAAAGGCACTAACATGGTAATATGTTCCTTTGGTTTTCCTCCTACTGGCAGCTGCTTGTAGCTAGAACTCAGCTAAAATACTTGAGTTCTCTGGGACTTAGTCTATTTCCATCCTGTATTCTTTCTCTAAGTGATCTCCTCCTTTCCCAAGGATTTACACACCATCTATATGCTATGGACTTCAAATGGATCTCTCTGACCCCTAATTTTGGCATGCCCTAAGTTCAGCAACTGAAATTCCTTTCTGTTCTACCTACATTCATCCTCTTGTGTTTTCATTGAGTCTTGTGGCCTTAAATATTACTTACACCCTGACAACTCCCAAATCCATCTCTCTTTTTTTTTTAAAAGATTTATTTGTTTATTTTTTAGAGTGAGAGAGCATGGGGGCGGGTGGGGGACAGGGAGAAAGAGAGAGCTAATTTTCAAACAGACTCCCCACCACTGCACAGGAAGCCTGATGCAGGGCTGGATCCCACAACCCATGAGATCACCACCTGAGCTGAAACCAAGAATTGGATGCTTAACTAACTGAGTCACTCAGGCACCCCTCTCCCAAATCTGTATCTTTAAATCAGACCTTCAACCTTTCAACTCTTGATTTGTATATCCAGTTGATTGTCTAATAGGCATCTTAAACCTTAGTTAAAAATTAAACTCTTGATTCCCTACCCACCTCCCAACCTGCTCCTGCTGTTTCTACAATTTTAGTTGATAGTAATTCTATTTTTCCAGTTGCACAGGCCAAAAATATTGAGTGTTGTCTTTGACTTGTCTCTGTCTCTTATATCTCACATTTAATTCATCAGCAAATCCTATCAGCTATACTTTCAAAGTCAATTCAGAATCCTTACTACCTTAACCATTCTAGATTAAGCCATACACTCAGTGCTCATCTGATTGTTGCAATAGCCTTCCCACTATCTCGCCTTCTGTCCTTACTCCCCTACAGTCTATTCTCATATCAGCAGTCAGAGTAATCACTATGACTGAAAAAATAGATCCTATCACTCTCCTGAATACTCAGAACTGTCTAAGAGCTTCCCATCACCATTAAAATGTGAGGCCTTTGCCATGGCTTACAAGGCCTTGAATGAGAGGAACTTTGACTATATCTCCAACCTCATTTTCTACTATTAATTCCTCACATTCTACCCAGTGATCTCCTTGGTGTTCCTCAAACACATCAGGCTTTTCCACCACTCAGGGCCTTTGCACTTACTATTCTTTTTTTTTAAGATTTTATTTATTTAGTTGACAGAGAGAAAGAGCACAAACAAGGGGAACAGAAAAGGGAGAGGAAGAAGCAGGCTCTCTGCTGAGCAGGGAGCCCAATGCAAGGTTCTATCCCAGGACCCTAGGGATCATAACCTGAGCTGAAGGCAAATGCTTAACCAACTAAACCACCCAGGCAACCCTGCCTGTGCTTGCTATTCCATCTATCTGAAACATTTTTTTCCCTTTCACAAAGAACCCTAAATCTTGCTCTTTACTCCTTTTTTTCTTTTCAAATATCTTATCAGTGAGGCTTTCCTTAACCATTCCCCATTAAGAAAAAAAACTTTCATACCAATTCCTATCTACCTTTGCATTATTATTCTACATAAGAACTTATCACCTAACTGTGCATTTACTTGTTTGTTTTCTATCTCATATGCACTAGGATATAAGTTCCATGAAAGAGAAAGGAGTTTGTTTTATTCACACTGCCAAAAACAGTTGCATATATTCTTTACCTCCCAATTCTTGTGAGTCAGGAATAAATTCACAGGTATGAATTTACTGGGTCTGCCACTCAAGGTTTCACAAACAGCATTCTTACCTGGAGGTACAATGGAGAAGAATCCACTTCCAAATCCCCCCAGACTGCTGGCAGAATTTATTTCCTTGGGCTATAGGACAAAGGGCACTTGGCTTTTGGCTGGCTGCTGACCAGAGGTCACCTTCAGGTTCTAGAGGCTGCTTGTAATGTCTAGAGGAATTCCTTTTTTTTTTTAATTTTTTTTAAATTTTTATTTATTTATGATAGAGAGAGAGAAAGAGAGAGAGAGAGAGAGAGAGAGGCAGAGACACAGGCAGAGGGAAAAGCAGGCTCCATGCACCGGGAGCCCAATCTCCCGGGTCTCCAGGATCGCGCCCTGGGCCAAAGGCAGGCGCTAAACCGCTGCGCCACCCAGGGATCCCAGGAATTCCTATTTACTTAACTAAGTCATCAAAGAGAATCTGAATGCATGCTAGCAAGATGGATACACATATGTATTGTATATACATATTGTAATTGTGAGAATGATCTTCATCACCTTTGCTATATTCTATTGGTTGGAAGCAAGTCATGGGTCCCACTCACACTTGAAGGGAGTAAATTACATAGTGTGTAAACATACAGTGGCCACCCTGAGTTCTGCCCACTAAATTAGTGTACAACTGAATAGATGAATTATAGTCAGTTTATTTACATGAGGTTTTTAATCCAGAGAGTCCCTCTTTGCTCAAAGATAAGCCATCAAATATAAATTATTTTGGTATTTTACATTTTTCAGTGGTCTATGCAACTTTTGTTTTGGGAATACTCAAATGACTTATCTGTGTTTGTCAAGTCACAATTGCCAAGCTAAGTGACTTTCCCATATTTCTAAAATGTCAGGAAATGGCAAAGAACAACAGCAATTTCTCCATGTCTTCTAATTTCAATTTTATCATACTTTTTTCTTTTCCCTATTCAGCAAGTTTGGTAGTCATTATGACACTTTGCGAAAAAAGTAGGGTGGTTGTAGGACAATGTCAGTTAAAAATATCATTCTTTGGGGTGCCTACTTGGCACAATTAAGTGTCCAATTCTTGGTTTCAGCTCAAGTGGTGATCTCAGGGTCATGAGATCCAGTCCCACCTTGACTCTGCACTCAGCACAGAGAGACTCTTTCCCTCTCCTTTTGCACCTTCCCCTCCTTTCTCTCAAATAGATAAATGAAGGGAGAGGAAAGGGTTGAGAGGAGGGGCAGAGGGAGAGGGACAAACAGACTCCCTGCTGAGCATGGAGGCCCTCATGCCTCATGGCAATCAATCCCAGGATCTTGAAATCATGAGTTGAGCCAAAGTCAGATGCTTAATTGACTGAGCCACCCAGATGCTCCATAAATAATTTTAAAAAGAAGAACGTCTGTCTTTGATGAAGAATACAGATTGTTAATTTATTTGATTAAATTCTGAAACAAATGCATATCTTATTAATGTTAAGTGACAAAAAGAAAGTACACATAAAGAAGTGCTGTAGTGTCCCAAAGTGTGATGTTTGTCTTGAGAAAAAACAATTGTGTGATTGTATGGAGAGCTGAACTAGCCAAGGTTTTGTGTTTATTTTTTTCCATAGGATATCATTTGTGCTGGAAAGGACAAACTTCTCTAGATTTGGGTATTTGGCAGACATTTTCTAAAATATAAATGAAGTAAGCCAAACAAACAGTGCTAAGCCAACCTGGCACCTTTGATAAAACCCTCACTTACTCATGATGTGCTTTTTTTAAATATATTTTTGGATTAGATTTGCTAATATATGCTAAAGATTTTGTGTGCATGCCTATGAAGAATATTGGTTGTTCTATTGTAATGTCTTTCTCTAGATTTGGTTTACGGTAATACAGACCAAATTTCTGTTTTATTTTTTTGGGAGACCTTGTGTAGAACTCATATTACTTCTGAAATATTTGTATAAATTTAGCAGTGTAACTCTCTGGGTCTGGAGCTTTCTTTGTGGAGACATTTTAAACTACAAATTCCATTTCTTCAATAGATATAGGGTAATTAATTTTGCCTATTTCTTCTTGAGTGAGAATTGATATTTGGGTCTTTTAAGGAATTTATCTAATTTATCTAAGTCAGGGGTTGATGAACTTTTAAAAAAGTGCTACATAACAAATATTTTAGGTTTGCAGGCTACGTGATCTCTGCTGCAACTACTCAGCCATGCACAATATGTAAACAAATGGGCAGGGCTGTATTCCAATAAAACTTATTTACAAAATAGGCAATAGCCCAACTCAAAATTATCAAAGTTGTCACATTAAGCTGTTCATAATATTATCTTACTTTTTAATGTCTATAGAATCTGTAGTGATGTGTTCCCCCTCTTGTTCCTAATATTGATAATTTGTGTCTTTCTCTTTTCTTTGACTACTCTAGCTAGAGGTTTATAATTTTTATTGACCATCTTTAAAAATCAGCTTCTGGGGTACCTAGGTGGCTTAGTCAGTCAAGTGTCCAACTCTTGATTTCAGCTCAGGTCATGATCTCAGAGTCATGGGATCAAGCCCATGTCAGGTTCCACACTGAGCATGCAGCCTGCTTAACATTCTTTCTCCCCAGGGGTGCCTGGGTGGCTCAGTTGGTTAAGCATCTATCTGCCTTCGGCTCAGGTCATGATCCCTCAGGTCCTGGGATCCAGCCCCACATTGGACTTGCTGCTCAGTAGAGAAGTCTGCCTCTCCCTATCCCTCTGTTCTTCCACCTACTTATGCTCTCTCTCACTCTCTCTCAATAAGTAAATAAGTCTTAAAAAAAAAAATTCTCTCTCTCCCTCTCCCCCTACTACTCCCCCCTTCTAAAAATAAATGAAAATCAGCTTTCAGTTTCACTAATTTTTGTCTATTGTTTCCTGTTTCCAATTTCATTGCTTTATGTTTTTACGTTTATAAATTTTTTTATTTGGGGCCTAAATTGCTTTTTTTAAAGTTTCTTAAGGGTTTAGATTATTCAGATCTTTGTTTTCAAATCTATGTAGTGCTATATATTCCCTCTAAACCCTGTTTTAGCTGTGTCATACATCGTAATACGTTGGCTTCTTCTTTTCTTTCAATTCAAAATTTGTCTGATTCTCTTGTGACTTTTTCTTTTACCCATGGTTATTTAGAAGAACATTGATTAATTTACAGAAATTTGGAAATTTCCAAGGTATCTTTCTATTATTGATATCTAGTCTAGTTCTGCTGTGGCCAGAGGACAAACTTTGCATGGTTTAATCTCTTAATTAGAGTTATTGTACAACCCAGAATATAATCTACATTGGTGAATATTTCATGTGCATTTAAAAAAGAATGTGTATCTCTTGTTAGGTGGAGTGTCCTGTAAATGTCAATTAAGTAAATTATTGTTCAGGTCTTTTTTTTTAATTTTTTAAAAATTTTTTTGTTTTATTTTTATTTATTTATGATAGGCACACAGTGAGAGAGAGAGAGGCAGAGACACAGGCAGAGGGAGAAGCAGGCTCCATACACCGGGAGCCGGATGTGGGATTATTCGATCCCGGGTCTCCAGGATCGCGCCCTGGGCCAAAGGCAGGCGCCAAACCGCTGCGCCACCCAGGGATCCCTGTTCAGGTCTTTTATACCCTTGTAGATTTTATTATTATATCAATTCCTGAGAGTGTTGATGTCTCCAGCTATTTAATGGATTTGTCTATTCTTGCAGTTCTATCAACTTTTAAAGATCTCTTTTTAGATGAATGCACATTTAGACTTGTTACCTCCTCTTGATGAATTACCTCTTTGTCCTTATGTAATATGCCTCTTTATCCCTGCTAATAGTCCTTGTTCTGGTCTATTTTGCACGATATTAATATACCCACCACTCCAGTTATCTTTTCTGATTAGTGCTCACAGGTTTTATCTCATTGTTTTTTAACCTATCTACATCCTTATGTTGTGTTTTTTTTTTGTAGTGTATATAACTCTTTTTAAATCTACTCTGACAAAAAAAAATAAAAAATAAAAAAAATAAATCTACTCTGACAATCTCTGCCTTTTAATTTGGGTGTATAGACCGTTCATATTAATATATGTATTGCTATGGGTGTGTTTAACTCTACCATTTCCTGGGTGTTTCTTATTTGTCCTATTTTTATTGTTGTCTTGCCTTCTTTTGGAAAATTTTTATTTAGTTATATCTTTTATTTTTAGTGATTACTAGGGGCTTATCACAATTTACCTCTAAATAGTATTACACTACTTCATATAAAGTGAGACCCTTACCACAGTGTATTTCAATTTCTTCCCTCAGTCTTTGGGCTTTTGTCACAGATGTTTTTTGGTCATAGATTTTACTTTTACATATGTATGAGTCTCACAATATATTGTTGTTCCAGTTTTTACTTTAAACTAGGGGTTGGCAAATTATGGCCAGCAGGCCAAATCCAGCCCCTAGCCTGTTTTTGTATAGCCCCTGAGCTAAGAATGGTTTTTATATTTTTTTAAAGGTTTTAAAAAGGAGAGAATGAGAGAAAGAAGAGGATGGGAATCTGTTTCTTGCTCTGGCTATCTTCAAGATTTTATCTTTGTTTTTTAGTAATTTCACTATTATGTGTCTAGGTGTTTTCTCTTTAAATTTTCCTACTTGCAGTTCTCTGGGCATCTTAGATCTGTGACTTATTGTCTTTCATTAATTTTTGAAATTTCTCAACTACTATCTCTTCAAATACTTGTTTTCTCTCTTTTCTCCTGGAATTCTAATTACATGTCTGTTAGACTGTTTGATATTATCTCACAGCTTTTGAATCATGTCTTGTTTTATTCATTTATTGTTTTTTTCTCTTTGTGTTTCATCTGGATAATTTCCACTGACCTGTCTTCAAGTTCAGATTCTTTCCTCAGCTGTGCCAAGTCTATTTATAAGCCCATCAAAGGCATTCTTTATTGCTGTTAGCATATTTTTTTCATTTCTAGACCAGCTAAAGTTTCCCATTGTTCAGGTAGGTTGCCCATCTTTTCCATCAAATCCTTTAACACATAAATCCCAGTTATTTTATGGTCATGGCCTCACAGTTCCAATATCCGGGATGTGTTTCATCTCTTCACAATGGATTGTTTTTGCTGTTTCTTTTAGTCTTAGAATTGTTTTAAAGATTTATTTATTTGAGAGGGGGAGAAGGGACAAAAGGCGAGAGAGAGAGAAAAGAAGACTCTTCGCTGAATGAAGAGTTCAACATGAGGCTTTATCTCATGACCCTGAGATCATGATCTGAGCTAAAATCAAGAGTTGGACCCTTAACCAACTGAGCCACCCAGTGCCCCTAGTCTTAGAATTTTTAACTGAATGCCACACATATTGTGGAAAATAGTATAGATAAATAACATCTCCACCTGGCCATTAGTGTGAAGGCCTGTGTAAATCTAGTCAGTTGAAACTGGTTTAGATTTTGTTATTTTTACTTCTGTTGCACTATGGTCTACATGTTCCTTCAGGAATGAGCTGCTATCATCTTGTACTTTGAGTCAGACCCAGGTGCAGGAAGGTTCATTTTCCATCTCCGCCCTCAGCTTTCAGCAACTCCTGGTTGCCTGTGTCATCCCACAATCTTGTGCTTCCCAAAGTTGTTATTTGATCCTGAGCTGATGATGAGTAGGAGGGTAGAAGTTCTTGGGTCCCCTGGCCTATCCTTAGATTTAGGTAGGGTCTGTGTCCCTGGAGCTGTGGTAGTACCTTCTGAGAATTTCTAACTCCTCTTCCATGGCAGTTAAACATGGCAAAGACATTTATTACAGTTCTTAAACAGAAGTGTTCTTACATTCTCCCAGTGATAGATCTCTGCTTGGTACTGGGGCAGGATCCTGGGCCTACGAGGTGTTCTGCCTCTCCCAGGGGCAAATGTTTTTGCACTTACCATTTCCTCAAAGGCAGTGGATGTTTGTCTCGGCTCTGCAGGCAGGAAGATTTGCTATCTGTCCACCAGTGCCTAATGGCTTTTACTTATACAAGAGAAAGATCTGAGAAAGTGGGTGGTATTTCACATCTGTCACCCAAAACCGTTCTATTAACCACTACCTGGTATCTGTGTCTGAGGGATCCCTTCTTGCCAGGCTCCTGCCCTAGGGGGTGCTCATTAGTATCCAGTGGAGGCTTGTGAAAAGGAGCTCCTGAGTGAATGAATGTTAACTATTGTTATGTCAGGGTTCCCACCTATTCCAAGCTTATATTTTCATCCATACTTGGCCTTTAAAGAATACTTTAAAATTTTAGTTGATTCTGGTTGGGAGACAATTCTTCCAAAGTCTCCCATTTCTGAGTGATTTATGAATGGAAGAGCTGACTGCCTTTGCTTTGGACTTCCTCTTCAGCCTGGGAAAATAGAAATAGGTTTGATCACTGTCCACTATCATACATATGTCTCCCTCCAGAGGAAAGGGCAGGCATACTTAATAGCTATTACAAAATATTTAGGTTCCCTGAGCTCAGGGTTCCTCCCTTGCAATGTGACCCACTGCTTGTACAGGTGTCACCTGTCCCTCTTTTGATGGCACTGTAGGATTGGGGATCAGGGAACTAGCACAAATACTGACACCCTGATAAATGCTATTATAGTGAGTAATAAAGTCCTTTTCCTGATTCAGGAAACTGGCACACTAACATAACTTGAAGGTAGGGAAAAATCTTAGACTCTTCCAAGGTCTTAATAATTTATTTGCTTTAGTATTCTATTATCTGCCAAAGGGGAAACCATTCATATAGCCTGTCTCCCCTTGACAGATCTTGTTTAGTTCCTTTAGTTGTCTTCTCTGATGAGTATTAGGAAAAAATTATGATTTTTTTCTTGATGTTAGGATGGGGGTAACATTCTCCTGCAGTTTTTTACATCTTAAGGAGAAGCACAGCTCCCAAGGTATATCTATTTGATTACTTTCTATCACCAAAGATAGACACTTACTGATTTGTAAACTCCATTGTTCTGCTTATGCCAGGTTTAGTCTTTTAAAGCAGCATAAGTTTGGGTGAAGAACTCTAAGAA
Organism: Nyctereutes procyonoides; assembly: GCF_905146905.1. NCBI lineage: Eukaryota > Metazoa > Chordata > Mammalia > Carnivora > Canidae > Nyctereutes > Nyctereutes procyonoides. The sequence goes on along the minus strand of NW_026575139.1, from coordinate 44,003,543 downwards.
TTTTGAAAAACTGTCCATGGAATGTTTCATCCCAGAGCTGGAAGCAATGGACCAAGAATGTTTACCTTCTAGCATAGATGAGGCAGGAGACGATGAAAGAATCGGATTCATTAGAGATATTCTGCAGAATGTACATATGAGGTGGCCATGTCGTATAGAAGATTGAGGGGGCATTTAGGAAAGCTAAAACCATTTGGGGTTAGAAAAAGGACTTTTGAAGCTCTCAAAAATGAACGGGAGGATATGGCAGAAAGACCTGAAAAGGATACAAAGAACAGAGAAAAACAGCAAGTGGTATCATGGGAAAACCCTCTCTACATTCACTCTCTTTTTCTGCTAAAGAGAATCTATATTTCTTTTTTTTTTTTTTAAGATTTTAGTTATTCATGAGAGACACAGAGAGAAGGCAGAGAAATAGGTAGAGAGAGGGGAGCCTGATTTGGGACTCAATCCCAAGACCCCGGGATCATGACCTGAGCTACCCAGGTGCCCCAGCATCTAGATTTCTTTTGTGAGATTTACCTTTTCTGCATTGTGGAAATCTGGTGAGGGCTCCCAGTTAAAGTGTCCACCCTTCCCCTAAGCAAGTTTCCCAGGATTCCCTGAGTCACAAAACATAGAAAAACAATTGGAACTGATTCATCACTGAGCTCTTAGTTCCTCACACATGGATCCCAGAATAGCCTTGGTTCCTACCTTCTTAAAACATGGCGTGTTTTTTCTTCTAACTCTGTGAATTATCCAACATTCCCATTTTGCTTAAGTTTCTGTTGCTTGCAACCTTTCTGAAGAAATCCATTTAATACAGGTAGGCAGTCCAATATGGGGCATGACACAGATTAAAAGAAGTTTTTGAAGGAAGCCTGAAATCTAGACATTTTATTTAAAATTATTAAAAGAACATGTTATTAACAACTGTCAAAATTTCTGGCTATAGTACAATAATCAATTTCAAGTTTCTGTGTGCTTATAGTTAATTAGCATTTTCTAGTGATTAGGTTAATGTTTCAGTACTACAAACTAGATTTATAGTTCATATGAACTGAAATAATATGCATTACATGCTAGAGGAAAAATATCAAGGAGAGGGTATTAACAGTAGCAAATGATCTATGTTAGAATGAAATGTAGCTGTCTTTTGCTTTTTTTATGAACTCAATTGTACTAGGCAAATTGTATGTGCAGAAAATTTCAAGAACAAGACACCTGAAGTAGGTAATAAAAGGGAAAAATATAGTAGAGCACCAAGTAGGATGTTCTCAGCAAATGTCTCAAAAAAAAATGCATGGAGTGAAAATGAGACAAACTGCTACAAACAGAACAGCCTGACAAGTAAGTGCTTTTAAAATTAAAAATTATTTTTTTTTGGCTAATCTTTCTCATTATATAGATGAGGCCCTATGGCTTCTCCTCTCATTATACAGATGAGGAGACCAACTGATTTGTCCAAAGCTTACAAAGGTACATTTCATACATGTTTCAGATGAGGGAGCTTCTCTTTTTGTGAAGAGGATAGCAGAATGTCTAATTCCTCTTCAACTTAGCAATATAACTTGTAGAATTAAGTACAGGTTTAAAATTCTCTTATATACCTTTATACATATATATCTTTATCTCATATGCCTTTATATATACACTCGAGTTATATGTATTTATATGATATAATTAGTTTTAAGTTATATTACATAATGTATATTATATATGATATATAATGCATATATGTACATATATACGTACATGTATAATACATATATAACCATGCATATGTAATTCTATATCCTTTTTAGGGTTATCTCATCACCTTTCAAAAGTACTATAAAAATGAATTTATAATAAAAGACATGGTTATATTCAGATAATAATCAGGATAAGACCACCTAATATTTATCTTTGATAATATTTATATTTGAGATTATATTTTTATTTGAGATTTATTCACCTAATATTTATATTTGAGATTTTTTCAGACATAACTGAGCAGAACAAGAACATTCTACCATAGGTTAGTTTAACACAGGGTTACCCCCCCTTGGCACTACTGACATTTGGGCAGGATAGTTCTTTGTCATGAGGGGCTGTCCAATGCATGATAGTGTGTAGCAGCATTCCTGCTCTCTACCCACTAGATGCCAGTAACACCCCTAGTCATAACAGGCAAAAATGTCTTTTGACATTGCCAAATGTCCCCTGGGGGGCAAAACTGCTCCCTGGTTTAAAAACACTGGTTTTAACATCATGTCTACAACAAAACAAATACTATTTCCAGCTATGTGATACAATTGTGGAGTCAGCTGTGATTAAACTAGAGTTGCATTTTTATTCTAATTCATAGCTAGAACTAAGTTAAATTATTTATACCAGTTTTTGTGTAGAACTGAACTCATACAGTTGTCACCACATGTGGCTACTCTGAAGTGAAATGTACAGTAAGGGTAAAATATGCACTGCATTTTGAAGACTTGACAGAAAAAATGTAAAATATCTCAATTTTTATTTAACTTAGCTATTTAAAAAATTATTTATTCATGAGAGACACACAGGGAGACAGAGAGAGAGAGAGAGAGGCAGAGACACAGGCAGAGGGAGAAGCAAGCTCCATGCGTGGAGCCTGATGCGGGGCTTGATCCCAGGACTCCAGGATCACATCCTGGGCCTAAGGCAGATGCTAAACCGCTGAGCCACCCAGGGATCCCCTTAACTTAGCTATTTTGGGTATACTTACTGGGTGAAAGATTAAAATTAATTTCACATGCTCATTTTTTACTTTTTTAAAAAAATGTACTACTAGAAAATTCCAAGTTTACATATATGGCTCACATTATATTTCCATTGGACAACACTGGTGTAGAAACTTGAAATGATTTAATATTTTTTAATAAATTCTTCAGTCTATCAAATAAACTAAAAAGACTGTAAAGCTCTCCACAGCTCTATGAAACCAGCTCTTTAGAGCATTATAACTCTTTATCATGCCTAAATGATTTTTCTCCTTCTTTAAACCAATTACTTCTATTCCAATGCTTTATTCTCAGTGTTTCAATTGGTTCTTTTATGATTGCTGATTTATCTTCATGTTGTTTTTTATCATTCTCCTGCACATCTGTTTCTTTTGTACACTCAGGATCTTTCCTTGTGGGATGTTGAGATGCTGTAGCATCCATCATACTTAGAAAATCATAAGCAGGAAGAGGAGGTTTCCATTCCTGAGAGGGTAAAATTGCTGCAAGGAAGATACAACCAAAAGTTAATAATGAACAGTTATAAAATCATCATATAAATACACTAGAAGATATTTTATTTTGAAAAATATATTTGTAGGAGTAAAGGCTTTATCAGTTTTACTTATCTAAATGAAACTAGATTTTTTATTGTCATGATCTAAGAAATTTGATACATTTGTCATTACTAGCCATTTTCACTTTATGTATTTGCAAGCTATTGTATTCTAATTAAAGGTTAGTATTAATAAAGAAAAAAAAAGTCCAAAATCTTCTGATCATCCCTTGTTGAGTTTTTAAAAAAATAGCAGTGTGGTAATGAGATTACATACAGATACAAGTTAAAGTGAAAAAAGCTCCTCCTTTCTACCCTACCCAACTTTATCCCAAAGAACTGGAATATTTTCTTTTTAATTCCAGTATAGTTAACATTGCAAGTGTACAATACAGTGATTCCTCAATTCTATGTATTACTCAGTGCTCATTAGGGTAAGTGTACTCTTAATCCCCTTCACTTATTTTACCCATCCTCTCCCACCCGCCTCCCCTGATAACCTTCAGTTTGTCCTCTATATAGTTAAGAGTCTGTTCTTTGGTTTGTCTTTTTTCTTTGTTCACTTTGTTTCTTAAATTCCACATATGAGTGTCTTTCTCTGACTTATTTCACCTAGCACTGTACCCTCTAGACCTGTCCATGTTGTTGCAAATGGTAAGATTTCATTCTTTTTTATGGCTGAGTAATGTTCCAGTGTGTGTGAAATATTAGCTTATCTATCAATGGACAGTCTGCTTCCATAATTTGGCAATTGTAGATAGTGCTGCAATAAAGATAGAAATGCATGTACCTTTTTGATTGGCATTTTTGTATTCCTTGGGTAAATAGTAGTGGTATTACTGAGTCATATGGTAATTGTGTTTTTAATTTTTTTGAGGAACCTCCCTGCTGTTTTCTACAGGAGTGTACCAGCTTGCAGTCCCATCAACAGTGCACAGGGCTTCCTTATTCTTCACATCCTCATCAACACTTCTTATTTCTTGTATTTTTTATTTTAGCCAATCTGACAGGTATAAAGTGGTATCTCATTGTGGTTTCAATTTGCATTTCCCTGATGAGTGACTTTGAGCATCTTTTTATGTGTCTTGTTGACCATCTGGATGCCTTTTTCGGAGAAATGTCTATTCATGTCTTCTGCCCCTTTTTAAATGGATTATTTATTTTTTAGGTGTTAAGTTGTATAAGTTCTTTATGTATTTTGGATACTAACCCTTTATCAAATATATCATTTGCAAATATCTTGTCCAATTCAGTAGTTTTTTTCAGTAGGTTTTCTTTTAGTTTTGTTGATTGTTTCCTTTGCTATGCAGAAGTCTTTTATTTTGCTGGGTTCCAATAGTTTGATTTTGTTTTTGTTTCCCTTGCCTCAGGAGACATATTAGAAAAATGTTGCTATGGCCAATGTCAAGGAAATTACTGCCTGTACTCTCTTCCAGGATTTTTATGGTTTCAGGTCTCACATTTAGGTCCTTAATCCATTTTAAGTTTATTTTTGTGTATAGTGTGAGAAAGTGGTCCAGTTTCATTTGTTTACATGTAGCTGTCCAGTTTCCCAACACCATTTGCTGAAGAGACAATCTTTGTCCCATTGCATATTCTCACCTCCTTGTCAAAGATTAATTGACCATATAATCGTTGATTTATTTCTGGGCTCTCTATTCTACTCCATTGATCTATGTGTCTATTTTTGGCCAGTACCATACTGTTGTGATTACTACAGCTTTGTAGTAATTCTTGAAATCTGGGATTGTTCTTGTTTTGTTCTTCCTGCATAAAATTGCTTTGGCTATTCAGGGTCTTTTCTGGTTTCATACAAATTTTATGATTGCTTATTCTAGTTCTATGAAAAACTGCTGTTGGTACTGTGATAAGGATTGCATTAAAATCTGTAGATTGCTTTGGGTAGTATGGACATTTTAACTACATTAATTCTTCTAACCCATGAGCATGGAATATCTTTCTATTTGTTTAGTTGTCTTTATCAATGTTTTCATTTTCACAGTACAAGTCTTTCACCTCCTTGGTTAAGTTTATCCCTAGATATCTTATTATTTTGGGTATAATTTTAAATGGGATTGTCTTCTTAATTTCTCTTTCTGCTACTTCATTGATAGGATATAGAAATGCAACAGATCTGTTTATTGATTTTGTATCCTGCAACCTTCTGGAATTCATTTATCAGTCCTAGTAGTTTTTTTGGTGGAATCTTCAGGGTTTTCTGTATATAGTATCAGGCCATCTACAAATAGTAATAGTTTTACTTCTTCTTAACCAATTTGGATGACTTTTTATTTTTTGTTGTCTGATTGCTCTGGTTAGGACTTCCAGTACTATGTTGAATAGAAGTGTTAAGTGGTCTTGTTCCTAACCTTAGAGGAAAAGCTCTGTTCTTCACCACTGAGGAGGATATTACCTGTGGATTTTTCATATATGGCCTTTATTATGTTGAAGTATGTTCCCTCTAAACTTACTTTGTTGAGAGTTTTTATCATGAATGGATGTTTTCTTTGTCAAATGCTTTTCCTGCATCTACTTAAATGATCAGGGGCACCCAGGTGGCTCAGTGGTTGAGCGTCTACCTTTGGTGTGATCCCGGGGTCCTGAGATTGAGTCCCACATCAGAGTCCTTGCAGGGAGCCTGCTTCTCCCTCTCCCTATGTCTCTGCCTCTCTCTGTGTGTCTCTCATGAGTAAATAAATAAAAATCTTTTAAAAAATATGATCATGTTTTTTCCCTTTCTCTCATCAATCCGATGTATCATATTGATGATTTGTAAATATTGAACCACCCTTGCATCCCAGGAATAAATCCCACTTGATAGAGGTGAATGATTTTTTTAAATTTATTGTTGGATTCAATTTGCTAATATTTTGTCAAGGATTTTTGTATCTATGTTTATCAGAAATATTGGCCTGTGATTCTTCTTTTGTGGGGTCTTTATCTGGCCTCATAGAATGATCTGAAAGCTTTTCTTCCTCTTTTTTTCAGAATAGTTTGAGAACAAGGTATTAACTTTTCCTTAGATGTTTGGTAGAATTCACCATTTGGACTTTTGTTTGTTGAGTCTTTTGATTAACTGATTCAATTTCATCACTTGTTCAAATTTTCTATTTCCTTCTGATTCAGTTTTGGGAGGTTCTATGTTTCTAGGGATTTATCCATTTCTTCTAGGTTGTCCAATTTGCTGGCATATAAATTTCCATAATACTCTCATAATCCTTCATAATCCTTTATATTTCTGTGGTGTCAGTTGTTATTTCTCCTCTATCCACTTCTGATTTTGAGTCTTCTTCTTCTTTTTTTTTTTTCATGACCTGGCTAAAGGTTTATCAGTTTTGCTGATCTTTTCCAAGAAGCAGCTTCTAGTTTCATTGACCTATTGTTTTTTTTTAAATTTCTATTTCCCTTAGATATGCTCTGATCTTTATTATTTCCTTCTTTGTACTGGTTTTGGGTTTTGTTTGTTCTTTTTCTACCTCCTTTACATGTAAGGTTAGGTTGAGATTTTTCTTGCTTCTTGAGGCAGGCCTGTATTGCTCTAAATTTACCTTTAGAACAACTTTTGCTACATCCCAAAGATTTTGCAGCATTTATGTTTTTGTTTTCCTCATCTCTATTTTTAAATTTCTCTTGCTGTGATTTTTGTACTGTTCTTTCATTCAGGTCATATTCCTCTGTCTCCTCATTTTGTTGAACTGTTTCTTTCTTATTTCTTTTTTTTTTTTTTTGGTTTATGCAACTTTATTGAAGAAAAATAAATCAAAAAAATATGGAACGTTTCACAAATTTGCGTATCATCCTTGCACAGGGGCCATGCTAATCTTCTCTGTATCGTTCCAATTTTAGTATATGTGCTGCTGAAGCGAGCACTGAACTCTGTTTCAATGGGTTAGTAAAGTCAGCTACGTCTCCTGCTCTTGAAAACAGTGGCCTTATGGAAAAGAGGTCTTGTTGTGCCCTGCACTCCAGTGCCCCTGTTGAACAGAAGCTGGCACTTCATGGATGTCTATTTGTATTACATATGCCCTACTATTGTGCCTGAGCCACTTTTGCCTCAGTGTAATAATCTCCAATGGCTCTTCGCCTGTTGTGGACAGGGATCAATCCTTGTGTTGTTAGTGGGTCAGTATGGGGCCACAGTGCACTTGAGTCGGGCCACGTGTTTGCCAGATATAGTACCATGGGACACTTTCCCTGTTTCCTGAGAAGTTTCTGTTCTGGGCAAGGTCTGTAGTCAAATCTGATGTCTGCCCCTAGCCCACTGCTGGGGCTGAAGTCGGACTGCTATGTGGTTGTCTTCCCCTTCCTCCAGGGCAGGAGTTACTTTGAAGTATTGCTGGCCCTGTCAGGGCTACTTGTACACCGCCATGCTTGTGGCACCACTTTGGATAAGCTCTGTCCAAGGACGTCTTGGAGGGGCATATCCACAGGAGAATGCAGGGTAGGTTGGCAAGTTAGGTAGAGACTGTTAGCACTGAGCTGGGTCCCCCAAGTGTCCACATATCTATACTGGGGGAAGGGGAAGGAAATGATGTCCACCAGCTCCTTTGTTCCTAGAGAAGTCTCCTAAAGATCCCTGCCACTCCAGCATACACTTTGAGATCAGTAAATAAATCTCCTGATACACGCCAGGCATATCTCTGTTAGGCTGTTTTCTGTGCTCTTTAAGGGTGGGGGCTCTGACCTCCAAGTTCTCCAAGAGCTGAGCCTGTTGATTGTTGACTTTTTAAAGTTCCAGGCCTTAGGCCCCACTGATTTTAAGAACTCATGAAATTAGGCCCCTCTGGTTTTCAAAGTCATATGTTGTGTGGATGCAGGTTCCTCATGCCTGTCATGCTTGGTGTGAAGGTCTGTTTCTCTCTCTTCTATGTGCCCGCAGGGTCCCTCCCTTCTTTTTTTTTTTTTATGACTAAATACATTTATTCCGAAATAAAAAGCAAACAGAAGTTGTGAATCACCTGGGCGGAACCCCGTCCCCGCCTCCTTCCTCTGTCCTATGCTATCAATAAATAAGTTTCCTCATCCCCAAATATTTAATAGAACTTCCTCCCCATTTGCCAGTTCCAACCTCTGCTATGATACAGGGGGCTGCCCTATCCCCAGAATATACAAAATGTTACACAGGTACAGTATATACACTGGGGAGGGAGCCCCCCCACCCCCCACCAGCTTATGCCTTTGCCTGGCCTGGGTTAGCCCCAACTGTCCTAAGGCCTGGGAGAGTGCTGCCCAGTCATTGAGCTGGACAGGGGGAGCACTTGTTCCCCAAAGTGACTCTGAATAGAGGATGCCTGAGCCCCTCTGAAGGACTGCTTGGTGGGGGTGAGGAGGCCACCAGGGAGCCCCTGCCCCCCAAGAAAGGGAGCCCTCTAAATTATGTTTTTATTGAGCCTCTGGCTCTTTGTTTTTCTGGAACGATGAGTAGTCCAGATAAAGACACAGCCCTTGCCAAGGTGGCAAGAGGTCTGCACCTCTTTGTCTCCCCCCATTAGGAGGCTTTTCACACCCCTCTCAGGGGTCTTATCTTGCTAGTTCAGGGATAAAAGAGTAACTGGGAAGGAATGATAGGGTGGCAGGGACAGGGTGGGAGCAGAGCCCCCGGCCCCACTTCTCCAGGTTTTGCTTGCTGGTGTCAGGCTCTTAGATCACCAGGATTTTCACCTTGGCATTGTCATCAGCCCGGTAGAAGAAGGGGACGCAGGGATTCTTGCTTAAACCTGGGTATGGCTGAGGATTCTGCATCTCCTGCAGAAGCTGCATGATCTGCTGTGCAGTGGGGTTCTCAGGGGCACTGTGGCCTGGTAGGGCCTCTCCCTGAGGAGGTGCCACATTATCATTGTCAGCCAGGCTCACCTCTCGAAGATCACCCTGGCCATTGGCAGCACCAAGCTCTTGGGCTGGGGGTGCTGTAGCAGGCTCTGCTGCGGGGTCCTGGGCAGTTGCCAGGAGCTTGCCCTGCCGTTCATTGTGCTCGCTCACTAGGCATAGCACCAGTTTCTGTAGCTCCAGCAGCTTCATCTTCATGTTTTGTCTTGAGCCAGATGGCTAATGTACTCCTCCTTCTCCCGGTGCCGTTCCTTCAGCACTGCCCTCTGATTCTGGTACAGGGCGATGTATTCTCCAATAGTGTCTGTCTCTCCAGAAAGCTGGATGCAGCAATGCTCCAGCTCCTCCACCCGCTCCTTCAGCTCCACTTTCTCCTGCATGACCTCCAGGAAGCGGCCCTGCAGCTTGTCCATGGCCATCTGGAGGGCCTGGTGGGTCTCCCCAGGCACACTGTCACCACTGGGGGCTGCGGCCTCCTCCTGCACCTGCTGGCCTGGGGCCACCAGGTGAGCCAGACGCTGGCAGCGCAGCTTCTGCTTCTTCAGCTGCCCGTGCAGCCGTGCCTGCTCCTCCTCAGCACTGGCTAAGGCCGAGTTAAAAGATGCCACCATGGCCTCTCGGCTCTCCAGGTTCTCTGGCATGCTCAGCTTTGGCTGGGCAGCCTCCTCTTCCTTCTCCTCACTGTCCAATCCATCTCCTTCCCCAGGCATAGCCATGAGGCTCAGCTGGGCCTGGAGCTGCTGGTTCTGCTGGGTGGCAGATTCCAGGCGTCCCTGGGTCTCCTGTAACTCTTGGAGGGCTTTCTCGGCCGCCACCTTGCCCTAAACTTCCTCATGCTGCAGCCGGTCCATGAGCTGAGTCTGCAGCAGCACCTGCTTGTGCAGCAGCTCCTTGTCGGAAGCCACCTGCTGGTAGGCGGCCATATACTGCTGCAGGTGGCTCATGTACTGGTCCCACTGCTGCTGGAGATTCTGAGCCTCCTGGCTCTTCAGCTCCACCATTTCCTTTAGCTCTCCCAGTTTCTCTTGCAGCTGGCCCAGCTTCTTGGCCAGCTCCTTCTTGACATGCTGCTCCGACTGCAGTGCGGTAGTAATCTCCATGTTCTCGTTGGACAGCTTGACGAAGCCGTTCTGCAGCTCAACTAGCTGCTCCTTGAGCTCGCGGTTCTGTGAGAGCGCACGGCTGATGGTGGTGCAATTGCTCTGCATGCTCTCCAGAATCTGCTTGCGTTCCTCTGCATGCTCCCCCCAGCACTCGGCTGCCCGCTCCAGCTCCAGCAGCCGCTGCTCCTGCTCCCGGTTCAGGGGACTCAAACCTTCGTTGTCTTTCACCTGGGCCTGCACCTGCTCGGCCAGGCTCTCCAGCTCCTTCTGTAGTTGTTCAGTCTCGGCGTGCAGCCGCTGCTGCTCCTCCTCCAAGGGCCTGGCTGGGGGCTCCTGGGCTGGGGGCACCACTATCTAGTTCTTCAGTTCAGCCAAGTTGGCCTCCAACTCCTGCACCTGACTCATGCTGTGCTCCTTCTCTTCCCTCAATCTGTGCATCTGTTCAGACATCTGCTGCATCTTCTGCTGCCAAATGGCATTCTCCTCCTTCAGAGTCTCTGCATACTGTTCTCTCTCCAGCTGCAGTTGTTTTAGTAAATCTCTCAGCTCCCCGACGTGGGCCTCCAGCTGTATCCGCTCTTCCAGGGCCTGGTGTAACTCCTGGCTGCTGTCAGGGCTTTTGGATTGACTAGAAAATTGCTGCAGCAGGAGCTCCGACATCTCCAGCTTCTTTTGCAGCTCCTCCATCCCGAGCTGCATGGCTGCCTTCTCTCTCACCATCACCTAAAGCTTCTCCAGTTCTGAGTTCTGCTGCTTCAGGTCCTCATTGTTTTTGTTGTTTTTATATAACTCCAGCTTGAGGGTGTCTCGCTCTTTGGTTAAGTCCTTGTTGTGCCTGTCCACCTGCTTCTGCTGTGTGGAGACAGCAGACAATGTGCGCTCCAGCTCACTGACACGCTGGTAGGAAGACTGCAGGCGACTAGCAAGATCTTCAGACTCTCCTGCTTTCTGCCTGGCTGCCTGCTGTGTGTGGACCAGGGCTATCTGTAATTCGGTCTTCTCAGACACCAGAATCCCTATGGTCTGAATGTGAACCTGCAGCTGCTCCCTTAGAGACCCCTGCTCCTTCGCAAGCTTCTGTTCAAACTCCTTCTTCTCTTTTTCCAGTTGATCCAGAGTTTCCTGGTTCTGTTGTTTCAATTCCTCTATCTTGCTACTGAGTTGTTTGTTAGATTGCTGGAGTCCAGGGCTAGTGATAGCTCTTGGTACCGGCTCTCTAGATCCTTTATGTTAGCAGAAGATGCCAGGCCCTCCCCATTGATGTAGGATGAAGACTCGGACACAAGACCATTGAGCTGCTGAGAAAGCTGTCGCAGGCTCTCGGTAGAGGACAGACATTTGCTTTCATCTATGAGGATAGGACCATTTTCTGCATCATGGTTCTGATTTGATGTCATGCTGGTGACACGAGGGAGACTAGCACAGGGGGAAGGGACACCGCCAGGTGACACGGTGTCATCAACAGTTGGTGCAGCAGGAGCGGCGCGGTCTTTGGGCGCATCCTCAGGAGAGTGACAATCATTGGAAGTGGTAGTTTCAGGGCTACTGCCATTTTTAATCTTCCTTTTCTTCTTTGCTCCTACACCAGGGCTGTTCTTCTGCGGATACTCCCTCAACTTTTTCTTGGCCGCAGCCAATTTGTTCTGTCGGGTTTCTTCCGACATCCCGGGACAGGCGGGTCCCTCCCTTCTGAGGACAGTCCCAAAAGTTGTTTATCTCCCAACTACTCTGTCCTTCGTATCTTCTTCAATGCAGCCCCTTCTTTACATTTAGCTGTGGAGAGTCTCTTCTGCCAGTCTTCAGGTTGCTTTCTGGTTTTTACACTGATGTGGGGGTTATTTGGTTGTATCTGTGGGATGAGGTGAGCTTTGGATCTTCTTACTTTGTCGTCTTCCCCAGAAGCTTCCCTGGAACTATTTCTTATGAATCATTACAAAAAAAAAAAAAGTTTTTGGGACAAACACATTTATTTATTTATTTAGACAACTATTTCTTTACATTTTAAAGCATTTTGTTTTTGAAACTTTCTTCTTAAATTTGAGTATAGTTGACATACAACTATACTACTACTTACAGGTGTATAACAAACATAATGACTCACTAAGCTTATATGTTATGCTATGCTCACCACAAGTGTAGTTACCATCTGTCACCATACAATTCTATTACTATATCACTGACTATATTCCCTGTGCTGTACCTTTCATCCCTAGGATTTATTCATTCCATAATTGGAAGCCTATATCTCTCACTCCCCTTCGCCTGTTTTGCCCATCCCCACCCATCCCCTACTCTCCAGCAACCTTCAGTTTGTTCTCTGTAGTTATAGGTCTGATTCTGCTTTTTATTTGGTTGTTTTTTTTTTAGATTCTACATTTAGGTGAATTACATGGTATTTGTCTTTCTCAGTCTGTCTTATTTCACTTAGCATAAGTGGTCCATCCATGTTGGTAAGGATGTGGAGAAAAAGAACACTTGTGTACCATTGGTGGGAATGTAAACCGGTATAGCCAATGTGGAAGACAGTATGGAGGTTCCTCAAAAAACTAAAAATAAAAATACTATATGATCCAATAATTCTGCTTCTAGCATTTAACAAAAGAAAACAAAAACACTAATTTGAAAAGATATATGCACCCCTGTGTTTACTGCATTATTATTTACAACAGTGAAGAAATGGATGCAACCAAATGTTCACTCATAGATGTTTTTGAAGTTTTTGGTTATACTTTGCATATACTTTATGAAAACAAGATCTGGGATTATTTTTATAAAATGAAGAATAATTAAAAATTGCTACAGAGTCAACTGTACTACAAAAAGACAGTGATTATATAGTGTCTTAGATGGGCTTCATAGTAGTGAATCTGAACATTATTTTAAAATACTAGTTATTAGAAGAGGAAAACTGGTTTAATCTGATAACATTATATAAGTAAATTAGCCAACTCTTCTCTATTGAGTAGAAAGACTTTACAAAAACATTTTAGAATTTAGGTATCCATTTAAAATGCTATTTTGAGAAATAAATTAAGGGAAATATGCAAAGTAACCTTTAAAAAATAAATTCCAGTGAAAGAATCTCTACACTATTACATGAAAGAAATAATAATAAATGTTGATAAAATACAAACTTGAGCATCTCTCATAAGTCAAATACATACCTTTAAAAGCTTAGGAAACTCATATAAATTCTCATTTCCAGAGGCAGGTTAAAAGCGCCAAAAATCTACATAAATACATATGCAGTTTATCTATACTTGATAATTTCCTCATGTACACTCAATTATATGAAATCCTAGTACATGGTACATCAGAAGGGTATTACATTTAGGCTACAACTATAGTTGAGTGTCTGCCTTTGGCGTAGGTCCCAGTGGTCCCAGGATTGAGTCCTGCATCAGGCTCCCCATGGGGAGTCTGCTCTCCCTCTGCCTATGTCTCTGCCTTTCTGTGTCTCTCATGAATAAATAAATTAAAAATAAATTAAAGGATACATTAAAGTGTCTTCAAGGAAAGTCCAACTTAAAGCATAATGAATATTTAGCATATTTATTTTTTAAGGTAAACACTGCATCCAGTGGTCTGACATGATGGCAAAATGCCCAGAAGTAGGCATCTCAATTCTGCTAATTATTTGTTAAGAAAATTATACAAAGGTCCTAGATGTTTTCAATTGCAAATTAAACTGGACTCTCATCATGTATAAATAATAAATGCTTTATTATCAAATTAGTACTGATAATAATAGCTAATATTTTTTGAACCTTTACTTTGTACCAGGCATTATTCTTTTAATCTTTATAATCCCATGCAGTAAGTATAATTTTTATTCCAATTTTATAAATGAAAATCAAGATCTATGATAGAAAAGTTGAAGGCTAAATGAAAATCTTGAGTAAGAATAGCCAGTGGTCACAATTTCACGTAAATTAATATATGCAGCAAGCATGACAAGGCAGACACACAAGGCACCACAGATTCAGACTTTTCTGGGAGTAGCTACAGCATCTCAGTCTCCAATCTATCTCTTAAAGAGGTGAGAACAGGTCCTGCTGGCACAGAAGACAGGACTCAATAGAAAGAAGTACTGTTCAGTTTGCTTCTTTCCTGCTGCAGAGGCTGCAGGACTAATTTAAGAATAGGAACACTGATACAGATAAATTAATGGAAAACCCTCAAAGATTGAGTTGGCAAAGGCATAAACAGAATTACAATGGAAGATACACCAGTCTCGGGAAACTAAAAAAAAAAAAAATTCTGGTTCTTTCTTCTTGGTAATGATTTGAGTTGAGGAATCAAAGCCCAACAGATGTTCCTTATAGGAAGATCTCTATATGACTAATGAAAATACTTAGGACTTCATACCTTACAAAGTGCCTATACATATATAATTTATACTTGATTTTTAAAATAAGTATGTGACATAGAATAAGAACTATTAATCTCACTTTACAGTTGCAGAGGAAGAAATAAACAAAGACTTGCCTAGAGCCACACCATTAATAATCCAGGGGATAGGATCAGGAGCTCAGGTTTCTGTACCTTTGAACATTACCACCTTTTAATTTTATTTTTTTAATTGAAGTACTGTTGACACACAATATTAGCTTCAGGTATACAACATAATGATTGGCATTATGAAATGATCACTGTATGTCTAGTTACTGTCACCATACAAAAATGGAATATTAACTATATTCCCTAAGATGTACTTTTCATCCCCATGACTTATAACTTTAGTTTGTACCTCTTAATCCCCTTCACGTAGTTTGTCCATCCCTCCCCTCTGAAAACCACTAGTTCTTTCCATGTCTGTTTCTGTTTTGTTCATTTGTTTTGTTTTTTTTTAGATTCCATGTATAACTTGTATCACAGAGTATTTGTGCTCCTCTGTCTTATTTCACTTAGCATAATACTCTCTCCATCCATCTATGTTGTCATGAATGGCAAGATTTTATTCTTTTTTATGGCTGAGCAATATCCCATTGTTTAGTATAATTATCCTATCTTCTTTCCCATTCATCTATCAAAAGACACTTCTGTTGTGTCCATATCTTTGCTCTTGTAGATGACGCTGCAGTAAATATAGGGGTGCATATATCTTTTCAAATTAGTGTTTTAAATTTCTTTGTGTAAATACTCAGAAGTGGGATTATTAAGTTACATGGTATTTCTAATTTCTTAAGGAACCTCCATGATCCTTTCAATACATTTAATTCATTTTGCTAATACTTTGTTAAGAATTTTTACTTCTAGGGGCACCTGGGTGACACGGTTGGTTAAGCATTCAAATCTTGGTTTCAGCTTAGGTTGTGATCTCAGGGTCATGACATCAAGCCCCATGTCAGGCTCCAAGCTCAGTCCAGAGTCTGCTTAAGACTCCACCCTCCCACCCCACTCTGTCTCACTCTCTCTAAATAAAAAAATAAATGTTATTTAAAAATATTTTTATATCTATGTTCATCAGGGATACTTACCTGTAATGTTCTCTTTTTTGTAGTATCTTTGTCTGGTTTTGGTATCCAGGTAATGCTGGCCTTGTAAAATAAATGTGGAAGAATTCTTTTCTCTTGTACTTTTTGGAATAGTTTGAAAAGCATAGGTATTATTCTTTAAATGTTTGGTAGAATTCACCTGTGAGGCCTTATGGTCTATGACTTTTGGGGTTTTTTTTGGAAATTTTTTGATTGCTGGCTCAATTTTGGTAGGAGTAATTGTTTTATTTTAAAGACTTTCTGGTTTTTCCTGATTCAGTCTTGAAGTTTTTAAGTTTCTAGGAATGTATCCTTTTCTTCTGGGTGGTACAATTTTTTAGCACATAGTTTTTCATGGTAGTCTTACAATCCTTTGTACTTCTGTGGGAAGGGATGCAAGGATGGTTTTTGGACAAATGTTCTGTATATATCTGTTAAGTCCATCTGATCTAATATGTCATTTAAAGTCACGTATTGATTTTCAGTCTGGATGTTCTCTACCTATTGATGTAACTGGGGTGTTAAAATCCCCTACAGTATTGTATTACTGTCAATTTCTCCCTTTATGTCTGATAATATTTGCTTATATAATTAGGTGCTCCTATATTGAGTGCCTAGATATTTACAACTGTTATATCTTGTTGGATTGATCCCTTTATGTTTATCACTGTCTTTTGTTATACTCTGTTTTAACGTTTATATTGCCTGATATAAGTACTATTAACCCAGCTTTCTTTTTGTTTCCATTTGCATGAAATATCTTTTCTCATTCTTTCACTTTCCTTCTGTATGTATCTTTAAGTCTGAAGTGAGTCTCTTGTAGGAAGCCAATAGATGGGTCTTGTTTTTTCATCTATTTAGTCACTCTAAGTTTTTTGATTGGAGCATTTAGCCTACTTACATTTAAAGTAATTATTGAGGGGTGCCTGGTTGGCTCAATCAGTAGAGCATGCAACTCTTGATCATGGGCCTCTGAGTTCGAGCTCTGTGTTGGGTGTAGAAATTACTTAAAAATAAAATCTTTAAAAAAATAATAATTGATAAGTATGTACTTCTTGCCATCTTATTAATGGTTTTCTGGTTGTTTTTGTAGTTCTCTGTTCCTTCTCTTGTCCTCTTCCCTTGTGATTTGGTAATTTTCTTTAGTGTTTTGTTTGGATTCCTTTCTCTTCATTTTTTGAGTATCTATTTTAGATTTTTGGTTTGTGGTCATCATGAGGTTTATATATAACAGATCATGTATATGGCAGTACTATTCATAAGAGCCAAAAAGTGGAGACAACCTAAATGTCCAACTGATGGAAAAACAAATGTGGTATATCCAAACAATGAAAAATTACTCATCCATAAAAAGGAATGAACTATTGATTTATGTTATAACATCAATGATCCTTAAAAACCTGTACTGATTGAAAAAGCCAGATCCAAAGGCCACATATTATATGATTCCATTTATATAAATTGTCCAGGATAGGCAAATCTACAGAGACATAAAATATATTGTCTGGGGAAAGAGGGAAGGGAGAAGGAGTGACTGCTAATAGGTAAGGGGGGTTCTTTTTGAGGTGATGAAAATGTTCTGGAATTCAATAGTGGCAATGGTTATGCAATCTTGTAAATATACTAAAACTAGTGAATTATACATTTTAAAAGGATGAATTTTATGGTATGTGAATTATATTTCAATATAAAAATATCATCCATAAAAAAAATATCATCCATAGGCAAGTTAAACATAAACATAGTTAAAACTGCCTAACTTAACAGAAATGAAGTTCCCACACCTGGGAAGAACAGGTGTGCTGCAATGATTGACACTTAAATTAAGTACCTGATCACATATACACAAATATACATAATGACTTATTCACAATATGCAAGCTGGCTGAGACAATATAATAATGAATTGGAATTTGTACACAAGTACTGTATGTATATATAGATACACTCATATTTATGTACTCACACACACACACACACACACACACACTGTATTTCAAGACACTGTCATGGAACAATGTCAAAATATAATATAGTTCATCTGGTATCCAATAACAAAATCCTTGGTAGTATCTTAACAGATTTTTTCATTACATCAAATTTCAAACTATTTTCTCCATATACTAATAATCTAGGTTATTACATGTTAACTTATTTAAATTATAGTAACAGGTTTATTATAATTGTAAATGAATTAACATATACATTTGTACCACAGATATAAATTCACGTATGTTTTAGAAAAGTAGAGACTATGACATATCATAAGCCAGCATCATAAACTGACCAAGATCTATTTTCTTATAATAGAGTGAAAGAGATGCAGGTTGGAATTAAAGCTTCCTCATTTACTGGTTAATCATTTGATTTTGAACTAGTTACCTAACTCTTCTACAGGTAACAATACTTCCTATGACTTTTAGGAGAATTAAGTGATTAACATGTATTAACTCATTTAACATTGTGCTAGACACCTATCAAGCATTCAATAAATGTTAGTTATTACTATCATTAAATTTAATAAAATGTAATGTAATGGTACTTATTTTCTTGGGGTAATAAATACTTACCACAAAGAAAATTGTTCCATGGACAATGCTATAAGATATTAATATTTAGGATACTTACAAACATTATGATTCAACTCATTCTAGCATATATTAGCTATAATTCAAGTTTAAAAATCTATGAAAATACATAACTGGGTATATTAAAACAGAAAACTTACTGATATGATTCTCAAGTCCTGCTTCTAGTTTCTTAAGCCACAATAAAAGGTTTTGTTCAGTGATAGCCTGGTCTGAAGGAAATGCAAATACTTGGCCACCTGAATGTAGATTGACCACAACAAGAAGAGGAAGGGGAGGCATAGTATCAAAATATGACTGCAAGATTCCTCTTCCCACAGGAGTATTCTTTCTGCAAAAGGGAACAACAGAACGCATTAGTATTTCTTTCTATAACAAAATTATGAATACAACAATTCGTAGAACATTAAACTTTAATTATAATATCATACCATTATTTTATAAAAAGATATCCTAAAAACCAGGAGGTCTAGAACTATGTTATTAGTAATGAAGTTCTTAATGAGTTTGACATGGGCACTGTGTTTCTCTTAGGGGAAAAAAAAAGGTAGCCAGTGACTATTTTCATGAAAACCAGTCATAGTTCAAAGGTTTGTCAATTTGGGTTTGATATAATCAATAGATTCCTCCCAAAGTTGAGCTAAGTATCTGATCACATGTCAACAAAAATTAAATGGATACAAACTATAAAATAAAAAGATACTTATAACAAGTACCTCTCCAAATAAAGTTTTTCCTCAGGATAAAAGAATAAAACATTAAAAAATTTATAAATAAAATATTTTTAAAAATTTTTAAACATATATTTATTTTTTATTTTTTCAAATAAAAACATTTTTAAAAGTTATGGTCAGCCTTCTAGGAGCCACCACTCTTCCTCTTCCCCTAAGCAGCCTGAGATGACCTCTAAAAATGGTTAGCTATTTGTTCGAGCCAGAAAACCCTACAAAAATCATGCAAATCGAGAGGTTCAAATCTTCATGTTCACTTTAAGAACACATGTGAAACTGCCCAGGCCATCAAGGGTATGCATATTTGAAAAGCCACCAAGTACATGAAAGATGTCACTTTGCAGCAGTGTGTGCCATTCCATCACTACAGTGGTAGAGTTGGTAGGTGTGCCCAGGCCAAATAGTGGGGCTGGACACAGGGTCAGTGGCTGAAGAAGAGTGCTGAATTTTTACTGCACATGTTTAAGAATGCAGAGAGTAATGCTGAACTTAACGGTTTAGATGTAGATTCTCTGGCCATTGAGCACATCCAAGTGAACAAAGCCCCCAAGATGCAGTGTAGAACTTACAGAGCTCATGGCCAGATCCACCCACATATGAGTTCTCCCAGTCACATCAAGATGGTCCTTACTGAAAATGAGCAGATTGTTCTGAAACCAGAAGGGGAGGCTGCACAGAAGAGAAAGATATCCCAGAAGAAACTAAAGAAACAAAAACTTACGGCCTGGGAGTAAATTCCGCATAGAATAAATGCAAATAAAAAGTCAAAAATAATTAAAAAAATAAAAGTTATATCATACATGGAAACCATAACTTTTAAGATACTTAGCTTTCCAGGGCAGCCCAGGTGGCTCAGTGGGTTAGCACCGCCTTCAGCCCAGGGCGTGATCCTGGGGACCTGGGATTCAGTCCCATGTCAGGCTCCCTGCATGGAGCCTGCTTCTCCCTCTCTCTGTGTCTCTGCCTCTCTCTCGCTCGCTCTCTCTCTTTCTGTGTGTGTCTCTCCCATGAATAAATAAATAAAATCTTTAAAAAAAAAAGATACTTAACTTTCCTAAAACAGCACATTCCACATTATGGAAAATACTGTTTTACTCTGAGATACCTACAAAGATAAGTACCCTGGGAAATTTTTGTTTTAAGCAGTAGTAGTGAACTCTTCACAGGAAAAAAAAAAAAAAAGCATGTCACCTCATTCTTATAATTTTTCAAATGAATTAAAAATGTCTTTCATCTGATGAATTTGAACAATGGGTAGTGTGTGTTTATGTAAACTGTGTTCACAGACATTAAATGTAACACAAGCTATAAATATAGAAAGCATAACAGAAAATATTGTTGGTGAACGCACTGGAAACTATCTGTAACATTTAAGGCTGCATTTGAAAAATATAAAAGTAGAGGAAATGGAGCTGAAGAAAAAATGCCAAATATCACAATGTTTATTTTTTATGTATTTGCCTCAATGGACAACAATTACTTTTAAAATCAGAAAAATTACTACTTCTTATTTGTATGACAACCAAAAGGAAAGGCAACATAAGTTAAACAAGTGGACTATATCAAATTAAAAAGCTTCTGCATAGCAAAGGAAACCAACTAAATGAAAAGGCAACCTTTGGAATGAGAGAAGATATCTGCAAATCATATATCTGATAGGTTATCCAAAATAACCAAAGAATTCACACGTAATAGCAAACACAAACAATCCAATTAAAAAATGGGCAGAGACATTTTTACAAAGAAGACCTACAGGTGGCCAAGAAGTACATGAAATAATGCTCAACATCACTAACTAGGTAATGCAAAACAAAATCACAGTGAGATACCACCTCAACCCTGTTAAAATGGCTAGTATCAAAAAGACGAAAGATAACAAGTGCTGGTAAGGATGTAAAAAAAAGGGAACCCTTGTGCACTGTTCGTGAGAATGTAAATTGGTGCAGCCACTGTGGAAAGCAGCAGGGTGGTTCCTCAAAACACTGAATTAAAACTACCATATGATTCAGCAATCCTACTTCTGAGTATATACATAAAGGAGATGAAAACAAGACATTGAATGGATCGATGCACTCCCATGTTTGTGGTAGCATTACTTGCAACAGCCAAGATATGGAAACAACCTAAGTATCTGTCAAGAGATGAATGGATAAAGAAGATGTGGTACATAAACAACAGAACATTATTCAGCCATAAGATGAAGAAAATCCTGCCACTTGCTAACAAGGATGGACTCTGAAGACACAAATTATGCCAAGTGAATTAAGCCCCCCAGACAGAGAAAGACAAATACTGCATGGTATCACTTATGTGATTAAAAAAAAAAAAAGTCAAACTCACAGAAACATAATAGAAAAGTGGTTGCCAGGGACTCAGGGTTGGGGGAAGTAGGAAGAGGTTGGGAAAAGGAAACAAACTTTCAGCTATAAGGTGAATAAATAAGGTCTGAGGATCTAATGAATAACATGGTGACCATGGTGACTATAGTTGAGAATGCTATGAAATTGAAATTTGCTAAGAGAGTAGAACTTAAATGTTCTTACTCCCTCCCCCAAATCATATATGTATAAATACATGTATTTTATAATAGGAGGTAATAAATATATTAGATGGGGGAATCCTTCCACAATGGATACAGGTACTACAATGTATACTTTAAATAAATATCTTAGAATTTTGTCAATTATACCTATATACATCTAAAAATATATTGAGTAAAATAAAAAAAATTATTGTAGTATGCAATTCAATCTAAAACAAGGTCATCTGGGACACCTGGGTGGCTCAGCGGTTGATCACACCCACATCTGTCCCACATCAGGCTCCCTGCATGGAGCCTGCTTCTCTCTCTGCCTGTGTCTCTGCCTCTCTCTCTCTCTCTCTCTCATGAATAAATAAAATATTTTTTAAAAAATAAGATCATCTTAGATCACATGAGAAAGTTTAGTTACTAAAACATCATGATAACATATACACTGGTCCATAATATTAACTCCAAAGATATAAAGAGTTTAATTTCCTAATGAAATGTAATCATTATAGCGATTTACATATTAAAAAATAAAAATATACTTACAGATTTAACCAGCAAGGGGTAAGTGAATCCAAGTGTTTCTCTTTTACCAGCATCAATATTGCTTTTTTATATTGAGGATTTATGCTGCCATCACTGAATAAAATAAGTAATGGTTTCTGAAGTCTTAAATAAATGGGAAGATTTTCCACAGCGATTTCTGGCTGTTAAAAAAAAAAAAATCAACATGCTGAATGATGATGCATAAAATAGAAAATGTTCAAATCACTCATGCAATTTTAGTTGTAAAGTATAATTCAAACATATCTTAAGTGGAGATTTAGCTAATAACTATGAATTTCAAGAGCTTTTTAGGCTTACTTTATCTTAATGAGTTATTTCCAAAATAAAGTTAATTTGAAAATAAACGAGTTCCCTGTTTTACAAGGATGTAATGCTTCTAATAATTTCTTATGCTAAAATCTGGACCAGATTAGCCAACATATATATGACAAACAAAACTCTTATTGTATCTAACATAAAATTTTTGGAAAAAAAAATGCTGAGCTTCAAAGATATAATCTTTCAATATCTATGATTACTTAAAATAAAAATCTTACTTTGTTTCAATGTTATGGATTTTAGCTTAACTAATATAATCAAAAACATGTTTTAACAAAAATATCAGTCCACTTCTTTTCAGTTTAAGCTAAAATACCAAACTCTGGCATGTACTTTTCCTTATTTAGTCCTCAAAGTCACTTTCCTCTGCCAGTTTTCATTTTTCTTCTAATTCTTTCTCTTTCACACTCAAAATCCTCCTCTCACACCTTCCTCTTTCAGGACTTAAATCTTAGATCCCCTCTTCTCCAAATTTCCCTATACTGTCTTCTTATATTGTTATCTTTAATCTTCTACATGAGTTACGTCTCCTTTCTAAAACTGACAGATTTGGGTTCCCTGGGTGGCTCAGCGGTTTAGCACCTGCCTTTGGTCCAAGGCATGATCCTGGAGTCCCGGGATCAAGTCTTGCGTCAGGCTCCCGGCATGGAGCCTGCTTCTCCCTGTGTCTCTGCTGCGCCCCCCCCCCCGTATGTGTGTGTCTGCGCCTCTCTTTCTCTCTGTCTCTCTCTTTCTCTATGTCTATCATGAATAAATAAATAAAATCTTAAGAAAAAAAAATAAAATTGACAGATCTCATCAGGCCAGCTGATCTCCTCACTCTGAGCAGATCGGAAACATTAGGGAAAATGGAGCCACCACTACAAAGTTCAAAACGTTATACTGGGTTTTGAATCAAAAAGAAGTAAGATATTTTCCCTGCCCTCAAAGAGCTCATATTCAAAAGAGGAGATAGGTATATAAACTGCTGTGATCCAAGAAAATTTAATGTTTGACAATAAAATTAAGCTAAAAAAAAAACAAAGTAGGGGAGCTCATGGATGATGATATTTGATCTGGCCTTGGGCAAGAAATACGATCTTGACAGAAGAAAGTAAGTGCTAGAGCCAGGATTCTAGATATATAGGGAGCGTCGTGGGGACAGGCAGAGAACTGTGAAGGCATACATGCCATCTGGGAACAGTGGGAGTGAAGTATGCCAGACTTAGGCATGCAAGAGGCAAATGTGGCTGTAACTCCAGATGGGAAAAATGCCTTGATAGGTCTTCTAGCTCCCAGGACTACTGAGAAGATCTGGTATCAAATGAGTGGCACGGTTATGCCTGTTTTAGAAAGATGACTAACTAGAGTATGAACCTGTGAAAGAACAGACCAGTGACAAGCATTTCAAGGAAGAAAGACCAAGAGTTCTGTGAGTTGAGGAGGAAAGATCAGAAATTCAGATTTAGGAATTATCAGTTGGTATATTGATGGTAGAAATTATGGTTAAATTGGATAAAATTTCCCAAAGAAAGGACAGCAAATGAAGAAAAAGATTGAAGGCTGAAGATGGAATTCTAGAGTGTCCAGAGGGTTGACAGAGGTATCTGGAGAGGACTGAATTGCAAAAGCCAGAGGAACAGAGAATTTTGAGAAGAAAAAGCATTGCCTATAGTTTTGGTTGCTACTTACAGAAAAGGTCATCAAACATGATAATTGAAGGTGTCCTTTGGCTACTTGAGTATACAAAAGGCTGTAAGTTATCCATAATAAAAGCATAAACAAAGGAACTTAATATATCTGAGAAAAGTGCTAGAACTCTTTGTTAGGAAGTATGTTTACATGTGACAGCCTTGGATAGATCATTGCTTATGTAGTTAATTATTATGTATTTAAGATTTATCATCACATTAATTAAAATAAAAATTAGATGCCACGTAAAAAATGTTTACTATCTGGTCACCCATTTCTCCTTCCTATCCAGATGAAAAACCAAAGTCTTTCTAGGACCTTACTTAGTGCAGGCCAGATGAAGTTGCAGCTGGCTGGCTGCTACAAACTCTAGGCTTAAATCTCCAACAGACAGCTTTAAGAAATTTAATAACCACTTCAGGGTTTTAGAATTTATGAAAAGGTCATAAACTAAAAGCAAAACAATTTTTATTATAGCTGTTTGGTTTTTAGTTGAACGCTGCAAACCAAAACACTATAAACTGAAAACACTGCCACAAAGCTTAACTATAAACAGAGTAAAATGTTCCAATCTCTTCTCATACAAAACAGGACCAGGTAGCAGCCTTAAATGTGTGTTTGCCCTTTGGACTAGCAATTCAAATTCTGTGAATTTACCATGAGTATGTAATCATGGAAACACCCAAAGATTATACACAAGGTTGGTCCCTGAGTAAAACTAAATACAACTTAAATATTCATCAACAGGAGATTAAATGAATTGTGAGGGGTTTTAGTGCAACAAAATATTATGTGGATATTAAAAAACTAATATGTGTATCTTCATTTCATGATGGAAATATCCCTTAATATAAAAAAGACAATCACATATATACACATGGATTTTTTTTTTAAGTTTGGGAAACTATTTCCCCCAATTTAAATTTGGTCAAAGAGGTTACAGTTGATTCCAATTTTCTTCTCTTTTGGTTCTTTGTATTATATGGGAAAAGAAAGGTAAAAGGCTTATAATAATTTTAAAAATATTAAACTATGTCTGTGGCTAAGGAAATACTAATTGAATAACATGTCATTAAATATAAAAACGTTACCTTAATAATTTGGAAAACTACATCCTGAAAATATTAATGATTTGATTAATCATAACCTGTAACTTTAATGGGAAGAAGGGAGGGAACAGAACCAAAGTCATAAAAAGATTTAATAAAGACTACAGCCATTAATTTGAGCCTAAAATGTAATGTTATTTTGATCATCATGGCAAGAAACATAACAACAGGAGGATGTTCATTCAGTATTTATAGTTGATAATAATGATTCTTATGTCACTTTAGAAAAACAGAAAAGCATACATTTATAAATGCTAGCTATGTTTAATATAAATGCAAAAACAAATGAAATTGAGAAATACAAGTTACAGTTGTTATACCCTTGAATTCACTATTTTCAAAAGAAGCAATGGAAAAGGTTTTTTATAACACACCATTTTGTTCTAGAACTGTATAAGTAAGAATACACACTCACATTTGTTGAACGCTCACCAGGGACCAAACATGACAAAGAACACCATACACATCTCTCTTAGTCTTCACAATTAAGTCTCTGCAGCAGGTGCCCTGCATCTTACTCATACCGAAAGTAAGGCACAGAGACATTAACAAAGAGCCAGTAAGCAATCAGGCGAGGATCTGAAGCTGAGTAGTCTGACTTTCCAGAGTCCGTTTGCTTTATATATACCAAGTTTCAGCCTACATTAAGTACTTCAACTGGCCATCAATTACACTAGTCTCAGCAGTAAAAATAATCCAAAGACATGTAAACTTTTGGCAGTGGACTAGAAAAGCTGTATGCACAATGAGTGAACAATAAAACAGGGCAACCCAATGAATCTTCAGCTCACAAAACATCATGGTCTGTGCTGACAAAAGCTGGAAAATGGTATATTAAAAGACTATTTTTAACTGGTCTAGATTTTATTTCAAATAACATCCTAATTATAAAATATACTCACAAATGTTTCCAGTAATGCATTTGTTGTTATTTGAATTATGTCTTGTGCATGGGAGTTAGCTAATGGAATGCTCTCTATTTTGCCTTCTTTGTGTCTGGACAGCAGCAGGGCTGGAAGGGTTGCAGCATACTTATCTGACCTATGGAGAAATGTGGTATTAAGATTTCCAATAAAATATAGCAGGTCATCAAAAACATAAACAATTAGGCCAAGAGGTCAGAGTGGGAAGCAGCAAATGGGGAAGACCTAATGCTAAAGAAAGGAACTCAATTTCCAGGCAAACTTATCTTCTCTGTGAGGCTATCTGAGAAGTTCAGGAGCCTTGACAACCTAGATTAAAAGAAAGCAACAGATAATAATCTAGCTAAATTTTTTTTCCTCCAATTTAGCCATCAAGAAAATTTCTAGATAGGATTAGAACATAGTGCATGATTCTCAACCTTTTTGGACTGCTCATTATAGTGCTGAGCAAGGAGACAAGCATTCACTAGAAACCTATTATTTTCCAGGAACTCTTTCAGGTGCCATTATTATTCATTTAATCATCAGACCAGCCCTATAATGAGGCCACTATCACCTGCATTTTATAGATGAGGAAACCAAAACTCATAGAGTGATAGATGGCAGAGATAGGATTCAAACTGAGGTGCCCCAGATACAAAGTCTATGTCTTTCTGCTGTAACCAAGCCCAAATCTCCTCCTTCTTACTTTTGCTAATGAAAAACAGAAATCATGAAATTAAATAGAAAAAAATGCTTCGTGTCAAATGACCAGTGAGGTAGTCACATTAATATCACGAAAAATCTCAACTGATGCTACAACAAAGTACAGACATTATAATACTATGAAGCATTAGTAGTCTAATCTTCAAATTACCTGGCAGACTCTTAGGTATCAGTTCTTTATATATAAAATATACTCTGAAAATTACTGGTCTAGCTCTTTGGATCAGAGCTAAACGCACAATGACAGCAGAGTAGAAGATAGTGGGCAACTGTCCATGTGTCAGGTGAATAGGTCTCATATTTTCTAAAGATCTAGATCACTATTTTCAAAAGTCCCAGATTTCATGGATAGAAATGGAGCTTAGTCATCAAGTGCATATGTCACCAGTGTTCAGGACGAAAGATTTAAGCTCAGAAATCACAATTAGGAATATTATAGTCAGAAGGTAAGCAAGACAAATTATTGGGGTGCACCAACTCCACTTGCACTGAAAATAAGTCATTAATGCAGAATGTGATTTACATATTTACATATATATTACATATATGCATGTTATATATTTACATATATTTACATATATTAGTATGTATTAATAATCTCCAAATTTTCAGTTCAGTACTTCATTCTGAAGCAACTGCAATATTTGGTAGTTCACAAGAGTCCCACATTCTATAGTAAAGCAACTTAAATGGCAAAAAAAAAAAAAAAAAAGCACTGATTAAGTTGTATGTTTGCTTGCAATAACTTAAAATTGGGTAGAACTCCCAGGTATAGTTATATCACCTAAAACTCTGGTAGGAATATGAGAAAATGCTGATTTTTATACATACCTTGGTGGCAAATCAAAACCCAGACACTCAAGAAGTAACATTCCCCAAACTATGATTAATTCCAAAGAACCAAAACAGCAGATAATAGAACCCAAAGAGAAAATTTTTTATAGGAAGATGAAATAATATGAATCCAAGGTTGCCCCTCTAGGGACTCTAGCCTAAAGCAAAAGAATATCTAAAAATTCTAAATAGCCAGGTGGTACTTCCCAAAGTTATAATGCTGACCTATTTTCTTTCATCGACTGTGTAAAGACAAGCAATATATTACTTTGCAAACTTCTTCCTTTCTAAAATTAGACCAATTAACTTACAGTATCAAAACATCTTCTTCAGAATAAATCCCAGTGATAACATATCCTTGTAGGTAGTTTCCTGCTTCAGTGAAATCTTCTTTTGCTACAAATACATAGACAAGACAAACATTTGAAATCTTTAAAGTTATGTGTGCTATTCAACTGATGAACAGATTTATAAATGGTTGTGATTTATTATTAATTATAAAGATAAATATTTACTGGTAGATCTTATAGAACTTAGTGGTTCTAAAATAAAGCTGTGCTCTTTATGACATTTGATTACTGCAGAAATGTAAATTGATACAATGCAATTATGATTCCCTAAACAAATATACTCTAAATATGATTTATCAGATTTATAGCATTCTAATCATACAGAGTTACTAATAAAGACTTACTGCTTTTTAATATACTCCTAAGGTAAGATAAGTGGAGATAGCTATCCTATACACAGCCTGGAAAGAGAATCAGGTATATGAAACGATGCACACGTTATCATCACAAAATCTAAAAGTGCCTACATACACAGAAAAAATAGAAGACTAGAAATTCTAGTCCTTTAACAGTATCTCTGCAGGATCCTGCAATTAGGGATTTGTGTCTTTTTATATTTCCTGTATTTTCTGTAATGTGTTTTTGTTACCTTTGAACTTTGATTAATTTGTGTATCAGTCTTTTCTCATTTGTTAGGTTATGGATATTAAAATATTACTTCTGTAGTTTTCTGAATACATTTTCATAAGTAATAGTATATCCTGGATCATGTTAATGACTATTTTATAACCAAGAAGCAAGTCTGAATTAAATAGTCATAGATTAATGAGACAAGAACCGATGTAAACCTATATAAATGGTATATTCTTGTCAAGTGAAGGCAAATGATAACTCAGTTCACGGCATGGAAGATTCGTGGCAGTTCAAACAGAAAACTAATGATGGAAGAATTGAATCATACAGCACCTAGTACTCTAGACATGCTGAACCCAAAAGATCTGTACCTAAGTAGTCAGTACTATATTCATGGGTGAGCATCAGCACTGTTACCATTCAGTAACCACAAGGTTATATTCCTTAAAAAGGATGCATATTTTTCACAAGATTAAGAAACACTGCAGGAAAGCCAATCTACTAAGTGGCACAGTCAGTAAGTAGGCAGCACTGAGACCTCATTTATAATCATGAATTTAACGTGAAACTATTACCCCATGAAAATATTTTCCTTAGCCTGTGTTACCCAAAGCAGAAAAGATTCATAAGAAAAGTAAACAACTAAAGGGATGCCTGGGTGTTTCAGTTGGCTAAGCCATCTGACTCTTGATTTCGGCTCAGGTTATGATCTCAGGGTTGTGAGATCAAGCCCCATGTTGTGCTCAGTGCTGGACATGGAGTCTGCTTAGGATTCTCCCTCTCCCTCTGCCTGTCCCCTCAAAAGAGAGAGAGAGAGAGAGAGAGAGAGAGAGAGAGAGAGAGAGAGAAAGAAGAGAAGAAAATAAACAATTAGAAAGCACTGTGTCCTATACTTTCATTTCTAAGAGAAAATAGTACTAAATCTGGTCAATAATAGATGATCATTACCTAAAGCAATGACATAATGGATTCTGTTTCAGGTTCTTTTCTTTTTTGATAAATAACAGTGAAAAAATTACACTATTTCCATATAATTTCATTATACAGAAGCCTCTCTATTCATGAATATGTTTGTTAAAAAGGTCTTCATAAATCCACTTGTTCATAAATCCACTTGTTCATAAATCTTATTACTTGTACAATGGAAGCATTTAAACTGTAGACCTCAGATACATACCCATTTCCACTAAATCAGACTGTCAATTTTCCTCTGAACATTTCCTCCTTGGTGAAAACTACATATATGTCATAATACACTGCAACCCCAAGTATAAGAAAATAATCAGTTAATCTAAATAAAAAGGTTTTTAAATCACAACAAATATATTTGGGACATAATACTAATGGTGACCTACAAGACTTAGTTGTGTAACTATCAACATGTTTTAACTGCATAAAATAAATACATTAATTTAACAATACTACTTCCCCCCCCCGCTATCATGTTACTGAATCCTTACATTTATACACACACATATTTACACATACTATACATACATCTATTTTTTAGTTCTACCAACAAAGGAGTTAAGAAGCAAGAATGCTCCAGTAATTAAAAGCAAACTCCTAGATCTTGGTTTCTAAATTCAGTGTCCCACTAAAAGGAACATAGACTCTTGTTTGAGAACTGATTCCAAGAATGAGACTGGGAACATTTTGTGCCAAAAGGACAAAGTCAGAGAATGATGGAGACATGTCAAAAGGACACGGGAATCATACTGAAGGGGCTCCCACTGACCAAATCTGGGACTTTAGTAAATGAATGATAGTAACTAATTATGACCCACTGAATAAAATAAGGACTCAGGTGTCCATACTGAAAAACAAACGAGAAGGAAAAGTTACAGTAGTATGTGAACTATATTAGTATGTATATAGAAGGAATAAGTAGTTAGAAATTTTCGATTTGGCAACCATTATAGCTCTTTCAAGTAATGGACTCTAAAACTGGAGTGCAAAAGAAAGCATAATGAGAAACAGGACATTTTCAGAGTTTTAAATTCTATCCCCACAAGATATTTATTAATTACAAAGGAAAAAAAAGTATCTTTCAAGTAAGATACAACATTGTACAAAGACATTTTAGCCCTCCTGGAATCCACATTATATTAATCTTTAAGTCATTAGAATCTACATGAACAATAAATCAATATCTGATACAAAATAATTGCTCAGTATATGTTACTGGTTAGCTCTTATAAATAAAACACACATACGTAAAAATGTTAATGAATTCATAATAATAGCCTTTTATTGTTAAACATTTTATCATTCAATAGATGTTGAAAGTAGAGTAAATACCACATGAACATCTGCCAAAAACAAAAACAAAAAAGAGGAGGTTCTAATACCTGACTGAAAAGTCTGGGAACAATCAATTTAGTAAAAAAAAAAAAAAAAAAAAAAAAAAAAGCATCCTATCCAGATTACATCATTCTGGCACACCAGAAAAATCTCTATGTTGTTTGATATTATCCTTTTTTAAAAAACTATTCATTTGAGAGAGAGAGAGCACTCATGCATGCACACATGTGAGTAGAGGGAGGCAGAAGGGGAAGAGGTGGGTGAGAGAGACTCCAAGCTGTGCACAGAGCCTGATGGAGGGCTCCATCTCATGACCCTGAGATCATAACCTGAGCCAAAACCAAGAGTCAGGTGCTTAAAACCAACTGAGCCACCCAGGTGCCTTATACTTTTGACCTTTGTTGAGAGATAATTATGTGTAAATCTTATCATTTGTATAGAACTATCATAAAGTATACTGTTCCCTATGGTGATCTCATATATATATATATATATATATATATATATATATATATATATATATATATATAAAGAAAAATCCCTCTCTGCATTTACAATCAGGGAAAAGTTTTCTCTGTGGGTGAGTCAGCATCCTAACTTTTATGTTCCCATTTATTATATGATGATGACAAGACAGCAAAAATTTCATCTTCCTGTTTCCGACTGCTGCCAGATTGCTTAGGGTTAAGTTTTATGATCAAGCACTGGGTGTTATACTATATGTTGGCATATCAAACTTCAATAAAAAAATACAAAAAAAATAGAAAAATGTAAAAAATATTTGAAAGAGAAATACATAATGCAAAAAAATTAAAGGTCAGCAATAATGATAATGAGTCTGTAATATGAGACTATAGAGGCTCATATAGAAAAAAAGGTAACAGAAGAAATTAAAAGCAGTCATAAGGAGTCAAAATCATTGAAGAGGTCTTTAATCTTATAGATTCTAATATATATATTATATATTATATTATTTATATTATATATATATATAATCTTATAGATTCATATATATATATATATATATTATTTTTTTTTTTTTAAAGAACATCTTCTCTAGCTCTGGGGAAAATAAAACCAAAAGAAGCATACTCCATGTAGACCAAAATAACTAAAGAAATACTAGTGAAGCATAAAACAAGCAACAAAAACACAAATAAGTTTAGACAATATGTATGTATAAATGATTAAAGTTTAGCTGGAAGAGCCAACAGGCAAAAAAAAAAAAAAAAAAGATAAGAAAATGTATAAAATACAATCAAGAGAGTTGACTCAATTACATATTCAACATGTATTATAAACCTAATAGATTAGAGGGGTGCCTGGGTGCCTCAGTAAGTGTCTAACTCTTGATTTCACCTCAGGTCATGATCTCAGAGTCCTGGGATCAAGCCCATTGTCAGAGTCTGCACTCAGTGCAGAGTCTGCTTGTCTCTCTTCCTCCCTCTGCCCCTCCCCCTGCTCAGTCTCACTCTCTAAAATAAATATATAAATCTTTAAAATAAAAACTAACAGATTAGGCATCAACAGGGAGATAAAAGTGAATAAAATAGAAAACATCTGGATAGCCCTGGTGGCTCAGCGGTTTAGTGCCACCTTCAGCCCAGGGCGTGACCCTGGAAACCCGGGATTGAGTCCCACATCAGGCTTCCTGCATGGAGCCTGCTTCTTCCTCTGCCTGGGACTCTCTCTCTCCTCTCTCTCTCTCTCTCTCTTTCTCTCTCCCTCTTTGTTTCTCTCATGAATAAATAAATAAAATCTTTAAAAAAAACATTTAAACAGATTATATACACACATACAGACAGACATGGATTTAATATGGTGATGATAGAATGAACTATTCAGACAAAAATAAAGTTGGCCCCTAAACTCATACCATGCACAAAAATTCTAAATACTTAAAAACTTATATAAAAAATCAAAGAACACAATCAACAGAGTAGAAAAGCATCCTATGGGACAGAAGAAAATATATGCAATTCATATATATGATAAGAGGTTAATTTCCAGAATAAATAAAGAATTCCTGCAACTCAACAGCAACCTGATTTAAAAATGGGCATAGGACTTGAATAGACATTTCTTCAAAGAAGATATACAAATGGCCAACAAGGGCATAAAAAGATGCTCCATATCACTACTTATTAAGAAAGTGAAAATCAAACCCATGATCAAATCAAAACCTCACACCCATTACAAATGGCTACTATCAAAAAAACAGAAAATAACAAGTGTTGGTGAGGACCTAGAAAAATCAGATCCCTTGTATACTATTGGTGGGAATATAAAATGGTACAGCCACTATGGAGAACAGTATGGTAACTACTCAAAGAATTAAAAACAGGACTATCATATGACCCAGCAATTCCACTTCTGGATATATATCCAAAAAAACTGAAAGCAGGGTCCTGAAGAGATATCTGCACACTCATGTTCACAGAAGCATTATGCACAATAGCCAAGAGGTGGTGAAAACAGCTCAAGTGTCCATCAACAAATGAATGGATAAATAAAATGTGTTACATGCAATGTAATATTATTCAGCCTTTAAAAGGAATGAAATTCTTTTTATTCTATTTTTTATTTTAAATTCAATTTGCCAACATAGTATAACACCTAGTGCTCACCACATCACATGGGAAATTCTTTTTTTTAGATTTATTTTAGAGACAGCAGACTTTAGGAGACTCCTCTCTGGGCTCAGAGCCCCACACAGGGCTGCATCTCAAGACTGTGAGCTCAAGACCGGAGCCAAAATCATGAGTCGGGTGCTTAACCAACTGCGCCACCCAGGGGCCCCTAAAAGTAAAATTCTGACCCAGGACACAACAGGAATAAATCTTGAGGACATCGTGGTAAGTGAAATAAGCCAGCCAATAAAAGACAAATACTGTATGATGCCACTTATAGGAGGTATCCAGGGTAGTCAAACTCACAGAGTTACAAAGTAGAATTGAGGTTGCCAGGGGCTAGGGAAACAGGGACACAGAGAATTGTTTCACAGGTACAGAGGTTCAGTTTTGCAAAATGAAAAAGTTCTAGAGATTAGCTGCACAACAATGTAAAAATACTTGACACTAGCTAACTATATGCAGAAACGGGTTAAAATGGTAAATTTGTTACATGTATTTTATCACAATTTTAAAAAAAGAAAAAATATTTAAAGAAGGAGACACTATAAATTAGAGTAAGAAAATACTATAAATTAAAGCAAGAAGAAAATTCAGGTGAATATTAATTAAGAAGGATGACAGAGATTTTCTCCAACTGAAATCCACTGAAGAAATCTCAAAATTAATAAATTTGAAAACAAAATTTAAGCCACTAAACATAAAATTATTTTTTTTAATTTTTATTTATTTATGATAGTCACAGAGAGAGAGAGAGAGAGAGAGAGAGAGGCAGAGACACAGGCAGAGGGAGAAGCAGGCTCCATGCACCGGGAGCCCGATGTGGGATTCGACCCTGGGACTCCAGGATCGCGCCCTGGGCCAAAGGCAGGCGCCAAACCGCTGTGCCACCCAGGGATCCCTAAACATAAAATTATTAAAGCTAAAAACCAAACTAGGGGAAAATAATTGAAACAAAATAACAAGAACTTAATATCCTTAATACATAAAAATTTCATAGTAATTCATTAGACAAGCACTAAAATCCCACTTTTAAAAATGAATAACATGTAACACATAGTTTACAGAAAACATAAAGTTATCCTCCATTGGGATTCTATACCCATTAAACAGTCTAAATTCACACAGATGCATAAATAAAAATATTCTTTATGGCAAAAAGAAAAAAGGTAAACAACAGATGTTATTTGTTGGAAACAGTTAAGTAAAATTATGGTATATGCATCCAAAAATACAGTCATGATGCTTTTGAAATATATTAAATCACCCATGTAATGGAAAAAAAATGCACCCATGTACTATTAAATAGAAACAGCAAGATACTAACCTAGATACACAATATTAGCCCGATTACAATAAAATATATATAAATATGCAATACACAGAAAAAAGAGGGAAGGAATTATATCAAAATTTAACTCTAAATAATTTTAGATTTTTTCTTCTAATTTTTTAATTTTCAAAATTCTATCATTTGAGTTCTCAATAATTTAAAAAGATATTAATTTACTTTTTTAAAAAACTAGCAATCAAGTTTTTAACTTACATAACTACTTACCTGTTGTCATGTTTGGGCTAAATAGTCCCAGCACTGACACACTAGAGTAGGAGATCAGGTCTTTATATAATTCCCCACTTAAATATTCTTCTGCTTCTTGTACAGATGTTATGTTCACTGGGCATGAAATCCTGCTGCTGGGTGAATATGTAAGTATATTCAAAAGTAATTTTTAAAGATAGTTTTCAGCTTACAAAAGAATAAAATATATTGATGTTAACAAACACTATATTCCACAGGATAAATATCTGACAAAATAAAGACAACTAAATACTATTCTAATAATAATAATAAAAAATCACCCTCATTAAACAAAATCTCTATCTCCCTAAAAGTGAAGAAATGTGGATAAGCTCTCCCCACCAGTTTATCTTATGATCTCAATTCACTACTCCTTATCTATTCAATGTGTGTCAACAAAGTATGGCAATTAGAAGGTTTACAGACCTCAAAATTTAAAAGTCTTAGGGAGAAGCTGAATACTTACAGCTGGATAAATTTTAGGAGATCTTCAGTTCCTAGCATACCAGCGTAAGACACCGGATTCTTGCCTTCCTTGTACATCTTTACAACAGGAAATTCAGTAACATTTTGCTTGGTACATAAATCAGACCAATCTGCACAGTTCACTCTAGTGAGTAGCATAGTGGATGTGCCTAAACAAAAGGAAATGCACATTTTATAAATATTAATGTAGGAAACTCAGTTGTGTAGACTTGACAACATTTTTTAGCCCATTCTTATTTTAACCTCTCATCAGCATGAACTACTTCCACTGGAAACTCTCTTCCCTTGATTTTTGCAACCCCTTCCCCTATTTGGCTTATTTCCCCACCTCCTTTGCTGCTTTTTTGAGTCCCTTTTGCATGTTCATCTGCTAGTAGAGTCTAAGATGCCTGCAGTATTACAGCCCCCTATACTTTATCAATGCAGGAATTTCAAACAGTGTTCCTAATTTAAAGGAAAAATAAACAGATTCTCTTAGCTACAGATAGTAGGTACGTATATAAAAACTTGACATTTGCTGCCACCTTGTGACTGAAATATTCTTCACCGTCTTAGACGAAAAGTGGCTTTTTCCCATGTAGCCAATGTGCAAGGTTACACGACTGAACACCCAAAGTATTACAATATTCTCCTAATTTACAAAGTTGTAGTATGGGCTTCAATGTAGACGCAAAACAATTACCTATACTATGTGTCTCTAGGGGCCCGGGAGACTCTTTATTTGATCATCAATAGAGAAGAAAGTAAGGGACTCTGTTCCCATTTTCATTTGGTATTGACAAATGGGCTAGGTGGGGGGTTAATTCTATTATTCACAGCATTATCTGGTTATTCTTTCATTTATGGTTTATATTTACCACCCCTTTTTCTTTCTTCTAATTTTTTGGCAGTGTGGCTGGAGAACCAAAAAGAAGAAATTTAGATCTTTATATAGATTGCAACTACAGAATCTGAAATCCAGTGGTAGGCAAATAAGAATTCAAAGAGAATCTGAAAGAGAGTAATAGGATTTGCTTTAAAAAAAAAAAAAGATTAGGAATCACATTATCTGTAGACTTCATCACATCTTCACTTGGGTAATGAAATAATCAGAAGTTGGATCAAACATTGTTGAGAATTGAACTGAGGAAAAATGGTTCAAAGTGATTTTTTAAATCTCTGGTGTTTTTATTACCATAGAACATGTTATATTTAGGATTGACTTTCTGGAATTAATTTCTTGAGTTCACAAAAGTTCCCAGTATATAAGTTGTATACTAGTAGACATTTTCCACTAAATTCTACAGTATTAACTTATTCATTTATTCAACAATTATTAAACATCAAGTATTCTACAATTTAAGGCAATATGCCAAATCCAGTGAGCTATGTATAAGGTATGCTACCTACTGAAAAGAACTTACTAAAAATTGAAAGAGCTTAAGCTAGTGCCCCCAAAAAACTAAATGGTGGATACATTCGCAAAATAGCCAAAAGAATAAGCCTATTTAACTAGAATCTCTAAGGAAAAAAACAGTAGGAAAAAATCGTATTACAGATATGAAGCATGATACATTCTGTCTTATTCAAATGTTTATAAAACATTATCCTAATCCAACATTATTTCTCCTTACCTCTCCCTACGTCTTTGCTGGGATGACAGGATAGATATTCTGAGTTCAAGTCCATTCTTTGAATTCTTATTTGCCTACCACTGGAGCATATTTTCATAGAACAGTTAAAAGATGTTGGCTATTAAGATCCACTGGCTATCCAGTCCACAAGGAGCTAAATGAATAGCTTCAAGAACAGAGATCTTACATGTTTGGTTAGACTGTGAGACTGAGTCTTATTTGTCACATTTTTGTTTAAGTATATTTAATATTTATTTAATAATATTTAATAGTTACTGGCTCAGAGTAGGCTCTCAATAAATATTTACTGAATGAATTCAGCCAAAAGGATTACTAGATTAACTGTGGCCACAAGTACTTAATACATAGGCTCTCTACTATATACTAAACACAGTTCCATGAAGAGAGCCAAAATGAATGCTTCTGAAACTCATGGTTCATTAACATAACACTGGAGACACAAATATAATAACGTGAAATTTTAAGTGGTTTTCTTCATCTTTAGCATGATATGGTTTTACAAATAGCTACAGATGAGAATCAAGAAAGTAAACATGCATATCACATTACATACCTTTCAATTTAATTGCCAAATCGATATAGGATTGCAGAAATGCCATGGATACCGCTTGCCCTACATTAAAATAAAAATTCAACAAATATTGCAACACGCATATCTCTCCAAAGCATCCATACATATACATTAACAAACACAGATTTATAGGGCTTCCCAAAATTGTTACTTCTTAAGAAATATTCTAATATACAGTACTGAATATTGTAGACACATTCAAGAGGATTCCAAAGGCAACTAATTGTCTATACTCATATTGCAAAGAATATAGTTGAAGGGCTATTATTTGAAGGTAAAAGCAATATATGTCCTATAGATCCATAAGAACAGTTAATATATTAAAATCATTAGCTGGGGCGGGGGGGGCCTGCTGGCTCAGTCAGTTGAGCATCTACCTTCCACTCGGGTCATGATCCCAGGGACCTGGGATAGAGCCCCACTTTGGGCTCCTTGCTCAGTGGGGAGCCTACCCTCTTCTCCTGTCTGCCTCTGCCCCTGCTTGTGCTATCAAATAAATAAATAAAATCTTTAAAAAAAAATCATTAGCCTGAATCATAAACATTTTTCTAAATTAGTAAATCCTTCAAAATGTGCAGTCATGAACATAGAACATGTGAAAACTATGTCATTTGACAACATGCAATATACAGAATGCAAAAATAAAATCTGCCAACTTTAAGTGCTCTAATGTGTAATACTGCCTCCTCTGAAGGCTCATACTCACAACCAGCATAGAAAAGCACTATGCTATCAGAAGCCACTACTGTCGTGTTAAATGTCTCTTCTGTTAGTTCCACAGTGAGTTCCAAAGGTAAGGGTCTCTTCCTATCTCTGTAAACAGTTTCTGCCACTTCATCATCTTGAACATCTAAAATGTTCAAAAATAAATTAATGTATATATAAATACAAAACTAACATAAATACAAATTCCACTGGATGACAAGCACTCTGATCAACACTAGGGAAAATAGTAAACAAAACAGACATTAACAGAAAATAGTAAACAAAACAGTCCCTGACCACATGGAGCTTCTATTTGCAGAAAAGTGAGACAATAAACTGATCACTGAATAAACACATAGTTACAAATTGTGCCAGTTTAAGGAAAGAAAATGATACTTGAGAGATTGTAACAGGGAAATTTAGATTGGGAGATTCAAAACCTTCCAGCTAGAGAATCCAAAAAAAAAAAAAATGTCTTAGGCAAAAAGAAAAACATATACAAAGGCTCTAAAACATAAAAGAGCTTAGCATATAGCTTAGCATATACTGAGGGAAGACAAATTTGACTAAAACAAGATAGGACGAAGGAGTAAATGGCATGAGAAAACACTAGACTAGGCAGTAGCTAGATTATAAGGAGCCATACGAGCCAAGAATTTTAGATTATATTCTAAGTACATCAAGTTATATGGATTCTGAATATATAAAAACCTATCATTAACTCAGACCAACCAACAAACCAGCAGACCCATCCATTTATCCACCCATCCATCCATCTATCCACCCATGTCTGGGGTAAAAAAACACATTTTGCATTTTTAAATATTCTGTTGGAGGTTTGTACAGATTATATAGAAAAACTGAAAGGACATCTAACTAACTTGATTAGAAAGACAAAGTTTCCTAAAAGAGTTGATGCTATCTGAATATTAAAAGAAAATAAACTTAGGTAGGCAGTGAAGGAAGGCAGTGTAGGCATACAGAGCAAAGGGAACAGCATGTGCAAAGGCACAGTGGCATGAAGGAGCATGCAAATGAAAATGCAAACATTGATTGGCTATCTAGTGATATCAAAATTACTATTAGTTTTTAGATGTAATAATAGCATTATGTTCTTTTTTTTTCTCCAGGGAGAGAGAGAGAGAGAGAAAGAGAGAAAGCAAGGGAGTACAAGCTAGGTGGAGAGGGGGGAAGAGGGAGGCGCAAAGAGAGAATCTCAAGCAGGCTCCATGCTCAGCACAGAGCCCAACGTAGGGTTTGATCTCATGACCCTGAGATCATGACCTGAACTGAAATTAAGAGTTGGGATACTCAATTGGACTAAGCCACCCAGGTGCCCCAATTATGTTCATTTTAATTTTTGTGGTTTTTTTTTAATTCAATTTAATTAACATATATTCTATTATTAGTTTCAGAGGTAGAATTCAATGATTCATCAGTTGCATACAACACCCAGTGCTCATTATGTTCATCCTAAAAGGAGAATCCTTATATTTCTGAAATACATAGGGAAATCTTTTTGGATAAAATTATGTATTTGGGATTTGCAACAAAATGATCAGGAGTGGGCAGTAACTAGAATAAGAGAGCCATGGATTGATAGTGGTTGGGTGGGTCCAGGTAATGGATACCAGGAGATCTGTTCTATTATCCCATCTACTTTATGGTAAGTTCATAATTCCTTATAATAACACAGAAAGAAAGAAGAATGGAGGAAAACAGTTTTTAAAAAGTATTATTTCATATGATTTTTAATACTATAAAATAAAATACTAGATCTGAATTACAGTATATCTCCACAGGTTTCTGCTGTGTGACTCTAGTCAGTCACATAATTCTCTGGGCCTCAGTGTTCAAATCTTAAACATTAAGAGTTGTACAACACTAACTTAAAGGAACTTAAAAACACCACATTCCATGACACTAACAAGTTAAAACTCCAATACCAAAATTTAAAAAGGCCTATTTTCCTCACATATTTTCCTTATCCTTCCAGTCCTTTCTTACTTCTTAACCCATTCTTGTTCACTTCTTCCAACACTTCCTTTCTCTCCTTTCTATTCTCTCAATAAGCTGTCACTTTAAAATTGATCCACTCTTTAGTTCTACCTTTCACCTATTTATCAATATATACACACGTGAGTTTAATATCTTTTCCATATTGTCCTTTTGTAGAATTCAGTCCACTTTATTCTGATTCATTCTGTGTCCATTTCCTTTGAAGGACATTTTTCTTTGTGTTGTCCTCTCACATGGTAACAAACTCTTTCCTATACTATATATTTTTCCTATACAAATGGAATAAAACAAGGGGATATTATGTGGACATACACTATTTTGGGCCAATATGAATTACAGACCTAGAAAAGTAAGACCAAAAAAAAAAAAAAACCCCACAACAAAACAAGAAACAAAAGGCAAAGCTGTATAAGGAACCCTAGAACTAGGCTGGGGAGAGAAGGCAGGCAGAGAAGAAAGAGAAAGTCACACCACATGGCAAACCAAGGGGATATGCCAATAAGGAAGTCTTGAAACAAGCACCTCCCACTAAGGGCAAGACCTGATTAAGTGGATAGAGGGACAATTCCCTTGACTGGAGGATAGAACATATGAAGCATGATAGAAACAGAGCTAGGAGAAAGAAACCAAAACACAGGTCTATGTAATGACAATACTATGGAGAACTCTGGCTTAAAACATGAGCAGTTCCAACTTCTGCATATTAGAAAAGAATTAGAACATAGCTCAAACCAAGAAACTGGTCACTGGTAACCACTGAAGCTCAAAGCCCTCATTAAATTTATAATATAGATTCTGATCAAAATAATGAATGGATCTCACAAAAAGAATATGTAAATTACTCCCTTCTTGGCGCTTACTCTGTAAAACATTCAAGTATATACTAAATGCAATAGAAAAATGAACAATACATAATCCCTACTTTAGAGATATTATAGACTAGTGGAGAAAAAAGTAAGTGAGCAATTACAGAATAGGATTAATGTTGCGAAAGAGGTATCAGTAACAGTAAAGATCAAACATAAGATTTTAAGTCCGAACGCTTAAGTTCTAGTCCAGGCTCCACCACATGCCATTTGTGCAACCTTGGGTAGGTTACTCAACCCTACTAAAACAGATTCTTCCGCTACAAAATGAAGGTGACATCAGCTAACTTAGAGGATGACAATCAAAGTGAATAATGTGTAGGAAAATAGCCTTGAAACCATAGAATACTTCAAAAGTATAAGGAATAAGTACAATAAAAAGAAATGTAACATATTAAAAAAGAGGTTTTAAAATGTTATTGAAATTTACTCCCAAATTGTCAACAATTAGACTTATTTACAACTACAAATACAACAACATTTATTAGAATTTCATTTCCTAATAGGAAAAAATAAAAATAAAATACCATGTTGTGGTCCTGGGTCATTTTTAAACATGGAGTAGACCAGTAAGGATGAAAGAATGGATTCAGAAGATAAAGGCACAGATGAGGAAAGCTGGAAGCCTAGCATGTAACAATGAAAGGTATCACACTAAATAAAAAACAGCATCCTTACCTTTTCCACCAAATCAACTTGACAAAAATGTCATTCAAAATAGGTTTCTCCAAGTTACCCGAAGTCTTGAATGTCAAAACATTCTATGAGAAAGTTAATTCATCTAAATTTCACTGATCTTACGGGTGACGAGTAGGAATGAGGGTTGGAGGGAGAAAGAGCATCGCAAAATGTATTACCCATATTTGGACTTTTCGTGTCCTCATCTTCATCTTCTTGAATTTCTTCAATGTCCACATTACTTTCCACATGGGATATTAGTGAATCAATATCATCTAACACCAAAAATTCCACTGGCACTCCCTAGAAATACATTCATTTTTAAAACCACAACTAAAAATATAACAGCAATTTAATAAAAACATTTTACTTGTTTGACACTAAAATGAAACTAAATCTTTGAACTTCAGTTTTAAAATGAAACAGAAAAAGGAAGTTAATTCCATAATCATAATGAAAAGTTTCCAAAACATACTTTATATAAAGATAGTGTGCACTACTGAAAAAAAAATGGCAAAAAAGAACTGAAAGTTTCACTTGCACACACACACAAACTTAATTACAAACAGGGCCAAACAAAACTATTTTGATATTCCACAAA
Source organism: Nyctereutes procyonoides (assembly GCF_905146905.1). Taxonomy (NCBI): domain Eukaryota; kingdom Metazoa; phylum Chordata; class Mammalia; order Carnivora; family Canidae; genus Nyctereutes; species Nyctereutes procyonoides. The sequence goes on along the minus strand of NW_026575139.1, from coordinate 43,960,892 downwards.
AATTCAAAATAATATCTCATCCTAAAATAATTCCACTAAAATTTAGCTAAAAACATAAAACCACTACCTGCCCCCAGGTACTTTAAGAATACCAAATCTAGTCCCATGAGATTATTCCACCATTACAATTTCTTTCGCTAATATCCAACTAGCAAGTAAATTAGAATAAGGTTATAAAATAACTGTGTTTGTTCTCTGATCACATATCTTCATCTTTTTAATATTACAAAGTGAGTAATTTTTTACTTCTGCAGAAATAATACTGGAGTTAAAAAGTAGAGCAAGTAAAGTCAAACCAAATTTGTTTGATGTATACATAGATATTGTGGTAGTAAACTTTTTTATTCAAATATAACATTCACACAGGAAAGAACAAAAACTGTAAGTGTATAGTTCAATGAATTTTTATGAAGTTGATACACTTATATAACTACTATACAGGTTAAGATACAGAACAGAGGAAGGGGGGCAAGATGGCAGAAGAGTAGGCTCCCCAAGTCACCTGTCCCCACCAAATTACCTAGATAACCTTCAAATCACCTTGAAAACCTACGAATTTGGCCTGAGATTTAAAGAGAGAACAGCTGGAATGCTACAGTGAGAAGAGTTCGCACTTCTATCAAAGTAGGAAGATGGAAAAAAATAAATAAAAAAGCATCCGAGCCCCCCCTCCCCTGCCCCTACCACAAGGAACCGGGCTAAGGCTTGGCGGGGAGTGCCTCCAGGACAGGAAAGCCAGGAAAGCCCAGTTGCGGAGAAGCAGAAACTTTACCAATCTTCCCGGAGGGAAAGGCGCTCGCAGGGAGCTCGGGCAGGATCCCAGGAGGGGCAGTGATGCCCTCAGGCTCCCAGGGGCACTAACAGAAGAACTGCAACCCAGGGGAGAGCGCGCCACACACCACAGGCAGAGCTCCCTAAAGGGCTGGAGCGCGTCCGGCAGGGTCCCAGGAGCAACTCAGGCAGAGGCTCTGGTGGCAGCTGCGCAGCTCCGGGAGCACGATTCCAGTGGTGCAGGCCCCAGAGCCATGGCCGTCTGGGGACACAGCCCAGGATCCTGCATTCCCCCAGGAGAGGTGGAGTCTGGGAGGACACAGGGCAGCAAGGACACTCCTGCCGCCGGGCAGCCCCGAGCTGTGCAGATCGGCACCCCCACCCCCAGAGCATCCAGGCCCCTGCAGACTGGGAGTTACTGCAGAAGCTGACTCCAGAGCTGGAGAGCTGGCCACCGCCACTGTTGTTCCTCCTGATGTCACCTTGTACCTGGTACTGCACAGGGGCCACACAGGATAAACAATTCCCACTGAGTCGTGTGCCTGGCAGGGGGCTGCGCAGCTCCCCCAGGTGCACACACCTGAGAATCAGCATAGCAGGCCCCTCCCCCAGAAGACCAGCTGGAAGGGTAGGGGAAAAGCAAGTTATTGACCAAGTAGCGCTGGAAACTTCGAGGGGAAGTTGAGGGATTTACAGTATATAGAATCAGAGGATATTTCCTCTTGTTTTTTGTTTTCTGTATGTTCCTCCACCCCCTTTTTTTCTCTCTTTTTCTCCTTTTTCCAGTACAACTTGTTTTTGGCCACTCTGCACTGAGCAAAATGACTAGAAGGAAGAACTCACCACAAAAGAAAGAATCAGAAACAGTACTCTCTCCCACAGAGTAACAAAATTTGGATTACAATTCAATGTCAGAAAGCCAATTCAGAAGCAGAATTATAAAGCTACTGGAGGCTCTGGGAAAAAAAGCATAAAGGATTCAAGAGACTTCATGACTGCAGAATTTAGATCAGGCCGAAATTAAAAATCAATTAAATGAGATGCAATCCAAACTGGAGGTCCTAACGACGAAGGTTAATGAGGTAGAAGAACGAGTGAGTGACATAGAAGACAAGTTGATGGCAAGGGGAAGCTGAGGAAAAAAGAGAAAAACAATTAAAAGATCATGAGGAAAGGTTAAGGGAAATAAATGACAGCCTCAGAAGGAGAAATCTACATTTAATTGGGGTTCCAGAGGGCGCCAAAAGGGACAGAGGACCAGAAAGTGTATTTGAACAAATCATAGCTGAGAACTTCCCTAACTTGGGAAGGGAAACAGGCATTCAGATCCAGAAAATAGAGAGACTCCCCTCCTAAAATCAATAAAAACCACTCAACACCTCGACATTTAATAGTGAAACTTGCAAATTCCAAAGATAAAGAGATCCTTAAAGCAGCAAGAGACCAGAGATCCCTAACCTTCATGGGGAGAAGTATTAGGTTAATAGCAGACCTCTCCACAGAGACGTGGCAGGCCAGAAAGGGCTAGCAGAATATATTCAGGGTCCTAAATGAGAAGAACATGCAGCCAAGAATACTTTATCCAGCAAGGCTCTCATTCCAAAATAGGAGAGACAAAGAGCTTCCAAGATAGGCAGAAACTGAAAGAATATGTGATCACCAAACCAGCTTTGCAAGAAATATTAAGGAGAACTCTGTAAAACAAAGAGGAAGTTCAAGGAAACAATCCACAAAAACAGGGACTGAATAGGTATTATGATGACACTAAATTCGTATCTTTCAATAGTAACTCTGAACGTGAATGGGCTTAATGACCCCATCAAAAGGCCCAGGGTTTCAGACTGGATAAAAAAGCAAGACCCATCTATTTGCTGTCTACAAGAGACTCATTTGAGACATAAGGACACCTACAGCCTGAAAATAAAAGGTTGGAGAACCATTTACCATTCAAATGGTCCTCAAAAGAAAGCAAGGGTAGCCATCCTTATATCAGATAAATTAAAGTTTATCCCAAAGACTATAGTAAGAGATGAAGAGGGACACTATATCATACTTAAAGGATCTATCCAACAAGAGGACCTAACAATCATGAATATTTACGCCCCGAATGTGGGAGCTGCCAAGTATATCAATCAATTAATAACCAAAGTTAAGACATACTTTTTTAAAGATATACTTAGATAATAATACACTTATACTTGAACTTGAAGTATAACTTGAACACAGTGCTTTCTACAATCAACAGATCAACATCTAGATTGTACAATCTACAATCAACATCTCCAAAGAAGTAAGAGCTTTAAATGATACACTGGACTAGATGGATTTCACAAATACTTACAGAACTTTACATCCAAACACAACTGAATACACATTCTTCTCAAGTGCACACAGAACTTTCTCCAGAATAGACCACATACTGGGTCACAAATCAGGTCTGAACCGATACCAAAAGATTGGGATCGTACCCTGCATATTTTCAGACCATAACGCTTTGAAACTAGAACGAAATCACAAGAAGTTTGGAAGGATTTCAAACATGTGGAGGTTAAGGACAATCCTGCTAAAAGATGAAAGGGTCAACCAGGAAATTAGAGAAGAATTAAAAAGATTCATGGAAACTAATGAGAATGAAGATACAACTGTTCAAAATCTTTGGGATACAGCAAAAGCAGTCCTGAGGGGGAAATACATCGCAATACAAGCATCCATCCAAAAACTGGAAAGAACTCAAAAACAAAAGCTAACCTTACACCTAAAGGAGCTAGAGAAAAAACAGCAAATAGATCCTACACCCAGAAGAAGAGAATTAATAAAGATTCGAGCAGAATTCAATTAAATAGAGACCAGAAGGACTGTGGAACAGATCAACAAAACCAGGAGTTGGTTCTTTGAAAGAATTAATAAGATAGATAAACCATTAGCCAGTCTTATTAAAAAGAAGAGAGAAAAGACCCAAATTAATAAAATCATGAATGAAAATGGAGAGATCACCACCAATACCAAGGAAATACAAACGATTTAAAAAACTTATTATGAGCAGCTATACGCCAATAAATTAGGCAATCTAGAAGAAATGGACGCATTTCTGGAAAACCACAACTACCAAAACTGGAACGGGAAGAAATAGAAAACCTGAATAGGCTGATAACCAGGGAGGAAATTGAAGCAGTCATCAAAAATCTCCCAAGATACAAAAGTCCAGGGCCAGATGGCTTCCCAGGGGAATTCTATCAAATGTTTAAAGACAAAACCATACCTATTCTACTAAAGCTGTTCAGAAAGATAGAAAGAGATGGAATACTTCCAAACTCGTTCTATGAGGCCAGCATCACCTTAATTCCAAAACTAGACAAAGACCCCACCAAAAAGGAGAATTGTAGACCAATATCCCTGATGAACACAGATGCAAAAATTCTCAACAAGATACTAGCCAATAGGATCCAACAGTACATTAAGAAGATTATTCACTATGAACAAGTGGGATTATCCCCAGGCTGGTTCAACACTCATAAAGCAATCAATGTGATAGATCATATCAGCAAGAGAAAAAACAAGAACCATATGATCCTCTCAATAGATGCAGAGAAAGCATTTGACAAAATACAGCATATATTCCTGATCAAAACTCTTCAGAGTGTAGGGATAGAAGGAACATTCCTCAGCATCTTAGAAGCCATCTACGAAAAGCCCACAGTGAATATCATTCTCAATGGGGAAACACTGGGAGCCTTTCCCCTAAGATCAGGAACACGACAGGGATGTCCACTCTCACTACTGCTATTCAACATAGTACTAGAAGTCCTCGCCTCAGCAATCAGGCAACAAAAAGAAATAAAATGCAATCAAATTGGCAAAGAAGTCAAACTCTCCTTCTTCGCAGATGACATGAAACTGTACATAGAAAACCCAAAAGACTCCACCCCAAGATTGCTAGAACTCATACAGCAATTCAGCAATGTGACAGGATACAAAATCAATGCCCAGAAATCAGTGGCATTTCTATATACTAACAATGAGACTGAAGAAGGAGAAATTAAGGAGTCAATCCCATTTACAATTGCACCCAAAAGCATAAATTACCCAGGAATAAACCTAACCAAAGAGGTAAAGGATCTATACCCTAAAAACTACAAAACACTTCTGAAAGAAATTGAGGAAGACACAAAGAGATGGAAAAATATTCCATGTTCATGGATTAGAAGAATTAATATTGTGAAAATGACGTTACCCAGGGCAATTTACACATTTAATGCAATCCCTATCAAAATACCATGGACTTTCTTCATAGAGTTGGAACAAATCATCTTAAGATTTGTGTGGAATCAGAAAAGACCCCGAATAGCCAGGGGAATATTAAAAAAGAAAATTCTAGCTGGGGGCATCACAATGCCATATTTCAGGTTGTACTACAAAGCTGTGGTCATCAAGACAGTGTGATACTGGCACAAAAACAGACACATAGATCAATGGAACAGAATAGAGAATCCAGAAGTGGACCCTCAACTTTATGGTCAACTAATATTCGACAAAGCAGGAAAGACTATCCACTGGAAAAAAGACAGTCGCTTCAATAAATGGTGCTGGGAAAATTGGACATCCACATGCAGAAGAATGAAACTAGACCACTCTCTTGCACCATACACAAAGATAAACTCAAAATGGATGAAAGATCTAAATGTGAGACAAGATTCCATCAAAATCCTAGAGGAGAACACAGGCAACACCCTTTTTGAACTTGGCCACAGTAACTTCTTGCAAGATACATCCACGAAGGCAAGAGAAACAAAAGCAAAAATGAATTACTGGGACTTCATCAAGATAAAAAAGCTTCTGCACAGAACAAGAAACAGTCAACAAAACTAAAAGACAACCTACAGAATGGGAGAATATATTTGCAAATGACAGATCAGATAAAGGGCTAGTATCCAAGATCTATAAAGAATTTATTAAACTCAACAGCAAAGAAACAAACAATCCAATCATGAAATGAGCAAAAGACATGAACAGAAATCTCTCAGAGAAAGACACAGACATGGCCAACAAGCACATGAGAAAATGCTCCACATCACTTGCCATCAGGGAAATACAAATCAAAACCACAATGAGATACCACCTCACACCAGTGAGAATGGTGAACATTAACAAGACAGGAAAGAACAAATGTTGGAGAGGATGTGGAGAAAGGGGAACCCTCTTGCACTGCTAGAGGGAATGTGAACTGGTACAGCCACTCTGGAAAACTGTGTGGAGGTTCCTCAAAGAGTTAAAAATAGATCTGCCCTACGACCCAGCAATTGCACTGCTGGGGATTTACCCCAAGGATACAGATGCAATGAAATGCCGGGACACCTGCACCCCAATGTTTATAGCAGCAATGTCCACAATAGCCAAACTGTGGAAGAAGCCTCGGTGTCCATCGAAAGATGAATGGATAAAGAAGATGTGGTCTATGTATACAATGGAATATTACTCAGCCATTAGAAATGACAAATACCCACCATTTGCTTCGACGTGGATGGAACTAGAGGGTATTATGCTGAGGTAAATAAGTCAATCGGAGAAGGACAAACGTTATATGGTCTCATTCATTTGGGGAATATAAAAATTAGTGAAAGGGAATAAAGGGAAAGGAGAGAAAATGAGTGAAAACAGTGAGGGTGACAAAACATGAGAGACACCTAACTCTGGGAAATGAACAAGGGGTAGTGGAAGGGGAGGTGGGTGGAGGGTTGGGGTGACTGGGTGATGGGCACTGAGAGGGGCACTTGGTGGGATAAGCACTGAGTGTTATGCTATATGTTGGCAAATTGAACTCCAATTAAAAAATTAAAAAAAAAAAAAGATACAGAACATTACCAGCACACCCAGAGGCCGTATTTTCTTGCCTTTTCCTGACATTACACTCCCCTAAAGGTAATCACTATTCTGACTTTCATTACCATCTATAAATTTTGCCAGTTTTTGAATTTTTATAATAGAACTATATATGGCTTATGCTCTTTTTGTGACCACTTCTTTTGTTCAACACTATTTATGAGGTTTACCCATGTTACATTTAAAAGCAGTTTATTCTTTTTCACTGATGTATTCATTATATGAGTATACTAGTATGTACTGTATGTATACATGTATTTGTTCACCCATTCTGTTGCTCATGGATATGTGTTATTTGCAGCTTGGGACTATTATAAATAGTAACTGCTAAGAACATTACTGTAGCTATCCTTTGGGACACATGTATACGCATTTCTGTTGGCCAATACTTAGGAATGAAATTGGTGATTCATATGATATATGTAGCTTCAGCTTTAAGAAGCACTGCCAGATACTTTTCCAGTTTCCGTTGTACCAATTTTCTCTCCTAGCAGCAATATACAAAAGTTCTTGTAACTCCACCTTCCTGAAAATACTTGGTATTATTACTTTTTAAATTTTTAGCTATTCCAGGCATGGGGGTAGTATGGTATCTCTTGTGGTTTTATTTGCATTTCTACCTACAGTTTATCTGCTAATTGGATAAAGGAAATGCATCTTATGATGGAGAGAATTAGCTGTCTCCACCTTAATTCAGTAATCACATGTGGCATCATTAAGTGAGAAAGCCAGACATCATCCACATTAGGATAAGATAAAATACAAATAAGCCAGCATTGTGAAGTATTCTTACCCAAAATGTTTAATAGAGTTAAGCAACCTAACTTCCAGTTTTTAGAAAACATAAGGGTACAGAGAAATAAGGCAGACAACAGCAAAAGGAAACAGACAAATCCAGAATATGGAAAAACTGGTCCATTTATCTAAAAGGCACTATCATGGAAGAAAAGGAGAGGGAGTATTAAGACATTGAGAGATTTAAGAAACACACAAATGTAATTCATAATCCTTAACTAAATTTTGGTTCCCCAAAACCATCTATAGAAAATAATTTTAGGATGAGAAAATTTGAATATGAACTGGCTAGGAGATTAGGCTATGATATTAAAAAGTCACTGTTAATTTTGTTAAGTGTGGTAAGATTGTGATTATATACAGAATAATAACTAATTTTTAGAGATTCATGTTAGGTATTTATGGGTAAATGTCACGATATCTAACATTCTTTAGAATGTTTCAGAAAAAATTATAGGTGAAACAAATATGATAAAATATTAATTGTTGAATCTAGGTAATAGGTATATGGTTGTTCATTCTATTTTTCTACTTTTAGTTTGTTTGATTTTATTAAAAACACTGAAAAAAGGGAATTACAAAGGGCTTTTAAAAACTTAGATACTAAGAAAGATCCTAAGCATTAATATATTACTCGTAATACTATGCTAAAACACAAACAACTCTTCTCCTTAAGCCTTCTGTATGTGTGTCCTCTCAGCCCAGAATACTCTTTCCCCACATAACCACAGGCATATTCCTTTGCTTTAGTATTACTAAGCAGTGAGGTTTTCCAAGACTACTCTCTCACCTTACCTTGACTTTTTTTCCATTGTCCTTAACACCATCTGACATTCTAGCTACACTGGTTTTGTATTCATCTCCTGCCACTAGTATATTAGCTCCATGAGGGCAAAAACTTGTTTTTGTTCACTGTTATGTCCTTAGAGCCTAGAACTGAGCCTGAAACAAAGCAGGTACACAATAAATACTTATGGAAAGGATGAATGGATGAATATTAGTATTTATTGAGCACTTATGAATGTATTGTACCTTGTGCTAATTTAGCACTTTACATTATTTCTTATAATACACTGACCCAACAACTCTTTAAAATAGGTATTGTTAACCCTACTCTACAATGGAAAAAAAATAGAGACATACAGAAATCAAGTAATTTGCCCAGAGTTACAAAGTAGGATGTGAACTAGGCAATAAGATTCTATAGCATAAACTCTTAATACTATGTTGCTAATTACTACCATAGGAAAAAAAAAAACCTTCTGAAGAATAAATGTAATATTAAAAGATACATTTTATAACTTACTATACAAGGCTTATAATGTAGTAATATAAGCATACGATACTATCTATGCAACCAGTTCTATACTTAAGGACCCTCAAACTCTTTGCCTGGAAATGGAAAGAGAGAAAAAAAAAATGACTGATCATACAATCTTAGGATGAACATTATTGCCCTGATGAGAAGGTTAAATATATATATATATAATATATATATATATTTGCACCAAATTCAATAAAGAAACTCAGAGAAAAGACTATTCTACCCTTTACAGAAGACATCTTTGCAGAGATAGTTATCTTATAACCTATCTTACCTCATGCTATACAAAATTATAATATTTTAACAATTTAAGACCTCTAAACTCAGAAACCAGCACGAACTTTAATTTTTCCATAAAACCTATTTCCCAATAATAAATATTATATTTTCTTATTTAAGGATCTTGATCTACAAGCAAAAAAGCTTCAGAAAGTATTCTTTCCATGACCTAGCCAAAAAGCAGAGCATACTAGCCCTATACTATAGCATACACATTTGAACAATAGTACAGTTTTCAAAGTATTTTCCTATTTTGTCTTATAAAACTTCTTGTAAGTTAGAAGGGAAGGTTTTAGAATATTTCACAAATGAGAAAACTGAGCTTAGAGAAGATAATTCACTTATCTGGTCCCAGAACCAGAAGGAACAGAATCCAAGTCTTGTCACTTTTGTCTATTCATGCCATAGACATAGGCAAGAGAATTTAAATTGTCTGGCAGTTCAGGGGCACCTGGCTGGTTCAGTTGGTAGAGTATCCAACTCTTGATCTTGTAGTCATGAGTTCAAGCCCCACGTTAGCTACAGAGATCACTTAAATTAAAAAACAAACAAACAAAAAACCTGTCTGGCAGTTCATAAACATATTGTTTTGCATATTTTTAAAAAGACTTTATTTATTTATTCATGAGAGACACAGAGACAGAGAGAGAGGCAGAGACACAGGCAGAGGGAGAAGCAGGCTCCATGCAGGGAGCCTGATGCGGGACTCAATCCCGGGCATCCAGGATCACGCGCTGGGCTGAAGGCAGACACTTAACTGCTGAGCCACCCAGGCTGCCCATGTTTTGCATATTTATATAATACTTAGAAATGTTCAGAATTAAAGAGTTCTTAATAATTAAGAAAACATTTAAGAAAAATATAAGAAAACAGAGACATTAACAGAAATTTACAAAAGCAAAATAAATGGGAAATAAGCTTTTAAAAAAATGTTCAACCGCATTAATAACCAAAAACATGCAAATTAAAACAGGAACTTTGTCTATAGAGAAGTTTTTTTTTAAAGGTAATGGCAAAGGTAGTGGCAAAGATATAGGAGAAACGAGTAATTCCAAACCTTGCTGGTTTCTGGAGGGCAATTTGACAAAGTATTCTAACAGCCTTAAAAAAATCCCATTTCCTTGATAAATTTCACCTCCAGAACTTTAGCTGAAGGAAAGAATCAGTGATGTTCAAAACAGTGCACAAAGGCACAACAGGAAGTAATTAAATAGGGAGAGGAGGGGCAAGATGGCGGAAGAGCAGGGTCCCCGAGTCACCTGTCCCCACCAAATTACCTAGATAACCTTCAAACCATCCTGAAAATCTACAAATTCGGCCTGAGATATAAAGAGAGACCAGCTGGAATGCTACAGTGAGAAGAGTCCGCGCTTCTATCAAGGTAGGAAGACGGGGAAAAAGAAATAAAGAAACAAAAGGCCTCCGAGGGGGAGGGGCCCCGCGAGGAGCCGGGCTGAGGCCGGGGCGAGTGTCCCCAGGACAGGAGAGCCCCGTCCCGGAGGAGCAGGAGCTGCACCAACCTTCCCGGGCGGGCGGAAAGGGGCTCGCAGGGAGTTGGAGCAGGACCCAGGAGAGCGGGGATGCCCTCGGGCTCCCAGGGACACTAACAGACACCTGCGCCCCGGAGAGTGCTCCGAGCTCCCTAAGGGCTGCAGCGCGCACGGCGGGGCCGGAGCAGCCCGGAGGGGCTCGGGAGCGGCTCCGCGGAGGGGGCTGCGGGGCGGGAGCGCGAATCCCACAGCGCAGGCCCCGGAGCACAGGGCGCCGGGACACAGCCCAGGATCCGGCCTCCCCCGGGACAGGCAGAGGCCGGGAGGGCCCAGGACAGCGTGGACGCTCCTGCCCCGAGCTGAGCAGATCAGCGGCCCCGCCCCGGAGCCTCCAGGCCCTGCAGACGGAGAACCGAGAGCCCCGAGCCCCGTAGTTCCTCCGGAGGCTGAATCCAGGCTTCCAGAGTTGCCATAGGAACTGCGACTGTTCCTCCTGGGGCCTGACGGGGTAAACAACCCCCGCTGAGCCCTGCAGCAGGCAGGGGCAGAGCAGCTCCCCCAAGTGCTAACACCTGAAAATCAGCGCAACAGGCCCCTCCCCCAGAAGACCAGCTGGACGGACCAGTGATACTCCCCCGTGTTCCAATACAACTTGTTTTTGGCCACTCTGCACTGAGCAAAATGACTAGAAGGAAAACCTCACTTCAAAAGAAAGAATCAGAAACAGCCCTCTTTCCCACAGAGTTACAAAATCTGGATTACACTTCAATGTCAGAAAGCCAATTCAGAAGCACCATTATACAGCTACTGGTGGCTCTAGAAAAAAGCATTAAGGCCTCACGAGACTTCATGACTGCAGAATTTAGATCCAATCAGGCAGAAATTAAAAATCAATTGAATGAGATGCAATCCAAACTAGAAGTCCTAACGACGAGGGTTAACGAGGTGGAAGAACGAGTGAGTGACATAGAAGACAAGTTAATGGCAAAGAGGGAAACTGAGGAAAAAAGAGATAAACCATTAAAGAACCATGAAGACAGATTAAGGGAAATGAACGACACTCTAAGGAAGAAAAACCTACGTTTAATTGGGGTTCCCGAGGGCGCCGAAAGGGACAGAGGGCCAGAATATGTATTTGAACAAATCCTAGCTGAAAACTTTCCCAATCTGGGAAGGGAAACAGGCATTCAGATCCAGGAAATAGAGAGATCCCCCCCTAAAATCAATAAAAACCGTTCAACACCTCGACATCTAATAGTGAAGCTTGCAAATTCCAAAGATAAAGAGAAGATCCTTAAAGCAGCAAGAGACAAGAAGTCCCTGACTTTCATGGGGAGGAATATTAGGGTAACAGCAGACCTCTCCACAGAGACCTGGCAGGCCAGAAAGGGCTGGCAGGATATATTCAGGGTCCTAAATGAGAAGAACATGCAACCAAGAATACTTTATCCAGTAAGGCTCTCATTCAAAATGGAAGGAGAGATAAAGAGCTTCCAAGACAGGCAGGAACTGAAAGAATATGTGACCTCCAAACCAGCTCTGCAAGAAATTTTAAGGGGGACTCTTAAAATCCCCCTTTAAGAAGAAGTTCAGTGGAACAATCCACAAAAACAAGGACTAAATAGATATCATGATGACACTAAACTCATATCTGTCAATAGTAACTCTGAACGTGAATGGGCTTAATGACCCCATCAAAAGGCGCAGGGTTTCAGACTGGATAAAAAAACAGGACCCATCTATTTGCTGTCTACAAGAGACTCATTTTAGACAGAAAGACACCTACTACCTGAAAATAAAAGGTTGGAGAATCATTTACCATTCAAATGGTTCTCAAAATATATCCTAAAAACTATAGAACACTTCTGAAAGAAATTGAGGAAGACACAAAGAGATGGAAAAATATTCCATGCTCATGGATTGGCAGCATTAATATTGTGAAAATGTCAATTTTACCATTTACACGTATAATGCAATCCCTATCAAAATACCATGGACTTTCTTCAGAGACTTAGAACAAGTTATTTTAAGATTTGTGTGGAATCAGAAAAGACCCCGAACAGCCAGGGGAATTTTAAAAAAGAAAACCATATCTGGGGGCATCACAATGCCAGATTTCAGGTTGTACTACAAAGCTGTGTTCATCAAGACAGTGTGGTACTGGCACAAAAACAGACATATAGATCAATGGAACAGAATAGAGAACCCAGAAGTGGACCCTGAACTTTATGGTCAACTAATATACGATAAAGGAGGAAAGACGATCCACTGGAAGACAGTCTCTTCAATAAATGGTGCTGGGAAAATTGGACATCCACATGCAGAAGAATGAAACTGGACCACTCTCTTGCACCATACACAAAGATAAACTCAAAATAGATGAAAGATCTAAATGTGAGACAAGATTCCATCAAAATCCCAGAGGAGAACTCAGGCAACACCCTTTTTGAACTTGGCCACAGTAACCGGAGAAGGACAAACAGTGTATGTTCTCATTCATTTGGGGAATATGAATAATAGTGAAAGGGAATATAAGGGAAGGGAGAAGAAATGTGTGAGAAATATCAGAAAGGGAGACAAAACATAAAGACTTCTAACTCTGAGAAATGAACTAGGGGTGGTGGAGGGGGAGGAGGGCGGGGGGTGGGGGTGAATGGGTGACCGGCACTGAGGGGGACACTTGACGGGATGAGCACTGGGTGTTATTCTGTATGTTGGTAAATTGAACACCAATAAAAATTAATTTATATAAAAAAAAGGAAGTAATTAAATATAACTTTACATGAAAAGTAGGATATATAGCATGTTCTTAATTTTCTTTTAAAAAATACATAAATGGGAACATGAGAAAAAAGAAAAATTAACAAATGGAAAAAAAAACACCAAAATATTAACAGCAATAATCTTTGAATAGTGGCAATTTATAGAATTTCTTTTCTGTAATGAGCATATGTTACTTTATGACCACATTTACTAACTTTCTTTAAATAATTAACAGACATTGTAGACCAATACATAAAATGACTAACCTCTTCTGCTCTTCTGAAGATCACATTAGCATGCTGAGGAATGTCTACTTCCAAAGAGTCCCTTTTGAAAAATGGAAATAAATGTTTTATACAGCTAATCTGAAGAACAGTCATCCGGGATGTAAATATAAAACAGAATATAAGTTCTTACACTAAAAACAATTTATGAAAAAAGATTACAATTTAGTGATCTAAGTTTTAGACATAAATTCAGACTAGATGTTCTAGTCTCCATCTTAATCTACATCTTCATTTAGCAAAGTTTAAAGGTCTAAATTTTAATCAAGCTAATAATGTACAGACTTTAGCTCAGCAAGTGATTCTAATTATATTAGAATTTACTAGAGATATCTGGGTTTATTTACAAGTCAATATATTAGCATATTTTAAAAAGAGAAAAATTCTAGTGTTTTACTATATACAGTGAATATTTTATGTTTAAGATACCTTAACAAGAGTAGAACTCCTGCTTTCCCCAGAAGACGCCAAGCAACCCATTCTGCAGTTCTTCTGTCAGCTTCATATGTCGCTTGCTGACTAACAATAAAAACCAGTGGTAATCCTAGTTGGAGATGAATAGTTGAAACCTGTTGAGGGTCTTCAGTAACTTCAGTCTTCATTTAAAAAAAGAACAAAAGATCTTCACTGTCCAAGAATAGGGTTCCAACATTCAGATTTAAACTCTAATTCTTATTAATAAAGTCATGGGTAAAAAAAAAAAAGTCTGTAAAATAAATACAATATTAACAGAAATGACCTCAATACTTCCTGAGGTTCATCCTCCCAATGCACTTATATAGCTTAAGCATTATAAAACTAACACATTTACAAAGAGTTAGACATGAAATTACAACCACAAGGAATAAGTATATTAGAAAGAAATTTTTAGAAAACAATAAAACAGTGTGATACTGATAAATAGATATTTCAAATGAAATAGAATAACTAAGGTATAAATTCCTTCATATAAGAATTTAACATATAATAAATGACACATTATAGAACAATGAGGAACATCTGAGTTAGGACAGCAGCTTGAATATATACATCTAATTTTACTTCCTCCAGAAATCCCAAGAAAACTATAGCAGGAAGATTTTTTTTTAAAGAAGATAAACATGCATATGTGAAGACAGGAAGAGAGAAAAGACAAAAATTTTTTGGAAGCTGAAGAACAGAATAATAACTAGCTTAGGAGAATCTAACAAGGCAAAACCGTTAAGCCATGAGAGAGAAAGCTACGAAACAATTAAATTTTAACTGCAGCATCCTAAAATTGCTCAGGATTTGTCAGTGCCTGGTATCTCTGAAACCAGAGGAGAAATACTGGAGGGGGCAGTGGCAGGAAGACTCTGAAATAAGAAGAATAGGTAAAAGCTTTGGAGGAGTTAGATCCTGAGATTCTCCTCCCAACTCTATGAGTTTAGGCAACTGTTCCTCCCTCACACCAGAAGAAATCTGGGGGACCTCAGAAAATCTGAGAGTGTGAATACCATGCCAAAAGTGGGGAATTAAGTAACTAAATGCTAAGACGCCCCCAACTCCCAACCCACTCAGTTCCCAGAATATAAGTGGCCAGACTTTTGTCCTCCCAACAGAAGACTGGAAGATCCTTTTCTGAGAATCATGAGTAACCCCAAGAAAAAGCCTAAGGCTATGGACATTAGGGTTCACCAAAAAGCAGCCAAGGTCCAATCACCCTATAAAGCTCAGAATTAACAAGTCTCATCTACATTCTCATAATTTCTAATTAGCTTTTTAGTTTCATATTCTAAATCACAAACAGATACCCAAGGAGTAACACACATCTGAGGGAAGCCTCTAAAATAAAACATAGAGACCAGGACAAACAGAAAAACAGATAACATGCAGAAAACACAGACTATTCAGGAAGCAGGTTCAGAAAACCACCACTGATAAACTCCAGGTGATGGGAAGATACTGAATCTATAAAGAAACAAAAAATAAAGCTGAACAATTCTGCCAGAAAGTACATACAGCAAAAGATGGAAAATAGGGAGAAAATGTAATAAAGGTAAAGGACTGGGTCAAGAGGTCCAATGCCCAACTATGAGTTCCAGAAAGAAAGAAAGAAAGAAAGGAAAAACAGAAGGGAAGATATTATCACTAAAATAAAAACAAAGTTTCCCATAACTGAAGGAATATGAATTGCCGGGATGAAACTGCCCATTGAGTAACCAAATAGTGGATAAAAGCAGATACACAGGAAGATGCCTTCTTGCATGCTTTGCAATTATTGAGGATTTTTTTTTTATTCCTAAACATTTCTAGAGAAAATCTGATACTCGCCTATGGTAGTCAGAATTCTAAAATAGCCCCCAAGATTTCTGGTGCACAAATCTTGGATAATCCCAATCCCTTGATCAGGTTACACTGTAGAAGTAAAGTCTGTACATCACAAGACAGTAAAATTCTCTTTATTAGGTTACATTGTAGAAGACTGTCATAGCATAAGACAGTGAGATTGTCCTGCTGGCTCTGAAGGAGGAAGCAGCAATTCTTCAAGAAGGCCCTATGGCCAGGATCTGAGAATAGTCTGTAGTAGCTGAGAGCAACACCAGACAACAAACAGCAAGAAAGTGGGGACCTCAGTCCTACAACTGAATGGGTAGAACAGCCTGAAGGAATAGGAAGACCTGGTTCCTTCTTTGCATGTTTGGAAAAATCAGCAATTCAGCATTAAAAAGTGAAAAACAGGAACAAGCAATAAAGACGGAGATCTGGCAAATCATTAAAAGCCATTATATCCTCCTAAGAAAATGGGGCTTTCTTCTGTAAATGAACTGAAACCATTTAGAAGTTGTAAGAAATATTGTAACATGTATATTTAAAAATATTACTCTGCCAGCAATGGCAAGTATGAACTCAAAGGGAGTGGGGGAAAAAAGGGGAGGAATAGAGACCGGATCAGTTACTATTACTAAAATAGAACATGAGAGATGGTGAAAATCTTGATTAAGGCACTGGCTGTTAGAATGAAGAATTCAAAAGATATTTAAAATGTAAAATTAGATGTGGGGAGATGCAGGAATTGAGAATGGTTTCCCAGGTTTCTGCTAAGAATGGATAGTAAATTAACCAAGATAATGAAGAAAGAACAGATGGTGGAGAAGGACAACACATTGATGTTGGACATATTGAACTTAAGGGGAGATACATCTAATTAGTAGTTAGATATATGGGTCAGGAAGTCCAAAGAAAAATTTGACCTCAAAGTTCAGCTCTGAGAATCGGTGTAGCTAATGGCATAGAAACAGATGAGATCACTTGAAGAGTGTGTCCTGAGCATATATCACTGTGTGTATAGCCAAGTACTCTAAAACCTGATGGCTTAAAATAACAAAAATCACTTATTTGGTTCATATATCTGCAAGCTCATCTCTGATCGATGTAACATTAGCAGAGCTTCTCGACAGGAGGCAGAAGGTCTGATTTATTTATTATTATTATTATTATTTTTTTTTTTTTTTTTTTAGAAGGTCTGCTTTAAAGATGGCTCATTCACTGGCTTGCAAGCTGATGCTGACTATATGAGCTCAGCCAGGGCTCTGGGCTAGAGGCCTCAATTCCTCTTCACCAAGGTTTCTCCTTGGATTTAGTTTCATATCACACACAGTACCTGGGTTTTAAGAATGAGCAACCAAAAAAGGCAAAGGAGAAGCATAAGGCATCTTGTGACATACAATCTCAAAAGTTACACATCATCACTTCAGTCTTATTCTATTGGTCAAGGCAATCAAAGAGACCCAAACAGCTTCAAGGAGAGGGGACACAGACTCCCCTGGATAGGCAAAGTGATAAGGTCACACAACAAGAAGAGCTTATGGGTTGGGAGATACTGTTATTGCCATTTTTGGAATATACAATCAAAGTCTAACTGGATGAGGCTTCAGAGGTCTTAGTGAGAGGAGTCAGTGTATTTTGCAATGGCTGTAACAATTCACAACCCATCCAGGCCTCATCCCATCAGACTTTGAGATCAATGTAGTCTAAGATCTCATCATTTACATTCAGGTCCAGCTGTAGATAGAGTTTTTCTAGTGCAGTCCCGTAGATATAGCCTCTTGAGAACTGTTCTCAATCTGAAGGCTTGTGAACACAAATTATTTGTCTCTAGTACATACTCAACAGACAATTACTAAACTGACATGGGATAACGACTACATACAATCCTATTAGAAAAGAGAGAGAGGAGGCACAGAGTAATGATTACAGCACAGAGATTGTGTAGTCCATCCAGGTATATATTGCCAGTTAACTGTTCAGGGCTTAGTCCTACTCCATAAGAGGTGTTCTCTGAGGTTAAGACTCTGGGCTCTTTGCTCTCCAACTCATTCTTTCTTGTTCACAAAAAAGGTGCTGTGTTTGCAAATGAGTTAATCAGCCTTTTCCAGCCCATGGAAACTTGGAGAGCCAAAGAATTCTTTTCATTTTGTGCTGTTTCTATCCCTTTACATACAAATTGGTATAATTCTAAAAACTTGTGGTTTCTTAGCCATAAAAGTTATAATCCATTCTATTAGACAAAAGATAAAATTGCAAAAGTCCTTGATAGTTAGAAAAAGTAATAGTGTAACATAAAAATAGCAATTAATAATTGTACATACCTACAGAAATACTTTTAAATATTTTATATAAAATATAGATTTTATATATATATAATGATAAAATATACAAAAGTGAAAAAACCTTCTTGCCTTGGGGGAATTACCAATATATTTTTTTAAGATCTTATTTATTTATTTATTTCAGAGAGGAAAGACAAGCAGACTCCAAGCTGAGCATGGAGCCCGACAGGGGCTCAATCTCACAACACTGAGATCATGACCTGAACTGAAATCAAGAGTCAGATGCCCACTCAATTGAGCCAATCAGGTGCCCCACCAATATTTTTCTAAAAATAATAAATTACTATTAAATTATTTAACTTAGAAATTAATTTTCAAAGAAGATATGCAAGGAAAAAAGGATTATAACAGATATGTAACAGTTATAACAGAAAAAAGGATTATAACAGACATTATGTGATGAACTGCTGTACACCTATAAATCAGATAAACTAGAAGATATGGATAAATTCCCAGACACATACAACCTACCAAGACTGAATCATGTAGAAATAGAAAATGTGAACAGACATATAATAAGGAGATTGAATCAGTAATCAAAAACCTCCCAACAAAGAAAAACCCAGGTCCAGATGGCTTGACTGGAGGATTCTATCAAAAATTTAAAGAAGAACTGATGCCAATCTTTCTCAAACTTTTCACAAATAATGAAGAGTAGGGAACACTTGTAAACTCACTGTAGGAGGCCAACATTACTCTGATACCAAAGCCAGACAAAAATACCACAAAAAAACTACAGATCAATATCCTGGATGAATATTGATGCAAATATCCTCAACAAAGTACTTGTAAACTGAATTCAACAGCACATTAGAAAAAATTAAACCCCATGACCAAGGAGAATTTATCCCTGGGATGCAAGGATGGTTCAAAATCAATCAATGTAATATACTACATATAAAAATACAAAAATCAAATCACATCATCATCTCAATTGACAAAGAAAAAGTATTTAACAAAATTCAATGCTTTTTCACAATAAAAACATTCAACAAACTAAGAATAGGAGAAAATTACCTCAACATAATAAATATTATATATGAAAAGGCCACAACTAACGTCATACTCAATAGTGAAAAACTGAAAGCTTTCCTCTAAGATCAGGAAAAAAAGCAAGGATGCTCACTCTTGCCACTACTATTGAACACAGTACTAAAAGTTACAGCCAGAACAACTTGGCAAAAAATAAATAAAAAGCATATAAATTGGAAAAGAAAAGCAAATTATCTCTGTTCACAGATGACATGACCTTATATGTAGAAAATCCTAAAGATTCCATAAAAAAGGGTGCCTGGGTGGCTCAGTGGATGAGCATCAGCCTTCAGCTCAGGGCGTGATCCTGGGGTCCTGGGAACGAGCCCCACATCAGGCTCCCTAATGGGAGCGTCCTTCACCCTCTGCCTATGAATCGGCCTCTGTCTCTCATGAATAAATAAAATCTTAAAAAAAAAAAGATTCCACAAAAGATACCGTATTAATGAATGAATTCAACAAAGTTGCAGTATGCAAAATCAACATTGAAAAATCAGTTGTGTTCAGAGTGCCAGATTTCAGGTTATACTACAAAGCTGTGGTCATCAAGACAGTGTGATACTGGCACAAAAACAGACACATAGATCAATGGAACAGAATAGAGAATCCAGAAGTGGACCCTCAACTTTATGGTCAACTAATATTCGACAAAGCAGGAAAGACTATCCACTGGAAAAAAGACAGTCGCTTCAATAAATGGTGCTGGGAAAATTGGACATCCACATGCAGAAGAATGAAACTAGACCACTCTCTTGCACCATACACAAAGATAAACTCAAAATGGATGAAAGATCTAAATGTGAGACAAGATTCCATCAAAATCCTAGAGGAGAACACAGGCAACACCCTTTTTGAACTTGGCCACAGTAACTTCTTGCAAGATACATCTACGAAGGCAAGAGAAACAAAAGCAAAAATGAAGTATTGGGACTTCATCAAGATAAGAAGCTTTTGCACAGCAAAAGATACAGTCAACAAAACTCAAAGACAACCTACAGAATGCGAGAAGATATTTGCAAATGACGGATCAGATAAAGGGCTAATTTCCAAGATCTATAAAGAACTTATTAAACTCAACACCAAAGAAACAAACAATCCAATCATGAAATGGGCAAAAGACATGAACAGAAATCTCTCAGAGAAAGACATAGACATGGCCAACAAGCACATGAGAAAATGCTCCACATCACTTGCCATCAAGGAAATACAAATCAAAACCACAATGAGATACCACCTCACACCAGTGAGAATGGGGAAAATTAACAAGGCAGGAAACCACAAATGTTGGAGAGGATGCGGAGAAAGGGGAACCCTCTTACACTGTTGGTGGGAATGTGAACTGGTGCAGCCACTCTGGAAAACTGTGTGGAGGTTCCTCAAAGAGTTAAAAATAGATCTGCCCTACGACCCAGCAATTGCACTGCTGGGGATTTACCCCAAAGATACAGCTGCAATGAAATGCCAGGACACCTGCACCCCAATGTTTATAGCAGCAATGTCCACAATAGTCAAATTGTGGAAGGAGCCTCGGTGTCCATCAAAAGATGAATGGATAAAGAAGATGTGGTTTGGGGATCCCTGGGTGGCGCAGCGGTTTAGCGCCTGCCTTTGGCCCAGGGCACGATCCTGGAGACCTGGGATCGAATCCCACGTTGGGCTCCCGGTGCATGGAGCCTGCTTCTCCCTCTGCCTGTGTCTCTACCTCTCTCTCTCACTTTGTGCCTATCATAAATAAATTTAAAAAAAAAAAATACCTAGTAGTGCAATTGCTGGGTCATAAGATAGCTCTATTAAAAAAAAGATGTGGTTTATGTATACAATGGAATATTACTCAGCCGTAACAAATGACAAATACCCACCATTTGCTTCAACGTGGATGGAACTGGAGGGTATTATGCTGAGTGAAATAAGTCAATCGGAGGAGGACAAACATTATATGTTCTCATTCATTTGGAGAATGTAAAAAATAGTGAAAGGGAATAAAGGGGAAAGGAGAAAAAAATGAGTGGGAAATATCAGAAAGGGAGACAGAATATGAGAGACTCCTAACTCTGGGAAACGAACTAGGGTTGGTGGAAGGGGAGGAGGGCGAGGGGTGGGGGTGACTGGGTGACGGGCACTGAGCTGGGCACTTGATGGGATGAGCACTGGGCGTTATTCTATATGTTGGCAAATTGAACACCAATAAAAAAATAAATTAAAAAAAATCAGTTGTGTTTTTATGACTAACAAGAAACTATCCAAAAAGGAAACTAAGAAAATAATCCCATTTTATAATAGCATCAAAAAGAATAAAATATTTAGGAATAAGCTTAACAAAGAAAGAAAAAGACTTATACGTTGAAAACTACAAAATATTGCTGAAAGAAATTAAAGAAGACACAAATAAATGTGAAGACATCCATTCATGTTCTTGGATTAGATGTGATACTACTAAAATGTTCATACTATCTAAAGTTATCTACAAATTCAACGCAATCCCTATCAAAATCCCAAAGGCATTTTTTGCAGAAATACAAAAAAAAATCCTAAAATTCATATGGAGTCTCAGGGACACCAAATAGTCAAAACAACTTGAGAAAAAATAAGTCTGGTGGCCTCACAACTCCTGATTTCAAAACGTACAGCAACAGAATAGTGCAATACTGGCAAAAATACAGACACAGACCAAGAGAAGAGAACAGAGAGCCCAGAAATAAGCTCTCGCATATGTGGTCAAATGATCTTTGACAAGGGCACCAAGACAAAATGATGAGTAATTGAGTGTCTTTTCAACAAATGGTGCTGGGAAAACTAGATATCCACATGCAAAAGAATCATGATGAATTTTCACCTTACATCAAATACAAAAATAACTCAAAATGGAATAGTGACCTAAATGAAACTATAAAACTCCTAGAAAAAAACATAGGGGAAAACCTTCATGATATTGGAATGTAAATGATTTCTTGGAAATCACACCACAGGCACAGACAACAAAAACAAAAATAGACAAATGGAACTACATCAAACTTAAACATGTCTGCACTGTGGGAAGAAATCAACAGAGTGAAAAGCAATGTATGAAATGAGAGAAAATACTGCAAATCATGCGTCAGATAATGGGTTAATATCTAGATTAAGGAACAACTAAAACTTAACAAAAATAAACTAAAAAAGGGCAAAGGACTGGAATAGATATTTCTCTAAAGAAGATATACAAATGGGCAACAAATATATGAAAAACTTAACTGATCATCAGGAATATGCAAAGCAAAAACACAACACACATTATCGAAATCATTCAGATGACTAATATCAAAACAACAATAACGACACAAATAACAAGTACTGGCAAGGATATAAAGAGATTAAAAACTCTTGCACACTGTGGGCATGTAAAATGATGTAGCCGCTATAGAAAACAGTATGAAGGTTCCTCAAAAACTTAAAAACAGAACTACCATGTGATCCAGGAAGTTAATTTCTGTATGTGTGTGTGTGTGTGTGTGTGTGTGTGTGTGTGTGTATATATATCCAAAAGAATTAAAAACAGGATTTCAAAGAGATATTTGCAAACCCATCTTCATTGAAGCATTATTCACAATGGCCAAGATATGGAAGCAACCTAAATACTTAACAATGGATTAATGGATAAATAAATGTTATATACACACATATATATAACTATATATATGTATATACACACATATGCACGTATATACAACTATATACATATACACATATGTATAACTATACACACACACACATATATAATGGAATATTATATGGTCTCAAAAAGAAAGTAATACTCCAGAAGGGAGGTAGGTGGGGGGATGGGTTAAACAGGCAATAGAAATTAAAAAGGGCACTTGTGATGAACATGGGGTGATATATGGAAGTGCTGAATCATTATATTATACACCAGAAATTAATATTACACTGTATGTTAACCAACTACTTTTTTAACTTTTTTAAAAATATTTTTTATTTATTTATTGAGAGAGAAAGAGAAAGAGAGAGAGAGAGGCAGAGACACAGGCAGAGGGAGAAGCAGGCTCCATGCAGGGAGCCCGACGTGGAACTCGATCCCGGATCGCCAGGATCACACCCCAGGCTGCAGGCGGCGCTAAACCACTGCACCACCGGGACTGTCCTAACCAACTATTTTTAAATAAAACCTTTTTTAAAATGCACATATTTGGGCAGCCTGGGTGGTTCAGCGGTTTAGCGCCGCCTTCAGCCCAGGCCATGACCCTGGATCGAGTCCCACATCTGGCTTCCTGTGAGGAGCCTGCTTCTCCCTCTGCCTTCTCCTCCCTACCTGTGTCTCTGTCTTTCTTTCTCTCGTCTCTCATGAATAAATAAATAAAATATTTTTTAAAATGCACATATTTACCACATAAAAAAAAGAAAGTCATCCTGACAAATACTACAACATGGATGAACCCTGAGGATATTATGTTAAGTGAAATAAGTCAATTACAAATAGACAAATACTGCCTGATTCCATTTATAAGAGGTCTCTAAAACAATCAAATTCATAAAAACAGAAAGTAGAATAATTGCCAGAGCTTGAGAGATGGGGAAATGGGGAGCTGTTTCTCAATGGATACAGAGTTTCAGTCACTCAAGATGAAAAAGTTTTAGAGATTTGTTGTACAACAATGCACATGGTTAACAATACTATATTATAATTTACAAATTAAGAGGGTAAATTTATGTTATGTATTTTTGCCACAATAAAAAAAAGGGAAATGCAATAATGTAAGGAGGCAACACTCTGGTACATAATATCATACATTGCCACATGAGTCCTCAAAGAATAATAGGAGCTAAATGAATAAACTATAATGGCATACTTCTAATTACTTATAGAAAACAGTAGGTTTAATTCAACTGTCTTGAATCTGAGACAGAGAGCTATCTCATGTACAAACAAAAAAACTTTTCAGATAAATTATATATTTATCTATTTTTAAACATTTTATCAGATATTTGCACTTGAGTCTTCTTGGTATTCAAACAAGACTTTCCCTCTACCAGAATAAACTGAACCCATATAGGGAAAACCATCAGCATCCAAAATATCTTTGCTATTAGCCAATAGGACAATAACCGAATCATCTTCCCATATGTTTTCATTGTTGGAAACCTTAAGAATGCATCTAGAATAATTCCATACCTGTCAGAATGTCACTTAACCAATTCAAGACTGAAACTCACTTAAAAAATATATAGATTGATGTGGAAGACAATAAAGAAGGAATGGTTAAGAGCAATGTGAGAGAAGATGAACATCAGTGGGGCTGTGAGATAATAAGAACAGAGTAAGAAATACTAACCCAAAGTAAACTATGACTAAGTTGTAGGTAAAAACTTGTATGAGGTAATTAAACTTACCTTGTAAGAGGTGATTAAACTTAGGTGCTAACTTTCAGGATGTCTCTATCCACTTCTAGCTTACTATACCATCTAAAGGCATAAGCCAGGAAAATCAAATCTTGTTCTAAGAGATGTTTTCTATCATGATGGTTGGTCTTACTTTGTTTTTTAATCCCCACTGAATTCTTCAGGAACAAAAACAACCCCAAATACTGATGCAGCCAAATGTTTAAAGCACCAAAATATAAAAGTGACCAAACTGGCTCAGAATCTTTTATCATCTCCCCATTCCCGAAAGGGTAGGTCTTAGCTATCCCACCAAGAGCCTCAGAGAACTTTTCATCAAGGCTTGCCTCCCTTTTCTGTTCTTTGCATTCATTTACTCTATTCTGATATGGATAAATCCATTAACCTGTGTTTTTGGACTGCCAGGCCTTTCTAGGCTGACACCAAGGTTTAGATTTTCAGCCTGGCTTTCAAATCTGGAACTGATCTTCAGTTCTGCCTTTCAGATCTTTCTTGGCTCCACCCTATACCCCCGTGTCTAGCCAGGATCCTGGAACCTCTCTACCTGAATTCTACATGTCAGTTTTCCAGTTGTCTAAAGAAAATAAGACGCTTAGTTAATAATTTGCTGATGCAGCATTTTATGACAGTGTTGAAACAAATTCCAATGTAGAAGGAATTTGGACTGCTAAATTAACATTCCTTTTGGGTGAACAGTGGCTTAGAGCACGGTCACCCTACATTGTACAGTTTTAGTAGTACCATTCACCTTGTTTCTAAAATGTATGTATTATGCTAAGTGAAATAAAGTCAATCAGAGAAAGAGAATTGTCATATGGTCTCACTCACATGTGGAATATAAGAAATAGTGCAGAGAACTATATGGGGAAAACTGGGAATAAATCAGAGAGGGAGACAAACCATGAGAGACTGACTCTTAACTGAGAAACAAACCGAGGGCTGCTGAAGGGGAGGTGGGTGGAGAGATGGGGTAACTGGGTGATGGGCATTAAGGGGGCATGTGATGTGATGAGCACTGGCTGTTACATGCAACTAATTGAATTACTGACAACTACATCTGAAATTAATGACATACTCTGCCTCTCTGTGTGTTCTCTCTCCTGAATAAATAAAATAAAATCTTTAAAAATTAATTAATTAATTAATTAATTAATTTTAAAAACGTATGTTTCAGGGGCTGCCATTGGCATAGTTACAATATAAATGGCATACAGGATACTCTACTTTCCAAGGAAGCCACAGTTAATTGAATATCAAGTCATTATGAAGTCTTCAAAGTTTTTTTTGCTTATTTTTTAAGATTTTTATTTATTTATTCATGAGAGACACACACAGAGAGAGAGGCACAGACACAGGCAGAGGGAGAAGCAGGCTCCATGCAGGGAAGCCTGACGTGGGACTCAATCCCAGGTCTCCAGGATCACACCCTGGGCTGAAGGCGGCGCCAAACTGCTGAGCCACCCGGGCTGCCCGTCTTCAAAGTTTTTAACTTTAAAACTAATATTACATAATTCCTAATAAATATGCACAATGAAATAATATCAGAGATATTGCCCTCCTCATTATCTTAAAAAACAAACAATAGTTTTAAAACAAAGCCAAACAAAATTAATGAGCAGAAACTTTAGGAAAGGGACACAACTTCAAGCCAGAAAGCGGCAGCCAAAAAAGGAACTGAAGATTTTTAGTAAAGCTTGGGATGAGTTCTACTGCTGCCCCTCATGGTAAAAGCAGTACTGGTGAGTAGACAAAATCCTGATAATTCTTTGTGGGTTTTTTGTTTGGTTGGTTTTTGCTTTTGTTTTTTTAGAGAGAGAGAGACAGCACTTGAGTGAGGCAGTGCAGGATGAGGGGGTGAGGCAGAGGAAAAGGGAGAGAGAATCCCAAGCAGGCTCTACCCTCAGCATGAGCCTGACCCAGGACTCAATCCCACAACCCTGAGATCGTAGAGGGAGACAAACCATGAGAGACTGACTCTTAACTGAGAAACAAACCGAGGACTGCTGAAGGGGAGGTGGGTGGAGGGATGGGGTAACTGGGTGATGGGCATTAGAGTCAGACGCTTAACTGACTGAGCCACCCAGATGCCAAAAAATCCCGAGAATTCTTAATAATATTTTGGTACTGGGGAAAAAAAGAAATGACTGGAGAGTACTGAGAGTGGTGAACTGAACAGTGAGCACATCTCTCTCTCTCTCTCTCTCTCTCTCTCTCTCTCTCTCTCTCTCTCTCAGGGCTCTAGCTGAAATGGGAGATCAAACTAATTCAAGGAATGTTCTTGAATTAAACATACCAGCAGAGGTGCTTCCATTGTCTTAATAAATTGATGAATATTCAATGTAGTCAGTGGCTGTTCCATCAGTGTTCTTCTACATTGCAGAGTCAAATCCAAGACTTGTTTACAATGAAAAAAGTAGAGATGTGCATTTTCTATATCCTCATTGCTACAAATTAAAAATCAGGGAGAAATTCACTTGAAGAAATTCAATGTGTTATCTTTCTACCATCCAGAAAGACACAGTGCCAAAAATCTTTAAATCTCATGCTTTTGAATTAGTTTCAGTAAAAATCTAAAGCAATAAAACAAAATAAAATGGACTTAAGCAGAAAAGATACAAATAGTTTTACAGTTGTATAAGCAATTTTTTTACTAAACTTTTTGATGTGGTAGCTTCTAAATTAGGTAACAGGTCCACATAAATTGTTTTTTAAATAAAAGACTGTCACCTTGAGGACAAGGAGATTATCTTCGAATATAGTTGCTTTTCTAGAGCTATGCTAAATAAAGCCTTGTAACACAAATTTTCTAGGTTTAATTTAAACTCAAATCTGTTTTGAATAAACTTCAGCCAAAATATGCCTTAAGATAGAAACCATGTGACAGTTTGTGGGAGTTTGTGAGTTTGTATCTGAAATATTACAAAACTCAGCAAATATGCCTTATAATTTGAGTTCTGGCATCCCTCCAATATGAGAATTCAAAGGTAAACTTATAGTGGGTGAGTAAGGTTTGCCAAAATTAAAATAGCAATTTAAAAATCTCCATATGGCATTAGCAGGGCTTGGCAAAACACTGCAAATTTTTATTTTTAAAATGTTATTTTAATTCTTGATACACGCTTAAACTGAGATCTAAGGTTCGCTGATTTCAAATTTAATTACAAACTAATTTCTATTAGATTTAATGACTAAAGAAACAATCAAAGATTACTTAAAGCCTACTCGTGTCAGGCCCTTACAAAATATAAAAGACTTAGATGAATCAGATGATTCAAATCCTCAAGGGGCTTAGATTAAGCGAGAGGAGTTGTTTTTTTTTTTTTTAATGTAGTTTGTAAGTGCTATAAAATGAAAAGTACTAGTAGAAACAAATATTTCATTCTGCCTCAAGTCAGAGAGGAAAAAGGGAAGGGAAGGGAAGAGCACAGAGATTAAAAACAGTAAAGGAGAGAATGACTTCTCCAAGAAGATAAAACAAATGGGTACTTCAGACAAAGAACTATATAGCCAAGACCTAATCAAAGTATGTAACTTTTTAAGGAGAGTCCTAAATAGTCACACTTATTGAAAGCAAGAGAACTCAGCTGAGGTTGAACCTCATACCATAAACTCTGAAATAATAAAGTAATTTTGGAAAGGTATTTAATCAGAGATCATTGGTATAGGTAAAAGAAACCAAAAAGGTGAGAGGGGTGCTTACTGAAGTGTGGAAGTACATATCACAGAACATGAGAAAAATTCAAGTAACTGAATCAGAGAATAAATGTATAGATCTGAACACAAGAGTTCAAGGGACCTTCATTGTTGTTAATACTTTTCAGCTCCTAACTCTCTTTATTAAGATGATTCTCTGCTTTACTTCTACACGGCCAAAACATTCCTATGAGCAAGAGAGACAAAACACTATATAATCCTATTTTTCCATGACCAATTCCAAGTTCCTGAGAGAGGGGAATTCATCTGCTCAGGTAAGCCAATGGGCTGGTTGACCCTGCATCAGGTGGCCACCTCTGATCTAACTGACGGTAATATATATGGGGTGAGGGGGTAACATCCTGGTCTATACACAGATTCTTTAGAAGGGAGATGTAACAGAAAGCACTGGTGTCCTCATGGCATGCCACCTCTTATACTACTACTTATCATATTCACCGTCCTAAACCAACATAGAACTTCAAACAAATTCAGGCCCAACATGATGTAATGATTAGTATACTAGACTTATCTAGTGCTACAGCTCCAGCAATTGGAATAGTGTCTAGTACATACAGGGCATTCAATAAATATTTATTGAATAAAAGAATGAACAAACTAAAAAATGCATTCACCTCTTCTCCTTTAGGAGTGAACCCAAAGTTATAGCCAACTACTTCATCCAGAAGTCATGCCATAGGACTACTGTACTCTGAATCCACACTCCCTCCCTGTCATATCCGGTCTAGGTATAACTCCTCACTATCTTGCCATCCATAAATAAATGAGTACTGAAACATCTCCAATGTATCAAATACTCAAAGGTACACCAAAAAGGAGAGTAACTGGACATTTAAAAATTCTCATTTTAAAAAGAGGGGGAAACAAACAAACAAAAAAAAGAATCCCCATGAGATGAGAATAACAAGGCTTCCACCATTCTGGGATGGGGAACTGGCAGTCAACACTGGGAGTAGCAAAGTAGCTGGCTAAACCACTGCTAATTGCATCTTGAGACTCAAGTGACTTATGGCAAAGCTTTGTGGTATTGTCAGCATAAGTCTCAAACTGTTAAAAATATTAATTTTTATACAAACAGTAATCATGCATCAAAGTTTTATCTAATTCATTAATGAGGTAATCAGCAGAATAACACTTCAATCAGAAGAGTCTAATGAAAAAAGGAATGCTGGCTAACGTTATATAGAGCAGTAAAAACATAACTTCTCTTTGCAACTTTATTCTCTGCCTACCCACTCCTCCCAAAAAATCATTTCACTTTATCAGTTTTCTATGCACCAACTTCTAAATATACAGAGTTGTAAAAGATCTGGGATTTAATTAATTGTGTGTGGTATATCAAATAGTCATTGTTTTCCAAGAGGGTAGCAGGAGGGCTCATTAAACACTCTTGCATGGTATAAAAAGGTCACAATCACCATTTTGCGTTGCTTTGTATTAATTTTCCTGAAGAGCATTTTGAGGCAAAGTCTTTAAATAAAATGGTATTCTCTGCCTTTATAAATGCTAAAGGAAAGAAAAACTTTAACCCTAGGCTTCCCAGGCAAAAAGTCAAAAGAAGGCCTCTACCTAAAATTGTAAGCTAGAAACTAGACAAGAAAAATAAACATTTAAAACATCCTTCTCTGTACTTTGATATATTTAAGATTATTCCAACAAAGTAACCTACAGAACTCTCAGAAAGAACTTCTGTAGTCTACTTATGAAAGCTGTTATTTTATCCCCTAACGGATCACTATGAGAGATCTATTCCTAAAATACACTTGGGCCACTCATGGGATCACATACTGTGGCTTCTCCATATTGTTTTTGTTCACTTTAACCTAACATCACCTCTGTACGTGTAAATTCATTTTCAGACTGTAGAATGGCAGACAATAACAAAGGGGATTTCCAGTTTCATTGATATATTCACATCTGCTTACAATTCCTCTCAGGTAACTCCATGATGTGAGAGTCTGATGGAGATGTTGAAGGAGTCATGTGACAGAAGCAAACTTAGAATCGCTGACATATATGCCTCTTGTACATACCCAATACTTTCCAAAAGGGCAGTTTCCGTGGTTAGGACAAACTGGTATGTGGTCCCATACACAAAAGCAGCTTCCATGACTGCTCTGTGCTCTGAAGAAGAGATAAGAGAGTTGGGAGACACATGGAGTTAATGTGTGTGACTCTCTTTTGAATATTGCCCTACATCCTTTCAGCCTCAATTATAAAGAAAAATTCCTTGTAGGGATCCCATCTGGGGTAATGCAGGCAGTTAAAGAAATTATGAAAAGTCTATACCATTCAAAGAAAGAGAAGAGCTAAGAGGAAATAGAAATGAGTTATACTTGAAGATATAACATATAATAAATCTGTGAGGGTTTCCCCTCCTCATAGCAGGGGAGAAATTATGCATCGACCTTCCAATTTTTTTACTATATTTTATATATGTATATGCCTGCTTATTGTTTGTGGCTTGGTTTTCTTTTAATCAAATTTAGTCTTATACATAGCTTTAAAAAAAAACCATTCTACAAAACATATTAAGAAAAACAACAATTTCTCCCCCATTTCCAATTCCCAAGGGACAGCTGCTTTCAATTCTTTTACTGCTTCTTTTGGTATTTGCCTTCCTTTGATATTGTCTATTGACATTCCTACACTCTTTTTTCCTGATTTTTTTTTAAGATTTTATTTATTAGAGAGAGAAAGAGAAAACAAGCAGTAGGGAAGGGCAGAGGGAGAAGCAGGCTCCCCGCCTGGGATCATGACCTGAGCTGAAGGCAGATGCTTAACTGACTGAGCCACCCAGGTGCCCCTATTTACAGATTTTTAAAGGTATTATTAATATATCTATTGATGCCCCACTATGGCAGATGAGAATTTAGCTCTTTCCCAAAACCTCACCTCACAAACATACACACTTCTATCCCCTCAATAATCCCAATAGTTGATTTTTATTACAATTATCTGCATTGAGATTGTTATAACTCAGTAAATACTATTTACAAGTGATCCATACAGTACAAAATGAGTATTTCTCCTTTTTTGAGCAACTTTCTTTTTTTTTTCACCAGTTATAACTTTTTAATTACTGTTTAAACTTACTTCTAATTTATTTCTAAATTCTTCCACTACTGGCTAACGCTTTCCATACTTCAAACAGATCAGGCACATTATTAGCTCCCCCTTCTTGGAAACCTTCCTGCAGAGCCTATGGACTTGCTGCAGTATAGATGACCGCAACATGACCCGCTAAACAACTTTTATCCTGGGCACTCGCTACCCACGTCATCATCATCATCCTAGGGACTCTCTTACTCTTTTCTCTTGTGTTGGGTCCTTTGGCCTGTTGCCACCCACATCTTCTTGACTTATTTGCTCCCATTTTCTAGCACCTTCTTATGAGGATATATGAAATACACATGTTCTGCAATCCTATACTTCTGAAACTGTCTTTATTCTCTATTGCAACTAACTATAGTTGTCTGCATATTGAATTCTATGTTCAAGTCATTTCCCTCTGAGAATCTTGAAAGCATTGTTCCATTTTCTTCATTTTCTAGGACTGCAACTGAGAAGTCCAATGTGATTCTGATTCTTGATCCTTTAACTGTATACTCTTTCTGTAAGATTTTAGAACAGTGTTTGTTCCCATTATGCTGAAATTGCAAACTGAGATGCTTTGATGTGGCTCTAAGTTCCCCCATTATGCTGGGATTCAGTAAGCCCTCTTAATTTAGAAGCTCAACTTCTTCAGTTCTGGGAAATTTTCTCAAAGTATTTACTTGAAGTATTTCTTCCTTTCCATTTTATTTTCCCTTTTCTCCTTACTGCCATTTGGAGACAATCACCTTCCCCTCCCTGACTGGATCTTCTACCACAAGTTTCAT
Source organism: Nyctereutes procyonoides (assembly GCF_905146905.1). Classification (NCBI taxonomy): domain Eukaryota; kingdom Metazoa; phylum Chordata; class Mammalia; order Carnivora; family Canidae; genus Nyctereutes; species Nyctereutes procyonoides. Next base: position 43,928,660 of record NW_026575139.1, on the reverse strand, counting down.
CACAGTATCCCACTTACCATTCTGACTTAGGGTCATCAACCACCTCAGCCAAAAACAATCCTTCTCATTCCACAAAGAAATTTAGCTTTTGTCACACTGTCATTCTCTCCAATACTGCTACCTCATAATCCTTCATGATTTTATTATCTCCATAGGTGATACTTGCAAATCCTAGCCTCTCAGTCTTTGGTCCTCTCTAGAGACTCCAGTGATCTCTCTTCAAGTCTACTTTAAACAATCACTTCTGTGGTCCCACACCAAGCCTTGTCATTACCAATCACTTGCAAACCCCTCCAAAATCTCAATGTCTAGCATCCCCCCAACCCCCTCCTTCCATAAACACACACACCCCTCCATCTCCAGGTCACTCTGTCTAACACATAATCCTCCAGGAACTATGGTCCTATCATTTTCACAGTCCTTCATTCCTTCAAATTTTCTCCTCCGTCTTAACCCAGCTTACATTCCATAGTTAGTCTTTATAATCACTTCCCTGCCTGTCTGGCTAAAACACAATCCATGTTAAATCAGATATTCTGCTTATTCTGTACTTACACTCATAAAAGTAAATGTGGCTGGAGGGGAAAAAAAATAACAAAAACAAAAACCTGTTAGCATCACCACACTAATGGTCTCACTTTATTTTTTATTTATTTGAGAGAGATAGAGTGCACATGTGAACAGAGGAAGGAGCAGAGGGAGAGGATCTCAAGAAGACTCCGCACCTATGCCAAGCACGATCCTACAACCCTGAGATCATGATCTGAGCCAAAATCTAGGGTCTGACACTTAACATACTGGGTCACTCAGATGCCTCATGATCTCACTTTAGATTACTGATATCAACTATTATTGTTGCCTGGCAACCATTCTCTTAAGATTTTATTTACTTATTTTAGAGAACACAAGTTGGGGGAGGGGCAGAAGGGGAGAAAGAATCTTAAGCAGACTCCCCACTGATTGCAGAGCCCTACACGGGGCTCGATCTCAGCACACTGGGATCATAAACCTGAGCTGAAATCAATGGTCAGATGCTTAACTGGACTGAGCCACCCAGACTCTGCAACCATTCTTTATTTTCAGGCCTCCTAAAACAACTGTTTCATCTCTTCTTTTCTCAAGCTGATTTTATTTTTATTTCACTGAGAAAACATAGCCAATTAAAAAAGCAAAACCAAAAAAAACTCCCACAAGCATATTTATCTACCCACTTAGCAAAACTGATGTCCATATTCTTTGTCTTCCCTCCTTTTACCATAGATGAATTTTCTGTGTTCCCCAAAGAACCACACCTTCCCTCATTCACTAGACTCCATCCCCTCTTATCTACATTGTTCCAGTAATTCTCCCCGCTTTTTCCTCCATGCTGTAGTTTCCGCTTTCTACTGGATCTTTCTTGTCAACATGCAAATATGCTTCTTAAGAAATTCTTCACTTGAGGCGCCTGGGTAGCTTAGTGGTTGAGCATCTGCCTCTGGCTCAGGTCATGACCCCGGGGTCCTGGGATCAAGTCCCGCACTGGACTCTGCATGAGGAACCTGCTTCTCCCTCTGACTATGTCACACATTCTGTGTGTCTTTCATGAATAAATAAAATCTTTTAAAAAAAAAGAAAGAAAGAAATTCTTCACTTGACCCACATACTCTTCCAGCCACTGCCCCATTTTCTCCTTCCCTTAATAGCAAAACTTTCTCTAATGAATCTCCATATTTACAGTCTCTAGTTGCTCTCTATTCTCTTGTACCCCTATCAGGCATTTACCCCACCACTCTACAGAAACTGTGCTTGTCAAGGTCAGCAACAAGTTCCATAGTGCTAAGTATAATGAGGCCAAGTGGCAACTCTTATCTTCATTAACCTTTCAGCATCATTTGACACAACTGCTCCTAACTCTTCCTTAAAAACCTACCTTCATTTGACTTGCAGGACATCCCTACCACACAGTCCATTCCTTCTGTCTCTTTTTTGGTTCCATCTAACTTCAGTAACCTGTAAATGTTGATGGATCTGAACAGTTCAGTCTTCTCTTTCCCATCTAACATCACTTCCTTTGTCATCTCTTCTGGTCTCACAGCTTTATCACCCAAATTTATAACCCTAATCTGTATCTCCACCATCAAATGCAGACTAGTAATATCCAACTACCTTACTATGGTACCATGAGGACCATAAGGAAATAAAAATAGTGACTGACACAGGACACTCCTATATGTCGGCAACTATTTTAATTATTTGAATTCATTTGGTCCTCACGGTAACACTAAGAGGTACGCATAGTTATTTTCACCAATCTTACTGATTAGGAAACTAAAGTCCCATAAGTTGCACAAGGTCATATTGTAAGTCATAGGGGCAGGGTGTCTAACCTAGGCAGTCTGGCTCCAGGGTTTTTGTTCAATCAGTATACTATGATGCTTGCTTAAAGAAAAAAAAACATATTGGTATGGATGCTATTTTAAGTCCTGCAACATACTGAGACAAGTGCAGAGGCACAACAAAGATTAAGAGAAAAGTTAAATACCTGGTGTTCCAATGGCTCTTACGTAGGCGAATGCAATGTTGGCTTTTCCTTTCAGAGCATTTTCTATGTTCTGCAGGTCTTCCAGGGTGGTAATATATTTTACTTCATTAAAAAGAAGAGCACTGAAATAAACAGAGATGTAATTGGTAAAAGAATCTGATACATAGTTATTTAATATGTATTTTCAGTAAGTTAAAGATCCTAATCCAAAAAAATTGTTAAAGATTTTATTTATTTATTCATGAAAAACACAGAGAGAGAGAGGCAGAGACACAGGCAGAGGGAGAAGCAGGCTCCATGCAGGGAGCCCGATGCGGGTCTCGATCCTGGAACTCCAGAATCACACTCCAGGCCGAAGGCAGGCGCTAAACCACTGACACCCAGGGATCCCAAAAAAATAAACTTTTTTGAACAAATTATCAGTAGTTAGAACCTAAGTATTTTAATACTGAATTGAAAATCACTCTCTCAATTACTGGTCTGTCCCTGAGAATATCAAACAGGAACAGTCATGAGAAATGATGCTCCTTCTCCACAAGCATCTTAATATATTTAAGTGTATTCACTAACATCCTACTCTGGCCCAATAATCCCTGACACACTCTCAGCCTGGAGCACATTTGAGCCATTTACACATCTAAACTGAAGGCTTCTTTCTATGGCATATAAGGCTCTGCATAACCTACTTCTCTAACTCCATTTTGTTTTACGTTCATTTCACCATACTTTAGGCACACCTCAGACCTTTGCACACACAGTTCTCTTTGCTGAAAACTATTCCCTTTGCTACTTCTCATGTATCTGGTCTCAGTTTAAACATTGCTGCCTCAGAGAAACCTAACCTCTCAGTCCTATGTAATTAGGTCTGTACCATTTTTCTCTTTTATTTCACACTATTTGATCCTTTGTAGCACTTATCAAAATTTATAATTGCTTATATATTTATTTACTTGTTTATCTCTGCATCTCTTATTAAACTGTTACCTTCCTGAGAGAGGCCTTGCATATTTTATCACTAAATCCATAATAATTTAGAATAGAGCCTAGTATACTATAAATAATCAATAAATATTTGATGAATGAATTAAAGAAAAAGCAGGGTGGGTATTATTTATTCCTAGTCATTTGAAGAAATGCAAATCCAAAACAGAAGAAGAACTTACTCACTCAAAAATACATTTACAGAATTAGGAGCCAGGAACAGAACATAAAACAGGTCTCTTCATTCCTAATTCAGTGATCTTTCATTTAACCATAAATCTTCCAAAACATCTTTTCAATGTGTAGATAAGTTATTCATATTTCTTCATCTAAAAGAATTTACTTTTTAAATTTTCTACTTCTACATAATCTATCCCTAACAACTCATTCAACTTAATCCCTACATGCATGCATGCACATGTGTGTGTGTGCACACATGCATATCTATATTTTTGTTAGGCTTAACTTTTAAGGATTTTTAAAACCTGTTTCAAGTCCATGTACGTAATAATCAAACTATCTCCAATAAACTCGTCAACTATAGTTTTCTCTTATGGAAAATATGGCATTTTCTGATAACACAACAGTTCCCAAACTTTTTAATCTCAGAATCCTTTTTTTTTTTTTTTTTTTTATAAATTAATTTTTATTGGTGTTCAATTTACCAACATACAGAATAACACCCAGTGCTCATCCCATCAAGTGTCCCCCTCAGTGCCCGTCACCCATTCACCCCCACCCCCCGCCCTCCTCCCCCTCCACCACCCCTAGTTCATTTCCCAGAGTTAGAAGTCTTTATGTTCTGTCTCCCTTTCTGATATTTCTCACACATTTCTTCTCCCTTCCCTTATATTCCCTTTCGCTATTATTCCTATTCCCCAAATGAATGAGAACATACACTGTTTGTCCTTCTCCGGTTACTGTGGCCAAGTTCAAAAAGGGTGTTGCCTGAGTTCTTCTCTGGGATTTTGATGGAATCTTGTCTCACATTTAGATCTTTCATCCATTTTGAGTTTATCTTTGTGTATGGTGCATGAGAGTGGTCCAGTTTCATTCTTCTGCATGTGGATGTCCAATTTTCCCAGCACCATTTATTGAAGAGACTGTCTTTCTTCTAGTGGATCGTCTTTCCTCCTTTATCGTATATTAGTTGAGCATAAAGTTCAGGGTCCACTTCTGGATTCTCTGTTCTGTTCCATTGATCTATATGTCTGTTTTTGTGCCAGTACCACACTGTCTTGATGAACACAGCTTTGTAGTACAACCTGAAATCTGGCATTGTGATGCCCCCAGATATGGTTTTCTTTTTTTAAAATTCCCCTGGCTGTCTGGGGTCTTTTCTGATTCCACACGAATCTTAAAATAATTTGTTCTAAGTCTCTGAAGAAAGTCCATGGTACTCTGCGCCTTTTGATGGGGTCATTAAGCCCATTCACGTTCAGAGTTACTATTGACAGATATGAGTTTAGTGTCATCATGATATCTATTTAGTCCTTGTTTTTGTGGATTGTTCCACTGACCTTCTTCTTAAAGGGGAGTTTTAAGAGTCCCCCTTAAAATTTCTTGCAGAGCTGGTTTGGAGGTCACATATTCTTTCAGTTCCTGCCTGTCTTGGAAGCTCTTTATCTCTCCTTCCATTTTGAATGAGAGCCTTGCTGGATAAAGTATTCTTGGTTGCATGTTCTTCTCATTTAGGACCCTGAATATATCCTGCCAGCCCTTTCTGGCCTGCCACGTCTCTGTGGAGAGGTCTGCTGTTACCCTAATATTCCTCCCCATGAAAGTCAGGGACTTCTTGTCTCTTGCTGCTTTAAGGATCTTCTCTTTATCTTTGGAATTTGCAAGCTTCACTATTAGATGTCGAGGTGTTGAACGGTTTTTATTGATTTTAGGGGGGGATCTCTCTATTTCCTGGATCTGAATGCCTGTTTCCCTTCCCAGATTGGGAAAGTTTTCAGCTAGGATTTGTTCAAATACATATTCTGGCCCTCTGTCCCTTTCGGCGCCCTCGGGAACCCCAATTAAACGTAGGTTTTTCTTCCTTAGAGTGTCATTTATTTGCCTTAATCTGTCTTCATGGTTCTTTAATTGTTTATCTCTTTTTTCCTCAGTTTCCCTCTTTGCCATTAACTTGTCTTCTATGTCACTCACTCGTTCTTCCACCTCGTTAACCCTCGTCGTTAGGACTTCTAGTTTGGATTGCATCTCATTCAGTTGATTTTTAATTTCTGCCTGATTGGATCTAAATTCTGCAGTCATGAAGTCTCGTGAGGCCTTAATGCTTTTTTCTAGAGCCACCAGTAGCTGTAGAATAGTGCTTCTGAATTGGCTTTCTGACATTGAAGTGTAATCCAGATTTTGTAACTCTGTGGGAAAGAGGGCTGTTTCTGATTCTTTCTTTTGAGGTGAGGTTTTCCTTCTAGTCATTTTGCTCAGTGCAGAGTGGCCAAAAACAAGTTGTATTGGAACACGGGGGAGTATCACTGGTCCGTCCAGCTGGTCTTCTGGGGGAGGGGCCTGCTGTGCTGATTTTCAGGTGTTAGCACTTGGGGGAGCTGCTCTGCCCCTGCCTGCTGCCGGGCTCAGCGGGGGTTGTTTACCCCGCCAGGCCCCAGGAGGAACAGCAGCAGTTGCTACGGCAACTCTGGAAGCCTGGATTCAGCCTCCGCAGGAACTACCGGGCTCGGGGCTCTCGGCTCTCCGTCCGCAGGGCCTGAGCTCCGGGGCGGGGCCACTGATCTGCTCAGCTCGGGGCAGGAGCGTCCTCGCTGTCTCGGGCCCTCCCGGCCTCTGCCTGTCCCGGGGGAGGCCGGATCCTGGGCTGTGTCCCGGCGCCCTGTGCTCCGGGGCCTGCGCTGTGGGATTCGCGCTCCCGCCCCGCAGCCCCCTCCGCGGAGCCGCCGCCCGAGCCCCTCCGAGCTGCTCCGGTCGGTCCCCGCCGTGCGCGCTGCAGCCCTTAGGGAGCTCGGAGCACTCCCCTGCGCTCGCAGGTGTCTGTTAGTGTCCCCGGGAGCCCGAGGGCATCCCCGCCCTCCTGGGTCCTGCTCCAACTCCCTGCGAGCCCCTTTCCGCCCGCCCGGGAAGGTTGGTGCAGCTCCTGCTCCTCCGGGACGGGGCTCTCCTGTCCTGGGGACACTCGCCCCGGCCTCAGCCCGGCTCCTCGCGGGGCCCCTCCCCCTCGGAGGCCTTTTGTTTCTTTATTTCTTTTTCCCCGTCTTCCTACCTTGATAGAAGCGCGGACACTTCTCACTGCAGCGTTCCAGCTGGTCTCTCTTTACATCTCAGGCCGAATTCGTAGATTTTCAGGATGGTTTGAAGGTTATCTAGGTAATTTGGTGGGGACAGGTGACTCGGGGACCCTGCTCTTCCGCCATCTTGCCCCTCCCCTCTCAGAATCCTTTTGTACTTTTAAAAATCACTGAGCTCCTCGAAGAGCTTTTGTTTATGTAGTTATAGTTACCAAAATAGAAATTAAAAGTATAATTTAGAAATATTTGTTAATTCTTTTAAAAATAATAAACACCACTGCATATTAATACTCTATTTAAAAATAACTAAATTTTCCAAAACAGTCATAAGAGTGGCATTGTTTTATACTTTTGCAAATCTCTTTAATACTTGGGATATACAGAAAACAGCTGGATTCTCATATTTGCTTCTTCATTCAATCTGTTGTAACATCACACAACATATCATATAGCCTCTAGAAACTGAATTCATAAGAGAATGAAAATGAAAAAGGCAAATGTCTTAGCATTATTAATACACTATTATGACTTCATGGGTACCCTGAAATAGGTGCCTTAAATTACACTGGTTTACATAGTTACCTATACATTATAGATTTCTTTAAGTTTTTTAAAAGAAATGTAAAACTTAATCTTCTGTAATTCCCAGGGCTCTTGTTTTGTTTTTAAAAGCAATATTTACTGAGCAGTACCCACTATTTGCTAGATATTTTCACATGTTTTCATTTAAATCTTCAGTGTTATTTAAATATTTTTATGAAAACCATAAATGCTATTTTAAACATTTTTGTTTACAAAAAAAAAATCAATGATTAGTATCTCGGATTCCTTAATATGGACAAATTTCAGAGGAAGGAAAGAGTTCTCATAAGAAATTTAAGATAGACTGTCCTGAAAGTTGTGGGGCAGGGTTTTTGTTAGGTTTTATTTCATTTTTGTTTTTAAGACACAAGCTAAAAGGTCAAGTCTCTGGGTGATATCCCCTTATAGTTTCAGTCAAGGAGTGTATCAGAGCACAGACCAGGAGATCCCAGCCTGGTATTGACTGGTTGCCTCAGCTATCCCACATATTTGGTATTGCTCGGGTTGAGATTCACTGGGACAATCACACTTCACATCTCCTTGCTGGCTGCTGGAGGCAGGTACTGGATCCATACTCATTGATGACCACCAGAGCTCCCTTCAATGTGGCTCAGTTTGTAACCAACATAGTATTCCAGGGCAGACAAGGCAGCCATCTGATGCATGATCCATTTCTGCTTTTGCTTCCTGCGCTGCATGACAAAGTACTGTCTGAGCTGCCTGAGGCTGGCTGGGAAACACTTCCAGTAGAGAATACACCAGGACTATGATGAGGAAGGAGAAGATGTGGGCCATGGTGCCCATGACCCACCTGTGGATCTGCAGTGTTCTCAGCATGCTCACTGCTGGGGAAAGTAAAGTCACAGTAGCCAGTTGATGGGTGCCATCAAGTTGCCTCTCCCTGCTGTCAGTAACCATGATGGCCAGATTGGCCAGAAGCCCCAGGTCACTGTGGTTGTCACAGCTGAGAGTGGATAAACGCTGGTGGACTCGGCCCCATCCTCACATAGGGGAAAGGTATACACAGCAGCTAGGACATCCTCATCCTGCACATACTCCTGGTTGGCGCACTGCACGTAGCTATTGTAGCACCCCTGGAAGCTGCTGAGTCATGAGCCAGTCTGCACACATTGTGCCCATAGTCCCACAGTTTCCTGGCCAGGATGATGCTCATCAATGATTGCCAAGAGTTGAGGATCCAGGGCTCAATGTAGGTGAGGCAGTTGGAGTCCAGCTGCAGAGACTGAAGGTGCAGCATGGTCTCGAACACATGGGGCTCCATGTACTTGATCTTAGTGTCCAACAGATCCATTTTCTCCAGGTTTCAAACCCAGTCCAGTAGCTAACCACAATGGCCACCTTGTGCCTCTTTGGGTAGAGGGAGTGCAGGGAGATGAGGTACAGAAGAGGGCAAAGTTCACCTTGACCAAGTCTTTGTGCTCCAGGTGTGGCTCAGTGCACACCAGACTTTTTTTTTTTTCCACATCAGACTTTTGAGCTGACTGTATCCAATCTAAATATTCTTTATTATACACACACGAAACAGTCTGAGGAATTAAATGACCTGTCCAGATCATAGTAGTAGTAGTCACAGGCAGAGCTGAGATTCAAATCCGGTCTTCCAACACTAATGTCAGAACTTTTCTAAACTATGTTTATTACTGACCATGCAAAAATGGGAAACCAGGTAAAAATGGAGGCAACTAATGAAACTAATGAATGGCAAGGGAGTCTCGGTGGCAATCTGGGTTGTTGCTGCTTATACATTTTGGCTACCTTGTCTAGAATTTCCCTTGAAATATTTCAATCCAGACAGAGATGCCATCCAGTGAACTCAAATTAGACTACCATGTAAATTCGAGGCTTGAAAATTACATTTGCCCATTTACCTTTATTGCTCTAGCAGCTCTAATCTATTTGCTTCAAAAATCATTTCTGGGAATAGAAATCTCCCTAAACTTGTTTCTCAATAAAACTGGCAAATATAAATTAACAAAAGCTAACATTCTGGGGGCACCTCCCACATGTCAGGCATAGTACTAAGCACTCCATGAGTGGCAATTTTATCAGTTTGGGGACTGCCCAGCTCTGAACTCTTCTCTTTTGCTTTGGAGATTTCCAGTTTTCTATGTCTTCACAGTGAGCAGAGCCTAAGTCCCCTCATAAAAGCTAAAATATAAATTTGCTCTTCTAGGCTCCCTGCTGCAAGGCATGGCCATATGACCCAGAATCACTTGCCTGACATTCTGGATCAGGAGCCAGTGATGTAAGAATAAGGGAGAGTACAGAATTATTTCAAGAAGCAGTAGAGCAATAGTCAGCTTTAAAAGCAGGAATGACAGCAGTGTCAATAACAGCCCCAGAACAGGTGATGCAAGCTGTGGCATCTGACCCTCAGCAGTAATGCAGCAGTCACCCCAGACTGGCTGTGTGTTATGCTTTTGACTATAATTTAGAACTGTATTAATTCTGAGTCCAGTTCTCTAGCCATTCTACCGAGCCTGAGATTTCCTATATCCACTCCAAATCCTTTTCTGCTTAAGCCAGTCAGACCCAGATTTTGAGGCTTATAACTAAAAACACTCAGAAAGGCACTCAGTCTTGCTTAATTTTCATAGCAACCATCTGAGATCAGTACTATCATTAACTCCATTTTAGAGATAAGGTCATGGGGCTCAGAGAGGTTACCCTGCCTAATGTCCCAAAGCTCATTAAGTAGTCATTATCCATGAGGTAATAATAACCAACACTAATGACATCCATAATCTAATGATCTCCATGATTGTTCCCAGTGGCTTCCTAACTTTAATACATTTTATATGTTAATTTCTAGAATATGGGGACATCTAAGGATCCCTAGGATCCATTCACAGGCCTGTGCTCCTTCAGTCACAAAGAGGAAAATTACTGACAGAAATGGGTAAAAGGAAAAGTCTGTCTTGGCATTTTCTTATTTAATGATGGGGTGAAAGAGCCTGGGGCTGCTCAGACCTGGGAGCTCTAACTGCCCTAGAAAGGTTTTCCTTTTCCTTGGCATGCTTTTCCTGAGATCCTCCTATCACCATCATTATAATATTGCCCAGACCTGAATGGGTGTCAAAAAAAAAAGAAAAGAAAAGAAAAGAGAAAAGAAAAGAAAAAGAAAAGAACCTGAAAAGTCTACTTGACCCTGCTTTTGGAGCAGCAGGCTGTTCTGCCTTTAAAAAAAAAAAAAAAGAAAAAAAAAGACTATTTTAACATTTTGTTTCTGTCATTATTCCTAAAAAAAAAAAAAGAAGAAGAAGAAGAAGAAGTAAAAAGGAAATGTTAACCTTCTATTTTGCCATACCAAATCCCTATGACAAAAAAAAATGTTTTTTGAAAGAAAGAAAAAAACAGAGAGGGGAGAGGAAGGAGGGAAACAACACATTTTCGAAATTAATATGGCTAAAATAACAAACAGAAGCCACCTCTAAAATATAAAGGGAGAATACAAGTCATAACAAATTCACAAATACTGGTCTTGTTCTTACTGCCATACATTGTATATTCTACTAGCTTATTCCATATGAAATTTTATCACCAGAAACAATCTTGCAGGGTTTCTGCTCCTCCCATTTTTAACAACCAAAAGGTGAAGCTTCCAAATTCATTCATCCATCAATCCAGTATTTTATGAACACCTAATACATGCCATGCATGGTGTTATGCACTGATATAAGGACTTGGTAGAAAAGGGCACTGTTTGGGGAAATACATCTACCAGTTAACATAGGGCTATGAGGAATTCAAATGCAAGACAAGTAATTTTTTATTAAATTTCCCAGTAAAAAGTATGTCAAACAGGAACCCACCTGACAATATTAACCATAAACAAACTTGACACAGATGAAAGAATAAGCAATAGCCCAAATCTATTAAGAAAAGACCAACATGGGCACAGCTTAGGATCTTAGAGGAAGACATTTCTAAAAGCAGCTTTCTCCAGAGGTTCTATATAGGTTCTAGGTAATGTCACCTTTAGACTCAATAGCCTGGCTTGGCAATAATATGTTGAAGAATAAAATATTAGCAGAAATTATGATAGTTGAAAATAATTCCTATAATATTTGAAGTTCACAACATTTTGAGTAGGATGTTAATTTAAAGGGAAAGAAACCATTTTGTGACAAAACACCGTCCCAAGAATACCAAGTACCACATTTTAATGAAGAGTTAATGATATTTCATTGTTTCTTATAGTACAGATAATCTTTCCTTTTTGCATCATTTGATGGTTCTTAGGAATCAACAATGAGTATAAGAATGGCCTTTCTTTGCAACTGTTACCTCATGGCAAACATCACAGCAACTATCACAGCATGAACTAAAAATGAACTCACTTCTGTTGGCACTGTGTATGAAACAGAACCACAGGTAGATACCTGAATTTGGATTCTTTTTTTTTTTCTCCCATAATTGCAAAAGGAGACTTCCTGCTTTTACACAGAGAAAAGCAATTAACACTAGTGGAGTAGTGGGTAAAACCCACAATTTATTTTCACAGGCATTACCTTATTTGATCTTCACAACAACCTCATGAGGTTGCAATCGTAACATTTAAAAATGAGGAAAACTAGCAATCAGAAGAGATAAATTGTTCAGATCACACTATGGGAAATAAGGAACAGGGACTCAAATCCTCAGGAAATCCTGATTTTTTCATATATCATACAACTTTCTAATCCACATTTGAGATTATAGTGCCTTAATCTCCTATACTTCTACCTGACCTGCCGCACCCTGGTTAGATATATGATACTCTCAATCAACAAATAAAAATTAGTTGCTATTTTAACTTTCTAAGTATTACCTTTTTTCATCTAGAATCTGGGAGTAAAATTTTCCTCATATAGTTATCAAACCACTCAATTCTACTAGTTTTGACCATGTAAATTTTTGGAAACAGGACAAAGAACTTTTAGACTATAAATCCCAATTCTCACTTTTAAATTAAAATTTTATTTATTTTGCAAATTTGTAACACTTTCCATATGCTTCAAAACACAAGGTAGAAGAGTTGAAGAGTTAAGAATCTACCCAGCTTCCCCATTCCATTCTGATAAAGAAGTATTATCAGTTTCCTGTGAACCTTGAATATATATACTATATACATATAAGCCACAAACATGTATTTATATATGCCTCTGTTAGAAGACAATCCTCCCTGGATTTTTCCATGTTCCTACACAGTCCACGCCTCCAAAAGATGAAACCTAGCATGACATAACATTGGAGACTATCTCCTCTGCACCTTCTAAGCTTGTCTCCTTTCCACTGAAGCCATCAACTCCCAGTCAAGAAGCAATAAAACCTTTCCTATCTTCCCTGGGGCCAAAGAGTTAAATTTAGGGACAGAGACCTTCTGTTCCTATCCTAGAAAGAATTTGTTTACTTTCAGAGAAAAAAACTGAGCACTCTACCTCCAGAAAGAAAGATTAGATGTGTCAGCTCCCATAGAAGCTTAGAGATTACTAATTTCTGGGTTCTCTTTCTCCAAACCTTGCCTATAGTCCAGGTATACACATATGGCTCTTACTTTGTTGCTCTGAGGAGAACTGGATAAGAGGGATCTAGTACTACCATGCTACCTTGGCTGCTGTCACTGCTGTGTGGTCTGACTTCTGATTCAGAGCCCTGGGGTTTCTGCAATTATATATACAAGTAGGGTAATATCAGAGACCCTTCAGAGATCTAGACATAACACCTGCTGTCTTATATACATGGTGCTGTACTATATTTTAAACACTTGGTTTATTCCATTTAATATATCCTGAAAAATAATGCAAGAAAAAAAATTTTTTAGAGAGAAAGAGAAAACACACATGCATGAGTTGGGATGAGGAGAGGGAGAGAGAGAATCTTAAGCAGGCTCCACACCCAGCACAGAGCCTGACTCAGGGCTTGATCTCATGACCCTGAGGTCATGACCTGAGCTGAAATCAATAGTCAGAAGCTTAACTGACTAAACCACCCAGGTGACCCAATGTAAGAAAATGTTAATAGACCAGTAACTCCGTATATTCTTGATCAATGATATTTTAGGAATACTTTAAATATCTTAACCAAAAAACACTTCTTAACTGGCCATAATGGTCCAAAATTAGATAATTCTTTAAATATTTTGTGTAAAGCTTAATCTAACTTTATATGTTATTCTATTATTAAATTTTTACTAACTTAATCTTTTTTCCAAATGCAATTTTCCTATTTTCAGAGAATAAATGTTAGCTAAAACCCGATCTTTTCTGTTGCCAAAGAAGCAAAGTTCAAATATAATTGCAGATCACTGATCTCAATGAAAACATTCTACATAAAGAACAAATTCAAATGCTTTGAAGAAAAAAATAATAGCATGCGTTTACACATTTTTAAAAAGCAAGCCAAATAAAGCAATATAAATATTCTAAAGTGCAAGTTTTAAGGACATATACAAGTATTTTGGGAAATATAAAAACAATCCAAGTATTATCTAGAAATATTTCTTCTCAATTATAAGGCTAAGAAGTGGATTTAGGTAACAAATATCTGACAAGTTAATTGAAATTAACATATTTGAATAAATGTCAGTAAGTTTTGGCTCATCAGTTTATTGCCTAATAAAATACTGAACTTAAACTTAGAAGAATTATTTATATATAACTATATTATATACTATATAATATATATACAGCTCTCTATATATATTTAATATCAGATAAAGGTGTCTTAGAAAAAAAGATAAACCTTTTATGTATATATTTAATATAAAATAACAATGTTTTAGGAAAAAACTTAAGGATATAAACAAAAATTTAAAAAAATAAATAACTGTTTAGTTCTGAGTAATGGGATTATGAGGACTTTTAGGTGAGGTTTTCATGGCTTTCTATATTTCTCATGCATTCTAAAATATTCTGTTACTATAATCTAACTAGTTTGTTTTTCCAGTCTTTTTTTTATTTTTTAAGATCTTATTTACTGGGCAGCCCAGATGGCTCAGCGGTTTAGCACTGCCTTCACCCAGGGCGTGATCCTGGAGTCCCAGGATCGGGTCCCACGTCGGGCTCCCTGCATGGAGCCTGCTTCTCCCTCTGCCTGTGTCTCTGCCTATCTCTCTCTCTCTCTGTTTCTCATGAATAAATAAATAAGATCTTTTAAAAAAATCTTATTTATTCATTCATGTGAGACACAGAGAGAGAGGCAGAGACACAGGCAGAGGGAGAAGCAGGCTCTCTGCAGTAGCCTGATGCAGGATTGGAGCCCGGGACCCTGGGATCATGGCCTGAGCCGAAGGCAGACACTCAACCACTGAGCAACCCAGGCATCCCATGTTTTGCCAGTCTTCTTAAAAATAATAAAAATTTTTAAAAAATAACCATAATAAAAATTCAGTAAGGTCAAAGGGCATAAACTTAATACATAAATAATATACTTCTATCTTTTACATACACATATTATACATACATATACACACATAAGATATCAATATGTATATTCTAGAAGACAATAAAAAAAGAACCCATTTACAATAGAAACTAAAGAGATGAAATATCTAGCAATACATTTAAGTGTCCAGTCATAAATTTTGAAAGCATTAAAACTCTACTGCACCCAGGACAATTTACACGTTTAATGCAATCCCTATCAAAATACCATGAACTTTCTTCAGAGAGTTAGAACAAATTATTTTAAGATTTGTGTGGAATCAGAAAAGACCCCGAATAGCCAGGGGAATTTTAAAAAACAAAACCATATCTGGGGGCATCACAAAGCCAGATTTCAGCTTGTACTACAAAGCTGTGGTCATCAAGACAGTGTGGTACTGGCACAAAAACAGACACATAGATCAATGGAACAGAATAGAGAATCCAGAAGTGGACCCTCAACTTTATGGTCAACTAATATTCGACAAAGCAGGAAAGACTATCCACTGGAAAAAAGACAGTTAGTCACTTCAATAAATGGTGCTGGGAAAATTGGACATCCACATGCAGAAGAATGAAACTAGACCACTCTCTTGCACCATACACTAAAATAAACTCAAAATGGATGAAAGATCTAAATGTGAGACCAGAGTCCATCAAAATCCTAGAGGAGAACACAGGCAACACCCTTTTTGAACTCAGCCACAGTAACTTCTCGCAAGATACATCCACGAAGGCAAAAGAAACAAAAGCAAAAATGAACTATTGGGACTTCATCAAGATAAGAAGCTTTTGCACAGCAAAGGATACAGTCAACAAAACTAAAAGACAACCTACAGAATGGGAGAACATATTTGCAAATGATATATCAGATAAAGGGCTAGTTTCCAAGATCTATAAAGAACTTCTTAAACTCAACACCAAAGAAACACACAATCCAATCATGAAATAGGCAAAAGACATGAACAGAAATCTTACAGAGTAAGACATAGACCTGGCCAACATGCACATGAGAAAATGCTCTGCATCACTTGCCATCAGGGAAATACAAATCAAAACCACAATGAGATACCACCTCACACCAGTGAGAATGGGGAAAATTAACAAGGCAGGAAACCACAAATGTTGGAGAGGATGCAGAGAAAAGGGAACCCTCTTACACTGTTGGTGGGAATGTGAACTGGTGCAGCCACTCTGGAAAACTGTGTGGAGGTTCCTCAGAGTTAAAAATAGACCTGCCCTACGACCTAGCAATTGCACTGCTGGGGATTTACCCCAAAGATACAGATGCAATGAAACGCCAGGACACCTGCACCCTGATGTTTCTAGCAGCAATGTCCACAATAGCCAAACTGTGGAAGGAGCCTCGGTGTCCATCGAAAGATGAATGGATAAAGAAGATGTGGTCTATGTATACAATGGAATATTACTCAGCCATAAGAAATGACAAATACCCACCATTTGCTTCAACGTGGATGGAACTGGAGGGTATTATGCTGAGTGAAGTAAGTCAGAGAAGGACAGACATTATATGTTCTCATTCATTTGAGGAATATAAATAATAGTGAAAGGGAATATAAGGGAAGGGAGAAGAAATGTGTGGGAAATATCAGAAAGGGAGACAGAACATAAAGACTCCTAACTCTCAGAAACGAACTAGGGGTGGTGGAAGGGGAGGAGGGCGGGGGGTGGGGGTGAATGGGTGACAGGCACTGAGGGGGGCACTTGACGGGATGAGCACTGGGTGTTATTTTGTATGTTGGCAAATTGAACACCAATAAAAAATAAATTTATTATAAAAAAAATAAAACTCTACTGCAGGTCACAAAAGAAAAGCATATGTAAAGACATCAGGTTCTGGAATGGAAAGATTCATTATAAAGATGTCAACTGTCCCTAAAATAATTTATAAATTTAATGCCAGTAGGATTTAGTCAGGGAGGGGAAGAAACCAAACAAGATAATTTTAAATGTCATATGTAAACAAAACAAACAAGCAATTCTGAAGACAGAAATATGAAGGACCTGGACCTTTCAGATATTGTATTATAATACTTTAATAATTACATATATAAAATATATATTTAAATGAAACAGTCCAAAAATAGACCCAAATATACACACATGAGAGTTTAGTATAAAAGGTGATGTCTTGAATAGTGAAGAGATTCACTAATCTCAGTTGTACTGGGACAACTATATAGCCAACTGGATAATATAGAGCTAAATCCATTCTTTATACTAGTTAAATTCCAAACATCAAAGATTTATGTTTAAAACTGAAACTGTTAAAACATTAAGGGAAGAAATACATCCACACAAACAGAAACTCATCTTTGACAAAGGAGCAAAAGCAATTTAATGAAGGAAGGATATCTAAAACAACTGGACATTCACATGCAAACAAATGAAATTAGACACCGGCTTTATACTTTCACAATAACTCAAATGAATCATAGATCTAAATGTAAAACATACAACTATAAAACTTACAGAAGATAACATAGAAAATCTTGGTGACCTTGAATTTGGCAAAGAGTTTTTAGATACAACACAAAAAGTAAAATCCATGAAAGAAAAAACTGTAAGCTGGATTTCATTATTATTTTTTAAAACCCTGCTTTGTAAAAGACACTGTTAAGAAAATGAAAAAAAAAACCAAGCCTGAGAGAAAATATTTGCAAGATGTCTAATAAAGAATGTGTATTCAAAATATATAAAAGAAATCTTAAATGGCATTGGGAAAACTAGATAGCTATATGTAAAAGAATAAAACTGGACCACTATCTTATACCATGTACCAAAATAAGTTCAAAATGGATTAAAGTCTTAATGTAAGACCTGGAATCATAAAACTCCTACAAGAAAACATAGGCAGTAAGTCTTTGATCTGTCTTAGAAATATTTTGGGGGACTAATCTCCTCAGGCAAAAGCAACACAAGTTAAAATAAACAAATGGAATTGTATCAACCATAAAGCTTTACACAGCAAAGAAAATCATCAGCAAAAAGAAAAGACAACCTACTGAATGGAAGAAGGTCTTAGCAAATTATATATCTATCAAGAAGTTAACATCCAAAATGTATAAAGACCTTATACAACTTAAAATAAAAAAAAAACAAATAACCCAATTAAAAAATAGGGAGAGGACTTGAATAGGCAATTTTCCAAAAAAGACATACAGATGGCAAACAGATGCATGAAAAGATGCTCAATATCACTAATCAGCAGAGAAATGCAAATCAAAATGACAATATCACCTCATACCTGTCAGATTGGCTATTATCAAAAAGACAAAAAAAAAAGTGCTCCTGAAGATATAAAGGATCCCTTGTACACTACTGATGGGAATGTAAATTGGTTGCAACCACTATGGAAAACTGTATGGAGGTTCCTCAAAAAAATTACAAATAGAACTACCATATGACCTAGCAATTCCATTTCTGGGTATTTATCTGAAGGAAACAAAGACATCAAACTGTAAAAATATATGCACTCCTCTATTCATTGCATTATTTACAATAGCCAAAATACAGAAGCAACCTAAGTGTCTATGGATAGATGGATTAAAAAAAAATGTCTATGGATAGATGGATTAAAAAAAATGTGATACATACATACACACACACACACACACACACACACACACACACACAATGCAGTATTACTCACCACAAAATAGAATGAAATCTTACCATTTGAGATAACATGGATGGACCTAGAGTGTATTCTGTTAATTGTTAAGCCAGAGAAAGACAAATACCAAATGATTTCACTTATATGTGGAATCTAAAAAACAAAAGAACAAAACAGACTCAAAGGAGGAGGGGTTGAGGGCAAAATAGATGAGGAGGATTAAAAGTCACCAACTCAGAGAGGAAGGTAAAATGGCAGAAGAGTAGAGGATCTCATTTCATCTGGTCTCTTGAATTTAGCTAGATAACCATTAAATCACTCTGAACACCTGTGAATTCAACCTAAAATATAAGAATTCCTGGAATTCTACAAATAGAAAAGAGACTGCTTTTTGCAAGGTAGGAGTATGGAGAAGAGAAAGAAAGGGGATATACTGGAAGATAAATGGCAGTGGGGAGGGAGCCTCTGAAACCTGACTATCAAAAAGTGATACAGTCCTGGGGTACAAAATCAGAACCTTTAGAAATCAACTCCAGTGAGAGACCTCCCTATGTGAAAGGTGCTCAGTGGTAAAGTGGGGCAGAATCCTAGGTGACCTCGGGATCCCCGGGGTCACAGAGAGAATGGGGGTGCCTGAGCCAGCAGAGTTCCCAATCACTGGAGCGAGAAACCCTTAACAGTCTGGGAGCCCAGGAGAGAGCTCTCAGCTGAGTTTGCCATAAACCTCAACTACTGCATGATTTGGCAACAGCACTCAGTGTGGGGGGCATGAAGGTGTCTTGCAAAGGACAAAAAAAGTGGCAGCCCTCTGCCTTCCCCCAGAGGGGAGGCAGAGGAGTGGGCACCACCAGGCGACTGCTCTGCATACAAGGGCCTGGCAAAGAACAAGTGTGGCAAATGTGCGACCCTCCACCTTCCCCCAGGAGGATCAGTGCATACCACCTGCAAAGTGTGGCATGCACAAAACTGAAGACTGCTTATCCTTAAGGGTTTACTGAAGAAAGGAGACCACAATCTTCAGCTCCAGGGCTGAAGATCTGGGCTTGGCCATTTTTATTCTCATCCTCTAAAGAGGCACAGGGAACCTTCAGGGAATAAAAGTCACATTAAAAAAAAAAAAAACCCAACCCAGAAACAGCTTACACTGAGCTCAAGCCCCTGGGCAAGGGGTGGTACAACTCACCCCTGGGCAAAGGGTGGCACAACACCTGAGAACACCTGAGAATCGATGCAGCAGGCCCCTCCCTCAGAAAACTAGCTGGAAGAAAAGGGAACACCAAGTATAGGTAGCACAGGGCACTGCAAAACTCCAGTGCTAGGGGAAAACAGTATATAGAATTCGAGGGTTTTTCTCCATGAGTCATTTATATTTCAATTTAAAATTTTCCTTTTCTTGGGACGCCTGGGTGGCTCAGTGGTTGAGCATCTGCCTTCGGTTCAGGGCATGATCCCAGAATCCCTGGATCGAGTCCTACACATCAGGCTCCCCACAGGAAGCTTGCCTCTCCCTCTGCCTATGTCTCTGCCTCTTCTCTACGTGTCTCTCATGAATAATTTTTTTTATTTTTCTTTTTTTTTTCCCATTTCAACTAGTTTATCAGCTCTTTGGTTTTAAGTCTTTTTTAATTTATTTTTTTAAAGATTTTATTTATTTGTTCATGAGAGACACAGAGAGAGAAGCAGAGACATAGGCAGAGGGAGAGGCAGGCTCTCCATGGGGAACCCAATGCAGGACTTGATCCCAAGACCCCAGGATCATGACCTGAGCCAAATGAAGACACTCAACCACTGAGCCACCCAGTCTCTAAGTCTTTTTTTTTACTTTCATTTTTTATATTTACATTTCATAGATATATTCTTCATTTTTGGCTTCATTTCACCATATTCAATTTTATTTTTGTACATATAAGTTTTGCTTTCTTTATAGTTTTAGGATTTATTGTCTTCTAACACACAAACAAAATACACACAGGACCAAGCGGGTCACCCTGTTTTGTCCACCTGCAAGATTATGCTCTCTCCCCTCCCCTTCTGATTTCTTTTTCTTTCTTTTTTTTTTTTTCTTTTTTGGTTTCTGACCTTTTCAGATTTATCTAGTGTGTATTTTGTGTGGACCGTGGTTGATATTTCTGATTTCATGTACTCATTCAGCCATTCTTCTCTGGGCAAAATGAATAGAAGGAAGAATTCACAACAAAAGAAAGAAACAGAGGTAATATTCTCTGCCACAGATCTAATCGATATGGATGTAAGTAAGATGTCAGAGCTGGAATTCAGGATAACAATTACAAAGTTACTACCTGGGATTGAGAAAAAGCATAAAAAACACTAAAGAATCTCATAGTGTAGAAATGAAATCTAATCAGACCAAAATTAAAAATGCTATGAGATGCAGGTTATATTGGATCTCTAAACAGTTTGGGTAAATGAGGCAGAAGAGAAAGCAAGTGATACAGAAAACAAGTTAATGGAAAGGAAGGAAGCTGAAGAAAAGAGAGAAAAACAATGAATGGACTGTGAGGGGAGGCTTTGAGAAATCAATGATGCCATAAAACAAAACAATATTAGAATTATTGGGGTCCCTGAGGGAGAAGAAAGAGAGAGAGAATGAGATAGAAGGTGTATTTGAGCAAATCATAGCTTAGAATTTCCCTAATCTGAGGAAGGAAATGACATTCAAGTCTAAGAGGTAGAGAAGACCCCTCCCAAAAAAATCAATAAAAATAGATCAACACCCTGATAAATAATACTGAAACTTGCAAATTTCAGAAATAAAGAGAAAATCCAGGAAGCTCAAGATAAGAACTCCTTAACCTACAGGGGCAAGAACATTAGACTAGCAGCAGACCTATCTACAGAGACATGGTAAGCCAGAAAGGGCTAGAATGACATATTCAAATATTAAATGAGAAAAGCATGCAGCCAAGAATACTTCATCCAGCAAGGCTGTCATTCAGAATGGAAGAAAAGATAAAGAGCTTCCAGGACAGACCAAAACTGAAAGAATATGTGACTACTAAACCAGCCCTGAAAGAAATATTAAAGGGGAATCCTGTAACCGAAGAGGGAGTCCAACAGTAACACAGACCAGAAAGAAACAGGAATTTTATAGGCAACACAAGGGCACTAAAGGCATATCTCTCAATAGTTATTCTGAATGTAAATAGGTTAAATGCTCCAATCAAAGGATATAGGGTATCAGATTGGATAAAAAAGCAACCCACCCATATGCTGTCTACCAAAGACTCATTTTAGACCTAAAGACACCTCCAGATTGAAAGTGAAGGGGTAGAGAGCCATTTATCATGCTAATGGACCTCAAAAGAAAGCTGGAGTGGCAATCCTTCTATCAGACAAATTAGATTTTAAACCAAAGACTGTAGTAAGGGATGAAAAGGGACACTACATCATACTTAAAGGGTCTATCCAACAAAAATATCTGACAATCATAAATATTTATGCTTCTATCTTGGGAGCAGCCAATTACATCAACCAATAATGACCAAAGTAAAAAAACACATTAATAATAATATAATAATAGTAGGGTATTTCAACACCCACACTCCACAATGGATAGATCATCTAAGCAGAAGATCAACAGGAACAAGCGCTTTGAATGACACACTGGACCAGATGGATTTCACAGATATAGAGAAAGAGAGCATTCCGCCCTAAAGCACAATATACATTCTTTTCAAGTGCACAGAATATTCTCCAGAATAGATCACATTCTGGGTCACAAATCAGGTTTCGACTGATACCAAAAGACTGGGATTCTTCCCTGCATATTTTCAGACCATAATGTTTTAAAACTGGAACTCAATCACAAGAGGAAATCTGGAAGGAACTCAAACACTTGGAGGTAAAGAGTATCTTACTAAAGAACAAATGGGTCAACCAGGAAATTAAAGAAGAATTTTAAAAATTCATAGAAACAAAGGAAAATGAAAACACAACTACTCAAAACTGTTGGGATGCAGCAAAGGTGATCCTAAGAGGGAAATAAGTAGATAGCAACACAAGTCTCTCAAAAAAAAACAGAAAAGTCTCAAATGCACAAAGTAACCAACCTTACCTAAAGAAGCCAGAGAAAGAACAACAAATAAAGCCTAAACCCAGCAGGAGAAGAGAAAAAATAAAGATTAGAGCAGAACTCAATGACATAGGGCAGCCCAGGTGGCTCAGCGGTTTAGCACTGCCTTTAGCCCAGGGCGTGATCCTGGAGACCCAGCATCGAGTCCCATGTCGGGCTCCCTGCATGGAGCCTGCTTCTCTGCCCACCCCCTCTCTCTCTTTCTGTGTGTCTCTCATGAATAAATAAATAAAATCTTTAAAAAAAAAAACTCAATGAAATAGAAACCAAAAGAACAGCAAAACAGATCAATGAAGCTAGAAGCTGGTTCTTTGCAAAAATTAATAAGATTGATAAACCCCTAGCCAGACTCATCAAAAAGAAAAGAGAAAGGACCCAAATTAATAAAATCATGAATGAAAGAGGAGAGATCATGATCAACACCACGGAAATACAATTTTAAGAATATATTATGAGCAACTATATGCCAACAAATTAGGCAACCTGGAAGAAATGAATACATTCCTAGAAACTTATAAACTACCAAAACTGGAACAGGAAGAAATAGGAAACCTGAACAGACCCATAGCCAGCAAGGAAATTGAAACAGTAATCAAAAATTTCTCAACAAACAAGAGTCTAGAGCCAAATAGCTTCCCAGAGGAATTCTACCAAATATTTAAAGAAGAACTAACACCTATTCCTCCGAAGCTGTTTCAAAAAACAGAAATGGAAAGAAAATTTCCAAACTCATTCTATGAGGCCAGCATTACCTTAATCCTAAAACCAGACAAAGTCCTCATTAAAAAGTAGAATTACATGGGCAACCCGGGTGGCTCAGCAGTTTAGTGCCATCTTCAGCCCAGGGTGTGATCCTGGAGACCCGGGATCGAGTCCCACATCAGGCTCCCTGCATGGAGGCTGTTTCTCCCTCTGCCTATGTCTCTGCCTCTCTCTCTTTCTCTCTCTCTTTCTGTGTCTCTCATGAATAAGTAAATAAAATCTTTAAAAAATATATATGCTTATAAAAAAAAGTAGAATTACAGACCAAACATAGATGAACATAGATGATGAACATAGATGCCAAAATTCTTACCAAGATACTAGCCAATAGGATGCAATAGTACATTAAAAGGATTATTTACCACTACCAAGCAGGATTTAATCCTGATCTGGAAGATGGTTCAACATTAGCAAATCAATCAAAATGATACATCACATTAATAAAAGAAAGGACAAGGAACATATGATCCTCCCAACTGATGCAGAAAAAGCCTTTGACAAAATACAGCATCCTTTCTTGATTAAAACTCCTCTAAATGTAGGGATAGAGGATAGAAGAAACATACCTCAATACGATAAAAGCCATCTACAAAGAGCCCACAGAGAATACCACGCTCAATAGGGAAAAACTGAGAGGGTAGCCCTGGTGGCCCAGCGGTTTAGCGCTGCCTTTGGCCTGGGGTGTGATCCTGGAGACCTGGGATCGAGTCCCACATCAGGCTCCCTGTGTCTCTGCCTCTCTCTCTCTCTCTCTCTCTCTCTCTCTCTCTGTGTGTGTGTGTGTGTGTATGTCTGTCTGTCATGAATAAATAAATAAAATCTTAAAAACAAAAAAACTGAGAGCTTTTCCCCTAAGGTCAGGAACACAACAGAGATGTCCACTCTCACTACTGTCATTCAACACAGTACTAGAACTCCTAGTCTCAGCAATTAGACAACAAAAGGAAATAAAAGGCATTCAAATTGCCAAAGAAGAAGTCAAACTCTCCCTTTGCAGATGACATGATACTGTATATGAAGAACCCAAAAGAATCCAACCCCCAAATTGCTAGAAGTCATACAGCTATTCAACAATATGGCAAGATACAAAATCAATGCACAGAAATCAGTTGCACTTCTACACACTAACAATGAGACTGAAGAAAGAGAAATTTAAGGAATCGATCCCATTTACAACTGCATCCAAAACCATAAGATACCTAGGAATAAAACAGACCATAGAAGTAAAGAATCTACAAAATACTTATGAAATAAATTGAGAAAGACACAAAGAAATGGAAAAACATTCCATGCTAATAGGTTGGAAGAATAAATATTGTGAAAATGTCTATGCTACCAAGAGCAATCTGCTCATTCAATGTCCCGATCAAAATAACATTGGCATTTTTTACAGAGCTGGAACAAATAACCCTAAAATTTGTATGGAACCAAAAAAGACCCCAAATAGCCAAGAAATGTTGAAAAAGAAAACCAAAGCTGGAGGCATCACAAAGCCTGACTTCAAACTGTATTTAAAATCTGTAATCACCAAGACAGTATGGTACTGGCACAAAAACAGATACATCAATCAATAAAACAGAATAGAGAACCCAGAAATGGACCCTCATCTCTATGGTCAAATAATCTTTGACAAAGCAGGAAAGAACATTCAATGGAAAAAGGACAGCCTCTTCAATAAATGGTACTAGGAAAATTGGACAGCCACACACAGAAGAATGAAACTGCACCATTCTCTTACACCATACACAAAGATAAACTCAAAATGATGAAAGATGTAAATGTGAGATAGAAAACCATCAAAATCCTAGAGGAGAACAGAGGCAGAAACTTCTTGCAAGACATGTATATAAAGGCAAGGGAAACAAAAACAAAAATGAACTATTGAGACTTCATCAAGATAAAAAGCTCCTGCACAGCAAAGGAAACAGTCAACAAAACAGCAGCCTTAGGATAAAGAAGATATTTGCAAATGACATATCAAATAAAGAGCTATTATCCAAGATATATGAAGGACTTATCAAACTCAACACCCAAAAACAAATAATCTGGTCAAGAAATGAGCGGAAGACATGAACAGACATTTCTCCAAAGAAGATATACAAATGGTCAAGAGATACATGAAAAAATGCTTCACATCACTCGGCATCAGGGAGATACAAATCAAAACCATAATGAGATACCACCTTACACCAGTCAGAATGGCTAAAATTAATAGGAAACAACAAATGTCGGTGAGGCTGTGGAGAAAGGGGAATCCTCTTACACTGTTAGTAGGAATCCAAGCTGGAAATGCAAGTCACTCTGGAAAACAGAAGGTCCTCAAGAAGTTAAATATAGAGCTATCCTACAGCCTAGCAATTGCACTACTAGGTATTTATCCTAAAGATAAAAATGTAGTGATATGAAGGGGCACCTGTACCCCAATGTTCGTAGCTGCAAGGTCCACAATAGCCAAACTATGGAAGAAGCCAAAATGTCAATCAACAGATGAATAAAGATGTAGTATTACTCAGCCATCAGAAAGGATTGATACTTATCATTTACCTTGATGTGGATAGAACTGGAGGGTATTATGCTGAGTGAAATAAGTCAATCATAGAAAGACCATTATCATATGGTTTCACTCATATGTGGAATATAAGAAATAGCACAAAGGATCATAGGGGAAGGGAGGGAAAATGGAATGGGAAGATTTCAGAGAGGAAGACAAACCATGAGAGACTCTTAACTCTAGTAAACAAATTAAAGGTTGTTAGAGGGGAGAAGGGAGTTGGGGTAATTGGGTGGTGGGGATTAAGGAAGACACACAATATGATGAGCACTGAGTGTTATATACAACTGATAAATTATTGAACACTATATCTGAAACTAATGATGTACTATATGTTGGTGAATTGAATTTAATTTTTTTAAAAAAGGTATAAACACTCAGTTATAAAATAAAGTCAAAGAAAAATCCATTGGTTTGATGAGAATCTACAAAATCATGAGTTTCTTGATCTGTCCCTGGTATCATAATGTGTAAGAACTGCCTATTCCAGGATTTCTCTAGAGGGTGGCAAGAGTCCTGAACCCGCTGTCATTTCTATCTTGCTGGCCTGACAGGGTTGAGAAGATACTAGCCTTGGACCCACTTTCCTTTCTTACCTAATGTTTTCCTACCAGAATGCTCTGGGTTGTAATTGCCATGAGTTGGAAACAGTTTGCATTTATAAGTATAAATTTATTCATCCTTTTAACTTATGTAAGGCTTTTGTACCCAATTATCAATTCTTTAAAATATGACACTAAATTTTGGTTTTCTACTGTCATGTGAGAACATTAGGACCCAGAAAAACATCCTTGTGTGAGGAAAATAAAGTGCTGCAGCAAAGAAAATAAAAAATAAAATCATGGAGATACAACGTCCAAGATGGTGACAGTAGTCAACAGTATCATAATAACTTTACATGGTGACAAATGGCAATTGGGACTTATCGTTGGAATAATTTTGCAATGTATATAAAAATATAAAATCACTACCATATACACCAGAAATGAATAGGATATTATATGTCAATTATACTTCAGTAAAAAATAAAATTAAAAATTAAGAAATAAAGAGTCTTGGTTGTCAAAAACAAGACTTCCAACAATAAGAAAACAACCCCATTAAAATATGGGCAAAAGATGGGGTGCCTAGGTGGCTCAGTCAGTTTAAGCATCCAACTCTTGATTTTGGCTCAGGTCATGATCTTAGAGTTGTGAGATCAAGCTCCATGTATGGCTCCATGCTCAGCAGGGAGTCTGCTTAAGATTCTGTCTCTCCCTCTCCCTCTGCCCCACCATCCCTCTAAAATAAAGACATAAATCTTTAAAAATAAAATAAAATAAATATGGGCAAAAGATCTGGATACTCTACCAGCAAAAATCCACAGATGGAAAATAAGGATATTAAAAGATGCCAAACATCATATGTAATTAAGGAAATTACAAATCAATACAATGAGATACCACAACAACTGGAATGGCTAAAATCTGTTTTTAAAATGGACAATAGTAAATTGTAATTGTCCATCTGACAAGGATGTGGAGCAATGAGAACTCATTCGTTGTAGGTGTGCGTGAAAAAATGGTACAGCCACACTGGAAGACAGTTTGGCAGCATCTTATAAATTCCCCCATATGATCACACCCCTAAGTATTTACCCAAATTAGTTGAAAACTACATCCATACAAAAAAAGCTACACACAAACATTTATAGAAGCTTTATTCATAATTACCAAAACTTAGAATCAACCAAGACGTCTTCAATAGGTGAATGTATAAACATACACTGGTATAACCATATAATGGGATACTATTCAGTGATAAAAAGAAATGAGCCATCCAGAAGAAATGAACAGATATTTCCCTGAAGAACACATCCAGATGGTTAACAGACATGTGAAAAGATGCTCAACATCACTCATCATCAGGGAAATACAAATTAAAACTACAGTGAGATTATCACTTCACACCTGTCAGAATGGCTAAAATCAAAACCACAAGAAACAAGGGTGCCTTGCGATCAAGCCCTATGTAGAGCTCCATGCTGGGCATGGAGGCTGCTTAAGATTCTATCTTCCTCTCTCTCTGCTCTTCCCCTCAACACTCTCCCAAAATAAATAAATAAACACAAGAAACAAGTGTTGGCAAGTATGTGAGAAAAAGGAACTATCATTTACTGTTGGTAGGAATGCAAACTCATACAGCCACTCTGGAAAACAGTATGGAGGTTCCTCAAAAAGTTAAAAATAGAACTACCCTACGTTTTAGTAACTACACTACTAGGCATTTACTTAAGAGATACAACTACAAACACTCATTCAAAAGGATACATGCCCCCCTGATATTTACTGCAGCATTATTTACATGAGCCAAATTATGGAAACAGTCTGTGTCCATCCATAGATGAACAGATAAAGACTGGTGTATATATACAATGGAATGTTATTTTATCCATAAAAAAGTATGAAATCTTGCCATTTGCAACAACATAGAGCTAGAGAATATAATGCTAAATGAAATAAGTCAGAGAAAGACAAATACCACATGATTTCAGTCATACGTAGAATTTAAGAAACAAACCAAAAAAATGAGCAAAGGAAAAAAAGAGAAACAAACCAAGAAACAGACTCTTAACTATAGAGAACAAATTGACGGTTACCGGAGGTGGGGTAGGAGGAAAGACAAGTAAAATAGGTAATGAGGATTAAGGAGTGCACTTGTGATGAGCACTGGGTGATGTACAGAATTACTGAATCAATATATTGTACACCTGAAACTAATAAAGCACTGTATGTTAACTACGCTGGAATTAAAATTTTTTAAAAAATGAGCGATCAAACCATGAAAAGACATAGAAGAACCTTAAATACATGTTGCTAAGTAAGAGAAGTCAATCTGAAAATCTACATCTGTATTATTCCAACTATATGACACTCTGGAAAAGGCAAAACTACAGAGACTGTAAAAAGATGAGTGGGAGGGATAAATAGGTGAAGTATGAGATTTTTTTAGGCTAATGAAACTATTCTGTTTGATACCATAATGGTGGATATGTGTCATTACACATTTGTCAAAACTC
The DNA here is from genome assembly GCF_905146905.1 of Nyctereutes procyonoides. Lineage (NCBI taxonomy): Eukaryota > Metazoa > Chordata > Mammalia > Carnivora > Canidae > Nyctereutes > Nyctereutes procyonoides. Next base: position 43,899,803 of record NW_026575139.1, on the reverse strand, counting down.
ACAGAACTGTACAACAGAAAGCCTGAATCCTACTGTAAACTAGGTGCTTTTGTTAATAAGGTACTGATACTGGTTCATTGATTATAACAAATGTACCATACTAATGCAAAGTGTTAACAATAAGGGAAACTGAGTAAAGAGGAGAAGAGAGTCATACCAGAATTCTCTGCACTATGTGCTCAATTTTCTCTGAATCTAAAATTACTCAAAAAAAAAAAAAAGAAAATTAAGGGGCACCTGGGTGGCACAGTTGGTTGGGCATCCACTTCTTGGTTTTGGCTCAGGTTATGATCTCAGAGTCATGAGGTCAAGACCCACATCAGGCTCTGCACTTAACACAAAGTCTAATTGTCCTTCTCCCATCCTCTCTTCCCCTCCCCACTGATCATACTCATGCATGCTCTCTCTCTCAAATAAATACAATCTTTTAAAAAATAGTCCAGTCTCCTCTAAATTGGAAGAGTAAGAGACTAGTAGTGTGTGTACACTCATCACTATATCTCAAATAGAGTTAATTCCCAGCACCATGGGGAGAAATTTACAAATTGCAGAACCTAGGTTTGACTAATTCTTCTCTTTAGTCAAGTTGTTAAGGACAAAAACTCTAAAACTGGAAAAAATGGAGGAAGAGCTAAGAGCAGAGTAGTAGGAGGACCCTAGGCTTGCCTCATCTCTCAAACACAGCTAATGAAACTATTATATAAAGATCAAATCATTCTAAATACCCAAGAAATCTGAGGACTGACAGAACAAACTGTACAAATAGAGGGAGAGAAAAGGACATATCATAGAAGGTAGGAGATGCAGAGATGTGGTTTGGGGAGAGAAACAGATCGTGGGTGCTGCAGAGGGGACAGAGCCCTGCTCACAGATAGGAGGGAGAGGGAGAGACAGACAGACAGAAAGGAGTACACAGGAAATTGCATTAGGAAAACACTTCCCCAGAGCCACTGACTGGGAAAACTGATTTTTGTGAATTTTTACAACCAGTGGGACTCAAAAGACTGGAGCTTTAGCTATCCACAGCAAAGCCGGTATGGAGCCTGGCAAGCACTGCAGTTCTCCTGTAGAGAAGGAGATCAGATAACCTGTGATCTGAGGATTGCCTGGGATGCACTGGGAGAGACAGTTCTCCTTCTTGGAGCACATCTGGGAGAGCATCTTTTCTTCCTCTGTGTCTCAGCATAGCTGCAAAGACACCTGCTGAGGGAAGCTAATCTGGACACTGGCTCTTTGCTATGTTTTACACCAAACTCCAAACCCCTGCACTTTGGCGTATCTACCCTTTGGGACAAACCTGAATCACCCCCAGCACAGTGAGACCCTCCCCTGGAGAACCAACACAGGTCCCTGCTGCACCAGGTCTCTAAAGTTTGGAGTTTTAAAATTCATCCCATCTGCCTAGGATAGACCCCAAGGTGCACTATATGATCAGGCTGACAGACAGGCAAGACACAGACAGGGCAAAGGTAGGGATTTGAGGGATGCCTGGGACACACTAAGGGGAGATTCTCTGCTCTTCTGGGAGGGATTTCTGGACAGTGACAGGCTTGAACTCCCATCTCTAGGGATAAGGGAGGGGGCTGGCCCCATTTACCTCCCCTACCCCTCAGCATAAACTAATTTCAGTAAGCAGCAAAGTGCCAAAAGTGGTAGCCTAAACGGTTTATGCCAAACCCATTCCCTCTGCTCTGCTGGTGCTGCTTTCTTGGGCAAGTGTGCCTAAGAACCAGTATGGCAACCCCTCCCCAAGAAGACCAGCACAAACCCCCCACCCCCTACGTACCACATCTACCAACCATAAAGTTCCACAAAGTTTCCACTCTAGTGGAAACAGCATCAGGTCTCTTTTAACAAGCAGATCAGAATACAACTAGTTAAAACTCACCACACTCTGGCCAAGGTCCAAACACTCCCCAATGCAGGCAAGATGTAACTGTGCAGAAAACTGACCTGAGGAAAAGAGGTGCCAAAACACACAGTAGCCCAGTGCACACTCTGAAACACTTACTTAAGCACCAGGCCCTGGACAGTATAGGACTTCTTCATAAAACCATTACTCTCAGGAACAGTAAATATAACAGGCTTTCCTAACACAAAGAAGACAGAAACCTGGACAAAATGCCAAGACATTTAGAGGACCTAAAAGGAAGAACAAAAAATGGTCATGGCCAGGGATCTAATCAAAACAGATATAAGTAATATGCCTGATCCAGAATGTAAAGCAACAATCATAAAGTACTACCTGGGCTTGACAAAAGTATAGAAGATACCAGGGATACCCTTACCGAAGAGACAAAAGACCTAAAACCTAGTCAGGCCAAAATGAAAACTGTAATAACTGAGATGCAAAACTGACTGGATGGAAGGACCACAGGATGGAAGAAGCAGAGGAACAAGAAAGTGATACAGAAGATAAAATTATGGAAAATAATGAAGCAAAAAAAAAAAAAAAGAAAAAAGAAAATAATGAAGCTGAAAATAAAAATATTGGATCACAAATGTAGACTTAGGGAATTCAGAGACTCCATAAAACATAATAATATTTGTATCATAGAAGTCCCAGAAGAAGAAGAGAGAGAAAGGGGGCAGAAGGTTTATTTGACGAAATTACAGCTGAAAACTTCCCCTATCTGGGAAAAGAAACAGATATCTAAATCCAGAAGGCACAGAGAACTCCCATCAAACTCTTGGCCAACACCAAGACATATATCATAGTAAAATTTGCAAAATACAGAGATAAAGAAAAAAACTCTTGGCAAACACCAAGACATATCATAGTAAAATTTGCAAAATACAGAGATAAAGAAAAAAATCCTAAATGAAGGAAGACAAAAGAAGTCCCTAACTAACAAGGGAAGAATAAGGTTAGCAACAGTTCTATCCACAGAAACTCAGCAGGCAAAAAGAGAGTGGCAGGATATATTCAATGTGCTGAATGGGAAAAATATATAGCCAAGAATACTCTATCCTGCAAGGCTGTCATTCAGAACAGAAGGGGAGATAAAGAGTTTCCCAAACAAAAGAAGTTCATGACCACTAAACTAGCCCTGCAAGAAATATTATAAGGGACTCTGAGTGGAAAAGACCAAAAGTCACAAAGAGTACAAAGGAACAAAGAAAATCGCCAAAAAAAAAAAAAAAAAACCAAAAACAAACAAACAAAAACAAGTAATACAATGGCACTAAATTTATATCTATCAATAATCACTCTGAACGTAAATGGACTAAATGCTCCAATCAAAAGACATAGGGTGTCAGGATGGATTAAAAAACAACAACAGGGACGCCTGGGTGGCTCAGCGGTTAAGCATCTGCCTTCAGCCCGGGGCGTGATCTTGGAATCCTGGGATTGAGTCCCGCATCGGGTTCCTTGCATGGGGCCTGCTTCTCTCTCTGCCTGTGTCTCTGCCTCTCTCTCTCTCTGTGTGTGTGTGTGTGTGTGTGTCTCTCATGAATAAATAGAATCTTTTAACAACAACACAAGGCCCATCTATATGCTGCCTACTTCATTTTAGACGTAAAGACACCTGTAGATTGAAAGTGAGGGGATGGAGAAATATTTACCATATAAATGGATGTCCACTGAAAGGGAGAGTAGTCATGCTTATGTCAGACAAACTAGATTTTAAACTAAAGACTATAACAAGAGATGAAGAAAAGACACTACATCATAATAAAGGGGCCTATCCAACAAAAAGATCTAACAATTGTAAATATTTATGCCCCCAACTTGGGAGCCCCAATTATATAAAATAGTAACAAACATGAAAGAATTTGGGATGCCTGGGTGGCTCAGCAGTTTAGCGCCTGCCTTCAGCCCAGAGTGTGATCCTGGGGTCCCAGGATTGAGTCCCACATTGGGCTCCCTGCATGGAGCCTGCTTCTCCTCTGCCTGTGTCTCTGCCCGCCCCCCCCCCTTTCTCTGTCTCTCATGAATAAATAAATAAATAATAAAATAAAATCGTAAAAGAATTCATTAATAATATAATAATTCTAGGGGACTTTAACCCTCCACTTACATCAATGGACAGATGATCCAAGCAGAAAATCAACAATGAAACAATGGGTTTGAATGACACACTGGACCAGATGGACTTAACAGATATATTCAGAACATTTAGGCCCAGAGCAGCAGAATACACATTCTTTTCAAGTGCACATGGGCCCTTCTCCAGAATCGATCACATACTAGTTCACAAATCAGGCTTAATGACTACAAAAAGACTGAGATCATATTTTCTGATCACAATCCTATAAAACCTGAAGTCAACCACAAGAAAAAACTTGGAAAGACCACAAGTACATGGAGGCTAAAGAACATCCTTCTAAAGTATGAATGAGTAAGGGCGCCTGGGTGGCTCAATAGGTTAAGCATCTGACTCCTGATCTCAGCTCAGGTCTTTGTTTTGTTTGTTTTTTTTAAAAAAGATTTTATTTATTCATTCATGAGAGACCCAGAAGAGAGACAGGCAGAGGGAGAAACAGGCTTCTTGTGGGGAGCCCGATGCAGGACTCAATCCCAGGACCCTGGGACCACAACGTGAGCTAAAGGCAGATGTTCAACCACCAAGCCAGGCAGGCATCCTGATCTCAGCTCAGGTCCTGATCTCAGAATTATGAGTTCAAGCCCCACATTGGGCTCTGCTTAAAAAAGAAGAATAAAAAAATGAATGGGTCAATCAGGAAATTAAAGAATAAAAAAAAATACATAGAAATAATGAAAATGAAAGACGATGGCCCAAAACCTTTGGGATACATCAAAAGGGTCCTAAGAGGAAAGTATATAGCAATACAGACCTACCTCAAGAAGCAAAATCTCAAATATGCAACCTATACTTACATCTAAAGGAGCTAGAAAAAGAACAAATGAAGCCTAAAGCCAGAAGAAGGGAAATAATAAAGATGAGAGCAGAAATAAATGATACAGAAACAAAAAGAAACAGACCAATGAAAACCAGGAGCTGAGTCTTTGAAAAAATTAACAAAATCATAAAATTAAGAAAATTTATCAATATAAACCCCTAGCCAAGAAAAAAGACCCAAATGAATAAAATCATGAATGAAAGAGGAGAGATCACAACACAACAGAAATATAAACAATTATAAGAGATTCTGAAGTTGCAAAGGTGGTTCAATATTTGGGAATCAATCGTGATATACCACATTAATAAAAGATAAGAACCATATGATCCTCTCGTTATAGAAAAAGCATCTGACAAAGTACAGCATTCCTTCTTGATAAAAACCCTCAACAAAATAGGGATAAATGGAATATACCTCAACATCATAAAGGCTATATATAAATGATCCACAGCTAATATCATTCTCAATGGGGAAAAAATGAGAGCTTTGGTCAGGAACAAGACAGAGGTGTCCACTCTCACCACTGTTATTTAACATACTGGAAATTCTAGCCCCTCAGCAAACAGACAACAACAACAAAAGGCATCCAAATTGGTAAGGAAGAAGTCAAATTCACTATCTGCAGATGACATGACACTCTATGTAGAAAACCCATAAGACTCCATCAAAAAAACTGCAAGAACTAATATAGAAATTCAGTAAAGTCACAATATACAAAGTCAATGTACAGAATTCTGTTGCATTTCTATATGCCAATAATGAAGCCGTAGAAAAAGAAATCAAGGAATCAATCCCATTTACAATTACACCAAAATAATAAGATACTTAGGAATAAACCTAACCAAAAAGGTAAAAGATCTGTACTCTGAAAACTACAGAACACTGATAAAAGAAATTAGAGACAGCATAAAGAAATGGAAAAACATTCCATGCTCAGAGATTGGAAGAACAAATATTGTTAATTGTTAATTGTTAATATTGTTACCCAAAGCAATCTATACATTTAATACAATCTCTATCAAAATACTCACCAGTATTTTTCACAGAATTCGAACAAACAATCCTAAAATGTGTATGGGACCACAAAAGACCTCGAATACCCAAAGCATCATAATTCTGAACCTCAAGTTATATTACAAAGCTGCAGTCATCACGACAGTATGGTACAGACACAGAAACAGATACACAGATCAAAGGAACAGAATAGAAAACCCAGAAATGGACTTAACAACTATATGGTCAACTAATCTTCAACAAAGCAGGAAAGAATATTCAATGGAAAAAATACAGTTTCTTCAACAAATGCTGTTGGGAAAACTGGACAGCAATATGCAGAAGAATGAAACTGATCACTTACACCATACCCAAATAAAATTCAAAATGGACAAAAGACCTAAATGTGAGATAGGAAACCATCAAACTCCTAGAGAACATAGGCAATAACCTCTTTGACCTCAGCCATAGCAACTTCCTACTAGATACATCTCTGGAGGCAAGGGAAAGAAAAGCAAAAATTAACTATTGGGACTTCATCAAGATAAAAAATTTCTGCACAGCAATGGAAACCATCAACAAAACTAAAAGGCAGCCTACACAATGGGAAAAGGTATTTGCAAATTGCATGTCTGATAAAAGATTAATATCCAAAATCTAAAAAGAACTTAACAAATTCAACATCTAAAAAAACAATCCAGTTAAGAAATGGGCAGAAGGCATGAATAGACATTTTCCCAAAGAAGATATCCAGATGGCTAACAGACATGAAAAGATGTTCAACATCACTCATCATCAGGGAAATACAAACCGAAACTGCAATATCTCATACCTATCAGAATGGCTAAAATTAACAACACAGGAAACAATAGTGTTGGCAAGGGTGCAGAGAAAGGGGAACCCTCTTACACTGTTGATGAGAATGCAAACTAATACAGCCACTCTGGTAAATGGTATGGAGATTCCTCAGAAAGTTAAAAATAGAACTACCCTAAGATTCAGCAATTTCACTACTAAGTATTTACCCAAAGGATACAAAAATACTGATTTGAAGGGTTACAGGTGCCCCAGTATTTATGGCAGCATTAACAACAGGTAAATTATAGAAAGAACCCAAATATCCATCAACTGATGAATGAATAAAGAAGATATGGTAGATATATACAATGGAATATTACTCAGCCATCAAAAAGAATGACATCTTGCCATTTGCAACAATATGGATGGACCCAGAGTGTATTATTATGCTAAGAAAAAAAGTCAGTTAGAAAAAGACAAATGCTATATGATCTCACTCATCTGTGTAATTTAAGAAACAAAACAAATGAACACAGGGGCAAAAAAGGAGAGGCAAACCATAAGACAGACCTCTAACTATAGAGAACAAAACTAAGGGTTGATAGAGGAAGGTGGGCAGAGGATGGGCTAAACAGGGGATGGGTATTAAGGAGGGCACTTGTTATGATGAGCACTGGGTGTTATATGTAAGTTATGAATCACTAAATTACATATTTAATGAAACTAATATAAGACTGAAACTAATATTACACTGTATGTTAACTGGAATTTAAATAAAAATTTGAAAATAAATAAAAAATAAACCTGAAAAAATGTATAAATAAACAAAATCTATAATTTTTTAAATGAATAAATTCCTTCAAAACTACGGTATAAGACAAACCACAGTAAAACTCAAATTCTACAATTCTGAAGAGAAAAGATAAATTTGACCAGATAATTCTTTAAGGAATAGGGAAATAAATTCAGGGGTGCTTTGGTAGTTCAACTGGTGAAACATCCAACTCTTGATTTCAGCTCAGGTCATGGTCTCAGGGTTGTGAGATCAAGCCCTGCATGGGGCTCTGCACTCAGGGCAGAGTCCCCTTGAAATTCTCTCTCTCCCTCTCTCTCTCTCTCTGCCCTCCTCTTCCTCTTGTGAGCTTTCTCTCTCAAATAAGTAAAATCTTAAAAAAAAAAAGAATAGAGAAATTTAGATGATAAATGACAACTTGGGGGGAAATGTAGTTTGTTTCTCCTTCATATAAAGAAGGTATCTAAGACACCTGGATGACTCAATGTGTTAAGCCTCTGACTCTAGGTTTTGGCTCAGATTGTGATCTCATGGGATAGACTGCCTACTCAGCAGGGAGTCTGCTTGAAGATTCTCTCCCTCAGTCCCTCCCCTCACTCACTTGCATGTGTGCTCTCTAAAATAAATCTTTAAAAAAAAAAAAAGTATCAAAAAAATAAAAAAATAAAAACAGTATCAGAAGCTAATACAGTTCAAATATGACAGAAAAATGGGCAAAAGATTCCAAATCAAATTCCAAATGTTCAGGTCCATTTCAACGAATAGTATGCAACTACAAAAGAGTACAGGACAGGGAAACTGCTTGCTAGGCACTAGATATTTCAAATTGATGGTTTTAGCACAAAAAGTAGGATGACAAATTGAAAGGTATCGTTTTTCCTCATGGTTATTTGGAAGGTGTAGCTAGGATATGGCACACTATTAAGCACACAGTTTTTCAACATTCTGAAGATCACTACAGAGAATTTTTGTAATATATTCCAAAGTCATTTTTCTTACATTTTAAATTAATGGGGACATTGCCTTTTTGCAATTTTATTTCCTTGACATTTATTTACCCCCCAACTCAGTTTCTTTTTCCCATAAGTGCTGGTGTTGTGTAAGGTGCTACCTGGATAACCTGTATGTTGACTATACCTACATCTGTACTCCTCAGTTCAAAATCCCACAGCTGCCTACTGGAGACTCACATCCGATGGGCATTCCCCTTGTTAAAGTCAACTCCTCTTCCCCTGTAAATCTGTTCTTCTTCCTTGCCTACTTCAGATGTTGATCAGAGAGGATTCAGGGTTGAGTAGGATTGGAAAGACAGAAAAGATGAGATTAGGGATTAATTTCAAGTTTGTAGTTTTGCTGACTGTTACCAAATTAGCTCTTACCAAATCCAGTTAATTTCACCTTCTAAGCATTAAAAAGAAAATCTCCTCTTTGCTATCTCTATTTTACCTCCCTAAATCATATAATAGACACACAATGATTTCTATGTGTGCTTGGACTTCACAAATCTATCTCATGTCCACCAGAAAGAGCTTTCGAGTACTAATCTGATTATATCACTTATCTACCTACAATCCTCTGTGGAGCAATCACTTGTTGAGGTGGTCAGGACAGTGAGCCAAATTTAACAGTCAAGCCTTTATTCACTCACTGTGGTAGTACAAGCCAGAGGCCAAAAGTGAGGCAACAGTTCTACAATATTCTATTCCTTGCCCCACCCACCATTGGCCAGCATTAGGCAAAAGTCAAGGGGGTGCAGTGCAGGTGCAGGGGAGCATCTCATTTCAAGGAGCCCCAAACAAAGGCTCTTGACTCTTTATGAACTCATGGGCTGAGGAGAAAGAAAGGGAGAAGAGCCAGAAGAGGAAAGATACTAAGTGGAGAAAAGTGCCTCAATCAAAGACCCCTGATAAGGAGGTCTTAGCAGAAGCACCAGGGAGGTGCCTCTGTCAAGGTCTTTTCTTATAATGAGGCCTCTGAATGGAGACACTTGAGCTAAAAATACAGGTTACATTGGAGCATGTCTGGCCTATGTCCTTAAGTCTTGGACCTCAATTTTCTCTATAAAACTGCAATGCACTGGATATGCACCGAGTCTGGTGTGGGTAGGGCACCTTTACCCTATGAGTCCTGCCAGACAAAGCCTGTAATTGCCTGTGGGCAGGACTCATAGGCCACATAAGTATTCTGGCCTGGAGCTAACCTCCTCACCCTTCAGGGCCTACCCCAAAGCCTTAACTTCTTCTCATGGTAAACAAAGATCCCTTCCATCTGACCCCCATACCTACTTTTCTGCTGTCATCTCCTGTTTCCCATTTCATACTTGAGTAAAAACTGCCCCCCCCCCCGCTCCAGGGGTGCCTGGATGGCTCAGTCAAATGTCTGCTTTTGGCCCAGGTCATGATCCTGGGGTCCTAGGATCGAGTCCCAAGTCAGGCTCCCTCTTCAGCAGGAAGTCTGTTTCCCCCTCTACATCTTCCCCTGCTCATTCTCTCTTTCTCTCTCTTTCTCAAATAAATCAATAAAAATCACTAAAAAAAAAAAAGTGTTAAAAAAAAACTACTCCCCCAAACTATTCTAACCTCCATGCCTTTGGTCACAGTTTCCCCTGCTTTCCCCACCTTCTGTTTCTTCACCAAACTGCCACTTATCCTTTAAGACTCATCCCAAGTGCCACCTCCACCAGGAAGCATTCTTAACAAATACCCACCCTCATTCTAGACACAGGTAACTCTTCCCTGTACTGTGGATCTTAAGCGCTCAGGCATACAAACTTCTACCAATTTACTTACTACACAGTATTTTCTGTTTCTGTATCTATGTAACAAAACACTAAATTCCTAGAGAACAGAAGCCATATCCTTTTCTATTCTGTATCCCCAGTGCCTAACAAGTATCTGGCACATAGCAGGAACACGAGGAATCATCTATTTGTGGAATTAGTGTTCTATGAATCAGCATTAACACAGCACTAGCAACAGGACACTACAGCAGGATTGAATAACACAAGCCCCACAAGCTAACCAGTTCCCAGCACGGGCAGCCTCTCCACACTAAGGCCCAACTGTTTCAAAACCACCTTGTTGTCAGGTTATCCAACATGGACCTGCTGGTCCAGGATTTGCCATCAAACTTCTCAAAGACAATCTTAGTACCTAAGGATAACATCCTTATCCTTCAAAGAATCTTCTTTCTCTATCTCTTCAACTCTCATATCTGGCTCTAAGACTATCGTCAGATACCTGCTGTAAAAACAGCAGAAACCAGTAAGCTTCCCGAGAACAAGTATCATATCTACTACTGGGGCTTTTTGCTAAGCCTTTTTATGACCCCAATCCTCAAGCCACCCAGCCACCCTTCTTTAAGGGAAAAGCCTCTATGCAGCCTAACAGTTCTTTGGAATTCCTCTCGAAAAGACCACCATTCACTTCTTACAATTGGCTTCGTAGTCTACAGGCCTCAGATTCCATGGTTGTCAGGAATTTCTAAAAACTTTTCATTTATATATGATGTGTACTGGAACATTTAAAAGTGTTCACTAGCGAAGTGATAACTACAACTTTTCACCTGTAAGTTCTGAGTTTCCTATCATTTAACTTTCACCCAATTTTTATGGGAATCCAGTCAGAGAGTAGAAGGAAGAGGAGAGCCAAGCAGAAAACAAAGATACTCAATGTCAGCAAAGGTCTTAGTGGCCAGCAGCCCTAACACAACATTAAACTGGAAAGGTTCATGTAAATTGTGTCCCTAATGAAGTCATGGCTTCAAACTTTGTCACTGAAGAGGTAATCAGACTTCATCTAGGAGGAGACTGCACAAATGGACTCCACATAGGCCTAAATCCTAGGCTTCCAAATTCCATGTCAGGAAAGTTAAATTTAGATATTCTCTCTCTCTGTTTCTCTCTCTGTCTTGCTCTCTGTAAACACTAAGACGTGTTCTGGGACTACTGGCGCTGTTTCTGCACCTACTGAGTAGAACTACAGACCCCAGAAAAATCAAGCTGGGATGAGAAGCATGCCAGATATTTTAAAAATCCCAGTGAGAATAGCAAAGATTAGCTTCTTACCTAGTAAAATCCTTACTCCACAGGTATATTCAAAAGCAAAAGCAATACTATGACCATGTGATTGTGTTCTCTCCTACTTTTATACAAAGATGTTTTTGTATCCTTTGCCATTCAAGACATTTTAGATCCTCTACGTAGGGAAAAGACAGATCAGTAATTTTGTGTGAAATTAATGCCTACAAATATAATGTTAAAACTCTAAAATATTTTAATGGATTGTGATTGCCTAAAATGAAATCAAGAGATAAATAACAATAAATCAATGAGTACCCTCTGTACTTACAAGAGAACATGGGCAACGATGGCATTCACATCAAACAAGACATCAGTAGGGAATTCTCTAAGTAAGATGTTGCCCCTATTAAAAAAATTTAAAAATCATTACAGAAATATTTCCTTGGAATTCACTTTTCTTGTCTCTCCAATACGGTAGGTTATAAGTCCTTTGACGTTACAGCCTTGGTATTTATCCATTATCTCATGCACCCACCAGCATGCTGACTGTAAAACACACACAAATATTTATTGAATATACACTCACTAAATATGTTGACTTTGAAGAGTTTAGGCTCTGAGCTAGGCAAAAAGATTGGGAAAACACATGAGTCTCAACAAGGCTTCCTACCATACTCCCAGTCACATACACATACATTCCCTAAATGGGCTGGGGAGGAGACAAGTAGGAGAGAGAAAGAAGTTTCCTCAGCAGTTGATCTCTGAGGAGAGAGACTCTGCCCCCACTTCTCAGGCCAAATCCCAACAGTTTGAGAAAAAGACTTTGAGAAACCTCAGAGACTAGCAGATCAAAATGCAGGGGAATCTGTAACTGGGACATTGGCAGATCTCTCAAAAATACATTTCCTTCACACCCAAATATGGACATGACAGATCTACTCAAAACACTAAATTTGTTAAGTGCTTACTTTCCCGGCACTTATAGTAGGAGTTTACATAAGAATTCTCACGTAGGGGCAGCCCCGGTGGCGCGCAGCAGTTTAGCGCCGCCTGCAGCTCAGGGCCTGATCCTGGAGACCCTGGATTGAGTTCCACATCGGGCTCCCTGCATGGTGCCTGCTTCTCCCTCTGCCTGTGTCTCTGCCTCTCTCTCTCTCTCTGTGTGTGTGTGTCTCTATGAATAAATAAATTAAAAATCTTTAAAAAAAAAAAAAGAATTCTCACGTAATATTCAAAACAAGCCTGTAAGGTAGGTTTTATAGCTATTTTATCTCATTTCATAGATAAGGAAGGTAAAGTGCAGGTAACAAATCTATGACTTAGACTGTTTGCTAAACATCATATGGCCTTCACTGCATAAAGCTTTATTCTGGCTTAGTGATAATTTATACATTTTAATATTCTAGAAGTACAGCTTTGTATCTATCACACTCAAAAAAAATACTTTACCTGAATAAATATGCTTTCATCAAATCCTTTTCTTTTCCACAGTATCTTGATGTTTCTTCTTTGACACAATTAACCTTTAAAAGATTATATTTAAGGTTCAGAGTATATATCAAAAGGTCAAGTTTCTTGGTTAGAGAAACAAGAAGGAAAATTAAACAGTAGTTTGTCTCCAGGTCAAATTTTTTATTTTACTTTTCTTTCTGATTTATATCCTATAATTGCTCATTTATTCAAGTGCTCAAGGTAACCCAGAGAAAGAAATTGTTTCCACATCTAAGAGTTATATTTAATTATACTTAAGAGTTTACATGTAATTCAATCTTATAGAACAAGTAGGAGGTAACCAGGTAGAAAAGGAAAGAAACAATAAGGCAGGACAAAAAAATCATGAGCAAAAGCCAAGAAGCAGGAGTAAGTTACAAGCTGGGAGCATGAAAGCATCTCAGCATCTGGAATACAGATACTGCTGGTTTCTTATCCAAAATCCATCCTTCCTTTTTGTTTTACTAACAGAACTTCTCTAAACACAAGTGCCTCAATGAAAGAATTTTCCAGATGCCCCAACAGCTACAGATGGCCCAGTAGTGTTAGAAGTCACTGGGGTTGGATTCCAGACGGTTCTTAAAAGGGAGCTGACTTATACTCTTTCCCACTTCTTCCTGACAAAAAACAGACAAGGCAGCTGGGGACCAGCAGTAATCATGGACCATAAAGCATCCTTAAAGGAGAAACCCTTGCTGAGGATGGTAAAACAAAGAATGAACCTGAGTCATTGATGATGTTAGGGTAGCCATGACAGTCCCTGATAGTTTATAATCTAGACTCTGTGTGAAAAATATAAGGATAATCCTGGCAGCAACATGAAGGTACAATGGAAGGCAAGAGAGCACAAAGATAAGGAAGCAGGTTAAATGAATATGATATCATAAAGGGCAAGGATGACTGGCATCTGAAGTAAAGCAGAAGAGGACAAAAAAATTCAAGAGACTTTTCACCAATCGAGCGAGTAGAACTAGGGAGGAGACTGAGCATATGTATGGAGTATGGGATAGAGGGGGAAGGAAAGAGATGAAGAGAACGAAGAGGTTTTAAGATGGGGCAATGGGTAGCCACCAACAAAACGTAAACTAAGGCTGGCAGAAAAAGAGTTATTTCATTTTGTAAGTTTTTGGTCTTTTTAATGGATTCAAGATTTTGTGTGTGTTCAATTTAATTTTAATGGAGTTTGAGGGAGCAGAATGACAACTGGCGAAGCTACATTTATTTTCAAAAGCTACAAGAGAATGGACAGTCAAAAAATATTGAGAATAGAGAATTAGAATTAAAAGTCAGAATACAGGAAAAAAAAGTCAGAATACAGCTACAACCAAAAAAGATGGAATGTTAGAAAGAATTTTTAAAAGTCAGAGCATAGGGGATGGCTGACATCACGACAATAGATTTTTTTTCATTCATCCCGTGCAACATATATATGAACACCTACCATATGTTAGTCACTCTTCTAGTCACTGGGGGTACAGTTAAGTTCCAAATAAAGATCTTTATCTTTAGAACTTACATTCTAAAAGTAGAGACAGACAATTTTAAAAACTAATTAATATGTAGTGCTAAGTCCCATAAAGAAAAAATAGTAAGGGGATACTGTGTGACAAGACATTTTAGATAGGTAATCAAGGAAGGCTTGGGAGAGAGGGTGGGCCTTGCACAAAGAACAGAAGGAATAGAATGATGCATCTGATTATATAAATGTGTGGAAGAGAGGAATTCTAAGCAGAAAGGGAAATATTTGAAAAGGCCTTTTAGAAATAACACTTCTAGCAGGTTCAGGTAACAAAATGATGACCTGTAGGTGCCAGAAAAAACTGAGAAAGGTAAAGGGATGAAAAATGCAATTAGAGAGGAAGCCAGTGTCCAAAAGAGCGAAGAGTTTCTATTTTATCCTAAATCTCATGGGCAATCTTTCTGAAGGGTTAGCAAAGTGACCTGACACATCTGACTTATGTGTGGAGAAAAGTTTAGTGGGACAAAAGTAAAAGGAGAAAGAAAGGCCAATTATTAGAAGACTACTGTAGTGGGGCAGCCTGAGTGGCTCAGTGCTTTAGTGCCGCCATCAGCCCAGGGAGTGACCCTGGGGACCCGGAATCGAATCCCATGTCAGGTTCCCTGCATGGAGCTTGCTTCTCCCTCTGCCTGTGTCTCTGCCTCTCTCTCTCTCTCTCTCTCTCTGTGTTGTGTGTGTGTGTCTCATGAATAAATAAATGAAATGTGAATGTATTTTTTCTCCCCTATTTAGGACCTAAATTCTTCAAGGAAATAGACTGAGTCTTAGTCATATACCTATCTAAGAGACTAAATAAAGTCAGCTCATTTCAATGTCATAAACATTTACCCAGTATCTATTACAGACCAAAGAGTGAGCTAAGTCCTTAATAGAGGCCTGTCTTATTCACCAGTCTCCTTTCCACATAGTTTAGCATCCTCAACTGTAAAATCAAGACCAAGTTTTGTCAGTTCATAAAGGCAAAACCCCGGGCATGAACCTTAATATTCTATTGTTAGTTAGTTAGTTGATACATGGTTACTAGTTACTAGATAAACAACATGACTACCCCTTTTGAATGCTATATCAACCTAGTATGTCATGTGTAAACTGTAGAATTTTATTAAAAGTTCCTCAAAGATGAGCACCATTATCATTCTGGAGTATAATCAGTTGTTCAAAGTCAAAAAGTTACATACAGAATTGACTTAAAAGATTCTCTTAAAGTATTTTGCAGTAATATAATAAGAAGAGAGCATTGGTTTTTTCCGCCTGGTTTCTGATATTGTTATTTCCTGAGTGATAGGTGTGCGAGGAATATCTTTTATTCTAGTATTTGGTCTTTAACCCCAGTTTCTTATATAAGAGCTTCTAAGACCTTGGAAACCTCTGCAGTGTTTTGTTTTGTTTTTGTTTTTTTTTTTAATTTTTATTTATTTATGATAGTCACAGAGAGAGAGAAAGAGAGGCAGAGACATAGGCAGAGGGAGAAGCAGGCTCCATGCACCAGGAGCCCGACGTGGGATTTGATCCCGGGTCTCCAGGATCGCGCCCTGGGCCAAAGGCAGGCGCCAAACCGCTGCGCCACCCAGGGATCCCCCTCTGCAGTGTTTAAGAGTATCCTTCTGCATGCTAATGAGGTGACTGATCCCTAGGGGCCCCCATATAGCTTTGAGATGGGAGACTGCTCACCAAAAAGACAAACGCATGATTAGAAGGTTGAACTTTCTATCCCACCTCCTATCCTCAGAGCTGGAAATTGAGTTAATCACCAGTGGCCAAAGATTTAATCCATCATGCCCACATAATAGACCCCCATAAAAACCCTAAACAATAGGGCCTGGAGAGCTTTCAGGATGGTGAACACATCCATGTATGGGAGACACTCCAAACTACAAGAGGATAGAAGCTCCTGTGCTCAAGACTTCCAGACCTTGCCCTATACATCTTGTCCATTTGGCTGTTCCAGAGTTTTATCATTTATAATAAACCAGTAATAGTAAAGAGTTCTCTTCATCCTGTGAACCATTCCAGCAAATTATTGAACCCAAGGAGGGAGTTGTGAGAGCCCCCAATTTGTAGCTGAGTCAGACAGAAGCTGTAGGTAACCTGGGAATCACTCCTTGTGACTGGCATTGAAGTGGAGGGCAGTCTTATAGGACTTAGTCCTCAACCTGTGAGATCTGGGCTAAGTGGGAAGCTGGTGCTAGAACTTATTGGTATGGAAAACTCACACCTTTGGTGTCATAAGTGTTCTCTGGGTTGAGGAAAGAGCTTCCCTTTAATAGTCAAGGTTAGTTAACCTTCCTATGCTTCCTGCCCCAGCAACTCTAGCTGCAGGGACCAAGTAGGACAGTGGCCATCTCTCAGAGGTAGAAAGCTAATGAACTAAGAAAGAATAAATGTACACAGAAAGTCAGGTAGATTCTAATCTAAGATAACTTAATAATCATTGGGTTTTAATCATTCAATTTTCTGAGGTACAAATTCTAAGATTAAAGTTAATGAAAAGCTCAGGTAGCTAACTATGATGCATGTGGAGATTTTCCGTAATACTCAATGACAAATTTGAACATTTTTTGAGAAAAAAATTAAATATGTCATTTCAAGTTAGGTTGTTTTGACTTTGTTCTAAAAATAAAGGAAAAATTACAACATAAGCAATTACAAAGACTTAAAAGAACAGACAAGGAAAAATGCTTCAACTACCTCAATTTTGGTAACTTAGTTTGTGCTAATAGAAATTTAGTAAATAGTTAAATTTGTCAGGCAAAACAACACAAAAAAGCTTAACTATAGGATTGAAAGCTGAACCATAGCCTCAATAAAACAGTTTACAAAATAAATTAAGTTCTAAGCTAAAGAATTTTGACAGCTTTTTTTTCCTTCATGTACCAATTTACCCAATAATCTGGAACTATCTTTCTGCGCTTCTGTTTTTTTCATATAAAAAGGGTAGAAAAATTATTTTTCCAGTTTGGAAAAAGGTGTGAAACATAAGTATATTTAGATACTCAGCCTTCAGTCACACAATTGTCAAATGTTTGTCACTAATAATTTAGTAACAAAAATGTCTTTCTACCTTTGCAACTGAAATTCCATAGTCCTGGAGAGGTGTAACAGCCTCATTCAGTTCTTCAAGAAATATAGAGGTTCTTGGAGAATCTAAAATAAGAAAGGTTTTATGAATGTTTTATGGCTCGCTCCTTAGAAAAGACGAATTTTTAAAATTAAAGCCCAAAGCTGCAAACCATAGATGAAATAGATTAGTTCACCTAACAAGTATACAAAACAAATAACACAGTAAACATACCTATATATATTTATACCCTTATTTCCTATTGCCTCATTATTCTTGACATTTAAGGGCTCCTAGGTGGCTCAGTCATTAGGTGTCTGCTTTCTGCTCAGCTCATGATCCCAGTATCCTGAGATCAAGTGCCATGTTGGGCTCCCTGCTCAATGCAAAGCTGGCTTCTCCCTCTCCTCCCTGGCTTGTACTCTTGCTGTCACTACCTGTCTCTCTCTCAAATAAATGGATAAAATCTTTAAAAAATAAAGCTAACATTTGGCATTATTTTTCCAAGTTTAATACCATGTACACAACACACATGTACACATGCAAAAAACTTTCAAAATGAGTTTAAAACATTTTTTATGAGAGAAAGAGAAAACATACATGGAAGTGAGGGGAGGGGCAACGGGAGAGGAAGAGAAACTCAAGCAGGCTCCACACCCAGCATGGAGCCCATCTTGGGGATTGATCTCACAACCCTAAGATCATGACCCGAGCTGAAATCAAGAGTCCCACACTTAACTGACTTAGCCACTCAGGCACCCCTCAAAGTGATTTTAAAAAGCTATTTTTCAAACCACAGTTATAAGAGAGTCAACAGAAATGTGGATTTATTTCACTTACTAATTCCAAGAATAATATTTTTTAAGGGATACAGGTTTAATGAGACCATTACAATCTTTAGTTATGTTCAATACTTACACTGGTTAATCAGTATAATTAATGGTACAGCTACAGTAGAGTATTAAACAAAAGCATTACTAATACTACATTTAAAGTTTTAAAACACTTTAAAAATATTTGTTCACCAAAAATACCAAAAAGCATACTTTCAGAAATGACTAGATGGAAATCAGATGTTATTCTACTAATCATTAATTCTCATCTAGTATTTATTATGGACAGGTCACATGAGTAAGTTCATTTAATCCTCACAACAAATTTACAAAGCAAGTATGATTTCCTCATTATAGATGATAACAAAAACACAAAGAGGCTAAGTGACTTGATCAAAATCACACAGTGGCACAATCAGCATTTAAACTCAGGCAGACATATTTTAGTAGCAGCTTTATAGCACATATTAATCCTACAATAAATTTCCACTGAGAACACTGATTAAATAGCAATAGAAACATCACAAAAATCATGTAGAATATAAAAAGTACTCACCAGCTTGACAAAAATAAGCTAAGGAAGCTTTTCCTGGTTGCAATGTACTGAAATATTTCTGAGGACTCAGTTCTGATAGAGAGTCTACTGCTGACTTATAAAAAATGCACATTATGACAAAAGAGATGCCAACTCTAAATATATTGAAACTGGAAGACATCATCAGCTGTAGTTATACACAGGCAGGAGATTTTTCTGTTTTGTTCAGTGTTGTGGTCCTGTTGCCTAGGATAATACCTAGGAAGAGTAGGTGTTTAACAAAGTTTTGCTGAATAAATTTGTTAAACAAATGAATGAAGTAAAATCTGCAAAAAATAATAATATAAGGCATTACTTATATATTTGATTTTGCCAGTACTTTCCTATTTCCTTCTATTAAACAATTGAGAGGGATATATAAGATGACATTAATTTAATAATACTATTGATTTTTGATACTTGCAAAAGACATGAAGGATATCTAGAAAGTGCAATACGAAATACCTAAGTTTAAAAGATATTTACTAGAGTATGTTAATTGTCATTTTTAAGGGTTCTAAAATTAATTCTCAAACATTATTCAATTCTTGTTTTAAATTGGGCATTTTAACTTTCTCTACCTAGAACAGATTTACAATCAATACTCAAGTAGTTATTTAATACCATTAACAGGGGAGTGAGACATCCAAAATCTATGTCTACCATGTTTACATCCTTTTTACTTTAAATTCCCTAGAAGATAGTTATTAAAACTACTTAAGAACATTCCTTCTAAATATACTTTTAATACATGACTTAGACTTATTTATGCAGCTTAGAAATTCAAGTATCAAACCATATTTTAATTCAACTCTATCTTCTGAACTCAGATCTGTTTTAGATATCCTCCTCTCATCTTCTTTCATGCTGTACTTACTTCCATGCTGTCCTCTGCATCTGTTGTCAATTACTTGTCTTCTGTTTTGCTACTTTCAAATTTCTCTTGAACAATTTCTTCTTTCAGGAAGTTTTTCTACTGATGATCTATACTACCTAAGTTTAAAAGAAGATAGTTGGGGAAAGTTAATATAAATATATCATAATTCTAGAAGGTAAAGACATACATACCAGCATAGGTAAGAATTTCTATTTTTAAAAATTTTAAATAGAACCCCTATCTTTCAAACAAAAGATCACAATCACAAAACAGAAAACAAAAAAATAGCTAAAAATTACTCATAAGGAGAGGGTAGACTTTCTCAGTAAAGATTAAAATGATAAAAGAATAAAAAATTAAGGGAAAATTGTACTAAATTGGACATTTATTTCACTCTTAATCTTATCAGTAAGCATATAACATCTCTCAAGAAGCAGGTATTCCTTAAAAAGGAACTACTTACTCATTAATTAATTCTTAGCATTTTTTTATTAGAGCTATTTTATATCAGTGAACAAATGTGCCATTGATAGTTAATAATGAACCAAGAGTTCAAAA
Organism: Nyctereutes procyonoides; assembly: GCF_905146905.1. Classification (NCBI taxonomy): domain Eukaryota; kingdom Metazoa; phylum Chordata; class Mammalia; order Carnivora; family Canidae; genus Nyctereutes; species Nyctereutes procyonoides. Next base: position 43,879,422 of record NW_026575139.1, on the reverse strand, counting down.
ACTCAAGTAGAATGAGTGAGGACTGTGAGTATATATAAAAAAGTCATTTTAATGATATAATTAAGGGGTATCCTCAACATTAACACTGATTACACATTATAGCCATTTTAAACCAGTGTATTTTATAGCCACTTTATACTAATGGGAATGGTTTAAAATAGGTCATTCAGTATTTTCTTTATTAGGGGGTAGGATGGGAAATGCATGCATCCTGAGGCTAAGGGAATAACCATGTAACATTTGTTACTATATAAAATAGCTAAAACGTAATGAAAAGATAAACTTTTTAAATAAAAGTGCATTTGAACAATTCCAGTATAAATATAACTTTGACTGGGCTTCTGGTTACAATTCAATTATTTAACACTGAATTGGACAGTAAGGTTAACATATGATTCTTTTACCATATGATGGGTTTTGTAGCAGCAAAAAGGCTAACTGCATATTCAGTGCTACAATACTTTCCCACACTTATCTCATTGGACAAATGAAATTATAGATGTGAAAGTATTATGCATTTGATCAATTAGAGATGTTGATGATTATTCTTACATACATACTTTCAGGAATAGGAACTTATTAGTAACTATAACCTTTGCAGTTTGTTCCATCGTTGATAAATTTGATTATCTAAGGAATTACATAAGGTAGAGAAGATTGCATGGGTCAGCCAGAAATAGAATTTGCATGGTTGTAATAAAATAAACACTGAATAATGATTTAACCAAATTCAAGACAACCACAGTTCAGAGGATGGAGAGGCAGAAAAGAAGGGAACACACAGAGTGGGAAAAGAGCTAAATCTTCACTTTCACAAAACCAAAAGCCAAGTATATTAGAAATAGGAAGATCAATACCAAAAGAAACAGGGAGCAATTGAAATAATTGCCTCTAAGGAATAAGAAATTGCAAGAGGAGGATACCAAGAGGACTTCTGAAATTTTATATAGAACCATCTGACTCTTTAAATAGTGTACCTTTTCATTTTTATTTAAAGTTAAAGTCATTCTATTTGGACTACATCAAAATAAAAAGCTCTGCACAGCAGAGGAAACAACCAACAAAGCTAAAAGACAATCTACTAAATGGGAGAAGATATTTGCAAATGACGTATCTGAAGAAGTGTTAGTATCCAAACCATATAAAGAACTTAACATCAAAAAAGCATGTATCCAATTTAAAAACAGGTAGAAGACATGAATACACATTTCTCCAAAGAGGACATACAGATGGCCGACAGACACTTCAAAATATGCTTAACATCACTCATCATCAGAGAAATGCAAATCAAAACCACAAGGAGATATCACCTCACACCTGTCAGAATAGCTAAAATCAAAAGCTTAAGAAACAAGTTTTGACAAGAATGTGGAGAAAAAGGAACCCTCATGCACTGTTGGTGGGAATGCAAAGTAGAATGCACAGCCACCATGGAAAACAGTATGGAGGGGATCCCTGGGTGGCTCAGCAGTTTAGCACCTGCCTTCAGCCCAGGGTGTGATCCTGGAGTCCTGGGATCAAGTCCCACATGGGGTTCCCTGCATGGAGCCTGCTTCTCCCTCTGCCTCATTCTCTCTCTCTCTCTCTCTCTCTCTCTCTCTCTCTCTCTCTCTCATGAATAAATAAAGTCTTTAAAAAAAACAGTATGGAAGTTCCCCAAAAAATTAAAAATATAACTATGTTGTGATCCAGTAATTACACTACTGAGTATTTACCCAAAGAATACAAAAACACTAATTCAAAAGGATTTTTATACACACTTTTGTTTTTTGCAGAATTATTTGCAATAGCCAAATTATGGAAGCAGCCTAAGTGTCCATCACTAGATACAAGGATAAATAAGACATAGTATATATGCAATGAAATATTATTCAGCCATAAAAAGAATGAAATCTTGCCATTTGCAACAACGATAGATCTAGAGGGTATAATGCTAAGTGAAATAAGTCAGAGAAAGACAAATACCATATGATTTCAATCAAATGTGGAATTTAAGAAACAAAACAAATGAACAAAGGAAAAGAGAGAGAAAGCAAAAAACACCCTCTTAACTATAGAGGGTTACCAGAGGAAAAGTGGGTTGAGGGGGATAGGTGAGACAGATGAAAGGGATTAAGAATTAAGAGTACACTTCTCTTGGGGCACCTGGATGGCTCACACTCTAACTTAGTTTTGGCTCTGGTTGTGATCGCAGGATCCTGGGATTGAGCCTTGCAATGGGCTCCATGTTAAGCAGGGAATCTGCTTAAGGATTCTTCCTCTCCATCTCCCTCTGCCCCTCCCCAAGCTCGAGTGTACACTCTCTCTTTCTCGTTCTCTCAAATAAATAAATCTTAAAAATAACAGGGTACATTTCTCTTGATGAGCACTGAGTAATATATGGAATTGCTGAATCATTGTATCATACACCTGAAACTAATACAAGATTGTATGTTAACTACACTGGAATTACAAATATAAACAAAAATTAAAGTTATTATTTGTATGTAATCAAATTTTCCATAGCTTCTACTCATATTAACCCAACCTATCCCTGTAGGGCCACAGAAGAATGTTCATTTCACATGCATGAAAAATAAAATGCATTTGCCTAGAGACATGTTGTCCATATAAAAATATTTTCAGGGGCGTCTGGATGGCTCAGTCAGTTAAGCATCTGCCTTCGGCTAAGGTCATGATCCCAAGGTCCTGAGATCAAGCCCCACATCAGGTTCCCTTCTCCTCAGGGAACCTACTTCTCCCTCTCCCTTTGCTGCTCCTTCTGCTTATGCTTGCTTGCTTGCTCTTTCTCTCCCCCCCCCCCCCCGTCAAATAAATAAATAAAATCCCTAAAAGGGAAGTATAAGTGAGAAAGGGTGGAGAATGAGAACACCAGTCAGAACAGGGTAAAAACAAATATACAGAAGGTACTTGGTGATTTTTTTCCCTCTGGTAAGTAGAAAATAGAATAAAAAACAATATTTAATGATTCAAAATCTAAATCTCAACAAAGAGATGAGTACCTTGGGAGAAATGTGACCTTGGTACTTTGGTATAGTGGTTCATTAGTATGGGGAATATATAGTTGCAGTTCTGCTGTAGAAGGCAGGATTACACTTAACTTCCTACCTCCCACTTGTAGTAAATTAATTGTGACTGCCAGGTGACTTACTCTGGCCAATAAAATGTTAGCAAAAGTGGCATGTCTCTTTCAGACAACAGTTTATCAGCTAGCATGTGGTAGGGCAGGCCGTATTTTCTTCTCACACAGGCATTAAAATTGCTCAGCTGGTGGCTATTCCTAGAATGAGCACAACACAGAGAATGGAAGACATACACCAGTCTGATATGCAAGGAGCATGTAACATGAGAGGAAATCCATCTTTTTGTCATAAGCACTGAGATTTGAGGGCTTATTATGGCAGCATAATCTAGTTTACCTTCACTAGTATACAAACTAGAATGAGGTGCCACCTTAACAAGAACCCCAAAATACTGGCTCAGAAGCCATGGAGCAAGAACTTAATCAGGACAGACTGGAGTTTGGCAATACACATTAAGGAGTGACAAAACATTTGGTAAAACTGTTAACTACAATCATTTGAAGGTGACATATACCTCATGAATTTGTAATGAGCAGTTACCCCAGTGTGGTACGGCTAATGAACTTATTTATGGCCCTAATAGAAGAGGCTTGTAGACAGAAGGTGAGGCACCGAATGATAGTTGCTGTTGGTTATGTTTAATAAGGAGTTCAAAGAAAGGTACTCAAAGGACCACTGCCATCCAAGCGACTGTTTAAAACTTAAACAGTCCTTTAGACCCCACCCTTCTATCATTAGGAAGCAAGCTGACAAAACTGCTCAGCCATATTCTCCAAAGCCAACTTCAGGTGTGGCCAAGGATAATAAACATGGAAGGACGTCTTGCAGAGTAATGCCAAGGACCATGAAGAACTATGCCCTAGGGCATGTGCCAGAATACGAACTGTTTGTTACTGGTCCAAAATAATGAGATAAACACAGAAATTGAGTGTAAATGTCAAAAATCTATTATAGCTCATTTTACATGGTAATTTTCTGTCTGTTGAATCCAAAAATTTTTTAATTGGGTTTATCATTTGTTATGTGTTTTCATTCCATTTTTATTATAATTCATTTTTACTGTATCTAACAAAATTCAAATTTAGATTTTGAATCATTAAAAAAAAAAAAAAACAATATCTGGTCATTCATGACAGACAGTTTGAGAAGCACTGACCTACAGAACACAGTGAACAGAGCAGGAGCCCTAGCAATACCTGCCCAGTGAGATTTCAAAACTCCTACAGACTAGAGTCTGTGTGTAGTCTTCCATTCTTCCCCTCTCCAAATGGGTACACTTATTATAGTTATTTGTCCCTACACTACTCTATGTATTCAACTGGGGGTGGGAGACAGATAACTTATAATGTCCAGACTGATAAGAGATTAGCACTACTGGACACTAGTCAGAAATCCTGGACTTTGAGTCTGACACAGTGACTGGATGAGATTTGGGGGTTATGTCTACTGGGAAGGGCCAACAATGAACTACATGCAAGAAGGAGAGTATCGGTTCACAAAAAGGGTGGACTGTTTAAATGTTTCTAGTTCTCCACACCTGTTAAAATTGTACTTCCCCACTTCCTTGAATTAGGTATAGCCATGACTTGACTGACTTGACATTTCATGATAATGAAATGTGTGGTGACACATGTTACTTCCAGGAGTTTTCAAAGTCGACATATTTTCATGCCTCGCAACACACTTCCCTTCTGCTGTGATGAATGATAACACTCAAAATAAGGCCTTCTCTGTTGAACCAAGTCTCAGAAAAAGAACAACATGGGGAAAAACTCCTGGCTGATCAAGAGTGAACATAAATTAAACATTGTTGTGTTAAAACTCTTAAAGTTTCAGGGTTGTTATTACAGTATAACCCAGCCTAGCCTTACTGGTTTTAATAACAGCCGAGAGTGACTTGAACATAAATACATATACTGGATTTTTAAAGCACTAAATATCAAAGAATTAACAGGAAACTGACTCAATTTCACTGTAGGACAATTCTAAAAGGGAAGAGAACTCTTGCAAATGCAACTGACTATAACCACAACAGGTGCCGACACCAAATTAGGGAAGTCATAGGCAAATGTCTTCCAATACTACACACATACATCACCCAACTACATGCAGACTCATACTGAGCCTGGAGAGTGCTCTCAACTTGTTGGTATAATGCTCCTTGTCAGCACTAATAGAGTTGGTATGCAAGATGTAACTTTTGCCTTATCCCTAAACTCTAAACAAGAATGCCTGCACAGTTCATTTAAGAGTTGATAGGGGCAGGGCGCCTCGGTGGCCCAGTGGTTGAGTATCTGCCTTTGGCTCAGGTAATGATCCCAGGAAAGATCCAGTCCTGCAGCAGGCTCCCTGTAGAGGAGCCTGCTCTCCCTGTAGAGAGCTTCTCTCTCTGCCTATGTCTCTGCCTCTCTCTCTCTCTCTCTGTGTTTCTCATGAATAAATAAAATCTTAAAAAAAAAAATAGTTGGTAGGGGCACCAACTGAGGGTAGCTCAGTCAGTTAAATATCTGACTCTTAAAAGAAAAAAATAAAAAAAAAATATCTGACTCTTGATCTTAGGTCTTGATCTCAGGGTAATGAGTTTAAGCTCCACATTGGGCTCCATGCTTGGGATGGAGACTACTTAAAAAAAAAAAAGAAAAAAACTGGAAAAGATGTGTGACATTTAACTAAGGGCAAATACAAGAGGGTGACAAACACTGGGAATTGGAACAATGAGGCTATAGTACAAAAAGAGTTAAAGCTTGCAAATTAAAGACTAAATAAAATGCAACAAAATTCTGGAGCACCTGGGTGGCTTAGTTGGTTAAGTGTCCGACTCTTGATCTCAGCTCAGGTCTTGATGTCAGGGTTGTGAGTTTGGCCCTACATTAGGCTCCATGCCCTGTGGGGAGCCTACTTAAAAAAATAAACAAATAAATAAATAAAGGCAACAAAATTTTGTTCAGCACCAAAATACTGAGGGTCCCCAGAGGGCAATGAGGAGAAAGAATTTCAACAGAAAAACATTCATCTTCCTGCTAGTGAGGGGAGAGGGAAGCATCTGCCTTCATGTGTTCCACAGCTGGAGCAGCTGGTAACTCTCTACAGTTAGAACAATCTCATTTGGGGCTTGGGTCCTATTTATAATATCACTTGGCAAACAGCTCTTCTACTTTTAAATGTTTGGAAGACCAGTGTGCTAGAGTAATGTACCCTCCTAGAACAATATTCAACCACTGTGCATTTGGACACATTTCAAATTTTAGAATACCAAGCAGCAAGTTTTTCTAGAAGACCTTGGTTAGCTTCCTCTTTATAGACTTAAATTTCCCTTACAATTAACCACAAAACTAAAAGTTTTCCCTCTCAAGAAAAAAGAGGAAATGAACAACTGTAAACATGAAGCAAATTATACCAAACTCTGTGGGCATCGTTCTCTGGGAAAAGGCACATTTCATATTTTGCAACAAATGGGGCATATAATGCTTACGAACGTCCTGTAAGAACATTCTGGCAAAAATTAGCTTACAGTTTAATGCTGCTACTGGAGAAAACCTGCTCACTGAACCAGTTTCAAATAAAATGTTGATTAGATATCATCAAAGTTTATCATTTAAGACCGGATGGAAGCAATAAAAGGAGTCAACATCTCTCTACTTCAAAGCCCCTTCAAGGCAATTGGAGCAAAATCCTCTATCTGCATCCCTCGTGCACCCCTCAAAAAAAGAAGGGGAAGAGAGATAGCTATCTGGACTTGCTCTGAAATGAAAAATTTCACAAGCAAAGACCTAAAACTAGTATGGATACTCTCCAGATGTTGTTTACTATGAGTAGAGAATATAGGAGAAAAAGAAAAACCAGTTCATGGTAAAAATCTATTCGTGAAATGAAACAAGTACCTCATCATTACGGAAGATACAAAAATAGGCATGTCAGGGAACAGGAGGTTCCCCTGATTTTGATGAGTGCCAAAAATCACAGAACTCTGAGTTCATGCTTAAGCACATAACTGCTTAACTCACTTTAACTCACTGCTGCCACGAGCACTCACTCCATCCCTTTTCAAAAAGAACTGTGTACTGCCCTAACCACATTCTCTAAAAATCTATGAGGTAAATCTCATAAATTAAAAAAAAAAAAATGTGATTCTTCTTTGTTAATGTTGGATCAGAGCCATGAACTTCTTTCAGAAAGTTGTACCCTGCTCTAGGCTGCACTGTACAACCTGCTCAGCTGAATGTTTCATCTGAGAGATCCACGCAACTGTGCCAGGCCTAAACATCACATTTTGTCAGTATACCTGTAAAGAACCCAAAACACACCAGTATCTGACAGGGGGACCACTGTCCCAGAATCTGGAGTACAGAGTAGACTTTAAAGTTCCCTATGGATCACTTAGCTAGGAAAAAAGACAGCAAAACTCTTCCCACACAAAGCATTAGGCAAAGGATGGCAAGTTAGGGAAGGCTGTCTTGGTTGCACCAGTAAATGCAGCAGTGTCTTTCAAAAGGATACGGACTTTGTGATGTGCCACTCATTCTAAGAACACAGATGGTTTTCTCATCATTTTTCGTTGCTTCGCTCATTTTATTACCAAACACTAAAAAGGAAACAAATCGGCAAATGTCGTCAGTCCAATACACGCTGGAAGATCTATTCCTCACTTATTTACAGCAATAACATAATATAGCATTTGTTTTGTACCTCTCGGAGCCCCAAGAAGGGCGCCACCATCCACCAAATACAGGACCAAGGCTTGAAGGAATACATGTGGAATTTAAGGAGTACAAACTGTTCTGCTTCTTTCTCCCTAGACATTCCTCAGACTTACAGTTCTTTTTCTCCCTAAACTTATGCCCAGAGCATCCTTCCAAATTCTAAGTTTCAAAGACCCGCATTCCTCCTCTTTACATCTCATCTGGACATCCATCTCATCCTAATACCGCCTCGTCCTTTTAGAGATATTTCCCCAAGGAAGAATTTTGCTTAAGGTGTCAGTTCATCCTTCTCCATCCTCTCTCCCTCACGTTTTTCTCGCCCTCTCAGGCTGGAGGGAAAAAGAAGAAGAAGAAGAAGAAAGAAGAAAGAAGAAGAAAGCAAAATGCCCCTCAGAAGGATGCAGGTGAGGCCCCTTTTAACCCAAACTCCACAGAGTTCACTGGAGGGGCACAGCCGCCAGGCTGAATCCCCATCCCTGCAGGCAGAAACCACAGCCCCTCGACTGAAGGACCCGCGCGGCCACCTACCTGCCCAAGACCTGCGGGCAAGATCTAGTCTGAGGAAGCCAGAAGGTTCCCGCGGCCGACGGTTCCCGCCTCGCCAAGGAGAAGCAGAAGGCGGGGCCGAGTCTCGCCGGAGGGTAGCGGCGAGCAGCCGCGCCTACCTACTAGGGCGCAGCACTCCCGCCCCCCGCGCCTGCGGCCACCAGCGCACACTGGGGTCGGCCTGCGGAGCGAAAAAACAACCCCGAGGCTCCGCCTTCTCCTCGTGCTCCCTACGTGCGGCCTCTCCAGCCAATGGGAAGCGCAGGGGGCGGAGCGAGAGCCGCCCCAGCTGACGGGCGACCACCGAGTCCTCCCGCCGGCGCGAGCGGGCCGTGCAGTTGCTGGGCCAATCGGCAGTGTGGGTGGGAAGTGAAGGGGAGGGAGAAAGTGAGGAAAGCGGCTGTCCAATCAGATCCGGGAGCCTTCGAGCGACAGGCCCCGTGGCCCGTGGCCTTCCGAGCGCGGCGCGCAGGGGGCGTGCCCGCCCGGGCCAATCGGCGCGAGCCCACGGTGCGGAGCGAGCGCCTCAAATGCTCGGGTTTCTCAGCTGATTGTCTCCAGCCGAGAGTTGTTTTTTGCAGCTACCGAGCCGAGCCGCCGCAGGAGGAGCCGAGACCCCCGGGGGGGGCGGGGAGAGGAGGCGGGGTCCGGGGAGCCGCGGCTGCTCTGCGCGGGGCTCCGGGTCCTGTCACGGCGCTTCCTGGGGTCGGAGGTTGGGGTGGGTGGGGGGTAAGGGGGAAATCTTTCTCCCCCTCGACGGCGGCTCCGAGTCCGGCCCCTTCCTTCCCGCGCTCTCTCGTCCGGCCCCCAGCCCCCTCATGAGGGTGTCCGTGCCGGGTCCGGCGGCCGGCCGCGAGCCCTCGACGCCCGGGGGCGGAGGCGGAGGCGCCGTCGCTGCTGCCTCAGGCGCCGCGGTGCCGGGCTCGGTGCAGTTGGCGCTGAGCATCCTGCACGCCCTGCTCTACGCCGCGCTCTTCGCCTTTGCCTACCTGCAGCTGTGGCGGCTGCTCCTGTACCGGGAGCGGCGGCTGAGTTACCAGAGCCTCTGCCTCTTCCTCTGTCTCCTGTGGGCAGCGCTCAGGACCACCCTCTTCTCCGCCGCCTTCTCGCTCAGCGGCTCCCTGCCCCTGCTCCGGCCGCCCGCTCACCTGCACTTCTTCCCCCACTGGCTGCTCTACTGCTTCCCCTCCTGTCTCCAGTTCTCCACGCTCTGTCTCCTCAACCTCTACCTGGCGGAGGTAAGGCGGGAGGACCGGCAAGCGGGGCCGGGCGGGTGAGCGGGGCTGCCGCGATCAACTCGGGCTGAGGACCGGGAAGGGGGCGGGGGGGGGGAGGGGGCCGGCTAATGAGGCGGACCTGAGAGCAGCTTGGGGAAACTGAGGCACGCCTGGAGTGTGCGCGCGTATGCTCGCCCTAAACTTAAGCGGTAGGTTGACTCGGTGTTTGAGAGGCTGGCGGGGTTGGGTGAGTGAGAGAGTGGGTTCTGACAACTTACAACAGGACAACCCTTTGTTCGGTGTTTTGGCCCTCCAAGGTAAGGTGTTGGTGGCAGCAACAAAGTGGCATCGCAAGAAGTAGCAGCCCCGGTAGCTCTGCTGAAGCTGAACTGTGTTGAGAGAGGTTGGATGCTGAGGTAGCAGCAGCTCTGCTGAAGCTGGACTGCTGCCAGCCATTACGTCACCAGGCAGAGCTGTTCCTCTGCTATTGTTGCTGCGTTTCTTTTATTAGAAGCTTATATTCCCTCCTGCATCTCCTTTCCTGTGGCTCGATAAGCCTCACACAGATTCCGTTCGATAGTTCCCCAGCAGGGTTGATGATCAATAACCAAAGCCGAGGGTCAGTATAAAGACCTCCATAAAGCTCTTAATGTTTGCCCCACTTGCTCCCAGCTTTGGCTATTTATCCTACCTCTTACAGCCTAGTGGGTTTTTTTCTGGAGCTAATTAAGATAGAAAATACTAGCTTAACCTGTGACTATTGCAGAAACAAACCACCAAACTGTTTTTGCAATAACTTGCTTAATAGCTAGAACCTAATCACACCCCCTTTCTCTTTTATGGGGAATTGCTGGCTGGATTGCATTGTTCTGCAGCGCTTAGGTATTTGACCCATTTCAAACAGGTTTGAGAGTGTAAGGTTGTCAATCATGTGTGTCAGCTAGTGGTATTTAAGCCACAGAATTCTGAGAATTGCCCAAAACTCTCCCTTCCCCCTCCCCCACCAAAAAAAAAAAAAACTGAGGAGGGGAGGAAACAAGGTGACATCATATGCTTAATACTGACTAATATAGAGCAATATTGGTCTATGCAGCTAATCCTCTCAAAGGCTTTTGGAGGTGATGAGAATCAACATAGTTCTGAGCAAAAGTAAAAAAACATTTGAGGCAGATTGTTTATATTTCCTGTGTAAACCAACTCTTTTCTCCCATAATAGATGGAAAGTAGGATGCATAATTTTAAAATTACAGTCATAACTTCAGCTTTTTACCACATTAAAAACAATACTTGAAAATAAGTAACAAAACTAATTTAACTTGAATTCTTTTCCTTCCCCATCCTTTGGAAGTCCAAGCAATACAATGACAAAACCCAGTGAAAAGCAAAAATAAAAAACAGGGGTAATCATAAATCAAATAATCATGCCATAGTCACGTCACTTATTTGATGATGCTTTCATCTTCTAGTTGTTGTTTAAGCTGTTAGAACATTTCTGTCCTTCGTAGTTAAATTGATACATTGTATTCTTCCTGACACCATTTTTGATAGAATACCAGTGACCTCTTATTACTGAAGCTGTAACTCTAGCTTCAGATATAATTTACCTGAAAGTGCTAGCAATCCTTATGTCATAAGCATCAGATAATTTGTTTTTCCCTATACATTTTGACTTGTAAAATCATATTAATGATGCCTTGTAAAATACCATTTCATAAAGTAGCTAAACACTCTTATTTACTTTTTTCGGAAATACAACATATGCCATAGAGAGCATAAATCTTAAGGATGCAGCTGTGAAATTTTACATATACATACACTCATGTTATCATCCCCTGGATTAAGATAAACATAATTTCTGGTGCCCTGTGCCCTCTCCCAGTCATACCTCTCACCCTGAGGTAATTATAAAGTGGCTAGAAACTATCACAATAGAAAAAGCATCCATAGTTAAGCTAAAAATTCTAAAAGTATGCTTCTACAGGATAAACTACATGATACCCAGATTAGGTTTTCATATTTTAGTTGCTGATATTCCAAGAGAAGAACTTAAATGTCTTAAAGTCATCCTATTAAATGAATCTTGTGTGTGATGTAGTTTTTCAAAAACCAATAAAACTCAATAAACCTAGAAAATATAATTTGGAAAGACGATAGACTAAAGCATTTTCCTTTTGTAGTGTCTCCTAAAAAGAGTGTAGGTTGTCTATGCTCGTCTTTTTATAATCAAATTAACAATTTTAAGATTCATAACCGTACTTAAAAAAAAATTTTCAAATGTCTAAAGAGAGATATCTTGACCAAAAATCATTTCCCTATTCATTAGAAAAAATCCAGAGGAATCTGTATTTAAAAGAATATTTGAACTCAAATTTTTATATCAATTCCAAGTAACTGGAAGTATACTTTCTATTGATCTGATTCAATGAAGCTTTTTTCAGTAAGTTCTTGGTATTATAGAAGTATGTAGGGAGAATCTGGTGAGAAATAACAAAACTGACACTTGATTTTTTTGTTTTTGGTTTTTTGGTTTTTTTGTTTTTTTTACTAAAAGGCCCTATATCTGTTTTGAATAGTTGTGCTTCTTGATTGCTAAATCACTCTGTATTTACTATCTATCATTAAATACCAATTTCAATTTGCTTTTGGCCTCTTTTAAGCATTTCTTGCCTGCATTTCTCAAGATTAGAAACATTCTAACTTTAAGGACTTAGTTACAAAGAACTATGGAGCAGAATAAAAATAAAGTTAGAAAAACAACCATTACACTTTGAATGCATTTTGGTGGTTCTTCTAAAACTCCTTAAGTTTTCAAAGAGTTAAGACTGCCTAAATCACTTACTTTTGTTGACTACACTTGAGTGGAATTGAGATAAGGAGAAGTAGCCCTTCTAAAATAATTAGACTTCTCAATCTCCTAGAACAGATACTTAGGGGGTGGCGGTGGGGGTGGGGGGGTGGACAACAAAACCCACTATACAGTAATCTAAAAATACCTACTGAACTTTTTCTGGCATGATCAATAGAACGTGTACTTTACCAGAGAAAGGTTTACACTCCTGTACTTTTACCAGGGAAGGCTTAAGTCTTTAAAACAGATTATGTGAGAAAATTGATGCTACGTACTACCGGAAGAAGTAAAAAGGCTTAGGATGAGAGTTGGAGTATTGTTATATATGCCAAAATCAATGAGTTCATCGTCAAGGCCCACATTGACATTTTTTCTTACAGTTTTGTAAGAAAAACTTGCTTGATTGGAATAAATATGGTGATTTAATCATGATGCCAAAACAGCTAGGAAAATTAAATTCAGAATCTTAACTCTTATGCTCATAGATGCTATCATTGTCTCTGACAATGAATACCTTCTTCCAAATATTGATATGTCAAATATTACGTGTAGATTAACTGACATGTACTTAGGTGTCATTATAATGTTCTGCGATTTCTCACAAAAGTGTTTTTACCACCTAACATGGAAACTCCTTAAGGATAATTTATTTTTACCTCATAGCAGCTAGAACAATGGTGAATATATTATCGAATGACATTCTTGAGAAGGCCAAATCTCGAAAATATTTAGCCACCTGAAATTTGGGGGTTAGCTTGATTTTGATGAACATTTCAGGTAAATTATTTGTGTACTTCCTGGGATCTTTATTTTCTGCCTAAAAGATTGCCTATTGCTGAGATTCTCTTAGATTATCATGGTTTAATTAGATAAAAGTTAATTTTGATTACCGCAGGTAAAATATTACTAATGAAAACCACTTGAATATATTTGAGTTTTGCTTAGCAATAGTATTTTTACATCATGGCAAATGGCCCATTTTAATTAGGTCTTTGCTAATTTGGCTTCAAATTCTATTAAATAGAGAAGTCTGTAAAATAAGTTTCACATCATGAGTGAGTTATTTGCTGGAAATAGTGATTTAGTTCAGTGTTGGATTTTATAACGCTTGTCTTCACAATACCTATGATACAGATAGATACAAACAGGGTGATTTTTCCAAGGTTATACTACTAACATGTATCAGATATAAGGCTACCATATAGCCAAAGGTTATAACATCTTATCAAATGATCCATCCTTATGAACTTTCCTGGGTACCATCAACTCTTTATTAGTGCTTTACTTTTAATTTACTTCCCCCCATTTTAAACCTTTCCTCTCTCCAGCAAACTTTCTTCCCTCTTCATTCTCAGTATATGACCCTTAACCTCTAGTTTATAAAAGAAACTAGGGCCATCTGGCTGAACAAAGATTCAGAAAGATACCTTAAAATGCTGCAGAGTATTTAATTTTTTTCAATGAATGAGCTGAAAGTGAGGAAATTCTTCAGAGGCAAGAAAACACACACAAGAAGTGAATGCAGAATGATAAAGTAACACAGATGTTTGTCTTGGGGTTAGGAGTGGTTATTGGCTGCTTCCTGCTGGCTTAAAGCCTGGATTTTAATTTTATGCGTTGGGGGTCTGAGAAGGTGACATTGAGGGCAATACCTTATGGTGAGGTCTAATCAGAGATTTTGTTCCCTCCAATTTAATCCCAGAATTCTCAAAGTATTTATCTTCGGTGGATGGGCTAGGAGAAATAAGCAGATTCTCAGAGGTTGATGATGGGCTTTGTGCTTATCTCTGCCTTGGTTTTGGGTGAAGGAAGTACAAATTGGGAAAGAAAAGTCTTCCCTGAGAATGCACAAGTTTATTCTCACAAAAGTTTGAAGCCTGAATTAACACCACTTCTGTGACCTTGGAGGAAAAAATTAATAAAACCCAACCTGAAAATGTAGTTTAGAGGTATCCAGGCTTGGTAGTAACCTCAAGAACCTGGAAGGAGCAAATTCAAATCATTCGTTGAGTATAATTTAAATACAGAATCCGGACAGATAAAATTTCACAGAACATGAGCTCAAAGTGAAAAATTACACTACAGAATCTACCTACAAGGTTTAAAGATATTACAGTGATCAAATACATAGTATAAAATATTCATGTGAACTAAAGTAAACAGTATTGACATTATTTTTAAAAGTTAACTAGGCACATTTGGAAATAAATCATTTTTAGATTAAAAATATAATTAAAAACAAATGAGTGGTTAAACAACATATTAAACAATTAAAAAGAAATTAGTGGGGGCACCTAGTTTGAACATCTGACTCTTGGTTTTGACTCAGGTCATGATCTTAGTGTCATGTGATTGGGCTCCATGTGCAGCTCAGAGTCTGCTTGGCCTTCTCTCCCTTTCCCTCTGCCTTGCCCCCTGCTCACGTGCCATCTCTCTTGCTCCCTCTCTAAAATAAATAAAATCTTTAAAAAAAAAAAAAAGTGAAGATCTGAGAATAAAATCACCTCAAATATACCCCAGAAAATAAATCAAAAATATGAAAAAAAAGGATTAAGGAAGAATGAAAATAAACAGATCCAATATATATCTAACTGAAATTTTAGAGAAATTATTCAAAAGAATAATGACTTAGAGTTTGCCCAAACTTACGAAAGACACCAAGTTTCACAGAAAGCCCCAAAAATTCAAGACAGACTAAACGAAAGTGAACAGAGAGTAAAATTTCAAAATAACAATGACAACATATTTTTTAAACAAGTAGAAAGGCTAAAATAAACACAAGAAACAAGTGTTGGTGAGGATGTGGAGAAAAAGGAACCCTTATGCACTGTTGGTGGGAATATAAACTGGTGCAGCAACTGTGGAAAACAGTATGAAGATGCCTCAAAAAATTAAAAATAGAACTGTCATAACCAGTAACTTCACCACTGGGTATTTACTCGAATACAAAAATACTAATTCAAAAAAATATATGCATTCCTATGTTTATTGCAACATTATTTATAATAGCCAAGACATGGAAACAGCTCGTGTCCCTCAATAGGTGAATGGAGAAAGAAAATGTTGTGTATATATAAAATAGAATATTATTCAGCATTAAAAAAACAAATCTTGTCATTTGCAGCAACATGGATGGATCTAGAGGGTATAATGCTGAGTGAAATAAGTTGGGAAAGACAAATACCATATGATTTCACACATGTGGAATCTAAGAAACAAAACAAATGAACAAAGGGAAAAAAGAGACAAACCAAGAAATAGATTCTTAACTATACAAAACTAATGGTTACCAGAAGGAAGTGCATGAAGGAATGGGTGAACTAGGTGAGGAGATTAAGAGTACATTTATCACGATGAGTACTGGGTAATGTATAAAATTCCTGAACCATTATATTGTACCCCTGAGACTAATAGAACACTATTAACTATACTGGAATTCAAGTAAAATTAAAAACATAATATCTATTAAACAACTTTAAAAAAAACTAGACGGAGAAGATATTACTAACAAAGGAAGAGAATTAGTTTGAGTGTTGACATTTCATTAACAAAAAAATTCAGGACACAGTGAAACCATCAAAATGCTGAAAGAGAGAAACCAGCAACATGAAATTCTACCCACAATGAAACTATCAACAATAAGGGTGAAATAAAAGCCTTGCCAGGAGGGACATCAGCAAGATGGTGGAATAGGATGCCACGGACCCTCCTTCCCCCTACAAACATACCAATTTGGCAATAATTCACAAATCTCCTTTGTAAGAAATCCAGAAACTAATTGAAAGGCTTCTGTCCCCTAGGTGAAAACAAAATGACAATCACCAAAATGAGTAAGGAAACCAGTCCCTGACCCTAGTGCAATACCATATAACTGAGAAGAGACCTCCCAGCTCTCAGCTTCTTTTCAGAGGAGGGAAGGTATTTGTTCATTCATCCAGCAGCCTAGGTTTTCCCAAGTGATTCCCCAGATGTCAAGCTTCTGTCTGTCCAGCCTTGGAGCTCTGATGGGTCCAATGTGGTCTAACCACCTAGAGGAAAACAAAGACAGCAATTTGAACTAGTAGGAGATATAGCTCCCCTCCCAAATTTCAGCACAGACCAAACCAGAACTATAGCTTCCTTTCTTGCCTTGGGAGGAAGAGTTGGTAGTGGCCCCCAGAATCTCTGGACAAGCTGAATGGTGAGAGTCTTCTATATAAAGACAGTCTCTGAAGACTGAAAGAGGTGACTGTTTTGTCTGTTGCGTAGACACCAACAGTGAAAGTGAAGAAAAATGAATAATCAGGCAAAGATGTTCCAAACGCAAGATTAAGTCTTCAGAAATCTTAAAGTGTTACATGATTTGCTTGATAGAGAACTCAAAATAACTGCTATAAAGATGCTGAGGTCAAGAGAAAAAAGCAGGGGATCCCTGGGTGGCGCAGAGGTTTAGCACCTGCCTTTGGCCCAGGGCGTGATCCTGGGGACCCGGGATCGAATCCCACGTCGGGCTCCCGGTGCATGGAGCCTGCTTCTCCCTCTGCCTGTGTCTCTGCCTCTCTCTCTTTCTCTCTCTCTGTGTGACTATCATAAATAAAATAAAATAAAAATTTAAAAAGAAAAAAGCATGAACAAATTCAACAAAGCACGAGAATTTCAAAAGAGAAAATATTTTAAAAGTGTGAAAGAGAGAGACGCCTGGGTGGCTTAGTGGTTTGGCACCTGCCTTTGGCCCAGAGTGTGGTCCTGGGGACCCGAGATCAGGTTACACATAAGACTCCCTGCATGGAATCTGCTTCTCCCTCTGCCTGTGTCTCTGCCTCTGTGTCTCTGTGTCTCTCATGGATAAATTTTTTTTTGAAAAAAATTTTAGATTTTATTTATTTATCCATGAGAGACACAGAGAGACAGAGGCAGAGACACAGGCAGAGGGAGAAGCAGGCTCCATGCATGGAGCCTGACGTGGACTCAATCCCAAGGCTCCAGGATCACACCCAGGGCCGAAGGCAAGAGCTAAACTGCTGAGCCACCCAGGGATCCCCTAAAAATCTTTTAAAAATTAAAAAGTATCAGGGATCCCTCGATGGCTTAGCTGTTTGGCACCTCTCTTTGGCCCAGGGCATGATCCTGAGGTCCCAGGATCAAGTCCTGCATTGGACTCCCGGCATGGAGCCTGCTTCTCCCTCTGCCTGTGTCTCTGTCTCTCTGTCTCTCATGAATAAATAAATAAAATCCTTTTAAGAAAATATAAAGTAAAGAAAAAAATTTAAAAATATGAAGCAAATCATGGAGCTGAAAATAACAAAGTCATGTGAAAAATTCATTTGAGGGGTTCATCAGCAGACTAGATCAAATGGAAGCAAGGATCAAAGAACTCAAAGACAAGTCACTGGAAATAATTTAGAAGAGCAAAAAGAAAATAGAATGAAAAAATGAACAAAGCTAAAGACTTATGGTACACTATCAAACAGACCAATATATATACATTGAGTCCCAGATGGGGAAGAGAGAAAGGACCAGAAAGCTTATTCAAAGAAATGGCTTCAAACTTCCCAAATCTGGGGTTGAAAGTGGACATCCAGATCCAAGAAGACAAAAAATTATTAGAGGAATCCAAAGAAATTCACAACAAGAAAAATTATAATCAACTTGTCAAAAGTCAAGATGATTTTTGAAAGCAGAGAGAAAAATAGAGACTTATCACATACAAGGGAATCTCTATAGGACCATAAGCAGATTTTTCAGCAGTCTTACAGGCCAGAAAAAAGTGGGATGACCTAATTCAAAGTGCCAAAAGAGGGATCCCTGGGTGGCGCAGCGGTTTAGCGCCTGCCTTTGGCCCATGGCGCGATCCTGGAGACCCAGGATCGAATCCCACATTGGGCTCCCGGTGCATGGAGCCTGTTTCTCCCTCTGCCTATGTCTCTGCCTCTCTCTCTCTCTCTCTCTCTCTCTCTCTCTCTATGACTATCATAAATAAATAAAATAAAAATTTTTTTAAAAAAGTGCCAAAAGACCCACCATTTGCTTCAACATGGATGGAACTGAAGGGTATTATGCTGAGTGAAATAAGTCAATCACAGAAGGACAAACATTATACGGTCTCAGTCATTTGGGGAATATAAAAAATAGTGAAAGAATAAAGGGAAAAGGAGTGAAAATATCAGTGAGGGTGACAGAACATGAGAGACTCCTAAATCTGGGAAACAAGAGATAGTGGAAAGGGAGGTGGGTGGGGGTTTGGGGTGACTGAGTGATGGGCACTGAGGGGGGCACTTGACAGGATGAGCACTGGGTGATATGCTATATGTTGACAAATTGAACTCCAATAAAAAAAAATTTTTAAGTGCCAAAAGAAAAATACTGCCAACCAAGAATAAAATTTTTTTGCAAAACTATCCTTCAGAAGTGAGAAAATAATGAATTTACAGATAAAGGCTGAAGGAGTTCATCACCACTAGATCTGCCTTACAAAAAAATGCTAAAAAATATCACAATAGCTTAAGTATGAAACTCTTGGTAAAGATAAATATATAGACAAATACAGAATACTGTTTTATTATGTTTTTATTAAATCACTTTTGATTCCAGTATAAATGTTAAGAAAATAGTATTAAAATAACAGTTAAAATGTTAAAAGATACACAAAATAAATAGATACAAATTGTGCCAACAAAAAATGTTAAAGGGGAGAAGTTAAAGTGTAGAGTTTTATATATAATTGAACTTAAGTTATTACAGCCTTAAACTTACTAGATATTTTTTGTCCACTCCAAGGTAACTACACACACATGCACACATAAAAACATATAGAAGGTATACAATAGAAAAAGGAAAAGGAATCAAAGCATACCAATACAAAAAAATCAACAAATCACAAAAGAGGGCAGCAAGTGATGAAAAGGCAACAAAGAATGACAAGACTAACAAAAATATCAACAAATTGCAGAAGTAAATCCTTCCTTATTAATAATTACTTTGACTGTAAACAAATAATGGGCACCTGGGTGGCTCAGTCAGTTAAGTATGTGACTCTTGATTTCAGCTCAGGATCATGAGATCAAGCCCTGTATTGGGCTCCATGCTCAGCAGCGAGTCTGCTTGAGATTCTCTCCCTCTCCTGCTACACACACACACACACAAATAAATAAATAAAATGAATTAAACTCCCCAAACTACTTAGAGTTGCTAAATGGATTGAAAAAAAAATAAAAGACTCAACTACACTCTCTACAAAAAACTCACTTTAGATTTAGGGATATGCATAGACTGAAAGTAAGTGAAGAGATAGAAAAAAATATTCCATGCAAATAGTAACCAAAAGAGAGCAGTGGTGGCTATACTTAGACAAAATAGGCTTTTAGTCAAAATCTGTCATAAGCAAAAAAGGCCATTATATATTAATAAAAGGGTCAATCCACCAGGAAGATAGAACAATTATATCTATACTCAACTTCAAAGGACCTAAACATACAAAGCAAATATTGACCGAACTGAAGGAAGAAATAGACAGTAATACCATAATAGAAACTTCAATACCCCATTTTCAATAACGGATAGAATATCCAGGAGGACAATCAAAAAGGATCAAAGCACTTAAGTAACACTTTATACCAAATGGGCCTAACAGACATATACAGAACATTTTACCCAATAACAGAATACACACTCTTCTCAACCACATATAGTTCTTTCTCCAGGGTAGGTGACATATTAAATCACAAAATAAGTCTGAGCTAATTTAACAAGATTGAAATCACACTGAGCATCTTTTCTGATCACAATGAAATTAAACTAGAAATTGATAAGAGACTTAAAACTGGAAAATTCACATGTGGAAATTAAATAGCACACTCTTGAACAGCCATTGGGTCAAAGAAGGAAATAAAATATCCTGTGACAAAGGAAAATATATCAAAAATTATGTGAACAAAAGTAGTACTAAGAAGTCTGTAACTATAAATGCCTACATTATCAAAGAAAAAAGATTTCAGATAAGCAGCCTAACTTTAAACCTCAAGGAGCTACAAAATGAAACAAAACAAACTAAGCCCAAAGTTAGAAGAAAGAAGGAAATAACAAAGATCAGAGTAGAAATAGAGAATAGAAAACAATGGAAAAAGTCAATGAAAGAGTTAGTTTTTTTAAAAGATTTAAAAATCTTTGACAAACTCTTAGCTAGCCCAAGAAAAAAAAGAAAATTAGCAAGAGACATTACAACTGATGCCACATAAATAAAAAGGATCATAAAAGACTGCTATGAACAAGTATACACCAACA
Organism: Nyctereutes procyonoides; assembly: GCF_905146905.1. Lineage (NCBI taxonomy): Eukaryota > Metazoa > Chordata > Mammalia > Carnivora > Canidae > Nyctereutes > Nyctereutes procyonoides. Next base: position 43,858,769 of record NW_026575139.1, on the reverse strand, counting down.
AAATGGATAGATTTCTGGAAATGCACAACTTACCAAGACTGAATCATAAACAGAAAATATGAAAAGACCTATACGTGATATGGAGAGTGAATCAATAATCAAAAATTTCCCAATAGAGCAAAATTTAGACTAAGATGATTTCACTGGAGAATTACACCAAACATTTAAGGAAGAATTAGTACCATTTTTTCTCAAACACTTCCAAAAGAAAATTGAAAGGATACTTTCTAACTCATTTTATGGGTCCAGCATCACCCTGAGACCAAAGCCAGATGAAGACAATGCAAGAAAAGAAACCTGGAGGCTAATATCCTAATAAATATAGATGCAAAAATATGAGTAAATTGAATCCAATCATACAATAAAAGGATGATACACAAAGTAGGATTTATCTCTGGCATGCAAAAATGGTTCAACATAGGAAAATCAATTACTGTGATACACCACATTAACAGAATAAAGGATAAACATCATGTGATCCTTTCAATAAATACAGAAAAGTATTTGACAAAATTTAACATTTTTTGTGATAGAAACTCTCAACAAAGTAGGAATAAAAGGAAATTACCTCGACGTAATAAAGGCCATATGTAAAATGCTACAAGTAACATCATTTTTATATATCTTCAGATATTGCCTAATTTCCCTTTTGTTTTTTTTTGACCCAACCATTGTTCAAGAGTGTGTTGTGTAATTTCCACATAGTTGTGAATTTTCCATTTTCATTTCTGCTGTTGAAAAATATAAGCAACATAAAAACTTAAGTATATAAAATATAAGGGAATACAAAAAGTCATCATTCATTGAATACAACTTCCAATAATGGTACACTTTCTTTTTATTAATACATGGAATATTTTTAGAAATTGGTACAACCTAGAACATTAAAGCAACATTACAAGTTAGAGATGGTGAGACAGAGATTAAGAGTGCATCTAGGGGGATCCCTGGGTGGCTCAGCAGTTTAGCAACTGCCTTCGGCCCAGGGCATGATCCTGGAGTCCCGGGATCGAGTCCCGGGATCGAGTCCACATGCATGGAGCCTGCTTCTTCCTCTGCCTGTGTCTCTGCCCCCCCCCTTTCTCTCTCTGTCTCTCATGAATAAATAAATAAAATCTTTAAAAAAAAAAAAGTGCATCTCAACACTTACCAGCTAGCTGTGCCTATGCCCCATCTCCACAAATGGGTAGTAATGCCTATCCTATTAGGGTTGCTATGAGGACTAAATGATATCAAATTCAGAAAAAGTAATTATGAAAAATAACTACAAATATCTCATGAACATAGAAGCAAAATACCATAGCAAATCAAATCCAAAAATATACATAAAAGATAACATATCCTGACCAAATTTTATCCCCAGAATGTAACATTGGCTTAACATTTAAAAATCAAATTTAATTTAATAAACCTTATTGACAGTGTAAAGGAGAAAATCATATTATCTCAATAGATACAGAAAAGAATTTGACAAAATTCAACAACTGTGATTTTTTAAAACTCAACTTTTAGCAAACTAGGAAAAGGAGAAACTCCTCAATCTAACAAAAAACATCCACAATAAACCTACAGCCAACATTATACTTAATAATGAAAGATTAAAAGATTATTCCCACACCTGGCTGGCTTAGGTCTAGAGCATGCAACTCTTGATCTCAGGATCATGAGTTAGAGCCCCTTATTGTTTGTGAAGATTACTTTTTTAAAAAAGAACAATTACTCCCTAGGACAAGAAGAAGATAACTTCACTTGTCCTAGCCATTATGCTGGAGATCCTAGCCATTGCAATAGGTAAGGGAAAAAAAAAAAAAAGACATACAAATTATAATGATAGGGGCACCTTGGTGGCTCAGTCAGTTAAGCATCTGCCTTTGGCTTAGGTCATGATCCAGAGTTTGGAACCAAGCCCTGTGGCAGGCTCCCTGCTGAGTAGGGAGTCTGCTTCTCCCTCTGCCCCTCTCCCTGCTCATGCTCTTTCTCTCTCAAATAAATAAAATGTTTTTTAAAAATCACAAAGAACACCAAAAAAAAAAAAACCCACAAATAATGTAATTTAAAAATGGCAAAACACATAGAGACATTTCTCCAAAGAAGACATACAGATGGCCAACATACACATGAAAGGATGCTCAACATCACTGATCATCAGGGAAATGCAAAACAAAATCACAATGAGATATCACCTCCCACCTTTCAAAATGGGTAAAATCAAAAACATAAGAAATAAGTGTTGTTAAGGATGCAGAGAAAAAGAACCCTTGTGCACCATTGGTAGGAATGCGAATAGTGCAGCCACTGTGGAAAACAGTATGGAGCTTCTTCAAATTAAAAATAGAACTACCATATAATCCACACCTAGGTATTTACCCACAGAATAGGAAAGAATACTGGGTATTTACCCAAAGAATATAAAAGAATACAAAAACACTAATTTGAAAAGATAAATGAACCCTTGTGTTTATCGCATTATTTATAATAGCCAAGACATGGAAATAGCCCAAGAGTCCATCAACTGATGAATGGATAAGATGATTGATGAATGGATAAAAAAAGATTTTATATATATATTCCATTGTGTGTCTTACCCATAAAAAGAAAGAAGTCTTGCCATTTGCAACAACATGGATGGATCTAGAGGTATAATGCTAAGTAAAGTATGCCAAAGAAAGACAAAATATTATATGATTTCACTCATATGTAGAATTTAAGAAACAAAAAAAGAGAGAGAAACCAAAGAGAACAGACTATTATAGAGAACAAACTGATGCTTACCAGAGGGTGAGTGTGGGGGGTGAGGGATGAGTGAACTAGGTGAAGGAGTTTTGGAGTACACTTAAACAATGATGAGCACTAAGTAATATATAGAATTATTAAATCACTATATTGTACACCTGAAACTAATATATCCCTGTATATTACCTATACTATGATTAAAATTTTTTTTAATTAGAAGAAAAGGAGCAAAACTGTCTCCATTTGTAGGTAACGTGATTATTTAGATTTTTAAAAAATCCTAATAAATCAACAAAAAGTTGTAACTAATAAATGAATTTAAGAAGCTTGCAGTATATGACTGTATTTTATATACTAGCAGAAAACAATTGGAAAATGAAATTAAAATTCCATTAACAATAGTGCCCCCGAAATTAAAATACTTAGGAATAAATGTAATAATAGATGTACAAGTCTTCTACAATGAAAACTACAAAGCTACTGAGAGAAATTAAAGAAGGCCTAATAAATGGCAAGATATACCCTGGAAAGTTCATTATTTTTAAGATGTCACTTGTCCTCCAAATTGACCTATATATACAATGCAATCCCCATTAAAATATCAGCAGGAATTTTTGGTAGCAGTTGCCAAGATGATTTAAAAATGTATACGGGGGTGCCTGGGTGACTCAATCGCTTAAGCATCTGCCATCAGTTCAGATTATGATCTCAGGGTCCTGGGATTGAACCCTGAGCCCTACAGCAGGCTCCCTGCTCAGCAGGGAGTTGGCTTCTCCCTCTCCCTCTGCTCCTCCCTCACCCCCACCCCCACTCGTGCAGTCTCTCTCTCTCAAGTAAATAAATAAAATCTTTTTAAAAATGTATGTGGAAACACAAAGGACTTATAAATGAAACAATTCTGAAAAAGAAGTTGGAGAAGCATATTACCTGATTATAAGACTTACTGTAAAGCTACAGTAATCAAGACATTGTAATAGTAGGCAAAAATAGACATATAGATAATAGAGCAGAATAAATCAAAATCAGATATTTATTTATTTATATATTTATTTACTTAATTTTTTTTACCGTGTTGTTCCAGCTTCATTTTATACTACTGCGTTCCTCCTTATCCCTCACCACTCCAGCCATACTTAGCATTCTTTCAGTTCTTTGTATATTTCCTTCTACCACAAAACCTTTCCATATTCTTTTCCTCTTCTTGGAATATTATTTCCTTTGCTTAGTTAACCCTCAGCTCCAGAGTGACATTTCTTCAGGAAAGATTTCACCCAACTATCCAACCAGATTAGATTCCAAAATTATAGACTCTCAATGCACTATGCTCCTTTCCTTCATATCATTCACACGTTTGCAACTTTATATTTGTGTGATTTATGTGGGGAGTTTACTGAACTGTGTAAGCATTATAGGAATAGGGACCAAATCTGTTCTTGCTGTATCCCTAGTAGCTAAGTTAATACCTGGCATGTATTAGGTGTTTAATAAATATTCATTGAGTGAATGAAACCATTGTTCACCATACCTTGAATATTCTGGGGTAAAGGAATCCCTGAATATATAATTTCACAACAGAACTTTCTCTACCCATGTTTTCTTTTTTATATTTTCCTTTACCTCCTGATCTCAAAAAGAACATTTGCTTTAAAACAGAGGTACCTAATTCAAATGCCTAGAGAACTCTGGACACTACCCTTTGAGAGATAACAGGATGGTAAGTGAGTGTAGTCAACTAGACAGCACATATCTAAAGAGAACAGCCACATTAATTCAGGTCCAGCTGTGAGCTGGCATTGCCAAATCATCATGAGAAATCAGAATTTTGAATTTATTTATTTATTTTTAAACATTTTTTTGAGAGAAAGAGAAAGTGAGAGACAGAGCACAAGTAGGGAGAGGGAGAAGCAGACTCCCTGCTGAGCAGGAAGCCCACCACAGGGCTCAGTCCTGGGGCTCCAAGATCATGACCTGAGCCAAAGGCAGATGCTTAACCAACTGAGCCACATAGGCACCCAGAAGTTTGGATTTTTTTTTAAATGGGAAATCTACTTTTTAATAATGACAGAGTATTGAAGTATTGTTCAAAATACCACAGACTAACACTGGATAAGTCAAACAAAACATTTTTTTAAGGAGTAAGTCTTTTTTTATTATTTTGTTTATTTATTTGTGAAAGACCTAGAGAGGCAGAGACATAGGCAGAGGGAGAAGCAGGTTCTTCACAGGGAGCCTGATGTGGGACTCAATCCCAGGTCCTGGGATCATGCCCTGAGCTGAAGGCAGATGCTCAACCACTGAGCCACCGAGGCGTTCCCAAACAAAACATTTTGTAGGTAAAACCCAACCCATGGGCTACTAATTTGTATTTTCTTCTCCCCATTTTACTTCTGTGTTATCTTGCTTAAAGGAACAAAACAAGTCAGCACAATCTTGTCTTTATAATTTCCATGTAACAAAGCTGCATTAACATTAGTTAAAATGTTATTAGTTAAACATTAACATTAGTTATTAGTTATTAACATTAGTTATTATTTATTATTATTAACATTAGTTAAAATGAACTGAATAATTTGCACTTTAACTTAAGGGAAATTTACAGTGTTCTGAGTCTGACTAAATATAAAGAAAGTACCACATATACATGTGATATGATGTCTGCCTCCCTCCACTACGCTATATATTATTTAGGTCAGCCACTATTGTACATATATTTTGAAGGAAATTTTGCATGTGCTTAAGCGTCTAATACTGTTATGTATGTGATCAATACATTGATTTGGACAGTTGAACAAATTCACGGAACTTAAATGTTTTCTTCTATCTTCACAAAAAAAATCAGAATCTCTAACTCAGCAAAGTATAAGTTTTCATCTAATTTGTTTTAAATAAAGACAAACTTTTATAAATCAAGTGTCCTTGTTATCTTCTAATTTTAACTTTGTTTAGAGATCTGTTTAAAGTAGTGTAACTTTAGTAGCCCTGAACTAGAAGTCTGATCATCTGAGTTCTAGTCCAAAGTCTGTTTTACTTGACTAATTGATGTTTACCAAATCGCTACTCTTCTGGGCCATTTGTTTAATTTGTAAAGTGATTAGTCTCCTTGATATCCAAGACATCTTTAATTCTAATAGTCTGACATTAATAAAGCAATCTAGAATTTAAGGGTTTTATTTTTTTAATATTTTATTTATTTGAGAGAGAGAATGGGGGGGGGGAGCAGAGGAAGAAGGAGAAGCAAACTCCCCACTGAGCAGAGAGCCCAATGTAGGGCTCAATCCCAGGACCCCGGGATCATGACCTGAGCTGAAGACAGATGCTTAACCAACTAAGCCACCCAGACACCCTTGGAATTTGAGAGTTTTAAAAAAGAAAAACTGTTCTTACCTTATGACCTAGTTCTAAGATTTAATACAGTGTGAATTGTGAGTTCTGAGTTGTGAATACACTGTGAATTCTGTGTGATATGAATGCCAATTTTATTTTTTAAAAGATTATTTTAGAGAGAGAGAGAGAGCACATGAGCAGTAGGGGCAGAGGGGGAGAGAGAATCTCAAGCTGACTTTGTGCTGAGTGTGGAGCCCACTGCAGGGCTTGATCTCAAGATCCTGAAGTCATGACCTGAGCCAAAACCAAGAGTCAGATGATTAACCAACTGCACCTCCCAGGAGTCTCATGAATGCCAATTTTAAAAAGTTATACCTATCATGTTAAAACTAATCAAAGTTTGGTTTGTTTAGGACATAAATAATTAAACATTTAGAATTACTTGCTTTCTAAAATAAGCTCTGGCTGGATACTTCAAATATATGTGTTACAATTTTTTACAAAAACTCAGTTATAGAATGCCTGGGTGGTTGAGTGTCTGCTTTCAGCTCAGGGTGGGGTCCCAGGATGGAGTCCCACGTCAGGCTCCCTGGGTGGAGCCTGCTTCTCCCTCTGCCCATGTCTCTGCCTCTCTCTCTCTGTATCTCTCATGAATAAATAAATAAAATCTTAAAAAAAAAACTCAGTTTTGGTGCCATTTTTAATAGCACATTGAGCACACTCTAGAATTTTTTTTCAGCTTCAGTCTCAGGGTAAAAATGCGTAAGTAGGGGCACCTGGGTGGCTCAATCAGTTAAACATCCAACTCTTGATTTCTGCTCAGGTCATGATCTCAGGGTTGTGAGATTGAGCAGAGGTCAGCTCTAAGTTGGGTGTAGAGCCTGCTTAAGATTCTCTCTCTCTGTTTCCCTCTGTCCCCTCTCTCTGTTTCCCTCTGTCCCTCTCCCCTTCCCACTCTATTAAAAAAAAAATGTTAAGTAACATTTTCTTAAACTTTTTTGCTCTTTCCTTCAGTTATTGTATAGGACTTTATTCAATTGCTAATGGAAACACTTGGGCTAATTTGAGGTGATTCGATGTCCTCTGGGGAACTTTTCTGTCTTACCATGGAATTAGAAAGTTTTAAGCTAATGTAATTACGTTATGTTCAAACTGATTTTGTTCAAACTGTTGCTGCTTTTAACAAAATCAAGATGAAAAGAAAGTAAGCGCAGTGTTCCTTCTGTTCCTTCCTTCCCTAGGTTATTCTATTGCTTCTTCTGATATATTCTGCCTATTTTTTTCTCCACCATTATCAGTCAGACCAATATTCTCCAATGAATCTGGCTCTATTTTTCTATCTTTTCAAAAAGCAATTCTGCTATCTTCCTAGTTCAAAAAGCATGAAAGGCTTTATGAAAAATCAGTAATATACAATGGGTGATTTAGTATTAGAAAAACCTTTTTAAAAGATAAAACAGTTTCAACACAAATTCAATTTAAATCAGTTTCCTAAGAAGTCTAAATCTATAATGAGTGAGACTCTCAGTTCAGAAATAGATTCTGTATATTCCTTAACATAAAATATGTTAAATTATCTTCAAAAAACTGTCTATACTAAACTAATGAAGAGTCCATAGTAATCTATTATATTTCAGGGTGAATTTTGATAATGAAAGCTCACAAATTTTTCTTCTCATTCATAAAACTAATACTTCATTCCTGGATAATTTTATTTATGCTTTTAAAAATACTTCTGGTTAAGTAAAGGATGTGGTAAAGGACCTTCATACCATTCAAAACAACACAAAATGAAGGTGTTAAACTGCTTCAGGTCATTAGATATTACTAAACAATTTGGTTTCTGAATACATTTTTCTTGGACCTTTCAATTCTTCAAATCTTGAACAACTAACAAGTAGTTGCTGTGACATATGGATGACACCACTGTTAATAAAGCAGTATTTGTCACCTTAAAAATTAGGGAATTAAAAAAATTAGGGAATTAACTTGAAGTATATATACCATCACAGACCAAAATGTGCAATTATATTAAAGAAAACCAACATTCCTATGAGCCTTGAATTAGGAGTCAGAACACTTGGATTTTAATCCTTTCAATTTCCTATGTGTTCCTTAACAATCCATTTAATCTCTAAAGCTCATCTTTGTTATTTGTGAAATTAAATTATTGGATTAAATCCCAAGGTTTCTTTTAGTACAGAACAGACCAGGGACAAGCTCTGGTTGTCCTCTCCAGGCAGAGTCTTACATATAGCATTTATTCTACAACAATATATGAAAACACCTGTGAAGTATTACTAACTGGGAGAGCTTACCTAAGACACAGTGTCCAGGGTTTTTATTGGAAGGTCAGTGATGTAAGCATGGGGTGTCTTTGGGGCAGACCATTTTTTCTTAATCTCCAGCCTCCTCAAAGATCAAAATTGGTACAATTTGACCCAGGGTTTCCACAATAAATCACATTATTAGCATAGATTATTTGGTGTGGTCTGAGGCTCTAGGTAAACAAAGACATTGGTATCATGGAGGATTTAGGAATTATCTTCCAAGAGCCAGGGGAGGGCCTTTCTTTGAAATATGCAGAGTTAGGCAGCTCAGGCCTCCTGAGTTAATCCTTCACTGCCTATCTTTTGTTCAGCGAAGTAATCCTCCAGTACCTTCTTGAGAAAGGATGCTTGGTAAGCAGTTTTTTGAGACTTTTCATGTCAAATATTTTTATTCTGTCATATTTGATTCATAGTTTAGACAGCTATAGAATTATAGGTTGGAGATAATTTTCCCTAAGGATTAGGGAAAATTAGGAATTATTTCTTCATATGAGTCTGTTTTCTATCCATTTTGATGGGCATTGAACAGGCTCTTTCAATTTAGTCAGATATATCCTTGAGGGATACATTCTTTAATTTTTCAATGATTTCTCTCCTCCTTTGTTTCTGCTCTTTCTGGAACTCCTAACATTTGGCTGTTGGACCTCCAAGACAAATCATTTTCTTACCTCTTCTCTCTTATTTTCTATCTGTCTTTTTGCTCTACTTTTTTGAGGTGATTTCTTCAACTTCCAGACCTCTTATTTTTCATTTCTGTCAACATAATTAATTTATATGAGCTCTTTTTTAGTCTCTGAATTTTTTATTAATAGAATCTTATTTTGTTTCATGATTACAGTATCTTATCTTTCTATTAACCATAGGATTTTTTGTTTAGGTTTTTTCTTTCTGTATAGTTTTCTTTTTCCTGCTTGTTTGATCTCTATCTTTAATTAAAAACTCTTGAGCTATACTTGGATTTTTATTCATAATTAAGAATGGAAGCTCTAAACATGGGTGAGGGATGTACACATTGTTGGGTGATCTGACTGATCAACTTGTTAGGGAACGATTGATGTTGGTAATTTTGGGTCTTTCCTCTTTGGTGATCAGATTCTTCATGGTGAAAAACTACTCTAATCCTTTAAAGAGTAGAGGTCTAGGGATCCCTGGGTGGCTCAGCGGTTTAGCACCTGCCTTTGGCCCAGGGCACGATCCTGGAGTCCCAGGGTCTAGTCCAGCGTCTGGCTCCTGGCATGGAGCCTGCTTCTCCCTCCTCCTATATCTCTGCCTCTCTCTCTCTCTATGTCTATCATAAATCAATCAATCAATCAATCTTAAAAAAAAAGAATAGAGGTCTAGTTTACAGCATTTTGAGAACCTAATTGGGGAAGAGGGTAAGAGATGAGAGAATTTTGTACTTGGTATTCATTCTAAAAGTCTCTACTTTTAGTATGATGCCAAACTATCAACTGTGCCTGGCATCTAACTTTCATATTCCAGGCCAGAGGAATCTCTCTAGAAAATAAACATCCAGATATCTGTCAGGATGAATAAGGGGCATTTTTCCAGGGCATGGAGTAGTAAATAGATTTAGGGATTTAACTGCCATTAAATAGTTTTTATCTACCTGTTTTAGCAACCCCCATTCTGAGTTTCAGTAGTACTTTATTTTCTTGGCTCCTATATCTTTTGAAGATTTTGAAATATATATTAGGTTGGTTGTGAACCCTTCTCCCTACTGCCTTGGGATTCATCCTTTTTGGATAGTCACATATTCTCTTGGGAGTTTCCAAGACTATCCTTAGCCTTGATAATTTGCTAGAAGGACTCACAGTTATTATACTAATGATTATAGTTTATTACAGTGAAAGGATACAGTCAAATCAACAAAGGGAAAAGACACATGGAGTAAGGTCCAGAGGAAACCATACACAAGCTTCCAGCATTCCTCTCTCAGAGGAATCATAGGATATACTTAATTCCTTCTGTAATGATATATAATTACACATGTGAAATGTTACCAGAGAATCTCATTAGAAACTCAGTGCCAAAGTATTTTTATTGGGATTAAAGCAGGTAAGCACTCTCTGCCTAAGACGTACCAAAATTCCAGGCTCCCAAAAGGAAAGTAGATGTTAAGTATATACCTTACTGTTTGCACAGTTTAGGCATGATGAAACACCCTTATCATTTAGGGAATGGTATGAATCCTCCTGAAATCCAAGTTCTCAAATACCAGCCAAAGAACAACCTTACAAACAGTCTTTTCTAAATTAACAGTCTTAAGCATGCTATGTTAACTTTTCTTTCTTTTTTTTAAGATTTTATTCATTCATTCATGAGAGACACAAAGAAAGAGACATAGGCAGAGGGAGAAGCAGGATCTCTGAGGGAAGCCTGATGCAGAACTCGATCCCAAGACCCCAGGAGCATGACCTGAGCCAAAGGCAGACACTCAACCACTGAGCCACACAGGTGCCCCTATCTTAACTTTTCTGTACACACATGGGCCTGCTTTCTAGCTTCCAAATTTTTGTTATTGTATCCTTTCCCATTCTACTCAAACTTGGGGGCTTATGCCTTTTAAGAAAATCCCTTTATTTATTGTTTTAGTGGAATTTCAGGTGAGAACAAAATTACATATGTTATATTCAGTATTAACCTGGAATTTTGTTTGACTATAAAACAAAACACCCCAATTTGATTGTATAACATCATTTTTAAGCAACTTGAAAGGAAACAGATGAAGCAGAGAGAAGAAACTTGTTTTTAATTCCAGTTAGTTAACGTACAATGTTATATTAGTTTCAGGTATACAATATAGCAATTCAGCAATTCCATATATCACCCAGGGTTCATTGTACATCTCACACCCATTTCCCCTCTGGTAACCATCAGTTTGTTCTCTTAGTTAAGATTCTGTTTCTTGATTTCTCTTTCTCTCGTCTTTTTTTTATCCATTTGCTCTTTTTTTCCTTAAATTCCATATACGAGTGAAATCATATGGTATATATCTTTCTCTCATTTTGCTTAGCATTACACTCTCTAGCTCCATTTGTGTCATTGCAAATGGCAAGATTTTATTCTTTTTAATGGCTGGATAATATCCGTGTGTGTGTGTGTGTGTGTGTGTGTGTCTTCTTTATCCATTCATCAATTGAGAGACACTTGCACTGCTTTCATAGTTTGGCTATTGTAAATAATGCTGCAATGAACATGGGAGTGCATACATCTTTACAAACTAATGTTTCCATAGTCTTTGGGTAGATACCAAGTCATACAGTTACTAAATTGTAGCATAGTTCTATGTTTAACTTTTTGAGGAACCTTCATACTCTTTTCCATAGTGGCTGCATGAATTTGCATTCTCATTAACAGTGCTCAACAGTTCCTTTTTCTCTACATCATTCCAGAACTTGTCACTTCTTTTGCTGTTTTTCTTAGCATTTTGACAGATGTGTGTGGTTTTGTATTACCGATGGTAAGGGATGATAAACATCTTTGTGTGTGTATGTTGGCCAATCTATATGTCTTCTTTGGAAAAATGTCTATGCGTATCTCTGCCTATTTTTTTGGATTATTTTTTGGATGTCAAGTTGTGTAAGTTCTTTATATATTTTGGATAATAACCCTTTACAAATATCTTCTTCCACCGCATAAGTCACATTTTAGTTTTTTGATTGTTTCCTTCACTGTGCAGAAGCTTTTTATTTTTATGTAGTCCCAATAGTTTATTTTTGCTTTTATTTCCCTTGCTTCAGGAGACATATTTAGAAAAAAAGTTACTATGGCTAATGTCAAAGAAGTTACTGCCTTCCATGATTTTTATGCTTTCATGTCTCACATTTAGATTTGGAATTTATTTTTGTGTGCGGTAAAAGAAAGTGGTCTCATTTCTTTCTTTTGCATGTTGCTGTCTAGTTTTCCCAACACCATTTTTTGAAGAGACTTTTTTTCCCGTTGGGTATTCTTTTCTGCTTTGTTGAGATTAATTGGTCATACAGTTGTAGGTTTATTTCCAGATTTTGTATTCTGTACTATTGATCTATGTGTCTATTTTTATGTCAATATCATACTGTTTTGATTACTACAGCTTTGTCGTATTACTTGAAGTATGTAATTACAATGCCTCCAGCTTTGCTTTTCTTTTTTCAAGATTACTTTGGCTATTCAAGGTCTTTTGTGGTGCCATACAAATTTTAGGATTGTTTGAGTTCTGTGAAAAACTGCTATTCGTATTTTGATAGGGAATACATTAAATGTGTAGATTGCTTTTAAAATATTTTAAGAATATTTGTTCTTCTAATCTATGAGTGTGGAATGTCTATTTCTTTGTGTTGTCTTGAATTTCTTTCATCAGTGTTTCATAGTTTATACAGTACAGGTCTTCCACCTCTTTGGTTAGAGTTATTCCTAGGTACTTTATCATTTTTGGTCCAATAGTAAATGAGATTGTTTTCTTAATTTCTCTTCCAGCTGCCTCATTATTGGTGGCTAGAAGTGCAACAGATTTCTGTACCTTGATTTTGTATTCCGCAACTTTACTGAATTCGTTTATCAGTTTTAGCAGTTTTTTGGTGTAGTCTTCAGGCTTTCTATATAGAGCATCATGTCATCTGCAAATAGTGAAAGTCTTACTTTTTCCCTACCAATTTGGATGCCTTTTATTTCTTTTGGTTGTCTGATTGTTGTAGCTAGGACTTCTAGTACTATGTTGAATAAAAGTGATGAGAGTGGACATTTTTGTCTTGCTCCTGACCTTAGAGGAAAAGCTCTGTTTTTCTCCATTAATGATGATGTTAACTGTGAGTTTTTCATATATGGCCTGTATTGTGTTGAGGTATATTCCCTCTAAACCTAATTAGTTGAGAGTTTTTATCATGAATGGATGTTATACTTTGTCAAATGCTTTTTCTGCATCTATTGAAATGATATATGGTTCTTACATTTTCCCTTATTGATATAATGTTCTTATTGATTGATTTACAAACATTGAACCACTCTTGCAAACCAGGAATAAATCCCACTTGATCGTGATGAATGATTTTTCTAATGTGTCATTGGATTCAGTTTGCTAGTATTTTATTGAGAATTTTTGCATCTAAGCTCATTAGGGATATTGACCAGTAGTTTTCTTTTTTGTGTGATGTCTTTATCTGTTTTGGTATCAGGGTAATACTAGCCTCGTAGAATGAATTTAGAAGTTATCCTTCTATTTTTTTGGAATAGTTTGAGAAGAATAGTTATTAATTCTTCTTTAATTTATTAGTAGAATTTACCTAGGAAGCCATCTGGTGCTGGGCTTTTGCTTGTTGGGAGTTTTTGATTACAGATTTAATTTCTTCGCTGGTTATCTGTTCAAATTTTCTGTTTCTTCCTGTTTTAGTTTTGGTAGTTTATATGTTTCTATGAATTTATCCATTTCTTCCAGGCTGTCAAATTTCTTAGCATATTTTTTTAATAATATGCTCTTATAATTGTCTGCATTTTTTTTGGTTGCTATTTCTCCTCTCTTGTTTGTAATTTTATTTATTTCAGTTTTTTTCTTTTCCTAATAAGTCTGGCTAGAAGTTTGTCAATTTTATTGATTTTTTTTCTCCCAAAGAAACAGCTCCTGATTTCATTGATTTGTTCTTTGGTTTTTTAGTTTCTGTATCATTTATTTCCACTCTAATCTTTATTTTTCCCTTGCTCCTGCTAGTTTTATATTTGTTGTTCTTTTTCTAGCTCCATAGGTCTAAGTTTGGGTTATTTGGGATTTTTCTTGTTTCTTAAAGTAGTCTTGTATTATTATAAATTTCCCTCTTAGAACCACTTTTTCTGCATCCCAAAGGCTTTGAACCATCATATTTTCATTTTTATTTGTTCCTATACACTTTTTTATTTCTTCTCTTACTTCCTAGTTCACCAATTCATTGTTTAGTAGCATGTTATTTAACGTCCATATATTTGTAGTCTTTCCAGACTTTTTCTTTTGGCTGACTCTTCTAATTTCATAGCGTTATGGTCAGAAAAGATGCATAGTATGTCTTTAGTCTTCTTGAATTTGTTGAGGCTTGTTTTGTGAGCTAATATGTGATCTATTCTGGAGAATGTACCATTTGCACTTGAAAAGAATATGTATAGTAGACTTTTAGAATGGAACATTCTGAATATATCTGTTAAATCCATCTGTTCCAGTCTGTGATTCAAAGCTATTGTTTCCTTATTGATTTTCTATTTAGATAATCTGTCCATTGATGTTAGTGGTATGTTAAAGTCTCCTACTATTATTGTATTAAAATCAGATTTGTTCCTTCATGTTTGTTATTAACTGTTTTATGTATTTGGGTGCTCATATGTTGAGGGCATAAATATTTACAATTGTCATATCTTCTTATTGGACTATCTATTTATTATTATATAGTGTCATTTGTCTCTTGTTGCAGTCTTTGTTTTAAAGTCTAGTGTGTCTTGGACACCTGGGAAACTCAGTTAAGCATCTGCCTTTGGCTCAGGTCATAATCCCAGGGTCCTGGCATTATGTCAGGCTCTCTGCTCATCAAGGAATCTGCTTCTCCCTCTCCATCTGCCCCTCTCCTCCACTCGTGCACTCTCTCTCAAATAAATAAAATCTTAAAAGAAAAAGTTATTAGTATCCTAAGAGACAAAAAGATATTATATCCTATGTATCCTAGAAAGAACAAGCTATGGTAAAGAAAAAATACTTTGAAGGTTAAAAGAAAGAGTTCTTAAAAATGAAATATAGGCATTGAAAGAGAACATCTGAAAGAAGTCCATCAATTCAATTTATAACTAGAGGAGCTAAAGCCTCATTATTATTTTTTTTTTAATGCAAGCAATAGCAATGGTAAGGTTGAAAATGGTGCACTACTCTTCATGGAAACTTAAGCAATTGAGATGGAAACTATGAATAGCTGTGTCTGTGAAAGTAATCTACATAGATGGATATTTATGTCTATCTATTCACCATGGAGAAGAGATTATATTCACCATAATTCATTTTTGCATCAATTCCGAATTTTCCAATAAAGTTTACATTTGAAAATTCCAATGAAAACTCCAATAAAGTTTCTTTTTTTCTTTTTTTTTAAGATTTTATTTACTTATTCATGAGAGACACACACAGAGAGAGAGAGAGAGAGAGAGAGAGAGGCAGAAGGAGAAGAAGGCTCCACGCAGGGAGCCCTACGCGGGACTCGATCTGGGGTCTCCAGGATCACACCCTGGGCTGCAGGCGGCGCCAGATCGCTGCGCCACCGGGATTGCCCTGCAATAAAGTGTCTATTTCAAGTTAACAAAAGTGGAAAAATCAACTTGACAAAAAGAAATTCTATAAAAATCATTCGTTCTGTAAGGATTTCAGTACCTACCATTTTGAAGCAACATAGTTCCACATGCAATGAAAAAAACAATAAATAACATATAGTTCCAGTTTAACTCTTCCTCAAATCTTGGGATACCTTCACTAATTAAACTTACATTAGATAACATTCACAAATAAAACGTATTTGTCATACTCTGATATTTCTTCCCTTTATTTGAGGAGGAGAGACAAAACATGGAGTTGACATTTTAAAATGGAAAAATCATTTCAGATAACTTATAAATATTTTAAGGGGCACCTAGGTGGCTCAGTTAAGTGTCTGCCTTCAGCTCAAATTGTGATCTCAGGATCCTAGGATCTAGCCCTCCATCTGGCTCCTTGCTCAATAGGGAGCCTGCTTCTTCGTCTTCCTCTGCCACACCCCTCGAACATGCTTTCTCTTCCTCTGTGTCAAATAAATAAAATCTTTTTTAAAAATAGGTTAAAAAATTCTTTTAAAGCTTTTATTTACTCATGATAGACAGAGAGAGAGAGAGTGGCAGAGACACAGGCAGAGGGAGAAGCAGGCTCCCCACCGGGAGCCCGACGTGGAACTCAATCCCGGGACCCCAGGATCAGGCCCTGGGCCAAAGGCAGGCGCTGAACCGCTGAGCCACCAGGGATCCCCAGGTTAAAATTTTTTTAATAGGATCAGCCCAGGTGGCTCAGCAGTTTAGCGCCACCTTCAGCCCAGGGCCTGATCCTGGAGACCCAGGATCAAGTTCCATGACGGGCTCCTTGCATGGAGCCTGCTTCTCCGTCTGCCTGTGTCACTGCCTCTCTCTCTGTATCTCTCATAAATAAATAAATAAAATCTTTAAAAAATAAAATAAAATAAAAAATTTTAATAAAAGTATGCTGATAACAGTATTTTAAATATTTATTAATTCAAAAATTCTAAATATTTTTTTCTAAATTAAGGGCCACTATTTTGTGGGAGAAAGATGGGTTATATGGTGAAAAACATTTGATACACACCAACCCATATAATTCTTCAGACTTTTTAAAAATTATATTTAAATTCAATTAACATATAGTATTTTATTAGTTTCAGAGGTAAAGTTCAGTGATTCATCAGTTGCATATAACACCCAGTGTTCATTACATCACATGCCCTCCTTAATGCCCATCACCCAGTTACCCCATCCCCTCACCCCATTCCCACAACCCTCAATTTCCTTTAGTTAAGAGTCTCTTGTGGGTTGTTTCCCTCTCTGACTCCATCTTATTTTATTTTTCCCTCCCTTCCCCTATGATCCTCTGTTTTGTTTCTTAAATACCACATATGAATGAAATCATATGATAATTGTCTTTCTCTGATTGATTTATTTCAATTAGCATAATACCATCTAGTTCCATTCATGTCATTGCAAATGGCAAGATTTCTTTTTTTGATGACTGAGTGATATTCCATTGTAATTCTTCATACCTTCGTAATAAAAAAAACAATATCCTTCTATAAATGGCCCATTTATTTAGTTTTTCTGATATTAAGAAAGACCTGGGAAGAAGATATGATCCCTCTGACATAAATTGACATCAGCAAGGTACTTAGATGTATGTTATTTACTATTCTAAACTTCAAAAAAATCTACGTAAAGTACGTGTTTATTATGTTTCATGAACTTCCCTTCACTATCTTAACAAATAATATGTAATTGCTTGACTTTTTTATATTACTAATTTCTTTTTTACTCAAGATCATGTTTTATTAGCTATATTTATAAACACTTGGAATCTACTCAGATCATTGCTTTTAACCTTATTATACTCTCAGTGTGATTTAAGCACCTGGTTGAATCTATGATGCATTGTAACATATTCTGCATATCTCAGCTGATAGCTGACCTTTAATTCTTTCCTTATTCTGCTCAACTCCATCTCATGCCCATATATATCCCTGTATATGATCTGTAATCTTATTATACTTCCCACCCTCTTCCCATTCTGTTCTTCATTTGAAACTTTTAAATGCCTTCACTAAAATCTAGCTTTTTCCAGATCACACTTTGTATATAAGGATAAGCTCCCCCCATCTCAATTTTGGGAAGAACAATCAGCCTATATTATGTTTCCCAGTACTACCTACTGATATTGTACTATCATCATCCCTGAAATCCATGCCATCTGATTAGGTCATCATTGGCTATAATAATAACTTCCACTTTCCTGGATGAATCAGCTTTTCTTTCTTCTGGCCTGGTCTACTGTTATATAGATCTTCTTTCAAAGCCGATATTGATAATCCATCCAATGTGTCTCAATTCAATAGCTTCTTAGAGCCCTAAAACCCTCCCCTTCTATTTGAGCCACCCAACAGCAAGGCCGCACCTTGGGTCAGCTATTGCAAAAGGAGCAGGGCAGCCCAGGTGGCTCAGAGGTTTAGCGCCATCTTTAGCGCTGCCTTTAGCCCAGGGCCTGATCCTGGAGTCCCGGGATCAAATCCCACTTCAGCCTCCCTGCATGGAGCCTGCTTCTCCCTCTGCCTGTCTCTCTCTCTTTCTGTGTGTGTCTCTCATGAATAAATAAAAAAAAAAAAAAAGGAGCAAGTCTTTCTAACCAGTCTTTCTAACCTCTTTTCCCTTAAGCATCTTGGAATCATCCTTTTATCTGTTTTTCACCCTCATACTAACTTTTGATTACTTTACTACTTCTGTTTTCTCTACTCCATTTTCTTCCTTGTGATGTCTTTTGTACTTAAAACCTAAGGTCAATCTAGTATTCCCCTTCTTTGACTTTATGCTGTGACAATATAGTTCATTCACCCACTTTTTCTTTCTCTATGATAGTTTTACATCTTACAGGTTTAAATTATTACATGAAAAATGCAATCTAGTTATTTGAACTTTTTATAACGGCATCCATTTTTTTTCCTATTAGGTTGTTTCAATTTTAAAATTAGGAAGTCTTACAGACTGTATTCACTGTCAACTACCTGACTTTAGCTGGACCTATATTCTTCTCAATATATTCCTTTATAACCCTTCTGTTCATGTGTTCCAAATGTTTTCCATATTATAAGTGCTTAAATCTAACATCCCTTCCCAGGATATGACCTTGCCTCCTACTTTACTAGAAAAAAATAGAATCCATCTGCCCAATTCTCTCATCTATCTTCTCTATATCAAAATGATTATATCCATGCTACATCCAAATTTCTGATTTTAACAGAGCTGGTTTATAGATTATTCTAAATTTTCTCTGCAGACCTCCTACTTTTTCTTCAAGTGTCTCTTCTAACCTCTTGACTCAAAAGTATGTTTTCCTTTTCAGGGCTAACCCACTTCTTTTAGAGCCTTCTTTAACAATTGAACTCTCCCTTCCTCTCCCCTGCTCTCCATTTATCATTTCACTATCTCTAGTTTATCTCTGACCAGCAGATTATTAAATCAGAAACTGAAAAGTCTGAGACTTTACCTTACTTGAAGCTAATAGATTAGCTTGCCACAGTTATATATACATATACTGACAGAAAACGCAAGGCCCATGGGTCAGAGAAAAAGACAATTTATTACTCATGGCAAAAACAACAACCAAAGTAATATCTTGCATCAGGTCATTAGCCCCAACTCCCACATGGTTAACACAGTAAGGGCCTGATGTTATTTGTGCCTGCAGCAAGGTATGTTACAGAGGAAGAACCCTGAAATGAAAGGAGGCAGACAGATCTTATCTTTACTCTGGAAAGTAAACAAGGAAGGATAGGAAGACCATCACCTGCCCTCACACCTGAATATCTCCAGAGAGGGAGATATTCTCTATTCTTCTAGTCAGGAAACAAATCTTCCCTCTGGACTTAAGGTAGACACCATCTCTATTTCAAGGATGTTTGCTATGCAAAGCCCTTTGCTCAGAAGACCTATACCACTCAGAAATATGTAATATTCATAGAGAAATATTTCTCAACATATTTTCCCAGGTTTCCCTTAACTTCAAATATATCTCATATGGCCTCTTCCCACTGTCTTAACTCTATTAATTCATCATACTTTTTATTCTATTATTCCACTGAAAACCCTTTTCTCCAAGGTACCCATGACATACTGGTAACTCAACCAAATGGTCTTTTTCTTTTTTTTTTTTAATTTTTTATTTATTTATGATAGTCACAGAGAGAGAGGCAGAGACATAGGCAGAAGGAGAAGCAGGCTCCATGCACTGGGAGCCTGACGTGGGATTCGATCCCGGGTCTCCAGGATCGCGCCCTGGGCCAAAGGCAGGCGCCAAACCGCTGCGCCACCCAGGGATCCCCAAATGGTCTTTTTCTTAATCATTCTTGACTTTTTGTGGAATTTAACAAGGATTATACTTGCTTTCTATTACCTCTAAACTGCTATGCAGGGCCGCCTGGCTGGCTCAGCAGTTGAGCGTCTGCCTTCAGCTCAGGGCGTAATCCTGGAGACCTGGGATCGAGTCCTGCATCAGGCTCCCTGCATGGAGCTTGCTTCTCCCTCTGCCTCTGCCTGTGTCTCTGCCTCTGTGTGTCTCTCATGAATAAATAAATAAAATTTTAAAAAATAAAAAATAAACTGCTATGCAGTTTTCTATGACTGTCTCCTTTGCCTATCTCTTTTCTTCCCTCTTTGTGATTTTTCATTCTGACATTAGATGTGAACATATCACAGGTTGACTTTCTATTCCAAATTGTTCTCTCAAATGTCTTCTAGTTGAAGTTTTCAGTTGTCACTTCTGTAGGAGATTGTACTTCCTTCTTATATTCCCAGTCACCTAACTTCTCAAAATTTCTGCCTATATGTAATAAATTTTAAACCTAAGAATCAATTCCACAATCTGACTTTTTGAAATTTTTGTCAGTGGGGCACTCATTCTATCAATTCTTTACTATTTTTTTAAGAATAAATGTATTTGTATGCATAGCAACCTACATGCATCTCCAAAGAATTATGGTGAGTGAAAAAATCCAATTCCAAAAGGTTACATACTGTATAATTCCATTTATATGACATTCTTTTCTTTTTTATCCAGTATAACTATGTACAGTGTTATGCTGGTTTCAAGTGTACAATGTAGTGATTCAACAATTCTGTACATTACTCACTACTCATTACAATAAGTGTACTCTTAATTCTCTTTATCTATTTCATCCATCCTTCCACTCACCTTCCCTCTGGCAACCACTAATTTGTTCTCTGTATTTTCTCTGAGAGTCTTTTTTTATTTGTTTCTTTTTTTCTTTGTTCATTTGTTTCTTAGATTCCACATATGAGTGAAATGGTATTTGTCTTTCTCTGAAACATTTCACTTAGCTGAATACCCTCTAGATCCATCCATGTTATTGCAAATGGCAAGATTTCATTGTTTTCTATGGAAGAGTAATTTTCCATTATATGCATATACTACATCTTCTTTATCCATTCATCTATCAATGGATCCTTGGGTTGATTCCATGTCTTGGCTATCGTAAATAATGCTACAGTAAACATAGAAGTGCATATATCTTTTCATATTAGTGTTTTCATATTCTTTGGATAAATACCCAGTAATGACATTACTAGATCATATGGTAATTCTACTTTTATTTATTTTTTTACTTTTAATTTTTTGAGGAACATCCATCCTGATTTCCATAGTGGCCATACCAGTTTGCATTCCCACCAATGGTGCACGAAGGGTTCCTTTTATCCCACATCTCACCAAGATTTGTTGTTTCTTGTGGTTTTGATTTTAGGCATTCTGACAGGTGCAAGGTGATACCTCATTGTGATTTCAATTTGCATTTCCCTAACGGATGAGTGATGTTGAGCATCTTTTCATGTGTATGTTGGCCATCTGTGTGTGTTCTTTGGAGAAATGTTTTTTCATGTCTTCTGTTCATTTTTAATTAGATTATTTGGTTTTGCTGGTGTTGAGTTGTAGAAGTTCATATATTGGATGTATCCATTGCAAATGTCTTCTTCCATTCAGTAGATTGCCTTTTTGTTTTGTTGATGGTTTCATTTGTTATACAGAAGCTTTTTATTTTGATGTGGTCTCAATAGTTTATTTTTGCTTTTGTTTCCCTTGTCTGAGGAGATACAACTAGAAAAATGTAGCTATGGCTAATGTCAGAGAAATTACTACCTGTGCTTTCTTCTGGGATTTTTATGTTTTCAGGTCCTCACATTTAAGTCTTTAGATTCATAACCTGAAAAGGTGGTTGAGTAGACTCACTCAAATTCAACAGTATTTATTAACTAGAGTTCTTCCCACCATTCTAATCCATTTTCACCACTTTACCTAAGAAATCACTCAAACATAAAATCGTATTACAGAATTTGTGGGAGTTAAAGACTAATTCTTTAGCCTTTTTCTACAAGGTTTCCGTGATTGAGCAACTGCTTGCCCCTCCAGTTTCAACTTGTGTTGTATTTCACATATCAGAATACTTGCTTTAACCTAAACCCACTACTCATTTATTCCAACATTTTCTGAAAACTTACTATGAACCAAGCATTATGCTAGGCACTGGAGCTATAAATATGAGTAAGTTATGGTCTCTCTTAAGAGGGAAATAAAAATGTAAATAAATGCCATAAAATGTGACTAGTAAAGCAAGGATACAGAGTGGTGTTTCTCTTCCTAAGTCACTTAAGGGGACAGTATAAGAGATGACACTTGAGTAAAGTCTTGAAGGATGAGTTGGAATTTATTATATGACCCAGAAAGCTGATTTCAGGTAAAGTAAAAACACATGGGAAAGCACAGAGTTGTGAAACTGAATCCCTTATTTGAAGAGTTGTAAATAATCCAAAATGACCAGACCATGAGATTGAAGATGGGATAAAAAGATGAAGTGATGGGAAGGTAGGGTGGGATGATGAAAGACCTGTTATGTCAAAAGGAGTGTGAGCTTTGTCCTGGAACAGTATCAGATTTACTTTTTAAAATGAAAATGCTCCATTTTAATAATAATATATTCAGACAATAGATGCCAAAACAAATGGATGAAAGTTTGAATAACAGAAGATATTTATATTGTAAATATTTCTCCATGTGGTACTCATTACAATGAGAAAAATGGTAACTTAGTGGAGAAACTTGGTAGACACCACCTTAACCAATTGCTCAAAGTATCACAATAATGGGACAAATCAACACCATGAAACTCCTGATGTAATTCACTGAGAAGAACATAGCACCATCATTTCTGTGGTATTCCTACCAAAATGCATATCCTGAATCTAATTATGAAAAAACAGACAAATCCAAACTGAGAAGCATCTACAAAATCACTGTAAATACAAAGGGAAAAATTGAAAATTAAAGGAGGTTGTATTCACAAATTAGCACATAATCCTGGTATTTTTTCCTCCCATAAATGGCATTATTGGAACGAAAGGCGAAATCTAAATAAGGTCTGGAAATTAGATAATAGTATTATATCAATATTCAATTTTATAATTTTTGTAATTATATTGTAGTCACATAAGAGAATTTTATTTTTTAAGGAAGTATACATTGAATTACATATTTAGGGTTAAAGAAGCAACACACATACAACTTACTGTCAAATGATTTTTTTAATCATATAAAAACAAGTTCATGTGTAGAACATATTGTTTATAGCAGCATTACTCACAATACCAAAAAGGTGGAAGCTTCTCAAGTGTCCATTGATGGAAGAACAGATAAGCAAAATATGATGTATACAAACAGTGGAATCTTATTCGGCTTTAAAAGAAAAGGAAAATGTGACATGAGTTATATAACATGGATGAACTTTGACGACATTATGCTAAGTGATATAAGCCAATCACAAAAGAACAATTATTGTATGATTCCCGTTATATGAGGTTACTAGAATAGTCAAATTCACAGACAGAAGGTAGAATGGTGGTTGTCAGGTGCTGGAGAAGGGAGGAATTAGGAGTTATTGTTTAATGAATACAGAGTTTTAGTTTAGGAGGATGAAAAAGTTCTGGAGATGGATGATAATGACCGTGTACACAACAATGTGAATATACTTTATGCAGTTTAACTATACACTTAAAAATGGTTAAACGGGGGGCACCTGGGTAGCACAGTTGGTTAAGCACCTGACTCTTGGTTTCATTTCAGGTCATATTCTCAGGGTCATGAGGTAGAGCCCCATGTTGGACTCCAAGCTCAGCATAGAGTGTTTAAGTTTCTCTCTCCCTCTCTCACTGTGCCGCCCTTTCTCTCCCCCTCTCTCTCTATAAAATAAATATGTAAGTTTTTTTTTTTTTTAATGATTAAAGGGTGCCTGGGTGCCTCAGTCAGTTAAGTATCTGCCTTTGGCTCAGGTCATAATCTCAAGGCCCCAAGATTGGCTGTCAGGCCTCCTGCTCTGCTGGAAGTCTGCTTCTCCCTCTCCTTTTGCCCCTCCCTCCTGCACATGCATGCACACACATGCACAGAGGCACATACACACTCTCAAATGAATAAAAAAAATATATTTTAAAAATGGTTAAGTGAAAAAAATAAAAATGGTTAAGTGGTGAGTTTTGTGTTATACATATTTTAGTACAATTTATAAAATAAGAATAATTAAAATTAAATGTAGACAGGTGAGAATAAATAAAAAGTAGTAAATGAACCCTTACCTTCTAAAGATATAAATGGAGTAAAGAATGGAAGCAGAGAGACCAAATAAAAAGGTGTTGTAATATGTACCTTAGTAGTGGAGACAGAGAAAATGGATATATCTGAGAATGATTAGGAAATTAATAGGATAATATTTTAGATGCCTGTATCACATCTAGCTTCTGGGTAACCAAAATACACAGATATGGGTACATGCATAAGCTGCTATCTTTGCCTGAGCATTTACCTAACACCAAATTTACCTAATTTGCCCTTCATAACTTGGTTCTGGCTCAAATGTGATTTCCTTTGAGAAGTCCCCCCTGACTACACAGTCTTTCCCCTTTCTCCTTACCTCACACCATTTCTTGGACTGAATTAGTCTTTCTCCCTTCTTAGATGTTGTGATAGCATCTTTTGCGTTGACACCACAAAGTATCAGAATAAGTGGTTTATCTATTTCTTCAGTACACTGAGCTTCTTGGGAGTAGAAAGTTACTATATTTATGAATCCACAGCACCTTTCATAATGTATGCTCAATAAAAGCTTGAATAAAATTAGTAAGTTATTGAGTACTTATACTATTTTTCTTTATACTGTTTTATACTTGACTCTTTCCATGCCCCCAAAGTTAATACCTTATCTAAATAGTCCTATAACTAGTCTTTCTACTCCTCTCCTTGCCCAGATTTCCTCTGTACTAGCCTGTGCATTGATGCCAGATTAATGAAATTTCATATTTTGGAGTGTCTACATAAAAAACGTCGGTGTTGGGGATCCCTGGGTGGCTCAGCGGTTTAGAGCCTGCATTTGGTCCAGGGCGTGATCCTAGAGTCCCAGAATCAAGTCCCACATCGGCTTCCTGCATGCACCCTGCTTCTCCTCTCTCTGCCTGTGTCCCTGCCTCTGTGTGTGCGTGTGTGTGTGTGTGTGTGTGTCTTGTGAATGAATAAATAAATAAAATCTTTAAACAAACAAACTTCAGTGTCTTCTCATTATCTAAATAAATAAAGTCCAAATTCACTGGTAAGAAATTAAGACCTTCGACACTATTCTCTCAGAATTTACCATGTTCATTTTATTCAACAAGTATTTGAGAACTTACCCTTTGCAAGGCTTTGTGAAGGAAGAAAGTTTACTAAATATGATATATGCTCATTATCTTTGTGTTCATTTTTTTTGGTCCCTTGTTTCCTTTTACTACTTCATTTCATCTTAGGGAAAAATAATCTTTGTTTTTTTTAATAAATGTATTTTTTTATTGGTGTTCAATTTGCTAACATACAGAATAACACCCAGTGCTCATCCTGTCAAGTGCCCCCCTCAGTGCCCGTCACCCATTCACCCCCACCCCCCACCCTCCTCCCCTTCCACCACCCCTAGTTCGTTTCCCAGAGTTAGGAGTCTTTATGTTCTGTCTCCCTTTCTGATATTTCCTACCCATTTCTTCTCCCTTCCCTTCTATTCCCTTGAAAAATAATCTTTGAAGAACATTCAGCCATATTCATTTTTAAGTAAGTAGTTCCATTTTAAGACAAAATGTAAGTAATATAATGAAGTTTAGGTGGTAAGCTATCCAGCACAATGTCTGGCTCATAATAAAAGTTCAGTAAATGTTTAATTTATTCTGCTTAAAATTTTAAAGATAGAAATTTAAATTTAAGACTATAACAAAGAAAGTTATTACTGACTTAAGCCTTTGGAAACCTGCTTATTTTGCTTCATGGTAGTTCAGATGTTAATATTTGAATTTACTGATCTAATGTTATTTGGAACATATTATTTGTAGTTGTATCACTTGAAACACAAATCAAAACAAGTTTATGAATACTATATTACAAGTGTTTTTTCAAGACCTTTTTCTATACTTTCTTTATAGGTTATATGTAAAGTCAGATGTGCCACTGAACTTGACAAACACAAGTAAGTTTCATGAGTAGCAAGATCTAATTTTTTTCACAATAGACTTCTCAAGGTAGAAGGGCATGGTAGTTGAAGGTGCTATAGTAGTTTTATAGGAAGTCCAGTAGTTAGATTAGCACATGGGAAATGAATTGAGTAACCACAGTTCTCCTCCTTCAGCCATATTGCTGCTTAACACCTTCTTTTGCTGCTCTGCTACTGTGCTGCTTTAGATGTGAGATATAGTTTCATAGGGCCCACACATACTAAAGTTAGATTTTACTGTTTGGGGCAAGCATGTATAGAATAGTTCCATGAATTAAGGAATGTTTCAGTACTGATTAACCTCAAAAATGAGAATGCTAAGCTGGGGCGTCAGAAATTTGGGTTTCAGACCAATTCTCCCACTAACTTGTTGACCGTGCAACTCATTTAACCTCTCTAAATTTTGGACTCCCCTGGTTATATGAATAACTTCAAGGTCCCTTTTGGGTTTTAAATTACATATTATTACTTATGTTATGTAATCTGAAGAGAATATTAAGATCTCAACTTCACCAACTAAAATCTTTGTACACTTAACAAAGATTGCTTGTTATAGATTTCACAGTACCTTCAATTAACCTCTTATAAACTATTTCCAAAGGTTGACAACATTTTATGATTTCCACTCTTGAAAGTGACCTAAAATAGAAGATATGAGGATGCCACATAAATTTCTGGCTCATATTAATTTAGGTTATAAACATATTCGAACTGGGAATAGATAGCTGTTACAGCTACTTAATACAAATATCTACACCTTACCTGAAAGGTAAGATCACTTTATGCAGTGATCTCATTTTTCTTAGGGAGCTACAGTTAAGGCATTTCATTTTCAGAGTTGCTCTGTATACATAGTAAGTATAACTTTATAAGAAGCTGAGGTATCAATGAGGTGCTTGAAACTCTACATATACTGTACCTATGTTCTTCTTTGGTGATGTTTGAAAGTAATGGTTGTTATGGATAGTCAGAAGATCATAAAAGTTGAACATTATTTAAAACACACTTCCCTTAACCTCTTAAAACTAATGTTAGTGATCAATTTAAATTTAGATAGAGTTTATTAATTTTCCAAGCAGATTATAAAAGCCTGGTAATTCTTAGAATGGAAAGGTAAATGAATATATGTTTAGTAGTTATAAAAATGAAAAGTAGGGATGCCTGACTGGGTGGCTCAGCGGTTGAGCATCTGCCTTTGGCTCAGGACGTGATCCTGTGGTCCTGGGATTGAGTCCCACATCGGGCTCCTTGCATGGAACCTGCTTCTCCCTCTGCCTCTGTCTTTGCTTCTGTCTCTCTGTTTCTCATGAATAAATAAATACAATCTTTTTTTAAAAAATGAAAAGTACAGGATTACTTTAATTAGTATTAAAATAATCTTATATTATTCTTCCTGGCATGGACAACTGAGTTCAAGTCCACATGTGATTATCCTTAAATTAATGTTTTAAAACCTAATGCCATTTTTAAATTACTTAGATATTAATTCCATAATAGCAAAGATATCCCAAGTAACTCTGAGTCATTATTAAATTTGTATTTAAATGAAATTATAAAGATTTTAAACTGAAGGTATTATTATTGTACCTGAAGTAACACACTAATTCAGAATTAAATCTAGTCTCTCATTAGTATATAAACATCTAATAAATTTATTTTTTTTCTTTCAGAATTCTGTTGCATTTGGGCTTTATATTGGCAAGCCTTCTTTTTTTAGTGGTGAACTTGATTTGTGCAATGTTAGTCCACGGAGATGTCCCAGAAAATCAGTTGAAATGGACTGTGTTTGTTCGAGCATTAATTAATGATAGTCTGTTTATTCTTTGTGCCATCTCTTTAGTTAGTTACATATGCAAAATTACAAAAATGTCATCAGCAAATGTCTACCTCGAATCAAAGGTAAGTATATTTCTTATATTTACACCTGAGAATCTAACTTCAAATCCTCATCCTGTGAAGCATATTTTAATGGAAAGCTTATGTTTTTTTAAAAAGTATTCTGAATGTAAGGTACATTTTTGAGTTTGAAAGAATGGTCACAAGACATTAAAAGGCATTCAAAACTTGGCCCTAAGTAATAGTTTTTTAAAAAGTTTGTATTGAACATACTGTTATTTTCTGTGACTTATATCCTCTGCATAGGAGGATAAATGAAAGAAACCAGGATTTACATGAATATATTATAAATGGTCTAATATATCAAGCCACACTAACAACTTAAGATTTCGTCAGTAAGGGTGGCAGTATTGCAATTAAACAAATTTACCAGATTATGTCTACATACATTTGGGTTAGCAGTGTTAAGATATCATATGTCTAAGATGGTGTTTATTTGTATCAGGATTCAGAAAATGTTACTTCACCTCATAATATGAAGACACAATTATTTTGAAACAACTAATCATGTAATTAAATTTATTAATGCCTTGCTTCTGCCTTTCCTTATACTTTGGATCAGCAAACAGAGGCCAATGCTAACCTATTAACAAAGAACAATAGAAGTTTCTACAGTTGATTGACCATGTTGTTGAGCAGTGAATCAGTCATCACAGTGATATATGGCACTAGGTGTGTGGTATAGATGTGTAGATTTGGGGGTGTGATTTATACACACACAAGCTTGCTTTAATTTGGTATCATTATCTATTCACAGAAGGTAAGCAAGATAGTGTCTTAAACAGAACAGTTCTCTGAAATATAGTTAGACTTCTGTATTGTCATCTCTCATATAATCCTAGTGAAGTAAGGTGCTTTAATTAAATGTATGGTAACCAACTTGTCCTTTAAATTTAGGAAGAGACTTTAATTTTAGTTTTTAAACGTGTCAGTAGAATGCAGGATAAATATAGAAATAGAAACAAAAATATATATACAGAGAGAGAGACTTTCAAACCTATTAATCTTACCTAGAAAATTATTTTATTCCATTTATGTTCTAAAAAGTTCCCAAAATGTAAATGTTTTTGCTAATTCTGGCTTCAGTGTAAGTGTTAAAAATGATAATGTCACTGTTACAGTATATAATCTTTGGTGTAGCAATAGCATCTCTACTTAATGTAATAATATCACCTTAACATTCATACCTTGTGCTTATCTAGTGATAAACAGATAAATAGATGTGGTTGAATTTAAAAGGCTTCCTCTCTGGATATCTAACAACTTTTAAAGTTTTGGTTTACTTGCTTTGAAATAGATATTTCTTTGAATATAGTAAAGTTTCCAATCTAAAAGGAAAATCTAATCTGATAACTCCTCCAGAATTATTTTAAACATCTTCCCCTATCATATGAAAGGTATTCACTTTTTTATTAGTATAATTGTAGAAGTCTTACATTTAAAAAGTGTGTGGATTCAGAATTCTCTAGGAACATTACAGAGAGACATGCTTAACATACTTCAGTTTTAAAGGTAAACATAATATGAAATACTAGATTATACGTATGACATTGTACTATTATGTAGTTCTTGGTCTTCCTAACTAGGTTATAAAGTTATATATTCAAAGAGTACATCATCTTGCTTTCATGTTCTCCTGGTGAAATCACTAGGCCCATTTTTATTTTTTGACCTCTGTACAGGAATAGCCATTTCTTTCATTCAGTCGACAAATATAGGTTGAACACCTACCTCTTCCACGTTCAAACCAGCTTTGCTTCCTACTGTCCCTAAGAACATTTCCTTAAAGCTCAAACTTTGGTCTTCTGTTTTTCTTTTTATTCTTCATTCCTTCTTAATGAGATCTTCCGTGATTTGTTTCAACTAAATCTTACCTACCTTATTTCTAAATGGCATACAATATTCTTTCCTGTCTCTATATCCTTAGGCTGTTTCATTTTCCAGAAATGTCTCTCCTCCACCCGGGGCTCTATACCTGTTGTCATCATCTTAACCAAACTTTGAAGGCATAACTCTAATGTTTCCCCTTTTGATGAACTTAATTTGATTCCTTCCTCTTTGCTCCCAAAATAAAATTTAGAAATAACTATCTGAATTCTCTATAAAAAACTTATTTTTATTCGGTTAGCAGCTAGCACAGTGCTGTGTATTAGTTCTCTTTTTCAAAGTAGCAACTCTAACTAGTTAGAGTTAGAGTTTTCAATATTACTTATCAATTTTGAGGATCCCTGGGTGGCTTAGTGGTTTGGCGCCTGCCTGGCGCCTGCCTTTGGCCCAGGGCGTGATCCTGGAGTCTCAGGATCAAGTCCCGCGTGGGGCTCCCTGCATGGAGCCTGCTTCTCCCTCTGCCTGTGTCTCTGCCTCTGTTTCTCTCTCTGTGTCTCTTATGAATAAATGAATAATCTTTAAAAAATATATTAGTTGTCAATTTTAATAGTTTATTTCTTCTCTTTCATTTTTGAATTTTCTTACACATTTAAGGTTTTTACTTTGTTCTTTGTCTATGTTCTTATATAGATACATAATTTATTATTTTGTAAACTAATAAGATATTTACAGCAATATGTTTTCTCTAGTACTGCTTTGGCAGCTTTCCATAATCTTGTTATATTGTACCAACATTCTTATTTAACAAAAACAAAGAAAACATTCTGTTTCAATTTCAGTCATGACTCCAACATTACATATTTATACATCAATGTGAATTAGATATTGTCTTTAAATATAGGGTCTTCCTTCAACTTATTTTGGTGGAAAGTCTAAAATTCAGACATCTAATCCTATTCAGGTCCCCTGACCTTCCTGAGAAGTTATCAGTTTTACCCTCTGTTTGACTGTCTATGCATATAAATCTGGCCTTCTACACAATATAGAATTTCTGTACTCCAGGTTCTTGAAATAAACTCTCAACTGTTAAATTCAAAAGCTTCATTCCAGAAAGATTACCTGAAGAAATGTCTAGTCTTTCCATCTCCCTATCTATTCTACATTTTATCTTTAGCCCAGTCCAGACGTTTTATACTTAAGATTACATTGTACCATGGATAGAATTAATTGTCTGTTCTAACCTATACTTTGACATCATGCTTTGGCCTGTACTAAGAAATATGTAAGAAACATTTATCTTAAAAGCCACTATTGTGTAATGTTCTTGAGGATATTGTCTACACAGTGTTGCGCAGAAAATATCTTTTTCTCCAGTTCAGTACCAGGTAAAACAATATTGATTAAATCCTTCTTTTCTCTGGCCACTATGCCATTCAGAAGCAAATATGTGGCTCACCTCTATATCAATCATAGATGATCTTATGATATCCACTTTGGGTTCTGGCTCTATCTCTAGTTATATTTAATTTTTTTATTCCCTATCACCACCACACACACACATATTCCTGTATATTTTTTTATTTTGTATTCTTCTCTGTAACTACTTCAAATTCTCCTTGGTGAATGAGGGTGGTATAAATAAAAAATATGATATTGGATTATATTTTTGGATATGTTTATATCTTTTTTCAGATATATTAACTTTAATTAATTTGGAAAGGCCTTAGTGAGAGACAATGTATCATAGTGATGAAGAGCTGGAAACCTGAGATCAAAGAAATAAGACCATAAATCTCATCTCCTGTTTACTGGCTATGTGGCATTAGACAAGTAACTATCTCTAAGCTTCACTCAGCTGATCTGTAAAATGAAAATAATGATAGTGTTGATCTTATAGGTTATATAGAGTTTTTAGGTATGTAGTTTTAGATATATATACTGTACAGTATAGATATATATAGTATATCTAAATATTAGATATATTTAGATATAGTATATCTTAAAACTCTATATGTTATATGTATATAGTTATAAAACTATATAGTATATCTAAAAACTCTATAGTAGATTTAAAAACTCTATATGTTATTAGAGTAGAGTAGTATCTTCTAATTAATCTAAGGATTAAGTGAAATTTTATGTAAGGCGTTAGTATAATGCCTAGCATTTGAGAAATGCTTATAAATATTAGCTATTATGATCTAACATGTACTAAGGAATGGTAATGTAGTTTTGGGAAGTTCTTGAATACCTGAAATTGTTGGCAAAATTTATCTGGAGAGAGGTCCTATATATGTAATCAATCCTCAAAAGGAACAGAGATCCAGAAAAGAGTAAGAATCATTGAAGAAGTGAATTTCTCTTTTAAATATTTAATTTTAATTTTAATGTGACTCCACCTAATTTATGTACCATTCCACACAGATTTTGATAAGGGTTGAAGTCTAATAGGTTACATGTTATCTAATTTTTAACTAGCTTCCCTTTCAAATTTTTAGAACAAATACTACTGAAATTATTTAATGGCATTTTTAATCATAGGTATTTTTGTTCTGAAATGTGCTGTATCTTTTATTACAACTTTTTTCTTTTATTTGCATGGTCATGAAATATGATGCTATCTTAACTTTTTATCTATTGCAAACATTTTAAGTGTGTCTCATTAGTTTAAACAAGATAGAGAGTTGTTGGGTCTTTTTTTTTTTTTTTTTTTTTACAAATCCTTTATATGGTAAACAGTTCATATTTATTGACATGATTGTGTATTAGTATTGGTCTCCCATTAGGTTTTTTTATTGCTGTTTTCTTTGCCTTCATTTCTATGATTTCTGTGCTACATTTGATTTATTTAATTTTTGTCAGAATTATAACTTTTAACATTATTAAATTATTATTTATCATTAAAATGCATACTTATGGGGCTCCCCAGTGGGACAGTTGGTTTAATGTCCAGCTCTTTATTTTGGCTCAGGTCGTGATCTTAGGGTGATGAGATCGAGCCCTCATTGGGCTCTGGGCTCCAGGCTCTGGGCTTTGGGCTCAGGGTAGAGTCTACTTAAGACTCTCTCCCTCTTGACTCCTGGACGGCTCAGCGGTTGAGCGTCTGCCTTCGGCTTAGGGCATGATCCCAGTGTCCCGGGATCAAGTCCCAAATGGGGCTTCTTGTATGAAGCCTGCTTCTCCCTCTGCCTATGTTTCTGCCTCTCTCTCTCTCTCTCTCTCTCTCTCTCTCTCTCTGTGTGTGTGTGTGTGTGTGTGCGTCTCTCATGAATAAATGGATAAAATCTTTAAAAAAAAAAAAAAAGACTCTCTCTCTCCCTCTACCCCTGCCCCCAGCTTGCACTCATGCTCTTTCTCTCAAATAAATCTTCTAAAAAATAAATAAAATGCATACTGATAAAATTATTTTTATTCTAATATTCCTTTCCATTTCAGAAAAATAAGAATATTTATAATAACATAGAACATAAAAAAAGAACATAGAACATATACCATTTTTAATGGACAAAATAACTTACCAGCACAAAAATTTTTAAACTAATGTTGAGGGATCCCAGGGTGGCTCAGTGGTTTAGCGCCTGCCTTTGGCCCAGGGCGCGGTCCTGGAGTCCCAGGATCTAGTCCCGCGTCAGGCTCCCGGCATGGAGCCTGCTTCTCCCTCCTCCCGTGTCTCTGCCTGCCTCTCTCTCTCTTTCTCTGTCTATCATAAATAAATAAATAAATCTTTAAAAAAATAAATAACTAATATTGATGTTTACTCCCTGTAATGACATGTTGGTATTATCTGTATAAAAGACCGCTCAAAGACAAGGTGGGAATAAAAGTTAAGCTTTTAGGTTTATATCTGGTCAGGGACATGCTCAATATTATATCTAGGTAAGAGTGTAAAAGGAATCATTGTCTGATACTTAATATCAGATCAGCTTATCTCCCAGCCCAGCCAGCCATTTGCAAATAATGGATTCTCTCTCTCTCTCTCCTGAATTCCTAAGTTTTAATTACTATGTAAACCTTTCTGTCCAATGTTCACTCAACCCTTTATGCATATTAATTTAAGATATTGGAATACAAAACAGCATCAACATCTTGCAGAGACACAGTGACATTTGATTTCACTGATATTTCTGATCTTTCATGCAGACGAACTGATCCTATAAGACCAAAGCAGTGGTTTGTGGTAATTTAAGCCATAATTAAAGAAATAGTCTAAAATACTATGAGTGTCTTTCTTCCACCATCCTGAAATATGATTTAACCCAAATTTGGGGAGCACGATGGCAGAGAAATAGAGGCTGCACCATCCTTTGTAATAGATATGATTACCACCTTCCCAATATTTTGCTCTAATTTCTCTCCTGAATTATAAGGATTTATTCTATAATCTTAAGATGAGGCACTACTTTACTTTACTCCCTTCATTTTTCCAGTTCTTTTATACCCCAAGTCTTACTTCCTATTATGTTACTTCTACCACATACTTGTCCCATTTTTAAAAATCCATAGGAGCCAGAGATCTAATTTCATCGTCTTTGCAACATGAAACTATTTTTGAAACTCTTCAGAGCCTATAATCATCAAAATTCAGTTGGCCCTTGAACAACAAAGGGATTGGGGGCACTACCCACTGCACGGTTTAAAATCCATGTGCAAATGGGTGCCTGGGTGGCTCAGTTGGTTAAGTGGCTGACTCTTGATTTTGGTTCAGGTCATGATCTCAGGGTCCTGGGATTGAACCCCATGTAGGGGATCCGTGCTCAGCGAGGAATCTGCTTGAGATTCTCTCTCACTCTCCCTCTGCCTCTTCCTCCACTCATTGTATCTTTCAAATAAATAAATAAATCTTTTTTAAAAATTAAAATAAAATCCACATATAATTTGGCTCCTCCAAAACATCTTCTAATATCATAGTATTTTTTAAGTATAGTGGACACACTGACTCCTACAAAATTTAACTATTAATAACCTACTATTGAGTAGAAGCCTTACCAATAATATAAAGAGTTAAACACATACTTTGTATATGTATTATATACTGTTATAATAAAGTAAACTAGAGGGGGAAATGTTATTAAGAAAATCATAAGGAAGGGGTGCCTGGGTGGCTCAGTTGTTTAACTGTCTTTAGCTCAGATCATTATCCTGGGGTCCTGGGATTAAGCACCAAATCGGGGCTCCTTGCTCAGCAGGAAGTTTGCTTATCTTGCTCCCTCTGACCCTCCCCCTTGCTTGTGTTCTCACTTGTGTGCACGCTCTCTCTCTCAAATAAATCAATAAATAATCTTTTTAAAAAAATCACAAGAGAAAATATATTTATAATACTATATAATATTAAATCAAAAAATCTGTGTTTAAGTAGACCCATACAGTTCAAACCTGTTGTTCAAGGATCAACTGTATATTTTTTTCAACTGTATATTTTTTAATTTACTAATTGCTATTACTTTATTTTCTTATTGTTGATGCTTAGTTTGGCATTTTATTTTATTTTTTTTATTTATTTATGACAGTCACACACACAGAGAGAGAGAGAGAGGAGAGAGAGAGAGAGGCAGAGACACAGGCAGAGGGAGAAGCAGGCTCCATGCACCGGGAGCCCGATGTGGGATTCGATCCCGGGTCTCCAGGATCGCACCCTGGGCCAAAGGCAAGCGCTAAACCGCTGCGCCACCCAGGGATCCCTTAGTTTGGCATTTTAATTTCAAAATGGAAATAGCATTTGTGAGATGATTTCAAAAAAATATATGTAGGATTTTGCATCTGGTAATGACTTAGAAGCTTCTATTGGACAAACCTTCCACAGATAGCAGTGATAAATTCTGGACAAAATATAAAAAGCACTGAAGGCACTGGAGAACAACCACTTAGAAGAAGGAAATGACACTGAGTAAGTTTCCTGTTTTTTACAGCTTCTAGCCTGAGGGAAGTTCTCATCCATGGGGCAGCCAAAACTTGAAGAGAAAACCTGTTTTACTTGCCTGAAGAATCAGAAGACAAAATTCAAGTAATTACCACATATGGAAAGTGAGTGGGGAATTTCAGGAAGAAGACAGCCAGATAGAGGAAGATACAAATTTTGATGATAAATTCAGCCAAATTATAATCTAATACCTAAACTACACATTAGCAGGACAGAATTCAAGAGCCACAGTTAAGGATATTTCAGCTCTCCATGCTTAGGGGTAGTTTGGTATTTGAGTCTAGCCAAGTAAATTTTTGCTTTAAAAAAAAAGAAAAGAAAAGAAAAAATCAGTACTTTTCAGAAGAGTATAACAGAATCCAGACTCTTTAAAATACATCATTCACAAGGTCCAGAATACAATTCAAGGTTACTGGGTATATGAGGAAACAGGAAAAATACAACTCATGCTCAAAAAGCAATCATTGGAGGCAATCTCCCTTCCAGATGACTTAGATGTTCACTATATCAGACAGAGATTTTATAGTATGCTTAAATATGCTCAAGGAAAATATGCTTTGATAAATAAGTCAATAGAAATCTTAGGAGAAATAAAAACTATTAAAAGAAATTGAAGAATTAAGAAGCACAATATTTAAAATTAAAAAGTCATCAGTTGGGCTTAACAGCAGATAGGAGATGAAAGAAGAAAAAGTCAATGAACTTAAAACAACAAAGTATCCAATTTGTAAAACAGAGGAGGGTGAGGGGAAGATGATAATAAAATGAACAGAATCTCAGGACCTAAGTATGTATTAGGGGAATCCCCAAAGGAAAAGAGAGAGAAAATGACATTGGAAAAAAATATTTGAAGAAATAATGATTGAAATTTTCTGCTTTTGATGAAAGACATAAATTTACAATTTTATGAAGTTCAGCAACCCCAATCAGGATAAATATAAAGAAAATATTAAAAAAGAAAGAAAGAAAAGAAAAAGAAAGAAAGAAAAAAAGAAAGAGAAAAGAAAAAAGAAAAGAAAGAAAAGAAAAGACAGAAAAGAAAAAAGAAAAGAAAAGAAAAAAGAAAAGATCTTGCCTAGGTTCATTATAATCAAAGTGCTTAAAACCAAAAATAAAAAGGAAATCTTGAGAACAGAGAAAACTGACACATAAATAAAAGAACATTGATTCAAATGATTAATTACTTCTCATCAGAAATAAAGGAGGCCAGAAGATGTGGAAACATCTTTAACATGCTGAAGGAAAAATGTGGTCAACTCTGAAATCTATATCCAATCAAAATATAAAGAATATAAAGAATGATGAAAAATAAAAGCATCTTCCAATAGAACTAAGAGGGTTAGTTACCAACAGACCTGAATTACAAGAAATGTTAAGAAAATTCTACAGACTGAAGGGAAATAAAGTCAGCTTGAATTTCATCTGTCCAGGAAGGAATGAAGAACACAGGAAATAGTAAATATGTGGGTAAATATAATTTCTTAATTTCTAAAAAAGAAATATGACTGGGCAAAGCAAAACTTATAATGTGAGGCTTACATATGTACATATATAATTCTCTATATAGTATAGATAACAACCATAGCAACTACAGAATAAAGGACAGGCAATAAATGCATCCATATGGTTGCAAATTTCTTACATTTTCTGTCAAGTGGTATGATATTAACAGACTGAAAAGTTAAGGATATATCTTATAATCTCTAGAGTAGTGGTTCTCAAACTTTGTGGTCTCAAGACCCCATTACAACCCTGAAAATTATTGAGAACCCCAAAGAGCTATTGTTTACATAAATTATATCTACTTATATATACATTGTTAGAAATAAAAATTGAGAAATTCAAAAAATATTTGTTTATTCACTTAAAATAACAATAATAAATCCAGTATAGCATGTTTTTATGAAAAATAATTGTATTTTCCAAATCAAAAATAAATTAGAAGATCAACATTGTTTTACATTTTGCAGATCTCTTTAATTTCTGACTTAATGGAAGACAGTTGGATTTTCATGTTTGCTTCTGCATTCAATCTGTTGTGATATGTCCTTTAGGTTGAAGGATATGAAGAAAATCCTCACACATATGTGTAGTTGAAAAATGGAGGAGAATTTTAATAACCTTTTCAGATAATTGTGATATTCTTCTTTAATACTATACCAAAAATCTGAAGTGGAGGTTTATTGAAGGTTAGTTGCCATGTGAAATCTAAAACCATATTAGTGAACTTTCTGTACTACCATTTGTCTCTCTTGCTGTTTGAAAGATGGTGTAGCATCGTGCATTGATCATTGGAAGATACTGGTCACAGATTTTCAAAATGATAATACATTTCATTGAATATTCTAATTCATGTTTGTTAATATCACCTCCAACCTCATCAGAAAGGTGTTTAAGTTTTCAGAAGCTGCCATCCCAATCTTATCATGAACATAAGTGCTTACAAGTTTTCAAAAATTCTAATTTTAATTTGAAAATATATATTTCACCATTGGCAATAGTGTCATATATTTTCCTTAAAGTGACAGGCTCATTTCATTTATTTTCAAAAGAATATATATCCAGTAACCAAGTGTGAATAACCATTGTTTGTTTTTCATAGTTGTCTGTTAAGTAAAAAATGGTGTTCTGAGGAAAAAAATGGCTACTTCGGCTCACAAGTCAAACAACCACATAAGTGCTTTTACTCAAGACAACCACAATACCTCAGCATGCAGTAGAATTGCTTTAAGTGTATGTCTCATCTCATCACACAGAATGTTAAATAGACACAAACTCTAGGGTTGGTAATTAAAATTTTCAGTGCTTCATCAAGGATATTCTTAAGTGAAACTTTTTTTTTTTAATTGGGAATGTGACGCAGTAAAGAATACTACACAATTTGGTATCACTGCTTTGATTTGTGCTAAGGCCCAGAAGTTTTAGTTACCATTGCTTTTGCACCATTAGTGAACATATCAACACAAATGACCTACAATAAACAATCAGAAGAGTTTTCAACACTTAGGATATTTCAATCACTTATCTTTCTTCTCCAGATTGCCCTAAAAGAATATCTTCCTGAATGATTAGCTGGTCCTGACACCATGAATATGAACAAAATTAGTCCTGCTACATCAGGTTCATTTATTTGTAAGACAAAAATATAAATCTGTAGACAAAATATTAGACTCTTTGTTTTCAGTTAAATCTTTAAATCAGTGAATTTCTGTATTATTGGAAAATGGCAATGTCATAATTTCCTGAATGGACTTCCCATCCAGTAGGCATTCAGCAATGTCAGCTGTATAAGACTTTACTGGTTTCTCAGCTACTGTGTGTGCTTTATTAGCCAATGCAGTATAATAATGTAGCCTGTGAAATGTTTGAATGACTTTTTAATTTCTGGTTTGGAAAGTTATAAAAACAATTTTTGGTATTTTAAAACCACACCTGCATTTAAATTTTCCATTCCTTTTGCTTTTAAACTCTGAATGATTGGTCTCAAGATGATGCTGTAGCCTCATTGGGCCATATACTATTCAAAAAGTTTCTGTCATAGAAGACACAATAAGGTAAATTATTAACATTTGCAAAGCCTATTGAAAGATAATTTTCATTACATTTTATTTGATGAAACAAAACAGCAATCAATTTCATCCAGTTCCTTTGAGGTAGATTCCTTTCTTTATTGAGTCATAGAATTCTAATCACTTTCATCTTTCTCAGCATCTTAGAGGTAAACAGAGATGTGTGTTGAGAAAGATATTTTTTATTGTGGTAGAATATACATATTATTTTTTAAGTGTACAGTTCAGTGGCATTAAGTATATTCATACTGTTGTGCAACCATCAACACTATGCATCTCCAGAACATTTCATTATCCCATACTGAAGCTCTATATCCATTAAAAAATAATTCCCCATTCTTAAGCCAATAATTCATTCTTAAATATGAAAAAATATTTTTTCATTTTAGAGTAATATGTGATTAATTTATAAAATGAGTTTAACATCAAATTTAAAGTTTTTTAAGTTTTTTGAAGAAAGTTCTTAAATATTGTAAAACAAATCTATCAGGAGTACCAATTCTTGTACTTCCATGGAGATACAAGGATTTCAAAATAACTACTTATTGGGTGATAATAAGGTTTCAGCAGATACAGCAGGTATAACCAAAGAAACCTAGTAAGAACCCAGTAAAAGTAAAAGAACAAGCTAAATTAATCTCTGAAAATGCACCTATTTATACGCTAATACTATTATAATAGGAATTCGAGAAAACACAAGAATACACATGCACACAAAGTGTTGACATCACTTAGTCTGGAAAACTCTGTTGTACATTCAAAAGAGAATTACAGTACAATAGGTAAATAACATCTCAGTGTCTTTGTTAAATCATTTTTTTAAGTCATTTTGATTTTGGTCTTTAAGGTCCCTTGACCACACTTTAAGAACTACTGCCCTAGAGCAACCATTTAAGGCAAAAACAAAAACTAGTGAAGAATAGTTAAAAATCCAAAAGATAAATGAAATTCTAAAAAATATTAAATTAACCCAAAAGAACACAGGACATAAGAGAGGAAAAACAAACAAGACCAACAACAAAACACAAGAGGGACAAGCAGAAAAACAGTAAAATGTAAGGTCCAAATCTAAACATATCACCAATTATATTCAACGTTAATGGACTAAACATTCCCATTAAAAAGTAGAGACTGTCAAAATGGCACTTTAAATATAAAAAAAGATACAGCTATCAAAAATAGAAACTACGTTGCGTTCAGTATGCATAAAAGGCCCTCTAACATCAGATAAAATAGACTTAAAGACAGAATATTACCAGATATAAAGATACCTTTCATCAGGAAGCAAAGAATATAACCAAATATAAAGAGGTACATTTAATCAGAAAGAGATAAAAATTATAGAGATGAGCATTAAGGAAGGCATGTTTTGTGATGAGCACTGGGTGTTATATGCAACTGATGAATCATTGAACTCTACATCTGAAACTAACGATGTACTATATGTTGGCTAATTGAATTTAAATTTTAAAAATTATAAATATGTACATGAAGCCAAAACAGTAGGGAATAAAGTAGAAAAAAGATTTACCAAATAGGAAGAAATAGAGGAGGTGGGGAATCTATACTATAGTTGGAGATTTTAATGCCCCACCCTCAACAATTGAAAACAAAGAATCAGTACAAAAACTCTGAATGACATTATCAACCCTGAGTTAACTGACTCTCAGTAACTGGAGAATACACATTCTTTTCAACTGAGCATGGAAATGGTCATCAAAATAAACCATACAGTGGACCATAAGACAAGTATGAATACATTCAAAAGAGTTGGATTCAGAGTGTTTTCTTGCCATATGCAGTTAAATATCAATAACATTATGATATCTAAAATTCCAAATTATATAATTCCAAATTATACAACATAGTTCTAAATAACTCATGGGAAAAGGAAGAAATCACAAGGGAAATTAGAAAATATTTCATGTAGAAGGATAATGAAATACAATATACCAAGAATTGTAGGATGTTGCTAAAAATAGTGCTTGAAGAGAAAAAATATATCCTTAAATGCTATATATTAGAATAGAAGAAAGATACAAAATTGTAACCTAAGATTTCACCTTAGAAACTACAAGGGGAAACTAGGACAAAGTTAATTTAGAAAAGTAGGCAAAATAAGTGGAAGGATGCAATAATAAAGATAAGAATAGAAATCAGTGAAACAGAAAATAACAATAAAGAAATTAAAGCCAAAAGTTAATTTTGTGAATAGATCGACAAATTTTGTGTACAGGAAAAAGCAGAGTGAAAAAACAAACTGCCAATACCATGAATAAAAGAGAGAATATCACTATAGATATTAATAGGCATTAAAAGAAAAATGAAAGAATATTATGAACAACTGCGTGGGCAAATTTGACAACTTAAAGGAAATGGACAAGTTGCTTTAAAAATACAACTTAACAAATTGTTAGAAGACAAAATATAAAATCTGAATAACCTTGTGCTTATTTTTTTTTAACCTTGTGCTTATTAAGGAAATTTAATTTGTTATCAGAAATTTCCCTCAGAGAAAACTCTTTGGTTCAGATGGTTTCACTAATTTTATCAAATACTTAAAGAAAAA
This sequence comes from Nyctereutes procyonoides, assembly GCF_905146905.1. Lineage (NCBI taxonomy): Eukaryota > Metazoa > Chordata > Mammalia > Carnivora > Canidae > Nyctereutes > Nyctereutes procyonoides. The sequence goes on along the minus strand of NW_026575139.1, from coordinate 43,816,764 downwards.
ATAATACTAATATTAAACAAATTCTTTTGAAAAAAAAAAAGAAGGAACACTTTCCGATATATTTAATGAGGACAGCATTACAGCAAACTTGACAAAGATATTACAAAACAAAAATCACAAGCTAGTGTCCCTTATACTTAAAGATGCAGAATCTAAGCAACATATAAAAAGGATAATAAATCATGACCAAGAAGAGTTTATCCCAGGAATGCAAAATAGGTTTAACGTTTGAAAATCAATCAATTTAATTCACTACATTCCGAGAAGAGAATAAAACAAATAGCAATTTGAATAGCTGTAGAAAATACATTGACAAAATTCAGTACCCTCCTTGATTTAAAACAACAAACAGAATATAGAATATTAAGAATATTTCTTGATCTGATAAAAGCTATCTATAAAAAATATACAATGAAATCATACTTAAAGTATTGTTTTGTCCCTAGGGTTGGGAACAAAGCAAGGATGCTCCTTCTCATTATTTCTACTCAATATTCCAAGAAAAAAAATTTTTAAAGTATAAAATTGGAAATAAAAAAGTAAAACTCTTTAATTGCAGATAACAGAATTGCTTTGATAGAACATCTTCAATAACTATATATTTAAATAAATAACTACTCGATAACTACTAGAACTTATGAGTGAATGCAGCAGGTTCTCAGGATACAAGTTCAAAATACAAAAATTATATTGTATTTTTATATAAAAATAAATATATAAAAAATAAAAATTAAAAAATATAATAAAATTATATTGTATTTTTATATATAGCCAAGGCCAGATAATTAGAAGATGAAATTTTTAAAAACACACATTTATATTAGCATAAAAAAACAAAATACTTCAGAACAAATTTTCCAAAATACGATACCTCTATACTGAAAAAGCTACAAAATATTGCTGAGAGAAATTAAAGAAGACTTAAGTCAATGGAGACAATTGCTCATGGATTGGAAGATGCAGTATTGTTAAGATGGCAATTCTTTCCAAAATAATCTACAGATTCAAAGAAATCCTAATCATAACTCTACCATGAGTTTCTTTAAAACAGAAATTGGCAACTTTATTCTAAAATTTATGTGGAAATGAAAAGGACTTAAAAATACTTCTAAAGTAGTACTCTAACAGAACTTTGTGCAATGATGAGAGTATTTTATATCTGCATTATTCAGTGTGGTAACTAGCCATGTGTAACATTTGAGCACTTGAAAGGTAGCTATTGTGACAGAAGATCTGATCATTTAATTTTTAAAAAATTTTAATGCAATTAATTAACATATAGTATATTATTAGTTTCAGAGGTAGAGTTCAGTGATTCATCAGTTGCATATAACACCCAGTGCTCATTACATCATGTGCTCTCCTTACACCCATCACCCAGAACCCCATCCTCCTACCCACCTCCTCTCCAGCAACCCTCAGTATGTTTCCTGTAGTTAAGAGTGCTTTATAGGGAGTGCCTGGGTGGCACAATTGATAGTGTCAGCCTTTGGCTTGGATCCTGATCTCAGGGTTCTGACCTCAGGGTCCAATCTCAGAGTCCTGGAATCAGGCCCCACACTGGGCTTCCTGCTTAGTGAAGTGTCTGCTACTCCCTCTCCTCTCCTTCTCTCTTTCTCTCTCCCTCTCCCTCAGCCCCAGCCTCCTCTTCGTGCTCTCTCTTTCGTTCTTTATCTCTCTCTCTCTCAAGTAAGTAATTTATTTTAATTTAATATGAATGTAAATACTCACATGTAGCTAATGGCTATTATACGGAATAATGGAGAAGGAAACCCTTAAAAAGCAGGGGACTTACACTACATAGCTTTGAAATTTAGTATAAATCTACAATAATTAAAACACTGTATGACTGGCATAAAAGAGGCAAACAGATCAATGGAACAGAATAGAAAGCCTAGAAATCAATCCACATTTGTAAGATCTTTTGATTTTTGACAAAAGTACTAAAGCAATCCAACGGGAAAATGAAAGCTTTTTAACTAATAAGGCTGGCAAAACTGGATATCCATATGAAAGAAAATGAACCCCTAACTCCATCTCATACTATACCCATACAAAAAAATTTCAAAATGGATCATAGACCTAAAAATAAATGAAAATACTCTAAAGCTTCTAAAAGTAAATACAGAAGAATATTTTTACAACTTGGGTGTAAGCAAAGATGTCTTGGGTCATAGAAAGTAATCAGAAGGAAAAAAATGATAAATTAGACTTAATTAAAAGTTCAACTTTCTCATCCAAAAAAAAGTCTAAGAAAATGCAAAGGCAAACCACAGACTTCAAGAAAATATTTGCAATACATATTTCTGACAAGGGACTTATTTCCAGCATAGAGATCTCCTACAACTCAATTTAAAAAAAAAAAACAATTTAGAAGTGGTAAAAGATATGAATAGATTTTTCACAAAGAAGATATACAAACAGCTAATAAGCCAAACGCAGTCTTCAGAGAAATGCAGATTAAAACCAAAATGAGATACTACTACACATCTACCAGCATGGCTATAATTAGAAAGATTGAAAACCCCTAATGTTCACTAGGATGTGGAGCAACTGGAACTCTCATACTTTATTGGAAGTGTAAATTTATACATTTTGGAAAAAGATCTGGTAGTTTCCTCTACAGCTGAACTTATACCTACCACATGACCCAGTAATTCCATTCTTAGGCATTTACCACAAAGAAGTGAAAGCACATGTTCACAAAAAGATTTTATAAGAATATTTATAGAAAATGTGCATCAAGAGAAGAAACTGTCATAGAAACGATCTCATGTAATTATACAGTGAAATCAGTGTGATTAACTGTCCTGGTTTCTTTGGGGCTGAGAAGTTTTCTGGGATGTGGGACTTTCAGTGCTAAAACTAGGAAACTCTTGAGCAAACCAGAAGGAGTTGGTCATTCTAATTATCTACCTCGGCAATAGAAAGACCAAACTACTGAAACATCCGACAACATGGATGAAGCAGAAAACACGCTGAGTGAAACCACAAGAGTTCATATTCTCTGGTCCCATTTATATGAAGTTCAGAACTAAGTTGTGGTAAAAACAGAAGCAGAAGAGTATACATTTCTGAGGTTTTGGGTGATGGGAAAGGGTGTGAGGAACTTTCTAGAGTGATGATAATATTCTCTGCTTTGGTAGAGATTTGGTTATACTGGTATACACATTTATCAAAACTCAGTGAATGGTAAGTTGAAGTTTCTGCATATCTGTATTTAAAAATACCTGTAAACAAATACTGAACTATAGTCAATGACATGCATACCAATGTGTTAATAATATGCATCCTGGAGTGAGGTGTAACTCTTCCCTTGTCTGGAATGGAATTACTGAAAAAGTGGTGTAGGTGTCAGAGATGGAGGATGGGAGAAAGATACCTTGAGGATTGCTCCTGAGTAGAATTGCCTATTATGACTCTATTCATTTTAGGAAGATTTTCTTTAACTTTTTGACAACAGCTTCCTTGTTTTGTTTTGTTTTGTAATCCTGTGCTTTGCTTGAACAATCTTAATGTGTTTTCTAAATTAGTGGGCTTCTTTCATTGTTATATGTATGTAATCTAGCTGTAATTTTGTTTTATTTTATTAATAGCCTCAGTGTTATTGATTCTTTGCTCTTTTCTCACTTTTTTAGTTTTTATAGTATTTACAGGTATAAGCAGAGTCTTTCCCTATTATGTCTTTTTAGCAGTCATTTTATTTCTTTGTAAAGTTACTTATGATTATTTTAAAGGAATGGTAATGCTTACAGCATTCTAACTTCTTGTTACCTAATGTTTCTTTAATAATATAGTACTTTTAAAATTGGATCTGGATTGGTTTTAGATTAGCTTTTTTATTAACAACTTTTTTGAGGATTCACAAAAATAAAAATGCACACTGTAGAAAATTATAGCCTTGACTTTAGAAAATTTTAGTCTTGCTAGGGTTTATTTATTGTCACATATACTTTTTGTTATGGTAGTGAGTAAGCTCAAAAAAGGTACTCTTTCAACATCTTTCAAGGTATCTTTTATCTTTTAGTTCTTCTTATGTACCTCTAAAATGTGGTGTTCTTATAAAGAAATCAGTTATAATAATCCTCTTAATCCTACCAAACCCATCACACTCTTCTAAGTATTTTTAATAAACTCTTTCTATCCTGCAATTAACAAATTATTAATCTGCCTACAAACATAACTTCAAAAATTCAACATAATTACCCATAATATAAAGAGGAAATAAAAGGAAAGTAATTAACAAATATTTCAATATGTAAATTTTGGGACATGATGTACTAGTCAGAGGCTTGTTATCTATACATAGAAACTGAATGGGAAACTGAATGGGACAACTATAAATACAGATTGTTACAGGGGTATTGTGTTGGTGCCTTACATACCACACACAGTATTGTTGTCAGTTTCATGATTTTCTGAAATATTTGACCATTCTTGATAAAGTTCTGAACAAAACAAAGGAAAAGTTCCCTCAGTTTACATGATATATATGTGTCTGGAAATGTTGGCATCTATTTAAACTATGCAAACATAAATATTATTTATATATAAAACAATTAGGTTTTGTCTCAGATCATTACAAACGGGTTTTTTAGGTCTTCATGAATATCTAAGAGGATACTGGAAAGTTATGATGGTCGGAAAGGAATTCTCTCATGTGGAGAACTCTCCTGAGGATTACTGATCATCTAGCATCCCCCACCCTTGTGCGCTAAATGCCATCATTGTGACAACCAGAACATAAGCTTTCGAAACACCACATTGGTGATTTTTGCAATGGGGCTCTTTGGCAATTGTGTCACCTGTCCGAATAATGTTTTTAATGTTTAAGATAAATAGGATTACCAAGGAAACCAATTGTTGAAATACAAACCCCAGGTTACAAATCCCTGTAAAAAAGATGATACTACACTTTTCTCCAGTACATATACTTCAATAGAATGTGAGTACTAAATTGTGAGTGAGTACTAAATTGTATGGTTTTCTATCTGGTGAAACAATTGAATCCTTGGTATTAAAATATTATGGATTTGAACATGCATTTGAGTGCCTATATCATTTTGTTCTCAACATAATGACGTCATTAAGGGACTAACATCAACTCTTTAATAGAAAGAAGCAAATAACATAGGAGCTTATTTCTATTCTAATTTTGTACCTCATTAGAAATTAAGTGTATGAAATGAAATAATGCTTCTATTTCCCATTCTTTTCTTATTATGACTAAACTACTTCCCTCATTAGTATCAATTTTGCCAACTTATTTGCTCATATATTACTTAAGGGAGTAAGATAACCTTGGCAGGACAAAATCTCCCTCCAGCTGCCATTAGGAAAGTTGACAAATTACTTATTTGTATTAATAGGGTAGTTTAAACACAAATGATTCCAAGAATAGGCATTGTAAAGCAAGATAATCAAGAGTTTATTTCAATAGGTGCTCACTCAGTATTTTCTAAGAGTGTATTGCAAGAGGTGACTGTGTTGTATCTGGATAACAGTTTGTCATGACAAATGTGCAGTGTCATGATGATGAGTTTTTATCTCTTCTAGGGTATGTCTCTGTGCCAGACTGTTGTCGTAGGCTCTGTAGTCATTCTTCTCTACTCTTCAAGAGCATGTTATAATTTAGTGGTGATCACCATATCTCAGGATACATTAGAAAGTCCATTTAATTATGGCTGGGATAATCTTTCAGATAAGGTAAGTAGCTAACATGTATTGCTAATCAAATAATATAATAATAAAATTAGCCTTAACTAAGAAAACATTTTAAGTGTTTGACTTACAAACACTTATCTCCAGCTACTAACAGTAATCATAAAGTTCTGTGCTCAAAAATCCTCATTTACATGTGTCACTTAAAATCATTCTTCAGAGAGAACTTCTCCCAAAGGAGTATTTTCTTTCTTTTTTTTTTGTAGATGATACTAATATTTCCATAAACCTATTGGTCATAAACCTATTTTACTAATTTTTCAAGGATAGTGTTTAAATATCTCTAGATAGGGGCGCTTGGGTAGCTCAGTGGTTGAGTGCCTTTGGCTCAGGGCCTGGTCCCGAGGTCCTGGGACCAACTCCCGCATCAGGCTGCCTGCGGGGAGCCTGCTTCTCCCTCTGCCTATGCCTCTCTCTCTATGTCTCTTATGAATAAATAAATAAAATAAAAATATCTCTAGATAGATTGCCTGTCATTAGCTAGTGAATATGGGTATGTTTTTAATTTGTGAGGATGGAGTTTATTCTCTCAAACCCGAGACCTACATATAACCTAAATATTTGGTTCGGTTTTAGATATTTAAGGGATTTTTATGAAAATTGGATATTATCAGTCATGATAATGGGAGCATTCATAGCTCCTTGTGTATCCAGCTGTTTGCTGTAGTAATTCCCAGTGTTCTACTTCCCAGCATTCTCCATCCCCTTCCTAAGAAGTGCAATTTGACATAGCTACGCGTCATGTCTTTGTATTAAACTTTGTACTGACTTTAAGGCCTTCTGGAATATCGTTTTATCAGAATTTCAGTTACCTTTCTAAAGAAAACAGATTTTTTCCCCTTCTCCAAGGAAAGGAATTTTCTTATGTAGTTCCAGGTAGCAGATTCTTTTCGCTCCTTTTGCCATTTCTCTCTCCCAACATCTAGTAGAATAAAAGCAAATTCAATATGAAGTTGAGGCCCAAAAGCATATGTTTAAATAACAGCAAGCTGAGCAACTTAACATGTGTCATTTCTCTACAGATGTAACTCAGTAAATGCTATGTAGTATGTTACCTATGTAGTAGCTAGAACCAGTAGTTTCTTTTTAACTCTCTTCAGACTATGCAGCCTAAAAATGAGATCACTCCAACTTATTGATATATTAAAATATTTTCATAAATTGATGGATTGAAAAAGTTAATAGCTTTTTATTCTATTTAACATCAAAGCATTTTATGTCCTTTAAAGGATATGAAACCACTAAATATGGAAAATGAATTTAGAGATTTATGTGCCTATAGTTAATGTGTTTTACCTTACCTTACCTGAGGCAAATTAATTGTGGCAGGTGACTGCTTATACATAAAACAGATTTAAAAATTGCTCTATCATACTCTGTTTACAGGCTCATATAGAAGACATAAGTGGAGAAGAGTATATAGTATTTGGAATGGTCCTCTTTCTATGGGAACATGTGCCAGCATGGTCAGTGGTACTCTTTTTCCGGGCGCAGAGATTAAACCAGAATTTGGTATGATATCATAATATTCCCCAGTGCCTGTTTCCCTTATTTTTAAAAATAATGGAACATTAAAAAAATAATAATAATGGAACATTTATGTCGATTTTCTCTTTTGGGGAAAGTTTAAGACTAAAAAGCATTATAGATGTCAGCCTCCTTTCTTAAAAAGTAAATCTTCATATGTTTTCTAATACTTTGTTCACAGGCACCTGCTGGCATGATAAATAGTCACAATTATAGTTCCAGAGCTTACTTTTTCGACAATCCAAGACGATACGATAGTGATGATGACTTGCCAAGACTGGGAAGTTCAAGAGAAGGAAGGTAGATATACTAGATTAGTACTGAATAGATTGAAAAGAACAAATGTAAGCTTTAACCCAAATATGAAAAAAGGGGATTTGGTGACAAATGTCAATAAATAAGATCACTTAAACTGGATTTTAGAAAAGTAGATGTTACATCCATAGTGGGGACCTGTACTATAAAGAATTATCATCTAACTCTAAGCCTATGCATTACCTTTATTTGAGAAATACATTTGGGCGTAAAATGGTACCATCTTATTTCAGAATTCCATGTTTGTTCAAAGCTGGCCGAGCTTGGTGAGCAGGGAAGGAATACAATTAGCATGATTATGTTTCCTTATCTATAGTGCTATTCAAAACCCACTGAGAAACCCTACATGAAACTCTGGGGAAGCTGAGGTGCCACAGGAAAACTTATGTCCTTCTTACTCTAAAACCATTCTCAGTTCATCTGGACAGTTACTTAGCCACCTTTTTTAGCCTGTTTTTCACTTGTAAAATAGTGGTAATAGAATTTATCTAATAGGATTGTTGTGAAGTTTAAATAGGTTTGTGAAGATTATACACACACACACACACACACAAACATGTCTTAGAATACAACCCAGTCCTTAATAAGCACTATATTATTATCTGATAATCAAGTTCTAAGTCCCGATGTATTTATTCTTCTGTACTATGTCATATAAAATCAAGGATATTAAAATCATTACATTTTGTAGAAAGCTATTGTGTTATTTGGCAAAGAATGTATTTCAATATATTTGATATAACTGTATTATAAAAGTCACTGAACACTAAACATGTCAATGTGACCTATATCCTGTTCACAATCCTGTGGCTTTTTTGCCTTTTTTGTTGCAGTTTACCAAATTCACAAGGTTTGGGCTGGTATGGCACCATGACTGGGTGTGGCAACAACAGTTACACAGTCTCTCCCCACCTGAATGGACCTGTGACAGACACTGCTCCTTTGCTCTTTACTTGTAGCAATTTAGATATGAGCAATCACCATAGCTTGTATGTAACACCACAAAACTGAAAGCATTACCAAGCCATGATTCTTCCATTGTTTTTCATGAACGTGTGTATTCAATGTGTTTAAATTCCATCTACATAAACATTCCATTATCTGTTGCAACTGAAAACAAAGCCTGGAAATGTGGCTGTGTTCAGCAGAGGACACACTTGTTACTTTTGACCTTTTCATAGCAAAATGAAGTAAAATGGGAAGTTTGGAGTAGAAGAAAAGGATTGATGGCTGCAAACATCCTGACTTTGAAACATCAAATGCGTATTTGCATATTTGCACTTTTATCTTTGTTCTGAAAGAGTACACTGCAGTCCCCAAAGTCACACTCCAGTGTTCACACTGGGATACTATATTGTACACCTAATTAGGAGGCAATTTTCCTATGAAAAATCAAAGCCTGTATATTCAGTGGTATATTCTATGTAGAATTCCTACCCAATAAAAATTTTAGTGTGAACAGTGCACAGGATTAAGGTTAACAATGTATCATTCTTTTTTAAAATCTAAAAAACGTGTAATCATTGACGATAGTTCTTTTAAGCATGATTGTAAGATACCAACTGAAATTATTCAGTCATTTTTAAAAGACCACAGTAATCCTTTACAGTGATGACCAGCAGTGTTCTTTGGAAAGCCACAGCCATTTCTACAAGAAGAAAGTATACCAGTGAAAATTATGTGGCTACTTTGAGTAGAATTGGTCAAGTGATTATTTCATCTGATTAAGATATCTGTAGTAGTTTAAGCATGATTCTTCAAGAAAGCAATAGTGATTTTTGCATAGGGAGATTTTGGTAGAAACTTCTTGGGACTAAACAAGTTTACAGATGCATTTAAGAATTATTCATAAAATGTACAATTCTAAGTTAAAACATAAATACATTTTCAAAAGCATTGGATTTAGCTGAACAAGATATAGCTGATTGTACCTATTGAATCAGGATTGTCCTCAGGTAAATTAAATCATGATACATTATGGCAGTAAACTCAAGTGCAATACTTTGTAAGACATATAATTCCTCCTTTAGTTTTCCCATTTTTATATCTTATATATGGGCAAAGCCAGATGAAATTTAATTCAAATTAATTCCAGCACTAAATAAGCAAATTGTTGTAAAGGTACTAAATAGGTAAGTATAAATCCACTGTTTAACAATATTGGAATACTTCTAGAATTATATTAAAACTGTCTTGAATGTCCTATCCCAAATCTAAAATATATATATATATATATATATATATATGGTAGGCTAAGGTAATAAAGGATCTTCAAATGCACTTTCTACCAGTGTCTATATGGAAAGAAGTAGATGCTGAATACCTCAAGATGCCAAGGAAACAGGCAACATTGGGAAGTTGTCACAACATCCTTAAAGATGAGTAGCTACTTAAAATTGTCTGCTGACCTATTTCTTCAGAACTGAACTAATACAACTGTCCTTTTCTGTCTTCTACTTTGATTAGAATGTTTTATTTCTACTCTTAAAATACCTTTCAATGAAAAAAATACCATTCAATGTTTTAATAATTGCTTATTTAGTAACCTCACACAAGCGTAACAGAAACAAATGAAATTTTAAATATTTTTGGTCTTTTGAGAGGCTGGTTCACAGCCAAAGAAATTCCATCTTTTTATCATACAAAATGACTTTGAACTCCATCAGAAGCATAAACCTATGGTTATAAATGTTACTTTGGGTTTGTTACTAAGTTCTCTCATTATAACCAAATTACAGAAGTTAACCTTGATATTTACGTGACAAGGTAACATGCACTTAACTGAGTATATTTTGAGGACAACTTCAGTTATTAGATCTTTTTAGAATGCCAACTATTTATTTTCCTAATAATGTTGGGTATCTACCTAGAACTATCTGAAAAGATGTATTATCTCTGTGAATCCTTGGGGTTCAAAGTAAATAAGGTAAATTTTTTCTAAGGCCTTCCTAGGTAGCGTTCCTATTTGACCAGATAAGCAAAGATTACTTTTTTAAAAAAAGATTCCAAGTAAAATATCTTGGTTCTTTCAACTGCATTAGTTGATTCTTCCAAATTTCAGATTTGTATATTTATTCTTATCACTGACTAGGGTACCTGAATTCTTGCATTTGTCTCCTTATACACATCTCCCACAATACATCACCAAAGAGAAAGATAAGCTTCTGGCCCAATATTTGCTTAAAAATTCCAAAGCACTAGAAGCACTTTAAGTTTGGTCTCGAAAGGAGTTGATGAAATCAAAGGGCTACCGATTCCCTGCTCATCCTGCACTGAAGCACATGATGACAATTTCAAACCTTTTTTCGGTTCATTAATTAGAACAGTGAATTTCATTGCTTAAGTGTGTAATTCTACAGTGATTAGCAGTTCTTGTTTTATCGTTTCATTTGGGTGGTCATTAATTTTGAAACTCTTACCACTCATTATAGCTGGTTGTAGTTTTATGAAAGATGTAATTTATAGCTGAAGTGGCTTTTTTATGCATAGCTGCCTTTTTTATTGTTTAACAGTGTTTCTCAGCTATATAATCAGTTTCAAACTGGTTGTAAAAGTATAGCTGTGGCCAATGAATGTATTTATTTGTTGTTTCACTAAATTGTAACAAAACACTACTGTTAAAAATAAAAGTGTTTGTGCTTTTATTTGGTGGTCTGGTTTTCTTAAATGTGTCAATTGACAACACTGAGTTTCTAGCACACAAGGATAAGAACCCTAATACTACCAAAGAAAGAAGAAAAATATCAGGAATTACAAATGAGTTAGTGATCTTGTATCTGGACATCACGTCCCTTGATATTATACACTGATTTGACATGAACTGCCATACACTTTAAAATGCAATAGGATCTTGATAGTACATTTATTCAAACATTAAGCTAAGAAAAATCTTTGTATGAAATAACTTATAACACCTCTCTCCTTCTCCTTGAATTTTAAACAGGAATAAATTTAGCTAGCCCATAATCTTGGGCAGCTATTCTTTGATCATTCAAGAAATTCTTCAGTGATGTTGCTCTTTCCCCTGAAAGAAGGGTTCTTACCATTTTTTCCATAATAGACTCCCACATAACTTGCCAAAACTACACCAAAAATTTTTTTAAAGATTTTATTTATTTATTCATGAGAGACACAGAGAGAGGCAGAGACATAGGCAGAGGGAGAAGCAGGCTCCATGCAGGGAGCCCAATGTGGGACTTCAGGATCATGCCCTGGGCCGAAGGGAGACACTCAACCACTGAGTCACCCAGGCGTTCCAAACCACACCAAATTTTGAATGCAATTTCAGAAAGGAGCTTTACTGACCTCTCCTGGAAGTCCACAAATCCTTGGGAATCTATTAACTCTTTTTGTAAGGAATATTTGGAGTGAAGGTCTGATCTCTAATACAATAAATTTGTCATTTGAAAAGCAGTTTATTCAACAAACATTTATTAAAGTGTTCATCTGCCAAAAATTATGCTATGGAGATGCAAAAATGGATCAAGTTCCTTTTCCTGCCCTTAAGGAGCTCACATTCTAATAAAGGAGGTTTAAAAGAAAATACAGTACAATATGTGACACAATAGAGGTAGGCTGTAATTACAGTGGTGACATTAAAGAGGAGATTAGAGGGTACTCCTTGGGTGGAACAAGGGAGATTTCACAGAGGCCAGCTTGATGCTGGCCTGCAAGGAGAAATGGAAACATTCCAGGTAAGGAAGGATGGCTGGGAGCACATGATGCAGAGAGCAGCATGCACCCATGTGTGGCAACCTGACCCTGGCATATCTGAAGAATTCAGTGTTTTATCAAAGCATGAGGGCTGGGGACAGGGCTGGGAGACACACATCAGTGGACCTTGTTGGAGTGCTTCTACAAAGTCTGCTGTGGCAGCACCATGGGGTGCAGGAGAGGAGACAGGCTGGAATCAGGGAGGCAGGTTAGTGTAGTTTTCTAGATTAAGAGCAAAGAAAAGGAAGGACAGTAATGCATTCAAGATAGGGAGATCAACTCCACAGCGCTTACACACTGACTGGTTAGGGAAGGACAAAGAGGAGTGAGCCTAGAGAATTTAGATGATGGCTCTGAAATTAACCAGAGTAAGCAACACAGGCATAAAAACAGATCTAGAGGGAAAAGGGTTAAGACACACAGGTATCTGTGGGACAACAGTAAAGACGTGGTAAACAGACTGAGAAATACAGACTAATGATAAGGACTTATATATCATTGAATTGGAATTACCCAAGAGTGAGAAGTGGTGGTGATCTAGAACAAGAATCAAAAGTCTAAGGAATAGCATTTAAGGCATAAACGAAAAGAAGCTAAAAAAGGATGCATCAGGAGCCCAGGAATGACATATAACGAACCCAGGGGGGGAAAAAGATTTTTAAAGAAGGGGCTGCCAAACAGTATCAAATGCAGGAAAAAAAAAAAAAAAGTCAAGTAAGAAATGGCTTGTGAACTGAACTATGAATTTAGAATTGGAATTTCTTACTTCAAAAGAAGAAATTGTTAGGAACTACAGAGCCAAGAGCAAGATTTCTGGTTAAGGAGCAAGTGGGAGGTGACAAAATGATGATAGGAATATTCTTTCAAAAAGATTGACTTAAAAAAAGGGTGAGGGCATTACCTGAGTTAGAGAAGCATACAGACAAAATTGCCATGAAAACCCTTCCACCACACGTCCGGAGTACTACAAATGTCCTCTAAACATTTACACATGGTGCTTACATCATAGTCCCTGGAGTCTCCAAGAATATTGACTTAATTAGTAGATAAAGGTCTTTCTTTTCCTGCCTTATCCAAATGAGGGGAGGAGAGAGAAAATATGACACATACTATTAAAAATAGCTCTGGAGTTATTCATTTAAGAGATACTAAATACATATTAATACATTCATTCAACAAATATTTATTGGATACCGAACATGTGCTTTACTCTGTACTTGGCATTATACCAGATTTTAGGGACATAGAAAAGAAAAAGTATACAGCAGTATAAGGTGATATTTCTAACCTATTATATAAATAAACCCTGCTTTATTAATAATGCAACATCTCAACATGGTACACCCACTCAAATGGATAGAGGGCACATCATTTTGAGGTATAGTTTTTTTATCGTTTCTTTCACAATTACCATTTGATCAAAATTCTTAAACCCTTTCAAATATTATCATTGAAGAACTGCCACTAATGAAAACCTCCAAAAATTAGTTTATTTTTAAGGAGAAAAAAGGAAATGAACCTCATGTACGAAACACAAAAATTCTATGCCCTATGACTATACAGATCAAGCATTATAAAGGACAACAAACTCAAAAAGGACTTTATTTACACCAGAACTCAAAATGATTCCTTATTCTAAGGCTGACAGTATTACATAGTTCCTTTTATTTTTCAGAGGAAATCATTTTTAAAAAATAATCCAGTATCACACACTGAAGTATTTAAGGTTCAAAGGGCACGATACCTGGAACTGACTTTCAAATGATTTAGGAAAAAATAATAAACGTGTGTGTGTGTGTGTGTGTGTGTGTGTAGAGAGAGAATGAAAGGTAAAGCAAATGTGAACAATTAGTGAATCTGAATGAAGAGTTCTTCCTACTATCCTGGAAACTTTTCTGTAAATTTAAAATTATATAAAAATAAATTTTTCCCCAAATTTTATTCAGCATTAGGTAAAGTATGAGAATAAATATATAAATCTATTCAACTTTTCACAATGTTTAGAAATCCCCTGTCTTTGAGTTGTTATTGTATCTTTCTACACACTGAAACAAGCCAATCTAAATAGCAATATAAATTTCTCAAAGTCATTTATTTCATACCAGTGCACTTTTAGGTTGCCAGATAAAACACAGGACTCCCAGTTAAATTTGAATTTTAAATAAGAGACAATTTCTGGTATAAGTATGTCCCAAATATTGCATGCAACATATATTAAAAAAATTATTCAACTTGATGTGATGAGCACTGGGTGTTATACTGTATGTTGACAAATTGAATTCAAATAAAAAAATGTAAAAAACAAAAAAAATATTCATTTCAAATTTAAATTTAACTGGGCATTATGTATTTTTATTTACTAAATCTGGTAACCATAAATGTATTGAAAACTTTCAGATTGATAATTATGGATTATTCATGAGCCTCCTCAGCATTTTCCTATTAAACGCTCAATACACTAACCATAGATTTATTTATATTACATCTTCTCACAAAAAATTCTTGAGAGAATTACATTTACTTAGTTTTAACATATATGAATTTGATAATCCTGATTTTATTCAATATTAAATTTTAAAATTTATACCACATCATCAAAACATTACTTTTACTCACAATAATATTATACATAGACTTAACACAATTAAAAAAAATTGTTTACTTAAAACAGTATAATTCTTTTATAAAAGAAGCTTTATATAAAATGTTTGGCTTAAGAATGTCATTGCTCTTATGCCTTTGAATGAAATTCCACTCTTTGTCCTTCATAGTCCAGAAACAGGCACATTTCAACTTGTTTTCCATTTTCTTCAATGAATATTTTGTAACAAATTCCTGAAGTTTTCTAATTCTTTCACACTTGTGGAAATTCTGTAACCAAAAAAAAAAATTCTCTCAGAAGATATTTTAGATACCTTTTGTTATTCAACACTACGTTTTTAGAGCACAGAATTTTTTTCATGTAATTTATTTTAATAAATTTAAAGATGCATAAACCATTTAGTCAATTTTGATGTACTTGAGTTCTTAATTTGACATGGTAAAACCAAGATAATACTGCCCTGAAATTAGTTCTTTTTAAGTATTCAAAACTTAGTATTAAAGCTTTAAAATACAGGGGTGCCTGAATGGCTCAATCAGTTTGGCATCTGCCTTTGGCTCTGGTCATGATCCCAGAGTACCAGGGTCAGCTCCAAGTGGAGTCAGGCTCCCTGCTCAGAGGGGAGTCAGCTTTTTTCTCAACCTCTGCTCCTCCCCCCTGCTCATGCTCTCCCCCCCTCACTCTTTCAAATAAATAAATCTCTTTTTAAAAAAATTCTAAAATGCAGAATTAGAAATTACATAAATATATATCTATTCAATACTTAGTATATATACTTTAGTATATATAAATACTCAATTTATATATACTAAATATATATAAATCTACTTCAATACTTAATTAAAATACTTAGGTCATTTTTTTTTCTTTCTTTAAGTAGGCTCCACACCCAGTGTGGAGTCCAACACAGGGCTTAAAATCATGAACTTAGGATCAAGATCTGAGCTGAAATCAAGAGTCAAACACTTAAATGACTGAGCTACCCAGGTGCCTCAAAATAATAGGTATTTAAAGGTTTCACAATTATAGTCACATGCTTAAAGTACACAAATATAAACCACATAGGCATTAAAATATGTACTTTAAATATGCATAAGTTGAAGCACCTTGGTGGCTCAGGCAGATAAGCATATGCTTCTTGATTTTGGTTCAGGTCATGAGCCCTGAGTAGGGCTCCTACTTAGCACAGAGTCTGCCTGAGACTCTTTCTCCCTCTCCTTTTGCCCCTCCCCCTGCTCATGCAGGCTCTCACTCTAAAATACATAAATAAGCAAACTCTTTAAGTACGTATAACTATACAAATATTGAAAACTAATCAATATTCCACATTTAGTAAATACACAAAAAATAAAAGCTTTTGGACTATAAAGAGTAAAAATAGTAAATGTGTGACCAAATTATTTTTATTACTTTTTATAAAAAGTTTGTCATTATTTTAAGTGTATTTTAGTTCTACTCTCCACCATGAAAAAGTAGCAGAATTCTCAATCAACTTTATCTGTCAAGTTTCTGTGTGCCAGAGAATAATTTTAAAGGTCAATTATTTTACACCCAAAATATTATATCATAATTTTTTTAAAGCAAAGAAATGTAGTCCTTAGAAAATGTTACTTTGTATAAATCTCTGCATTATTTACATGGTAGGCAAGAAAGAAATATATCTACACTTAAATTCTGTAATGTAAGTTCCTTATTTCAAGTTTATCTTCCAATCATTTTTATGAAAAAAATTAGATTTTTTAAAGATTTTATTTACTTATTTGAGGGGGGGGGAGAGAGTGTGTGCGCACACAAGCAGGGGAAAGGGCAGAGGGAGAAGTGGGCCCTCCCTCCCTCGCTGAGCAGGAAGCCCCATGAGGGGCTAGATCTCAGGAACCTGGGATCATGACCTGAGCCAAAGGCAGACATCTAAACAACTGAGCCACCCAGGCACCTCAAAAATTCATTATTTTTAAAGTATTATTAACCTTTTTTACATAACGGTGAATTTGCAAAAGAATTTTATATGTATGCTTATATTAAACAACATGATTTTTCCAGGACCTTCAAAAAATATGTGGGCAGCACAAAAAACTACTTTTAAATAATTAGAAAAGAGCTGGAACGCTACAGTGAGAAGAGTTCGCGCTTCTATCAAGGTAGGAAGACGGGGAAAAAGAAATAAAGGAACAAAAGGCCTCCGAGGGGGAGGGGCCCCGGAGGAGCCGGGCTGAGGCCGGGGCGAGTGTCCCCAGGACAGGAAAGCCCCGTCCCGGAGGAGCAGGAGCTGCACCAACCTTCCCGGGCGGGCGGAAAGGGGCTCGCAGGGAGTTGGAGCAGGACCCAGGAGGGCGGGGATGCCCTCGGGCTCCCGGGGACACTAACAGGCACCTGCAAGCGCAGGAGAGTGCACCGAGCTCCCTAAGGGCTGCAGCACGCACCGGAGCAGTTCGGAGGGGCTCGGGAGCGGCTCCAGGGAGGGAGCTGCGGGGCGGGAGCGCGAATCCAACAACACAGGCCCGGAGCACAGGGCGCCGGGACACAGCCCAGGATCCGGCCTCCCCCCGGGACAGGCAGAGGCCGGGAGGGCCCAGGACAGCAAGGACGCTCCTGCCCCGAGCTGAGCAGATCAGCGGCCCCGCCCCGGAGCCTCCAGGCCCTGCGGACGGAGAGCCGAGAGCCCCGAGCCCCGTAGTTCCTGCGGAGACTGAATCCAGGCTTCCAGAGTTGCCATAGCAACTGCCGCTGATCCTCCTGAGACCTCACGGGGTAAACAACCCCCGCTGAGCCCTGCAGCAGGCAGGGGCAGAGCAGCTCCCCCAAGTGCTAACACCTGAAAATCAGCGCAACAGGCCCCTCCCCCAGAAGACCAGCTGGACGGACCAGTTCCAGGGGAAGTCAAGGGACTTAAACTCTACAGAAATACTCCCCCGTGTTTTTTTTTTTCTTTTCTTTTTTCTTTTCTTTTTGATTTCTGATTGCTTCCCCCACCCCCCTTTTTTTTTCACCTTTCTTTCTTTTTCTTTCCCTTTTTCTTCTCTTCTTTCCTTTTTCTTTTCTTTTTCTTTTTTCTTTTTCTCTTTTCTTTCCTTCTCTCTCTTTCTCTCATTCTCCCAATACAACTTGTTTTTGGCCACTCCGCACTGAGCAAAATGACTAGAAGGAAAACCTCACCTCAAAAGAAAGAATCAGAAACAGCCCTCTCTCCCACAGAGCTACAAAATCTGGATTACAATTCAATGTCAGAAAGCCAATTCAGAAGCACTATTATACAGCTACTGGTGGCTCTAGAAAAAAGCATTAAGGACTCACGAGACTTCATGACTGCAGAATTTAGATCCAATCAGGCAGAAATTAAAAATCAACTGAATGAGATGCAATCCAAACTAGAAGTCCTAACGACGAGGGTTAACGAGGTGGAAGAACGAGTGAGTGACATAGAAGACAAGTTAATGGCAAAGAGGGAAACTGAGGAAAAAAGAGATAAACAATTAAAGAACCATGAAGACAGATTAAGGGAAATAAATGACACTCTAAGGAAGAAAAATCTACGTTTAATTGGGGTTCCCGAGGGCGCCGAAAGGGACAGAGGGCCAGAATATGTATTTGAACAAATCCTAGCTGAAAACTTTCCCAATCTGGGAAGGGAAACAGGCATTCAGATCCAGGAAATAGAGAGATCCCCCCCTAAAATCAATAAAAACCGTTCAACACCTCGACATCTAATAGTGAAGCTTGCAAATTCCAAAGATAAAGAGAAGATCCTTAAAGCAGCAAGAGACAAGAAGTCCCTGACTTTCATGGGGAGGAATATTAGGGTAACAGCAGACCTCTCCACAGAGACCTGGCAGGCCAGAAAGGGCTGGCAGGATATATTCAGGGTCCTAAATGAGAAGAACATGCAACCAAGAATACTTTATCCAGCAAGGCTCTCATTCAAAATGGAAGGAGAGATAAAGAGCTTCCAAGACAGGCAGGAACTGAAAGAATATGTGACCTCCAAACCAGCTCTGCAAGAAATTTTAAGGGGGACTCTTAAAATTCCCCTTTAAGAAGAAGTTCAGTGGAACAATCCACAAAAACAAGGACTAAATAGATATCATGATGACACTAAACTCATATCTGTCAATAGTAACTCTGA
The DNA here is from genome assembly GCF_905146905.1 of Nyctereutes procyonoides. Taxonomy (NCBI): domain Eukaryota; kingdom Metazoa; phylum Chordata; class Mammalia; order Carnivora; family Canidae; genus Nyctereutes; species Nyctereutes procyonoides. The sequence goes on along the minus strand of NW_026575139.1, from coordinate 43,797,766 downwards.
ACGTGAATGGGCTTAATGACCCCATCAAAAGGCGCAGGGTTTCAGACTGGATAAAAAAGCAGGACCCATCTATTTGCTGTCTACAAGAGACTCATTTTAGACAGAAGGACACCTACAACCTGAAAATAAAAGGTTGGAGAACCATTTACCATTCAAATGGTTCTCAAAAGAAAGCAGGGGTAGCCATCCTTATATCAGATAAACTAAAATTCACTCCGAAGACAGTAGTGAGAGACGAAGAGGGACACTATATCATACTTAAAGGATCTATCCAACAAGAGGACTTAACAATCCTCAATATATATGCCCCGAATGTGGGAGCTGCCAAATACTTAAACGAATTATTAACCAAAGTAAAGAAATACTTAGATAATAATACACTTATACTTGGTGACTTCAATCTAGCTCTCTCTACCCTTGATAGGTCTTCTAAACACAACATCTCCAAAGAAACGAGAGCTTTAAATGATACACTGGACCAGATAGATTTCACAGATATCTACAGAACTTTACATCCAAACTCAACTGAATACACATTCTTCTCAAGTGCACATGGAACTTTTTCCAGAATAGACCACATACTGGGTCACAAATCGGGTCTGAACCGATACCAAAAGATTGGGATCGTCCCCTGCATATTCTCAGACCATAACGCCTTGAAATTAGAACTCAATCACAAGAAGAAGTTTGGAAGGACCTCAAACACGTGGAGGTTAAGGACCATCCTGCTAAAAGATAAAAGGGTCAACCAGGAAATTAAGGAAGAATTAAAAAGATTCATGGAAACTAATGAGAATGAAGATACAACTGTTCAAAATCTTTGGGATGCAGCAAAAGCAGTCCTGAGGGGGAAATACATCGCAATACAAGCATCCATTCAAAAACTGGAAAGAACTCAAATACAAAAGCTAACCTTACACATAAAGGAGCTAGAGAAGAAGCAGCAAATCGACCCGACGCCCAGCAGAAGAAGAGAGTTAATTAAAATTCGAGCAGAACTCAACGAAATTGAGACCAGAAGAACTGTGGAACAGATCAATAGAACCAGGAGTTGGTTCTTTGAAAGAATTAATAAGATAGATAAACCATTAGCCAACCTTATTAAAAAGAAGAGAGAGAAGACTCAAATTAATAAAATCATGAATGAGAAAGGAGAGATCACTACCAACACCAAGGAAATACAAACGATTTTAAAAACATATTATGAACAGCTCTACGCCAATAAATTAGGCAATCTAGAAGAAATGGACGCATTCCTGGAAAGCCACAAACTACCAAAACTGGAGCAGGAAGAAATAGAAAACCTGAACAGGCCAATAACCAGGGAGGAAATTGAAGCAGTCATCAAAAACCTCCCAAGACACAAGAGTCCAGGGCCAGATGGCTTCCCAGGGGAATTCTATCAAACGTTTAAAGAAGAAATCATACCTATTCTACTAAAGCTGTTTGGAAAGATAGAAAGAGATGGAGTACTTCCAAACTCATTCTATGAGGCCAGCATCACCTTAATTCCAAAACCAGACAAAGACCCCACCAAAAAGGAGAATTACAGACCAATATCCCTGATGAACATGGATGCAAAAATTCTCAACAAGATACTAGCCAATAGGATCCAACAACACATTAAGAAAATTATTCACCATGACCAAGTAGGATTTATCCCCGGGATGCAAGGCTGGTTCAACACTCGTAAAACAATCAATGTGATTCATCATATCAGCAAGAGAAAAACCAAGAACCATATGATCCTCTCATTAGATGCAGAGAAAGCATTTGACAAAATACAGCATCCATTCCTGATTAAAACTCTTCAGAGTGTAGGGATAGAGGGAACTTTCCTCGATATCTTAAAAGCCATCTACGAAAAGCCCACAGCAAATATCATTCTCAATGGGGAAGCACTGGGAGCCTTTCCCCTAAGATCAGGAACCAGACAGGGATGTCCACTCTCACCACTGCTATTCAACATAGTATTGGAAGTCCTAGCCTCAGCAATCAGACAACAAAAAGACATTAAAGGCATTCAAATTGGCAAAGAAGAAGTCAAACTCTCCCTCTTCGCCGATGACATGATACTCTACATAGAAAACCCAAAAGCCTCCACCCCAAGATTGCTAGAACTCATACAGCAATTTGGTAGCGTGGCAGGATACAAAATCAATGCCCAGAAATCAATGGCATTCCTATACACTAACAATGAGACTGAAGAAAGAGAAATTAAGGAGTCAATCCCATTTACAATTGCACCCAAAAGCATAAGATACCTAGGAATAAACCTAACCAAAGAGGTAAAGGATCTATACCCTAAAAACTATAGAACACTTCTGAAAGAAATTGAGGAAGACACAAAGAGATGGAAAAATATTCCATGCTCATGGATTGGCAGAATTAATATTGTGAAAATGTCAATGCTACCCAGGGCAATTTACACGTTCAATGCAATCCCTATCAAAATACCATGGACTTTTTTCAGAGACTTAGAACAAATTATTTTAAGATTTGTGTGGAATCAGAAAAGACCCCGAATAGCCAGGGGAATTTTAAAAAAGAAAACCATAGCTGGGGGCATCACAATGCCAGATTTCAGGTTGTACTACAAAGCTGTGGTCATCAAGACAGTGTGGTACTGGCACAAAAACAGACACATAGACCAATGGAACAGAATAGAGAATCCAGAAATGGACCCTGAACTTTATGGTCAACTAATATTCGACAAAGGAGGAAAGACGATCCACTGGAAGAAAGACAGTCTCTTCAATAAATGGTGCTGGGAAAATTGGTCATCCACATGCAGAAGAATGAAACTAGACCACTCTCTTGCACCATACACAAAGATAAACTCAAAATGGATGAAAGATTTAAATGTGAGACAAGACTCCATCAAAATCCTAGAGGAGAACACAGGCAACACCCTTTTTGAACTTGGCCACAGTAACTTCTTGCAAGATACATCCACGAAAACAAAAGAAACAAAAGCAAAAATGAACTATTGGGACTTCATCAAGATAAGAAGCTTTTGCACAGCAAAGGATACAGTCAACAAAACTCAAAGACAACCTACAGAATGGGAGAAGATATTTGCAAATAACATATCAGATAAAGGGCTAGTTTCCAAAATCTATAAAGAACTTATTAAACTCAACACCAAAGAAACAAACAATCCAATCATGAAATGGGCAAAAGACATGAAGAGAAATCTCACAGAGGAAGACATAGACATGGCCAACATGCACATGAGAAAATGCTCTGCATCACTTGCCATCAGGGAAATACAAATCAAAACCACAATGAGATACCACCTCACACCAGTGAGAATGGGGAAAATTAACAAGGCAGGAAACAACAAATGTTGGAGAGGATGCGGAGAAAAGGGAACCCTCTTACACTGTTGGTGGGAATGTGAACTGGTGCAGCCACTCTGGAAAACTGTGTGGAGGTTCCTCAAAGAATTAAAAATAGACCTGCCCTACGACCCAGCAATTGCACTGTTAGGGATTTACCCCGAAGATTCAGATGCAATGAAACGCCGGGGCACCTGCACCCCGATGTTTCTAGCAGCCATGTCCACAATAGCCAAACTGTGGAAGGAGCCTCGGTGCCCATCGAAAGATGAATGGATAAAGAAGATGTGGTTTATGTATACAATGGAATATTACTCAGCCATTAGAAACAACAAATACCCACCATTTGCTTCAACGTGGATGGAGCTGGAGGGTATTATGCTGAGTGAAGTAAGTCAATCGGAGAAGGACAAACAGTGTATGTTCTCACTTATTTGGGGAATATGAATAATAGTGAAGGGGAATATAAGGGAAGGGAGAAGAAATGTGTGGGAGATATCAGAAAGGGACACAGAACATAAAGACTTCTAACTCTGGGAAATGAACTAGGGGTGGTGGAAGGGGAGGAGGGCGGGGGGTGGGGGTGAATGGGTGACGGGCACGGAGGGGGACACTTGACGGGATGAGCACTGGGTGTTATTCTGTATGTTGGTAAATTGAACACCAATAAAAATTAATTTATAAAAAAAAAAAAAGAAAAAAAAAATAAATAATTAGAAAAAATATACAAATTCAGTAAGATGAATATTGAAGTCCAATCAGTAATTAGTCATAATTATAAAAATCAATAGATGAAAGTAAAGAATAACACCTAATGATTGTGGGTGTATACATACTTAAAGTATTTCATAAAATCACAGAATTCTGTAGTGAGATAATTTCACTAAATAGGATATTCCTTACCCAGTTTTTTCTGAGAATATATGACTTGCATTAGACTTACTTGGCTAACAAAAACAATTTCAGTACATTCAAACTAACCTTCCAAATGCATTAAATAATGATACTATTTCTTGTCGGGTTAGATGGAATTCATAGCTGGGCCCACTCTCTGGCATATTTGCTATCAGTTTCTCAGAAAACAAAATCTTCAGAGCAGTACCCAAACCCTGAATCTGTAACAGAAATAAGAAAAAAAGAAAAGTAAGAAAATTCTTTGCACAGAGAATAAATGAAAAATTAGACCAAACTAGATTTGCTTACCTGAAGCTTTCCCCATAGTCGACATTTAAAACAACCAACACAATCCATGATTCTAGAAATATTTCTAAAATGCAGTCGAAAGTCCTCCTAAAAATAATTTAATGAGATTTTTATTAAGATGTACCATATAGTCAAACACTAAATATTTAGTGAGCGCCTTCTATGTGCCTAGCACTGTGCAAGGGATCTTAGAGCGTATGGAAAAAAAGGAAGAGAATTAAAGTCCACATTCATTGAGCACTTCCTGCACACCAGAATCTACATATACAATTTCATTTCATCTTCACCACAAATCCAAAAGTAGATGTTATTATAATTTACACTGAATGAATTAAAAACACAAGGTTCAGAGAGGTTAGGTTGCCTAAATTCCCATATGTAGTAAACAGCAAACTTAGACCCTGGACCTGCCTGACTCAAAAACTGAACTATCTGCAAAGATACACAAAAGTAACTGAGCTGAGGTGTTCTGTTTTATGTGATCATTAACTACATGTGAATATCAGAGGAAGGGGGTCTGCGGTAGGATAGCATCATTTACCAAAAAAGAAGAAAAAAGAAAAAAGAGAAAGAGGGAGAGAAGGGAGAAATTTCAAAATAGACCTTCATAAGAGTAAAAGTCTTGCTTTCTGGTATTAATTAGGTAAAACAATTAGATATCTTATGGCTATTAATATTTTATTATAATATTTTCATTTTAAATATATGCATAATTAATGTTATCACATACATATATGCAGAATATAGTGAACATCCATGTACACTTTACCAATCTTTAGAAAGAAAGCATTATAAGTACCATGGAAGCCCTCTATGTATCTCTCCAAAGTCCTATATCCTACCCTCTATAATTATTCTGAAGTTGGTATTTATTGTTCTTTTTATACTTTTAATACATACGTATATATGTATGAACACTAAGGTACTGTGTTGTTTATAATTGGACAAAATGAATCCAACTCATCCAAAAGTAGTATATGTCCTAAAGGACAAGTAAAAGAGAAAGAAGTCAAGAACACATCCTTCTTTTACTCCAATGGAAATTATTAATTGATCCTTTAAGTTACTCCCTCTGTCCTGGACTTATATTGGAATCCCAAGCTCACAGTATAGTATTCTAAGCAGGAAATTTGACATTCAATCAGGCATTCATTTGAGAGAGAGCATGCAAGCAGGGGCAGGAAGAGAGCAGAAGGGGGAGGAGCAGAAGGGAAAGGGAGAGAATATCAAACAGACTCTGCACTGACAGTGAAGCCCCATGCAGGCTCCATCCCATGACCCTGAAGTCATGACCTGAGCCAAAACCATAACAGTCAAAAGTCGGACATCTGACTGAACCACCCGGGTAGCCCCTGACATACACTTCTGAATGAAAATCCATTATACTAATCAGCCTACAATTTGAGCAACATGTAGCATTTCTCTCTCTTCTTTCTCTCTCGTGCGCTCTCTCTCTCTCTCTCTCTCTCTCTAATGTGATAAACCACATACTGGGCTCAATCATAAGAGAACAGGACCAAAGATCTAAAAAAAAAAAAATGGGAATAAACCAGCAAAGATTGGTACCCACTATTTAAAGTAGACCTCAATTCCTTTTGGGTATTGTTCTTCCCAGATGCTTTATTCAGCTTAAGACTCTGAAACAGGTGTATTATGTAAAAGATTTTAAATAGGATCCCCCCAAAAATAAATTAAATAGGATCCCAGATTTTGTATCTTTAATATAAATTTTGTATTAATTTAATATAAAGCCCAAATTATTAATACTAATTATATGTTAACAATACATCTTGTGTTTCTGTATCTTTTGGACTGAGTTCAGTAAGAGGTAATTTGAATTTTAAACCAAGTTTTAAAAAATATTTATCCAGTAATATTACTCTAAGCAAATTTTGGTGATTTAAGGATTCTTTTAAACTTGTGTTTCAAGGGATGCCTGGGTGGCTCACGGTTGAGCATCTGCCTTTGGCTCAGGGCATGGTCCAAGTCTGGGGATTGAGTCCTGCATCAGGCTCCCTGCAAGGAGCCTGCTTCTCCCTCTGTCTATATCTCTGTCTGCCTTTCTGTGTCTCTTATGAAAAAATAAATAAAATATTTTTTAAAAAAAAAATTAAAAAAATAAATAAACTTGTGTTTCGACCTGGAATTAAATTTTAAAAAAAGGGGGGATCCCTGGGTGGCGCAGCCGTTTGGCGCCTGCCTTTGGCCCAGGGCGCGATCCTGGAGACCTGGGATCAAATCCCACGTCGGGCTCCCGGTGCATGGAGCCTGCTTCTCCCTCTGCCTGTGTCTCTGCCTCTCTCTCTCTATGACTATCGTAAATAAAAAAAAAAAAAAAAAATTGTTAAATTTTAAACAAAGGAAAACCACAGTTTTAACAATAACAGCCTAGTAAAATCACTCTAAAGTAGATGTTCCCATCCTATGAGGTGCTGACCTTTGGAATATTTAATAGTTATTATTAAGGGCCTAAAAAATCCATATGTAGACAAGCATTACATACAGACAGAATAAATAAGTCACATGTATGCACTATAAATTTCCAAATGAATATAAATGTTATGGTCAATAAAACACAACTTTTACTTAAAAAGAATTACTAAATGCATAGTGGCCTTTTGGCAATTATATTTTCACAATCAATAGATACTAAAAATACTGTATCATAGGAAGAGGCCTTGAAAGTTTTTGACTTTCAGACTCTCATTCATGTAATAGCTGGAGACCTCTGTTTTAAAAGATTGTGCTTGCTTTTGCAGACATTGTCTAAATTCAGTATTTGGATCTGTTTGTTAATTCAAATCCTTGAATGTGGCAAGTCTTGAGTAAATCTTTGTCTGGCAATCAAAGAGAGTAAGCATGGTTGCTTACGATAGCCAAAATAACACTGCAAAATTTAAACCAAGTACTTGTGTGTAGGTTAATTTAATATTTGAGACCCCAAAAATAAGCTAGTAATTTACTAGATCAGAACAGGAGAAAATATTTATGACCTCCATAGATAATCAATGTCCAATAACCAAAATATATCCCTAAGTTATCCTAGATTAGAAAAATTTATGAACCCTAAAATAACCTGAACCTAAGTCACTTATAAATTCTCCTTGTTTTATGTATGCAGCTTTTTTTAAAACTTTATTTATTTATTTACTTATGATAGTCATATATATCATATATATATATGGAGAGAGAGGCAGAGACACAGGCAGAGGGAGAAGCAGGCTCCATGCACCGGGAGCCCGACGTGGGATTCGATCCCGGGTCTCCAGGATTGCGCCCTGGGCCAAAGGCAGGCGCCAAACGGCTGCGCCACCCAGGGATCCCCTGTATGCAGCTTTTAAGTCAACACTTAAAGTTACAGTCAGTGGGTAGAATGATCAAACATGCTGTGGTTATATACTGTAAGTTCCATTCAGTGACACCAATTGACAATTCTCACCCACTACTTGTATGTTTTAGAAGCCTTCAAGTGAGGTCCTACTCTATCTTGAACACTAAATAGTTCTTTCATACTGTCTATTTCTAACCGTACATTGATAGTATATAAAGCAGACAAAACAAGATTTTTTTCAGATACACCTGAAACTGGTGTAACAATCTATGTTAATTATAAAAAAATAAAACTTGGAAAAAAAATAAATAAATAAAAATAATAATAATAAAAAAAATAAAACTTGGGGAGCCTGGCTGGCTCAGTCTGAAAAGCGCGTAACTCTTGATCTCAGGGTTATGAGTTTGAGCCCCACATTGTGTATAGTGATTAAATAAAAATAAAATTTGTAAAAGTTTAAAAATAAATAAAACTAAAAACCATAATGTTCACCATAAACTACCTTTTTTTAAAGAAAGTAAATCTCTGATATTAACAAGTTTTCTTTTTTTTTTTACTTCTTTATTATAAAAGAATTCAGAAAAATTATCTGTTAAACTCCATAGGACATCAAAGCTGAGTGTTTCAGAGTTTTGATAAAATTAAAACATTACGGGAAATATTTCTAATCTGCATGATATAAAAAGTTTTAATGCCAAAACACTTTCCAATAATCCAGCAAGTGTACTAAAAATAACGGAAAGAGTGAAAATAGTAGAAAAAAACAAGTCTTATTACAGTATCTTCCCCCTCACTTCCAAGTTCCTGGAAGCTGCCTGGAAGGTTATATAAGCACTGAAGTATGTATTTCTAGCAAAAATGCTTTCAGTAGAAGGGAAATAGGAGATTAAAAATAACTATTATTTAACAGCAAAAAAAAAAAATGAAAATGAGTCCAAGAAACATTGTTTACAAACTGCATAAAATCAGGTTCTTTCCTTATAGAAAGAAACTAAGAATATAAAACAGAGGAATATTGTGATAAATATTCTGAAGAAATCAGATCAAACCCAGTGCTCCTGAGAGCTCCCTGCCTTTACTTACCTTTAGCTTTGTAACAGAATAGTAATATAATTTTGAGTCCCCAAATAAACTAGAAATCTACTGAGGGTAGGAGCTGTCTCTTCCTTTAATGACAAGAATTCTGTTTTGCTCATATTGAGTATTTAAAGAGTCTTTCTATTATTATATTTGTAGGATTTTGATGCAAATATACACAAAGATGGTCTTGTATGAGCTTATACCTCTACTAAGAGACAAGATAAATACCAATCCCCATTTTGTAGGGCATTGTGTGTTTTCTTTTGCTGGCTTCCCATCCCACTGAATAAGATGAATGACAAACACTGTACCCTCTCCCTCTAAAGAGGATCCTTTAATTTATCCAAAACCATTTTCAGAATTCTCCTCAACAAAAGACAGATACTGCCATTCATGCTCTATATCCGTTTCCTTTCATTTATAACACCTATTTTTTATGAGACCATCAATGTGAAAGCCATCATTAGGTGTGCAGTGACAGAATTCAGTCATTACTTTGAGAACATAAACTAGATCTTAAGTTGGCCTGCTTTTGGGCTTCCTTTTTTGGAGGAAAAGAAAGTTTATGACTCTGGCTTTTAATTTCCTAATATATAATAAGATATATTGTTAACCATAAAAACATGGGTTTATATTCATACCTGCAAAAGAGTTTGAATCTAAAACTTAAGTAAAAGTATGAAATATTTACCTTCAGTTTGTTTGCTTCCTTTTTATCCCCAGCAAAAAAGGAATTCTCATCAAAATGCAAAGGAAATGACCTACATGTTAAAACAGAGAAGATTCATTTTCAGGTATTATAAAATATTAGAAGTCCCGCTAACATTTTGCTGGTTGGTGATGAATAATATAATAGAAAGAGTGGAAAATATAGTAAAATCAACACTCTGTTGCCCCAAAACAAAGTCTTATCCTTAAATCTAAAACAACTGCATAAAATAGTAGAAGCTTGGCCGCAAATCCAATGTATTCAACCATGTATGAAAATAATGCAGGTATCAAGTACTACAAGAATGACTCTTAAGACTAAAAACTTGTGCCATTTAGTACTGAAGTTTAAACAAAAACAAAACTCAATTCTAAAAGACCTACAAGCAAAATTAGCTTGTAACTATTTATTTTTTAATAATTTTCTTTTCTCGGGGCACCTGGGTGATTCAGTCAGTTCAGTGCTTGACTTCAGTTCAGGTCATGATCTCAGGGTCCCAGGATTGAGCCCTGCATTGGCTCCCTGCTCAGTGGGGAATCTGCTTCTCCCTCTTCCTCTGTCTCTTCCCCCACTTGTGCTCTCTCTCTCGCTCATATAAATAAATAAAATCTCAAAAAAAAATGTTTTTTCCTTTCTCTAAATTGAACATTTAAGAATTGAACTTTGGATACCACTTGTCACTCTTCTATTAATGTCTAAGTTGTATAAGTTGTAATATGTAATTTACTTGATTTCATGAAGTATTTCCAGAAGTAGCATTTTGTTTTCTGCGTCGTGAACTTTATTTCCAGTGAAGAGTTGAAAATCTGGGCGTTCGAAGAATGGTACCACTTTAGATAAAGCCCTTAATTCTATTAAGTAGAGAAAATACAAGTTCTTGAGCCGTCTTGGACCTTCTCCCTCAGTCAAAATGCCATCAAATCGCTGCTGAAATTCTGTAATGTTGTGTCCCCATTTCTTTTCCAACCAAGTTTCTAAGAAGTAAGAAGAATTATATATTAAAATCTGAATTTTAAAATTAAGTTTCATTTTACTTACATTGGGTTATTTATGCCTACAGAAGTTAGTTTTATCTTCTAGAACCCACCCTTAGAAGGAAAATAATTCACCATTTTACTGAGATATATAATTTCACAAAAATCAAATTTCTGAATATAAACATCTTTATAAAACCAAGATACACAATTTAAAAATGACTGTCTGAATTACTGATAAGTTTGAAGTTAGTGTGTTTTGTTCCTGAGGCATAGAGATATTTTAAATTCCAGAAGAAATAGGTTACTGATGAAAATTAACCATGGTCTTGTTTTGCAACAGCATTTTTAAAGCATTAAGAGCAGCAGAAAGTGCTTTTACCCATTAAACTCCAGGCCTGAAGCTGGCACACAAATAAAAGGGTTTTAATACAGTAGTATCTGATGAATAACAAACTGTACTATTAGGAGCTATTTTAACTCCAACAAAACAAGAGGATATTTCCAAAATGATGTGCACAATTTTGAGCAGCTTCTTAAAAGAAGGTAAACAGAGTTAAGATCATGCTGTGTCCTTATAAAATCTATAGTTCCCACATTCCTGATTACTACTATTTAAGAATGAATTTTTACTGCCTAATATTCAAGACAGTCAACCTTATCCCACTAAGGTAAATGCCAAAAAATTTTAAGAATTTCTGAAAATAAGTATGGTGAAATAAATAAAAGTAAATGTCACATACCTTGTAGAAGATACCGCGCACTCAAATGCACATTAATGCTTGCATGCAGGCCAGATATAAGTCTGTAGAATGCTCTTTTTTCTACACACAGGCCTAAAAAAAAGCAATTTGGTAATAGAAATTTTATATGTGAAACTTGTACCATTACAAAATTAATTTCATAGGTTTTATAGATGAGAAAAATGTTTAACATTTAAATTTGTTTAAAAGCTTCCAAAAAAAAAAGCTTCCAATTACCTTCTAGCCAACTGTAAAAGGTGTTCTCTGAAATTAAAAGAAACATAAGTCACAAAGTTGTAAAAATGCCAAAATGTAAGTTTTTCAATATATAATACCAATTTGTGCCAAACGGCAATTTAAAAATTAATGAAAGGTCCAAATTTTATCTGCAATTTATCCAAAGGAAAGAGAGAATTTCTTGGTGTAGATTCAATTAAGTACCATTCTCTTGCTCAGTCTCTAGAAAGCTTCAGCACTGCCTTTGGTAGCTTCAGTCTCATAACTTTGTAGATAAAATGTTTCATATGAGGTCAGAACACAGAATTTAAATAATAAATCAATGCAAGGAAAACTACTTAGCCTTGAAAATTAAAGACTTAGCTATGAAAATTAAGGACTCATTATTATGCTTTTCTAACTTGTGAAAGTAAATAAAAATTATAAAATAGAGTTGATGGTATATTATTTGCACATAGCTCATACTATTTCATGCCAGTCAATATTTCAAAGGAGCAATACCAAGGAAATGTTACAAAACTAAATACCACTTATATTCTATGACCCAAAAAGATCACTTTTCATAAGTTTAGACCTGATAACTCTGCTTTTAGAATTATGTTCTAAAGAAATAATTCAAATGGTGAAGGAGTCAATAATGTGTACAATGATGGTTATATATAATTATTAAAACCTGAAATAATAAAAATGTACAATAAATGCCTAAGTTAACACAATACGATACTATATAACTAGGTAACACGGTAGAATAATATAAAACTATTTAAAATAAAAAATGTGGAACATGACAATACATGAAAATGTTTATTTGAGATAACGTATAAAAAGGCATAGAAAGTTTTCATACCTAGGTAAAAATTCTATGTATGCATTTACAAGAGACGGCAAAAATTATACAGTTCTTTTGACTAAAGTTGTTTATAATAATATTAACAATTAATTAAACAAGCATAAAAGTAATAAAAGGAATGGCAAAGAGAATACACAGTAAATCAGACTATCTAAAAACTTAAAACACCTGTCAGAAAACCTCACAAGTGAAAGTAAAAGGTAAACAACCAAGTAGGTTGAATGTACGTCACAAAAACAACAAAGGGATAACATTCTTTTTCTTTAAAAGATTTTATTTGAGGGAGAGGGAGGGGCAGGAGGAGAAACAGAGTCCCCACTGAGCACAGAGCCTAAGGGCTCAATCCCAGGACCCTGAGATCCTGACCTAAGCCAAAGGCAGCTGCTTAACCAATGGAGCCAGCCAGGAGCCCCAAAGGGATAATATTCTAAATATATAAAAAGCTCATAAACTGAATGAAAGTGCTAAAGTACCCATTTAAAATGGGCAAATAATATAGAAATAGAGAATTCAAAAGGAAAAACTACAAATGGTAAGAACATAAAAATCATTGTTTCACTAGTAATAAAAAATCCAAATTACAATAGAGATACCACTTTTAAAAGTAAAGATAAAAATATGACAATACTTATTAATGCTGACAAGGGTCAGGTAAAACTATTGGTCAGGCACACTGACTGGAAGGGATATAAATTAGCACATGCTTTCAATGACAAAATGCAATCTGGTCATATGTATCAGGAGCCTAAAATGTCCGTAACCTTTGATCCAGCAAATCCATTTCTAGAAATCGAGGCTATAATGGATAAAATTCATATGTTGAAGCTCTATCTCCCCAAGAAATAGTATTTGGAGGTGAGACTTTTGAGAGATGATTAGGTTTAGATGAGGTCATGAGGGTAGGGGTGTCATGATGGGATTAGTGTCCTTTATAGGCAGAAGAAGATACCAGAGCTCGTTCTCAGCCGCTGAGGACACAGTAAAAAAGCTGGCTACCTGCAAGCCAGGAAGAGAGCCCTTATGAAGAATCAAATCTGCTGGCAACCTTGATCTCAGACTTCCCAGCCTCTAGAACTGTGAGAAAATAAACATCTTATTCAAGTCACCCAGTCTTTGGTATGTTGTTAGAGCAGCCTGAGCTAAGACATAGGCTAAGGAAGCAAGCAGACATGGGAATAATAATAATACACAAAGATATAAATATATCCAGTATAAAAATATATGTAAATAAATAATTATCAAAATGTCAACAGAGAAGCAGTCTGAGTAACCAAGAGCACGGACTTTTTTTTTTTTTTAAGAGTTTTAGATTTTGTTTATTCAAGACAGAGAGAAAGAGAGAACATGAGTGGAAGGAGAGGGGCAAAGGAAGAGGGAAAGCAAAAAGCAGGCAGGCTCCCTGTTCAGTGGGGAGCCTGATGTGAGGCTCAATTCCAGACCTTGGGCTCATTACCTGAACAGAAAATAGACGTTTAACCGACTGAGCCACTCAGGTATCCCAAGAGCATGGACCCTGGAGCCAAACTGAATAATTTCAATTGTAGCTGTGCTTGTTAGAAGTCATACATGATTTAGCTGAGTTGCTAAACCCTCTGGCACTCACTTTCTTGTCTATAAAATGGAGATAAATGTAATACCTCCTAAGAATGTCGGAAGAATTAAACGAAATCCTATTTGTAAACTGCTTAAAAGAGTACTGGCATGTAGTCTTAGCCATTGCCATTATCAATTATTTTGGGGTTGTGGGATTACAAATGATTTCTTTCCTTATAAAAACCTTCAGAGTTGGGTGGTGCAGTCAACTAAGTGTTCAACTCTTGGTTTCAGCTCAGGTTTGATGTCAGGGTCATGAGATTGAGCACAGATTCAGGCTACACATTCAGTGCAGAGTCTGCTCTTTTAAGAATCTTTCTCCCTCTCTCTCTGCCCCTCCCTGCTACACATACAAACTCTCTCTCTCTCTTCCTCTCTCTCTCAAATAAATAAATCTTCAAAGGTGTTTGGCTGTTTTGTTTTTTTTTTCAAGTTTAGGACCATGAATTACAGGGAATGGGAGTATAATATTACTTGGGACCTAGATTTCCAATGAAATTTTTAGTTCTGTTCCTGAAGTAGCTATGCTCAACTTGACATGGTTATGATCCAATTAGATAATCACCTAATATGACAGCTGTCAGGGATAACTCTTAAATTTTACTCAAAGAAAACCTATAAATATACTCATAAACAAGATAGTTTCTCTAAGGATACCTCTAGAAGTTAACAATCTCTTCTCTGAGACAGGATGTTTTTAAATAGTATTTAAAAACTGAAATAACAGCCTCTAACATAACTAGGAATACCCAAGGTAGAATAAAATCTCTCAAAAAATGAAAATTATAGGGAGGAGGGGAAAAAAAAATAAAACCCCTGAAAATTATAGGATCACTACTAACAGTAATATGAGGTATCTTTGGAAGAACAATGTTTTTTTATTAAGATTTCATTTATTTATTCATGAGAGACACACAGAGGCAGAGACATAGGCAGAGGGAGAAGCAGGCTCCCCACAGGGAACCTACTGCAGGACTCCATCCCAGGACCCCAGGATTACGACCTGAGCCAAAGGCAGATGCTCAAGGTAAGCCATCCAGGTGCCCCTGGAAGAATAATCTTATGCTAAAGAATTTCTCTTCCAAATAGTACAGTTCTGATTCAGATACAGTTCTGATTTATTTAGCTGTTATTGTTACTATAATATAAAATACAATAAAAAAGAGAGCAATATTATAAGACATTGGTATTCTATTATTTAGGCAGAATACAAAAGCAATTTGTAAAACTAATGTTCAGAAAACCGAATTCTGAAGGAGAGGAAATTGATACTTCACATTTTAGCAATTTCATCTAGCTGGACTAAAGCTAAGTACTGCTTTGTCTTTTCATATCCTTAAACACGTGGCCTTAAGAATAAGAAAAATCAGGCAGCCCCAGTGGCCCAGGGTTTTGCGCCACCTTCAGCCCAGGGCATGATCCTGGAGACCCGGGATTGCGTCCCACGTCAGACTCCCTGCATGGAGCCTGCTTCTCCCTCTGCCTGTATCTCTGCCTCTCTCTCTCTCTCTGTCATGAATAAATAAATAAATCTTTAAAAAAAAAAGAATAAGAAAAATCATTTCAATTTCATTCACAAGGCAAAAAGATTCTCACAAAGACAGAGTAAACCTAATACGTTCAACATTTTAAGCCTCACAACTAAAAGAGTTGGCAATAACTACCCCTAAGAGCTAGCATAAGCCTTGGAAGCCAGTAGAGCAACACTGTGACCATGCCTAGAAACTTCCTATAGGGACCCAACAGATCCCAGAGGTCTGTCTGGGAGTAAAGGAGAGTGAGTTTTCCCTGACAGAAGCTGGAGGGAAATGCCTAGCTTTGGCGAGCAGTGGGTAAAATGCAAGAGTGAATTATCGGAGGCTGAGGCAGGTTGTCACTACTGCCTAAGCCCAGGCAGAGTCATTTTCCCTTAAACCTATGCTTTCACCTCCTGAATTTTCAATAAATATGAGCTCTCAGAAGTAGGAAGAAAAGTTTGCCAAATACAATTCTGAATGTATCAGCAAATTCATATATATAATATATGATAAAGAAATTATATTTACCTTCACTTTTCCCTGAAAAACAAAAAAAAATATTTATTATTATAATGTCCTTCCAGATGTCACTTTAAAATGCTATAATTGCATAAAAATAAGATTTTGACTAACTGGTTAGTTTTAATTGCTCAGTTCACTCACATAAGCAAAATCTGAGAGAGGTACTCATGACACAACTCTATCTAGTGGCAGTAGGAATTATGCCTGATTCGCTTTAAGGGCATCATCTCCAAGAGCGTGGATAAGGAGTGGTTTCAGGGGATCCCTGAGTGGTGCAGCGGTTTGGCGCCTGCCTTTGGCCCAGGGCGCGATCCTGGAGACCCGGGATCGAATCCCACGTCAGGCTCCCGGTGCATGGAGCCTGCTTCTCCCTCTGCCTCTCTCTCTCTCTCTCTCTCTCTCTCTCTCTCTGTGTGTGTGTGTGTGTGTGTGACTATCATAAATAAAAAAAATTAAAAAATTAAAAAAAAAAGCTAAAAAAAAAAAAGGAGTGGTTTCAGCTTGTACAAGATTTAATATGGGCTGACAGGGGAGAAAAATCTAATCTATCATCTGAGAATACTCTCAAGTATCTTAAGGACTTACAGTTATTTGGCTGGCAGAGCCTTTTTCCACATTTATTTACCCTAAATTTATAACACCGTTTCTGCTAAAGATTTGTGTTCTTGCTTTGAAAACTCCAGACGGACACTGTAAAATTTTACTTGATTCAGGAATTTTACCTGATTCAGGAATATTTTTAGAGACTATTTGTTAAGATTCAAATTATGCACAGTTCAGCAATTAGTAAGCAGCTGCTCATTTACTATTAAAAAAAAACTGTCTTCATTTTGCCCACACTTATTTAATGCCATCATTGTTTATTAAAATAACATATGCTGGGATCCCTGGGTGGCGCAGCGGTTTGGCGCCTGCCTTTGGCCCAGGGCGTGATCCTGGAGACCTGGGATCGAGTCCCACGTCGGGCTCCCGGTGCACGGAGCCTGCTTCTCCCTCTGCCTGTGTCTCTGCCTCTCTCTCTCTCTGTGTGTGACTATCACAAATAAATAAAAATTAAAAAAAATAAAAATAAAAAAATAAAATAACATATGCTCATTGCAAATACATTTTGAAAAAAAAGAGGACACAGACAAAATTAAAAATGTCATCCATAACTCCCTCTGCCCAAATAATAAATACCATTTACATTTTGGTAAATGTCCTTTTTCTTTGCATATAGATATTTAGATATTATATTATGTATGTTTTTATAAAAATATATTGTACATACTGTTTGAGACCTGTTTCCCTTCTTCAATGTGCTATTGGTCATTCCTGACCTAAATGAATAAGTTTTCAGCAGTATTTCTGATGGTTGTATTCTATTACATGAATACACCATAAATCATTTCACCAGTTCCTTAATGATAAACATTTAAATTATTCCCATTTATCTTTATGATAAGTGAGAGTGGTTAATTAATCAGATCAAAATGTGCATCCATACAGAGGATCACCCCTCTGTTTGGAACTGACATTCATCTGATATTAAATGGCTTCCAATGAGTTACCATATGTGACTCATATAAACCCAAGTCCTTGTTTAAAGATGTTCTTTTATTTCTAATCTAAGAAAGACTCGTCTGCCAACATTAAGGGAATGATGCAATCTCAATGCTTTCCAGGAGGAAATTTATGTTTATTGACTACATGAGATCAGCAGCTTTTCAAATAAATTTTAAAAATGAAAAACTTACACATTTCCTAAAAGCACATCAAAGATTTCATCATTAAGCACATATTATGGGAACAGGAATGTATATTTCCTAAGCAAAAAGTTTGAAATCATATACTGAAATGGTTTATTCAACAAACTACTCTGCCTATTACAGACCAGGCAAGGTTTCTGAGTTCCAATTTCACATCTCCTCTGCAACTACACAGTGCCTAGCACATAGGAAATGGAAGGTAATCATCTGTTGAAGGAACAAGTGATCTTTACAATTGTAGACAAGACCATTAAATGAGGAGAGCAGTTTTCATCAATCTTTCATTTAACAAACTACTCCATCTGTTATGTCAGGCTCTCTATTAAGAAATGAAACAAACAAACACTCTCCATATGCCCAAACTAATAGGGTAGATCAATATATCATAGTAAAATAACGCCAGACAGTGGAAAGGTGGTAAGAGAAACAAAATATGACATAAGATCACTTTATAAGAAGAGAGGGGTTACTTCCAGTTAGGAGAGTCAGGGAAGGTGAAAAAGGCAGCATCTGGGGCAATCCCTCAAGTGTGAGGAGAAAATGAAAAATGTTAATAAAACATAAAGACATGTGAATTTGAAGTCAGACTCTCAATATGTATAATCATCTTAGGATCTGAGAAAGATTTGAGGCAAAAGTTTTTTTGGATATTCATTTAGCTAGAAAATGATTTAAAATAGTAAAAAAAAATAAACTAAACACAGATATTATGTAAAAATGCTCAGAAGAATAAATATTTACCAAATCTCCACTTATGACAACCTAATACCATGAACTTCATTACACAAATACTCCTTACTGAGGTATAAATATTTTAAACACCAAGTTCTCTGTAAGGGTGAGGCATAACTTCTATGGAAACAGGAATATGTGATCTCAACTGTTCTTGCCAACCCTTATCTGGCCTTCCTCCTTCTTCTAACCAATGTTCACTGACTATAAATAATATAACAGTGCAAATAAATAACTCACCTTGACCAGAAGCCAAAGGATTTAAAGGTCTTTTAATTGTCTGTGGCCTAGAAACAAAAGAATTGTAAAATATAATTACATTACCTATCATGTTATAATTATCTAAGTAAAAGCGAAATTATCTCAGAGAGTTGCTTAATGACTACATCCAAAATCAAACTGTTTTATTGAGCTATAAAATATTTAGTTTTCTCTAATTGCTTTAAGGGACGGTGGTCATTAGTTATTTTAGCAATTGTTTCTGCTTTTTTCCCATTTAGCAACCAGAAAGCCATTTCCTAATCACTTCTTCAAACAAAGGAAGAAAATACCAGTTAAGCTCTTCTAGAGTCACTAATGTTTTTACATATATTACATACATATATGTGTGCCTACACAAGTGTATACATATATGTTTGTGTGTGGCACAAAGTACATTCCTGACTGAAAGACAAACAAAAAATATAAATACTGAACGCAAGCATTAAAATATAAAGGGGAAAAAACACTGTGGGTAGATTATTTTCCACTTAGTTAATCTTAGGTACATCAAAAGCCCTGCAGCCACCAAGTTTGTTATGATTTCAATAAAAGGTATTTTTATCATACAAAAAAAAATATCATACAAGTTAAAATGTCATTAAAGTGCTTTTAAATCTCAGAATGAATATTCATTAGTATCATTAGTAAAGTGGAGGGATTGCTTTATCTGCAATTTAAATTTTACAAACTCACACAAATTGAGACATTTTGAGAAGAGAATATGTAAGCTATATTTTAACATTCTCAATTTAGTGCATGTATTGTTTGTATTTTAGAAATATTTATACTGGGAATCATGTTATAAATTAGTTAAGAAATAACCACAATACAAATATAAAAATCTAACAAATGCTTCCTAACTCTATTTTAGTTAAAAAACAAAAAAAACAAAAAAAAACTTTGGGGGCATCTGGCTGGCTCAGTCAGTAAAGCATGCAACTATAGATCTCAGGGCTGCAAGTTAGAGCCCCAAGTTGGGTGTTGAGATTAATTAAAAATAAAATCTAAAACAAAACAAAACCTTTAAAGTGAGCCAATTAAATCAAACATTCCTAATAATAAACAAGGGAATTTAAATGAAACACATGGCAAAATTAGTAAATACTGAAAATTCTCCACTTCAAAACTGAAGAAATTCTTTAAGTTATAAAAAGAAACAGACTGACATTTTATTGGTATAAGGATATGGGCTAATCTCTTATATTTGACTTATACAAAGTGAAATGTATTATTACCATATCTAGGAATTCAAAAGATTTTCCCAGAATTCCCCCATCTCTGAGATAGTATAAAGCAAACACACACACAAATTCTTTCCAAAAATCAGTAAGCACATTGTTTAGAGGTCACTAGCTTACAAGTGGGTAAACTTGAAGCATGTCCCAGTGGCATAGTGATTAAAATGACTCTTTCCTTTGTAGTGGTTAAGAGTACAAAGTGGGTTCTTCCACTTACTAGATTTTTGAGACTTGAAAAATCATTTACCTTTTCCAAGTCTCAGTTTCCCCATCCGTAAACAGTGTGACTACAACATAGAGCTATTGCAGGGATTAAAAGAGAAAATGTACATATATGCTTAGCACTAGTCTGGCACACTGTGAGTGTTCAAGTGTTACCTATTATAATTATTCTCTGAAATTAATTTAACTTGAGTTTGAAAGCAGATAAAATAATTATAGCCACAAAAAGATGAATACAAAGCACCAAAAACAATTAGGATGACCTTGGAAAATGAAGTAAACCTGGCTGGCTCTTGGTTACTTCATCTATAAAATGAGATTCTATAATCCACTTAAGGAACATTTGTGAAATGTCCAACAATACTCCTGTAATAGTCTTATACTATTCTGTCTTTTAAAGAAGAAAAAAAAATATTTGTTGAAACACACGTCCACATGTTTCTCCAGAGGAGAACTGGATTAATGAATAAGTATGTTTCCATGTCCAAATACATCTTTTAACAATGTGAATGTGATTTGCAGTTTAAAGTCATTATAATTTGTTTATTTGTTTATAAAGAAAAATCACTATATCCATCAGGATTTTTTAAATGAAAATGACACATACTTAAAACAGTTTTCTTCATAGATGACATTCCAAATCTTCCAAGCATCTGGTCCCTTGTAACCTGTGTAGCGCTCAGGATTAAGGAGTAAATCTACATATTCAGCATCAGGAGACTGTATGTCTATAAAATAAAATGTTTCATTAAATATTTTCTGCAATTACCTTGAAAAACTAGTATAATAAACTAAATTCCACGATCCTAAGGCACCATAAATGTCACAGTGTATCCAAATTTTTTTAAAAAACAACCTTTTGGGGTGTCAGGGGTAAGCTCAGTTGGTTGGATAGCTGCCTTTAGCTCAGGTCATGATCCTGCAGTCCTGGGATAGAGCCCCACATGGGGATCCTTGCTCAGTGGGGAGCCTGCTTCTCCCTTTCCTCCCTCCTATCTGCTGTGCAGTCTCCCTCTCTTTCTCTCTCTCTTGCTCTCAAATAAAATCTTAAAAAAAAAAAAACTTTCACAAGAAAGAAAAGAGAAAAAAGAGGAAAACACAAACAGTCACATTAAATGTACTCACTGGTTACAAAGCATCCTGCCTTTAAAAATGGTAAAAAATAGGAATACATGAATTTTAGAATTGAAAAAACATGGTAATTAAATTTTCATAAGCTATCCAGATGAAAAATATACTCTATATCTCCCTCCACATTAACCACAAGCGGTTCATCAATAACTAAGGTAAATGAAGATGTGTTACTACCAAATATTATCAAAAACTTCCTTCTTACATGACCACCATGAAGATCCACTACAAAGCTGTCCCAAAAGTATAATCCTAGACATGCAAAAAGGTATAAGTAGGAAGATCCTTACATCAGCATTATTTATTAAAGAGAAAATCAGAAGCAACCCAACCATCCAATAGAGCAGAACACAGGCTCTGGAGCCAAAGTGCCTGGTTACAATCCAAGCCCTACTACTCATTCAGTGTCAAACCCAAGGCAAATTATATATGTTCTTTATGCATTGGTGCTGTCATTTATAAAATGGAGATAATACTTGGTGTTACTGTGAGACTTAAGTTTATACGTGCAAAGTACTTAGAACAATGCTAAGAGTATGATACATATTAGCTAGTGATGTTGTGATATATCTTAACAGACCATTTTACAATCAACAAAACTGCTAAGTACAAAGGCTATCTAATAAAATGAAAAAATAAGCATTACAGAAAAGTCAATTACAGATAGAAATGAAAAACAACAAAAATTGGTGAGACATTACTTTCTCATATGTTCTATAAATTTGTGTAATGTATTGTAACTTTGAAACAAAAAAAAATGGCCCCTCATTCCCCAGGGGCTTTGGGAAATTATTTAATATACAGTAATACTATAAATTATTTAATGAGTAATTACTCATGTATAAAGCCTAACAACATGAACAAAAAAATGAAAAAGTGGGCAAAAATGGCCTCAAAGCAACCAAAGTAGATGACAAAAATCTGAGCACACAGGTGCTTATAAGAAGGCCCATCAAGCTCTCAACAGTACCTACTTCTTATTAAAAACACAATAAAAAAATATAAACAAGCTTGGTTATTTTTATCCCAATTGACAGTACATTAGAGACTTTTTGGGAATTTTTGCTTCTAAAAGTAGCACAGTGACAGCATCTAGAAATAACTGAGAGTCCATGCAGAAGCGGCAATTAAAATAATTAGAAAAAGTAGAAATAAAAACTTAGAAAAGGGACACATAGCTGGTTCAGTCAGTAGAACATGTGACTCCCAATCTTGGGGTTGTTAGTTTAAGCCCCACGTTGGGTGTAGAGATTATTTAAAGAAAAAAAAAATTAAAACAAATTTACCTGGAATCCTCTGGTTCAAGAACAGAGATACTTCTGTTCATCTCAACTAATACTAAAAGTATTGCCAAAGAACAGCAAATTATGATACATTCATAAAAATAACCCTCATTTTAAAAACATGAGTAATGCTCAGCATCTAGTACTTTTAAGACAGAAAACTACCAAGAAATGTCTAAAGTTTTTATATTATGTCTAATTAGACATAAATTAGTTGACTCATAATTTTACTTATAACAAATACTTAATCTCACCTCAAATTTTTAATAAAAAATAATTAATATAACAATATTTTGCCAGATGACAAAAGCTCAAATTTCTAAATTAAAATTTATAAAATATCTTGTCTTCTACCTACCATTTATACACATTATATCTTTTTTATAAAGCTATCCTTTCTTTTTCATCCTCCTGTAGCAGAAGAAACAAATATGAATGGATAAGTGATTCATCCAAGATAACAGAATTCCATCAGATAACAATTATTGATTTTCACTCCTTGCTACACAAACATAAGCAGATAGTTTCAAAAGCATACTTTGCTAAATGAAGTTAAAGCATTACTGTTCTTAACACTGCAGATCTAAGAAAGAAAAACGCATGTTTTAAATTTAATTTTATTTCCCTTTTAATTAGAAAAATTATTTATTTCTGCTCCTTTCATACATCTTATTGTGCAGAAACAGTCTCACACATATCTGAATAATATACTGTCACACTGTTTACAGGCAAAGCACCATAGGTAAAGCTGATCAGAGTTCTCAGCTTATGGGATCTCGCTTCCTGATTTTACATTAATTTTTGAAAGTCAGAAATGTCATCTCCACAAAATGTTAAGGGGGCTGTAAGAAATAATCACTTTATTCAATATTATAGTTGTGGAAATGGGAGTATACTTTCTTTAAGAAATGAAAAACTAAGAAGAAAATGCCACTAAACATCACTGGTGTGTCAGTACAGGTCAGCAGGAGAAATACTGTGAGAAGTTTGTCTCTTTGATACCAAGAAGACATTCTAGTTCAAGCTTTAATATGATTCCTATTTCTCACGAGATGCTTCTTTTCTGCTGCTTCACTCTTTTTCCATATTTCATATCAGAGGATTGGTTACAGCCTTTAAAACTTCATTAACAGGAGCAAATCCAATATCCACAGATTTCTTGTCAAAAGGCATTTTTTAACCCATCAGGTAGCCTGGCAGTTTCATTCTCATGAATACTCTAGCCATGAAAAAACTCAACAGGACACAGACGAATCCAATGAATAGAAGAAGAAATCTATTGAGTTTTGGATGTTTGGTGCATTCGATTGGTCCAGGATTATGAAACCTAAACCTCCCATTGTAAACAGGAAGATGGATGCAAGTCCTTCCATAACATATTGTCCATTTACTCTGTAGGCCAAGAAAGCTACAGGTCTCTGATGTCCATGTTCATCAGTCATAGAACCAACACTTGGAGGTTCAACAATAACATCATAAATTATTCCTCCAGTGATGAGGAAGTAAGACACCACCACCAGAGCGTACACCGTCATGGCCGACGGTATGTGTACCCAGGGCAGCTTCTTCAGCTTCAGGTTGGGGCATTCGAGCACTAAGAACGGGACACGGTACAAGGTCTCCATGTTGGTGGTGGCAGGGGTTTCTCTCTCCTTAATTTTATTTCAATAGTAATGTTTAGGCCAAAGAATCTTTGTGGACAAGACAGTAAGGTTTAGAGGTTGGGAGATCATTTTATCCTCCCCCCTTTCCTAGTCTAAACCTTAGTGTAAGTCCACAACTCCTTATCCAACATCCCTGGGGTCAAATGTGTTTTGGAATTCAGAACTTTTCAGAATTCAGAAAAGTACTATAACATATGCAACATGTACTGAATATTACTCCAAGAGGGACTGGGGCAGCAACTCTTAATCATAATACCAAAAATACTTCTGTAGTGAAACATGTGCATACTCATACTAAATGAGTCTGTGCTAGACTTGAGAAAATATTCATTTTCAGATTTTAGAATTAGAAATAAAGGATTATAAATATTATTTGCCAAGGCATAATCATGTTTTACACTAAGGAAAGCATGTTTCTTTTTTTTTTTTTTTTCCAAAATGAAACCACAGAGTTAAAAATAAGTACTTTCCCTTAGCCTTCCTCTTTTCAGGGGGAATTGCAGGATTTGTCTCTTGCTTGCAATTAAAATGATCTGTATCATTCTTTTTGCTAATTTTTTTTAAAGATCATTAATCTGCTTCAAAAGAGCCACTGAAGGATACCAAAACTCAATTTGATTTGGGTTTGTTTAGCCAATTAAAAGGCTAACAATTCAACTTAGAAAAAGGAAGAATGGGAGAATCTATAAATCTGATTAAAGGGTTCTAATAGGTCCTTTAATTTGGATATGTAACAATCCAAGGCCAGTACAACAAAAGCAAGCTTTTGCAATCTAAATATCTACATTTGAACTCTTTATGCAAAATGCCTGTGTATATTTTACAAAATTTTATATATGTATATATGTTTATATATATGTATATGTTTATAAATATGTATATATGTATCTGTTTACGTGTTTATATGTGTATAAATGTATATGTGTGTGTGTATATATATGTATGTGTATATATATGTATGTGTGTGTATATATATATATATATATATACACACACACACTACTAAGATACACAGGGGGTCAATTTTTTCCAGAAACTGAGGGTTTGGTTTTTTTTTTTTTTTTAACTGCGGTAAAACGTATATAACGTAAAACTTACCATTTTAACCAGGTTTAAGAATACAATTCAGTGACATTAATTATATTCAGGACATTGTGCAACCATCACCACTAACTGTTTCCAAACTTTTCTATGTCCTCAAACTGAAACTCTGTAACCATTAAAAATTAACACCCCATTCTCCCCTTCTCCTAACCTCTGGTTACTCTGTCTCTATCACCTTGCCTATTCCAGATATTTTATGTAAATGGAATCATACAATGGTTGTCCTTTTGTGTCTGATTTCTTTCTTTTTTTTTTTAAAGATTGTATTTATTTATTTGATAGAGAGAGAGAGAGAGAGAGAGAGAGAGAACCTGCACAACCTGAAAAAGAGGAAGAGGGAGAAGCAGATGCCTGCTAAGCAGGGAGCCCAATGTGGGGCTTGATCTGGGGAGACGCTGGGATTATGACCTGAGCAGAAGGCAGACATTTAACTAACTGAGCTACCCAGGCACCCCCTGGCTTATTTCACTTAGCATAGTATTTTCAAGATTTATCCATGTTGCAGGATATATCAAAACTCTGTTTCTTTTTATGGCTAAATAATGTTCCCGTGTATGTATTTATTACACTCTGTTTATCCATTCATTTGTTGATGGATATTTGGGTCATTTCTACCTTTCAGCTATTATGAATGATGCCACCATGAATATGGGTATACAAGTATGTATCTGTTCCCCCACCTTCAATCTTTTTTGGCACATATTTAGGAGTTGAATTGTTAGGTAACATGGTAATTTTGTCTTTAACTTTTTAGGAACTTTAGAAACGGAGTTCCAGAAACTGTTTTTAAAATATTTTTTTTCTTAGACCCAATTTTAAACAAAATGCCCACAATAAAAAATGTTATTACCATCAGCTTCACAGAAGTTGTCTGAGGAATCATCATGCTTGGTCCACTGAAGAACAGCCTTCTGTGTTTCCTCACTTCAAATAACGAAAAAAGGTACCCTTTTTTAAGTAAACATTTCACAAGAAAAAAACAAATACTACTGCAAAAAAATTAATTAACCTTAGAGATTCATCCACAGCTCCAAGTCGTTCAGCTTGTTCACATTCTTCAATGAGGTTATTGGCTACCTCAGAATACTAAAAGGAAAGGAGAATAAGCAGATTACAATTTAGTGCATTTTTAAAACTTTTTAAAAGAATTTCAGGGTGTTATTCTGTATGTTGGTAAATTGAACACCAATAAAAAATTAATTTATTAAAAAAAAAGAATTTCAAAATTATTCAAAGTTCTTTTAAGGGGCACCTGGGTGGCTCAGTCGGTTAAGCATCTGCCTTTGGCTCAGGTCGTGACCCCAGAACTCCTGGATAAAGCCCCATACTGGGCTCTCTGCTCAGCAGGGAGTCTGCTTCTCCCACTTTCCCTCACCCTGCTCTTGTTCTCTCTCACTCACTCTGTCTCTCAAAAAAATGAATAAAATCTTTAAAAATAAAAAAGTTCTTTTATATCTATACTATTTCCTTAGCTTCAAAACTTAAAAAAAAAAAAAAATCAACATCACTAAATATCTCCCCTGAAGCTAAAACAAAACAAACATAAAAGGCTTTGCTCGTTTTTGTTGGTGAACACATTTGCCACATGGTCACAAAATAAAGAATGTACTTCTGATAACTCATTACCAAGCTGTTCACCAAGAAAATCAAAGGTCTAAGGAATCCTAGGCATCATGAGGTAATGTCCCACTTTTTTTTTTTTCCATGCCCAGTGTGGAGCACAACATGGGGCTTAAATTCACAACCCTGAGATCATGACCTGAGCTGAGATCAAGAGACGCTTAACTAACTGAGCCACCAAGGCACCCCAATGTTCCACTTTTCTAATGGCCTAATTGTAAGCATCAGTCAGTCTTCTTTTCCATAAGTAAGTGGTTGGACCAGATGATGTGTGCCCAGCTCTATCTCAACTCTATATGCCATGATTCTATATATGCTCTGGAACTCATCAAGTCTTATAAAAAAGTATTCCAATATCTTTAAGTGTTTAAAATATGTTCTTTAGCAATCACCTTTCTTCTCAATGTCTAAGACACACACACACACACCACACACACACACACACACTATTCTGCTAGGCATGTATCTGGCACAGGGGAAGTAAATGCAGATCCTAAGATTTCACAACACATTAGTCATCACCACCAAAGGGCTAAAAGATAACATCAGAAGCAGAAGGCACAGATTCAATCACTCAACAAATATTTATTGAGTGCGCTTATTGTTCTGATGACCACACTAACGACTGCCCAGCCTATGACACTTCTGAGGATAAAAGAGAACACTAAAAACCCTGAACTGAGACAATTTTTTGAAATGTTTATTGAATAACAACTTTGTTTCATTACATTGGTTGACCTATAAGGCAGCTCAATTTGAACACTATTTTCAAAAATAAAATTCTTTCTACATAATTATTAAGGGGTAAAAGGGGATATGATATATTCAATCTACTCTCAAATGGTTCTGAAAATAATATATACATAGATATAGGATGATAACACAAATGAGGCAAAATATTAAAAACTAGTGAATTGTAGAGTACACAAGAGGTGTTTATATTAATCTTGCAACTTTTCTATAAACTGTTAATTAGCTCAAAATAAAAAGTTAAAATACACATCAAAAAATGAACAAAATTTGCTCAAAAAGCAACATATCTATGTATGTTAAAAAAAATTAAAATCCTTATCAGAATTATCTAAATATTAAAACAGAAGTTGGGACATCCGAGTGGCTCAGTGGTTGAGCAACTGCCTTTGCCTCAGGGTGTGATCCCAGGGTCCTGGGATCGAGTCCCACATCAGGCTCCTTGCATGGAGCCTGCTTCTCCTTCTGCCTATGTCTCTGCCCCTCTCTCTGTGTCTCTCATGAATAAATAAATAAAATCTTAAAAATAAATTAATTAAATAAAACAAGTTAACCATATTTTTTTTTACTATTCTTAGTTTCTAACAATTTAATCAGTTTTGTTAAGTCACAAATGTCTTGATTTAAAGATTTTTTTTTAATTTATTCATTCATGAGCGACACAGAGGCAGAGACATAGGCAGAGGGAGAAGCAGGCTCCACCCAGGGACCCTGATACAGGACTGGATCCCACGGCCCCAGGATCACAACCTGACCTGAAGGCTCAACCATTTAGCCACCCAGGTGCCCCAGATGTCTTGATTTTAAATCACTGGCATTTTCCTGAGAAAAAAAAAATTTTTCTAATTTATCATTTTTAATTTTTTCATAAAACTGCCCATAATCTTCAAAGTTAATTTTTATGGCTAGTCAACTTGAAATCATTACCCTAGATTAACTCTTCTCTGTAGATACAATTTTTAATTGAGAAAAATATTCTCTCTACAGGTATAAATATGTGAAAATATTTTAAATCAAGTATTTTCACAAGGTCTATTCTTTTGCCTTCAAAGTATGTTTCTTCACTAAACATTTTAAGACAAAACTCATCAAATAATGTTTCTCTTTTTTGTTATTTTAAATGTTTTGCAAATATAGATGCTACAAAATTGTAAGCCTTATTTCATTCCATTTCAGATGAGAATTTAAATTTATCCAATTAAAAACAAGAGTTTCATCAAGAAGAGACTGGGATGCCTGGGTGGCTCAGTGGTTAAGCGTCTGCCTTTGGCTCAGGGCGTGTGCTGGAGTCCTGGGATGGAGCCCCACATCGGGCTCCCTGCATGGAGCCTGCTTCTCCCTCTGCCTGTGTCTCCGTCTCTCATAAATAAATAAATAAATAAATAAATAAATAAATAATAATAAATAAAAATAAATAAATAATCTTTTTTTTTTAAAGAGACTCTTCCTACAAGAGGAGATACTCCAAAAACACAATTATAAAATTCCACAAGTAAAGCTTAAATATTATTTGAACTTTCCCCACTTAATGTGTTCAATCCCACCCTAGCTTTTGTAGGAATAAATTTCGACATCTTTGTTTAAAAGCTTTGTTATAATAACTGCAATTTGCTAACCCTTCAAAAGCTAAGAACTTTTTTCTTTAAGCATTCCATTCATCGATACTTTGAATAATGACTTTCCACTGATTTTAAACATATTGCAATTGACATTTCGAGATCTCACATATTAAAAATTGGTTAATACCACTGAAGGACTCTTGGGTGGTTTCCAAAGGCTCAAATACTTATAAAATCTGATTGATGATGCACAGCAAAGAAAGTCTATGCTTCCTGTCTATGCCAAAGTAATATTTATTCCAGGATTAGTTTCACCTCAAAAATTTTATGGTTATTAAGTGTCTATCTAAATATAAAAACCTGTATATTTTGACAATTACCACTTTTTTTAAGATTTTATTTATTCATGACAGAGAGAGAGAAAGAGAGAGAGAAAGAGAGAGGCAGAGACACAGGCAGAGGGAGAAGCAGACTCCATGCATGGAGCCTGACATGGGACTAGATCCCAGGTCTCCAGGATCACACCTCAGACTGAAGGCGGCACTAAACCGCTAGGCCATCAGGGCTGCCCCAACAATTACCACTTCTTTTTAAGATGTATGTATGTATGTATGTATGTATGTATGTATTTATTTATTTATTTATTTATTTATTTATTTATTTGAGAGAGAGCACAAGCAGGGGAGCAGCAGAGGGAGAAGGAGAAGCAGCTCCCATTAATTAGGGAGCCTGATGTGGGACTCGATCCCAGAATCGAATGGGATGACACAAGCCAAAGGCAGACACCCAACCAAATGAGCCACCCAGGAGCCCCACCACTTCTATCTTATTTGGTAAAATATCACAGCATGTTTGGACACAATTATGAATTATACGTATATCTTTTTTTAAGATTTTATTTTTAGATGATCTCTATACCAATGTGGGGCTTGAACACACAATCACGAGATTAAGAGTCACATGCTCTACTATCTGAACCAGCCAGGTGCCCTTGAATTATGTATATATTAGCCAACTACATTCATTTCTGCTCCACAGATTTCTTGATTTAATCAGAATTGTTTTTACCAAAATTTGTATATTATCACCACAAAACAAATATTTTGTCTTCAATTTTGAGCTTTAAATGAATTTATAATTGCATCGGCAATAGGGACAAATGTTTTCCCTCAATAGAATGAAATTCCAAAAGTTTTGAGTCCATCAAATTAATTTTAAAAATCTAACAAATTTTGGAATTAAATGACTTTCTACTTAAAACAGCCAATAATGGCATCACTGAACTATGTGCAAAGTTCTGCCACTGAAGCCAATACATTAATAGCTATGACTTCATTCTTTGTATGCAAACAAGAAAACATGGAATCAAAATGAGCAAATTATTTTAGACCTATAGTGGAAAAAGTGAATAGTGGTTGCCCCAAGGGGAAAAAGTAGAAATTGATTGGGATAGGATATCAAGTGACTTTCCAGGGTAATGGTAATGTTCTCTCTATTGTAACAGAAGTATAGATTACACAGGGATATACATTTAGCAAATGCACACTTAAGATTTGTGCATCTTGGGATGCCTGGGTGGCTCAGCGGTTGAGCATCTGCCTGTGGCTCAGGGCATAATAGCTGGGTCCTGGGATCAAGCCCTGCATCGGGCTCCCTGCATGGAGCCTGCTTCTCCTTCTGCCTGTATCTCTGCCCCTCTCTCTCTCTCTCTCTCTCTCTCTCTCTCTCTCTCTGTTTCTCATGAATAAATAACTAAAATCTTAAAAATAAAAAAGATTTTGTGCATCTCATTGTATGTTAATTTTATAAAAATACATTATAAGTAATACTGGACTCTACTTAATGATATACTTCTAGTTGTGTGTGTATGTTTGTGTGTGTGTGTGTGTGTGTGTGTGTGTGTGTGTGTGTGTATATAGTTGATGACACATTTAGGGCAATGTGTACTGATGCTTGCAATTTACTTTGAAATACATCCAGAAAATAATCTTTTTACTGTATAACTAGAAAGATGGACAGATACATATATGATAATGTAAGTTTACAAAAATGTTAACAGTAGAATCCACCTGATGGTTATGCATGTTCACAGGAAAAGTCCTTCAACTTTGCTGTATATATGAAAATCTTCATAGTAACACCAGAAAATTTTAATTCAGAAGAGTTTAGTCTAAATGAAAAATCACATATGCCAGAATGATATGTAAGTACACCACTGCAGCTATACATGTTTAGTTTTTCCAAAAAAAGATTTTATTTATTTATTTGAGAGGAAGAGAGAGAGAGAGAGAGTCCACCAAAGGGAGTAGGGAGTGAGGGAGAGAGAGAACCTCAGATTCCCTGCTGAGCGTAGAGCCCGAGGTGCTGGATCTTACCACCTTGGGATCATGACAAAGCCAAAACCAAGAGCTAGATGCTTAACCAATTGTGCCACCCAAGTGCCCCAAGTTATCATTTTTAGTTTTCTTAACCACTAATTTATGAAATAGATGCTTAGGCTTTATCAGTAGATTTGGGTGTTCTGGTGTTCATACAGTCAGATAGTTCTATGGCCCTTGTGGATGGTAAATGATGACCTTTTGTGAAGGTTACATATCACCAATAACTGCTTGTCATGAGATTTCTAAATGTAATACTTTTTTCATTAAGCATATACTTCTTTTTTTCTTTCTTAGTTATCTTGGCCGATAGGATTCACTGTAAAAATATTTTTAATTACTGGCTTGCCTGGGTGGCTCAGTGGGTTAAACATCTACCTTCATCTCAGGTCATGATCCCAGGGTCCTGGGATTGAGCCCATCGGGTTCCCCGCTCAGCGGGAAGCCTGCTTCTCCTTCTCCCTCTGCCTGCCACTGCCCCTGCTTATGCTCGCTCTTTCTTTCTCTGTGTCAAATATAGAAATAAAATATTTTTAAAAAAACGTTTTAAGTTACTAAATAGTAAAATAAGTTGTTGATTTATGCTATACAAAAAAGTATAAAACCAAAATAAGTTTTATATGCAGGATCGCTAACCATTTATTTCCCATATATATATTTTTCATAAACCTGACCCATAATTTGCCAAGTTTAACACTGACCAGTCAAATGGCAGCCTGGAAGCTTAGGACATTCACAGGTATGACACAGGCCACAGCACAGTTGGCTGCTAACTCTAAAAGACCAGCAGGGAAGAATGTCCAATGATGTTCCCCCTACTTCCCAAGACTGTAAGGAGTCAGCAGTCCCCAGATATTGTGTCTGCCGGCAATTATTTTATCAGCAAGTATTTTATCGCCCATTATATTTTCTTTGAAAAATCATTTATTTAGAAAAGGTCAGAAAAAGAAGTGCAAGTTATTATTGGTCATCTTAGTGTTAAGGTAAGAACTCGTTAGTGTACATATATCTTAAATAGAGGAGACGATAAGAGGAAGCTAGAAATACAAAGTATTTGGTCAATCAAATCCATCTCAACTTACTTTAATGCAACTATTAATATTCTATTTAAAAAATTCAGACAATGATAAACTCAGGACAAATGATAAATCATTCAGGATGCCAGAAAAACAGGCAAAAACCAGTTCTGCCTCAGGTAAGCCTTGGCATATGGTCTCTTGATGTACTCTTGTTACTCTCTAAATGTTTTGGATTTTACTCCAAGAGAGATGGAACTCATAAGATTTTCAACAAAAGAAAGATACAATCTGATTTCTTAAAAAAAAAAAAAAAATCACTCTGGCTGCTGTCTTTAGAAGAGACAATAGGAGGGGATTCCTGGGTGGCGCAGCGGTTTGGCGCCTGCCTTTGGCCCAGGGCGCGATCCTGGAGACCCAGGATCGAATCCCACGTCGGGCTCCCAGTGCATGGAGTCTGTTTCTCCCTCTGCCTGTGTCTCTGCCTCTCTCTCTCTCTGTGTGACTATCATAAATAAATAAAAAAATTAAAAAAAAAAAAAGAAGAGACAATAGGGATGCCTGGATGGCTCAGTGGTTGAGCATCTGCCTTTGGCTCAGGTCATGATCCAGGGGTCCTGGGATTGAGTTCCACATCGGGCTCCCTGCATGGAGCCTGCTTCTCCCTCTGCCTGTGTCTCTGCCTCTCTCTCTGTGTGTCTCTCATG
Source organism: Nyctereutes procyonoides (assembly GCF_905146905.1). Lineage (NCBI taxonomy): Eukaryota > Metazoa > Chordata > Mammalia > Carnivora > Canidae > Nyctereutes > Nyctereutes procyonoides. The sequence goes on along the minus strand of NW_026575139.1, from coordinate 43,764,253 downwards.
AATAGATAAATAAAATCTTTAAAAAAAAAAAAAAAAGAGAGAGAGAGAAAATAGAGAGGCAAGGGCAGAAGTAGGCAGCCCATTTAAGAGGCTACCACAATAATCCAGGCAAAAACTGATTATAGCTTTAAAGATTAAGATTCTGGGTATATTTTAAAACTCTGTAATCACAAATCGAATTTGGCCTACCAAAAAAGGCCTTGAAACAATTAACAATCCCCTAACAATTAGCATCCCCTAAAGCCCAGATTATAATTTTGAAACAACATTTCATGCTAAAAGAAGTAGGACTTCTTGGAAAAAAAGGTTATTTTCAAGAAATTAGAAAGAAAGGTACAAAATTAGCCTAGAAGATCTTTTTATAAGAAACCAAAAAGTCTACTAAGACTACTGGGATCTGGGCAGCCCTGGAGGCTCAGTGGTTTAGTGCCACCTTCAGCCCAGGGCGTGACACTGGAGACCCAGAATCAAATCCCACGTCTGGCTCCCTGCATGGAGCCTGCTTCTCCCTCTGCCTGTGCCTGTGCCTCTCTCTCTCTCTGTCTCTCTCTCTCTCTCTCTCTCTCTCTCTCTCATGATTGAATAAATAAATTCTTAAAAAAAAATTACTGGGATCATCTCAAAAGGCCACAGTCACTAACTTAAAGGAGCTCCTAATGTATACAATGGAATATTACTCAGCCATTAGAAACGACAAATACCCACCATTTGTTTCGACATGGATGGAACTGGAGGGTTATTACGCTGAGTGAAATAAGTCAATCGGAAAAGGACAAACATTATATGGTCTCATTCATTTGGGGAATATAAAAATTAGTGAAAGGGAATAAAGGGAAAGGAGAGAAAATGAGTGAAAATATCAGTGAGGGTGACAAAACATGAGAGACACCTAACTTTGGGAAACGAACAAGGGGTAGTGGAAAGGGAGGTGGGCAGGGGTTTGGGGTGACTGGGTGATGGGCACTGAGGGGGGCATTTGGCAGGATGAGCACTGGGTGTTATGCTAAATGTTGGCAAACTGAACTCCAATAATTAAAAAATTAATTAATTAATTTTAAAAATTTAAAAATCTAAAAAAAATTTTTAAAAAGAAGGAGCTCCTAGTGGCCAAAGGCGGAACAACTCAAGCATCAAAAGGAATAAAAAAATGACTACAATAGAGTCTAACACATTATGAATTTATGAGTTTTGACTTTTTTAATAACACTTAAAAATGAAAACTCTTGGGGATCCCTGGGTGGCTGAGTGGGTTGGCACCTGCCTTTGGCCGAGGGCGCGATCTTGGAGTCCTGGGATCGAGTCCCATGTCGGGCTCCCTGCATGGAGCCTGCTTCTCCCTCTGCCTGTGTCTCTGCCTCTCTATGTCTATCATGAATAAATAAATAAAATCTTTAAAAAATAAAATAAAATAAAAATAAAAAATAAAAACTCTTGACTAAAGAGGACACTTGATGGGATAAGCACTGGGTGTTACACTATATGTTGGCAAACTGAATTTAAATTAAAAAATTAAAAAAGAAAAAGATTTTAAAAATAAAAAAATAAAAACTTTGAGGCATCTGCCTTCAACTCAGGTCATGATTCCAGGGTCATGGGATCCAGGCCCATATCAGGCTCCCTGCTTAGCAAGGAGTCTGCTTCTCCCTCTACCTCTCCCTCTGCTCATGCTGGCTCTCTTTCATTCAATCAATCAATATAACCGAAACCTTATTGGGCATCTTTGGAGGTGCCAGGACTCCAAACTCATAATTAATCTGAAAACTGGTAAACAAAGGAAAAGAATGAAGCATTTATCTTGTCCATCCTGTATAATCTGTATTTCAAGGCATCCAGATAGTTGACAAGAAAAGGTCTTTATAGAAATACAACAGATAATAAGTAGAGAAAGAATGATATAATTAGAATATCAGCATTTTCAAAACTGAAAGAATGCAATAGGTAATGATCATCAAAGCTGCTAAAATTTTCAGGGAAAAAACGAGTAGGGAACTGTATAGTGAACCTAATGACCAATCTTAATTTCATGAGAAAAAAGAAAGCCAGACATTATGTGTCTTTTGATATGATGTAAGAGTAAGTATACAGCAACACTAATCAATATATATCCGAAAATGAATCTGAAAAGCTATAATATATAACCACCAGTTTACAGAATACAATGTGTTGAATGATGATGTGACAGGGATACAATCAGTGGAAAGTTCTCTAGGATAAGGACTCATTTCCTTCAACAGATAAGTTTGCAAAGAAAGAAAAAAGAAGAGGGAATGGACATAGGTTAAAGAGTTAAGTGGAGCCTAGGTGGCTCAGCCAGTTAAGGTTAAGCATCTGCCTTCAGCTCAGGTAATGATCCTAGGGTCCTAGGATTGATCCCCACATCATGCTCCCTGCTCCAGGTGGAGTCTGCTTCTCCTCTCTCCTGCTTATACTCTATCTCTGTCTCTCTCTCAAATGAATAAATAAATTCTTTTTTAAAAGACAGAGGGACGCCTGGGTGGCTCAGCGGTTGAGCACCTGCCTTTGGCCCAGGGAGTGATCCTGGATTCCCAGGATTGAGTCCCGCATCAGGCTCCCTGCAAGGAGCCTGCTTCTCCCTCTGCTTGTGTCTCTGCCTCTCTCTCTGTCTCTCATGAATAAATAAATTAAACCTTAAAAAAAAGAGAGAGAGAGAGAGAGACAGAAATACACAAGCAGTGCCAGAAAATAAGGAAAGGAGGGGAGTGGAGTCATACCTGGCAAGGGAAATGAATTTTATGAATTTTTTTGTTAAGATAATAGACACATTAGTAAGTATGTGTATATACCTTGTAGCTTGCAGATTTAATTCCATCAGGAACTTCATCCTAAAAAAGAAAAAAAATGTTTTTATCAGATATTTTTTCTATGTTCTGAAAAAAACTTTTAAGTTTCTATGATTTATGAGATTATTTTTATTTTTTTAAGTTTATTTTATTTATTTAAGTAATCTCTATACCCAGTGTGGTGCTCTAACTCATGACCCCAAGATTAAGAGTCACATGATCTTCCAAACTGAGTCAGCCCGGCGCCCCTATGAGATTACTTTTAAACTGAAATAGTCAGTTTTTATACTATTTCTTAAAAGTAAACAAAAACCCAACAAATTATTAAAATATATGAACAGCAACCTAGAGAATACCTCATAATATCACAGAAATGTAAAAATAGTTACTCCTTTTGATGTTCAAATTGTCCCACACTGGCCACTAGGGGACCCATAAAGTGCTGACTTGTTATCTGCACCTGTCTCCTATTGATATGACCTCAGTAATCTTTAGCAGCATTTTCCATATTCTTTTATGACAAGATACTCCAGGCTCACCGTGTATATTTCTTGTTCCAGTCCTGGAGTTGACTGTTTTTTAAGGAGCCCTAGTTCTTTTCAGAGGAAAATGGTACTGGTTTTAGTCAGTGTTGGCCACTAACCAACTATAGGACCTATCTGTATATCCTCAAAGTGATGCTGTGAATAGACACAATGATGTATGTACTCTATAAATTGCAGGACCCTATTCCAGTGCTAAGTGTATTTCTGAAATAGATCCTACCTGCCCAAAGGGAATGATCCACACAGAGATAAACACTTTATTGTGTAACTTTCCAGAATTCTTTTTCTAAGACCAGATATTTAGAGGGTTTCTAATTTTTTCATATCATGCCAAATTTATAAACTAATTTCAGCAGAATTGACACCTTTACAATATTTATTACTGCTTTACAGTCATCTTTGAACATCTGTCCAATTATTTTAGTAAGTGAAAATCCTGGTGGACCAGCAGATGGGATTTAGGAGGACACATGACAAGATGAGCATAGGGTATTATATGCTGGCAAACTGAATTTAAATAAAAATTTTGTTTAAATCCTGGTGGAATTACTAGACCAAAAAATGTGGACCTTTTAAATTTTGTTGATACATTTGCTGAACTGATCTCCAAAAGGATTTAACCACCAGAGTATGCATTTCTTATTCACAAACTAACAGTGGATATTGTTATTTGTTTTCACATTGGTCAATTAATAATAGAGGGGAAAAAACATTGTTTCAACCCATCATAAAGGTAATAAATAATTGGCCTCTCAGTTTATAGAGTCCAGGCTGCGAGTTAAAGCCCCACGTTGGGTGTGTAGAGACTACTTAAAAATTAAATGTTTAGGGATGCCTGAGTTTCTTATTTCTTAGTTAAGCATCTGACTCTTCATCTCAGCTGAGGTCTTAAATTTCAGGGTCATGAGCTCAAGCCCCCAAAAATAGAAATATTTTTTAAAAATTTCTTAAAATAATGATGAAATTCAAATTTTTAATAATTGCAAAACCACTTGCTTAGTTCTGACCAATAATAATGGCCCATTTAATGTATAAGTGCAATTAAATGCCTTTATTATCTACCATATATTTAGCATGCTTAATAAGTCATAAGTAAGTTATTGGTAAACTTGAATTTCCCCAACTACTATATACTACTAAATATAAATGCTAGAACTTAGGAAATAAAATGAAACTTTTAAAATGATGATATCATTTTAATGATATTATCATAACAGGTTGTTTCACAAGTTAATTCTTGAATTTTCAAAAAGCTTTGTCTATGAGGATATGTTTAATAGGCATTGCTGGTGGGAATATAAAATGGTGCAGGTACTGTGAAGACAGTATGATTTCCTCAAAAAATTAAACACAGAACAACCATATAATCCAGTAATTCTAATTCTAGGTGTATACCCAAAAGAACTGAAATTAGGAACACAAACAGATACTTGTGCACCCGTATCCAGAGCAGCATTATACACAATGGCCAAAAGATGGGAATAACCCAAAAGCCAATCCATAGGAGAAGGAATAAATGAAATGCAGATACACATAAAATGCAGCATTATTCAGCCTTAAAAAGGAATATAATTCAAATACATGCTACTAAAGACATGAAGAGAAATCTCACAGAGGAAGACATAGACATGGCCAACATGCACATGAGAAAATGCTCTGCATCACTTGCCATCAGGGAAATACAAATCAAAACCACAATGAGATACCACCTCACACCAGTGAGAATGGGGAAAATTAACAAGGCAGGAAACCACAAATGTTGGAGAGGATGCGGAGAAAAGGGAACCCTCTTACACTGTTGGTGGGAATGTGAACTGGTGCAGCCACTCTGGAAAACTGTGTGGAGGTTCCTCAAAGAGTTAAAAATGGACGTGCCCTACGACCCAGCAATTGCACTGTTGGGGATTTACCCCAAAGATTCAGATGCAATGAAACGCCGAGACACCTGCACCCCGATGTTTCTAGCAGAAATGTCCACAATAGCCAAACTGTGGAAGGAGCCTCGGTGTCCATCGAAAGATGAGTGGATAAAGAAGATGTGGTCTATGTATACAATGGAATATTACTCAGTCATTAGAAACGACAAATACCCACCATTTGCTTCAACGTGGATGGAACTGGAGGGTATTATGCTGAGTGAAGTAAGTCAATCGGAGAAGGACAAACATTATATGTTCTCATTCATTTGGGGAATATGAATAATAGTGAAAGGGAATATAAGGGAAGGGAAAAGAAATGTGTGGGAAATATCAGAAAGGGAGACAGAACATAAAGACTCCTAACTCTGGGGGATCCCTGGGTGGCGCAGCGGTTTAGCGCCTGCCTTTGGCCCAGGGCGCGATCCTGGAGACCCGGGATCGAATCCCACGTCGGGCTCCTGGTGCATGGAGCCTGCTTCTCCCTCTGCCTGTGTCTCTGCCTCTCTCTCTCTCACTGTGTGCCTATCATAAATAGATAAAAATTAAAAAAAAAAAAAAGACTCCTAACTCTGGGAAACGAACTGGGGGTGGTGGTGGAAGGGGAGGAGGGCGGGGGGTGGGGATGAGTGGGTGAAGGGCAGTGAGGGGGACACTTGACGGGATGAGCACTGGGTGTTATTCTGTATGTTGGTAAATTGAACACCAATAAAAAATTAATTTATTAAAAAAAAACAAATACATGCTACTATGGATAAACCATGAAAATGCTGTTAAGGTAAACAAGCCAGACACAAAAGGACAAATGTTGTAATAATCCTCCTTATATGAGCTACCTAGAATAATCAAATTCATAGAGAAAGAAAATAGAATAGTGGTTGCCAAGGGCAAGAGGGATGGGTGAATGGGGAGTTATTGTTTAACGAACATGCAGTTTCAGTTTGTGATCAGGAAAAAAATTCTGCAACAGGATGGTGCTGATGGTTGCACAACAATGTGACTATACTTAATGCCAACAAACTGTACACTTAAAAATGGTTAAAATGGTAAATCTTGTTATATGTATTTTATCACAATAAAAAAGTAAAATAGAAATATATGCTTTTAAATGGAAAAAAAAGGCTTCATTAAAAGTGTGAAATTCAGGTTTCAGAGTAAAATGCTTCAAATTTTAATGTCTGAGGATTCTTAAGTAAAACCAGGTGTTTAGGAGCACCTAGGTGGCTTAGATGGTTAAGCATCTACCTTCAACTCAGGTCAGGATCCTGGGATCCTAGTATAAAGCCCCACATCAGGCTTCCTGCTCAGCGGGGAGTATGCTTCTCCCTTTTTCTCTGCCTCTCATTCATGCTCTCTCTCTTGCTCTCTATCTTAAATAAATAAATAAAAACAAACAAACAAACAAACAAACAGGGCAGCCCAGTGGCTCAGCAGTTTAGCACCGCCTTCGGCCCAGGGTATGATCCTGGAGACCCGAGATCGAGTCCCACGTCAGGCTCCCTGCATGGAGCCATCTTCTCCCTCTGCCTGTGTCTCTGCCTGTCTCTCTCTCTGTGTCTCTCATGAATAAATAAATAAAATCTTAAAAAAAAAAAAAAAAAACAGGTGTTTAGTCCAACCCCTTCTCATCCAAGAAAAACAATATACCTGTGGATAAAGGAGAGATTTTGCTTACACTTCCATTAATTTCATTTCGTTCTACTATAAACACAACTTTGAGTAAGAAGTAGGAAGAAAAACATCAAGCCAAAAGAACTGTTAATCTCACAAGTAAATCTCACAAGTAAGATTGTATTTATCACAAAATTTAAATTCTTTTATTATGAAGGCAGAATAATTCAAAACAGGTTTTACGTTAGTAAGTTTAGGTTTTGTTTTTGTTTTTTTTTTTTTGTTTGTTTTTTAAAGATTTGAGAGAGAGTAGGGGAAGGGAAAAGGAGAGAAAGAATCTCTAGCAGACTCCCTAATGAGTGTGGAGCCCGACTCAGGGCTCAATCCAAGGACCACAAGATTGTGACCTGAGCCAAATCAAGAGCTGGATGCTTAACCAACTGAACCACCCAGACACCCCAAGTTTAGGCTTTTAATCTGTAAATATTAAACAACATTATATTTAACCTAAGGACTGAAATGTTATTTTAGTTGTGTTACCCCTTTTTTAAAAAGTGCAATTATTTGAAAAAAGATATAACAGATCTTAAATGTATACGTGGTTCTTACCGATTGACAAGGCTTCACAGCACAGTCTCTTCGCCCACACTGGCTAATATCATTCCAGAAAGGACATGGTCTCTTCAGGTTTACCTATAGGATAACAGAAAAGGTTATAAAAGTAAGAATCTTGAGATTATTATTGACAAGTGTTCAATTACAATGTTATAACCTGGTCATGCTATTAGCTGCAGTTTTTCTTTTTCTTCCATTTCCCAGCTGCCAAGTTCCAGTGATTGTATCTATGTGTACCTTATATAAGTAAATTGGTAGACTTGGTTAGAAAGACACAGACTGGGATGCCAGAGTGGCTCAGCGGTTGAGCATCTGCCTTCGACCCAGGGAGTGATCCTGGGGTCCCGGGATCAAGTCCCACACTGGGCTCTCTGCATGAAGCCTGCTTCTCTCTCTGCCTGTGTCTCTGTCTCTCTTTCTCTCTGTGTCTCTCATGAATAAATAAAATCTTAAAAAAAAAAAAAAAAGACACAGACTGCTACTAAACAGACTCCAAACAGAGGGCAACTAGGAGACAAAGTAGCTGATATCACCACTGCTGAAATGATATTCTTTTTTAGCAAGTAGCAGACAATTGTGAACTTAGATGATAATTACATATTCCAGTAATTACATTTTTCTAAACTCCTTCTGTAGTTATCTCAAGATAAAATATCACAAGTGACCAGTTAAAATAATACAGGTCAGAATAAAGTCATGCTTTTCAAAAAACTTAATTATTTTAGTTAACAGGAGTCAATCTAATATTTTAGAGAAGTATGAACTAGCAATTTTGATAACAATATAATAACTTCTGTTCTGACTTCAATTTAAACAACAAGTTTCCAACTCCACAGTGCAAAACTGATTTGTTGAAACTGAAAGTATCCAATGGATGGTTTCAGACCTATATTCTTCACTCTTGTAAACTGAATTTTAAATAATGGCCACAGTTTTGAAGCTCAACAATTCCTAAGAAAATGTAATTATCCATTTAAACTTTAAGTATTCTTGTGCAAAAAAAAATTTAAAATAAAAATACCTTGTAATATCTGAAGTAGTCACTTTCAAGAAGTTTTTGTAGTCTTGGGAAAAGCCTGTAGTTATTAAATCTATCGATGGTTTCAACATCACAGGTACAATCATCCAAGTAACCACTAACCTGTTACAAAGAAAATGAAAGAACACATCAAAATATCTTAGGTACAACAGGGTTCTTTTTCCTTACAAGGTTATGACTCAGCCAACTCTTATCCTCTCTCCTCTCCTCATAATTTTTGGAAATGGGGGGATCCCTGGGTGGCACAGTGGTTTAGCACCTGCCTTCGGCCCAGGGCGTGATCCTGGGGTCCTGGGATCGAGTCCCACGTCAGGCTCCCTGCATGGAGCCTGCTTCTCCCTCTGCCTGTGCCTCTGCCTCTCTCTCTCTCTCTCCCTGTCTCATGAATAAATAAATAAAATCTTTTAAAAATTAAAAATTAAAAAAAAATTTTCAGAGATGGGGTATTACAGTAATCTAATAATGCTACTGCTCTTACTATATACCTGGAGGAATGCAGTGGCTGTTTTTTGTAGGGTGTACTGAGCTCATCATCACACATGTGCCCACACATATATGTAGTGAGTTGATACCCTGCAGCTACTCTGTAACTCCCCCCAGGCCTGACTAGGTGTAGGCATCTAATCCAAACCAGGTCATGGTCCCTGCTCCAGGAATCTGGAATTGAGAATAAGAAGAGATGGCTCTTCCTAAATAACTAAACACAGACCATATGCTAGCATGTGAACTGAGGAACACATGAGCCAGTCAGCAAGATTTTAAGATACACAGTGAAGCAGAGACAGGAGATGGATTCGGTTTTCCCGCTCCTACTTCTCCCCATCTTTCTTGAAGCCCCAGTTGCATTCCCATTCTTGGCTCTCCTAAGACTCCATATTCCTACAATTCAATTGTCAGTCTTCCCTTTTAGTCTCCTACAAGATGTATAGTCAGGAGACAAGTTTAGTGAAGGTACAAAAAAAATACGGTATTTATAAGAGAAACAATAATTAACCAAAACGATCTAACTACTCCCAAATATTAGACCATGAAAATTTGTCTAGGTTAGAATTGGTGCTTAGAAATCACTTATCATTAGCAGCACAGATAGCAAATTGACCACAAAACCAATTCTGATCTTCAAATGCTTAAAAATAATTACAATCAGACAACGTTATCAGAAGTGAAACTAAAAGTCTCAGATGTTTATTTGGGGCTAGGCAAATACCTACAAAATTAATTATATATTGCTAACATGGTAATGCTGCAAGTAACAAATATGTCATGATTTAAGAATAGTAACTAGATTTTTTAAAAATATGTATATAGGGCATGCTATAGAAAAGAGGTCCTTATACTTTGGTCTGAATATTTGCAATATAAACTACTTTGGATTACATTTTAGGGAGGCTTGTCAAAAAATTTTTTTTCAAATCTACTGGTAAGTAAGCAAGTAATACTTCATTGAAATACCGAATGTAGGTGATTTCCCTCTGGAATACCTTCAGTACCTTTTAATTTTGAAATATTACAAAACAGTAATGTAAATTTTTCACCTAAGAGTGAATAGTTTTGGATGATGAGAGATAATACTTTGGATGATGACAGCAATATCTAACAGCTAAGATTCTGTACCGATTTGCCTAGTCTTACTTGTTTTGGACTAATTCAGGTTCCAGAAATCTGATCTACATATTTTGTTACTGTAATATCTACTTTCATTCCATATGCAAATTTGTCCTTATTTCCTGCTAAAAATTCTGAGTATACAATAATCTTTAGTTCCTAATTTGAGGTACTAACAAAACAAACGTGCTTCTAAAGAACCTAGCTGATTTGATTTTTTCACACCCCTTTTTTTCAAGCATTAAAAACAGAACTTCTAAGGACGTAAACTAGCTACTGTTTTTCCCCTTGGATACAAATCATTATACAAAGAAATAAGAGACACAAAGAATGCCAAGGCCAAAGGGATATATGCCAAATAGAGACATTAGGTCATAAGGAGAAACAAGCACACACAAACAAAAAAAAAAAAAAGAGAAAGGATTTGAAGCAATTATTTTTTCCCCCTTACGTATTTCATTTTAAGGTAAAAAATCTATCTTTAAAATTCAAGTTCGGGGGCAGCCTGGGTGGCTCAGCGGTTTAGTGTCGCCTTCAGTCCAGGGCGTGATCCTGGAGACCCAGGATGGAGTCCCACGTCGGGCTCCTTGCATGGAGCCTGCTTCTCCCTCTGCCTGTGTCTCTGCCTCTCTCTCTCTCTCTCTCTCACTCTTTCTCTGTCTCTCATGAATAAATACATAAAATCTTTTTAAAAAATTAAAAATTAAAATAAAATAAAATTCAAGTTCAGGCATCACCTCTTTTGGAAAATTCAAGTTCAGGCATACTCCTCTATCCCTGGAGTACCACTCAACTCCTGCTGGCTTAACTGTCCCTCCTATGTGCTCCCATGACACTCCACATACTCTTATATACAAATTACCTCACTATATTGGATTTATCTATTTCAATTCCTCCCTCTAGAGTTTAAAATCCTTGAGAGCAAAATCATGTTCATTCATTTTGTATTCTTAGTCCTTAGCACTGTACTTCTAGAAAGTACATAGTAGATGCTCAGTATTTATTTGTAGAACGGATATATGAACAAATGTTTCGATGAATGCTGTCCACGGTCACGCTCATTCACTGGAGACCAGCATCACAGTCTAATTATGACTATGAACTACCATGTCACCTATGGTGCTCGGTGCTCAGTGCTCCAGACCACACGAGCCCAAGTGGCAGAAATGCACTCAGAACAAGGAAAGCAAGCAGCAGAGGTAAATAACCCATTGTGTCCAATTTTTTACCAATCTATATACCTTAACTACAAAGGAAGCTAGAGGAGGCTCCAGACCATAAAGGAATGCAAGATGCATTCAAAGCAGAAATAGCTGATAGCCCAGAGACCTCAAAGAGAGAACACACGACAATAGTAGGCTTAAAAATCCTCAGACATTTACCTTAGAAATTGAGTAGGAGGTACTTCCACCAACAACAAAGTGTAGCAGGGCAGCTAAGTAGGTAGAGCAGGGGTAGAGGAGTTTCAATAGATGCAGAGGGCCCAGCAAAGGAGAGACATGAATACACCCAGAAACCCAAGACATGTGACTGTTCAGATAAGCTTGCCAACCTAATCCCTGAAGAGAAGTCTAGCAGGTACAGATGCCAGACCTAGTTCTAGAAACTAGAGAACCAGCATGTTACCAGAACAGAGTCTCTGGAGAAGGCAAAAAGAAGAAATCCAGTTAACAGGCCCAGAGCAAAATCTTGCAAACAAAGCAAAGCCTAGTCTCTAAGACCAAACGATGGGTACTGATCTGGAACAAGAATGACTTGCTACTGCTGCAGCTTTGGGATGTGCTAAGGCTGCTTTAATCATTGCCACATCATCTCCTAAACTGAAACAGAATTCTGACCCTCCCATAGGAATACCAATTCTATTTAATGCGCCCCCCCCCCTCCAGCCCCACCACACACATATACAAAGCGATTGATGCATGCTAAAACTTGAAGCTCGCTGCTCCAGGCAACAATCAGTCAAACTAATTTGGTAGGAGGCCAAACTAATAGGTGGCAAACAGAAGGCCCTTGCTGAGGGATGGTAGATAGAAGGACCAGGGAAGGCCTGACAGACATCTCCCAGTTTAAAGTCCAAGTCTCTAAAGAGCTGAAAAGCCTTTGAAGGCATTCTACTGCAGCCTCCCAAGCACACAGCAATGCCCTCCTATGCACTCTCAAGAAGGATGCAGTGTGTAACGGTGGTTAGCATGCAGGCCCTGGGGTCAGGCCTTCTTGGGGTTGAATCCCATCTCTTCTACTTATTAGTTATTGGTCTTACCCAAGTATTTTTTAGCCCCTCTAAGCCTCAGTTTCCTATCTGAACACAAAATGGCAATACTAATAGTTCCCATCTTTAAGAGTTGATATCAAAATGAAATGGCACAGAATAAATGGCCAGTAAATGTTAATCAGTATCATTAACATACCACTACTTAAATGTTTCTAGTGAAAGGAATCTTACTAGTCCCAAAGCAACCCACAACATTTTATTTGAGAGAGAGAGAGAGAAAATCACTCTCTCAAGTAGGGGGGGGTGGAGAGGCAGAGGGAGAGAGAATCTTAAGCAGGCTCTACCTCTGACTCAAGGCTCAATCTCACAACCCTGAGATCATGATATGAGCTGAAATCGAGTCAGATGCTTAACCAACTGAGCCACCCAGGTGCCCCTATGTTTTGTTTTGTTTACAAAGGAAAAAAAAGGCCCAGTTTGCAACTAAAATTTTTCAAAAATTTTACATCTGTAGCCTCAGTGGAACATAGAATTGGAGAGCCAACAGTCAGATGCAGAAGTAGTCTCAAACACTTTCTCCACGGACTCTGACTGGTTTGGACTAATTACCAAAATATAAAAGGCAAGAAAAGAAAATAACATAGGCCTGCTTGTTTACTATTTTCTGGTTACAGGTACTATTTACAATGAAAGACAAAAACAAAAACAAAACAAAAACCCACTTTCTAGTTTTCTTACATGCCAAAAACTTCCAGTCCTACCACAGACTATCATTTTTTCCCAACGCACTGTGAGAATATATTCCTCCTACCTGAAATATCTTTTAAAAGTGCTCAAACTGTTCTTTTTTTTGCAAAGACCTTTAGCTATGTTTAATTTTATAGTGGTTTGTGACTGTGAAAAAGAACATGAAAAGTACTCATTGAAGGAGCTGACTGAGACCTCTGTTAAGGAGAGCATGGAAACACTGAAGATTCTATACTGGGTAGTTGACACCACTCTAAGTGACATGGAGAGCTACAAGCTATTTCTGCTTTAAACCTTTAGTCTTTAGAACTTTAAATTATTGTTGTGACCCAAAGTGTAGTAACCAATGTAAAATATGCTTTGTTCCACACTCTTTGTTCAAAAGGGCCTGGAATGTATTAAGTGCTCAGAGTCAATGGACATCTCTCCAGTATAACCTGTTTCCAAGATTCCTCTGACTAAATTTTAATCCAGGCTTAGTTCCACCTCCCACACAACATATTATCAAGTGTTTCTTCTTCCATGGTCTGGCTACTCTGACTAACAAATAAAAACTATTTTTTAAATTGACCTCCACAAGACACTAGACAAGTAAATCTGCTAAAAATCATGTAAGCAGAGTGTATCTACAATGCACTACAAAAGAAAATAATTGATTTTGAAATAGCCATTTTGGATTATCTGAGTTACTTCCCTTTCATTAGCCTGATAGAAATTTACACCACTCAGATAAGTTGATCTGAGTGTTATTAGCACTAGCCATATTAAGATTAATAAAACATTTTGATGACATGGGAGTTTATAGACTTATTTCTAATTAATTTAAGTGAAAAACATGTCCATACTGCCTCCATATCTGGGCTTCAATATTTCTTCTGAGGTTATTTCTTTAAAATGCATCTTGGGATTCCATGAACAGGGATTAAAGTTCTGTTACATTCATCCTAATGCTACATAATGGGTAAAAGGAAATACAAAACTCTGTCAAAAGCAAAACAAAACAAAACAAAAAAAACAAATAAAAAAAGGAAAACAAGAAAGTCTGAAGAGTCTCCATTTATTTCAACAAATATTACAATTATTATTTTGGTTTAAAGACAGGGTGGGTCATGATCTTTATAAAAATTACATAGACTTGCACACCCCAAAAGGTAAAAAAGACCAATTTCTGTGCAAAAAAAAAAAATTTTTAGGGATGCCGGGTGGCTCAGTGGTTGAGCCTCTGCCTTTGGCTCAGGGCATGATCCCAGGGTCCAGGGATCAAGTCCCGCATCAGGCTCCCCGTGGGAGCCTGTTTCTCCTCCTGACTATGTTTCTGCCTCTCTCTGTGAGTCACTCATGAATAAATAAAATCTAAAAAAAAAAAAAAATTATTTTAAAAAGAATGATGATTTTAAAAAAGTGGGGAGGGCAGCCCAGGTGGCTCAGCAGTTTAGCGCCTGCCTTCAGCCCAGGGCGTGATCCTGGAGACCCAGAATCAAGTCCCACGTCAGGCTCCCTGCATGGAGCCTGCTTCTAACTCTGCCTGCTTCTCCCTCTGTGTCTCTGCCCCTCTCTCTCTCTCTCTCTGTCTCATGAATAAATAAATAAAAATCTTAAAAAAAAAAAAGTGGGGAACTATATATAAGGAAGCGTTATAAGTCCCAGGCAATTTATCACTTATTTGCAGCAACTAACACTGAAGCATTGTTATCAAAATAACTTACAACATACAGTGAAAATGGTTTTGGTAGGATTTGATGTCAAGAGGCATATGCAGTAATGGACTAACCTTAAAGATTCATTTGGAGCCATCAACCCATCTGAAAGATCAATTCCAGAAAAACATGCAAATGGCTAAGCAGAATGATTGAAAGAATATACTCCAGCTAGCACACATCCTGAATTGTAATTTCCGGGATGCCTGGGTGGCTCAGTGGTTGGACGTCTTCCTTTGGCCTAGGGCATGATCCTGGAGCCCCGGGATTGCACCCTACATTGGGCTACCTGCAAGGAGCCTGCTTCTCCCTCTGCCTGTGTCTCTGTCTCTGTTTCTCTTATGAATAAATTTTAAAATCTTAAAAAAAAAAAAGAATCCTGTATTATAATTTCCCTAACACTTCTTGAGTACCAATTATGTACCAGGCTCAGTACTCTGTAGTATCAAGAAATGGAACTAAATTTTTAGTTTATTTTTTGATCTCTCAAAACTTATTCACAATAGGCCACAATAAATGCTTATTGAATTTAATCTATTAAAAAAATTTTTAGGGACGCCGGGTGGCTCAGGGCATGATCCCAGGGTGCAGGGATCAAGTCCCGCATCAGGCTCGCCGTGGGAGCCTGTTTCTCCTTCTGACTATGTTTCTGCCTCTCTCTGTGTGTCACTCATGAATAAATAAAATCTAAAAAAATATATATATATATATTTTAAAAAGAATGATGATTTAAAAAGTAAAGCTTTGTATCTTTTACTTCAATAATTTTCTAAGGCCAAATAGGTACACATGCTGCTTTGGCTCAATTTAGAGTTGATAGTCTGTTAACTGAAACCCTACTACCGGGCACCCATGAAAGAGTGTGATGAGGGGTGTTGATGTGGTAATTCAAGGCAGGAGTGGTAAGAGAGATTGGCAACAGGAAGGGAGAAAGACAATTAACAAAACGGTCTCCACAGAACTTTCCTGCTACTTGGGTACTGCAAAGAGAATGAGAGATTTTAATTTGTATTTCTAAACTCTAGGTCAAAAGTTAGTCTTTTGACTAACTATTGTCTAGCAATATTTATGAACTTTTTTTTTAAGATTCTATTTTTTAAGTAATCTCTATACCCAACTTGGGGCTCGAACTTACTACCCTGAGATCAAAAGTGGCATGCTCAACCACCTGAACCAGCCAGGTGCCCCTACTAGTTTTTTAAAATGCTTAGGATCTCAAGCTCCAAAGAACATTATTCACTAAATTGTTAAGTTCTTAAGGACAGGGATCATACCACAATTATTTCTGTATCACAAACATTCAGGTCAATGTACACATTGCTTATAAATGTTTACTGAGGGCAGCCCTGGTGGCTCAGCGGTTTAGCGCCGCCTTCAGCCTAGGGCCTGATCCTGGAGACCTGGGATCGAGTCCCACGTGGGGCTCCCCGCATGGAGCCTGCTTCTCCTTCTGCCTGTGTCTCTCATGAATAAATAAATAAAATCTTTTTTAAAATAAATAAATAAATATTTACTGGATGAGAGATTTGAATTTCAGAAATTACTGAATTTCCACCATTCATCTCCCCTAATCTTTTCTTCCATCTTTATTTCTGTGTGTCTCTCATTTCTGTATACATCTATGTCTATATGCTTGTCCAATTTTCTCGTCATATCTATTCATCACTTGTCCTTTCTCCTCCTTACCCCCATCTCTTCCATTATTGACCATAACGGAAAACGTATTTTTATTTCAATCTACTGAATTGAGACTGATGGTTTCTGTTCTTAAGTTGATTTAAATAGACCATTTAAAATTTTTCTTGGGACACCTGGGTGGCTCAGCAGTTGAGCATCTGCCTTTGGCTCAGGATGTTATACTGCGGTCCTGGGATCGAGTCCCACCTCAGGCTCCCTGTATGGAGCCTACTTCTCCCTCTGCCTATGTCTCTGCCTCTCTCTATGTCTCTCACAAATAAATAAATAAAATCTTTCATGCAACCCTCAGTATATAATTTTTTAACGATGATTCCAAAAAGAAAAACAGCCAGTCCTGTTCTGAAAGCAAAAGAAAGGGACCTAACAGATTTTTGTGTTGGGGAAATATTCGAATCTTGAAAACATTTTAAGAGGTGGGAAGTGGGAGGCTTAAATACTAATCAGAAGAAAAAATTTAAAAAAAATTTAAAACTCCCCAATTTTAATCAAATATCTAAAAAAGTTATAGGGGGGATAAAAGTTGAAAAGCTCAACAGGTACTATTATTTCATTATTTAAAAATCCAAAATACAGTTGAAAATGTTATATTGGACATCTTCCAACACTAACTTATTTAAGTCTTTTACTTCAACTTTTCTTATGTGCAAATGTTTGTACTTTGTGTTATGTTGTATTCTTCCTTATAAGTACTTGATGGCGTGCAGCTGCAATCCCTGAAGGTAAAGGAGCTTTTCAATCTTAGTCGTAAAGCAGCAATTTCCTTTCAACTCTCCTACTCGTAGCTAGATAACATCTCAACTCTCAAATCACTCAGCAAAGCAACAAAACGCAAGAATACGAAGCAGTGAAAGAGATAGTTCTTCCCCTCATAATATTGGTTTATTTCTTCCTCCCATAATATTTAAAGCTGTTTCTTGACTCTGTGAAATAGTAGCATTGCCCCTACACATAAAATGTTATTTCTGATCATTAATCGTAAAATCCCCTTAAAAGGAAAAAACTTGGATGCCTACCCTCAAATTTGTATAAAATGTAATTTTTTACCAACAGAGGCCAACCAAAACGTGACTTTAATGATATTAAAATACAGGACACTGCATATCCAAAAACCTCTAAATTTCTTTGAATTTTTTCTCAAGGAACCTCCCTCTCTAAAAAGGGGGGGGGGGAGATCATAATAAGCTTGTACTTAAACTTGTGCACTGAGGAATAAGGCTCATCCTCCCAATTCAGACCAGCCAAACGGGTGTCACGTTAAGGGAATCTCATCACATTTTGGAAAAAGAAAGGACCCAGAGGGCGAGGAGCCAGGGGGCAAGCGGCGGCCCTCAGGACACAGCGCAGCTGGGCTTGGACACAGAAAAGCCACACGAAGCCCTGAGATCTGAGACCCTGCGCCCTGCACACCCAACACCGTTCCGCGTCAAACTGGAAGCCAGGAAGACCCAGGTTCTGCTAAAACGGCCAATATTAAGTGCGCGTGCACAGTGTGCACAGTGTGCACGCCCTTCCCGGGCAGGGAAGACCAACGACGATGCAGAAACCAACTCGGTGACGACCTAACGGCGCGCGGCCACCCCGGCCCACACCGCGCCCGGCGAGCTCCGGAGCACAGGCGCCGGGGGTCGCCCGGGAGGGCGGAGTCGCGGGGGCTCTCCCGGGGTCACCTGCCGGCGCGCGGCACCCAGCGCAGGGCGGAGCGGGCAGCCCCGGGAGCCGCCGCGCGGCCGCGCACAGCCCTCACCTGGCAGAAGCACCGCTGCGCCGCCGTCTCGGGGGGCCGCTGCTCGCCGTGACTCGGGCCGAGCAGCCACACGGCCCCCACGAGGCCGATCAGGAAGCCCCAGCCGCGGCCCATAGCCGCTCCGGCCCGCCGCACCTCCCGGCCCCGGCTCTCGGGCGCAGGCCGCGCGTCCGCAGAAGAAGCCCGCGCGGGCCGGCCCCCGGCGGCGCCCCACCCCCCGGCCGCCTCCCGGGCCCGCCCCCGGCCCGCCCCCGGCCCGCCCGGCTCGCCCGCGCGTCCGCGGCCGCCGCCTCCCGGCAGAGCCTGCGGACGTGCCTCGGCGCCCGCGCGGCCAGCCCGGGGCCTCGGGGCGGCTTCCTTTCCCCGCGTGAGGCTGACGCACGAGCCCGCTTCCCGGCGCGGCTCCGCCCCTCGGGTGCGGCCGCCCCGGCCCCGCGCGCGAACCGGGGTCCTTCCCGCTGCGAGGGCGAGGGCGAGGGCGAGGGCGAGGGCGAGGGCGAGGGCGAAGCGGGAGGGGTCCGAGTGTCCCCGCAGGGCCCCGGGCCCCGGGCCCCGGGCCCCGCCCCCGCCCACCCCACCCCCACGAGGCAAACCGCACGAATTGCGCGTCCACAGTGCCCCCGCCTGCCTTAGAGCTGAAAGGGACACAAGGCTGCACGGGTAGATCAGAGTTTCCAGGAGTTAGGTCGAAAGGGCAAAGAGAAGCAGGTGAAGTTACTTACTTTTAATATATATAACACATGTATTAAAGATTATTATACATTATGTATTTTATATATTATACATTTAATATAATATATATTATATATAATGTATTATATATTTAAATATTATTATATATAATATATATATTTTAAAGATTTTATTTATTCATGAGAGACACAGGCAGAGGGAGAAGCAGGCTCCACGCAGGGAGCCCGACGTGGGACTCCATCCCGGGTCTCCAGGATCACGACCTGGGCCGAAGGCAGCGCTAAACCGCTGAGCCACCGGGGCTGCCATTAATATATTTTATTTAACCCACTATGTGCAAAACATTTCGAAATATACTCAATATTAGGTTATTCATAAAATATTTTACATATTTTTTAAATCTTTGAAATCTGGTGTGCATCTTATGCAAACTAGCCGTATTCCATAGTCAAATGTAGCGAGTGGCGGCTGTGTCCGTCAGCACAGGTGGAGGCTACCCTCTCATCTCATAGGAGGAAACAGGCCCAGGGTGGAGGGATGACTTGAGCAAGGGATGAGCTGGTCCTCTGATTCCCAGCCATGGGTCTAGCCTAAAAGCTTTTTTTTTTTTTTTTTTTTTTTTTTTTAAGGAGAAATTTTCATAGTGAAACTGGAAAGATCCCAACATCTTATCTTACACATTAAAATATTTCAAATTAAAAAAAATAAATATTTCAAATTATCTTTTTGTTTGGTATGTCATATTAAAAAAAATCATTTAATGAAGTAGCTTTAAGATATGGTAGCCCCCCCCCCAAAAAAAAAAAAAAAAGATATGGTAGGCCCCAAATAGGTATTACCTCTGTTTTCCAGCTGGGAAAAATAAGCATAGCAAGCTTATATATGTTACTCATAGGAATATGTTATTCAAAGTTACATGGTACACTAGAGGTGAAACCCAAACTCAGATATTTCTTTTTCTAAGATTTTATTTTTATTTGACAGAGAGCAAGAACACAAGCAGGGGGTGTGGCAGGGAGAGGGAGAAGCAAGTTTTCCAAGAAGCAGGGAGCCTCATACCAGGTTTGATTCCAGAACCCTTGGATCATGACCTGAGCTGAAGCAGATACTTAACTGACTGAGCCACCCAGACGGTCCCACAAACTCAGACATTTCTTAACTTCAATGCCCATAACCTATGCTCTGCCCATCATTTGCCAAGTGAACTGACACATAGTAAAATGTCATCAACCATCTCAGATTCTGGTGGGCCTGAGAAGCTCTGAGTCTAATATCCACAATATTTGACATTTTCTTATTAATCCAATCTCCCCTCTTTGCCTAGGAAGTTCTTTTTCATTATACCTGTACTGATCCGATCTGTCTCTCCAGGGCCAGACCCAGCTCATTCATTCCCTCTTCCACATGGTCTTCCTTGTTTCTTCTTCACGCATTTCCAGTCTCTAAATGAATTTTAATTCAACAAACTTACTCTATGCCAGACTGAGC
This sequence comes from Nyctereutes procyonoides, assembly GCF_905146905.1. Taxonomy (NCBI): domain Eukaryota; kingdom Metazoa; phylum Chordata; class Mammalia; order Carnivora; family Canidae; genus Nyctereutes; species Nyctereutes procyonoides. The sequence continues at coordinate 43,743,842 of NW_026575139.1, read as the reverse complement.
CTGACATTAGAGAGATGAAAGGCCCAGTCCCTGCATGTGGAGGGATACCCCCACAGAATTTAGCACGTGATCCTTTATGATGTTTCTACCACTGGATTGTAATCTATTTAAACTCTTTAAGCAGGGATTATGTCTCAAACATACTGTGACTCTCACTCAGTATCTTAACAAAGCTTCTCTTTGCATGTGTTTGTACAATGAAGGAATATTTTTTCATATACAGTATTAATATCTGAAGATTATACTATCAAAAATAAAAGACTATGAAAATGGAGAAACTAAATGAATAAAGCCTAAAATTGCAGAAGGAAGCAATGTGATCATGAATCTGCTCTGTATTTCACCCTGATGCAATAGGCCTGTAATTTGGGAGAGTTTAAAAATAAGAATGTTCTCAGGATGAAAGCTCCATTCTGAAGATTTGAACTGATGCCAGCAAACTTGTAATCAGAAACAATCACCATATTAAGACGATTTAATTTATACTTTATTGCTTTTTCAGCTTTAAGAAAGTTTAATTGACTAATAAAATTGTAAGATATTTAAAGTATATGTCATGATGATTTGACTAGATCATTGTCAAATGATTCTCCTGCTGGGTTCATTAACACATCTATCATCTCACCTATTTACTCTTTCTTCTTCCTTGGTGAGAACATTTAAGTTTAACTCTCTTAGTAAATTTCAATTATACAAACAATGTTACCAACTATAGTCACCATATTATACATTAGATCCTCAGAGCTTATTCACTTTATGTTTGAAACTTTGTGCCCTTTTGCCTGTTTCCCTATTTCTCCCCCCCACTAGCCCCTGCCAACCACTTTTCTACTCTCTTGTTTCTATGACTTTCACTTTGACTTTTTTTTTTTTTAATTTCACATGTAAGTAATACCATGCAATGTATTTGTCTTTCTCTGTCTGGCTTATTTCACTTAGCATAATGCCCTCCAGGCCTATCCATGGGTAGCAAACACATGTGGCAGGATTTCCTTCTTTCTCACAGCTGAATAATAGTCCATTGTATATATGTATACCACATCCCCTTTATCCATTTAACCACTGCTGCACACTTAGGTTGTTTCCATACTTAGGCAATTGGGAATATGATGTAATGAACATGGGAGTGCAGATAATCTCTTTGAGAGAATAGTTTCATATACACTTAGAAGTGGGATTGCTACATCTTACTTTATTTTCTTGATAATTACGATGTCTCCTTTGGGCTTTGTAAGGGACTTTAGAATGTGTAAAATACAGTTTTATACACATGGCATAACTACCAGTGATATTTATTTCCCTGAGAATCCTTCAAGTTGGTCCTTTGTGTGAGTTTACTTTTCCTACTCTGCCTGCTTTGGCAATCATCTCACCTGTGTTACAGCCTATGAAATAACTGGTTAGTCATTCAGTAACTATTAAGGAGCACCCACAGGGCACATAGTTCAACCTTTGCTTTCCAAAAGCCCAGCCTCCCACCTATTACACCTTAGCTAAACAGCATTACATTTTTTAGAGATGAACAAGGTCACAACCTTGTTATTCTAATACTAGTGATTATAACAATAACATAAATTTAGTGTACACAGCATTTCTTGATGGAATTCTGATTACCTGTGCAAACAACAGCTATTATTATTTTTTTTAATGACCAAAGCAGGAAATAGCTTGAGCCCAATTTCTGAAAATGAGACATGGCGATTTCTGTAGGAAGCTTCTCAGTACCTAAACATTTTCTGGCAGAGAATAGGCTGAAAGGAAATAATTTAAAAGGAAAAAATTTGCTCAAGGAAAAGGAATATCATGACAAGAGGAAGAAAGGCTAAGTCAAAATCTAAAGGTTTGGTGTTGATAGTTGATTAATACTAGTATCCATTGAATATAAATGTGCAGATAAAACATTGCTAGAAGTTTCTCTCAAGATGCTTGAGATTATTTGAATTGGGGGAGAAATGCCACCTCAGCTCTATCTTTACCTCTTTTCCCTCATATTCCTGGAAGAACAAGCTACATATAGTAGTAACAGACTTATTAACTTCCCATTTACACCTAACCCCACTGCGCAGTCTGGTTTCTAACTCTACCTCCTATTCCTCTATACCTCGCCTTCTTATGGTCAAATCTAATTACCATTTTCATGAGATAATGAAATCTCTGCTGCATTTTGACAATGCTGATTCCACCCTCCTTCAATTTCCTATGCACCAAACACTTCAGATTCTCCTTACACTTCTCAAATATTATATAACTGTCTTCTCTTTCCCCCAGCCTACCTCTATGATGTGAGTGTTCCCCCAGGATACTATCTGCTGTCCAGTGTTCTTCTTCTATACTTGCCCCTAAAGAAACTTGCCCAGTCTCATGATTTTAAATACTCCTCCCTGCTGATGATTCCCAAATCTATTTTTCCAATTCAGGTCTCTCCCTCGACCTTCAAATTCCAACTGCCTATTGGACACAACCAGCTGCTTCCCTCAGAACTGTTTGGTCATACCACCATCCATATCTAGACACATAGAAAGCAGGAAGCCACCCTCAGTTTCTCCTTCTTTTTCACCAAAGATTGGTTGATCTATTAGTCAAGTCCTGCCAGTTCTTTCTTCAGTTTAGTCCCTCCTCTCCTTCTTTATGATTAAGGACTTAGTTTCAGCCCTTATTGTCACTCACCTGATTTATTGTCACATTTTCTTAAATGATCACCCACTCTCACCTATCAAAACACAGCCTCAGTGCTAGCCTGATTTCTCAAAAATATAAGTCTGACCTACATCACAACTCTGTTTATAATCTCCAATGCTCCCAACTATCTGAGATATCAAATTCAAGATTCTCAGCATGGCATTTAAGGTCCCCATGATCTGGCCTCACCTATTTTTCCAGTTATATCTCCAATATCTCTCTGTCTCATAGTAACTGAACTATTAACAATTCCCCATACAGGGGGTACCTTGGTAGCTCAGTCAATTAAGCCTCTGCCCTTGGCTCAGATCATGATCCCAAAGTCCTGAGATAGAGCCCCACGTGGGGCTCCCTGCTTCTCCCTCTCCCTCTGGCTGCTGCTCTTCCTGCTTGTGCTTTCTCTCTTACTCTGTCAAATAAATAAAATATTTAAAAACAAACGAACAAAAAACAATTTTTTCATATAGACCTTGTTTCCACTCTCCGTGTCTTTACTCATTCTGTTTTCACTCCTGAAATGTTTTCTACCCTGCCCCACATCAATCATCCTCACTTTACCTCGCTAACTACTTTAAGATTAAGCTCAGGTGACTGCTACCTGTATGAAGTCTTCTCTAACTCCTCTGTGGTTGGATTAGGTTTCTCCTTTTTGGTTCCATAAGCTCATACAATTCTGCTCAGTACATGGAATCAAGTATGTATTTATGCAGACATTCTCCCCATTCAACAGAAGGGTAGAGAACTCACCTTGGTAGTCTCAGCTTCCCCAGCACTTAGCATGTATTTGAGTTTCAGAAGACGACTTCTGAATGAATTAATGAATGTATACATAAATTAGTGAACTTGAAAAGATAACAGTATGTCACAGGGCAACATGTGATTATGTTTCAAACAAACTTTAGAAACTTAGAGGCAAAGCAATCATTTTGAACATAAGTAAATTTGGATTGGACAGAGGACACAGAGAATTAGAACTGGCAAGAGAAAATTTACAAAAAGTATGGATGTGGGAAAATTTTTATTTCTTTTTTTTTTTGGAAAATTGATGACAAAGTAGGAGCTCTACTACCAATTGATGGATGAGGAAAAAAAAAAAAAAAAAACTTATCTAAAATTAATTTAGGGGGCACCTGGGTGGCTCAGTCAGTTAAGCCTCTACCTTCAGCTCAGGTCATGATTCCAGGGTGCTAAGATGGAGCCTGTGACAGGCTCCCTGCTCAGCGGGGAGTTTGCTTCTCCCTCTGCCCTTCCCTCTTGCTCGTGATCTCTTTGTCTCTCACTCTCTCAAGTAAATAAATAAAATCTTAAATAATATAAACTAAAATAAAATTTATTTAGAACACATTTCAAGATCAAGATTGTTCAGTCAAGAAACAAGAGTGGCTACAAACTCAGGGACTCTAGACTCTACATTTACAGAGAGAGGGGAGAGACTTCCAAAATGAAAAAGGGTGGATTTTTTTTTTTTAAGATTTTATTTTTATTTATCCGTGAGAGACACAGAAACAGAGAGGCAGAGGGAGAAGCAGGTTCTATGCAGGGAGCCTGACGTGAGACTCAATCCGGGTCTCCAGGATCAGGTCCTGGGCTGAAGGCGGTGCTAAACCACTGAACCACCTGGGCTGCCCCCAAAAAGGGTGGATTAAGTGAAGCCCCTCCCTGCTGAATGTTAAAACATCTCCCTTACCTCCAGCAGACCACCTATAGCACTCAGCCCAAAAAATGCAGACCTAATACAGACCTGGTTTCCATTCACTGCCTCATGCCTGATCCCCTTCTTTCCCATTCTAAAAGGAGAGTGAGAATTCTTCCAAGAATAAACAACAGCATCAAAAACAACAGAACAGGGACATATGAGTGGCTCAGTTGGTTGAGTGTCTGCCTTTGGCCCAGGTCATGATTCCAGAGTCCTGTGATCAAGCCCAGCATCAGAGTCCCTGCTCAGCAGGGAGTCTGCTTCTCCCTCTCCCTCTGCTGCTTGTACTGCTTGTGCTCTGTGTCAAATAAATAAATAAAATCTTTAAAACACACACACACACACACACAAACCAAAACAACAGAACCGTTAGTGGCGTCCCCCCACTCACACACTCAGAATTCTACTGCCTTTTTATTTAATGTCTCAGTCTATGATCAGAATACCAAGGCTCACAAGATTGTTAAGGAAACCTTCCAACACGAAGTAGGTCAAAACAAATAAGAAAATAGGAACTTTGAGGAAACAAAGAGGGAAGAAAGGAAGAAAAACAAAAAGCTATAATCAATATCATCAAATACATAAGGAGTCTATCAAAAGAACAAGAAAGAGATCTTTGAAACTAAATATATGATTGCCAAAATAAAAAATTTTGACTGAAACATTAGAGGAAACATTGAGGAAATCTCTTAGATGGCAATAAATTAAAAAAAAAGAGGTAGAATAAATGAGAAGAGATGGAAAAAATAGAGGGCTAATTCAAGGAGAATGGAATCTGACTTATAAGAGTACCAGTAAAAGAGAACATTGGAAACAGATGATTATTAGAGGTCATTCAAGAAAATAGCTAAAATTGAAGGATGGCTATCCAGATTGATAGGGCACACAGAGTTCCCAGTCCACTGGATGGAGAATGCCCCTAACAGAGATAAAATGTGCAGAAAGAGAAACAAAACTCCTGGTCCCCTACAAAGAATTAAGAATCAGAAGAGCACTGGAAGCTCCAGGACAATGGAGCAAGACCCTCAAAATTCTGAGAATTCTTTAGCCAGCCAATCTACTAATTAAGTCCGAGAATAGAATGAAGATATTGTTATATATGAAGAATAATGTACATCTTTAAATCCTTTCTCAGAAACTTTATGGGAGGATATGATCTAACCAAAGAAGTAACCGGGAATAAGGAGATAAGGGTATCTTGAAAGAAAAGATAGCACCCAAGAGAGGAGTTAGAGAAGTTCTAAGAAGATAGCCATGCAACAACAGCCCAGAGCCCAGATTAGAGACAGCAGGGAAGCTTCACGAGAAGTGTCACTAGGTGAACTGGAGGGATATCTGATATGACTGACTTTATGGAAAACACTATTCGGAGCAAGTTAATAACTATATTGTAAAGTTGGGGAGAAGCCATCAAAACAAAACAGCTTTTAAAAAAATGAGGCAGCTTTTAATTCTAGGAAGTTCAGACAGTTTTATAATAAAACATAATCATTGTATATTGCTTGATTTACATAGCTCCACAATAAGACAAATATTGGATGTTGAATTAACCAAACTTGTATAAATTATACGTATGGAGGACAGAGGTAGGGAAAGGGGGGATCTGGAGTGATATAAAGGTGCTAAATCTTTATCTTCCTTATTAGCAAGTCCAAAGACAAAACCTAAAATTAATCTGTCAGGAAATAGCAGCATAAGCATATTATTTAGAAAGAAAATACAGAAAAACATGTTAAAGAGTTGGGGAATGCCACCAAGGGGTAGAATAGGATGGGGCAGTGGACTCCTCTTTTTCAATCTAAGTGCTGTAGGACTTTAAAGAAAAAAAATCTTTATGTATTACTTTATTAAAGAAGACTATTTCCCAGAAGCATAGGAATTCTAACTTCTACTCCTACCTCAACATCTTACCACTTAGCCATGGATACATTCAATTACATGCACTCTGGTAGGCATTTGGGGTAGATATTTGGGATGACAAACTTCCAAAATCTCGAATGTTCCGGCTGATGTGCAAGCAAAAATAGTTGCTACTTGCTTATCTAGTACCGTTTCCCAATTTCTCTCTGGAAAAAAATTGGTTCCTATTAGTTATCTATCACTGTGTAACAGATTGCCACAAAACTTAATAGCTTAATACAGTGAATACCGATCACTTCACAATTTTCCTCGGACCAGCAATTCAGGAGCAGTTGAGCTGGGTGTATGACTCAATCTCTCACTGTGTCGCAATCAAGACTAGGGATTCAGTCATCTGAAGGCTTCCTTAGGGCTGAAGGCTCTGCTTCCAAGACAGCTCACTCAAGCCGCTGCTGGCAGTAAGCCTCAGTTTCTGAATACAGTCTCATGGGTGCATATTAAAAGGAAATAGGGAGTGCCTGGGTGGTTGAGTAGGTTAAGAATCCAACTCTTGGTTTTGGGCTCAGGTCAGGATCTCATGGGTCATAGGATCAAGCCCAGTCTCGGGCTGTGCACTCAGTGCGAGTGTGCTTGGAAGTTCTTTCCCTCTGCACCTTCCCCCACTTGCCCGCATGCTCTCTCTCTCTCAAATAAATAAATACATCTTAAGAGTGGAAAAAAAAAAAAAAGAAACAGAGCTGTTCTGGAGAAGCCATGTGCAAAATAGATAGGAGGTTCATCTGAATTTGGATTTTTGCCAGATGGGTGAAAGAAAAAGAACAAGGGTCAACAGAGTTCAAAATATTGGTGTGTTATGTTGAAATAACACAACAGTAGGTGCTCATAAATATTTATTGAATTGAACCAAATTGAGCTGCCTTTTTTCTCTGTCTCATCCTCTCTTCTCTACTTCTTAATGTCAAAGGTGATATATTTTGGTATTGACGGACTAGTTTGACCAGAATAGTTGCAGCTGAGCAGAAGGGACTGTCCCTGCTCAACCCATCTTCCTTGTTTATCAGCTACTGCAATTTTCAATTATATTAAGAAAAACAGAATGTAATAGTCATGCAATACCCATGTTTTCCTAAGAAATTTAAAAACCTTTATGCAACTTTTGGTAATTTAATTCACATAAATTTGCACTTTATATGTATATGTAGAACATACCCTATTTAAACTCAAATATCGGGCAGCCCGGGTGGCGCAGCGGTTTAGCGCCGCCTGCAGCCCAGGGCGTGATCCTGGAGATCTGGGATCGAGTCCCACATCAGGCTTCCTGCATGGAGCCTGCTTCTCCCTCTGCCTGTGTCTCTGCCTCTCTCTCTCCTGCTCTGTATCTCTCATGATTAAATAAAATAAAATCTTAAAAAAAAATAAACTCAAATATCTAGGGCCACTGTGTAAGATAAGATCAAATGGAATCTATCTGGAGACTTAGTGACTGAGTCTATTGGAACAACAATAAGTTATCTCCAGGAACAATTCTGGTAAGAGGTACAGCAATGGGGGCCTGTTCTGCAAAAATCGAGGTTATTACTACCCTTAAAATAAATAAAATCGCTATTTAAAACACTATTGAGTGCTTACTTTGTGTCAGACATTGTGCTAATAGCTATAGGCACATAGCTTATTTAATACTCATGATATCTCTATGAGATAAGTACAATTATTATGCTCATTTTACAGAGATTTTGTGAGATTAAATATTTTGTCCAAAGGACAGAAATCTGAAAGTTCTGTTAGACTTCAAGTTCCTGACTCAACCTACCTCATCGTCTTTATCTTCTGCCCCATATTTCTATAACCCACCCTCTTCCGGTCTCATTGGCCTCCTTTCTATTCCTAGAAATGAGCCAACCTCTCTTTCACCTCAAGATCTTTGCACTGCTGTTTCCTCTGTCAGGTAGGTTCTTCTCCACTGTGTTGCATGGCTTGGTCCTTATGTCAGATGTTCTTCTAAATTAGTTCTCCTTGCCTTACTCTATAACTATAACATTGTAGTACTAGTTACACTCAAACTATTTTTTAATCTCCCCACCGGGTCGCATCCTTAGTACCTCATTCACTGAATGAATAAGTAAAAAAAATAGCCTACCCCTTCTGTTCCTGAAGGTCCCTGTTAATATTGTGTTAGACTAATAGGCTATCTACGTTATCCCCGATAGTCCACTGGAACTATTTAGCAGGACTGCACATTGCCTACTTCACTGTCTTCTCAGTTTCTCAGAAAGTGTTCTGTGGTTCCACGGCAACAGTGGTTTAGCACTGTCTAGATGTCTCAGGGGACAACCAGGACAGCAGCTCCTTGCTCTACCTACTTCGACCTGCAGGGGGCGGTGTGGGTGGAGGCCTCCTTCTGTGCGCGGCTGCGCCGTCGGTGAACCGAGACGCAGAAGTGGGAGGAGTGGAGTAGAGAGGCGGAGCCAGCCGGAAGGGGCGGGGTTGTCCACGAATCCGCGCCCCCCGGGAGGCTTTCCTCCCTCGCCCCGCCCCTTCCCCCGCCCGGGCGGCCATGGCCATTCCCGGCATCCCCTATGAGCGACGGCTTCTCATCATGGCGGACCCAAGAGATAAGGCGCTTCAGGACTACCGCAAGAAGCTGCTGGAGCACAAGGAGATCGACGGTCGTCTCAAGGAGTGTGAGTGCGCCTTTCCTTCCACATAATCCTATGCCTGGACCTGGTCTGTCTCTGACAAAGCAGAGGCCCTTAGCCGAGCCCGGCATCCGAGCTCCAGGGATAGGAAGGCCTCGGTCCAGGGACAAGGCGCTTTGTCATCCGGCCCTGAGCTTGGAAAGCACAGCCTCTTCGGGCGTAGAAACGGCCCAGTCTGGTCCAGGTGACAGGGAGAACATCCCCAGTTCACTAGAGGAGTGGAAAGAAGTGGGCCACGGATGTCTGCCAGGTTGAGTGCAAGGAGGGCGCTGCGCTGTAGGTGAGTCCGGGACCCAGAGAGGAGAGGAGAGGAGACTGGAGTCAAGGAAGCTCAAGCAAGAGAGGAGACTCGAGGTGCTGGCTTGTTATTGGGGTGGAAAGCCAGAGCGGAGCTTAAGAGAGGGGTCCATCGATGGGTGATAATAACCTCCCTTGTCTTTCCTGTTATTTGGATTTGACTCTGTCAGGCACACAGGTTTCTCTTAACCTCCTGAACTAAAAGGGCGCTTACATTTTTTCGTAGTGCGCCTTCACTGAAAAGCCCGAGTGGTTTGATTAAATGGAGAAAGACTATAACCATATAATTCTGTAGATCACTGCACCTGTTGACCTATTTAGGGCCGAAAAGTATAGAGTAGTAAGTAATCCGTGCGGGTAGCCGAAGAGATGAGGGAAAGTCTCTTATCATTCGTTATTTGTAGTCTCAAACCCAGAAGTGTGGTTGTCAATATCTGTTAAGAATGTAACAATGTTATGAATGTGCTTGAACAAGTATGGCCAATCAGGAGAATAAAAAATGGTGCTTTTTCTGTAACATTTCATTTTTAAACCTGTCCTCTACAAACGGCATTATTTCTTTCATGGTTTCATAAAGTGGCTATAAAATATACTAAAGTAAAATAGACTGAGATAAACTTAAGTAAAGTGATACTTAGTGACTTAAATTCACTAAGATTATTGTTTAATTAAAAATGTTCAAATTGTATTATTTCAGTAAGGGAACAATTAAAAGAACTTACCAAGCAGTATGAAAAGTCTGAAAATGATCTGAAGGCCCTACAAAGTGTTGGGCAGGTAGGTAATCAAGTTCGGGGTGTAGGGAATGATGACAATTTGTTTTTTGATTATTGGCCAAAAGTAATGCTTTTTTTTTTTTTTTTAATTTTCCAGATTGTGGGTGAAGTACTTAAGCAACTAACTGAAGAAAAATGTAAGTGGATTGGATTGTTAATTTAAAAAGAAAAAGAGTGGACTCCTTCTTTCCATCATGAACTTTGGAAATGTTCATTGTTTTACTGATAATAATGAAAGTAGATGATATTCTTGCATAGATTTAAGTTTTCTTTCAACTATTGTTTTCTTGGAGAACAGAAATAAAACTCAACCTGCCATCAATGTGGATGTATATATATATTTTTTATATATTTATTTTTCACTTTCTATTTTTCAGTTTATCCTTTCATTTTCTTTCTCTAGTCATTGTTAAAGCTACAAATGGACCAAGATATGTTGTGGGTTGTCGTCGACAGGTAACAGTTTACATTTGTACAGTGCTTTATAATTGATAAAAGTGCTTTCATATACGTTATTTGATTTTTGAGGTGAGTAGGTCAGACATGCCCATAACTCCTAAAGGTGATTTGTTCAGAATAACTAGCAAAACTTGAACTCAAACCATGGACAATGACCTGGTATTCTCTATTTTCTACTCATATCACATTGCCTCAGTTGCTCTACATATTTAGAAATCTAAGAATTTTAGAACTGGTAAATATCTCAGATCATTTTATTTTAAGGTCTTTTTTGAGGAGACTTACACCTTATCAATTACTGATGTTTTATATTTAAACATTTAAAAATGATACTCAAAGACTTTTCTGTAGCCTAAGTTGATTTTGTATGAGTTCATTTAGATTAGAATAGGCAAATTAAAATAACTGCAGATTTCATTTTACCGTCATAAAAAATGGCAACAAATGGCTTTAAATAATTTAGTAGCCTCTGAAGCCAGTTTATGTACTATCCTATTCTTTAGGAGCATCGTTAGAACTTTTTTAAAAAATTGATTGAAAGAGCTTTTTCTGAGTGTCCTATCAGGTTCATGTTTGAAAACGTTGATACAGCAAGACTGTAGAGTAGAATTTAACCCAGGGACTAAATCATATCCCAGCATTTCACCTAGCATATAAGTGGGAAAACATTTCCTAAATCAAAATATTAAATGGCTAGCCTGACAAAGGAGTTTTATCTCCCTTACAAGGCCCTCTGGATTCCAAGAGTTGGTATTTCCAAGATATTTCATGGTTGTATGGGGGGCAAGAGAGTATTTGAAGCTGGAAAATAAGAAAAGCCAGAGTATATATTCTTTATAGATGTAAATGTTGAAATAACTTTGTACTGATTTTTGTTGAGCTCTTTTCAAGTACCTCACTTACCAGCAATTTTATTTAAAGTTTAATCCATTATATTAAACCTAGAATTTTTGCCTATCTCCCCTTCATTTTAATTGGCATTAAATTGTAAACTTACAGTACTTTGCAGAATCCTGTGAAAAGCAGTAATTTGTATGATTCTGAAATTGTATTGGCAAGTAGTTTTTTAAACTATCAAAAAGTAACTTAATTTTGGAAAAGTAATATCCTGAGTATGAGGTGAATCTCTTGGATAGATTCTATCTATAGTCTAATAAGTTACCCTGCCCAAATATGCCAGTAAGTTGTTAGTATGATTCAACCTAATCTATGATGTATTTATCATAATATCCGACATGTAGCAAAAGCATGAATGATTCGATTGCTGGGATTTTTTTGGTTTTGGTTTTAGCATTTTAATAAAAACCTCTAAGAGGATAAAGAATGAGTGCATTTCTCCCTTAATTCCTGTAGTCAAGTAATATGTTCTTCCTCAAAGCTATCGGCTTTAAAATAAATCTAAAGGACATATTACCAGAGTAACACTCTACACCTTAAACTGACACAATGTTATATGCCAAATTCATTTAATAAAAAATAAATAAAAATAGACTTTAAAAGAAAAAAATATATAGGGCATACCTGTAAAGTGCTTTCCTTTCCTTTCCCCAAAATATTCACTTAGATATTTCTGTATAAATATTTAGTATCAATTGCCATAGTGCCTGAATCAAAATAATGAGCAAAACTGTATAAAATAGTAAGCCTTTGGAAGTAAAATTAATACCCATTTCTTTCTTTAAAAATAAGATCTTTTCCACCACAGACTTTGTATATTAGTGATTTCACATTTCACAATTAGATTGCATAACAGGTACTCGTTTAAGGGAAAGAACTTTGAATTACTAATTTTATAAGCCCTTCTGTTGGCATTGTATTTTAATCTGATATTAGTGTTCTCTCTGAAGGGTAAAAGTGATTATTTGGTTTCTAAATACTGTGCTCTTGTTAGAGTATTATTTTCCCTTTTATGTGTTATGTAACACTTTTTGTTTTATAAAATTAGCTTGACAAAAGTAAGCTGAAGCCAGGAACAAGAGTTGCTTTGGATATGACTACACTAACTATCATGAGGTGGGTTTCTTATTCTATTTTATTTTCACAGAGGGAAGATTTTAGCTAAAATGTATGCTTCTTGAGATCAATGAATATCATGCCACTTTTTCCCTTTTACTAATTTCTAACTAATGTATATACATTTTTATAAGATCATTTACAGGTTCTTGCATAAGCAAGTCAATTTATACTCTCTCTGTAGGCTGAGAGAAAATATATCTTGTAAAAGAAAATACGTACCTTATCATTATAGATATTTGCCAAGAGAAGTGGATCCATTGGTCTACAACATGTCTCATGAGGACCCTGGGAATGTTTCTTATTCTGAGATTGGAGGACTATCAGAACAGATTCGGGAATTAAGAGAGGTTGGTAGTATATGCTTTGTTCTCTGATAGTACTGATTTTAAGACACCCAAAGAGAGAAAGAGAATATAAGATTTGTCCAAATAATGGTTACAAAGTATTATATATTTAATATTCTTGCTGAGAAGAGAAAAATAGAACAATTTCTAGCTATGAAAGTAAGTTATCTGTACCTTTAATTTTTTTTTTTAAGATTTTTAAATTTTTTTGAGTAATCTCCACATCCAGTGGGGCTTGAATTCAGAACCCCGAGACCAAGAAAGAGTTGCATGCTTCACCGACTGAGCTAGCCAGGCGCCCCTGTACCTTAAATATTTTATTTTGATAAAGCTGTTTGCTGCCATTCAAGAAAACTATTGGCTTTAGGGGGGCTTAAACCTTTTAAACACTTAGGTGAAGAGTCAAATCAAGATTTCTTCACCTCGTAACACAGATGGCTTCTTAACAATTCTCTTTGAAGCAAATTATATCGCCCTATTTATTTCATCCTAATTTAGGATGGAAATGTTTAGGAATGAATGAGGATAGTTGGTATGGCTTACCTCATCTGATTTAAGCCGTAGCCAGTAGTTCTCATACAGTTCACATAGCATATTAAGTTTTCTGGAACTCCTATTAAAAATAGAGATTCATAGGCCCTCTGCATGATTTCCATGAAGGAGATTGGGGAATGGGACATAGGAATTAGCATTGAAACAAACATTCCAGGTGATTATGAAACCAAATGGTTTTTGGTCATTCTTGAGGAAGCACTCGTGTAATTACAAATAAAAGTCTATTCTTACTTTGTAGTTAAAGAAAGGGCAACAGAGGAACAACAAATGCTTCATGGAACTGAAATCTTGTCTTTTACGGTGATTTGCTGCATCAGCCATAGAAGCAGAAAGTTTCTCTCTCTCTCTCTCTCTCTCTTTCACACACACACACACACACACACACACACTCCACAAAACATATGTACATGTAATAACCTTTTCCATCTGGAGACACTAAGAATATTGACTTCTTATACTTTTTGTTTATTTAATCACACCTGGTGGATACAAGTATTCAATAGAAGCTTATTTCTCAAGTTACTTGTCTATAAAGAGTTTAATGTGGGCAGTCAAACCCTCAATTTTTCTATTCTCGAATCAATCTTAGTAGGACATTAAGAGTGAGTATATGGTTCTTTTTTTTTTTTTTTAGTTTTTTTTTTTTTTTTTTTTCATAATCTCTACACCCATCGTGGGGCTCAAACTCACAACCCCAAGATTAAGAGTCATCTGCTTTCCCAACTGAGCCAGTCAGGTACTCTGAATGTATGGTTCTTCTAAGTCTACTATGACAAAATGCCAACATAAGAAGATTTTATATGCCTTTTCTCCTTTTTTAATTATTTTAATTATTTTTATTTTTTTAAGCCTTTTCTCCTAATGGCGATTTTAACTTTACTAAATTTTCCCATTTTATTATTTTGTGTTACAGTCCCAAATGCAAAATAATTAAGAATTTTTTTGTTTTGTTTTTCTTTTTTGCTTACCTGATTTTTTTGTAGTGTGATTTTTTTTCATTGAGACATAATTTACATTCAGTAAAGTGCATAGATTTTAATTGTACAGTTCACTTTTTAAAAATTTTATTTATTTATTCATGAGAGACACAGAGAGAGGCAGAGAGACAGGCAGAGGGAGAAGCAGGCTTCCTGCAAATAGCCGGATGTGGGACTTGATCCTGGGACCGGGATCATGCCCTAAGTCAAAAGGCAGATGCTCAACCGCTGAGCCACCCAAGCGTTCCTTAAGTGTACAATTCAAATGTGTTTTGACAAATCATATGCCTGTGTAGCAATCACTTGTGAAGTGTATAGTATGTTAAAATAATTACAGACTTAAATTAATTTTTACATAATTAAAGAAAATTTATTAAATCTACCTAAAGAATGACCTCTAATATAAATGGCTTTACGTGAATTACATCTGTGCATATATACCTAACTATGCTGATACTTTACTTAAAGTATTTTTAAGTTTATCAGAATATTTACTGACTTTTTAAGAAACATTCAACTTCTTTTCTAGGTGATAGAATTACCTCTTACAAACCCAGAATTATTCCAGCGTGTAGGAATAATACCTCCAAAAGGCTGTTTGTTATATGGACCACCAGGTTAGTGTTGAATTATATCTGACCTACTAATAAATGAATAAATTAAGGAATAAAAAAGGTGAAAAGTGAATAAATTAAGGAATAAAAAAAGTGAAAAGTGAATAAATTAAGGAATAAAAAAGTGAAAATTTAATGTAGGGTCTTCCAGCCTCCACTTTATTCAAAGTAAGGGAAGAATAGGACATGTGTGTCTACTATTCTCTCAGGTATGCTTAGTCCTCTTATGCCTTATAGAATGTTCATATTAAGATGTTGTATGATTCTAGTGTTGGTCCTGTGTGGTTCACCAACCTCTGGCTGTCCCTGAAATGTTTTCAGGGAATCTGCAAGGTTAAACCTTAATTTGAAATACTAAGATGTTAGTTGCCATTTTCACTGTGTTGACTTCTATGCTGATGGTGCAAAAGCAGCATGGGTAAAACTGTTCCTGCCATAGCATTAGTCAGGTCAGTGGCATGAAATGGCACAAGTAGTCATTGTGTTATTGACTGCTCATATTTGCAATATTAAAAAAATATATATGAGTTTAACTTTTAGGTGTCCTTGATGAAGCATTAAAAATTGTTTTTATGAAATCCTGATCTTTGAATAATGTCTTAAATTCTATGTATTGAAATGGAAAATATATGTAAGTGCTTCTGTTACATACTGAATAGTATAGTTATCACTGGGAAAAGCACTGGTATGTTATTTGAGTTGCCAGCTGAATTAGCTGCTTTTCATGGAATATCATTTTTACTTGAAAACATAATTTATGGACATTCTGTCGTTGTCAGACTGGTTTTTGATTATTCGGATATTGCTTATCTGGCAAATTTTTCAAAAATGAATGAGGGGCACCTGAGTGGCTTTGTTAGTTAGGTATCTAACTCTTCATTTTGGCTTCGGTTGTGATCTCGGAGTCCTGGGTTTGAAAGTCCCACGTCAGGCTCCATTCTCAGTGTTGAGTCGGCTTGAGTTCTCTCTCCCTCTGTCCCTCCTACTCATGCAATCACACACACTCTTTCTCTAAAATAAATAAGTAAATCTTTAAAAAAAATGAAGTTAGCCTACTATGTTAAAATAACTGACACCATCTGTAGCCAATGGTAGAATTTAAGCTTTCAAGTGAAAATTAGGTTTTCAAAACTTATATCTGACAGGGGTTTTTTTTTGTTGTTTTTCCTTTTTTAAGAAAAAAAACACACGTGGGGAGGAGTTGGAAGGGCAGGCAGATGGAGAGGGAGAGAATTTTAAACAGGCTCCATGCTTCAGCATGGAACCTGACACCTCCAGTTCATGACCCTGGGATCATGACCTGAGCTGAAATCAAGAGGACACTTGATGGACACTTAACCAACTGAGCCACCCAGGCACCCCCATCTGGGATTTTCTGATGTTAATACTTAAAAAAGGAGATGAGATTGGTGATATTAATAAATGTGACCTTTACATATTGTATAATGAAAAATGCCAGCTCGAAGATTTTCATGACTCATGAACCAGTAGCTTCCAAATAACCAATAGTTGTTGTTACAATATCATGCATAGGTAAAAGACATATTCATTATGCAGGATAGACCAATGGATTATTGTGTAACAGGCTTCTCTTGTAGGGTCTGTAAATAGGGGTTGATATATTTTTGAAGTAAGTATTCAGTATTAGAAGGGATTTTTTTTTTTAAGATTTTATTTTTTCATGAGAAAACAGAGAGAGGCAGAGACTTGGGCAGGGAGAGAAGCAGGTTCCCTGCGGGGAACCCGATGCGGGACTCGATCCCAGAACTCTGGGATCATGCTCTGAGCTGAAGGCAGAGCCCTGAGCCAAAGGCAGACACTCAACCACTGAGCCACCTACGTGTCTCTAAAAGGGATATTTTGAATAAAATTTAAGATTTTAATATTGTAAGTAGAAGGGTTTTCAAATTTTATTTTTATTTTTTTTTTTTAAATTTTTTTTATTTATTTATGAGAGAGAGAGAGAGAGAGAGAGAGGCAGAGACACAGGCAGAGGGAGAAGCAGGCTCCATGCACCGGGAGCCCGACGTGGGATTCGATCCCGGGTCTCCAGGATCGCGCCCTGGGCCAAAGGCAGGCGCCAAACCGCTGCGCCACCCAGGGATCCCCGGGTTTTCAAATTTTAAATGGAAATTCTCTTTACGATTTAGCTTTCATTTGCAAAATTTACTATCCAGAGAAGTAAAAGGCTTTTGAGAGTTTGTTTAGTTTCCATCTACTTAGGACTTCTTTTGTTATTTTAGGTACAGGAAAAACACTCTTGGCTCGAGCTGTTGCTAGCCAGCTAGACTGCAATTTCTTAAAGGTAAAGGGAAGGTTCTTTTTGTAACTGTTGAAATTAAATTTTATTTGAATTGTCTTATGTTTACCTAAATGTTTTTCCTTTAATCAGGTTGTATCTAGTTCTATTGTAGACAAGTACATTGGTGAAAGTGCTCGTTTGATCAGAGAAATGTTTAATTATGCCAGGGATCACCAACCATGCATTATTTTTATGGATGAAATAGATGCTATTGGTAAGAATAACACCTTTTAAAATTTATTTTGAACTTTTTAAAAAAGTCTTAGGAAATTTTTAAAATTCTGAAGGAGTTCTTCTCCCCTTCTAATAGCAGTCTGTGTGGAAGTAACAAAATGGATGTTACTTTATTTTTCTTTTTTTTGAACGTTACTTTGAAAAAATTCTTAAGAAAGCTTAACCAATTTTAGTTTGATATTGACAAAATTGAGTAATGTCATAACAAAATCAATTCTAAGTTTGTCAGTATATGTCTTACTATTCATTTTTTATCTTAATGTTTTTAACTGCTGACACTATTATTTTGTCTTCTTAAATGATGGTTGTAGAGGGAAGAGTTTCCATATCATTTTTTCCATATCATTATTTTAGGTGGTCGTCGGTTTTCTGAGGGTACTTCAGCTGATAGAGAGATTCAGAGAACTTTAATGGAGGTAATATTTGGTAAAGGAGGTTTAAAAAGAAGTCAGTGTGTATTAAATGAAAACATTGGATATTTGAAAGTCAAAATGTGTACGATGGTTTGTTGGGCTTTTTTAAGCTTTTATTTATTTGAGAGAGAACATAAGCAGGGAGAACATCAGGATGATGGAGAGGGAGAAGCAGACTCCTTGCTGAGCAGGGATCCCAATGCAGGGCTAGATCCCTGGGATTATGACCTGAGCCACTCAGGTGCCCCTGTGCAATGGTTTAAATGAAGAACACACTTAAGGGGCACTGGGTTGCTCAGTCAGTTGAGCATCCAACTCTTGATTTCCACTCTGTTCATGATCTCAGGATTATGGGATCAATCCTCTGAGTTGGACTCCACACTCAGTGGGGAGTTGGCTTGAGATTCTTTCCCTCCGCCCCTCCCCGTGCTCACAGGCTCTGTCCGAAATAAATGAATAAATCTTAAAAAAAATACACCTAAATATAAAATTTGAAAATGTCAGGAATAAACACATTTCACTACCACAATCTCTAGTAAGAAAATGTCTCCTGGAAAGTAATAGGAATATTACAAAATTCTATATGATGTACAGCTCTACTACTCCATGTGTTTTGAGCAGACCAGCCATTCAGATATTTAAATTGTATATTCGGGGCACCTGAACAGTTCAGCGGTTAGGCATCTGCCTTTGACTCAGGGCATGATCCTGAGTCCAAGATCAGGCTCCCCTTGAGGAGCCTTCTACAGAGTGAAGCTAAGTAGTATAGGTAACACAATGTCAAATTGTATCTTAGTAGGGGTATTTGAAAGGGATTTTTCATAAATTACAATCTGTTCAGAATATATATATATAGTATTTTCAAATTAGCTATACCTCCTGGAAACCTTAAATTGAGGTGTTTTGAAAGAACATAGATACTAGTCTTATTCACGTAACATATTATGTTATCATAATATGTTAACTAGCTATCAGATATTTTGGAAAAGAAATACACATTGTTAAGCTAGCTATATTTTAAAAGATTTGTTGAATGCTGTTAGATTTTTCAATATTTATTCAAGAACACTTGGAATTGAAGGAAATATGTTTAATGTTTTGGTATTTCTTTGTATAGTGCAATTATTTGAAAAGATATTTAATAGATTAATTATCAAATATGTGGAAATGTCATCAAATTTGTGGAATGTAAATTTTATGTCTGACATACCATAATACTGTATATATTAGACTTTTTTAATAATGTTTTTGAAAATACAAAAAAATTTGAATGTTGGAAATCAGATCCACATAGTTTCATTTTATAATACTTGACTAAATGGAAGCCTTCAGATTTATTAAAACTTTTTGGTAGCAATAAGAAGGTACATAGTTAAATTATCTTAGAACTTCAAGGCTGGGATCTATCCCTTTATATAAGAAAAAAAAGTCCATTGAAGTTTGCACAGTATTTGTAGACAATGTATTTTATAATATTAGCATATAGAATTGTGTACTTTATATTTTTTAATGATTGAAATGTTTTGTAAATATCAATGATTTTTATTTACAAATATATTAGTTACTGAATCAAATGGATGGGTTTGATACTCTACATAGAGTTAAAATGATCATGGCTACAAACAGACCAGATACACTGGATCCTGCTTTGCTTCGTCCAGGAAGATTAGATAGAAAAATACGTGAGTTAAAGTTCTTTATCTGCTGTGTATTCTCTTTGTCTATGTCCATTTTCTTTCCATATCTCTACTCACCCCCTACTTTATTTAAAAAACAAAAAACCTGACTGCAAAAGAATTTCTTATGATTTTTCATTTTCAGATATTGATTTGCCAAACGAACAAGCAAGATTAGATATATTGAAAATCCATGCAGGTCCCATTACAAAGCATGGTGAAATAGGTAAGGAAATAACTTATTTTATGTATATTTACATTTGGTAAATGAAGCAAAATGCTATTAGATATTGCTGATAGTCTACCAAATCTGGTTTTAAATTCGGCAAACATGGAGATCTTAAATTCAACTAATATTTATTGAACATTTTTTGTTAGGAACTGTTCTAAGTGCTGGAAACATAGCAATGAACAAAACAGACAAATTCCTGCCTTACAGAACTTACATTCTTGTCAGGCAAGACAGACAAAGTCAGAAAATTTATAGTACATTAGATTATGATATGTGCTATGGAGAAAAATAAAGCAAGGGAGATAGGTAATGCGAGGAGCCAGAATGAATATATACATCTTTAAATGGAGGTGAGGTGGGGGAAGCAGAGGGAAGCCTTACCAAGAAGGTGATATGGTGATTTTTAAGCAATGACCTGTAAAGGTGAAGGAAGTAGGTATAGATATTTGGGGAAAATGATGCAAAGGGAACAGCAAGAGAAAGACCTTGAAGCAGGTGTATATATGGTTGGAACATTTCAGGAGTAGCAAAGATGCCAAGGTGTCTGTGGCAGAGTAAGCAGGACAATGGTAGCAAATGAAATCATAGAAGTGATGGGAATCAGATTGTGTGGAGCCTTATTTAGATCATTGTGTAAGAACTCTGGCTTTTATTTTATTTTATTTATTTTTATTTTTATTTTATTTTATTTTATTTTATTTTATTTTTTTATTTTATTTTATTTTATTTTATTTTATTTTATTTTATTTTATTTTATTTATTTTATTTTATTTTATTTTCCTTGGAGGATTGTGAACAGAGGGATGAAATGATCTTACCTTTTGTTATTTTTAACTTTGTAGTGTAGAAAATTAGAAATACAAGTGGAGATAAGAGTATAATGAACTTCTAACCTTACTTAGGTTACCCATCCCCCACCTAGCTTTAATAATTATTAATTTTTGGCCAATCTTGCTTCATCTGTAATCTCTTCCACTTACCTTCCTTCTGGATTTTTAGGAAACAAATCCCAGGCATTGTATAATTTCATCCGTAAATATTTTGAAATTGATTTATGTTAAATAAGATCATTCTAGTTGCATGTAGAGGAACAAGGATAGAAACAAGAGGATAAGTTAGGAGGATATTCCAATAATCAGATAAAAGATGGTAGTGTGATCCAAGGTGGTAAGAGAATCTTAAAATGATGAGATTCTGGACATATTTTGGAAATAGAGATTGCAGGGCTTGCTAATGAATCAGATGTGGAGTGTGAGCTAAAGAGAAGAACCAGGGAAGACTTAGGTTTTTGACTCATGCAACTGGAAAAATGGAGTTGTCATCATTTAAAATGGGAGAAGACTGGAAAGATTAGGTTTTAAAGGGAGAGTAAGGAGTTTGGTTCTGAATATATTAAAGCTGAGATGCCAATTAGATAAACTAAATGAAGATGTTAATTGATAATTCTATATGCATCTATGGTTTATTGCAGTGGTCTAATGCTGGTGATATAACTGTGGATAATAGCATAAGATTATTTTTAAAGTCTTGAGATTAGATGAGATTTCTGAAGAGGTAAATATGGATAGAGAAGAGGTTCAAAAACTGAGCTAATTCCAATATTAAGAAGTTGAGAGAAAGAACCATCAAAGGAGACTAAGAAGCTATAGTCACATAGGGGAATTAAACCAGGAGCTCGTATGTCCTGGAAGATAAATGAAGAAATTGGGCAGCATGGGTGGCTCAGCGGTTTAGCGCCGCCTTCAGCCCAGGGCCCCATCCTGGAGACCCGGATTGAGTCCCACGTCGGGCTCCCTGCATGGAGCCTGCTTCTCCCTCTGCCTGTGTCTCTGCCCCTCTCTCTCTCTCTGTGTCTCTCATGAATAAAAAAATAAAATCTTAAAAAAAAAAAAAAGATAAATGAAGAAATTGTTACAAGGAGGGAGTAATTCCCTGTTAAATGCTGTGTCAGATAGACATCTGAGAATGAACCTTTAGATTTACTATGTGGAGGTTATTGGTGACCTTATCAAAACAATTTTTCGGAGTGCTGAAAGAGCCTACCTCAAATGGATTTCAGGAGATTGTGGCAGAGGCATGGAGTTCAGACATTTCTTTCAAGGAGTTCTGCAGCAAAGGGAGAAGAAAAGAAATGTAGCTGCAGTGGAGGTGGAGATGAAGATTTGGAAGAGCTTTCTTTAAGATGAAAGAATTTACAACACTTTTTTAATGCTAATGATCTGGATGAGAGAGTGAAATTTGATAATGCACTTTCCTTGAAGAGAGTTTGGCCCATTATACCAAAGTCCCAAAATTCAAGCCAAATTTTATCTTACATAACCAAAAACTCACCTTTACAACTAATTTTTTTTAAAGATTTTATTTATTTATTCATGAGAGACAGGCAGAGACACAGGCAGAGGGAGAAGGAGAAGCAGGCTCCATGCAGGAAGCCCGATGTGGGACTCTATCCTGGGACTCCAGGATCACGCCCTGAGCCAAAGGCAAATGCTCAACTGCTGAGCCGCCCAGGCATTCCCGAATGTGTTTATTTTCTCAGTGAAATAGGAAGCAAGTTCAGAGTGAGAGATGGGAAAGTACTGTTAGACATTTGAAGATGGGAGAAGTTATAAAATAGTTATCTTCAGAAGTGAGAGAGTGGACTCTAAGATAGTTAGCAAACCATTGCTGTGGGTCAAATTCTATCTGCCTTCTCTTTTTGTAAATAAAGTTTTATTGTAACGTGGCCACTCCAATTTGTTTATGTATTGCCTGTGACTGGTTTCCCACTACAACAGCAGAAATGAATAGTTTTGACAGAGACCACATGGCCTACAAAGCCTAAGATATTTACTGTCTGGCCCATTACAGAAAATTTGCTGACTCCTGGATGAGGGGTTGTTATACTATTGTAGTATAATTGCCAGGCAGCTTTACAAACCCTTAAATGTTAATGGTCCAAAAAAAAATTACAAATAGTTGATTATTGCCTGCTACTAACTTTCTCATTGTTTATGTGAAAATAGTTTTGAGCTGGAAAGACTGAGCTAAACTAGGGATGCCAATTTATAGGTTTCTTTAATACTGTGCTCTTGCTAGGTGCCAAATGCTGTGCTAACTGTGGGAATCCCTGCTCTCGGGAAGCTTACATGAACTTGAACCTGAATCAGAATTAATGAGTATCTGTCTGATTTCAAATAGAGATTGACATATTCTCTGTGGCCTGACAAAGGGTATATCTCATCAGAATTACCCTGTAGGGATACCTAGATGGCTCAGCGGTTGAGCGCCTGCCTTCGGCCCAGAGCATGATCCTGAAGTCCCAGGATCGAGTCCCACATCAGGCTCCCTGCATGGAGCCTGCTTCGCTCTCTGCCTATGTCTCTGCCTCTGTGTGTGTGTGTGTGTGTGTGTGTGTGTCTTTAATGTATAAATTTTTTTAAAAAATTACACTGTAGTAGCCCATGCTGTGTCTTATTTTTATCCTTACTCTATCAAGTCCATAACTGCTATTCCAAGCCAACAGCTCCTCATTTCAAGTCTGATGTGGATAAAAAGGTCACTTAACCATTACTGTTATCATAGATCACCTGGAGCTTGCATTGGAACCAGAAAAGGTAGCCATTTAAAAATGGTTGTTTAAAAATATATGATAAAAAAATGATGAAAATGATTTCTGATGACCATTTAAATTAAATATTTGGTTACAGTTTTTATAAGAGACATGGTTTCACAGATATCTCAAGTTCACATGTATGTAACTGTTTTGCTTCATAGAAACAGGTTAAGATGCTTTCAGATCTTGATATTTCTTGATTTTAGAGTTTAAGTAGTATATGTATTTCTACTTAGTGCTGGCTTACTTAACAGAAGTATAAGTTTTGGTCGTTAATATTGTGGAGGACTTGCTAAATAATGTGGAGGAATGTTAATAGAGATGATGCCTAATATTCAAAGCAAGCTCTGCAGTTAAATTTTCCATATAGGCATAAGTTAGAAAAAGTCTAAATTTTTTTAAAACTAATTTCCAAAAAAAAAAAAAAAAACCTAATTTCCAGTATTTTTTCCTAAACAGATTATGAAGCAATTGTGAAGCTTTCAGATGGCTTTAATGGAGCAGACCTGAGAAATGTTTGTACTGAAGCAGGTATGAGTTTTTACTATTGATTTTGTTTAATTTGCTAAAAACATGTTTGGGTTTATCCAAAAGCAGAGCCTGGCCTTTGCAAAGTTTTGGGTGCTTGGTTTTTTGGGGAATTGATTCTAAGAAGCAGGAGAGAACAGGCAAGTGAGTTGGAAAGAAGCAAAGCTATTATAAGGGTGTACCATTAAGGCAGATGCTATAGACGTGGGATTCGATTTGATGAGACCTCAGAGAAACATACAGAATGCCTCCTAGGATTACCTGGCTGATATGGAGACTGGAGCATTTATTTCCCAGCTCTCATCCCCCATGAGAATTTGCCCTTGGAGATGTTAACTCCTTTTTACTTCTGGATGCCTTAGGGCAGAATGTGGAAAGACATTCATGTGATAGCATACTCGCCCCCTGAAGTAAATCTGCCACATTTGTGGCTGAAATCATACTGGGCCAGTAACAGAAGTAATCTGCTGCAAAATGGAAAACATCTTTTCTGATTCTAGTCTGTTAACAATGAGTGTTGCAAGATGGATTTAAATGTTTTTTAATTAATTTTTAAAATTTTTAAAAAATATTTTATTTATTTATTCATGAGAGACTGAGAGAGGCAGAGACATAGGAAGAGGGAGGAGAAGCAGGCTCCATGCAGA
Source organism: Nyctereutes procyonoides (assembly GCF_905146905.1). Classification (NCBI taxonomy): domain Eukaryota; kingdom Metazoa; phylum Chordata; class Mammalia; order Carnivora; family Canidae; genus Nyctereutes; species Nyctereutes procyonoides. The sequence continues at coordinate 43,719,246 of NW_026575139.1, read as the reverse complement.
AAGCCCGATGTGGTTCTTGATCCCAGGACTCTGGGTTCACACCCTGAGCCAAAGGCAGACACTCAGCCGCTAAGCCACCAAGACGTCCCTCCCAATTTTTATTTATTTATTTATTTTATTTATTTGAGAGAGAGGGTCTGTGAGAGAGAACAAGCAGGAGGAGGGGCAGAGGGAGAGGGAGAATTAGACTCCCTACTGAGCAGAGATCCTAATGTGGGACTCTATTCCAGGAGTAGGAGCTGAGCTGAAGGCAGATACTTAACTGAGCCACCCAGGTACCCTGCAAGATTGATTTATGAATTTTGTGATCATGCAACTTGTGTAAAATGTAATCACTTTTAATATAATTTTCTTTGTGCATTGTGTAATCCTATTTTTTATTTTATTTCTGGTACCAAGTAGCTTTAAAACCATAGCTAGAGTCATTTAGTCTTTGTCCTCCACACAATCTTTTTTTTTTTTAAAGACTTTATTTATTCATAGACACAGAGAGAGAGAGAGAGAGAGAGAGGCAGAGACACAGGCAGAGGGAAAAGCAGGCTCCATACAGGAAGCCTGACGTGGGACTCGATCCCAGGTCTCCAGGATCACACCCGGACCACAGGCGGCGCTAAACCACTGCGCCACCGGGGATGCCCCACACAATCTTAAAATTAAAAAAATGAGGGGGGCCTGGGTCACTTAGATAAATGTCTGATTCTTGATCTCAACTCAGGTCCTGATCTCAAGGTTGAGTTTACTATAATAATAAAAAAAAATTTAAATTATTTTTTGCTGTTTTTATAGTTACTGACTTTCATAGGTTGCAGGTGAGTAGTTTTAAAGTATTATAATATGTGATTTCCTCTTGTTTTCGTATCACCGGTAGCTTTGTTTTAACATTTCTGGTAAATTAAACAGTATTAAAAGAGGTTGCTGAGACATGACTTCTTCATAGGATTGTCTTCATGGGTTGCTCAGACATGACTTCTTCATAGGATTATCTTCATGGATCTATTGTGACTCAATATCTGGATTAAAAATTTGCAGGTCTAGAAACTCAGTACAGATCAGAGTAAATCATGCTCACAAAGGCAAATATACGAAAAATGTTAAGTGGTAAACTTGCATATGGCTTGAACTACTTGGAGTAATTTACAACATTCTCTTTCCAAAATCTTCACTGGACCAAATTACTATTAGAATATTGTTGTGGGGGCAGCCCGGGTGGCTCAGCGGTTTCGTGCCGCCTGCAGCCCAGGGCCTGATCCTGGAGACCCGGGATTGAGTCCCGTGTCGGGCTCCCTGCATGTGTCTCTGCCTCACTCTCTCTCTCTCTCTCTCTCATGAATAAATAAAATCTTAAAAAAATATATATTGTTGTGGTAAAATAAAAAAGCAATGTCATAATCCTAAAGGTTGATAACATCAAATTATGATACTTTTTTTTTTACATTTTTCAGTTTTTTTGAGAAATAATTGATACATATCACCATATAAGTCTGTAGCTACTGTATGATGGTTAGATTTACATATATTGTGTAAATGATCACAGTAGTTTGGCTAGTATTTATCTTCTCATGTAGATACAATTAGAAAAAAGGAAAAATAGTTTCTCCTTGTGATAATAACTCTTCGGATTTACTCTCTTTCCTATATATCATATAGCAGTATTAGCTATGGTCATCATATTGTAAATCCCTGGTATATATTTATCTTATAAATAGAAGTTTGTACCTCACATATTTTTTGAAAATTATTTTTAGCTGGGGTACCTGGCTGGCTGTGTCAGTAGAGCATACAACTCTTGATCTCTGGGTCATGAGCTCAAGCCTCACATTGGATGTAGAGCTTACTTTATTTTTTTTTTTTATTTTTTTTTTTATGAGAGTCACAGAGAGAGAGAAAGAGGGGCAAAGACACAGGCAGAGGGAGAAGCAGGCTCCATGCACCGGGAGCCCGACGTGGGATTCGATCCCGGGTCTCCAGGATCGCGCCCTGGGCCAAAGGCAGGCGCCAAACCGCTGCGCCACCCAGGGATCCCTAGAGCTTACTTTAAAAAAAATTATTGTTAGCCATTTCCAGTAAAGAGCTGTAACGTCTGTGTGGATTACAATTTTAGAGACAGAGAGAGAGAGAGAGAGAGAGGCACAGACACAGGCAGAGGGAGAAGCAGGCTCCATGCAGGGAGCCCGACATGGGACTCGATCCCTGGTCTCCAAGATCACACCCTAGGTCAAAGGCAGCACTAAACCACTGTGCCACCTGGGCTGCCCACAATTTTAGCTTTTTAAATGGCCTGGGACACTCATATTTGGAGACACTGAAATTCTCTGGTTTTCTTTTTATTAGACTTCAAGCTTTTTTGCTAACATCTTCCTGTAATTTAAAATAAACTTGATTCAGTTATAGTTATCTTTCCCATTCAAATCCTGAGATGATTATCCTTTTTGGATTAGAATGTATCTCAGATTCAGTCATCCACTAAACAATGATTTGGAAATAGTTGTATGTACAGAGTTTGGAAAAATAACCTACTTTAGTTGTAGCTTTCAAAACAAGGTTTTAAAACTTCATTATTAAAAAACTAGAAATTTCCATTCATCTGATTTTTCAGTATAACATAGAGTGACTATTTCTAAGACTATATAGAAATCTTGAAAGATAAAAGTAACCCTTGAAATCTTCTATTCCATTGATTGCATGCATGTACATGAAAAGTTAATATAAGCAGATCTTCAAACGAAAATATCAGTAGGATTCATTTAATTAGCAGATACTGATAACTTACTAGTTTTAGCTTATAATGAAATTAGGATTGTCTCAAAATCTTGGACCCCATATCCATGATATATGTAATGTTTAAAAACATGCACATGCGTAAGTTATTGTTTTGTCAAGTAACTTGTTGATAACTTGAAAGTTTTCAAGTTTGTGATGCTTGACTATGAAAGTTGCATAAAATCCCAATTTGTACATAATTAACATAAATTTTAATATGTGAATAATGGCACTGGCTTTTTTTTTTTTTTTTAAGATTTTCTTATTTATTTGTGAAAGATACAGAGCGAGCAGAGACATAGGCAGAGGGAGAAGCAGGCTCCATGCAGGCAGCCTGATTTGGGACTTGATCTTGGGGTCTCCATGATCACAACCTGAGCTGAAGGCTAAAGCTCAACCACTGAGCCACCTAGGCATCCCTAGCACTGGCTTTTTGATAAAAAGCCTAGTGTTGGCTTTCTTTTATTCCTATTATCTAAGCTTTTGAATATTAACAAGGAAAGGCTATCA